>NC_073272.2:5027500-6277500 GCF_029289425.2 Pan paniscus | reverse complement strand
GATCACAGAAGCTATCTTCAGGAAAGTTAGAAAAATATTTTGAGTTGGAAGAAAATGAAAACAAAATATATCACAATTTGTCACATGCAAGCAAAGCAGAAATTAAAGAAAATATCTAATTCTTTAGATCCTTATATGAATAAACAAACATAAATTCAACTAAGTTTTCACATTTAAAAAGCTAACAAACGAGAAATTTAATGGAATATAAGGAGGAATTGAAAAAAACAAATAGTAAATCATTGAAATAGAATATTGAATCATTAAAGAAAATTAAAATCAAATGTTGATTTTTCCTTACATGCACACACACACACACACACACACACACAGTGCATATAAAAACTGGTGAAGTCTGAAAAAAGTCTGTAGTATAATTAACAGTAGCATTGAATAAATTCTGATGTCCCTGTGTTGATATTGTGATATTGTGCTGCAGTTACAGAAGATGGCACCATTCAGCACATTGTATAAAAGATACAGGTGACCCTCTGAATCATTTTTGCAACTTCTTTGAGTCTCTACTTCAAAAATTTTTTTAAAGTTTTTAAAAAGTTATTTTTATATAACTAATGAAAATTATATATACCTAGTAAGACTTGTCAAGAACAAAGAAACTTTTACAATTTCCAATATAGTAATAAAATAGAAGACACCATACATATATTGAGGAAATAGTAAGGAACTATGGATAACAACTTTATGCCAATGAACTATGGACAACCTTTTTGAAATGAACAAATTCTGGAAAAACACGCATTACCTAAAGTGCATGTTAGTACAAGAAAACTTGAATTGCCATACATACATTTTAAAAATCAAATGTGAATATTAAAAACCTTCGAAAAAGGAACTCCAGGTTCAAGTGGCTTTCTGATGAAGTCTATCAGAGATTTAAGAAAAAAATTATTTCAATCTTGTGCAAAATCTCAGAAAACTGTAGAGGAGTATAATCACTATGCATTTGATGTACATTACGAAGGCTGACATTTTCCCATCTGGGTATCCAAATGGGAAAAAAATAATGAACCTCAAGTTTCCTCATATTATGGACAAAAACTAACTGCATAAATAATAAATCCTGTTAATGTTAAAATATAAAATGCTAAACCTAAATTTAAGAGAAAAGTGTTTGTACCACTGAGTTAAACAAAGATCTCATACTGAACACACACACACTCCCCACATACCACAAAAAAATTTTTTTAAATATAGACAATAAAAATTGAAATATTTTTATTTTCAAAAGACACTGTTACTATATATATGTAACAGACTGGTGAAAAACCATTAGCGACTCATGTAACAGGCATGGATCTTGTATATGGGGTATCTAAAACAAAAACTTATAACTTGATGAGAGACAACGTCTTTTTAAAATTTGCATTGGGTAAAAGAACATTATATATGTGTGTGTGTATATGTATATATGTCAAATAAACATATTAATTGATATTTGGCATCATTAGTTATCAGTGAAATGCAAATTAAATCCAAAAATAAATATTAGTGCACACATATTAAAATGGGTAAAATGAAAAATAGTAACACAATATTGGCAAACCATTCTCATACATTACTGGTGGGAAAGTAAATGGTTAAACCACATAGTTTTTGTTTGTGTTTTTGGAAACAGAGTTTCACTTCCTCACCCAGGCTGGAGTGCAGTGGCACAATCTCAACTCACTGCAAACTCTGCCTCCTGGGTTCTCCTGCCTCAGCCTCCCAAGTAGCTGGGACTACAGGTGTGCACCACCCAACCCAGCTAATTTTTGTATTTTTAGTAGGGACGGGGTTTCACCACGTTGGCCAGGCTGGTCTCTAACTCCTTACCTCAGGTGATCCATCTGCCTCGGCCTCCCAAAGTGCTTGGATTACAGGCCTGAGCCATTGCACCCAGCAAAATGGTTAAACCACCTTGGAAAAAAGGTTTGGCATATTCTTATCAAGCTAAATATAAACATTCTTCATGACACAGTAATTTCACTCTTAGATATTTGCTCGAGAAAAAATGTATTTTCTCTGATAACGTGCCTGTGAATTTTTATAGCAGCCTTAGTATTAGCTGCTAGAAACTAGAAATGACTCAAATGTCCATGAGCGGGTGAGGAAAAGACAAAGTGTAGCCTAGCCATAGAACGGAATTCTCTGCAGAAATAAAGTCTAAGGAACTTCTGGTACGTACGCCATCATGGAACATCAAAAATACAATGCTTATCTGGGGACAACTGAATACCTACTGAAGCTTTCATGGCTATGAAAATTCTAGTAAAAGCAAAACAGATGTGTACTGATAGTGATGGTTGGGTTTAAGGATGAAGGACAGAGAAAGCCAAATGCTAATAGGCAACACTCTGAGTTGATGTAAATGTGCTTTAGCTCGACTCTGGGGTCTCACACAAGGATATTCCCAGGTGCTACAATTCTTTCAGGGTCTATTGATTTTCTTGATCTTTTGAAAGAAACAACTTTTAGGCTCTCTTAAATATCTCTATTGTTTTCTCTTTAGTGGAATCCTACTTCTTATCTTTATTACTTCCTATCTTTATTACTTCCTTTCACTTGCTTTGGTTTAATTGGACCTCGGTTCATTATTTCATTATCTTATCTCCTGTCCCATCTCTGAGTTTAATGGCTCTTCTTTTTATAGCTTCTTAAGTTGATAAAATGAGTTCCTTAATATATCACATTTCTTCTTGATCTGATTTGGCTGTGTCCCCACCCAAATCTCATCTTGAATTGTAGTTCCCATAATTCCCACATGCTGTGAGAGGGATCCAGTGGGAGTTAATTGAATCATGGGGGCGATTTCCCCTACACTGTTCTCGTGGTAGTCATTAAGTTTCATGAGAGCTGAAGATTTTAGAAGGGAAATCCCTTTCACTTGGCTCTCATTCTCTCTTGTCTGCCACCAGGTAAGACGTGGCTTTCGCCTGCTGCCTTGATTGTGAGGCCTCCCCAGCCATGTGAAACTGTGAGTCCATTAAACCTGTTTTTCTTTATAAATTACCCAGTCTCGGGTATGTCTCTATTAGCAGTGTGAAAACGGACTAATACATTTATCTTTTAGGATGTGTATGCGATGCTATGCAAGTGTATTTGTCATTGCTTTAGGTCCATCTCACAAATTGTCATATACTGTGTTTCATTTACCCCACATCTATTGGAAAAAGTTATTCACCATGCATATATCAATAAAATGAAATTTATCTAGATTAATTAAGGACTATATAAATATATATAAATAAATATTATATAGATATACATGAATATTCATTTAAATCCATAAATATTTAAATAAATCATTTGTGTAGCACAGATATAAAACATATTTATTAATATGTTTGTGTATACATGCATAAATATTTGAATGTATACTTTTTACTAAATATTTTATAAGTACAGGCATTATAGGAAACATACACATGGCATATACCTATGTATAATAATCCCCACGAGTCAAGGGTGGGACCAGGTGCATATATATATATATATATATACACACACACACACATATATGCCACATACATATTTCCTATTGTATCTGTATTTATTTGTAAACTATTTGCCCATTTTGACCACGTTCATGGGCATATATATACATACAACAAATTACACACATATACACCCATGACCACTTCATTCTACACGTAGGTGTTTATGGACACACACATGAATTATCATTTCAACTTGTTTCGTACAGGCCTTAAGGTAAAAGCAGCCAAATGCCCTTTAATAGGAGAATACGCAGCTACACTGCAATGTTTTTCATATAACGAAATGCTGTTCAATAGTTAAAATGTTTTAAGAAAGGTAATAGGCACAACAAAGTGAATGAATCCCCTAAACATTATGTGTAGTAAAAGGGGCTGGAGAAAAAAAATGCCTACTATAAGATGCTGTTCATAAAAAATTTCAAGAGCAAAGAAGCTAACCTGGGATGTTAAATGACAGAATCATGTTTGCCTCTGGGCATAAAAGGGGTTTACCAGAAAGTCATTTTTCTGGTGTGGTAGGAATACACTTTTCATGTTTTCTTCTGGTGTTGGTAATGCATACCTACTTATACATATTTGAGAATATTCATTGAATTATGATATGGTTTGGCTCTGCATCCCCACCCAAATCTCACCTTGAATTGTAATAATCCACACATGTCAAGGGTGGGACCAGGTGGAGATAATTGAGTTATGGGGGCGGTTTCCCCCATACTGTTCTCGTGATAGTGAGTGAGTCTTCATGAGATCTGATGGTTTTATAAGGGGCTTTTCCCCCTTTTGCTCAGCACTTCTCCTTGCTACCACCATGTGAAGAAGGCCATGTTTGCTTCCTCTTCCGCCATGATTGTAAGTTTCCTGAAGCCCCCAGCAATGCTGAACTGTGAGTCCATTAAGCCTTTTTTTCCTTATAAATTACCCAGTCTCGGGTATTCTTTCATAGCAGTATAAAAGTGGACTAATACAAATTGTATATTTAAAACCATGACTTTCACTTATGTATATTTCAATAAAAATTGTACAGTTCTATTTATAGCTCCAAAAAGCATAGGCTAATGCATGCAAAAATTAGTTCAATCATACAGGAAACTGCCACCCAAGCAGAATTTACACAAACAGAACTTATGAGAGTTTAATCACTTATCAAGTAGTATGTTGTGTTTCTGGTTTCACTGTTGGCAATCATAGAAGCTTCTCTTAATTATTCCAGGACATCCAACTTTTAAACTCATCTTATTCTCTCTTAAGTAACATAATGTATGGAATTGTTCTGAATTAGAAGGTTTTCTTGCACAGTAGTAGAATCTTTTCATTTGTCTTTCAATTAGGATTCTGAATGAATTTAGATCTATTTTCTTTTCTAGGAAGAATCTTTTACTAGAAGGCTTCTGTACTTTTCCTTCCCTGGAAACTCCAATTGGGTATTTCCCATTGGACACAGGTGCTTCTCTCTCCTACACTGTAGACAAAAACAGAGATTATTTTTCTCAAGCTCAAACCATAGCTCTCATTTCCTTATTTCTCCAAATGTTACTGAATTATTCCTAAAAGTGCAGCATGATAGTTTCCCTCTGTCCCATTTCTGGTCCAATTTGATTGAAATACCTATAAGACCTTCTTTCTGTATTCTAGCTTGGAACAAATATGGCAGTTATTTTTCTCGGTTCTTAATAAGCAGTGCGTGGCCTTTAGCTCAGGGGTACTGGGAATTTTACTATGATATCAGCATGTCAGTTATCCAAAGTAATGTTTTAAAGATTAAACTGGGCTTATGTCATTTTCCCAAAGTAAACAATGCTGCCTTCCACTGCTTTTTAGATTTATACTCAAACTTCATCTATATCATAATGACATATATTCTTTAATCAGTGTTTCTTTCTTTCTGAAGCCAGGTGTTACGTTGTTTATCTGTTGTCTTCAATTTTCACAATTATTTAAAAGTGGAAAGAATGGCACATTTAATACATATCATTGAATTTTAAGAAAAATCTAAGGCTGGCGCAGTGGCTCACACCTGTAATCGCGGAAGGGACCCAGTGGTGGGAGGTAATTGAATCTCCGGAGCAGGTTTTTCCCATGCTGTTCTCGTGATAGTAAATAAGTCTCACGAGATCTGATGGTTTTATGAAGAGGTGTTCCCCTGCACATGTTCTTTTGTGTGCTGACGTGTGAGATGTGCCTTTGTCCTTCACCTTCCGCCATGATTTTGAGGCCTCCCCAGCCACGTGGAACTGTGAGTCCATTAAACCTCTTTCCTTTATAAATTACCCAGTCTCGGCTAAGTTTTTATTAGCAGCATGAAAATGGACTAATCAGACCCTTTCAAAATGTCTCCATACAATGTGCAATACTCATGGACCGTGAGTATTCCCCAGCCTTAGAAATACAGAATATCAACATGTATTCATAGAGATATAGTCAGTTATTGGCATGTATTCTTAACCAATTCAATCCTAGCATTTCACCCTCCAAATACAGAAGTATGCTTCTCTCCAAAGGTAAAAGAAAATTTTCCCGCATCACAGCAATGCTACAACACATCAAATGAAAACAAAGTAAATTTTCCACTATCATAAAATGTCACTATTGATATCCAAGTTTCATCAGAGGTATCCAATAAAATATCTCACTTTACATTTGTTCTTTTTAGTTTCTTTTAACTGGAATAGCCACTCCATTCCCACTTTTATCTAATTTTATAATTTTTGGCGGGGAGGAGGGGTGATCTGACATGACTTATAAAATGACCTTCACTTATCCTGGATGCATCTGATCATACCTCCTGCAGTTAACATGTACCCATGCACCCTTTAATTCCTGTTGAGGTGAAAATTAGATCTAAGGCATGATTGGAGTGAAGTTAGCTATCTGAACAGTGATGCCGTGCTGGCTCATGTCAATATACAAGAAACTGTGATTGATAGATCACTGGTGGAACCAGCTCAGTCATTTCACTTTGCAGATAATGATATCTTCTATTGAAATGCAGTACTTCTTTTATCAATAAGAACTCACAGCCCACTTCTGACATGGTTCCAAAATAACTTACAGGAAAAGGATATGCATGCATCTGCACAGAAAATAACAGTGCAAACAGCATATCTATGCCATGTGTGAGTAAACATTTAAAATCCTTCTACCCCATAGTTAGAATCTGCCCTGTGATTTCATCATAGGCATTCAATATGACTATATTTTAGTGTATAATTATCTAACTAGCAGAAGGACTTATTTTATATAGATAAAATAGTTCATAAGGCTTAGAAGCCACATTTGAATCTTCATTTACGAACTCCATAACTCAAAAGAAAAAATGACACTTTGTGGATTTCAACTTAATACAATTAATTTCAAATAACAACTCACAGTTTCTACTAATGTTTTTTCTTCTGTTTTGTATCATACAGTTATAAACAGGTAGAGTCACAAATGAGTTAGAAGACGAGAGCTCTTAGATCAAGAGTTATAAATAAGAGGTCATTTCCCTTCTCATAGCATCTGATAATTCTCAAAACGACATCCAAAAATTGTCATGATCAGAAAACTGACTTCCTTGATTCTGAGTCAGCTTTTCTCTAAACAGAGACTTCTACGTGGTTGTCTGTTCTACCACAGACATTTGACCACTAAGAGTATGAAGCGGCCGGGTGTGGTGGCTCAGGCCTGTAATCCCAGCACTTTGGGAGGCCGAGGCGGGTGGATCACGAGGTCAGGAGATCGAGACCATCCTGGCTAACACAGTGAAACCCCGTCTCCACTAAAAATACAAAAAATTAGCCGGGCATGGTGGCAGGCGCCTGTAGTCCCAGCTACTCGGGAGGCTGAAGCAGGAGAATGGCATGAGCCCAGGAGGCGGAACTTGCAGTGAGCCGAGATCGCGCCACTGCACTCCAGCCTGGGTGACAGAGCGAGACTCCATCTCAAATAAAAAAAAAAAAAGAGTATGAAGCTCAGAGGTTCAAAGTGGCATATTTGATAAAAATTTCAAGAGATTGCTTTTGGTGTAGTTACATACTGGATTCATTTTTTTGCTACATTTAATACAACACCTTCAAAAATATCCAAAATATTAATAGCATACACATCATATTTGGCCTTGAAGTAAGTTCAAAGACTCTTTCAATTTGTAAAAAATTATTCAATTAACAAATTAATTATTTAATTAACAATTTCTATAATTACTAATACCTTCATTAATTGCCTGAATAAGCATTGCAGAAAAATTCTAAGTTAGACTTTTAAATGCATGAGATATTTTGTTTGATGAGACTGGCTTGATTTCTTCTGGCACTGGAGCAATGAATAGGAGATCTAGATAGAAAGTGTAAGGCCATAAGTTTGGGTTAACTATTACTTTCTGTTCTAACCAATATGGATCTATTTCATAAAATAAATGTGCATTTAGTTTTTCTCTCTCAAATATCAAGCATTCCAGTATTTCAAAAAATAAATCTGGTTTCAATTTTATTTTTTATTCATTTTCCATATAGCTAATGAGAAAAATGACTACCTTGAGCCACTTTCCATACCAGCATTCAGGAACCCAACAATGAAAAAACCTTGATGTCTATTTAAAAAAAAAAAAAAACCAAAGCAGGAAGGGGAATTAAAACACACATGTCATAGAACCAACTCATGTGCCCATCAAGAGTGGACTGGGTAAAGAAAATGTGGTACATCTAAATTATGGAATACTATGCAGCCATAAAAAAGAATGCAGTCATGTCCTTTGCAGCCAAGTGGATGCATCTGGAGACCATCATCCTAAGCAAATTAAAGCAGGAACAGAAAGCCAAACACTGCATGTTCTCACTTATAAGTAGGAGCTGAACGCTGGGTGCTCATGGACACAAAGGTAGAAACAACAAACAGTGGAGATCCCAAAAGTGAGGAAGAAGGGAGACCAGTGTTGAAAAACTTCCTGTATTAGTCCATTTTCACGCTGCTGATAAAGACATAACCAAGACTGGGAAATTTACAAAAGAAAGAGGTTTATTGGACTCACAGTTCCATGTGGTTGGGGAGGCTTCACAATCATGGTGGAAAGTGAAAGACACATCTCACATGGAAGCAGACAAGAGAAGAGAGCTTTTACAGGGAGACTTCCATTTTTAAAACCATCTGAGAATCAAAAGGGTTGTAGAATTATAGTTTTGTAACATGAAATTAAATAAAAATGCTGCAGTGATGGGCATAGTTTTGCCAGCGGAACAAAAATGGCCTTTCTGTATACTAGTTCTTTTCTGGCATTAATTAAAAGGAGGAGTTAAACCATTATTCATAGTGGAGTGTAGAAGCCTTATTTTTTGGCATTAGGGATGGCATGGGGGCTTAGGACCACAAAATTCTGTAACTGGAGAAAGCAACTGCTCAAAGGGTTTTTTCTAGTGAGTGGTTTTCCATCTGTGGTTTGATCTGTCTCTTAAAAACTTCTTCCCTTTTTCCATTTCCTCTTCACTCTCACTGCCTGCTAAGGAGTTTGCACTTAAATTATACATTATGTGCATCTCCAATGAGAAGAGTCTGTGAATTACAACATCTTTGAATTAAAAGTCTCCATCTTTATCAAATCAATAGCCTCTTACCTTGTGCCCTCAACGTCTGGCCCAAAGTCTGGCAGATGGACACATCTCTAACATACAACTACGTTTTTGAACTAATTTAAGAAAAATTTCATTGGCAAGACAAAAAGCGCTTAAAAAAAACCTCTTCATCCTATCTATAAATTGATTTTGGCAAAGTGCTGAAGGTCAATGCAGATATTGTGGCAAATGGCCAAGGATAGAGAACGGTTGTTCTCATTCTCTAATTTTGCGTGTAATAAAGTAAAACCATTTGACTCTGAAGCACTAAGTCAGACTCTCATTAGCATGTGTGATATTATCATGGCAGGTTAGTGCAACTGAAGATGTGGGGCACAATGGCCCTATTGGAAGGCAGCCTTGCAAGTCAAGCTGGCCTCTCAGTCAGGTGTAAAAAACATCTGATAATTTAAAGGATGAAAAGTCCCTTGTGATTTAAAATAAAGTCCAATGGTGAAGGGACAAGGTAATATAAATATATTACTATGTATATTTATATGTAATATATTATAATATATACCATGTATATTTATATATTTATATAAATATATCATATTTATATATAATATGCTTATAATTTATAATATATAAATATATTATATACCATATATAAATATATAATATATAATAAAATTATATATAAATATACAATATATAATAAAATTATATATAAATATATATAATATAATAAAATTATATATAAATATATAATATAATAAAATTATATATAAATATATAATATAATAAAATTATATATAAATATATAATAAAATTATATATAAATATATAATATATGTAATATATTTATATTATAGATAATTTATATTACATATATATTTATATTATTTTATATGTATAAATATATTATAAATATGTGATATATTTATGTAAATATTATATATTGAAATAAATATACCATATTTATATAAAATGTATGCTATATAATATCTATATAATATATATAATATCAATATATCATATATAAATATATGTGATATTTTTATGTGACATATTTATATATCATATATCATGTATATTTTATTTTATATATGTGTTTCTATATCCTATGCATTTTTATATTTGATTTATATTATACTTACATACTGATACATTTTATAAATTATATATTTATATATTATAGATATTTTATATATATTCTCTATATATGAATTTATATCGTTTATATAAATACATATCAAATCTCTATATAAAATACTTCTAAAATAATATGTAAATATATACTATATAAATGTATATTATAAATTATTATATAAATATATATATTTATATATAGGATCTATATACTTACATATAAACTAATATATAGAATATATTCATATATATACAGAGAATATATATATATCTATACATATGCAGACACACACATACACACATAAGATCATTCTGCTCACAGCCGGGCACAGTGGCTCACACCTGTAATCCCAGCACTTTGGGAGGCTGAGGTGGGCGGATCACGAGGTCAGGAGATCAAGACCATTCTGGCTACCACGGTGAAACCCCGTCTCTACTAAAATTACAAAAAACTCAGCCGGGCGTGGTGGCGGGCGCCTGTAGTCCCAGCTACTCGGGAGGCTGAGGCAGGAGAATGGTGTGAACCCGGGAGGCAGAGCTTGCAGTGAGCCGAGATCACGCCACTGCACTCCAGCCTGGGCAACAGAGTGAGAAGCCATCTAAAAAAAAAATACTATTTAATTTACAAATAAGCTATCACTTATCACATTGGGAGAAATGTCAATTAAAATTTAAACCTTTACTTCATAGATTCAAAAAAAATCATTCTGCTCACTTATTGGGTCATTTTTATAATGTTCAAGATATGTTTTCCTATCATGAAGTCACAAGTTTATCCGGGTTGGTTTCTTTCAAAGACATGAAGATTTTCTTTTCACTAGTAAATCTCTGATCCATTTAGACTTAATTTTCTTTTTCTGTTTCTCATGGTGAAGAAAATGAAAATATTTCACCCCAATATATGGCTCCCTTATAATGAGTACTTTGAATTAAAAACTCCTGGAGACGAACGAGCACTGGAAGATAACGTCCTCATCTATATAAGGACAGGACTGACCCACCAAGGACAACAACTCTTCTTATTCCTCTCCTTTTGTCTCATTATCTATTACCAAAAATATAATTACACCAGAACAGACCCTTTTACAAGATAATGACTGTCTCCAAGGATCATTTAAATGAAAAAGAAAAAACTATTTACAAGTTGATCTCTGTCTCCAGATCAAATCGTTCTCCCTACTAATCATTTATTGCCCCTCGATAGAATTCTTCCTCTCCTCCTCCCATCACCTGTTTTACCATGACCCAAACCCCCATCCCTTCTGTCACCTCAGGATGGTATTTAAGTTTCTGGCCCTGATTGGGAAGTTGGATCTTCATTCTGAAGGCCCCTGCATATAAATAAATTTGTATGCCTTGTTTTCTGTTAATCAATCTGCCACATGCCAGTGATCTTCTGTGAATCTTTAGCTGGTTCTGTGAACCAGAGCTTTTTGCTCCTACAATGAATAGCTACATGTCCAGCTCTGCAGAAACATTCCACTCTCTACCCACTAAATTCTGATAACTCCTCTGTTAATGCCGTACTTTTGCCTTTCAGTGAACTCATTGCTGGGCTCTCACAGTTCCAAATTGAGTTAATGGTCTATCCCTGCATAAGCACCACATCATTTCAATTGATATAACTCTTGGGTAAAATTTTACTTGTCCAAAATTGCTGTTTCTTCACATTTTCCATGGTTCACATTGCTCCTTACAACTTCAAATGCTTTTAAGAATCTTGTTTTTATTTTTTTCAAAACCCTTCTTAGAACATGATAGATTTAAATTTACTTGGGAGTCTGTTTTGGAAATGATTTCCATCTTTACTGGATCTTTTCATCTATGAACATTGAATACATTCCCATTTACTCAAATGCACTTTTAAATAATTTTAAGTATATAATTTTAATAATTTTTGATAAGAGATTTGGCTATGTTAGATCTATCCCCAAGTACCCCATAAATTTTTGGTGCTATTGTAAATATATTGCTGTCTTCTTTCATACTAAATCATCAATAAGTAACGAGAACACTTAAGTTTTTATTCTTATTGAATACATTTATGCCGAGATGCAGGCAGGAAAGGGAACGGTGTCAACTCTGGAGAAATAAGAAAGGCTTATGTGAGAAATCACACCCGAATGGGTTTGCAAAGGATATTTGAGTTAGTCAGAATCCCATGTGTGTGTGGATAGGACCAGGTACCTCAGGGAAAGGGAAAAGTCTTTCAGAAATACGTATGTCTGGGGTGGGCACAGTGGCTCTCGCCTGTAATCCCAGCACTTTGGGAAGCAAAGGCAGGAGAATTGCTTGAAGCTAGGAGTTTGAGACCAGCATAGGCAATATAGCAAGATCCTGTCTCTATGAAAAAAAAAAAAAAAAAAAGTTGGGCATGTTGGTGCACACCTGTGGTCCCAGCTTTTTGTGAGGCTGAGGCAGGAGGATTCCTTGAGCATGGGAGTTCAAGACTGCAATGAGCCATGATTGTGCCACTGCACTCAACCTGGGTGACAGAGTGAAACACTATTTAAAAAAAAAAAGCATGAGAGAGTTATCACCCAATAGATTCTTCTTGTCTGCTGCACAGATAACACCAATTCACTAAGACAGCAGTATTGCAGTAGGGAAAGAGTTTAATTAATGTAGGGCTAGCCAACCAGAAGATGGAAGTTTATTATTCCAATCAGTCTCTCTGAAAGCTCGGAGGCTAGCGTTTTTTAAGGATAGTTTGGTGGGCAGGGTGCTAGGGAATAGGGAATGCTGATTGATTGGGTCAGGGATGAAATCAGAGATGGTAGAAGCTGTCTTCTAGCCCTGAGTCAGTTCCTGGGTTGAGATCACAAGATTAGTTGAGCCAGTTTCTTGGCATGGGTTACCAGTCTAGGTGGTACAATAATCTTACATTTTTCAATAGTATTATTATCTGTAGGAGCAACTGGAGAGGTTAAAAATCTTTTGACCTCTGGTTATATGATTCCTAAGCCGTAATTCCATAATTCTTTTTTTTTTTTTTGAGACAGGGTCTCTCTCTGTTGCCCAGGCTGCAATGCAATGCACAAACATGGCTCAGTGCAGCCTGGAACTCTTGGAACAATCCTCGCACCTCAGCCTCCTGGGTAGCTGGGACGAGAGGCACAAGCCACCACAACTGGTTAGTTTTTTGATGTTTTGTAGACATGAGATCTCAGCATGTTGCCCAGGCTGGTCTCAACTCCTGGCTGAGCCATAATTCTGATCTTGTGCCCTTTCAGTGGTTTCACAAAGGTAGTTTCAGTCTCCAAAAAACAAACGGATAGTTTTGGAGAGGGCTGTTATCATCCTTGCTTTAAGCTTAAACTATAAACTAAATTCCTTCCAAAGTTAGCTTGGCCTGTGCCCAAGAATGACCAAGGACAGCTTGGAGGTTAGAAGCAAGATGGAGTCATGCGTGTTAGATTTCTCTTACTGTCATAATTTTGCAAAGGTGGTTTCAACAGTTGGCAAGTTCCAACAATTCACAATAATTTTAATTCCACTGGCTTATAGCATATGGTGTGGATACATAACCACATGAGATTGAGGAGGTAGATAGGGACTAGGTCATGAGGGGTCATTTGCACATTTTCAAGGACAGCAGGCTATATTATCTGGGACTGCTCTATCCAGCATGCTAGCCACTAACCACATGGGGCTATTCAGCACATGCAATGCTGCAGGTCCAATGTGTAATGTGCTGTAAATGGAAAATACACCACGGATTTCAAAGACTTGGTATGAAAAAATTAACTATTTCATTAATAATGATTACATTAATTACACGTTAAATTTTGCATATGTTAGGTTAAATAATATATATTTTAAAGTTAGATTCTCCTGTCTCTTTTCACATACTTTAATGTCACTGCCAGAAAATTTAAGTGACTGTGGGTGTCTCTTATTCTATTTCCAACTCACCACACTGATCTTGAAAAGTACTTTTCCCATCAAAGGTCTCACAGCACTATGGATGGAATAAGAAGGCTATGAGATGAGAATTTGGAATGGAAGTGATGAGAACACAGATCTTCCCCTCACCTGACCTTCCCCATAGTAGCCTCGTATTATCTATTTCAGACACTGGTATCTGAAGAAAGAAATGCCTCGATTTTAAAATGGCTGGAAACCACTGCCTTTAAAAGGAGCAGAACATTGCAGGGTCAAAGGATCAAGCTTGTCTTCTCAACATCGTGAGCCTCAATTTGGAGGCTGTTAGAAGAAAGGAAAAACCAACTTTGGGCAATAGACGGTGTCAAGCCCATGGGCATAGGTATATCAACAATGAAGGGGAGAGAGATATTTCGGTTGCAAAATGGACTTGAGGAAGATATTGCCATTAAAGGCAGCAACACAGGGCAGGCAATCTCCAAACTCTGGCTCATTTCAATACGCAGGAGTCAAGAGGATCTTCATGAGATCCACAGGAAGATCTGTTCAGCAGGTGGGGGTATGCAAGAGAGAGTTGAATAACTGGAAAATACTTGATTGCTGTTTTCATAGGTGAACAGCTCTAAATGGAAGGAGGATAGGGCTGCTTGTGGCTATTTACAGGGGGAAAACTTGCTATCAACATGAGGAAAGAACTGTGAGTATCGAGGCTTTTCATCAACCAAAAATTCTGAGTCACCAAACAGTGAGCTTCATAGGGTGGTAACCTGTTTGCTTCCAGATGCTGGGTCATAATCTATCCACAAAACTATGGGAGATGTATTTTATTTCTTTTTATTTTATTCTATTTATTATTTTATATTTGAGACAGGGTCTCACTTTGTCACCCAGGCTTGAGTGCAGTGGCATGATCACGGCTCACTGCAGCCTCAACCTCCCAGGCTCAAGTAATCATCCTGCCTCAGCCTCCCAAGTAGCTGGGACCACAGGCGCACACTACCATGCCTATGCCACCACACAGGTTAATTATATATATATTATAAATATATATATGGTGGAGGAATTGTATTTTTGGCTCACTATATATATGTGTGTGTGTGTGTGTGTATATATATGTGTGTGTGTGTGTGTGTGTGTATATATATATATATATATATATATATATATATATATATATATATAGTGTAGAGACAGGGTCTTGCTATGTTGCCCAGGCTAGTCTCCCGCACTAAGCAATTCTCCCACCTCAACCTCCCAAAGTGCTAAGATTATAGGCCTGATCCATTGCACCTGGCCATTTTTATTTCTTTTTAATGTGCAGATTTAATAAATAAACTACAAAGCATTTACAATTCCATAACCATGATAGGCTAGAATTTCAGTGAACCTTACCATGGAGAAATCATTTTCGGGAAAAAAAATGTATGCTAGGATCCGGTTTCTCTCCTGCCACAGGTAGAATTTAGGACAGAAAAATATTTATTAATAGGCATTATATAGATAGGATTTATGAACAGTCTTGGTGTTTTTTTCAAGGAAATTTTGCTAGGGAATATTTGGATCTGGGAGACCTAGAAAAAAACATAAAACATCTGATGTCAAATAATAGAAGTTTTGAGGAAATAAAAAAGGCTTTTATTTCTGAATAATTATGTGTGCTGGTTTCCCTTAAAGCTTCCTTCTGAGGACAGCGTTTCTTCCAAAACTGCATGGGTTACTTTTTCACTTAAGCTGCAATTCTTTTTTTTAAACTCTTGAACATCCCACTTAATCTTTTCTCAGTAGGAAAGGGTTTGCTTCCTTTTAAAAAGAAGTGGATTTTTCTTTCATCTTTAAATGTTTATTCAACTGCAAATAGCTTACAATAAATGTATTTAATTATTCCTATATTTTCAGTATTCCCAATTGCATTTTAAACCATTGTTTCTTTCATATATGAGGCTGATGTTAAAGTTTAAATGAAGCTCTAAAATATAACACCAAGTGACTAGGAGATAGCTTAGTGTTTCCTAATTCCAAAATGAGGTCATCATATTTCATTTACTGACATCAAACCAACACAAGGATTGTTCTTCTAGTCTTGTTTCTGTTTATCTGTTTATCTATTTATCTCGGACCAGCCATAACTCAGACTAGATTTCTTGTAGCAGGAGGAGATGCGTTCAATCAATCATGACATTACTCAGTGCCTTCAGAAATTTCTTTGGTGGAGGAATTGTATTTTTGGCTCCCTGATTTGTTTTGTACTTGCTACATATTGCATATTTCTTGTTTTATGAGTCTCATCGACTCAAGATAGAATTCAGAAAATTCAAATTTGCAGCTTCTTGGGACCCAAACCTGTGATTCAGGCTCCTCCAATCATAGGCATTTTTATGGGTGTTGCCGGCAGCTGGAGTTTCCAGGTTTCCACGGTCAGGCTATGCTGGGAGCAGGTCACAGCCTTGACTTAAGAGTTGCGTCATGGTGTGGCTTTGCAGATGACAAAAACTCCCCAAGTGGCCTGTGGACCAGCTGCAGAATTGACAACATCTCCATCAGGCCAGTTCATGAGCTTTATTTTAGGCATTGTTGCTGGAAGATTTCCCTATAGCCTGCTTGTCTAGCCCTTCCTAACAATTTCGGTATCTATGCAATATCTTTTCCTAAACCTCTTTCTGCTTAATCCACTGCAGTCAGCTTCAGATGGCTGCAATTCAGAACCCTGACTAGCATAAATCTAGGCATACCCTTGGCCAGAGGCTCCCTCAGAGATGTGCAGTATTCGGCAAGGTCACCTCCAAAACAAATTGACAAACAGTTAATGGGAACCTATATGTCTTTCCTTCTCAGTTTTCTTCAACTCTGATGAAGAAGCCAATTTATTTATTTTATTTTTTGAGACAGGGTCTCACTCTGTCACCCAGGCTGGAGTGCAGTGGCATGATCATGGCTCCGTGCAGCCTCTGCCTCCCAGGCTCAAGTGATCCCCCTGCCTCAGCCTCCTGAGTAGCTGGGACCAGAGGCATGCACCACCATGCCCAGCTAATTTTTGCTCAAGGTTTCTTGCATTTGGGTTTTCTTCAGGCAGTTGTCATTCATATTGGCTCAGAATAAACCTCCTTGTTTCCTTCCTTCCTTCCTTCCTTCCTTCCTCCCTTTCTTCCTCCCTCCCTCCCTCCTTTCCTTCCTTCCTTCCCTCCCTCCCTTCCTTCCTTCCCTCCTTTCCTTCCTTCCCTCCTTCCTTCCTTCCCTCCTTCCTTCCTTCCTCACTTCCTTTCCTTCCTTCCTTCCCTCCTTCCTTCCTTCCCTCCTTCCTTCCTTCCCTCCTTTCCTTCCTTCTTTCCTTCTTTCCCTCCCTCCCTCCCTTCCTTCCCTCCTTTCCTTCCTTCCTTCCCTCCTCTCCTTCCTTCCTTCCTTCCTTCCTTCATTCCCTCCCTCCCTTCCTCCCTTCCTTCCTTCTTTTCTTCCCTCCTTTCCTTCCTTCCTTCCTTCCTTCCCTCTCTCCTTCCTTCCTTATACTCTTCCTTTCTTCAACGAAGATTCATTGATCAACTTATTTCAGCTAACAAAAAACATCATTCTTTTCCTCCACTTGCATTCTATCCCTACAACTATATGTTTAGTTTTGCACTTCCAATACATTTATCGCTCCTCCTTTAACTGTAGACTATTCAGTATTCTACCAGTCACTAGCTCAACTTTGTAGCTGTGCTCATGGCCAGGCAACAGATTAGCTGGCAGGTCCTGGAGTGACTGTCTTAAAAGACAGGGTGAGGCTAGATGTGGTGGCTCACGCCTTAATCCCAGCAGTTTGGGAGGCCAAGGCAGGTGGATCACTTGAGCTCAGGAGTTTGAGACCAGCCCGGCAACATGGCAAAACCCTGTCTCTATAAACAATACAAAAATGAACTAGGTGTGGTAACATGAGCCTGTGGTCTCAGCTACTTGGGAGGCTGAGGTGGGAGGATTGCTTAAGCCCAGCAGGTCAAGGCTACAGTGAGCCAAGATCGTGCCACTGCACTCCAGCCTGGGCAACAGAGCCAGATCCTGTCTCAAAAAAACAAAACAAAACAAGACAAGACAAAATAAAACAAAACAAAGACAGGATGAAGCTGGAGAGTATAGTCAACGACAGTTGCCTGTATACACCCAAAAAGTAAAATCAAGGAATACGCAGAATCTCAAAAGCTCAGTTTTGACTTTAAACAAGAAATGCAAGGGAAAGCATAAAATAAAACACTTGGAAACAACAGAATATCGGAAAATTTTATTTTGTAATAGCTATTTTATTTTAAATATGCTGGTAGGTAAAAAGTAAGAATAATAAAAGGTTGATCTGTGGCAGAATAACTTCATGTTTCTATCTATGCTTATGTTTCTTATAAATCAGAGTGTAGGTTTTTATCAGGATAAAACATGCCCTATTGGATTTATACATTTTTCTCTGATAATTAAATATATCTATATTTCCAAAAGTGTTCCAGATTGTGTTTTGATGTTTGTGTTATTGTAAGGTGCAATGTTTGCTATAAACAAGCTAAGAAAAATTGTATGGATTTGTTCCAGTAAATAATACTTTATATTTTGGACTTATCCTTTACATTGATGCAGAGTTTAGACATTTGGTCATTTTCTTTTCTTTTTTTTTTTTTCTGAGACAGAGTCTCGCTCTGTTGCTCAGGCTGGAGTGCACTGGCACGATCCAAGATCTAAGCTCACTGCAACCTCTGCCTCCTGGGTTCAAGTGAAACTCCTGCCTCAGCCTCCCGAGTGGCTAGGATTACAGGCATGCACCACCACGCCAGGCTAATTTTTGTTTTTTTAGTAGAGGCAGGGTTTCACCATGTTGTCCAGGCTGGTCTCAAACTCCTGACCTCAGGTGATCTGCCCACCTCGGCCTCCCAAAGTGCTAGGAGTAAAGGCGTGAGCCACCGCACCCAACCTGGACATTTTCTAAAGGCTTAATTTAATATTATCTGTATACAATTCTTAAAGTAATTAATTATTTCCTGATATTTAAAATGGTGTATGGGGCCTTGTGTGGTGGCTCAGGCCTGTAATCCCAGCATGTTGGTAGGCCGAGGCAAAAGGATTGCTTGAGCCCAAGAGTTTGAGACCAGCCTGGGCAACATAGGGAGACCCTATTTCTACAAATAAAAAATAAATTAGCTGGGCATCGTGGCTCATGCCTGTGTTGCCAGCTACTCAGGAGGCTGATGTAGGTGGATCGCTTGGGTCCAGGAGGTTGAGACAGCAGTAAGCCGTGATTTTGCCACTGCTCTCCAGCCTGGGTGACAGAGTGAGACTCACCCTGTCTCAAAAAATAAAAATAAAAAAATAAAAAATAAAATGGCATATGATTTATACTGATGCAGTGTTTACTTTATCAGGATATAGAGCTTATTTTGAGGAACAAAATAATAATAAATCAAACACACCCTGATGAGTTTATTTATTGAGTTCTTACTATGTTTATCTCAATAGTATTCCTAATATTTTTTCCATTTTATAGTTAATACAATGTTATGAAGCGAAGCCACAGTTATTATCATAGGCAATTTCTTTCTTTCCTATTGTGGATATGTTGAGGCTTTCTAATGCTTTAACTGTAGCAGTGAAATGTATATATTTACGATTGCATTTAATTTAAAAAGGAAATGTATTTCCTGAAAAAGAAAAGTATAACACTCCCCTTTCTTGATAAAATAGCACAGGTGCTGTGATTTTATCAGTTGTCTATTTTTCAAAAGTAAAATGAATTTGACTTTTCCCATTTCAGTCTAACAAGGTGTTAGAGTATCTACCCAATTATTTTAAAAAGCAAGTAGAGCAGACATCAATGGCTTATTTTAAAAACATACAGTATTTTCTTGAACGTAGAGCAGTTATTCACCTCCTTGAGCTGTTTAACTTTTGTTCAGTTGTATACCCTCACTCAGAAGAATATCTTTTTTTTTTTTTTTTTTTACACAGTCTCACTCTGTCATCCAGGCTGGAGTGCAGTGGTGCCATCTCAGTTCACCGCAACCTCCACCTCCTGGGTTTAAGTGATTCTCCTGCCTCAGCCTCCCGAGTGGCTGGGATTACAGGTGTGCACCACCATGCCTGGCAAATTTTTGTATTTTTTATAGAGACGGGGTTTCGCCATTTTGGCCAGGCTGGTCTTGAACTCAAGTGATCCGCCTGCCTTGGCCGCCCAAAGTGCTAGGATTACAGGTGTGAGCCCTGTGCCCGGCCGCTTTTCCTTAATTTCTTACTTTATATTACTATCCATATAATAACTGAAAACATAATTTTACATGTTCGTTTATTTATATAACCCAATTGAACTAATTCATATAGAGACGATGCTCACCATCAACATGTTTGATTGGCACGTATTTCACTTTAGTTATAACTGCAATTGGTAGAAAATACTCTCAGGGTCTAGCCAGGAAAACAAGTTAGACAATTTGCTTAAAATAAAATGGAAAATGTAGGGGAAGGCAAAAGGAGACCACTGAGTGGACTGAACAGTAGTGATGTTGAAAAGCAGCCTCCAGCCACTACACCCAGGGCAGGAAAGAAAGAAGTTGATTTGATAAAATGCAGCAGCTACATTTTGTCACGTCCTATAGCATATTGCTATGACAATAACATTGGTCTGATTAGAGTATCATTATAGCATGTCCTGTATGTGGTAGCAAATGCCCTATATCATGTATTATTTCTCTCATTGATTTCCTAACTATACTTGTATAATACATCTTCCTATATGAACTGTGAGATCATTTTCTACAATGCAAAAGATTAAACACCTTGTTATGATTGGCAATTGGATGACAATTGATTCATCCATCAATTTTGGTGGAGTTGGCATTTTTGTGATGTATAATTTAAGCATTTGAGGATATAACATGTACTTCCATTTGTTTGGGTATTCTGTGTTTCAGTTTAATTCAATGTATTTCTTCCCAGCGCCCCTCTTATTATATGCACTCCTAAGTTTTTAACATAATTATTGGATTTTCAATAGAATGCTCCCATATTGCTTTCTAGGTTCCTATTGCAGTATGTAAAAAATACTAATAATTTTTGTTTATTTACTTTGTATTCAGCAATTTTACCAAATTACCTTATTTTTCGAATAGGTTTTTAGTAGATTTTCTCAGGTAAACATTCGTGCTATCAGCGAAAGTGCTCTAATTTTATCTGTTCTTTTCCAATAGCTATCACAAATTTTCATTTACTCATTTCACTGCATTTGCCACAATCTTCCCGAAGTCGTTGGATAATAATAGAAATAAAAGGCATTCTCGTGTGTTCTCTAATTTTTCTTGAAATTACTTTAGTATTTTGCTTTTTAGGCTGCAATTGGTATTCATTTTAGAAGAGTGCTTTTTGTTTTGTTTCGTTTGAGACTAGCTCTTGCTCTGTTGCCCAGGCTGGAGTGCAGTGGTGCAATCCTAGCTCATGGTAGGCTCAACATCCTGGGCTCAAGCAATCCTCCCGCCTCAGCCTCCCCGAGTAGCTGGGACTACAGGCGTGTGTCACCACACCCAGCTAATTTTGTTTATTTTTTATAAAGATGGGAATTTGCTATGTTTCCCAGGCTGCTCTCAAACGCTTGGGCTCAAGCAATCCTCCAAACTGGGTCTGCTAAAGAGCTGGGATTACCAGCACAAGCCACGCACCTAGCTAGTGTGCTTCTGTTATTTACGTATTTGTTAAAATGTCTTATCCTTTTCTTCTTACTATTTTAGATTCAGTTTCATAATTTTTCCATGACTATTGATGGAATTACACTTTTGCCTTTCATTGGTTGAATTAGTGGATTACACTGACACTTTCTAACACAGTGCATTTTTCTAAAGCATTGTCATCTTTGCGGCTACTCTTCTTAGCCATGTGGAGTGTTATTCCTTGCTCTGCTACTGGATTTTAAACAAATTTTAAAGGTACTGATATCATTAGGAAGATTGAATTATATTTGTCTATGCTATAATAATTATTTTAGTACCAAAGATGAATATATGCTTTATGTAGATAGTACCTTATTTCATGTGTTAACTCACGTAATCCAAAAAAGAGTCATCTAGCCTAGGCAACATAACAAAACCTTGTCTCTACATTATATATATATATATATATATATATATATATATATATATATATATATATATATATATTAGCCAGGCATGGTGGTGCACACCCGTGGTTCCTGCTACTTGGGAGGCTGAGATAGGAGGTTTGCTTGAGCTCAGAAGGTCAAGGCTACAGTCCATGGGCCAGTTGCAGTGGCTCACACCTGTAATCCCAGCACTTTAGGAGGCTGAGGCAGGCAGATCTCTTGAGGCCACGAGTTCGAGACTAGCCTGGCCAACATGGTGAAACCACGTATCTACTAAAAATACAAAAATTAATCAGATGTGGTGGTGGGTGACTGTAATCCTGGCTACTCAGGAGGCTGAGGCAGGAGAATTGCTTGAATCCAGGAGGCAAAGTTTGCAGTGAGCTGAGATGGTGCCACTGCACTGCAGCCTGGGCAATGGAGCTAGACTCCATCTCAAAAAAAAAGAAAAAGGCTGCAGTCCATGATTGAACCACTGCACTCCAGCCTGGGCAACAGAGTAAGACCCTGTCTCTAAAACAAACAAAAAAGCAGTCATAGGATGGCAGGTTTACATCTCATTCTGTGGAGTGGTAAAACCTCCCTGGGTGTCTAAGTGCTTCTGCGAGGAGACCTAGCCTTCCTTCTGAGAATGTTTGCTTTCATTTCTCTTTGAAGCATCTCCTCATACTGTGAGAACTGGATAAGTAGCCATATGTCTAGTTAATTGCTCTTATTGGAAAGGGTAATAAAACTTCTTATCTCCCCAAAGCCAAATGCTTATAGCTCTGACTTGTTCTTAGGTTAAAGCCCCTAGACACTTTTTAGACTGGAGCAAGTACCCAAGTAGGTATTTACATTTCAAGAAGGAATTCACCCAGATCTTGGCATCACCTCTAGGTGATAAAAGACACAGGGTCCTTCAGCTCCCGGAGAGGTTTTATTTTATATTCCAAAGGGCTGGAGAAAGGAGGTGATCCGTTCAGCAGGGAAGGGATATCTCCTTCCTTTTCTTTTATAAACAGATAATATTTGTTTTGTTCTTGATCTCTCAATGTAAGAAATGTGTTAGGCTTCTTGCTTAAGACAATTGACCTGGTTCTCATTGTATTTCCCCAGGGTAAAAACTAGGGCAGAGGGCGAGAACACACTTCTTATTTGTTGTGTGGTTTTTAATAAAAAAAATCTGTCTCTGAACCAGAACACCTTGTGTGCACATTCTTGTTAACCAATGAAGATGCTAAAATTCATGCTGATAGGTGCAAAGCTAGCTGGGACCTACACCTTGTGTTTGTCATATTTCTATACTGTCCTTGTCAGAGGCATTTGAACCAGAGCAACTCCATCTTGAATAGGGGCTGGGTAAAATAAGGCTGAGACCTGCTGGACTGCATTTCTTGTAGGGTAAGCATTCTAAGTCATAGTATGAGAGAGATTGGCAGAACTGGTATCACAGGTCACAAAGACCTTGCTGATAAAACAGGATGTGATAAAGAAGCTGACCAAAACTGGCCAAATCCAAGATGGTGACAAAAGTGACCTCTGGTCGTCCTCACTGCTCATATGCTAATTATAATGCATTAGCGGCTAAAAGACACTCCCTCCAGTGCCGTGACAGTTTTCAAATGCCATGGCAGTGTCCAGAAATTACCCTCTATGGTCTATAAAGGGGAGGAAACCTCAGTTCCAGGAACTGCCCACCCCTTTCCCAGAAAACTCATGAATAATCCACCCCTTGTTTAGCCTACAATCAAGAAATAACTAAAATTATACTCAGTCAGCAGCCCAAGCCACTGCTCTGCCTATGGAATAGCCATTCTTTATTCCTTTACTTTCTTAATAAACTTGCTTTCACTTTACTCTATGGACTTACCCTGAGTTCTTTCTTTTGCGAGGTACAAAAACCCTCTCTTGGGGTCTGGTTCAGGACCCCTTTCTGGTAACATCCTCATCAAATAAATTAGTGGGCTCTGTATCATTTTCTGTGGAATGAAAGAGTTTAACATCAAGATTATTTTTTTTTAAATTTCAATATGAGCTGCAATTCAGCTGTGAAACCACCTATTCCTGCTGCATATTTCAATAGTAGATCTTTAATGGGCTTGACATTTACTTCCATGAAAACCAGCTAATTTAGGTTTCTCAATTTTCTTCCATCAAATTTGGTAATTTTTCTTTCCCACAAAATCATCTGCTTCTTCTATGTTTTCAAATTAAATGTCGTAGATTTTCATGTAGTTTTTTATTGTTAATATCTATTTCTTTAAATTCCTCTGTGTTTGTTTTAAGCCCCTTTTTTATAACATAATCTTGCTATTTGTTTCTTTAAAATCCATCAGACTCACAGAAGCTTTACCTATTTTATTTCATTGTATAATTTTAAGAAATTATCTTGGGTGATAGGTACAATTTTTATTTCCCATTTCATTAATTTCAGCTTTAAGCTTTATTAGCATTTTTCTATTTAATTTCATGTTGTTTTGTTCTTTAATTTATTCAAACAAATATTGAGTTCCTTTTCGTCTCTCATTTCTCTTAGATAATAAAGGCATTTGAGGCTGTGTTTTCCTTAAAGTGTTCCTAAAACTGCTTTTGCAAAAATTATAACAGTGAGAAAATTATGACAGTGAAAAGGGATCTGCCCTAACTGACTCCATGTTGCTCTTAAACTCCAAGTGGTCTTTGTTCATTCCTGGACATCTGAACTAACTTTGGGAGGAATTTTGTTCATAGTTTAACTTTGACAAAGATAATAGCCCTTTCCTGAAACAAACCACCTTCTTGCCTGGGGACCAGACTGCCTTTGTAGGATGAAGAAATGAAGCCCAAAATTAGAAATTATGTTTTAGGACTCATGAAGCCAGAGGCCACAATATTCTAAACCTTCCCAGTTACTCCTAAGGATAACATCACTATCGTAAAACCTAAGATTGATGCTTGAGATATTTTTCAGATGCTGCACTCGATGAATCAGCTGCCACCACCCAGTAAACTGGCTCAACTGGTCTTGTGGCCCCCACGCAGGAACTGACACAGCGCAAAAGCACAGCTTCAACTCCCTATGACTTCATCTTCAACCCAACCAATCAGCACTCCCCACTCTGTGGCCCTCTGCTTGCAAAATTATCCTTAAAAATCCCTAGTCTCCAAATCTTCAGGGAGGCTAGTTTGAGTAAAAACTCTGTCTCCTATGTGGCATGGCTGGCCTTGCACCAATTAAACTCTTTCTTTACCGCAATGCCATGGATTTACTTTGTGCAGAGGGCAGGAAGAACCCGTAGAGCAGTTACACTCTTACTGCTGAAGGCTAGGCTGTTGATGTAATGTCATTATAGTTACTCTCAGATATTTTATAGGTTCAGATTTGATACCTTCTTTGAATACAGAGTTAGATTACATTCCTTAATTTGTAAACAATGTGGAAGTTTAGGGTCAATTATCTGTGCTTATTTATATCTTATTTAGGTTATGATTTCAACATACAGCACACACAATTTTCACTTTTTCAGATTTGTTGAAGTTTCTTATATGCAAATTATATTGATACTGTATATGTGTATGTTCTCAATAATGCATATGGCCATTATATGTACATAAAGATATTATGACATATATATGCATGTATATGCCTGTGTGTATATATGCATAAATGAGAGGCATATTAAATTGAACCTATCATTTGAATTCTTATGTTTTTCTCTTTCCTTACTTATTTTTCACTGTTAGATTTACTAATTTCTCAAATTCATGAAGTAGTAGAGGCATGCAAACTATGCCTCTATAAATATAATCTGAAAAATTTCCCCTTTCACTCCTAATGATTTTTGTTTCACTCATTTAGCTGTTATTTTTACTTAATGTAAATAAAATTACTCTCATTACATTTTTTTAACACTAGATCTCTTCTTGACAAATTCTTATTGCCTCTGCTACATAGCATTGTTTTCTGAAACTTTTTTATCACTTTATTTTTTAGTATGCTTGCATAAATAGGATGCAGCTTAGTTTTTGTAATATGGATGAGGTAATTCAGTTCATTAATAATTAATGAGTCATTTTTCTATTCTTCTCATTATATCTCATATTTAACATAATTAGCATGTAATGGTATTCTTTCTCCTATTTCAAGTCACCACTGTTTCCGCATCTTAGAATCTCTGTTTCAGTAGATTGATGTTAAGGAGAGAGTTGCATTTTTTATCTGGATCTCCTTAAGTCCTAGGTCCTGTTTTGTTATTCAAATTGACTTCAAGGTCTGAGTATCTGTTTTCTGGACTTCTGCAGGCTCTGCTGCATTTCTTGCTCCAGCTGCTGGCCCCCTTGTATTTGGGGGATCCCTTATCCTAGACCCCTTCGTTGCTGGAGTACCTACACTGCTGCCCTCCACAAAGCAGAATGTGCAGTGGCGTCCATGCCTGTGAACCTACAGGGTTCAAACAGCCAAGAAGTCAGTGTCACAGGTATACCTGGTCAGGTCTCTCTATTCCCAAGTGTATTCACACGTCCAGGTTGTTTTTTTGTTTTGCTTTTTTGAGATGGAGTCTGCTCTGTTACCCAGGCTGGAGTGCAGTGGCACAATCTCGGCTCACTGCAACCTCTGCCTCCGGGGTTCAAGTGATTCTCCTGCCTCAGCCTTCCAAATAGCTGGGATTACAGGTGCACACCACTACGCTTGACTAATTTTTGTATTTTAAGTAGAGATGGGGTTTTGCCTTGTTGGTCAGGCTGGTCCCAATCTCCTGACGTTAAGTGATCTGCCTGTCCACCTCGGCCTTCCAAAGTGCTGCAATTACAGGCATGAGCCACCGTGCCCAGCCTACACTTCCAGGTTTAAAGCAAAGATAAATCAAGCTACCTATCCACTTCCTCTTAGCTTTGATAATGGAAAAACCAAACTCTGTCAAATATTTTAAAAGTTTATTCTGAGCCAATATGAGTGACCACGGCCTGGGGAAACAGTCTTAGGAGGTCCCGAGAAAGTGTGCCCGAGGCAGTTACAGTTTGGTTTTATACATTTTAGGGTGACAGGAAATGTAGGTGACATCATTAATCACTACATGGAAAGTGTACATTGGTTCAGCCTAAAGAGGCAGGATCTCTTGAAGTGGGGCCTTACAGGTCATAGGTAGATTTAAAGATTTCTGATTGGCAATTGGTTGAAAGATTAAGTTTTGTCTAAAGAGTTGAAGTCAGTAGAAATAAATGCTAAGATAAAGGGCGAGGAGTTGTGGAAGCCAAGGTACTTATCATGTAGAAGACACCTCCAGGTAGCAGCCTTCAGAGAGAACAGATGGTAAATGTCTCTTTTCAGACCTTTCAAGGTGTCAGACTTAGAGTTAATCTTTCCTAGATACAGCAAAGTCCTGGCTGTATGAATGGAGATTCTCCACAGATGCAAATTTCTGCCAGGAAAGATGGTTTTGCAGGGCCATTTCAAAATATGACAAAGAAATCTATGTTGGGGTGAGATATTTTGATTTCCTTCCGGGTCTGCTATCTGTCATGCGATGCTATACCAGAGTCAGGTTGGAATTTGGTAATTTCCTGTCCCAGGGGTCTGTTTTGTCAGTCTTTTGATCTGTACTTTAATGTGAATGCTGGTGGGTTGTGCCTAGACTCCAAAAGGCAGGAGGGGTAAGGAAGGACGTATGTCTGACCTCTCTTCCTGTCATGGCTGGGAATCCAGTTTTTCAGGTTTCTCTGGGGTCCCTTTGGCCCAGAGGGGGTTTGTTCAGTTAGTTGAGGAGCTTAGGATTTTATTTTTGGTTTACAGTCTTTTAAGTACTAGGGAGCAATAGCACACTAACTCAGAGAGGAAAGGAAAAATTTTTTGAGAGCCTGCCTCTTTTGCAGTGAACTGGACTCCACTTTGTACTTCTGGGCTCCTCAAATTTTGTATTGAATCTCACTAGGGCAATTGGAGGAAAGCTTCGTTCAAGTACTCCTTGTCCTAAATGGCTTTAGGTCCAAGCAACCATTAGGACAGGCCTCTCCCTAGAGACAAGAGGGTTAGAGCAGCAGTCCCAAACCTTTTTTGTACCAGGGACCAGTTTCAGGGAAGACAATTTTTCCATCAACCAGAGGCAGGGGGATGGTTTCAGGATGATTCAAGAGCATTACATATATTGTGCACTTTATTTCCACCATTATTACATTGTAATATATAATGAAATTATTCTACAGCTCATCATAATGTAAAATCAGTGGGATCTTTGAGCATGTTTTCCTGCAGTCAGACAGTCCTATCTGGGGGTGATGGGAGACAGTGCTAGATCATCAGGAATTAGATTCTCATAAGGAGCACGCAACCTAGATCCCTCACATGCACAGTTCACAATAGAGTTTGCACTCTTATGATAATCTACTGCTGCCACTGATCTGCCAGGAGGTGGAGCTCAGGTGGTAATGTGAGCCATGGGGAGCAGCTGTAAATACAGATGAAGTTTTGTTTGCTCACTTGCCACTCACCTTCGGCCATGTGGCCTGGTTCCTAACATGCCACGGACTGGTATCTCTAACCTGGGGCTCCCCAACCCCCAGGCCACAGTACCAGTCTGTGGCCTGGGGGTTGGGGAGCCCCAGGTTAGAGGATTCTCCCCCTTGGTTAAGAGAATGAACAATGTCTGGTGACCTGGCATCTGTAGCCCACTGAGAGTAGATTGAAGGAGGGAGCAAATTGTTATTCTTTATTGTGTTGGAGATGCAATGCTATTTTTAACAGAAAAATTGAACACATATATGTTTATCTGTTGGTTCCACACACATATCCTTCTGAAAACCTTCACTATTTTGCCACACAAACTATGCAAAAATGCACTTTAATATAATGCCAAAAGATGGCTTGACAATGTGTTTTCTTAATAAATGTAAGAAAGCTACACATTTAGCCTAGCAGTATGATTTGTTTTTGTGTATTATGCCTGCTTTGTAAAGAATTGCTTAATATTGCATTTATAAATATTAGAATAAGTCTCTACTTTCTATGAATACATGTTTCTTTTGGAGAAGCAAAATTTGTCAGCTTGTGATTCACTCTTTTATTTTGTATATGTAAAAATGTTTGCTCCTTTATTTTTCTGCTCTTAAAAATATAGAAGCCACAGTGCATTTAAATTGTAACAAAAGTACCATCTTTGAGCTCACATATTTTGAAGAGCAACAATAATCTAGGTTTTTGTTAGCCTCCCAATTAAATTCTGACTAGGGTTATTAGTGTTCTAAACTGAATTTTATTGCAGTGCTTAAATGCATACAATAATTCATCAACAATGAAGTCTCAAGTATTTTTATTTTATGTTTTGAAGGGTTTTTTTAACGTTATCTACAAAAGGAGATGTTTTAGAGAGCTTTTTACTGATGTTTCTTCTAAAACATTAAATGAAAATCTAATAAGGCTCTGTTTCCATTACATTTATGCCACTTCTAAGAGGTGCAAGAAAGCTAGATCCTGGCTGGGTGAGGTGGCTCATGTCCATAATCCTGGCACTTTGGGAGGCTGAGGTGGGAGGATGGCTCAAGCCCAGGAGTCTGAGACCAGCCCAGACAACATAGCGAGACTCAGTCTCTACAAAATATAAAAGAAAAAAAATATTAGCCAGACGTGGTGGCACACATCTGTGGTTCCAGCTACTCCAAAGGCTGAAGTGGGAGGATTGCTTGAGCCCAGTAGGTTAAGGCTGCAGTGTGCTGTGATTGCACTTCTGCACTCAAGCCTGGGTGACAGAGTGAGACCTGTCTCAAAAAAAGAAAAATAAAGCTAGATTCTCAAAATGTTTCTACTCTAAAGAAATCTGTTTCTTTTTGTTACATGTTGCTGTGATGAACACACAAAAGCGAAGTTGATTGTGTATTTAGAATCTTCCTCTATTTTAATTTCTAGAATGCTGAGTCATACTGAGCTATTAAGTCAGGGAAACAACTAGAAAAAAATAGTTTGGGCAAACACAGTTACATAATATTTCTCTGTTATTGAAGGCAGAACAAACGTAAAAAGATGAAAAATTGCATTTAATGGGAAGAATAAAAAGAAAGTTAATCTGAAGAACAGGAAACGAAATAGCAAATCAAAAGCTGATTGAACTGAGAGAGAAAGAAAATCGTGAGATCTTGAAAGTTTGCTTAGGCATTGCAGGTGATAATAAACAATACTGTTAATGCATTTGTGAGTTATTTCCAATCTGGAATTTTATTTCTCAAGCAAGAGTAAACAGTGAATCATGGTGTCAAATTATTGTAAGCATTTGAAAATACCCAAAGGAGAAAGTAAGCAAATATGTGAAATATAAAACACTGAAATATTCACTTCTAAAGTAAGACCACATACCATTAGGTTTAAACTATTCAGAAAAAGAATCAGAAGTGACATGAAAGCATACCATTTAAGGTATTAAGTTTAATCTCTGTAAAGACAGTTTAAACCTGACATTCACTGATACCGTATTTTTAAAACTAATTTTGGTAGAATTAGAGATTCATAGGAATTTGTGAAGATAGCACAGAGGTCTTGTATACCCTTCAACCAGGTTTTCCTAATGGCAATACCTTATTTACCTATACTACAATGTCAAAGAAATTAATATGGGTCCAATGTATATATAGTTTTATGACATAATTTTTCTCATGCCTACTTTTGAGGAACCACCACTGAAAAGATACAGAACTATTTCATTACCATAAAAATCCCTTTTTCTAATGAAACTGGTTCACCTCTGACAGGGTTTGGCTATGTCCCTACCTAAATCTCATCTTGAATTGTAGCTCCCATAATCTGCACATGGTGTGGGAGGGACCTAGTGGGAGGTAATTGAATCATGGGGGTGTGTTTTTCCTGTGCTGTTCTGGTTATAGTAAATAAGTCTCATGAGATCTGCTGGTTTATAAAGGGCAGTTTCCCTGCACACGATCTCTTGCCTGCCACCATGTAAGAGGTGCCTTTGCTCCTCTTTTTGCCTTCTGCCATGATTGTGAGGTCTTCCCAGCCATGTGGAACTGTGAGTCCATTAAACCTCTTTTGCTTTATAAATTACCCAGTCTTGGGTATGTCTTTATTAGTGGCATGAGAACAGATTAATACAACCTCCTCTCCACTATCCACAACCCTTGGCAATGCTAATTATTACAATTATTTCTAGAATTTTGTCACTACAAGTGGAGTAATACAGTATAAGATCTTTTGAATGGGCTTTTATTGACTTAACACACATGGCATTCACCCAAGTTGTTGAGTATGTAAATCTTTTTCTTTGATTTAATGGCCGAATAAAATGTTGTGAAGATGCCATTTTGTTTAACCATTCCATTTCCTTCAAGTCAGATAAAAAGTTTTTTCAAAAAATAAATAAATTTACATATTCTACAAATTTTACTTCTTTCTTTTTTGCAAGTCAGGGTCTCATTCAATCATTCGGGCTGGTGTACAGTGGCATGATCTTGGTTCACTGCAGCTTCCACCTCCCAGGCTCAAGTGATCCTCTCACCTCAGACTCCCAAGGAGCTGGGACCACAGGCACAAGCCACCACACCTAGCTAATATTTTTATTTTTGTAGAGACCTGCTTTTTCCATGTTCCCCAGGTTGGTCTCAAACTCCTGGGCTCAAGTGATCTTCCCTCCTCAGCCTCCCAAAGTTCAGAGAATACACATGCAAGCCACCACGCCCAGCCTAAGATTTGACTTTCAGTAAGATTTGTGTTACTCTTTTCTTGGTAAATATGTCTACGGGTTTAATAATATGTGTGATACCATTTTAATTTACAATTGCATTTCTAGTTATCATATACTATTTTCAAAATAACTGAAAAGTGACCTTTTATACACATCCCTTGTATCCAACCATGTTGGAAAACCTATGTATTAGCCACGCTCACTTACTAATGTTTATTAGATAAGAATAAACATATTTTTTCTTACTCTTCTAATTATTCCAATGCCTTGTCTTATTATACTAGCAGAACCTCCAAAAAGGTGTTTCTATCATTTTCTCCTCAAATTTCAATGCGATTTTGGTTTCATTAATTTGATATGTGGCTTCGTACACAAACATATATCATATACATATGATATATGTGATATATAGATAAATAAATACATATCACATATATGACATATAGATACATAGATATGTATCATATATATCTGTATATATAATATAGATATATTTATGATTTATACCTTATACCTTTTTTTCCCAAAACACAATATAGCACTTAGGATGCTTTCAAATTTAATAATTAAAAACATAACTAAATAAAAGTAGCTTGAACAATAAGGGTTTATATTTCTCAGGTAAAAAGAAAGAGGCCAGAAAACACTTCCAGGACCTGTTAATTCAGCAACTCAACAATTCCAGGGGTCTTAATCAGTTTCTTTCTTTGCCTTTTTTTTTTTTTTAACTCTTCTTTTTCTTATTGCAATTGTTTTGTCCTCAAAGTGGCTGCAGTGGCTCTGAGTATCACATAATATACATACAATGTTCAAAGCCAGAAAAGAGCAGAGGCTTTTTTATTGCATGCACCCATCTGTGTTTATTCAAGGCTGGGGGTCCCAGCATTTATCTTCCCAATCTCAATGAAGAACCTCAATTCTGCTCCATCTGCTGTGAACACGACCAATCAATCCTTTTCTTAAAATTTACATTTCCATGTGGGTATTTTCTTGTGTCTTAGTTTATTGTTTTCCTTTTTAATTGCTTTACTGTGTATCATTTCAAAAGCATTGCAAATACATTTTATCTTTATTTATTTATTTATTTATTTATTTATTTTTGAGACAGGGTTTCACTCTGTCACCCAGGCTGGAGTGCAGTGGCACGATCATGGCTTACTGGAGGCTTGACCTCCTGGGTTTAGGTAATCCTCTCACCTCAGCCTCCCAAGTAACAGGGCTCACAAGTGCGTACCTCCATGCCTAGCTAATTGTTTTTTTTTTTTTTTTCTGGGAAAGATAGGATCTCACCCTGTTGCTCAGGCTGGTCTCAAACTCCTGGACTCAAGCGATCCTTCCATCTTAGCCTCCCAAAGTGCCGGGATTACAGCCATGAGCCACTATGCCCAACCTGATTTTATCTGCATAACCTTATCTGATAGTCTTTAGTTTGATAGGAAAATTGATTTTCTCCATATTTATTGAGATAACAGATATTTAATACAGTACCTGATCGTTTTCATCTTTTATCTTACTCTATGCACATTGTTTTTATGCTGGGCCATTGTTTCTTCTTTATTTACATTTATATTTACATTTTTTGTAGCTTGACCAAATTTCAAATCACACTTTAATCTTGATCTAATTCCCACTCTAATTTGGAAATTGGACAGATATATTTATAAATATATATAATATATAAATTAATATAAACATATCACATTGGTATTATATACAAAATATAAACACATCACATTTATATTATATATATAAAATATATATTATATATATGCATAAAGTTCATGTGCCAAGTTAAAAAACATACAATAATACACAATTGAAAGTAAGTGCTGTTCCTATATTTGAGCTCCAATTTTCCCCTCTTAAGTAGTCACTTGAAACACATCCTTCCTTCGTTATTTGGTCTACTCATATATTATCATAGCATACTCTATGCAATATATTTTAATTTTGTTCTAGAGATGCCTATACTTATACCTCTATTAAATCTTTTTAAATTATTAAATATAGATCACCTTTATTTTTATAGGGTCTGCATTTTCTTCTACAATATTGATGTGGTACAATTTGTTTAAATCATACAGAAATTTGACTCATTATAATATATTTCTACTTGAAATAATGCTGCATTATTTTACATTAATATTTTGGGGCACATTTGAGAATGTGTTAAGATTAATTCCAACAATCACAATGGAAGGAACAATGATACGTTTTTAACTTTGCAAATATTGCACCAAAAAAAAAAAAAGTCCCTTAAAGAAGTCAAGTCAATGGACACCATCGTCCAAAATATCTGGAAGACTTTTTTTCTTTAGCTCCCCAAGCTTTCACCAACATATTATGAAACTTTGCAATCTTTGCTAATAGTTGAAAGATGCATATTTGTAGCTAATGTTTGCAGTTCTCTGGTTATGTGTGGGGGATGATTGTATTTACGACTAAAAGCCATTTTCTGCAACACTTTTAAATTGAGTTCATGGTTTAATTCTCAACTCAAACACTTCTCTATAAACTATATGAATCCATCACCTTATCTAACGAAATGTCAACTATGTTCCTTTTGCAGGACATTTCAATCAACGAGTCACATTTTCTCTACTCCTTACTTGGGATTTTGCATTAATAATGCTTTTAAATGCCCATATCCATACTCTGATGAAAACTCAGGTTTTGCTGAAATACTTTAAAATGTATTCTCCCAATCTTCTAATCGTTTTCTCCTTATGAATATACATATGCCATAATGGCTTCTTATTTAGCACATATTATCAATCCAAGCTGTATAAAATGTGTTGTGAGTCTATGTGTATTCTTACTATTTTCTTACCTCACTCTCTGTTAAGATCTCAGGTACCATGCAATGTATATTTGGCTAGTCAGTTTCTGCATTGCGATACTCACTTAATATTCACATGAGGAAAATAAATGTCATATGGAAACTGCATCCTGGCAAGTGTGAGACCGGACTGTCAGCTCTGCTAGGTGAGTGTTTCATGGATGGGTACAGAAATCCACCCTCAGTTTGCAGACTTATCTCATTGCATTCAGGAATGAAGTGATGTTCATCCACATTCCTAAGATGATTTCCTTTCATATTCAGGAAATGCTGTTCCCTTGTGGAGACTTCTAAAATGTACTCCGTATCAATGAAATTTTACCAAAATATATCTCTGTGTCATTTGGTCATGGTGCAAAGTCCTTTTTATATGGTACTGAATTTGGTTTGCTAAAATATTATTGATGATTGTTGTACATATGTTCATAAGGCATATTGATTGTAATTTTGTTTCCTTGTGATAGCTTTGCCTGGCTTTGTTATCAGGACTATCCTGCCCTCATAGGATAACTTTGGAAAAGTTTTCTCCTGTGCTCATTTTCAAAAGCATTCATGAAGTTATGGTATTCATTTTCATTGACAGTGTCATCTGGTCTTGGGCTTTTCTTTGAAGGAAATTTTGCAGTTTTGTTTTTTTCTTTGTTTTTAATCACTATTTCACTCCCTTTAGTTCATAGGCCTATTCAGATTTTCTGTTGTTTTAAATTAGTCCCAGTAGTTTCTGTCTTTTTTAGGAATCCATCCATTTCACCTAGATTGCCTCATATATATTTTATGATTATTCATTGTATTATACTCATTTTTAAAATTTCCGTAAGGTCAGTAGTAATGTCCCTCTTTTATTTCTGATGTCAACTACTTAAATCATTTTTCTGGTCAACGTAACTAAAGAATTGCCAATTTTGTTTATCTTTTCAAATAATCGACCTTTGATTTCATTAAGTTTCTTTACTGTTTTTCTGTTCTCTATTTTATTTATTTCCAATCCAATATTAATTATTTCTTCCCTCCTGCTCATGTTTGGTTTAATTTGCTGTTCTTAATCTATGATCTAAAGGTGAATGGTTAGAGAACTGCTTTGAGATATTCTTAATTTTACATGTAGACATTTACAGCTATAAATTGACCTTTAAGCACTACTTTACCTCTATATAATGTATAAAATCCTGTTCATTTTGGTATGCCATGCTTTTATTTTCATTGGTCTCACATCATTGTCTAAAGGCTTTCCTAATTCCATATTTGACCCATTGGTTATTTATGAGTGTGCTGTTTAATTTCCACGTATTTGCAAATTTTCCAAATTTCTCTCTGCTCTTAATTTATAATTTATTTCCTCTAGGGTCAGAGACATACTTTGTACAATTTCAATTCCCTTAACTTCACTTAGTCTTGTTGTATGACCTAACCCATGGTCTGCCTAAGAATAAGTTGCATGGGCACTTGAGAAGAATGTGTATGCTGCTGTTGCTAGGCAAAGTGGGGAAACATCTTTTCCCACTGTGCAACCTCTTTGTCAAGTCAAATAAAAACAAATTCCATAAATGGAGCTTTTCCGGGGAGCTACCAGGTCAAATGCACAAAGTTTTCTCTACATGGAGCTTTTTGAGGAGCTCCATTCTCGTTCTGTCCCCTCTCAGTGGCTATTAGGCTGTTAGTTTTCACAGCTATACAGCCTTCAAGGCTGGAGTACAAGGCTACCATGAAATTGGGGAGAAGACAAGGAGAATAGACCATGTTAAAACACCACAAAGCCTTCTGCCCTTACCAAAATTCAACTATCCTTCTTAAATCAATCCGCCTCTGACTGTTGAAAGATTTTGGTTAATTATTAGCATTCTGAACATTCTTATTTTGACAACACTTCCAAGTGTTCTCTTTGCTTTTAAGGAGGGGAGGATTTTCAGAGGTTTTCACAATTTTGGAAGTGATTTCTTTTTTTTTATTTTATTAATATTTTCTCTTACTTTAATTTACCTTCTTCTAATATCTTGCATTCAAGTGGTTGAATTCTTTTCTAGATGGCTCAGATAGATACTTACAGCATCAATTTTCTGCATTAATTAATTCTTATTTATCAACAGTGATTTATAGTAATAAATATTCAGCATTAATTAACCATTATAGGCAACGAAGGCTGTTGCTATGGTCTGAACATTGGTATCCCCCTAAAATTCATGTTAGAACCTAATACCCAATATGACAGCATTAGGAGGTGGGGCCTTTGGAAGGTGACTAGGTCATAAGGGTGGAGCCCTAATGAAGGGAATTAGTGCCCTTATAAAAGAAACCAAAGAGAGCTCCCTTGCCTCTTCCAATATGTGAGGACACAGCGAGAAGGTGCCTTGTATAAGTTAGGAAGTGAATCCTCACCAGGCACTGAATCTGCTGGTATCTTGATCTTGAACTTCCCAGGGTCCAGCAATATGAGTTATAAATTTCAGTCATTTATTATAAGCCACTCAGTTTATAGTGCTTTGTTACAACAGCCCAAACAAACTGAGACAGCTGCATTTATCTTTCCAAGCCTAAATATGGATGTATTCACAGGGTTTCATATGTCACATTTTAATTATCATTAAATTTAAAATATTTTCTAATCACCCGTGTGTATCTTCTTTAACTCCTGAGTTGATTATGTGTCGTTTAATTTACAAACATTTGGGTTTTTCTAGTTGTATTTGTGCCTTGAATTGCTGCTAATTCCATTGTGATGAGAGCACATCGCTTTGATATTTTCATTCCTGTAAAATGTGTCAACATTTGTTTTACAGTGCAGCATATGGTCAATGTTGATGCACGTCCCTTGTGCATTTGACACAAATAAGAACTATGTGGTTACTGGCTGCATTGCCCTACATATGCCAATTAAGTCACTTGTGTTTCCAATTCTTCCTTATCATTTCTAATTATGTGCCTTCTTGTTCAATCAGGCACTGTGATCGATGTGTTAAAATAGTTGACCATCATGAATGTGTCTATTTCTCATCTATGATATGTGACATTTTGATTTACAGAGTTTGAACCTCTCTTCTGAGTCACCAATGGATTTATAACTTTATGGCTTCCTGTTAAATTTGAAATAGCCCTCCTTAATTTTAGTAATTGGTTTGCCTTGTGTTTTACTTTGACTGATACTAGTATTACTACATATATTTTTTAATGGTTAGTTTTTAGTTAATATACATTTTTCTGTACTTATAATTTTAATCTTTGTCTATTTTTGTGCTTTGTGTTTGTGTCAGGGAAGCAGCATATCTTTGGATTTTATTTTTACTCAGTATGAGAATTCCCTTTAATTGTACTCTTTGGACAACTTGTATTTATGATATAAAGGCACATTTACATTTTGTGAAGAAATTAAATAATTTATTATTATGCATTTTTGTATTTATTAAATCATTTTTACTTTTTTTAAATTTTGTTCACACTACTTTTTGTAGTTACTCTGGAAGATACACAAAGAAACAGTGCCTTCTACAAGTCTAACGAAAATTAGCATGTTTACCACATCACTTTCCAGAAAATGCAATTAACTTATAAGGATACTGTATTATAATTTATTATCTCTCATCTTCTTTTACTGTTTTAACTTCCTTTACACACATATACATAAGTAAGACATTATTAATATGGTTTTATAAAACCCATATTGCTCATGCATTCAACTGTGCTGAAGTTTTCAACCATTTCTGTGCCTCAATCTGGCACTACTTTCCATTGGTTTTTAAAAATTGAGTATTTCCCTTAGATCTGGTCTGCTGATAAATTTGTAGGTTTCATTGTTTTGGAAAATGTATATATTTGGCTAATGTTCCCAAAGGCATATTCATTGGCCATTAATTTCTAGGATGGCACCATATTTTTGTGACACTTTGATGCAGTTCTTTTTTTTTTTTCCAGCATTTCATTATTTCTACCTGTCTTGTTCCTTCTATGAAAGTCATGTGCTTTTCCTTGCCAATGGCTGCTTTGAGATGTTTTTCTATGTCTTTGGTTTGTCATTCTGATATGTGTTGTGATGTTTACTTTGTTTCTTGTTTGGGCTTTGTAGTTCTGCTTAATTCTCTATTTGATGCTTTTGTCAGTTTTGTAAAATCCTTTGGCAACTTCTGTTAACTGTTTGTCATTGACTGTCTTCTATTTCCCCTTCAAATACTCTCCAATTACATGCATTTTGGCAGTGTTTACCCAGTTTCATAAGTTTCTTAGGCTCTTTCTTCTGCATTTTCCACCCTTTGTTTTCACTTGCCATCTTTCTTTCTGGGTATTTTCTTTCAATCAATCTTCCAAGTCACTAACCATTTCTTCAACAGAATCTACACTGCTGTTAAGCCTATTTAGTTTTCTATTTCAGATCGGGAGTTTTTCAGCTGTAGAACTTTCACTTGATTCTTTTTAAAATTGTTTAGTTACCTACCAGAATGTTTCATTTCGTCTTCTAATTTCTTTATATATTAATCATAGTTATTTAAAAGTTGAATTTAATAATCAATATTTTGATATCACATAGAGCTATTTATATTGCCTGTAAGTTTTACTTTTCCTTGCCTTTTATTTTATTAATATACTTGATAACTTTGAGTGAATTCTGGACATTTTATATAATATTCTTTTATTTTTTTTAAATTTCTTTTTTGTATATCTTATTCTTCCAGAAAGGACTTATTTTTCTGTCAAGCAATTAGGGTGAGAGACTATTTCCTGAATTCAAATAGGAATGGAGCCACTTAGTGCCTGTACAAGTACTGCAGCATTTCTGAAAGCTTTTCTATTGCTAACTTTCCCCTACTCTAACATCCAGCCTTTACCAAGAGCCTCATGTTATCCACATGGTGTTATCATGTTGTCCGCATTCATGGACTTTGATCTCCAATTTTTTTCCCCTTCTACCTTATAATTTTACTTCAGAAAAATTATACTGCTTGATGGTGTTTTCTGTTCATCTTCTCACTATCTTATTTATTTTATTTTATTTTAGGAAAAAAAAATTTTAAATTATTTTTTGAGATGAGGTCTTGCTATGCTGCCCAAACTGGTCTCCAACTCCTGGGCTCAAGCGATCCTCCTACCTCAGCCTCCCAAAGTGCTGTGATTACATCTGTGAGCCACTGTGACTGGGCTTCTTCCTATCTTAATAGACAGGTGCAAATCTGTTTACAGATGGACCATATAACTCAGAATCGATGCTTCTCTCATCTGTTTCCTTTTTTTCTATTATGCTGATCTCTCAGGACCAATCTTCTACTAGCTCTCTGCTCCCTTAACACTGAGTATTCTTTATATATCATGGCCAGATTTTCTAGTTATTTTCAGCAATAGGGTTGGAACACAGTGGAAAATTTACCAAATATGATGGGCTGCAGAGGTTATAAATACATATGAATTTATTTAACACATATGAAAAATTTAGCCTTTTGATGGACTGGTAAAAGGACAGCCAATTTGACAGATAGGCTTGGCTAATGTAACTCTCTATCTAGAACAATGGGCAGCAAAGTGCAGCTGAAGGGCTAAATCTGGCCCTCCATGTGTTTTTGTAAGTAAAGTTTTATTGGAACATGCCCACTTGTGTGTGTGCTTGCTCTGCCTTCTTTGTCACTGTAATGAGAGAGCCCATGTGGTCTGCAAAGCCTAAAATATTTACCAAAAAAAAAAATGTTCATTGCCCACTTAGAAGTAAGTCAGCCCATACCCACATTCATGCTATATGAGTACATTTCAGATGTAAGACATGTTTAAATGAAAATTAATGAAGATAGAGATATTATCCTGGTGGGCATTATCTAATCCCACGAGCCCTAAAAAAGCAGAGTGTTTCTCTAGCTGCTGGCAGATGAGCAAGTCAGAGAAATCCACAGGTTGAGAAAGATCTGATCTGCTATCTTTGGCTTTGAAGGGACCCCATGCCAAGGAATGTGATTGGTTTCCAAAAGCATTCCTTGGCTGATAGCTGCTAAGGAAAAGAAGAATGTTCTACAACCATACAAAACTGAATTCTGCCAACAACCCAAAGGAACATTCTTCTGAGAGCCTGCAGTTAAGAGCCCAACCCAGGCTTATTGAGGGCAAGACTGTGAACAAAGAATCCAGCCACATGCAGCTGGATTTCCAACCTACAGAACTCTGAGCTAAAGAAAAAAAAGTGAGTGTTGGTCTAAACCATTATGTGCATACAATAGGATGCATGGAATTTGGGGAGAAAGAAAGTCATCAGGGTTACTGGGGTTATGGATGTAAGATAACAAACCATACTTGGAGCAAAAATAAGCATAAATCATTAAAATGCCACCTCACCTCACCATACGTTGTATTTCCAGGTTTACAAACATCTCCAATTTGCATTGAAAGTTGTGGTTCGACATGGAATACTACCATAAAAAAGAATGAAATCCTGTCCTTTGCAGCAATATGGATGCAGCTGGAGGCCATGATCCTAAGCAAATTAATGCAGGAACAGAAAATCAAATACCACATGTTCTCACTTATAGGTGGGAGCTAAATAATGGGTACACATGAACATAAAGGTGGGAATAATAGACACTGGGGACTACTAGAGTGCAGAGAGAGGGAGAGGGGCAAGGGTTGCAAAACTACCTATTGGTATGCTCACTACCTGTTTGACAGTATCATTCATATCACAAACCTCAGCATCATACCATATATCCATGCAACAAACCTGCACATGCACCCTCTCCATCTAAAATAGCAGTTAAAATTATATTTTTTTAAAGTTAAAAAAGAAAATTTGAAGAATTAAAATCTACAAGATCTACATTTTTTGAAAAAAAAAACATGGTTCAAGCTTCTTTTATATGTCCTATTTCATAAAGCACAGGGAAAATGCCAGAAGTCACCCTTGCTAGTCCTGGAGGTTCATATAAGATACAAATAATCATGGAGACTGATAGTTAAGCAAATAAGTAACAAAATAACAAGAAAAGAAAAAATCCCACCGAGGTTCAAAGGTTGTATGTTTCTCTTCTTTTTCTTCCCCACCTCCCTAACACTTATTTCTCTTTTTTACTTTATCCTCGTTTTATTGTCTCTTTTCTTTCTTCATCTCTACACATTATAAAAAATATACCTTGATTATTAACTTGAGAAATGTGGACAATTATTGGCATTAATAAACATCTTTATATTAGGGAACAGGGGCCTGGGGTAGGGAAAGAGGAAGCAAGAAAGTGGAAGATCGGAAGGAAGAAAGTATGGTCCCATGTAACTCAGTAAGAGAGAAAAGGTGAAGTAGATATAGAGATGAATACATTGAATTGATAGATGATGGATAAATGGATAATTCACCGATAGATAAGTAGATGATAGATGATAAATAGATAATTCACAGATAGATAGAAGTTAGACAGTTCATATATAGATGGATGATAGAAGATTAATAAATGATAGAAGTTAGAAAATAGATGGATAGATGATTAATGAATAGATGATCGATAGATGACTGATAGATACATAATAGATAATAGACAGATAGACATATAGATAGAAAACAGTTGATGCATAGGTAATAAAAAGGTAGATTATGGATAAACACATACATAGATGATAAATAGCTAGATGATTGATAGATGATAAATGATAAATAGAAGATAGATAATGAATATATAAATAGATGATAGATGATTGATAGATGATAGATAGAAGATATATTATAAATAGATATATAGATGATAGAAAATAGATGATAGGTGATTGACAGATGATAGACAAATAGCTACACAGATAGATGGATAAATAGGTCATAGATGATTGATAGATAATAGCAGCTAGATGGAACATAGATGACAGATAAATAAATGATAGATAAAGCTTTAAGAAAAAGAGAAAAGAAAGAAATAGTCTCTATCAGATAGCTAAAATGAAGGAATGAATAAATGAAACAACAATCATGTTGGATATGAATGACAGATATGGCGTCCCCCCAAGTGAAGATGTTGCCAAATTAATTCTCCTATGAGGGCATCAGGGGCTGAGGGTGGTTCGGAAGTGAAAAGCATCCTCTGCTGCTGAAGGATCGATTTCCCCAAAGCTTTTTCCTCTCAAGAAGCACTAAATCCCACGGTGGTGACCACAAAATATCTGCAAGATGTGCAATCTTCCCATGTGGCTTGTTGGAAGTGAATGATCAATAAACCTTTGGCAGTCTGCCTGTGTCAACATGCAGGGAACCACAGAATAAGCAGGTTATGGTGAAGGAGGCTCAAGAAAAGTTCTGAGGTGGAGACAGAGACATCATCTCCATCTATGACAACATCTCCATCTATTAATATGGATCACAGCAAGAAAGTCAGTAGGTTATCCTACTGTAGCTGGAAGCACTTTTTGTCTTATAAAACACTATTCTTCTTTAACTTATTCAAAAATGGATAATTTTTGCTTTTTTTTTTGTAAAGGAATGCTTTTTATTTTATCACCTTTTAGAACTTTGAGCCAGAACAGTGAGCATTTTTTCTTTTTTCTTTTCTTTTCTTTTCTTTTCTTTTCTTTTCTTTTCACAGTCTTGCTCTGCCACCTAGGCTAGAGTGCAGTGGCATGATCTTGGTTCACTGCAGCCACTGCCTCCGGGCTCAAGTGATCCTCCTGCCTCAGCCCCCTGAGAAGCTGGGACTAAAGGCATGCACCTCCATCCCTGTCTACTTTTTACGTTTTTTGTAGAGACGGGGTCTTGTTATGTTGCCCAGGTTGGTCTTGAACTCCTGGGCTCAAGTGATTTGCTCACCTTGGCCTCTCAAAGTGCTAGGATTCTAGGGTAGTGAGCATTTTCATTCACCAGCTGATCTCTTTGCAGATACATGGAGGCCAGCCAATGACGTTCCCAGCATCTGCAGGAGGTTCTTTGAGCTTGCTTAACCACATTCTTTTGGGTACAATTTAACATTAATTAAAGAGCACCGAAGGATACTGGCCAGGGAGAAACACAATGTAGAAATTCAGAAGCCAACCTGAGCAGGTATGACTAATTACCCCATTCCCTACATGTTCTTTTTTTTTTCTAACAGGCTTCCTAACCTCAAATATATCCTCTTCACCATTGTATGTTTTCATCTCTTACTATTTTTCATACCTGCTTCACTTCGTAAGGTCATCATTAATTTTTTTTTTCTTTAGTACTCGGAAGTCCCTCTAAAAACATTAGTTTGTAAATAACACATTCTGCAAAGCAGAATTTCACACCAAAATCCATGCTTTGTAAATAAAAGTAAAAGATACAGAAACTTGAAACTCACTGTATTAGTCTGCTCTCATGCTGCTAATGAAGACATACACTAGACTGGGCAATTTATAAAGGAAATAGGTTTAATGGACTCACAGTTCCACATGGCTGGGGAGGCCTCACAATCATGGTGGATGAGCAAGGGACATCTTACATGGCAGCAGGCAAGATAGAGCTTGTGCAGGGGAACTCCCCTTTATAAACCCATCAGATCTCATGAGACTCATTCACTACCACGAGAACAGCATGGGAAAGACCTGCCCCCATGATTCAATTACCTCCCACCAGGTCCCTCCCATGACATGAGGGAATTGTGGGAGCTATAATTCACGATGAAATTTGGATGGGGACACAGCCAGATCATATCACTCACATAACAGTATAACCATGATGTTATCTGAAGTTCCTGAGAAATCTGTTGGTATCATTATGCTCTGTCCTCTGTCCAAATGACAGGTAAATCCACATGTTCTCTCCACACTTACACCCAACCTTCAATCCATGGAAGGGATCACATTGTCTTGGGTTGGTCTCCTTCTCATTCTCACACCAACTCCTCACCTCTGAAACATCCGACCTTCTACTGAATTTCCCCAAGGGCTTGAGTGGGTTCAATCATGGCACTTCAAAAGATATATCCAAATCTAACCCCAAGAACCTGTGAATGTGGCCCTGTTTAGAATAAGGGTTTTTGCAGATGTAATTACTGAAATTAGGTCATAGTGGATTAGAATGGGCTCTACATCCAGTGACATGTGTCCTTCTAAGAGACAGAAGAGGAGACACAGACACAGAGAAGGCCACGGGGAGATGGAGGCAGGGACTGGAGTCATGTGGCCACAAGCTCAGGGATGCCTGGAGCCCCCAGGAGCTGGAAGAGGAAGTAAGGAGCCTCCTCCAGAGCCTCCAGAGGGAGCACGGTCCTGTCCACACCTTGATCTCAGACTTCTGGTCCCCAGAACTGGGAGAGAATACATTTCTTTGGTTTTAGGGTACCCAAGTTTTTGTACTAAGACAGTTCTAGGAAACTCCTACACTGTATACAATACACTTCCTTGTGTACATTCTACTGAATGTTTGCATGGGGTGGGGTTGTGACATCAAAATGCAATGAAACCAATAAATACATTTTTTTTTTTTTAGACACAGGGTCTCACTATGTTGCCCAGGCTGATCTCGATCTCCTGGCCTCAAGTTATCCTCCTAACTCAGCCTCTCAAAGTGCTGGTATTATAGGCATGAGCCATAGTACCTGGCCCAAATTTATTTATTTATTATTATTTTTTAATGTTTTGTAGGGATGGGGTCTTGCTATGTTGCCCAGGCTGATCTGAAACTCCAGGCCTCAAGTGATCCTCCTATTCCAGCCTCCCAAAATACTGAGATTACAAGTACAAGCCACTGCACCTGGCTAAAGTAAATGTTGATACTGTTAGAAATATCTATCCCTCTAACTCCATCAATAATCAATTACCTGTGCTGCACAAAGTGCCTCCCGCAGCCAGTGTTTCCCAAACACTACTCCTGTTGTCCATGGATTTGGCCCCAGGCTCTCTTCTCTCCTGTCCTCCTCTTTTCTCTCTATCCTTCCTCTTCTTCTTCTTCTTCCTCTCTCTCTCTCTCTCTCTCTGTCTCCAGCTTCTTTTCATCCCCCAGCCCTCCTCTACAACCAAACTACAGTCATTTATCTTGCAGCACTCCATGAACATCCTTGATTTCATTGACTTCTCAGAAACCTCCGCTAAGGGCTCTTTGAACACAAAGCAGCCTCTTAAAATATGTTAAACTTGGCCGGGCATGGTGGTTCACACCTGTAATTCTAGCACTTTGGGATGCTAAGGTGGGTGGATCACATGAGGTCAGGAGTCCAAGACCAGCCTGCGGCCTACATGACAAGACCCCATTTCTATGCAAACCTGTAGTCCCAGGTACTGGAGAGGCTGAGGCAGGAGAATCACTTGAACCTGGCAGGTGGAGTTTGCAGTGAGCTGAGATTGCACCACTGCACTCCAGCCTTGGAGACAGAGCAAGACTCAGTCTCAAAAAAAAAAAAAAAAAAAAAAAAGTTAAGCAAAAGGTTCTTTGAAGAAGTGGTCAACTCTCCTAGGAATTAAAGTGGCCTCATTCTTCTCAGTGACCATGATAAAAATGCATGATTTAGGAAATTTCCTCCCTATTTTTTTTCTAGTGACTCTACATTTTACGGCAGCAAATATTTCAATTTCTCCCCTACACAAATATATTCAGTATCCTGGCTATCTCTACTTCTTTGAAACTTCTGTTGACTGACAATTGTTTCCTAAAACATATACAGGACCATCTTTATTTCTCTGAAAACACAAATTTCATTTTTTGACTATGGAGATAACTCATAGTTTAATCTCAGTGAATCTCTTCCATTTTACAAATTTATATTTCCTCCTATGAAACCTTATGATCTATGAAATAATGCCTGTCTTCATGGGTGATCTCATTGTCTTATCCTCTTTTTAACTATTCTTAAATGTCCATTCTTTCTATTTGCTTTAAAAAAAAGTCTATTCTTAAATATCCAATACATTCCTATCTCAACATGACAGTCTTCTTCAGTGGGAAATGGCCTTTCTACACGTTCTTGCCAAGCACTTGTTTTTTGTATCAATAAATACAGGATGCAATTCAATAACAGTTAATCTAAACACACTAGGCCTACAGTAGTTTCAAAAACAGATTCCCATTATCAGCAATAAATATTCTTTCTGGAAGGGTTTACAAAGTCAGAGGGATGCAGGGATTGTTTTAGAGACTATGATTCTGTACTATGTGGAAAACGTTCTGATAGACCCCTCATAGGACGTCATAGGACGTGATATCACTTGGGATAAAGAAGGTTAAAAGCACATTTGCAAAGAAAACTGATTTACCCAACTATGGAGACTCAGCTCTCTAGGGTTAGATAGAGTTGGAAAATTAGGGCTGGGCACAGTGGCTCATGCCTGTCATCCAACACTTTGGGATGCCAAGGCAGGAGGGTGGCTTGAGCCCAGGAGTTCAAGATCAGCCTGGGCAACATAGTGAGACCTTCTCTCTACCAAAGATTAAAAACAACAACAACAAAATGGGCATGGTGGCACATGTTTATAGTCCCAGCTACTCAGGAGGCTGAGGTGGGAGGATTGCTTGAGCCTAGGAACTTGAGGTTGCAGCAAGCTGAGATATTGCCATTGCGCTCCAGCCTGGGTGACAGAGTGAGACCCTGTCTCAAAAATAAATAAATAAATAAATCAACAAATAAATAAAACAAAAAGCATGAAAAAACCCAACCAAACAAAAAGAGAGTTGGAGAATTAAAATCAGCACTGTAGTTCTGTACAAAAGCATAGGAGAAAAGTTCAAAAACACAGAGACCTCTATTCTAACTGTATTATTTAATTTTACAAAAAGTATTGAGTAGCATGTATAGGATAGACTCCGATTAAATGCTAGAATTAAAAAAAACCACAGAGTTGTCAAGAAGAATATGAAGCAATGCCTTAGTGTTGCATGCGATCAGAACATTCCCATAAGGGTCTGTCCTGGAATAAAACTTGTAGCTTTTATTCTAAAGGATGGTCATAAGATGATCAAAGGATAATGAAGTCTTCTCAAGAAGAGAAATAATAGATGTTGAGTGCATTATATTAAATAATGTATAGTAATTACATATCTCCATGCTTTTAGACATGGGTCCAGACATTCTCCAACAAATACCTCATCTTCATCAAATCCTACATAGAGTTTTTTTAAAAAGTCATTTCTACATCAATACATCTTGTCCTGCAAAGCACACCCACAACTATTGATCTCTATTAAGACCACGTACTTGTTTGCTTCAAGAAGGGATGATGTCTAAACATCCGTAGGCTGACAATCCCCAGTTTCGAGCATTTTAAAAGTAACATTAAAGCAACAATGATAGATTAAATGCTGTTCCCTAAGTCCAGAAATGATGCTCTTGACACATTCAGACGGCCTGAGATGACACTTTTCTCCTTGATGTAGTGATGGGTTTGCATGGAAGACTGATCTCTTACAGCCTTTTTATTTTTAATTACCCTGTGCACAGCAGAGACTTTTAAAATATGAGTCTGAGCAACAGACTAAAACTCACTGCTATTATTCCTGTGGGGTTGTTTTCATCAAAACCACAGGCAGGCAGACCCTGTAGAAAATTGAAGCTAATGCGAGATAATCAATAGGAAGACAGTATCAAAGCACCCAAAATATAGTAAAAATGTTCTCCTTAGGCGTATTATCTGATGAATTTCAATCATTCTCAATTATGAAGGAACTGAAATTAAGCTCTTCCTTTGCTCTAACTAAATAAACAACCAGGTTGTGTACAAGGTGGTGGTGTTGGGGGTCTAGGGAATTGATTAGATACTTACACATTAAGATTCCATTATAGTAAACAAGTATATGGTTTATAATCTGTAGTGTGAGTTTTAGCATACGTAATACATTTGTTTAGTGATAAAGTAGAAATCAAACATAAGTGGGAAGATTTTCTCACGTATCATTAAAAGAGGATCTGGCCGGGTGTGGTGGCTCATACCTGTAATCCTAGCACTTAAGGAGGCCAAGGTGGGAGAATGGCTTGAACCCAGCAGTTTGAGACCAGCTTGGGCAATAAACCTCATCTCTACAAAAACTTAAAAGAAAACATTAGCCAGACATGGTGGTTCATGCCTGTAGGCCCAGCTACTAGGGAGGCTGAGGCGGAAGGATTACTTGACCCTGGGAGTTTGAGGCTGTAATAAGCCATGATTGCACCACTGCACTCCAGTAGCCTGGGTGATAGAGCAAGACCCTGTCTCAAAAAAAAAAAAAAAAAAAAAAAGAAAGAAAAAGGAAAAGAAAAGAAAGGAAACAAACAAACAAAAAAACCAGATCACCTCTATGCATAAATCCTAAAAAAGAAAAAAAGCTTCAAAACTCTGTATCTGTATCCCCAAATGGGAGCCCAAGAAAATCATCCTTTTAAGAAAGCAAAATTGCTTCTCCCTTAATACTCTAGATTGTGTAAAACAATCATATCCACTGTTAAAATTTCAGTTGGGGAACTACAACTCTATGATATTGAGTTGTATTTATTCACAGGTATCTCATGGAATAATGAAAATCCAAGTCCATTTATTCTTTTGTGCAAATACAGCAAGGGTAAGATAGATGAGTTCTTACATTTTGTATGTCTCATTACTTACTGTTAGTGATTTAAAATTAAAAGCAGCACAGAGGAGTAATGCCTATTTTAAATTATTAAGTGGAGAGTCCCTCCTGTCTCACACCAATACTCACTTATACTATTATTGCATAATCACTGGAAGCTGGGAACAAGTCATAATAGTAAGGCATGTGTAGAAGAGAGCTATTATCTTATGACTGTATGTAGATCATCACCAAAGGGTCTTCAGAACATTGCATAGAATCAAACACATTAACTAATTAAACAAAACCCATTCTCTAGAATATACCCTCTTTTTTTTTTTTTTTTTTTTTTTTGAGAGGAAATCTTGCTCTGTCGCCCAGGCTGGAGTGCAATGGTGCGATCTCGGCTCACTGCAACCTCCGTCTCCCAGGTTCAAGCGATTCTCCTGCCTCAGCCTCCCGAGTAGCTGGGATTACAGGCACCCACCACTGTGCCCATCTAATTTTTGTATGTTTTACTAGAGACGGGTTTCACCATCTTGGCCAGGCTGGTCTTGAACTCCTGACCTCGTGATCCGCCCACCTCGGCCTACCAAAGTGCTGGGATGAATATACTCTATATTTTATACATAAACGTACAGCTGAAATTAAGCAGGGTACATTTTAAGACTTAAACACCCTATAAGAGTTGGCCTGGAAATGGAGATGGGTTTTTGTGTACTGCACCTTGTATGTTTTATGGTGGTGAAAACACTTTAGAGCATTTGTTGTTCTATATAGCATTCTATTTTTTTAAAGAAGAATTTAGATTTGGAGGTTCATATGCATGTTTGTTACATGGGCATATTGCATGATGTTGAGGTTTGAAGTACAAATTAACCTGTCACCCAGGTACTGAACATAGTACCCAATAGGTAGTTTTTCAACCTTTGTACTCTTCCTTCATTCCCTGCTCTAGAGATCCCAGTGTCTATTGTTACCATCTTTATGTCCCTAAGTACCCAAGGTTTAGCTCCCCCTTATAAGTGACAATATGAGATACTTGGTTTTCTTTTTTGTGTTTTTGTTTTTACGATCTGGGCACTATGTGATATTCAGAATGTACCTAATTACCTTGAAGAGTCTTGGCATTTGGTGCGACCTTATTAGAGATCATCAATACTAAATGTATACATCAGATAGGAAAAATTCACATATATCCAAAGAATGCAAACATGTTTGTTCAACAGAGGTATTCTACCCACTTTGTTTGGGACATATAAAATATAAACACAGAGCTATTTGAAGCTTTAACTACTTGGTCTGCTCTCCAGCAATGATAAGGGATAAAGCTTGAAATAATTTAGCAGCCCCTCAGTTCATATTCAGGTCTGGGTAAAGCATTAGAAGACTCTTGTAAAATTACTATGCCCTAACTCTACCTTGCTACCTAAAGAGGAGATTTTTGCACAGGGAAAGCCTGGAATATGACCTGAGTGTGTTGTTAGTTTTGAAGGTGGTCAATCCATGCAATGTCCTCTTTGCCTGTAGCCTCCTACCAGCCATAGCACTCAGTGCCTGGTGTCAGTACTTGAAATGGGCTGCTGTCCATCTGCCAAGATGCCTCAAACTGCACATATAGCTTCCTGCTCAAACTAAGGGCAGCCTGTCCCTGGACACACTAGGTATCTGACTCCAGAGTTCATTCCTTGCATTAAATACCACTCTTTTCATAAAATCCAGGCTACTCTTTCAAGGTCATAAATGTAAAATAGAAATACAATTGCATTTCCTTTCTGTAGTCACCCTTACAGTCTTCATAAATATACCAGAATGTCAGGTGACCATCAGGTGATGATCACGCGGTTGTTAACTACCTCTCCAAAAGAATCACTGGTCACAGCCAGTGCCAGTGAAAGGCAGTCTCCAAATAGAAAACACCTGAAACAGGTGATCAGCAGCTTCCCAACAAGATCTCTGGAGTTGGGCTAGTGGGCTCAAGCATGCACATTAAGAGGCAAAATGGCAGAGTTTAATGAATATATGAGCTTCTAGGGACATTTGGCGGGTAAGGAAGAATGCTTCAAGTGAGCATGCGTATAGCCTCTAGTAAACACAATGAGCGTGCTCACCTCCCAAACACTAGCAGGCCACTGCACATGCAGACAGCCCACTCCAAGGGAAGAATCCGGAGAGAAGTGATGCAAGACCATGGAAGCATGCCAATGCATGAAACCCCGAGTCAAAAAGTCAAACTGGGTGCTTGAATCTCTCAAGTCGCTCGCTTGGCACTCTTCCAAGTATACTTTACTTCCTTTCATTCTTGCTCTAAAGCTTTTTAATAAACTTTCACTCCTGTTCTCAAACTTGCCTCAGTCTCTCCTTCTACCTTGTGCTCCTCTGTTGAATTCTTTCTTCTGAGGAGGCAAGAATTGAGGTTGTTGCAGACTCATATGGATTTGCTACCACTAACATATTTTGGTGCCGTGTGACTTGAATACCTTCCACTGCTAACATATCCATATGGTCTGGCTGTGTCTCCACCCAAATATCATCTTGAATTGTACTTCTCATAATCCCCACGTGTAGTGGGAGGAGTTGGTGGGAGATAATTGAATCATGGGGACAGTTTCCCCAGTTTTCCCCATCCTGTTCTCATGAAGTGAGTGAGTTCTCGCAAGATCTGAGGGTTTTATAAAAGCCTTTTCCCCCTTTTGCTAGGCACTTCTCCTTGCTATCACCATGTGAAGAAACACGTGTTTGCTTCCACTTCCGCCATAACTGTAAGTTTCCTGAGGCCTCCCCAGCCATGCTGAACTGTGAGTCAATTAAACCCCTTTTCTTTATAAATTACCCAGTCCTGGGTATGTCTTTATTAGCAACAAGAGAATAAACTAATACACATACCCACAGCACTGTAAGATTTATAAGTCTATTAAACACATGCCTTGTTTCCCTTAAGTTGTAAAATACGATTTCTCAAACTTCAATGCAGTTGGTATTTGAGGCTGTATACTTTTTGCTGTGAGTGGCTGTCCTGGCAATTACAAGGATGCTATGGCAGCGTCCCTGGTGTCTTTGCAGTAGATACTGGTAGAACTTTCTCCCCCTCGCTGGTGAGACCAAAAACATCTCCAGACATTGCCAAATGTTTCCTGGAGAGAAGCAAAATCACCTTTTGTTAAGAGCCACTGCTGTCAACTACCAGGATGGTAAGACCTATATTTTATTTAGCACTAAATATACCCAAGACTAGAGCACAGCCTGGTTATAGTAAGTCCTCAATCAATATTTATTACACTAAATTGACTAAACTTAGCAATTAAAAAACTCTTGAAAGAGCAGAGAAGTCCCTGGACTCTCTACCATGTAAAGTTTCATATATCACTGCTGTCATTTCAAAAGATGATGATTTCTATGGAGAAGAATATTGTATAGGTCTAACTGTGGAAATGTAATGTGAAATCCTCATAAATCTTAATTATTATAATATGCAAAGGCAAAGAAAGCAACTTCCACATCTCAGAGGGAGACACAGCATTTTTTTATTCCATAACTCAAAGTTTAGGAGCAGAAGAGACTGATTATTACCCTGGAGATCCATTTCACTTCGATGAGAGTCCATTTCATTCTCTTTTTCTTTGGATAAACAACCACCAGTGTATCTTCCATTCAGATACTTTTTCTTGAATTATATGTCCAGGATGATAAAGTCTTGGGAGAGTATAAAGCCTGCCTCTTTGCAGACCAAATTGCTCTCTTAGCTGTGCAATTTTTCTTCTCTGCAGAGGTGTAGACATGAGCACCTTATCAGTGTTTGACGATTTCTATTTATTTCCTTTCCTACGCAGAGATGAGGAAGAAAATGGGATCCTGAAGTCTGATCCCTGGCTGCTAGAAAGAAAAACTCTGTGTTAACTGTACAGAGAAATCATTTCAAGATGTGTGCACTAAATTGGCATGTGACAGGTTTCCATGTTTGCTTCAAATGTTATGTTTAGAATTTCATGGACAGGGAAGGCTGTATTTCAGTGCAGACTCCCAAAATGCAGAGGGCAATGATGGCAAGATTGAAGGGGGTAACCACCAACTTTACAGAGAGACTAATACAGGAGTATGCCCAGCAGCAACAACAAGACTGGCTACAGTTTTGGGTTCAATTCTACATGAAATAGAAAACCAATGGACACATTTTGCATAAGGGAAGGATGTAATCAGATGTATGCTTGACACGCATCTCCTTGGCTGCTCTGTAGGGGGTGAATTTTGCTATCCTGGCTGAAGAGTGACCAGGTGAGAAGCTAAACATGTTTGGGATTAATGTCAGATGGGAATAAAGTTGAAAACGTGAAGGAAGTGGGTTGTCTTTTGGAAGCAGAGCCAATGGAACTCACTGAGGCATTAGTTGCACAGAGTTAGGGAAAAGATGAATCTCATATAATCCTTTCCTTGTGGGCTTCGACGACTAAGTAGTGGCATATGCACAAGTAGTAAAACTGGAAAAAAGGCAGTTCTAGGGGATGAGAATCAAGAGTTTTCTTTGGAGCATGTTAAATTTGGATGTATAGAGATAATAAAATTGAGATAACAGTCAACATCTGGACTTGAAATAGAATTTTGAAGAATTTTTTAAAACTAAAAAATTAAATATTAATTATATACTTTTTCATTTAATGTTTTTATTTTTAATTATTATGGTGACATAATAGCTGTACATATTTATGGAGTACATCTGATGTTTTGATACAGTCAGATAGTGTATAATGATTGAATCAGGGTAATTGGGGTGTCCGTCACCTCAAGCATTTATGATTTGTGCTGGGAGCATTCCACTTCTATTTTTTAGTTATTTTTAAATATATAATAAATTGTTGTTAATTATAGTAATCCTATCATGCTAATGGTTACAGATCTTGTTCATTCTATCTAACTATATTTTTGTACGTAAGAAAAATGGATATAATCGTTACAATTTCATAGAAATTGTGGTTCTCTGTGTGCATTTGTCTGTGTGTGTGTATGTGTGTGTGCATGTGTGTGGTATCATTTGTTGTTTTTTTGTAATCATATTTAGAAAGATTACACAGGTTATGGGGGTCTTTCTCAATAGGCTTCTTTTCGATTACCAGCTCCTGTTGCAGTCTCTCCCGTAAAATGGTTTAGAAGATGACACTATTCATGAATAAACCACTTCAGTATCTTGTTTAATAAAGAAAGGTTGAGCACAGCCAACATACCCATCCAGAGATAAATGAATAAGTATGTGTATGGTGCACCTAAACAGAGGAATTCTATGCATCCTTTACAACAGAGAAAAGGCATACACCATTCTGTAGTAACATGGAATCCTGCTCTACAATATATAAAGTACAAAAATGTCACAGGCAGTAAGTATGCAATGATCCTGTATTAGTCCAGGTTCTCCAGAGAGACAGAACTAAGGAAGAGATGCATTTTAAGGAGTTGGCCTATATGATCGTGGGGACTGGCAAGTCTGTACAGTGTAGGGCAGCCGCGATGGCTGGGAATTCAGGCAGGAGTTGCCACCTTGAATCCAAAATCTACAAGACAAGCTGGAAACTCAGGATTAATTCTTATGTTGCACTCCTGAGGTGGAATTTCTTCCTTTTCGAGAACCTTCACCTTTTGCTCCCAATCAGAGGAAATCCAACCACATTATGAAAGGTTGCCTTTCTTTCTTAAAGTCTACTGATTGTAAATGTTAATCCCATCTACAAAAGTACCTTCACATCAACGTCTAGACTATTCGACCAAACAACTGGGCACCACAGCCCAGCCAATTGGCATATAAATTTAACCATCAGAATTCTATTTACCTTCAAAAAATTAAATGTATGTATATATAGACAGATGTATGTAAATAAAGGAAATGGCTAGAATGATACATAGCCAAACTTTTAATTGATTAAAGGAGTCATCTCTGAAATTCATTGGGAATAAGAAAAAGGAAAGTCTTCTATTTTACATTACTTTGTATTATTTAGTTCTTTTTACAGTGAGGATATAATTATAAATTACATGTGTAATAGGAAGTAATATAAAACATAGCCAAAAGGTTATACTGTAAAGGAACATGTAATTCTGTCTATGAATAAAATGAATTAAAATAAAATCTGGCAAGAGATAACAATAACTAAAAAATGAAAACTATAAAATGACCCTTTAGTATCCTTCTGAACTAAGAATAGAATGTGTTTTTTTTTTTTTTAATGGTAGAATCAGTAAAATTGAGTGGAAATATGACACTCCTTGAAGTGGAAGGGTTAGAATGGAAAACTGAGGCTTCCTGATGTTGCAAATTCCACAGAGCAGAGAAGTTCCTCTGTATGTTAAAGACAATGGGATGCAAATTAATACAGGTGTGTGGGAGATGCCACAGAACAGAGTCCAGCATCAGGGAAATTCTTGGTCCCTTAATCTTTCATAAGGCTATATTGGGGATATTGATGTTGAATTAACACAAATTATGTATATGCAAATATGACTAGTCTGATAGCTATTGGTAGTGTTTTTTTTTTTTCTGTTTGTTTTGTTTTTGGGTTTTTTGTTTGTTGGTTTGTTTTCTGACACAGAGTCTCGCTCTGTTGCCAGGCCAGGCTGGAGTGCAGTGGCACAATCTCGGCTCACTGCAACCTCTGCCTCCTGGGTTCAAGTGCTTTTCCTGCCTCAGCCTCCCAAGTAGCTAGGACTACAGGCGCTCACAATCATGCCCAGCTAATTTTTGTATTCTTAGTAGAGATTTCACCATGTTGGCCAGGATGGTCTCTCTCTCCCAACTCATGATCTGCCTGCCTCGGCCTCCCAAAGTGCTGGGATTGCAGGCGTGAGCCACCACACCCAGGCTTGTTTTTTTTAAGTCATTGACAGCAGCTTCCCAGACAGGCTTTTTTACTGTGCAAAGTAAGTGGACTTTAAAAAAGTAATTATTTTATTAGAAATCATTTTAATTAACTAACAAATTTATTTAGTGAATTATTTATTTTGGCAAAGAGTACATTTCAAATATTCTCTCAGCAATGGACTTCAAGATGCTTTTCTAGATCTCATTATTTAACAATCCCCCTTCCCCTCTAAAAGTACCTCCTGCAGCTCTCACGACCTGCAGCTTTGTTGTCTGTTTTTGTTGCTGTTGTTCTTTTTACTAAGATTTGCTTTTCTGAAGCTGAAAGCAGTAAGCTTGATTCCAGTTAGCTTCAATATAGCAGTTTTATGAATTACAGTTGCTAGATTTCTACAAAATGAGTGTGAGACTGTATTAGTCCGTTTTCACGCCGCTGTAAAGAACTACCTGAGACTGGGTAATTTATAAACAAAAGAGGTATAATTGACTCACAGTTCCTCATGGCTGGGGAGGAGGCCTCAGGAAACTTATAATCATGGCAGAAGGCGAAGGGGAAGCGAGGCCCATCTTTTATGGTGGCAGGAGAGAGACAGGGCAAGGGGGAAGGTGCCACACACTTTTAAACCAACCAGATCTCGTGAGAACTCTATCACAAGATAGCACCAGGGGGATGGTGCTAAGCCATTAGAAACCACACCCATGATCCAATCACCTCCCACCAGGCCCCACCTTCAGCGTATGGGGACTACAATTCAAGATGTGATTTGGGTGGGGACACAGAGTCAAACCATATCAGAGACTAAGGATATTTCTCTGAAATCATGCCATTGCTATAAGAAGAAAAAGAGTAAATCATATTGTGTTCTCATGGGAAGTAAATATATATATATAATTTTCCTATGCCTAAAAAAAACACAGAAATGAAAAAATTAAATTTGATATTTTATCAGTAAATAAAAGTTGGAGACAGAATCCTTAACCTGAAGTGTCCGTGTACCCAGACATTCACACGTAAGACAGGAAAGTGGGAAAGGCCCCAAATCTGATGGTATTCATCCTCAACCCAAAGAGCTAAGGTAACACTTCAATTTTCAACAACTTAATCTGCTTTTTTTCTTTTTTTTACATTCAGCTGCTTAAAATCTATTTTTAAATGAATTTATTAAAAATGCTAATTACCATAGTTGCCAAAAAAAAAAAAGGTGAATCAACACAACTACTAGACAAGGGAATCTGCACTGCTGAAAACTTTTCCAAAAATTATATTTATTTAAGAGATGATGTCTCATTTTGTTGACTAGGCTGGAGTACAATGGCACATTCATAGCTCCAGCCTTGACCTCCTGGGTTCAGGAAATCCTTGCACATCAGGTTCCCGAATAAATAGGACTAAAGGCATGCACCACCACACCTAGCTGATTTTTAAAATTTTTAGTTTATTGTAGAGATGGAGTCTTGCTATGTTGCTCAGACCAGTCTTGAACTTTTGGCCTCAACCTCCATCCTCCTGCCTCATCTTCCCAAAGTGCTGGCATTATAGGTGTGAGCCACTGCATCTGGCTACTGCAAACATTTTTTAGAACAATTCACAATATGTAACAAATATCTTAAAACGTTCATACTCTTTTTTTTTTTTTTTTTTTTTTTGAGATGGAGTCTCACTCTGTCTCCCAGGCTCAAGTGCAGTGGTGCGATCTTGGCTCACAGCAACCTCTGCTTCCTGGGTTCAGCTGATTCTCATGCCTCAACCTCCCGGGTAGCTGGGATTACAGGTGCCTGCCACCACACCATGCCCAGCTAATTTTTGTTTTTTTGTATTTTTAGTAGAGATGGGATTTCACCATGTTGGCCAGGCTGGTTTTGAACTCCTGACCTCAAGTGATCCTCCCTCCTTGGCTTCCCAAAGCGCTAGGATTACAGGTGTGAGCCACTGCGCCCAGCTCACATTCTTAAACTCACTAATTCCACTCCTAAGAATATATTCTAAGTAATGAGTCAAAGAGGCAAATTGTGTTTATTATAGGGGGGTGTTCACAGCATTCCGAAACTTTAAAAATCACTTAAGTCCTCAATGATAAATACATTAAAAGAGGGTTTTATCATGTGACTTTCACTGAAAAGGTTTGGTACAAAACATTTAATATAATATGGTCCCAATTATGTAAATATATACATAGGTGTAGCAGCAGCAGATATATAAGAAAGAGAAAAGAAAAGAGAGACAGTGAGAGAGAGAGCAAGAGACAGAGAGCAAGGGAGGGAGAGAGAGAGATTATGAAGGATATATACATTGAAAAAAACTACAGGGAAAAATTAGCAACATTCTAACAGGAATCAGACAAACATTTTTCCATCTTTTGTCTCAATCTCCTTTTTTCTCTATTATTGATGGGTTAGTTTTGCATCAGTCTACTGAGGATAAAGAATCTTCGAAAAATTGTATGAGAACCCGTCATAGTATGTTTGGGGTGCTATATAAACTACCATAGCCTGGGTGGCTTATAAACTACAGACATTTGTTGCTCACAGTTCTGGAGGCTGGGAGTCCAAGATCAAGGCGTGGCAGATTCAGTGTCTAGTGAGGGCTTCCTGGTTCTTAGACGGTGACTTCTTGCTGTGTCCTCACATGCTGGAAGGGACGAGGGAGCTCTCTGGGGTCCCTTTTATGAGGGCACTGATCCCATTCATGAGGCTCCACCTTCATGACCTCATCACCTACCATAGTCCCCCACTCCTAACACTATCACTTTGGGGGTTAAGATGTCAACACATGAATTTCGGGGGCACAAAAACATTCAACTTATAGCAGAGCCTCTGATTAGAAACTGGGCCAAGAAAGCAGGCTCAACTAAAAATAGTCTTTAGAAGTGATTATTTTCCCTGAATTTAGATGTTGTTCAAAATAAAAACAGTGTCACTTAGAAAGGACAGTGCTTCAAAGCATAATTAATGATATGAATGTTGAAACTTGTTTGACCTCTTTAAGAAATTTTAGCATTTTCACTGTGTCATGATGCATTCTTTATTCTTAATTGTGCTCCATTGCAGAAAAATTTGAAAAGAATGAAGATTGTGACTGGGAACTTTCTTCAGGGCAATTTAATTATAAAAGATATAAACCCTCAAAGATTGTGTCACAATGAGTTAGTGTTACACAACAGGGAAATAAAATAGGTCATAACTTCAAAGAAATACATCTGAACTCCTGGTTTTTATTCAGGTGTTCAGTCTGTCTTGCATGAGAGGAGTGGTTTTGACATAAATAGATGCAGCTTCTTAGAACTAAATTTGGTTATAAATCACATAGTAGAAAACATTCTTTCATTTAAAAAGAAAGAAAGCATGCCTCCATCTTCAGGGAATCTTCATTTATTTTTACTTTATCTTTAAAGACAATATATTGTTTTGAAAGAAGGTTTTGAAGAAACAACATCCAAAAATGAGTTGAATTATTCATTTTCATGAAACATCATATTATGATTGGTTTAAAGGACTCCATAGTACTTGTCAGTAATACATAGAGTTACTGCATTTTAAAAATGTTTGAACAGAAAGAGACTGCACTATTAAGCAAGTTGGTAAAGAGCTTTCAACTCTATAATTGATATGACAGAGACTCAATGCAATGTTTTCTATGGGTTCTTTTCTATAGTAAAAGAAAACAAAATAAACACAGTGGGTACAATTGCAGTATTGGAAATCATTTTTTATTCATTTGCTTTTTGAATTGCAACCAAACTTTCATGTAACCAATTCCTACTGAAAAGGTTAAAATCAGACATGTCCCTTTCTGAATATTACTTTTTAAAAATGTCACCATGATGTTCTGCTGTTGTTATAAGTAAACACACAAATATCTTAGGAAGCTGTTATTTCAACCTTGAGGTAGGTTATGCTATCGAGATTCACATAGAACACAAACAACGTACCAACGGATAAACTCTTACAGATTTTTTTCATAGTATGATTATATATTAGTCTGTTCTCACATTGCTATAAAGAAGTTCCTGAGATTGGGTAATTTATAAAGGGAAGAGATTTAACTGGCTCATGGTTCTGCAGGCTGCACAGGAAGCATGGCGGCTTCTGCTTTTGAGGAGGCCTCAGGAAACTAATAATCATGGTGAAAGGCAAAGGGAGAGCAGGCCCATCTTACATGACCAGAGCAGGAGGAATAGAGAGAAGGGAAGAAGTGCCACACACTTTGAAACAACCAGATCTCATGAGAACTCACTCACTAACATAACAGTACCAAGGAAGAAATCCACCTCCATGATCCATTCACCTCCCACTAGGCCCCACCTTCAACATTAGGGATTACAATTCAACAAGCGATTTGGGAAGGGACACAAATACAAACCATATCAGATTATAATATTCTTTTACAAATAAATCAACTTGTCAAAGTTCTATAATAATCCTATTACGGTTGAATACCCCAAAGAAAATTAAATATACCGCCAAAGACAGTTTTCTGCTTTCAGGTGTTTCATTCCACAGGTTGTTCCTTCTATGGCAAAGAACTACCTGTTCTAAATAAACCAAAGCTATTTCTCCCTTTTCTAATTATGAGCTGAGAGCTGGATATGGTTAAGCCAAAGACTAAGCTGACAGAATTTGTGTTGCAGTAATTTGAATGACTAAGTTCTCTCTAATTAATTACAAGTGGGAGTGATGTGCTTCTCTTGCTGACATGGGGATATAGAAACAGCTAGAGTTTCTCCTACCTGTGTCTTCCCTCAAAACTGAATGGGATCAACCACAAGTGGGGGTTTGGAAAAGATGTAGTTGGAATGGACAAAGCTATTAAGAGCTTGGAGTCCTGCATCACTCTGTGGAACTGAGGCACTCACCAACCCAAATTATGAAAGACAAAGAAACTTGCAGACATGGAGTCTACAAAGAGCTAGCATGGGGTACATAAAAAACTGGAATTTCTCCTACCTGTGCCTTACCCCCAAATTAAATGGAATCAACCACAAGTGGGGCTATGTAAATATGCTGTTAAAAATGGCAAAGCTATTAGTATCCCAGGGTCCTGCATCACTCTGTGGAACCAAGACAACCAACCACCCAGATCGTGGAAGACAAAGGAGCTAGCAGACATGGCATATATAAAGAGCTGATATGGGGTATATAAACAGCTGGAGTCCCTCCTTTATATGCTCATCCCACCTCCTAGATTGACTAGAATCAAGCACAAGTGAGGTTTCAGAAAATATATAGTTGAAATGGACAAAGCCATAAATAGTCCGGGTTCCTGCATCACTTTGTGGAACCGAGCCAGCCACCAACCCAGATTATGAAAGAAAAAGGAGCTTGCCGACATGGAGTATATAAAGGTCTTATATTGGGTATGTAAACAGCTGGAGACCTCCTTTATATCCCTTCCCAACCCCTAACTTGACTGGACTCAATAACAAGTGGGGCTTTGTTAAAATGTAGTTGAAAATCGCGAAGCTATTCATAGCTTGGGGCTCTGCATGACTCTGTGGAACTGAGACAGCCACCAACTCAGAAATGGAAGACAAACAAATTCTTTCTTTTAGAGCTTTTGGTTTTTAGACTTTCATATTTCAGCATCTTAACCTTTTGGCTAAATAATGCAGCCTGAGTTATTTGTTTTTCCACGTCTTTCTTTATGAAAAGTCTGCCCATTTAACCAAGCCATTCAAAAATATATAAATTTGAAGGCATTTTCATTCTTATATATTTTTAATGGGAAAATATACAATTTTATTATTTTCCAAACATTTCCCTTGTAGTATGATGTTTCCTTAAAGGTGAAGTTGTCCCCTGGAAAGGCCTGCTAGAGGCAAGTAAAGTAGCATTAATGTTTTTTCATGCTTGCTAATAAATGTATGTAAAGTTTTTCTTTCAAGTTTTTTGCACTTATTTTTCAATTAAGTGTACATTTCATTAAATGGCAACCACGAAATACAGAGAAGATCGTCAAACTAAAGTCAGAGAAACTGCTTCTATTGCTATTCCTTAAGACTTTTGGCTAATTAATAAATGTCTTTGATTCATATATATGTATGTATGGAAAGGGGGTATGAATTGAAATAAAATAATGTTACAAATAATTTAAAAATCTGAAGTATATGCATAATAAATACTGAACTTATTTTTTACCAGCTTGGGGATTCAGCTACTCTAAAATAACATTAAGAATGTTTTGCTGTACTATCTTCACAAAAAGTAAAGTCAACTAAATGATGTTCTGTTCCCAACTCACCAGTTAAATATTTGTTTAAGAAACATGAAGGAGAAACAGAAAGATGTGTTGGAAAGTTATGCGTCTGAAACTAAATTATCAAGCCTCCAAGTCTTTTCCACAAACTGGTAAGTAACTTATTTTCAGTATGACAAACAGATATTTTTGTCAAATTTTTAATTATAAATAAAAAGATACATGTGAATTCCTGCCTAGTAGTTTTCTTTTAATTTTTATCATGTGAGTTTCCATTGAGAGGAGAAGTTTTCATTCCCTATGTGAACAAATTTGAAAATACAGACTTTTATTTTGCTTTTTGAATAATGGTTTCTTATCTTAAATTAGAGAACAATTAAAATTGGAACACTGTCTCTTTAATGAATAATATGATATATGGCACCAATTAAAGCTGCATAAATATTTGTTGATCAATGGTGTATATATATGACATAAACTGATAATTTTAATTAATCGCACATGAGAAATAAAAAATAGTAATATTCTATAATGAAACACAATGTAGTATTCATCATGTCCTAAATATGAATTCACTGCTGGATGCTAATTGTTATAAAATATTGACAAATACAAGTTTTTCCCTTCTAAATATTTTAAGACATTCTTTCTATTTCCTCTGAATGTATTTAACCAACTACTTGCCTACTTGCTCTTTGTTTATTTTTTTGAGACAGGATGTTGCTCTGTGACCCAGGCTAGAGTGCAGTGGCACAATCATGGCTCACTGCAGCCTCAACCTCCTGGGCTCAAGCAGTCCTGCTGCAGCTTCCTGAGTAGCTGGGACAACAGGTACATACCAGTGCATCAAGCTATTTTTCTTTAAATTTTTGTAGAGAGTGAGTCTTGCTGTGTTGCTCAGGCTGGTCTCAAACTCCTGGGCTCAAGGGATCCTCCCACATTAGCCTCCTAAAGCAGTGGGATTACAGGTGTGACCCATCATGCCCAGCCTCGTTCTATACTTAATTGAAATACCAGTGTTCTTGCATTCATAATATTATATTGCCTCCTCTATTTACAACTGCTTTGCATTTTCCTTCATTTCCTACTTATTTCACTTGTTGACTTTTAATGAATTAGATACTGAATCTCACTCTATAAAAATGTTTTTTTCTAAATATAGGCAATTATTAAACATCTCATACAGCTATTTTATAAAATTACATATTGTAATCCTAGCACTTTGGGAGGCCAAGGCAGGTGGATCATCTGAGGTCAGGAATTTGGCCAACATGTTAAAACCCCGTCTCTACTAAAAATACACACACACACACACACAAATAGCCAGGCGTAGTGGTGGGCACCTGTAATCCCAGCTACTCAGGAGCCTGAGGCAGGAGAATTGCTTGAACCCAGAGGGCAGATGTTGCAGTGAGCTGAGATCACACCACTGTACTCCAGCCTGGGCAAAAAGAGTGAAGCTCCATCTCAAAAAATAATAATAATTACGTATTGTGCCTAAAAAATGTTATGGCGTATATATTTATACATTTTTCTACATTTTTGGCAAATGTTTTGTGGAATGGCAAAACTTGCCCTTATGAAAGTTATAATCCACAGGACTGTGGAAAGATTGTGAGGGACAAATGGAAATGATTGATCCTACAGAATGACGGTATTTGAAGGAGTAATGCAAAAGGAGGGGTGGGTGTGTGTGCACGTGTGTGTGTGTGTGTGTGTGTGTTATGGTTTGGCTGTGTCCCCACCCAAATCTCATCTTGAATTGTAGCTCCCATCATTCCCACTGTCACAGGAGAGACGTGGTGGGAAGTAATTGAATCACGGGCGCAGGTTTTTCCCATGCTGTTCTCATGATAGTGAATGAGTCTCATGAGATCTGATGGTTTTATAAAGGGCAGTCCCCCTGCACATGGTCTCTTTACCTGCCACCATGTAAGACTTGCCTTTGTTCCTTTTTCACTTTCTGCCGTGATTGTGAGGCCTCCCCAGACATGTGGAACTGTGAGTCTATTAAACCTCTTGCCTTCATAAATTACCCCGGCTCGGGTATGCCTTTATTAGCAGCATGAGAACAGATCAATACAGTGTGTGTGTGTGTGTGTGTGTGTGTGTGTGTGTTTGTGTTTTGTTTTTCAATACATTTACAAAGGAGATGATTCTTATATTGGATACATGTGCATAGTGCAGCATGACAATTATTTCCATTTGTCACTGAACCACTCCTGCCCTTTTTAAATGCAACAAACAGGGTAAGAACCATGTCAAAGCTATCTACTTATCCTCTAGCAGAAATCATCTACAGGCTTTCTTCTGTCTAACTCAAAGTGTAGCACAAATGAAAGACAGCTTCATTAATTATAAGATAAATGCCCAACTGCTTTCTGGGTGCAAAATTTCCTGAATAAAGCTGGGCAATAGGATTAGTACCAACTCAAAGAACGACATAATTAGGAACAGGAGTAAAGATGACTGCAAGCCAATAACATTATCTCCCTAAAAATAGTAACAGTTTTCAACCTCTATCTACAAAATTTGATTTATGTATCTCTCAAATACAAGATAATTTTGTTTACCATCTTTTGTGCTTCTATTCCATTAAAGCTTTTCATAACATTCAACAATGCATCAGCCATGAAAAAGTCATGGAGCTTGAAACATTAATAAGGTATTGAAATATGTTTCACCCTGAAGGTTTTATACCGTGTAATCAGACATCCTTCCACCTCGCACAGCATATGTTTCTGATGAACCAAGAAGTGTAAAAGGAACATAATCTGCATGAAACTAAGATATTGAAAGTTCATACTTACTTTTAAATCACTGGTTTCTCTGACGCCAGAAAAGAATGCTATTCCACCTAGAAATCAGATGTGTACCACTTATTTTGATTAGACTAAAGGATGTATCTGTCTATCATCTATGTATCAATTATGTATCTATCTAGATTTATATACTTATTATCTACCAATTAGCAATCTATCTCTATAGCAATATAGAGATATATAGACAAGATATAGATAGACTCTGTATTAAAGAAAGTTAAGGAACAGACCCTCATGTCTGTATTACAGACTTAAAGCTTAAGAGAAATAATCTCCAACCTGGGAAATACAGCAAAACCTAAAAATAAAAACTAGGTTTTTCTATGTTGCCTAAAAATAAAACTACTTTACTAAAAATAAAAATTAAAATATTGGCTAAGAGTGGTGGCATGCACCTGTAGTCTCAACTACTCAGGAGGCTGAGGCAGGAGAATCGCTTGAGCCTGGGAAGTGAAGTCTGCAGTGAGCCATTATCACACCACTGAATGCCAGCCTGGGCAACAGAGCAAGACCCTGTCTCTAAAGAAAAACAAATCTGCTAATTGAATGTATAAATGAGAGAACTAGGTGAAGAATGATCTAGCAATAAAACCTGTAAAGCATAATTTTCCTGAAGATTTGATTTTGAAGAGATTAGGTTGATTTCAGGAAGAATTATTTTGCTCTAAAGGTGAACACATCTTCAACTAGCCACAGCAGGTTAAGGCATCTGTATCCCAGGCTATAATAATGAGGAAGCTACTAAGCCTACAACGTCAGAGAATGAAACACAAACCAACCATCTTCCTGAAATTCCAAACTAAAATTGGAGGTGAATTTAAGGAGAATTTTTGGTCTCTGATATGATTTGGCTGTGTCCCCAGTGAAATCTCAACTCAAATTGTGTCTCCCAGAATTCCCACGTGTTGTGGGAGGGAGCCAGGGGGAGGTAATTGAATTACGGGGGCTGGTCTTTCCGGTGCTATTCTCATAATAGTGAATAAGTCTCACGAGATCTGAAGGGTTTATCAGGGGTTTCCAGTTTTGCTTCTTCCTCATTTTCTCTTGCTGCCACCATATAAGAAGTGCCTTTCACCTTCCACCATGATTCTGAGGCCTCCCCATCCATGTGGAACTGTAAGTCCAATGAAACCTCTTTTTCTTCCCAGTCTCTGGTATGTGTTTATCAGCAGCGCGAAAACGGACTAATACAGTCTCCTTCAACTCTCTGTTGCCTAAAGAATTTAAGGTATGATTGCAATACCTTTGACAAATAGATTTCTTTTGTTTGAATTGACAATTTCCCTAATGACATGAAGAAAGAGAAAATACCTCAATTAAAAAGAAAAATATTCAAGGTTTATTTACCAGGTTCACGAAACACTTCCTATTTTTGTTTGCTTTCATCTATAAAATAAACTGGTATTAATCCATTTAATGATGAATACATCTAATAAAAAAAGAGGGTAGATGTTGCCAGTTCAAATTATACTTAATTTATGACTCACGCCTGTAATCCCAGCACTTTGAGAGGCTGAGGTGGGTGGATCGCTTGAGGTCTGGAGTTTGAGACCAGCCTGGCTAACATGGTAAACCCCGTCTCTACTAAAAATACAAAACTTAGCCAGGCATGGTGGCACACACCTGTATCCCAGCTACTCAGGAAGCTGAGGCAGGATAATTGCTTGAACTGGGAGGCGGAGGTTGCAGTGAGCAGAGATTATGCCATTGAACTCCAGCCTGGGCGACAGAATGAGACTCTGTCTCAAAAAAATAAAAACCACGAAAAGAAAACCCCAACAAAAAACAACTTAATTTATATGAATAGGGATACATAGTATACCCATTTTTATAGGTAGACATCAATGAAATTATCAATTTTTTACTTGTGTTATATCATTTCACTTATTTTATATCTTTGGTCATTCTCACCAAAATTTAATCATTTTAATTTACCTTTTAAAACAATAAATGAACCTTAGTTTATAAAACAAGACATTTTCTGATAAATTATTTCTCCATAAAATAAACTTTGTTACTAACATATAGTATAATATAAGAGATTCAGCTTACATATATATGCTCCTTAATATTTTGGTCTCAATTATAACATTCCTTATATGTTAAACTGACAGATTCTTTTAATCCACCAGCAAATGTTTTCTTTGCCCACAGAAACTTAAATTGCAGGAAACTTCTTGCTCAGAATGAAGGATTAAGTAAATACGATTACTGTTGATCCTTACAGAAAACTCTGGTCATAAATATAATGCTGTACGATTTAGCATAATGTCAGATAATTTTCTACAATGTAATTTGCATTTCTGCATTGATTTCAAGAACTGAAATTCCAAAGAGTCTTATAAATTAAATGAACAAAGTCCTCTTAAGTTAACTGTATTTCAATCAAGTATTTGGACACAGCCTCCCTATCCTACAAACCGGGTCATTTGGCAAAGGCTGAGAGTGAGAATCCAATGTTTCTGTCACGACATTCAAAAATTTTCACCCGGATGTGGTGGCTTATGCCTGTGATTCCAGCACCTTGGGAGGCCCAGGCATAAGGATCTCTTGAGCCCAGGAGTTTGAGACCAGGCTGGGCAATATAGTGAGACCCTATTCCTACTAAAAATGGAAAAATTAGCCCAGTATGGTGGCATGCACCTGTAGTCCCAGTTACTCAGGAGGCTGAGGTGGGAGGATCACTTGAGCCCCAGGAAGTTGAGGCAGCAGTGAACTATGATCATTCCACTGAACTCTAGCCTGGGTGACAGAGAGAGACTCTATCTTGAAAAAAATCAAAAACTAAAAAATTTTCATTTGACACCAGAGTAAAAGGAAAGAATAAACTCTACTACACATTATTTGGTAAAAGCTGTTGGATGAGGCCAGGCACGGTGGCTCATGCCTGTAATTCCAGCACTTTGGGAGGCCGAGGTGGGTGAATCACTTGAGGCCAGGAGTTCAAGACCAGCCTGGCCAACACAACAAAATCCTGCCTCTACTAAAAATACAAAAATTATCCGGGCATGGTGACGTGCACTTGTAATCCCAGCTACTCAGGAGGCTGAGGCAGAGAATCGATTGAGTTTGGGAGGCAGAGGTTGCAGTGAGCCGAGATCACCCCACTGCACTCCAGCCTGGGCAACAGTGACACTCTGTCTCAAAAAGAAAGCTGTTGGATGAAATTAGGCTTGCTGTTCCCTTGGCATGGTTTTTTACTCCCTGCATTCTTTCTATTTTCATCCTTATTCCATCATTTGTTTCTGTTCTTCTCTTTTATGTATAAATATCCCCAAGTCATATCTTCCCTTTACAAACAGAATCAATAGTCCTAACAACTCAAAATACAGTGACAGCAACAACAAATTTCTCAAATCCATCTGAATCACGTGCTACATTCAGTCATCCTTCACCTTTTTTTCCACAACCTGTCTTTATCCTTCACTTCTCTCGTGAATAGTACAGGTCTTCTTGTTAGGAAGTAGGAATTAATGCTGTGATAGACACTGTGCTGGACCTCTGTTTCTGTTCTTCTCCTTTATGTATAAATATCCCCAAGTAATATCTTCAATTTACAAAGAGAATCAACAGTCCTAACAACTCAAAATACAAAAATACAATAACAGCAACAACAACTTTTTTTTTTTTTTTTTTTGAAATGGAGTCTCGCTCTTGTCACCCAGGTTGGAGTGCAGTGGCGTGATCTCGGCTCACGGCAACCTCCGCCTCCTGGGCTCAAGCGATTCTCCTGCCTCAGCCTCCTGAGTAGCTGGGATTACAGGTGCCTGCCACCATGCCTGGCTAATTTTTGTACTTTTAGTAGAGACGGGGTTTTGCCATGTTGGCCAGGCTGGTCTCCAACTCCTGACCTCGTGATCCGCCTGCCTCGGCCTCCCAAAGTGCTGGGATTACAGGCGTGAACCACCGTGCCCAGCCAACAAATTTCTTAAATCCACCTGAATCACGTGCTACATTCACTCATCCTTCACCTTTTTTTCTACAAACTGTCTTTATCCTTGATTTCTCTTGTGAATCATACATGCCTTCTTGTTAGGAATTAGGACTTCATGCTGTGATAGACACTGTAGTGGCATCAGGGATGAATGTCTGTGCTCACTTTATCTATGGGTTCAATTCACTGTAATTAACATGCCATACCCTCTATTCAGCATGTGTTTACACAATATTTTTTGTAGTTCAACCCTCTTCTTTGCTCACTTCCTATTTTTAAGAGATGGGACCTTCTCATGTTGCTGGGATAGCTCTGACTCGTCTTCTGACTTTTTTTTAATTTTTTTTTAGAAATGGAATCTTACTCTGTTGCCCAGGCCAGAGTGCATTGGCACCATCACAGCAAAGTGCAGCCTCAACCTCCTGGGCTTCGCTAAAGCAATCCTCCCACTTCAACCTCCTGAGTAGCTGGGACTGCAGGTGTGCACCACCACACCCAGATAATTTTTAAAATGTCTTGTATCAACAGGGTCTCACTATGTTGCCGAGGCTGGTCTTGAATTCCTTGCCTCAAGAGATCCTCCAACCTTGCCCTCCCAGGCATAAGCCACTACACAGGGATTTTCTGACTTTTTAAATGGTGTCACGTATTTTATATCCCACAGATCTTCATCTTCCGTTCTAACTCTTCTTGCTATCCCTCTGATGGCTCATTTTTTCCTCTGCGTTCAACTGTCACTCATAATAGCTGCCCTTGTACCACTGTCGTCAAGCCAAAGCTTCCCTAGTCTCTATACATGGCTTTTCTGAAAGGTTAAACACTATCAGGTCTCACTGGATATCTGAAGGCATCTCAAACTTGAAGTCAGTGGTGATTTTATGGGCTTTCTTGAACCATCTGAGCACATAGCACTCGCGGAATGATGTAGTTAGACACCGTGGTGACAATTCCCTGGCAGAAATGATCCCTCACAAATGAGAGAATATGAATTAGACCGAATGTTGAAGGAGAATTTCATTTTCCAACATTAAATCTAGACTCTATGATGTCCCAGGGAATGAAAAAATGTCAATGTGTGTGTGTGTGCGCATGTGTGTGTGTAGGTGCTTCCTGATTTTTACCTGACATTAGGAGTATCCATAAGAACCGTTAAATATCTTTGCACCATACCAAATACTTACAGCCTCCATGAAATTAACACAGTACAAGAAATTTTGAAAATCAGTACAAATGTGCTTATGATGAGTGATATATTCAGCAGATCATCAAAAGAAGTGTTCAAATTATTTTAAATTAAAGTTTAACATCAGTATTTCCCTTTTAATTAAAGTGGAATTTGAGAACAATTTCTATGCATGGAGTGTTTAGTCCATATTATTTTAAAAGTGTAAGATTTTATTTTCCTATTTAAGAGCACAAGCCAGTAGATGAGAGAGGGATTCTCATTAAAACACAAAACACACAACACTTGAGTATTTCTCTCTGATGAACTGATTTATGATTTACGCACGGTTCTCTTGGGTTTTATATTTCACAAGGATTCTTATTTGCTTTAAATAAATATCCTTTTGTAGAAAGTTTGATCCTGAAATGTCTGAGGTAATGCAACATATTTTTGATAAAATTGAATTCAGAGAAGAAAATTACAAAAGTATGTTATATTATAAAGTCCTTTAACTCTGATGGAACTGCAGCTGGCTTGATTCTTACACATCTACCTCCTGTCATCATATGATTGGCACTGAAACAGATACCACTTCTGTGCTTGGATGTTGACCTACATATCTGTGGGTCTGGTTATCAAGACATAGTACATAGACACAGGTCTAATAAGTCAGAATAGAGATGTATTTCTGGTTCTACTTGCAGGGAGCATGATTATAGGCATTAGGCCATTCGGGCTGCTACAGCACAAAACCACAGACTGTGTGACTTATAACCAGCAGACACTGATTGATCATGGTTTATGAGGCTGAGTCCAAATCAAGGCTTGGCAGATTCGATGTCTGGTGAGGACCTGCTTTCTGGTTCATAGACAGCACCTTCTTGCTGTGTCCTCGCATGGTGGAAGGGGCGAGGGAACTCTCTGGGGTCCCTTTATAAGGGCATTGATCCCATTCATGAGGCCCCACCCTCATGACCTAACCACCCTCGCAAATACCTCACATCCTAATTCCATCACCTTGGGATTAGATTTCAACATAGGAATTTTAGAGGGAAATAGACATTTATACCCAGGGTGTCCAATCTTTTGGCTTCCCGAACAACATTGGGAGAAGAAGCATTGTCTTGGGCCACATATAAAATACACTAACACTAAATATGGCTGATGATCTAAAAACAAATACAAAAAAATCTCATAATGCTTTAAGAAAGTTTAAGAATTTGTGTTGGGCCACATTCAAAGCCATCCTGGGCCACACACATCCCGTGGGCTGCGGGGCTGAACAAGCTTGATTTAGACCATACCATTATGTTTAACCTACATCCTCTCTCTTCTTCACTTTGCAGGAATGGGGACAAAGCTATTGAAAACTTCTTCTCAGGCTCACTTCGCCAACATCTGTGGCTGAATGTAGACATTCCCCCTTTTAGGCAAGTTTCTTTAAATTCATAGCAAGGTATGACCAAGAACATTAAAACAATGCTTCATTGCTTATGCCTGACGTTGAAGAGCAAAATTTACACCTGCTACACAGTTCAAGGTTTCCATGGCCTTAGTAGAGGTCATGAAATGTACAGTTTTAAAACTTATTGGAGTATCTTTATGGAATGATTTTAATGGACTAGAGTGACAATATTTTTATACAACATTGACCTCCCCTGCCCCAAATGATGTGAAAGACTGTGGCTGTATTAGAATTTAGTCTAGTAAGACCAATACCATTTCAGGGAGTTTTTTGTAGTTTTCCTCCATAAATATATTTTCCACATCAACTGCTCTGAGCTGAGTTGCTGGAACATTTTCAATTCTTTATAAGTACATATTTTGGCTGAGTTCAGAAACCTTGGACTAGGCACTGTCCTTTGAGTGAGACATCAGGATTGAGGTAGCATAGGCACAAGACCAAATTTTAGTTCATGATGGAGTATTGCCAGCTTGTGAGCCTCTGGTGCTTTCAAGGAAGCACAGGTGATGGAAATCAAATAAAAACAGAGCCAGGAAAACATCTGGTGTGGAAAGTAGCTCATTGCATAAAATGCTAAAAACAAAAAGTTGAGAAAGTTAAGCCTCTTCTACTTTTTAAAAGAAAAATTTGACTCTACCAATTATAACCACAAGGAATGTTCTCCAGACTTGAATATTTTAAGTGAAAGATTAATATCCAGCCATTTATAAACCTCCAAATCCTTTCCCCAACTTTATTCATACCATTTTTTATTATAAACTTTCAAAAAATTCACTGATCTAGTTTGGAAAAATCATGTCCTTGAACTGTTGAACCATATTTGTAATCTGTTTCAATAAAAATATAATACTTAGAAAAACAGATTCTTTCTGGAATTGGAAGGTTAATGATGATTTCATCTATGTTTCTGTCTCCTAGTTCAACCATTTATCCAACATTCTACCGAATTATCCTCTTGCCTTTGTCTTCACAGCTGCAAAGACAGGAAATTCAATGCCTTGATGAAAACAAACCAGGATTCATAAGCTTTTACTGAAACATGACTAAACATGTCAAACTATTAGAAAAAGTATATCCACATTCATTCAAGATGAAGAAAAACTCATCATAGCTTATCTTAGCCTGACTTAAATGATAGAAGTCATATTTGATTGCCATTTTAAATCATTTTACAGTTTTTAGCAAGGAGATTCCTTAAAGAACTAAAAGTAGACCTACGAATCAATCCAGCAATCCCACTCCTGGGTAACTACCCAAAGGCAAAAAGTCATCATATCAAAAAGACACATGCACATGCATGTTTATAGCAGCACAGTTCACAATTCCAAAAATGTGGAACCAACCTAAATGCCCATCAATCAAGGAATGGATAAAGAAAATGTATTTATACACCATGGAATACTACTCAGCCATAAAGAGGAACGAAATAATGGCCTTTCCGGCAATTTGGATGGAGCTGGAGGCCATTGTTCTAAATGAAGTAACTCATGAATGAAAAACCGAATATCATATGTTCTCGCTTATAAGTGGGAGCTAAGCTATGAGGACACAAAGGCATAATAATGATGCAATGGACTTTAGGAACTCGGGGGGAAGTGTGGTAGGAAGTGAGGGATAAAAGACTACTCCTTGGGTACAGTGCACACTGCTTGGGTGAGGGGAACACCAAAATCTCAGAAATCACCACTAAAGAATTTATCTATGTAACCAAAAACCACCTGTATCCCCAAAAACTATTGAAATAATAAAAAATATATTTTACAGTTTTCATATATATATATATATATATATATATATATATGATCAATTTATGGTTACAAAGTAAACACAGGCCCCAACAGCTTTGTGTGTGTGTGAAATTTAAGTGATATATTACTGTGAAAGTATCTAACATTAAGTAGATGGCGATATGTTGAACTTTTGCTACCAGGCATGAAATAATCCATATTTGGTAAAGAATCAAGAGGGTTAAAGGAATTACCAGAGGAGTCATAAGAACTCACATTTCCTGCTTTAAAATTCTATAACCTTGGAATCCATGATGCTAGTTTTTGGCTCCCAAATTGGCAGAGATGTTTTTCTCTCACTCCTCCAATTTTTTCCCCTGATTATTGTTTTCCTCATAGAGATATTTATTACCACTTTAAGAAACACGTTTGTTGTTATTAGTTGCTCGCCTGCATTATTCAGTATAATCAGAACAAAATATACTTTACATTTTTAGATTCAGCTGAACTGCTGCTCCACTGTGGGAACCAAGATTATTAAAAAACAAATTTGTCTGTACCTCAAAACCCTGCTTTCTACCTTTTTTTTTTAACTGTCCAATTTTAAAATTGTGGTACGCAATTAACAAAACATAGAGCATTTTTTTTTTTTTTTTTTTTTTTTGAGACGGAGTCTTGCTCTGTCGCCCAGGCTGGAGTGCAGTGGTGCGATCTCGGCTCACTGCAAGCTCCGCCTCCTGGGTTCATGCCATTCTCCTGCGTCAGCCTCCCAAGTAGCTGGGACTACAGGCGCCCGCCACCACACCTGGCTAATTTTTTGTGTGTTTTTAGTAGAGACGGAGTTTCACTGTGTTAGCCAGGATGGTCTCAATCTCCTGACCTTGTGATCCACCCGCCTCGGCCTCCCAAAGTGCTCGGATTACAGGCATGAGCCACCGCACCAGCTCAAAACATATAGCATTTAACAAAACATATATAATTTCGAATTTTTACCATTTTAAAGTATATATTTTAGTGGCATTTGGTACACTCATCATCATAATGTGTAACCATCCTCTCCTTTTTTTTTTTTTGGTTTTGTTTTGTTTTGTTTTGGAGGCAGGGTCTCACTCTGTCACCCAGGCTGGAATGCAGTGGCATGATCATGGCTCACTGCAGCCTTGACCTCCTGGGCTCAAGCGATTATCCCCCCTTGGCCTCCCAAGTATCTGGGACTACAGGAATGAGCCACCACCCCGGATAATTTGTAAATTTTTTTGTAGAGATGGGGTTTTACCCCATTGCCCAGGCTGGTCTTGACCTCCTGGGCTCAAGTGACCCTACCACCTCAGCCTCCCAAAGTGTTGGGATTACAGGTGCAAGCCACCACTCCCAGCCTAAATGGAAATCTTATACCTATGAAGCAGTGACTCCTCATTCTCCTATTGCCTAAAATACTGGCAACCACTAATCTGCATTTGGTCTCTAAAGATTTTCTTATTCTGGACACCTCATATAAATGGAATCCTGTAATATGTAGCATTATGTGTCTGCTTTTATCCACAGAGCATGATATGCTCAAGGTTTATCCATGTAGTAGCCTGTGTCAGAGCTTCATACTTTTTCATGGTTGAACAAAATCCTATTATATGGATAGATCACATTTTGTTTATTGATTCATCAGTTGATAGGCATTTGGGTTGTTCCTCCTTTTCACTATGGTGACTAGTAATTCTATAAAAATCATGTATATGCATTGGTTTAAAAATGTGTTTGTACTTCTTGTGGGTATATACTTATGATTGACATTACTGGATCTTTCTTCTACAAAATTTTCAGATACTACATTTTAAAATTTCAACATGCCCTGCAAGAATGGCCATAATCAAAAAATAAAAAAATATGATGTTGGTGTTGATACAGTGAAAAGTGAACACTTCTACACTGCTAGTGGGAATGTAAACTAGTACAACCACTATGGAAAACAGTGTGGAGATTCCTTATAGAACTAAAAGTAGGACTACCATTTGACCCACCAATCCCACTACTGGGTAACCATCCAGAGGAAAAGAAAAACATACTTGCACACGCATATTTACAGCAGCACAATTTGCAATTGAATAAATGTGGAACCAGCCCAAATGCCCATCAATCAATGAGTGGATAAAGAAACTGTGGTGTACATATACAATGGGATGCTACTGAGCCATAAAAAGAATAAATTAATGGCATTCACAGCAACCTGGTTGGGATTGGAGACTATTAGTCTAAGTGAAGTAACTCAGGAATGGAAAACCAAACATTGCATGTTCTCACTCATAAGTGGGAGCTAAGCTATCAGGATGCAAAGGCATAAGAGTGATACAATGGACTTTGGGGATGTGGAGGGAAAGGGTGGGAACGGGATGAGAAATAAAAGGCTACAAATTGGTTTCACTGTATACTGCTCCAGTGATGGATGCACCAAAATCTCACAAATCACCACTGAAGAACTTACTCATGTAACCAAATACCACCTGCCCCCCAAAACCTATGGGAAAAATATTTCAGTATGCATAATAGGATTTCAACACACATAAATATGATTTTAACAAAGACATATAACCACACAATTTTAGTAATATTCTTTCTAGCTATCAAATGACTGGTATCCATTAAAATAAATATTTTATATCAAGCCATCTATACAGAAGAAGGAAGTTTAAAAATGTGAGTGACAGTTTGATGTAGAGATCTATTTGATATAATCAATTTCTTCCAATTATACATTGCAACATTGGAGCCAAGTCAAGTTAAAGTTCACTTCAATATATGAAGGAGAGTCCATTAAAAATGATCCAAGAATTCACAGGCACTTTAAAACAATTTGAAAGTGAATTCCATGGCAAACGTGGTGTTAATGACAATGACCACTTTCTTATCTCTGTAGCAAGTATGATGTACATGTCTTCAGAAATCTGTATCTGAAATATAATTACTACAACACTGAGAGTATTGCAAGATTGAAGAAATTGTGTGTAGGTTGATAAATTCATTAAAATATCTACAGTTCTAACTTAGGACACCTTTCCCCCTCCCAAAAAGGGTACTGACTCAGTGTAAATGCTTAGGAGAAGTGTTCACTAAACTAAAGTTAATCGAGTTATGCCTTTCAATGAAAATCTCAAGTTCAAGTTAAAAAAACAAAAAAAAACCAACCTCAGGAATAAATGAAGATAAAGAACTTAGCCTAAAAACACCTGCAGAAAGCACTTTGGTGTCAGCCTTAGAGATGGGTCTTGCATACAGGACAATATAAATTAGGAAACAAGGCAATGTAAGTAGTGTCAAACTGGTCTGAGCTCTCTGTTGTTCCAGCCAGCACATTTGTTTGCATAACAGACCAGAGTGACAGGGTAGAGTAATTACTGCAATCCGTCTCTGAGCCCATTAATCTGAGCTGAACTGTAGGGAGTAAATGAAACAGAAAGAAACCCAGTGGAGAAATCTTTCTTTTGTTTGTGTCAAACCTCAAATCGAGTTTTTATCTTGAAATTCCAATTTATAATTTATCTTTCTGTTCCCTGACGATCAACAATGAAAATACTAGGTGAAAATCTGGGATTGGCAGGCATTTCCAGACACTTGGTGGAAGTTGGTTAATGAACAGTTGGTGGAAATGTGACATCAATCTGATCCGGGTCTGCTACCTCTAATGACTGCAGAGTCCTAATCAGTTGCCATTTTCTTACACAAGAATTGGAGCTCCTGTAGTCGCCCTGTTGTGCTATCAAATAATAGATCTTATTCATTCCTTCTAATTCTATTTTTGTATCTATTAACCATCCCCACTTCCCCACTGCCTCATTACCCTTCCTCTGCTAACCATCCTTCTACTCTCTGTCTCCATGACTTCAATTGTTTTAATTTTTAGCTTTCACAAATACGTGAAACATGTGAAGTTTGTCTTTCTGTGCCTGGCTTATTTCACTTAACATAATCTACTCCAGTTCCATCCATGTTGTTGCAAATGACAGGATCTCATTCTCTTTTATGTCAGAATAGTACTCCCTTGTGTATATGTAGCACATTTTCTTTATTCATTCATCTATTGATGGACACTGAGGTTGCTTCCAAATCTTCACTATTGTGAACATGCTGCAGCAAACATGGGAGTGCAGCTATCTCTTCAGTAACTGATTTGCTTATTTTGGGGTGTATACTGAGCAGTGGGATTCCTGGGTCATATGTGGCCATAAAAATAAAAAATAAAAAGAATTGAAACTAATGGTTTGCAGAAAATCACCAAAGTTTTAACTTTTTTTTCCTTTTAATATTTTATTCTTTAGTTATTTTATTTGGGTTTTTCTCTTTCTATTCATTGCTCTCATAAAGATTATTGAACTTGGATGGGATTTGTAATTTAAGATCTATTTTGAATTAAATGAAAATGAACACAGTACACAACATTACAATTTGTGGTGCGCAGAAAGAGAAAGAAAAAATACATCACCAAATACCTATATTAAAAAAGAAAGAAGGTCTCAAATAAAGGATCTGAGCTTCTACTTCAAAAATCAGTGAAATGAGAGCAAGTTAAATCCAAAATAAAGGGAAGGAAAGAAATAATAAAGGTAAGAATAGAAATCAATGACAGAAAGAGCAATTAAACAATAGAGAAAACCAATTAAACCAAAAGCTGGTTTTTTGAAAGTTCAATAAAATTGATACATTTCTAACTATTCTATTTGAGGAAAAAAGACATGAAAAAATAGGGAACATTGACAAAACTCACACAGGAAGAAAAAAAAGATAGTTTATATAGCCCTATGTATATTCAACAAATGGAATTTGCAGTAAAAAGTGTACCCCAAAGAAATTTTTAGGAAGAAATGGCTTATTAGGTGGAACTTTAAAAAATTGGGGAAAATAATACTGAGTATATGCAAAATCAAATGGAAAGAAAAGATTAAAAAAAGGGTTTCCAACTCATTTTAAGAGGCTAGTATAATAATAATAAAGATTATAATGAGTAAACTATAGCTTCATATCCCTAGTGAACATAGGTGCAAAAATCCTTAACAAAATACTAGTAACTAGAATTCAGCAATGTATAATAATGACCATCTATTTTGGTTAAGTGGGCTTTATTGTTGAAATATAAGGTTGCACTCAGTAATACGCCAGTTTAAGTCCACATATGAACAGAATAAGAGGAAATATTTACATGATAATAGTAAGAATCACTGGCTAAAAATAATTGAAGCAGAAAAGACACATGCCAACATTTCAATATAAGAGCAAAAACTATAACTTTTCTATAGGAAATTATCATTTCTTGTAAGAAAAATTATTTGTGACCTTTGATTAGGAAAATATCTCCTAAGTGGGACACAAAAAAGATGGACCATAAAGGAAAATAATAATAGATTGTATTTCATTAAGATTTAGAAAACATTTTTTTTAAAGATACTATTAAGGGTATGGTAAGTTAACCCACAAATTGGAGGAAAAAGCTTACAATATAAATAACAGATAAAGTGACAAAGACTTCTGTTTTTTTTTTTTACCAGAATATATATATTTTAAAAACTCTTACAAATAAACAATAAGAAGAAAAGCAAAACAATTAAAATAAATGAAATGGCTAAATGATATAACCAGACATTTTATCCAAGAAAATATTCAAATGACCAATACACACATGAAGTGTAATCAATATCATTAGTTATTAAGAAGAGCACATTAAAACAATGAGTGACCACTACACACGTATTGGAGTGGCTAAAATTAAAAAGACTGACCATATTAAGTGTTGGTGAAAGTGTGGAACAGTTAGAACTCACACATGCAATTTGTAAATGTAATATTAGGAAGCCACTTTGGGAAAGATATTTGACATTTTTCAGTAAAGTTCAATATACACTTGACATATCACACTGCAGTGCCTCTTCTATTTATTTATCCAAGATAAATAAAAATATACTTCTACTCAAAGACCAGCACATGAATGTTCAGGTCAGTTGAAGCCATATTAAGGAGGAACTGGAAAAAATCCAAATGTCCATCAACTAATGACTACATCCATAAGATGAAATCCTCTTCAATGATAAAAAGAACAAACTACTCATATCCACGCCAATATGGATCACACACAAAAACATTATGCTAAGTGAAAGATACCAGGCAGGCAGAAGAGAATGATTCATTTCATGAATATGAGATCCTTGACAAACAAAAGCTAGTGACTTGGGACTCAGGAATTGTTGCAGACTAGGAGGGAGTTGTGGTAATCGACAGCCATGGGACATATACAATACATTTATTTATTCATTTACTTTTGAGATAGGGTCTTTCTCTGTCACCCACGCTGTAGTGCAGTGGTGTGATCATGGCTCACTACAGGCTTGATCTCCTGGGCTCAAACAGTTCTCCCACCTCAGCCTCCCAAATAGCTGGGACTATAAGTGTGTGCCACCATGCATGGCTAACTTTTTTATTTTTTGTAGAGTTGGAGTCTCAATTTGTTGTCCAGGCTCAATTTGTTGTGGGCCCAAGTGACCCTCCTGCATCAGCTTCCCAAGGTGCTGAGATTATAGGTGTGAGCCACCGCACTGGGCCCACACCATATTTTTGACTGATGGAAATGGCCTATACCTTGGCTGTGATGATTTTTACATGTATACATGTATTTCTCAGAATCTATCAAATTCTACATTTTTAAATGTGAATTTTAAACTTGGATATTATTGTATACGAATTACTCATGAATGAAAATAACTATTATTAATTCTTAAAGACCACAGTTCAGCATTCATGCATGCCCAAGGATGATGATGATGATGAAGAAGTCAACCTGCTCAGAATTCTTGGAGATACCAACTCACCTACCCTTCTTCAAGCAGGTCCACACTGAACCCAGAGGGACATCCTGGTTTCCCTTTCCTTAGAAAGTCCAGTGGCTATTTGAAAAAACATGCAGACTTGGAAACCAAGGGATTTTATGAACATCCTCAGTTTAATGAACTGCATAGAAGGCAAATCTTATTTCCTCTGTTATGGAAAAAGAGATACCACAATTTCCCTGAGACCCTGGATTCTAGCTGTAGTGTGATGTAACAAGGATAAATTCATCTTGAGTGGATGAAGAACAAAATTGGGTAGAAATTCAGGTCTCTATCAGACAGATAAATGTCACTAAAACCCCATTTTATAAATGAGAAAAAAAAATTATCTCCTGTCTTATTACATCTTTAACCCCACAGTTTTCATCTCCTTCTTTTCTCCTCAGCTGCATGGCCAATGTCTGTGTGTTGGGTGTTTTTTTTTTTATATTAAGAAATCGTGCTCAATTTTTCTCTTTAAACTCTAGATGAAACAAAAAAAAAGAGAGAAAAGAAGATGTTAGGTTGGCATGCTGTTCAGATGAAAGAGTTCTTTTTATGTTGAACTAAATGGCTTTTAGAAATTAAACCTGATTGGCAAGCGACATAAAAAGGGAATTAGAAAGTATTCCAACAAAATGTCAACAGGATTGGCAGTTTCAAAAAAATTGTTTCAGTCTGGATTTGATCAACAAGATGAGAAATAGAAACATAAAATTATAAGTGGTTATGATTTTTGGAATTCTTTGCAAACACATAAATGGGTTAAAGAAATCTAGTAATTGAAACATGGTGTTAAATTCAGTAGGGAATTTTCTGCATCTGTATTCCAATCCTAGCCTTCATTTTCATTGCTATTATTGAACAACACAAGTCCGGATACCAAATTTTGTAAATAATAACAATAATATGTATAATAATGGGTTTTAGAGCCTTTTTGGAATTAAATATAAGATGTAACATCTATCTTCCCTCATCCATTTCGTACTTAAAGAAATAAAATTAACATTAACTGAATTCATGGAATGTACCTCAGTCATTATGTGAAATTTGGTTGAAGGGTGCAGTATAGAATACATAACACTCATTAAAAAATGATCCTCTAGGATCTTGTTCCTATCTGGAACAGATTGCTTCCTGTAAAATAAGTGCAGACGAGACGGTTTAAGAGGTTATGAAAATTAAGAGACCTCAGCTTGCTGCAATGAAATCACGGTAAAGAAATAAGATAGGCTTTCTCTCTTGCACCCCTGCCAAAGCTCAACTCTCATTCAAAGAAAGGTAGCTTAAATGATAGCTTACAGTAGATAGCAGTGAACGCAAGGATTGGAAAGAAAAAATACATTGCATTTTGCTTGTTCAAGTTTGCAAAGAAAAGATAAGGCCAGTGAAGAAGCAGAAAGAGATAACACCAAGAAAAGCTGGTCATAGGAATAAAAGACTCCTTGAAAATGCTGTTCCACTGAGAGAAAAAGGAAATCTGAGACCAAAAAATAAAAAATAAACCCTACAAACCAAAGAACGATATCAAATGAGCGTCCACTATCAAATATCACCTGCTGAACACAGTCTCCCTCTAACGAAAAAGTGGCAAGAACTTATTAGAAAAGTGATACTCCATTATAAGAAACTTACTATCAAACAAATAGAAATCTGGATGTGAGAATCGAGTATAAACATCCAAATCATGATTTTTGAGTCAGGGTTTTGTGTGTCACATGGACGCTCATTCTGCAAACTGAAACAAACAAACCAACAAACAAAAACAGATTTCTTAGCTGGGCAGTTCAAACACAGCAGTTCAAAATGAGACAGGCTCCGGTCTGCGTTGCTGCTAGCTGAGGTCAGGGGGCTAAGTTGTTGCAAAGGGGTGAAAGGAAAAATGCCAATATAAAAGCTTGCAGGAAACCTTCTATAAATTAAAAGAGAAAGGAAGCCCTTCTTCTGCCCTCTTCTTTGTTTTTCCTTTCTCTATTGTGGGACTGGAATACAGATAATTCCAACTCAAACTGTGGATGAAGGATTTCCATTTCTGGTAAGCACTTTCAGCTTTATTCTAATTTTCTTGTGTGTATGCATTCTTCCTCTTTGTATAGCAGTTATTAACAGCCGGAGAGACAAATTTGGCTGTGAGCTAAGAGTGGTTTGGACATTTTAACATGTAAAATGTAAAACAAACAAAACAAACAAAACTACCAGCTAGTCCTTCAGAGAGAACAATAGCTTGCCAAGTTGAGGGCATTACATCTATCGAAATTTCTAAACTATTTACTCTCTGGCTCTTTAAAGAAAAAAATTGCTACCTTATTCCTAAATATATAGCAAATATTTATAAGAAAGGAAAGTAGCTTATGGTTTTCCCTTTTCATTTTTCCAACAATACCTGGAATAATATTCATAATAAGCTAAGCACTTGATAAACTAAATCATGCAACCACTTTTATTAAACACCTCTTGTGCCAAGTATACTTTGACTTTGTGTCTTTGGACAATTCCACCCACCAGTGTCAATTCTCTACCAAAACCAACCAAAACAAAACAAAACAAAAACCTCCATTGGCCATTTCGTTCATATGGGTACAATATATCTAAAACAGTTTATTTGATATTGAAAAGTCACCATTTTTAAGAGATGGTAAAAGGATACTATTGTTTAATGTTTCCACAGCAATTCTTCCAAATAAAAGCCTTTGTTTATTTGAGTGGCTTAGTTGAAATTGGTGTTAAAAAGTGAATGAAAATGTTACCACTTGCTTACCTGTTATAAAAATTCCCAGCAAAACTGAAGTCATACTAGAAAGAAGTGGCAGGATCAGAGATAGATGAATACTATTAATTTTTGATGAGACATAAAATAAAAGGTATGAATGTGTGTCATATTCACAGATTTCATCAAGAAACAACTTCTAGATATGTTCGGTGTATTTTCAAGGCTGGCAAATGTAAGTTACTATGAAGGAAGCATTACTTTAAAAATTATCTTATTTTTGTGCTAAATGTTGGAATCACTGGATTATTTTCAATAAATTTTACATAAAATATTTTCAGATAACAGAAGAGAAAAATGTAACCTGTAATTAGTAAATTAATGAAATGTTTTCAAGTACATATGCATATAGCAGCGGTCCTTGATATCTTTTATTGGGTAATATAATTTTAAAATATAATAATTTGAAAACATTCTCTCATAGCTATCATGCTATGTTTTATCAAATCATTTGATTATGTCCATTATAGTTTGTTGAAATTTCCTTGGTGTCAGACAAAATATCGTAGCTGTAATGCTGTAGTTTCTCTCAACCTCTTGGCAGAAAAAAGCAAATTAGAGTGATATGTATGAAAACATGCAAACAAAAAAAAAGAAAACAGAACTTTGAAAGTTAAGTAAATATTAACTTCAGTAAAGTCATTTTCTCCCCAAATAGTGAACATGGATGGTAGAAATAATATAAAATTTATATTCATTATGTTATTTTATGACTTCAACCCCCATTGTGAGGTGCGTGTTTGTGAGTATACAAAACAGGGCAGTATTGAACATTACTTATGAACTTTAAAATCTTGGTATATTGTCAATTGCCACTATTTTTGTTTTTCTTGTTGCTTTATTCCTATTATTAAATAAATAGGATACTAATTCATAGTAAGAAAATGATTCATGGCCAATTCTGTTGTAATCCTCTATGGCAAGACCCGAATCTGGCAAGAGATTAAAATCACTAATCTCCAAATTGATCCAAAACATTGACAAATGGTAATAAAATGAGGTTTCCCAACCACAGCATTCACTTGTCAAATTAGTCTTTTATACTATCAGCCTTATTTTTAATTTCTCCAATTTACATATTTAGTTCTCTTCATAGAAATTCTACTGAATGGTAGTAAAAACCATCAATTATGTGTCCGCCCCTTTGGGAGCTGAGTTTTCAAGACATTCTCATCTCTTATGTGGAGATTGGGACACACCAGCGTACAATGGCTATCCTATGACAGCAGTTTCCTGTTGGCATCATTGAAGGAGAAGAACACCAAGTTACTTCCTAATGCTCTTAGCCTCTAACACTTTTAGGAAATGAACTTGCCCTTGTATGAGCCCATGCCTCCAGGTGAGTTCCCAAGGACCCCTGCCTCCTGGTACCATTTGCCATGCCTTCTGTACAGCCAGCCCTCCCTGACTGTACTAAAATAAGGTAGAGGTGATGTGATAGATGGCATTTCTGAAATTGGATTATAAAAAACCTTGCAATTGTCCTCTTCTCTGTATGTGTACGTGTGCCTCTCTTTCTCTCTGTGTTTTTCTCTGTGTCTGTCTGTCTCTTTCCCTATCTTTCTCTTTTTCTTTCTCTGTCTCTCCTTTCTCTTTTTCTCTCTCATCTCTCTCTCCCTCTCTCTGTCCCCTCCTCTCTCTCTCTCTCTCTTTCTCTCTCCCTTTCTGTCACTCTCCCTCTCTTTCTCTGTCTCTCTCTTGCCCTCTCTCTCCTTGTGTATCTTCCCCACCATCTCTCTTTCTTTCTCTCTCTTTGTTAGGCTCTCTCTGTTTCTCCATCTCTCTCTGCCTCTCTCTCTCTCTCTCTCTCCATCTCTTCCCTCTCCCCCCTCCTCTCTCTGTCTCTGTCTGTGTCTCTTTCTCCTTTTCTCTCTCTCCCTCTATCTCTGTCTGTCTCTCTCCCCAACCTCTCTGTCTTCCTCTGTTTCTCTCTCCCTTTTTCTTTCTGTCTACCTCTGTCACTCTGTTTCTTCCTTCCTCTCTCCCCTCTTCTATTTCTGCCTTTTTGTCTCTCTCTGTCTCTCTGTCCCTCTCTCTCTCCCCATCCTTTCTTTCCTCCCATCTCCTCCCATCAGCACTCCCTCTGGGGAAGCCAGCTACCATATCCTGAGCAGCCTTGTGGAGCAGCCCATTTGATTGGAAACTGAGGCCTCTTCTGTTGGAACAGCCATGTGACTGGGCGTGGCAGCAGAATCTCAACCCCAGTCCAGGTTTCCCATGGCTGCATCCATAACTGAAAGCTTGATGTTTACTTAATGGGGGACCCTGTTGCGGGAAGTCAGGGACCCTGAATGGAAGGACCGGCTGGAGCTGTGGCAGAGGAACATGAATTGTGAAGATTTCATTTTAATATGGACATTTATCAGTTCCCAAATAATACTTTTATAATTTCTTATGCCTGTCTTTACTTTAATCTCTTAATCCTGTTATCTTCGTAAGCTGAGGATGTATGTCACCTCAGGACCACTGTGATAATTGTGTTAACTGTACAAATTGATTGTAAAACATGTGTTTGAACAATATGAAATCAGTACACCTTGAAAAAGAACAGAATAACAGCAATTTTTAGGGAACAAGGGAAGGCAACCACAAGGTCTGACTGCCTGCAGGGTCAGGCAAAAATAGCCATATTTTTCTTCTTGCAGAGAGCCTATAAACAGACGTGCAAGTAGGAGAGATACTACTAAATTCTTTTCCTAGCAAGGAATATTAATATTAATATCCTGGGAAAGGAATGCATTCCTGGGGGGAGGTCTATAAATGGCCGCTCTGGGAGTGTCTGTCTTATGCAGTTGAGATAAGGACTGAGAGAAGCCCTGGTCTCCTGCAGTACTCTCAGGCTTACTAGGTTGGGGAAAAAACTCTGCCCTGGTAAATTTGTGGTCAGACCAGTTCTCTGCTCTTGATCCCTGTTTTCTGTTGTTTAAGATGTTTATCAAGACAATACGTGCACCACTGAACATAGACCCTTATCAGTAGTTCTGCTCTTGCCTTTTGTCTTGTTCCCTCAGAAGCATGTGATCTTTGTTCTGCTTTTTGCCCTTTGAAGCATGTGATCTTTGTACCTACTCTCTGTTCTTATGCCCCCTCCCCTTTTGAAACCCTTAATAAAAAACTTGCTGGTTTGAGGCTCAGGTGGGCATCATGGTCCTACCGATATGGGATGTCACCCCTGGCAGCCCGGCTGTAAAATTCCTCTCTTTGTACTCTTTCTCTTTATTTCTCAGCTGACACTTATGGAAAATAGAAAGAACCTACATTGAAATATTGGGGGTGGGTTCCCCCGATAGGACCCAAGGCCACAAACCACCCCATGAAATGACTCCAAGATTCATGACCCACACACACTGTGAGACAATAGCTGTTTGATGATTCAGTTGCTAATTTTGGGGGAAATTTGTTCTGCAGTGATAGAAAAATTAATACAACATGCTTCTCAAAAGTACAATAGGATTTTTAAAATAATCGAACCCAATAAACAGTATAGGAATCATTATGAGCATGGTTAATTATTAATCCTGAGAAAGTAGATAAACACAAACGTTCTTTTTCTTAATAGTGGGACTTACCTTGAATAATAGGACAAGCATTTTTTTTTCTTATAGAAGAAACTACCTTAAGTTCTGTGTGATAACTAACAGGGAACCAGAGAGATATTTCACTGGTTTCAAAAATAGACCAGGAAGTAGAAAACAGCCCCAAATTTCAAAAATTTAAAAATAGAACCTTCACATTTACTTCTGTGAACATATTTGTTCCTTTTCTTTAGACCAACTGGATCTTCAACCATATTACTCACCACAGTGTCATCTTTAAATTTTGGCCTCTGATTACATGCTAAGACATAAAAGTAGTGCATAGAATAAATGGATCTATACTTAGCATTCAAATTAGATGATAGAATATGGAATTCTAAGTCAAACATTTATAAATTGGGTCTAATTTCTCAGTGTATTATGAAAATCAATAAGCTATTTTAATATATAGCAGGGGTCAACTTTTTTCCCCTGGAAAGGGGCACGTAGTAAGTATTTTCAATGTTGCAAGCCATGCGTCTCTGTTGCAGCTACACAACTGATTGCAGTCATGCAAAGTAACCACAGGAAAGATGTAAATGAATGCACATGGTTATGTTTTCATAAAATATTATTTACAAAAAAAATGGTAATCAACCAGACATGGTCATATATACCATAGTTTGTTAACTGTGATGGTTAATATTGAGTGTCAACTTGATTGGATTGAAGAATGCTAAGTATTGTTCTTGGGTGTGTCTGTGAGGGTGTTGCCAAAGGAGACTGACATTTGAGTCAGTGGAGCGAGAGAGGAAGACCACCCTCAACCTGGATGGGCACCGTCTAATCAGCTGCTAGTGTGGCTAGGATTGTCTCTGTGTGTGTGTACATATCTGTATACATAAATTATGTCTGCACATATATACACAATCTGTATAGTTATATATATGATCGACATATATATATACAGATTGTATATATATATACACACACATATATACAAATGTATCCATATATATACACAAATATATTTATATATTTATATATGTGTAGCTTTAACATAGATACGTAGACATAGAGGTGACTTTAATATAGATAGACAGATAGATTAATATATAGATATTGATATCCTATGTGACTTTTTTCTGATTGTGTTTAATTGTTGCAGAACCCCATCAAAACACACTCATACAAATTAAATAAGAGTAATCAAAAAGCATATAAAAATATGCTCTGCACCCTTTGTAGCATGGAATACTACCAGCTCCATGGCATAGCTCAAATTTAAAGTTCAAAAGACACATACAAAGGTTTTGAAGGATCTGGGGTACAAAACACCCTCAGACCTGATTGATGAGAGACTGATGTTTTTGGAAGGACCATTGTAGAAAACAATTTCTTTAAAAGTCAAATACACCTTATTTATACCTTGCAATTTCAGCATTAGACAGTTACTCAAGATAAATGAAAGTAAGTCCACACTAAAGCCTGTGTATGGCTATTTATAAAAGCTTCATATAAAACAGCCAAATGGCAAAAAAGAAACCTCGCCAATTAGGGGATAAACCCATTAAGGTCTGTCTACACAAAGCAATCCTCTGTGATAACAAAAAGCAAACTATTGATGGCTGAATTTCACAACAATATGGCTGAATTTCAAAAGAATTATGCTCAGTGAGAGAAGCTAGATACAAAGAAAACGTTATATTTGAAAGTTTGATCAAGTCTCTTTATCAATAATTCTATTTCTGCAACATTCTTGAGAAGATATCCTGTGTGAATCTATATAGATATATCTAGATTATCTATAACATAGAGAGATAAAGATATGGCTTTAATATAGATATTTGATATAGACATGACTTTAAGATACTACAGATCCATAGGGATAGATAAATATTATAGCTATAGATATAAATATGTTTTACCTTTACTACAGCCATATCCATATCTATCTCTCTATCTCTCTCTGTCTCTCTCTCTCTCTATCATCTATCCATCTATCTATAAATTCACACAGGAGAAGATATAGATATCTTCTTAGATATAGATACAGAGACAGAAAACAGATCAAGAGTTATCAGAGGCTGTGCTTGGAAGGCGTGCTTTCTGCAAAAGGACATAAGTGAGCTTTTTAGGGTAAAAGAGATGTTCTTTACCCACATCGTGGTTGCCATTGTGTAACTGAATGCATTTACCTAAATCTACCACATCAAACATTTGAAAGGGAGGGGTGAATATTGGTTACATCCAAGCCTTGGTAAGTTATATGTTAAAGAAAATATTAATAGTTATTATTGTTGTTATTGAAATGCGTATTGTTGAGCAATTAACAACTAATTATCTTAAGATAGTATTGGGCTTTTTGATGTAATGCTTCAAAATAAATGTTTCTAATAGAATTCATGATTGACACCAGCTGTCATTTAAACTTACGGTAGGTTTGATAAGTGTGTGACCTCTTTGAATGCAAGACTGACTTTTTCAACTCTTATTAAATAGACTTTTTTTCAAGAATTTGCATGTCTAATGTGGGCATCCCTCCTCCTTCTTTTTCCTTTCTTTTGAAGCTTTGAGAGAATGTGAAATTTAGTAACCTCCCACTGATAAAGAAGTTTTTTGTTTAATGCACGTTATAAGATGCCTGGGGCCAGCTTCACCCTATGGGAAGAATAAACACAGTAAGTTGAAAAAGTACTTTTAAGTAGTACTTTTGTTATTTAAAGAAGAAAATTGCTTAGTTATATTTAATAATCTGTACTCAAGGACATATGCGGAGAATAAAATGCAATGAAAAAGTGCAAAATCTGTGACATCATTATATCACATTGTCATTAGGGATACAGGTCTTGACATATTGGAAGCATTTGTTATTTTCAGTGTCAGTTATGGAAAATAGCATTGTCAATCTAGAAAATTTTTGCTGCAATCCCTTTCATAGATATAATAAGTTTCATACTAATGGTTTAACTTTTAAGCACTGTATTAGTCACAGTTGTCCAGATAAATAGAGTCAATAGGGAGTGGAGAAAGAGAGAGAGAGACAGAGAGAGAGAGAGATAAAGAAAGAAAGAAAGAGAAAGAAAGAAAGAAAGAAAGAAAGAAAGAAAGAAAGAAAGAAAGAAAGAAAGAAAAGAAAAAGAAAAAAGGAAAGGAAGATTTATTTAAGTAATTGGCTCTCTTGATTGAGGAGGGCTGGCAAGTTCAAAGTGTGCAGGGTAGACTTGCAGGATTGAGATCCAGGGAAGAGTTGATGTTGCAGCTTCACTTTGAAGACCGTCCTGGAGGCAGAATTCCCTGTTCTTGGAGGTGCAGAGGGGATCAGTCTTTTCTATCAAGACCTTCAACTGATTAGATGAGGCCTACACACATTCTGCAGAGCAACCTGCTTTACTCAATGTCTACTCATTTAAATCTTAATCTCATCTAAAAAGTACCTTCACAAGAGCATCTAGACTGGTGTTTTACCAAATAGTCAAGTTGCCACATAAAATAAGTCCTCACAAACACTTATCATAAATTTGCCAAAATTAACTTACAATGTATGCAGATTTTTAAATAATAATATTATCAATAGTCTACAATAATTATAAAGTATGAATTTATATTTTTATGAAGACAATTTAGATAAATGTGGTTGCATTTCTAACTTGTCAGCACTGTTCACAGTAGCCAAAAGTTGGAAGCAACCTAAGTGTCCATCAACAGATAAATGGAAAGCATGGAAGGAATTGGAGGTCATTATGCTAACAGAGAGACCTTCTTTATCACTATTTAGCATTGTTCTGCTGACCTTTTGATAATTTCTACATTTTGGTCATAAAGTCTTTTAATCATTGAGTAGGAAATAATCAAAAGTTAGAAGCCTTAGAATATGGAAGTGTGTAGCCTAGAAATACACGTTTGGGTGACTGTTTAATGAGGGCTTGTTTAGAACACTACATAAACATTATTTTTGCCAAATATATATATAATATATATATAATACCAGTAGATAGCAAATATATCTAACTATATATAATAACAGTATATATTGGTGTGTATATATATATATATATAAAACCAGTAGGTGGCAAATATATGTATTTATATGTGTGCTATATATAGCAAATATATATTTGTATGGTTGTATGTCTATCTTGCTATATATATGTATATATTTGCTATATAATAGCAAATATATTTGTATATTTGCTATCTACCGGTATAACATATTGCAAATATATCTATATACTTGCTATCTACTGCTCATATATATACTTTATGTTTGTATATAGAGATACATAAAATCAGACTTGTTAAGATGAAGTCCAAAGCGTATACAGAGCAAGGAATGTTTTGATGCATTGCGTAGCTGCTTCAAATTTTATTACAGATTTAGAAAAGTTCAAAGCAAGCATTCACTAAAAGTTTGCATATGACTGCATCGATTTTCCCAGTTATGTTAACATTAATCAGTTGCATTTTTCACACACACACAATCATGACAAACAAATCTTTTCTACTGTTCCACCTTCCATGCACAAGTGTAAGGATGGTTTCATGGAAATAGTTGAAATTCTCAGTTTGCCTGTCCTTTGCACAAACTCTTGGGATTACGAAAAATCACAACCATTTCCCTTGGTCCACTTGATTGCCAGGTTTCTTATACAAATAATGCTGTAGGTGGAATGCTGTATTTGGTTAGCTCTGATTCAAAGACTGAGTTTCAGAGCACTTTCCAGCATCTTCAAGACTCTACTTCTATCCCTCCCTGTTTTCTTTCAACAGCCTGAAAAAAAACTAAGAGTTGTAAACTCTAGAGATTTTCAACAGTGGCTGCATTAACATTGCACTGAATATTCTTTTGTACTCTAGGAGGTTTAGCAGCATCCCTTGCATTTACCCAGTAGATCCCAGTAACATCCCATGCCTCCATTGTGACAACCAAAGATGTCTCTGGAATTGCCAAATGTCCCATGGAGGGGAGAAAATCACCCCCAAATCTGAGGTACTATGATGGATGCTACATCAGTTATTCCTTCTAAAATGATTAGACAACAGTCTGTGACAGTCAGTGTATCAGTCCATTTTCTCAGTGCTATAAAGAACTACCTGAGACTGGGTAGTTTATGAAGAAAAGAGATTCAATTGACTCACAGTTCCACAGGCGTACAGGAGGCACGACTGGGAAGCCTCAGGAAACTTACAATTATGGTGGAAGGCAAAGGGGACGTAGACATGTCTTACCATGGCGGAGCAGGAGAGAAGGAGATAACGAAGAGGGATGTGCCATACACTTTAAAATAAACCATCACGTCTCGTGAGAGCTCAATGATTATCATGAGAATAGCGTGGGGGAAAATCCTCCCCCATGATCCAATCACCTCCCACCATGTCCCTCCCTCAACATTGGGAATTACAAGTCAACTTGAGATTTGCGTGGGGACACAGAGCCAAACCATGTCAGTAAGTATGCAAAAATACTTGCTGAATAGTTGCTACTATTTATTAAACTTCTACCATGTCTTCAGGATAGCAATAGATGAAAGCCTCGTTTCCATTAGGGGAATGAGAAAACAAGCTTGAGAAAGAAGCTGGTTGCAGAGGCCAGATCTATATTTTCATTTTCCAATAGAGGAGGTTGAGCAGCTTCTTTCTATGCATGGCTTTAAAATTCCCATGTCATAGTCCCTGAACCAGACCTCAGCCCATTTAATTAGCTTTGGGCACTGCACATCTGCTGGCCCAAGGCCTTTAATAAATAGCAGGTGATGATGATATTTCTGTTGCTTGTGTGGAAGATACAAGGGAACCAATTCTTTCAATGCATGGTTCTGTCCTGGTAACAGAGGCAATTTGAGAGATGCATTAACTTTTTCAGGCCATTAAGGTATTTTATGGGAAATGACTTCGACCGACGGTGCCCCAAATGGTCATCTGGTGGCCTCATCCAGTTAATGCAACTTCCAAAATTACCTCCTCCGCAGGAGTCCATCGGGAGCACTCAAGGTGAGCAGCTGATAACGTCAGAGTGAAGCCAGGGTACACTGTGCATCTGCGTCTTTTTCCAGGCTCTCTCAGGTCCCCAATGGACACAGAGGTGCAGTTGGTCCATCATGCATAGGGGACTCTGCTCCTCAGGACCCACGATGACCCCAGTTCTCTCCCTTGAACCACAATGTCACTGCCCTGCCCTATACAACAACTCTGATATCTGCATCTCCTATGCTCTTGGGAAGGAGGGAGGTGTCAGAATAAAAGTATGTGCTGCAAATTGTGGTGCATCATCATTAAGTATTCATGAATGATGAGATGCTGTTCCATGGGAATTTGAAGACATAGTGATACAGAATTCCTAAAGGATGTGTTTCAGAAAGAAGAAAACATCAAGTAACATTCATATCTTTTGTGCAGACTTCATTGCAGAATTGTACTCACAGAAACAAGGCACTCTTCCTCCATATATTTTTCAGCTTTGAAATCATGCCCTTTAGTTTAAGCAGTCATTTCACCATATCATCAGCAAATTTGCCTTCTTATGGTAGGTCAAGAGTTAAAAGTTAGGGTTGGTATCATTACTCTTAACTACCCTGAAGCAAGGGGCATGGTTCTCTCATATGAATTACCCTTATAAATACATCACTGCATTTCTTTTTAAATGTTCTTTAAAGTGGGTTTCAGGAAATCTTGTAAATAATTCTGCATGCAGAATTCTTCTGGGTGTCTTTTTTTTTTTTTTTTTTTTTTTGGTTTGTTTGTTTGTGAGACAGGGTCTCATTTTGTCACCGAGGAGGGAGTGCAGTGGCGAAATCATGGCTCACTGCAGCCTCCACCTCCTGGGCTCAAGTGTTCTTCCCACCTCAGTCCCCCAAGTAGCTGGGACCACAAGGCGAGAGCCATTATGCCCCGCTAATTTTTGTATTTTTTCTAGAAACGTTGTTTTGCCACATTGCCCAAGCTGGTCTCAAATTCCTGAGCTCAAGAGATCCTCCTGCATCAGCCTCCCAAATTGCTGGGTTTACAGGTGTCGTTCACTGTGTCTGGCCATTTATTTTATTTATTTATTTATTTATTTTTTGGCCAGCCTCACCCCCTAGCATAGACACTATAGTTTCAACAATGGAGTATAGTTTTAAGACTAGGTATAGTTTTAACACTAGAGTATCATTTTGCCTGTTTCTAAATCTTGTAGAATTGAAACCATACAGAACATAATTTTTTTGTAAGTGGATTCTTTCATTATGTGCACGATACTCCTTCATTTTGTATGTAGTTGGGTGTAATGTAAAATCTTCTAATATATATGAATTTACAACTGTTTTCCATTCTGATATTGATGGGAGTTTCTGTTGTTTCCTGTGTCTGGTTTCTTTCTGATATATGGCTATTTTGAAGAAGTGCTGCTAAGCAGATTCTTATGCATGTGTTCTGGTAAATGTATGTATGCATTTCTAGTGAGTACATACTTAAGGGTGGAATTTCTGGATCATAACGCATAACAAAAGTTTTACACAGTGCCTGCGCCATATAACACTTCCTCCAGCTATGTAAAAAAGTGGATCTACATTCTCATTAACACGAGATATTTCCTGACATTCTTTTTTAGTCTTTGGTAAGAGTACAGTGGTATTATATTTTGTTTTTAATCCCATTTTCTTAATAATGAGTAACGTTGAGAACCTGATTACAGTTTTGTTGTTCATTTAAATGTTCTAAGTAAAATTAAAATGTCTGTTTTTTCATGAAGTGTTTAATAGAGGGTGATGGATCAATAGATGGATGGATGAATAGACAGAAAGGCAGACAGACAAATAGAAGAGATGGATATAGATAAATGATAGCTGAATAGATGAATAGATCAATTAGATAGATAGATGATAGGTAGATATAACTGATAGATTATATAGATAGATGATAGAGATGATAGATAAACATGATAAATAGATGATAGATAAATATGATAGATATGAATCCTTTGTTGGATATATTTATTGTACTTATATTTTTCATTCAGTGGATTCTATTTTTAATTCCTTCATGGTATCTTTTGTTAGATGGAAGAGTTTAATTTTGTTTTATTCCAATTGATCAATGTTTCCTTCTATAGATAGAAAGATTTTATCCTAGATAAATATTTTTGCTTAATTAGTGTCATGAAGATATTTTCTGTTTTTTTCCTAAAATCATTATTATTTCATATTTTGCATTTAGGTGTACAATACATCTAGAAAGAATTTGTGTAAATGATATTAACTGTCAGTAAAGATGCGTATTTCCTCATACAGACGTCCAATTGAACTAGCACCATTTATTGTAAAGACCGTATTCCATATTACAGAGTTATGTCTGGTACTGCATATCTTTGAGTATTGTTCTTCAGTTTCAAGATATCATAGCTATGCATTTTCCTTTATATTTCCATAAAAGTTTTGCTATCACTTTGTCGGTACATATTAGATTGTATATATTAGTAACAAACTATTGAGATTTTTATAGTGATCATGCTAAATCTATAAATTTGATAAGAAATGACATCCTTATTCGCGAACATGGTACATTTTTCTGATTTTGATTTTTAATTCCTCAAAATAATATTTCGCAGTGTAGAGTGCAAATGACTAGCACATCTCATTAAAATTATTTTCAAATATATGATATGTTTGATATTTTAACAAATTTTTTCACTATTGAATTTATATTGACTTGCTTTTCTGCCATATAAAAATTTTTATATTGCTTTGTGCCTGGAAACTTTTCTAAATTTTTTAAAATGGTATATCTATAGAGTCTTTTGAATTTTCTATGTGGGCAATGATGGCTTCTGTGAATAATAGATTTCATTTTGAAACATATATAAATATACTAGTTCCGAATAAGATAAGTATTCTTTTTATTAATTCAGAAATATTTCTATTATATATTCATTCTGATGCCATATATATATGCACACGTATATATACATATACACATATATATGACTTGTGTGTGTATCTGCAGATCAGAAGTTCTGTATTACAACTATTCAGCTGGATCATGTGTCGTGGAGGCACATAAGCAGTCATTGAAATTGCATGTCAATACTGTCTCAGGGTGTGGCTTTTTTCTAATAAAACTTTTTTTTTTTTTCGCAGAAACAGGCAGGGAGCTGGCCTGAGGCCTATAGTTTGCCCAATTTTGGCTTAAACCCACTGATATAGTACAAAAAAATTAGTCTCCAAAAATCAGTCCAATGTGCTTGCATAATAAAGCAAACTATGAAAATAAGATGAAATCAATTAAATAAATGGACAGAAACAGAGAAAATATTTGAAATCCAAATTTATTCTGAAAAAATTTTATATAACTATGGTTTCATTGATCATGATAAATATATACACGCCAACAATTAGCAATATCAGAAGGGAAACACAGGCTATCTTTGCAGATCCTACATGCATTAAATACACTAAATAATCAAATGTGATGACCTACATGAAACACACACCTTTTAAACAGTTGTCAAAATAATTTCAGCACATGCATCAAATCAAGCCCATGGTCCATTTTTGTTTGCTCCTTGAGCTAATGATGGTTTTTGCCTTTTGGATAAATTATATACAAAAAGAGAGAAAGAAAGGAAGAAAGAAATATGCATATATGACCCAGACCATATTCAGCCCGAAAAGCTCACCTCTGCTTTAAAACCATCAAATTATCAAAGAAAGATTCTATAAGAAAGAAAAACTCTTACACACTATTCATAGGAATGTCAGTTAGTACAGCCACTATGGACAACAATACAGCAGTTCCTCAAGAAACTAAGAATGGAACTACCATTTGATTCAGCAATCCTACTACTGGCCATTTATCAAAATAATAAGAAACAATTATGTCAAAGGACTACCTGCACTCTCATGTTTATTACAGCACTATTCACAAAAGCAAAGATATAGAATCAACCTATGTGTCCATCAGTGAGTGAATGGATAAAGAAAATGTTGCGTATGTACACATGGAATACTATTCAGCCACAAAAAAATGGATTCTGGTCCTTGGCAGCAACATGGATGAACCTACAAGATACTATGTTAAGTGAAATAAACCAAGCACAGAAGGGCGAATGCTGCATGGCCTCACTTATATGGGGAAACTAAAAAAGTTGAATTCATAGAAGCAGAGAATAGAACAGTAGTTACCAGAGACTAGGCAAGAGAGATGGGAAGGAGAGAGATTGGTCATTGGGTACGAAGTTACAATTAGACAGGAAAAATAAGTCCTGCTGTTCTCCTGCACAGTAGGGTGACTATAGTCCACAGTAATGCATACTGTACTTCAGTATATCTAGAATAGGGCCGGGTGGGTGGCTCATGCTTGTAATCCTAGCATTTGGGGAGGCTGAAATGGGTGGATCACTTGAGGTTAGGAGTTCGAGACCAGCCTGGCCAACAGTGCAATAGTTATTTCTTTGCAAAGAGTAATATAACATAAACTTCCCATAAGACTATCCCAGAAATAGAGATGGCCCCATTAATAAACTGAGAAACCAAAGGTAACATTGTTTTACACTAAGCTATATTAAAAGAACCCATGTACAAATACATGCTTATTTAATAAAAATCTAGATGACATGGGCAAATTCTTTTATAATGTAATAAAAAATAACAATTAAAGAGTAGAACCTCAAGGCTGGGCGCAGTGGCTCACACCTGTAATCCCAGAACTTTGGGAGGCCGAGGCAGGTGGATCACCCGGGGTCAGGAGTTCGAGACCAGCCTGGCCAACATGGTGAAAAACCCTGTCTCTACTAAAAAATACAAAAATTAGCTGGGTGTGGTGGCACGGTCCTATAGTCCCAGCTACTCAGGAGGCTGAGGCAGGAGAATCGCTTGAACCTGGGAAGTGGAGGTTGTAGTGAGCTGACATCGCACCACTGTACTCCAGTCTGGGTGACAAAGTGAGACTGTGTCTCAAAAAAAAAAAAAAAAAAAACTAGAAAAGGAAATTTGGAATGACAAGTATTGGAGGTGATGGATGTGCTAATTACCCTGATTTGATCATTACACAATGTCTATATGTGTGAAAACATGACACTGTACCCCATTAATATGTCCAACTATTATTTGTTAATTAAAAACAAAATAAAACTTTTTAAAGCCTCCCCAAAAGAATCTTCAGGGCAGGATAAATGGAAAGAATAAAATTTAATAGCCAGTATCCTTGTCTCATTTCAGATATTCATGAAACAGCTTTCACTAATAAATTATTAAGAATAATTTTAGTCTTACTGGTATTGGAAATATAGTTTGTCTGCTGAAAGGGGTGTTCTCATTCATAGCATTGTGAAGAGTTTTATTAGAAATCAGTAATGGGTCTTATCAAGTGCTTTATCTAAACTAATAAGATGATCATATAGTTGTTTATTCCGTTGTGCAGGGAATTATATTGAGGATTTTCAAATGTTAAATCAACCCTGTATTTCTGCAATAAACCTCAGTTAAACAAGATGCATTATTTATCTTATGTACCATAGATTTAGTTTGCTAATATTTTATCTACATTTGCCTTTCTGGATATGGTAGATATTGTATTTAATTCAATTTCCAGATTTGTTATTAGGTTAATGCTGTTCTCATAAAATGATTGGGAAGGTTTTCTTTCTTTTTTCATTCTCTGCAAGAGTTTGTTTATGCTGTTTCTTCAGAAAATTTTTGGATGAATTCAGTATTGTGTCCATTGTGTTTGGAGATTTTTTTGTGAAAGATCTAAAATAGTGAATAATTTTAAAAAGTTAATAGGGGTTATTGAGTTTCTACTCTTTGTTTTTTGTTGTTGTTGCTGTGTTTGTTTGAGACAGTTTCTCTCTTGTTGCCCAGGCTGGAGTGCAATGGCATGATCTCAGCTCACTGCAACCTTTGCCTCCCAGATTCAAGCAATTCTCCTCCCTCAGTCTCCCGAGTAGCTGGGATTACAGGCATGCACCACCACGCCCGGCTAATTTTTTGTATTTTTAGTAGAGACCGGGTTTCACCATGTTGGCCAGGCTGGTCTCGAACTCCTGACCCCGGGTGATCCACCTGCCTCGGCCTCCCAAAGTTCTGGGATTACAGGCGTGAGCCACTGTGCCCAGCCTTGAGGTTCTACTCTTTAATTGTTATTTTTTGTTACATTATAAAAGAATTTGTCCATGTCATCTAGATTTTTATTAAATAAGCATGTATTTGTACATGGGTTCTTTTGATATAGTTTAGTGTAAAATGATGTTACCTTTGGTTTCTCAGTTTATTAATGGGGCCGTCTCTATTTCTGGGATAGTCTTATGGGAAGTTTATGTTATATTACTCTTTGCAAAGAAATAACTTATTGCACTGTTGATTCACACTATTATTTGTACTGCTTATTATTTGTTTAATGTCTCCTGTGAAGTACAATATATATTCATATTCTCCCTTTTGCTTTGTTTGCATTCTATTTGCTGGAATTTCTTCCACATGCATGATTTAGATAATTCATACTTGTTTTTCAACTTTTCTTTTTTCTCATGTATGTATTAACATCCATACATTTTCACTAAATTTAGTTGGAACTTCATAACACCTGCTTGGACACAGTTTATTTTTTATTATTATATAGTTCTAAGTTTTTTTTCTAAATTGCAATGTAATTTCTTCTTTGACCAGTAAGTTATCTGGAAAAGTATTGCTTAATTTTCAAATAATTGGGTATTTTGTTTTGTCCAGTTGATTTCTAAATTAATTTTACTGAGACCAGGGACCATTCACTGTAAATTCAGCACTTTGAAAATTGCCTTAACTTAAATTATGTTCCAGCATATTATCAAATCGGGCAGACGTTTCAAGTATTGTTAAAATGATTGCATACTAACCAATTTTATTAATTGCATTGTTAAAGTTGTCTTTATCTTACTAGGGTTTTTTTGCTAAATTTATATCAGTTTCTGCGTTCAGTATCACTCACTCTGATTTTGGATATCTCTATCTTTTCCTTTGTTTCTGTCAATCATATTTTTGGAGCTTTGTCATTTACATACATATGCATTAAAATCATTATGTCTGTAATGGATTTCTTTATGAAACCTTATTTTTTGGCAATTCTGCTTTCTAGTCTACATAGAATAACATTAGGATAATTATTCCAATGTGGCTTGGTTAATGTTTACATGATATTAAACATATTTTTCTATTCTTCTACTTAAAATATTCTGTTACCTCTGTGCTTAATATGCTTCTCTAGTAAGTAACATATAATAATATTTTACTTTGTAATCTAGTCTGAAAATATTTCAAATATTGAAATATTAGATGACTAACATCTAGCATAATTACTGACATATTTGAACTACACATATGCCATACGTATTGTATTACTATTTCTTTTTTCTATTATTTGTTTTATTGTAGTATTATTGTTTTTTCCCTGCCTGTGCTTTGTTTCTTCTTCTGCTGCCATACCATCTTTCAATAATTTTCATTTTTTTCTCAAAGTTCCTATTCATATTTTTTCAGCCATTTACTAGTTTGTTTTGCAGGGGTTTTACCATTATTTAACTAAATATTATTGAAATTAAAATGTACCTTCTTATGTTGCTGAAGTCAACATAAGAATTTTATGTCAACATAAAAATTATAAATTTATAATTTTTCCCACTTCCCTGAACTTGCATGGATTTAGAACACTTCGACTTAATAAACCTTAATCTATTCTTCTATCATCATGCATTTTTAAAGAGAAATTTAACTCACAAACCATAAATGTCACTATTTCAAATAGCACAATTTAGTAGCTTTTACTATATTCACAATGTTGTGCAATCAGCACCGCTCTCTAGTTCCAGAACACTTTTCATTATCCCAAAGAGAAACCCAATAACCGTTAGCAGTCAATTCCCATTTACTTTTCCCCAGTCTCTGGTAATCAGTAATCTACTTACTGTCTGTGGATTGGCCTTTCCTGGACATTTCGTATAAACAGAATCATGTAATATATGGCCTTTTGTGATTTTCTTCTTTTGCCTCATATAGTGTTTTCAAGTTTCATCCATGTTGTAGCATGTATTGGTGCTTTGTGCCCATGTATAGCTGAATAATATTCCCTTGCGTGGACAGACCCCCTTTTGTGTGGGCATTCATCCATCAATAGACACTTGAGTTGTTTCTACTTTTTGGGTCTCATGAACAATGCTGCTTTGAACATGTGTGTAAATCTTTTGAGTGGATACTTTCACTCTTCTTTGAGTAAAACTGCTTGTTCATGGGGTAACTTTATATGTAACACTAGTTCTGAATTTTTACAACCTGATGGTGAGCAATGGAGGAGGTGAAAGTATTGGGAAGGACTATGAGGCCAGAAACCACCACTATTCAACATAAACTCAAGTATTTGACTGGAAGAACAGAAATGGGTCATGCTACCTATCCAAGTTGACTTTTTCAATCTGTTTCTACTAACAGGGAGTTCTGCATTTTTCTTTTTCTTCTAAGTTTTATATATATATATATATATATATATATATATATATATCCTAACGATCATGTTCCTATATACATAATAACATTACTCTCAGGAATGAGAGCAATGTTTTTTGTTTTTCATTATAGGTTTAAACAATTATAATCATGACTGTATATTGATATTGATATATAGATATTAAATATACAATCATAATTATATAATTGATTATATCAATTATAATCATGACTTGATATTTCTATGTATTTCTTTTATCCAAATCACTGACTATAATTTAAAAATGAATTGTTTCTTAGATGATCTTTTTACATTTTCTAGGAATACTCCTTTATCATGTTCAAATATTTGGCATCTATAGCTTAGAGACAGATATTAATCAGTGATGAATGTGACATAGTTTTTATTTGCATCCATATTAAGCCAGATTGCTTGAATTAATTCACTAAATCATTAGTCTCATTGGTACCAAAGACATAGCAAATACATTCCCAGAAATATAGATAGAACCTCAAACACACACACACACACACACGTACACATAAACACTCAATCCATTATACATATGTTAAAGTAGTTGTATGAATTCTCTTTTTTTTGCCTAAATATTTTAATTAGGTAATGCTTAATTTGTTTTGTACAAAGTGATGATAGATCAGTGATTAAACTCATAATTCTATGACATACACAAGTGACCCTTTTAAACACCAATAGTTACAGACATAGATATAATTAATTAGGTATTACAACTAAGAACACCCATGATGGGTTCAGAGAGAACTTGGCTCCACCTTAAATTCATGCACATTATGTACTCATTTCTAGTTATTAATTCATTTCCAAATCTCCACATGTTAAAAACAAAAACACAATAACAAGTTTCTGTTTTATCTTTTCTTTGTGTCATATAACTTCTCCCTCTGGAATCAAGTCACTTCTTATCCTATCATTCAAGCATCAGGACATCAAGATTGTTTAATAAATCATTAAAATTTGATTCCAAATTAATTCTAGAAATTAATTTTATTAGAAATTAAAATTTTTTATTAGAAATTTCTCATTCTGGATCTGAGTAGACGTTTTAAAAATGTGACCATATTTTATTTAAAATATGACTATTATAGCTAATTGATTTTTTTTTTTTTGAGACAGAGTTTCACTCTTGTTGCCCAGGCTGGAGTGCAATGGCACGATCTCGGCTCACTGCAACCTCTGCCTCCCGGGTTCAAGCGATTCTCCTGCTTCAGCCTCCCGAGTAGCTGAGATTACAGGCCCCCACCACCACGTCCAGTTAATTTTTGTATTTTTAGTAGAGACAGGGTTTCACCATGTTTGCCAGGCTGGTCTCGAACTCCTCACCTCAGGTAATTCCACCCGCCTTAGCCTCCCAAAGTGCTGGGATTACAGGTGTGAGCCACTGTGCCTGGCCCTATTGATATCTTAATATTTTAAATGAGCCATTATCATTCTTTCTTTATATCTGTCTGATGAGGTATGCCTTTTAGGTTGTTAAAAATGGTCTGTACTCTCTAAGTAATAATGTATACCCTGACTGTAAATCAAGTCTCACTGAATGAGCTACATTTAGGCTAAATAAATACATAAGGTCCTGGGAGTTCAATTACAATATAATGCAGATTATCTGGCCCAATCGCTGATCGTAATTTACAAGACAGTGATTAGAAATCAAAAGCAAACATGTTGTAATAATTAAATTTTAAATGGTTTTAACAATTTTTAACTTCCATTTTGATTATGTTTTAAATAGAATTGTCCATTTAACTATGAGTGGATTGCCATGCTTGCTTTTATGAACTTTTATCCTGAAAAGAAGTTTAAAACAGACATCCCAAAAATGGAGTCTGGGACAAAAACCTCCAGATTGGGGTAGGTTTTAGATGAATGATTAAGAGCAAAATATCAGCTAAACTTTAATGGCAGGTGACAAATGAGTACAACTTAAAATTGTTCTTGTCAAGTTCATATATAGCTCATTACTTTCTAGCCTTTATTTTTCCCCTGCCAGATCTTGAAGAAAAAGCTTAATTTAAAAATGGCATGGATAATTTTGTATTCGTTCCTATTACCATTTCACTCTGTAAAACCATTGATTTATTCTTTGCTCTGCTTTTCAAAAATTATTCTTTAAAAATCATTTTATAGGCTACTTAAAAGTTATCACAACTCAGTGCTATTTATAAGATACACAGCAGCCTTAGATAGAGATGAAAATTCTCTTAGTTTTTATTAGATTGAAGGAGTAACTCCACACTGAGACAGATGCTGTAATTCAAAGCAGTCCCTTGAGCTATGAAAACTTGTATGACACGAAACCATTAAAAACTCAAAGTACTTTTGAAACTTAGAAAAATTTTCTCTTTTTTTGCCAGGCTTGGTGGTATGCATGTGTAGTCCTAGCTATACAGGAGGGAGGCTGAGGCTGGAGGATTGCTTGAGCCCAGGAGTTCAAGACCAGCCTACACAGCGTAGTAAGAACCTGTCTTTAAAAAAAAAAAAATTAAAAGCAACAAAACTTTTGATTTTTGTATGATGACGTTAGTATGCTGACTTACAAGAGTAGATCATTCTAATATGTATGATATAGGCTTTCAAAGCTGGTACTGTTCTATGCTTCAAATATTATTTTCATTCATTGGGTCTCATGAGATTTCATCGCTGAGTTGTAAATCAATAATCATAATGTTGAGAGGAAGGGATTACAAGATAGCTCTTCAAAGTCATCTTTGCATTTCATGTTAAACGTCATTCCCTTTTGGACTACAATGAAAAACATTGAGTTTGTTTACTTTGAAAATGAGCCTTAGTCTATGAATGCCTGGGTAGGGTCAAGAATGAAAAATGAGAGGAACAGAGAAGCATCAGGCAGATAAAAAGATAAATCTCACAAAACTTGCTATTTTTAAAAAGCATCATTCTTATTTTGAAATGAACAAAATGGGGACAAAATCAGAGTAATGGAATAGTAGGATGTCTTATGCACAAAAGCAATACATTTCAAGGATGATCTAAAACAATTTATTAGTTATAGGAAGAAATATACCTGAAAAGTGCAAAAACAAATTGGGCTTGGCCTCTTGTCACTGAAATGATCTACTAAATCTAACAGCATCTATGTTCCTTTAGCCATTGTGTATATTGTATACAAATGTGAAACCATAACACATATTTTACTTATAATTTCTTATAAATAACTGGCTATGAAGGCTTGCATGTCATTTCTGTAGACCTTATAAGTCTAACTCAAAGGAATTTTCCAAGAAAAATGTTGAGATATATGGTTATACATTTGCATATATAATTATATGCATATGCCATATATATGTATGTATATGAATAATGAACACATATGTAATTTGACATTAATTTCTCTAAAATACAGTACTCAGGGATTACTAATTTTTATAGGTTTCTTAAAAAGTAGTTGTAAGTTTTGAAACTCCATGTTCTATATGGTTATTCAGTTATTTTATGACTATTTATCAGACATTCTTTTCCCATTAAATTTCTTTGGCATTCTTGCCAAAAATCAGTATACTATATAAATGAGGATCAATTTATGTCCTCTTTATTTTTATCCAGTGGTAATTTGCCTTCGTATAGGATAATAACAGGCCCTCTTAATTCCTGATGTTGACAGTAAATTCTGGAATTACACAGCCTCTTACATATGCAATTCTTTTTCAACATCACGTGCCCCTTCTTGGTCCTTACATTTCCAGATAATACTTAGATTACACTTGACCATTTCTGCTTCAAAAGCCTGGCAGTATAATGAGGAAAATTGCATTAAATATATCAATCAATTTGAGAAGGTTTTGCATTTAACAAAGTTAGGTCTTCTAATCCATCCATACACATGGCATATATTTCGATTTATCTCAGCCTTCTTATTTTCTTAGAGCCATGCTATGTGGATTTCAGTGGAGAGATCTTGGATAACTTTTTTTAATATGCTGAACATTTTTTGTTTTTATGCTAAGGTGAAAGTATTTTTTTAAAGTTTTACTTACAATTTCTAGCTGCTAGTAGGTAGAAAAAACGATTTATTTATATTGACTCTGTAAATTGCAACCTTGCTAAGTTCATTTAATGGTTCTGTTATTGATTTTGCACGTTCATTAGGATTTTCTGCATTTGAAAAGCATATTGTCTTTGGATATAGACAATTTCACTCATTGTTTTTTAATCTTTATGAAATGTGCTTGTCTTTCTTGGGTCATTGCAGTGGCTGAGACTTCCAGCACAATCTTGAAGAAATGAGGTGAGAGTGCATGTCCATGCTGAGCTCCCAATCTCAAAAAGGCAGTGTTCCATATTTCACTAGAAAGTACAATGTTAGTGTAAGTTTTTAAATTAGGTGGCACTGATCAAATTAAAGAAATTCCAGGCTGGATTATGGGCTCACACCTATAATTCTAACACTTTGGGAGGCTGAGGCAGGAGGATCACTTGAGCCCAGGAGTTCAAGACCAGCTTGGGCAACCTAGTAAGACCCTGACTCTACAAAAAATTTAAAAATTAGTTGGGGATGGTGGCACACACCTGTAGTCCCAGCCACTCAGGAGGCTGAGGCTGGAGGACTTCTTGAGCCCAGGAGTTGGAGGCTGAGGTGAGTTATGATCACACCACTGCACTACAGCCTGGGCGATGGAACGAGATCCTTTCTAAAAAAAAAAAAAAAAAGAAGAAGAAGAAGAAGAAGAAGAAAGAAATTTGCATTATTCTTACTGTATGTGGAGATTTTATCTTTAATATTTTTGTATCCACTTTGGTACAAAATTATCATTCTGTAATTTACTCTTCTTTGTGGTATCTTTGTCAGGAGTTGCTATTAAAATTACGTTGACATAAAATAAGTCTCTGAGTGTTCCTTCCCTATTTTCTGAAATAATTTTTGAAGATGTATATAATTTCAGCAAAAATTGCCAGTGTCAGGAAAATCATTCTGAATCTCTAAATCACTTAAGACATGGGTAAGCACATGGAAAATTATGCTGGGTTATGAGACCTTCCCAATACAAATGAAATCCAGCAAAAGAGATATTTATATTCTAATGTAGTTTCATTGTGGCTGTCTTCTGAGCATGGCCCAGGCTTCTGCTTCTACAGAATCTCTCTTTAGCCTTCAGTCTCCTAATGCAGTTTGTTTAATAATTAATTAGACATTCTGGATGTCCAGGGATGTGACATAGTTGAGTGGTTAAACACACGGAGTTCAGAGATAGAAAGGGAAAGTTTCAAAACCTAGTGTGTCCCTTTGCTAGCTATATTGTCCTGGAAAAGTTATTTAAACACTCTAAGTTAAAGTGGCACTGTCTTTAACACTGGCCTAATAATACCTTCTCAGTGGATTATAATATAAACTGAGTGTGTTAATGCTTACTAAACACAGTTCACAGCCCTTCCCATGGTGAAAGACGGTACTTCTTGCAATTTGGTTCATATTCAGCTGTTTTGATACAGCTATTTGTCTTAGACTTCTTATACTACCCTTACTTTCTGCACAGATTTCTTGTAACAAATAGGTAATTTTATTTATTTATTTTTATTTTTATTTTTTTGAGACGAGTCTCTGTCGTCCAGGCTGGAGTGCAGTGGTGGGACCTTGGCTCACTGCAACCTCTGCCTCCTGGGTTCAACCGATTCTTGTACCTCAACCCCCCAAGTAGCTGGGATTACAGGCGTGTGCCATCAGGCCCAGATAATTTTTGTATTTATGATAGAAATAGAGTTTCACCATGTTGGCCAGGCTGGTCTCAAACTCCTGACCTCAAGTGATCCGCCCGCCTCAGCCTCCCAAAGTGCTGGGATTAAAGGAGTGAGCCACTGTGCCTGGCCAACAAAGAGGTAAATTAAAATTGCATTAAATATATCAATTTAAAGTGTTTAAGCATGTGTAAGTGTTTCCTGTTTCATCAATACTCAATCTCCTTAGTCCCAAATGAAACAATATGACAAAGTCCAACAATAGCTTCATATAATGAAGTAAAATTAATTATGTTTGAAAACAAAGATAGGCAACAGGGCCAATGCCTTTATAAAATACCTTTGGAATCTGGATTCTGAATGTTATTTTGTGAAACTGTAGTCACCGCTTAAGAAACGTAGTAGCGGTTGCTATTGCTGCCTATTACAAAAACACATGGATCCAATGTAGAAACAAGACACTAAAAGCTACATTTAATATAATTTCAATTGCTAAAATTGGCCTTGTCAAGAACTTGAGTGATCTAAGTTGTATGCATGTCCTTATAGGTCTATAAACCTATTTCTCAATTAAAGAAGAAAGTCCACTGGTTCTTCTTTTCAGTCTTCCCACGTTGACAAGTGAAGTCAAGCATGATATTATCCCTGTTGTTTTGCTTTTCTTTTCTGCAAATATGTTTTCCAATAAATTCTAAAGCAAGTGGTGAGGGAGGCTGACTTCAGCTATTTTATAAAGAGTCTCATAACTTATGTTTAATGTGCTGCCAAATGACTTTTTATAAGTGAACAGAAGTTAACTCTTCTGCAATAGTTTCTGCTGGTTATAAAACATCTTCAATTGCACACTTAACACCAACCAACTCATCTTTATTTAAAGAATGCATTCAAGGCTGGGTGTGGCTGCTCACACCTGTAATCCCAGCAGTTTGGAAGGCTGAGGCAGGAGGATTGCTTGAATCCAGGAGTTCAAGACCAGCCTGAATTACATAGCAAGACCCTGTCTATGCAAAAAATTTTTAAAAATTAGGCGTGATGGTGTGTCCTTATAGTCCCAGCTACTTTGGAGGCTGAGATGGGAGGATTGCTTGAGCCCAGGAGGTCATGGCTGCAGTCAGCTATGATTATACCATTTCACACATTGTACTCCAGCCTAGGCAACAGAGCAAGACCCTGTCTAAAAAATAATAATAAAAATAAATAAATAAAAGCATTCACCCCTTGACTGTGTTTGTCCGTCTGTCTGTCTTGTTTTTAAAGAGACACATTGACAAATTTATAAATGCTGATTCGACTGATATTGATGAGGTTGCCCTGACAACTCTAAAAGCACTGAAAATGCACTGACCCACAGAGCTTCTGTCCTGTTACTTTCCAGCCCTGTAGGACTCTGAAGAGTTCACCCATTAGTTCCCCTGTCTGAGGCAATAACCTCTGAAAATTCCCCCTCATCGATGGGAAGCCATCCTCTTGCCATGCATTTGAAGTCTCTCCTGGTTTCCTCTTAGCACTTGAAAGGGACTTGGGTCTTCTTTGAACTTTACTCCCATTGGTCTTCCCATCAATTATATTCTCCAGGGCATCTTTCGTGACTCAATCCTGCATTCACACTATTTTTGTCTCTGGTCAACATTATCAGCCTTTATTACTTCAGCTTTGTAGCTATCCTGGGTTGAAGAGTGCACTCCTAAACTTCATGTGCTCTGGGAACCTCAGAATGTGACTTTATTTGGAAATAGGGTCTTTGCTGATGCAATTAAGATCTTGAGGTAAACTCGTGGGCCCTAAATCCAATGACTGGTTTCATGACACAGAGACAAGAGAAAGAAGAACATGGGAACATGGAGGCAGAGATTGGACTGATGCAGCCACATGCCAAGGAACACCTGCAGCCACCAGAAAATGGAAGATGCAAGCAGCAGCCTCCCCTAGGGCCTTCCATGGGAGCATGACCCGAAAGACACCTTGATTTTGAGCTCCTCAGTTTATTGCAATTTATTCAAGCAGCCCTGGGAAACTAACCCTCTAGCTAGATCAGCATTCACTTTCTCTATTTCCATCTTCCATTACTCTCTTGAGCTCCAGACCAAAATTTGAACTCTACTCAAAGGATTAAAAGCATCTCAAATTAACATTTTTTTTTTTACTTTTATTTTTGGTTCAGTGGTCCATGTGCAGGTTTGTTATGTAGATAAATTGAACATCACCGGGGTACAGGGTACAGATAATTTTGTCACCCAGGTAATAAGCATAGTATCTGATAGGTAGTTTTTCCATTCTCTCCTTCCTCCCTTCTTCCACCCTCCAGTAGTCCCCGGTGTCTGTTGTTCCCTTCATTGAATTCGTGTGTACTCAATGTTTAGCTCCCACTTATAAGTGAGAGCATATAGTGTTTGGTTTTCTGTTCCTGTGTTACTTTGCTTAGGGTAATGGCCCTCAGCTCCATTCATGTTGCTGCAAAGGACATGATCTCATTCTTGTTTATAGCTGTGTAGTATATATGTGTATATGTACCAGATTTTCTTTATCCAGTCCACTGTTGATGGGCATCTAGGTTGATTCCACATCTTTGCTATTGTGAATCTTGCTGCAGTGAACATATGCATGCGTTGTCTTTATGGCAGAAGGATTTATATTCCTTTGGCTATATACCCGATAATGGGATTGGGTCTGATTAACATTCCTAAAGCAAGAGGCATCTTCCTCCTTATCCCAAAAACTGTGTGTTCCTTCAGGGCTTTCTATTTGTAATACTTTTCTTAATGCAGTTTGGAATCCAAGCTAAAACCTCAGCAGAGACTCTGTCCTCATTCTATACTCATATTTATTTGGACCCCAAATTCCAGGGATTCTTGCTTCATAGCTTTCCTCATTTAGATCCCCTCTTTTTCTTGACCATTGCAATTGATCAAGATCACATCAATACTTAAAGAGTGCCACCCCCGGCCGGGCACAGTGGCTAATGCCTGTAATCCCAGCACTTTGGGAGGCTGAGGGGTCAGGAGTTCGAGATTAGCTTGGCCACCATGGTGAAACCCCGTCTCTACTAAAAGTACAAAAACTAGCTGGGTGTGGTGGCAGGCACCTGTAATCCCAGCTACTTGGGAGGCTGAAGCAGGAGAATCGTTTGAACCAGGGAGGCGGAGGTTGCAGTGAGCCGAGATTGCGCCATTACACTACAGCCTGGATGACAGGGTGAGACTCCGTCTGAAAAAAGAAAAAAGAGTACCACCCCCTAAAAAATATCATCTCTGCATTTTAATCATCCTGCCTGCTGCCAGCACACCCCTCCCCAGGCCAGCCCCTTACTGCCCAGAGGAGAAAGTAGAAACATTGTGCCATGTTATATACACAAAAGCCAACAGGTTCTGCTGCCTGACCAATTTTGGGGTCTTGAGTTTTCTTGCTTTGCTTGAGGTTCATGCTGGAATATTCCATCACCCTAATTTGCTTCCAGTCTCCTAAAGAACCCAATCCTTTGCTCTAGCTTTTAAAAATTATATTATTATCAGAAAGTTCCCTTTTTTTCTGGTCCAAACTTCAAAATTCTTAAAGTCCCACCTCAAATGGCATCTCTTTCTTCAAAGTCTTCCCAACTCAACCTCTGTGACAAAATATCTGATCTCTTTCTACTCCTTTGGACCCAATATTCATTTTTCATTTAGCCTTATCCTTGATTTTTCTATTGAGAGCCCTTACACACTCTTCACTCAGTCGTAATCTAAAATCTCTTGCAGGAAAAGAACTCAGACTCATTCATACGTGTTCCCTTGGTGCTCGGCTTAGTGCCAGAGAGTGAACAGATACTAAATGTTTCTGAATCAAAGAGACTCATGCGAGAGTCAGACCACATCTCTGAAATCCAGTTTTCAGTGCAACAAACTATGATTTAATTGCTTTGACCTGGCAGGAAGGAATATTTCCTTTAAACCTCAAACACAGAAGACCTCAAAATTAAAGCTCTTCAAACGCATAAAATGCCTCAGCAATATAACAAACTCAGGGTGATGAGAGTTTTATGAAGAGTCAGAAGAATCATCAGAAACAGAGGGAGTAGATTCTAACATGTGAGGAAGGCTGTGTTATGTAACGTATGGAACATTGGCGGACTTTCAGCTCCTTGGCTGTTCGTCTTTGCCTGTGCTGGGTCTCCACATTCTCCTTTTAATTGGAATGTGTATTTGAACAGAAAGTCATTAGAATAGCAACCTGTAGGCTTTGTATGCAAGCCAGTGGTTTTCTTGCCAATTTTACTGCTGAACACTTAAACTTCTAATGGAGAAAAATACTTCTCACTGTGGTGCGAAGTAAGCTATCATAAAGAATAGGTCATTAGTGGTGGCAGTTTCTAGGAGCCGGTGGTTATTATCCAAGAATAGAAGATGCTGAGGAAGCCGTGATGGTCTTTAAGGGAACTTATTATTCTCAGTCTGCCACACAGCCAGACTGCCACCTCCAGAACTGTGTACAAAACATCCACCCTTTCTATTTCAATAAAGACAACAAAACACCAAAAGTAGAGCCAGGATTCTTTTGCCAAACCACAAGACTTCTTCACGTCTATGTTTTAAAAAGTATTAGACAGAGGAACATTACTTTCCAGAGAGAATCTCCAAGGCTGAATGCCAGTTCATTATTTTTACCATTCTACCATCATAAAAAAAAAAAACAGTGCCTGCTGTTAATATGCTATTGACAGACAGACAGTCGGTGCCAGAAATAACCCTGATGTGAAATTGATGCTCATGTATTATTCATGGTGTCTGGTTTATATTATTTCTGGCACTCATGAGAAAGCAAGGATCATGGCTCCTCTGTAGAATAATTTGGGACTCTTCAAACTCAAAGGATACCTGAGAGAACAATGTCAAACACCGAAACACAAGCAGAGGTCTGATGGAGTTGTGCGCTTGTCAAAAGAAAAAGAAAAAAAAAAGCAGGAAATGTACTCATTATGCTAAGTTGCTAGATGAAGCAGGAAGGGGCGTAATGTTCCTTGCTCCTCTTAAAAATATCCAAAGGGACAGGGAGGTTTACCATAATGATGTCAAAAAAAAGCCCTGATATACCCCTATAACAATGTTACTTTGACGGTCATCTAGAAAATGCACCAAAGCACTAGATGTCAGCCAGGAGTGCAGCATGGTGAAAACAGAAAGGGCTCAGGCTTGGTTTCAAAGACCACATGGGTGAGCCACTACTTGCATGACCTTGAAAAATCCCATCACCTGCTTCCTCATGTGGAAAACTGGGGAAACGGTCGTACCTAGCTGGGCTGATAGATGGTTTAATGGGGCACCTAAGTTAGTACTGGGGAAATTGCAGGTAATAAATGGCCATCTCTCTTCTCTCTGTCCATCAAGGAATGTGCAGACTTCAGGGAAACCTTCTTAGAATGCAGGAGGAGGGTCTAAAACTTTTATTATAAGAGGAAGTACCTATCCTCAGATGTGCTTGACCTTGTATGGTGGAATGATGGACTCTAAAAGACACAGCAATTTCTAAAGCTCTTCTTTGTTAGAAATGGTATAATCTTGAAGCATTCTGCACTGGCAATCAATTTAGGTTTCAACTGACATCAAAACATGGATGATGAGTGAGAAAAATCTAAATTTCCTTCTTGACTCTGGTTCTTATCAGAATGATGACTTTGAATGGACCTCTCCTGTTCTGCTTATCAGACATAGCTCTCTCCAGCAAAGGAGCATGCAGTTGGAAGTGTTGGCCACCTGTTCTCATGAAAGTGCCTTCTATCTCGGTTTTGTAGCTTGCATTCTGCTAGGCAACATTTTGCCTGCTTCATCTCAGGGTTCTTTGATTTCTCTCTCTCCGTGTCTAGATTTCTCCTAATTTCCCAGCACACAGCTCAAATGTATGACCAACAACGAACGCATTAGTTCCCCAAAAGTTCTTTTCCTGGAGTATTCATCAATTGATTAAAGTTAGCATTACCCACCCAGTCCTTGTAGGAAGAGACTTCAGCAGCAGCCTTGCCCTTTTTGGTTTTCTCTGAATCCAATGCTCACTTTTTTTTTTTTTGCGACAGTCTTTCTCTGTCACCCAGCTCACCATAGCCTCAACCTTCCAGGCTTAAGCAATCCTCCCAACTCAGCCTCCTGAGTAGCTGGGACTACAGGTGTAAGCCACCACACCTGGCTTATTTTTTTATTCTTTGTAGAGATGGGGTCTCACTCTGTTGTCCAGGCTGGCCTCAAACTCCTGGCCTCAAACGATCTGCCTGTCTCAGCCTCCCAGAGAGCTGGGATTACAGGTGTGACCCACTGTGCCCAGCCAGATCGTAACATCTGATTACTTATTAAAGCCATCCCTTGTTCTCTGTTCCCACATGATGACGTTCCTTCTGTCCATTCCATCTGTATTAGTTTCTAGAGCTACAGAAACAATGTTCCACAAACTTGGCGGCTTCAGTTAAGATTAATTTATCTTCTCACAGTTCAAGCGGCCACAAGTCAGAATTCAAGGTGTTGGCAGGTCTGTACTGTCTCTGAGAGCTCTATCAGAGAATACTTTCTTGACTCTCCCAGCTCTGCTGGTTTCTGTCAATCCTTGGGCTGTGGCCACATCACTGCAACCTCTGCCTAGATCATGACTGTGTGTCTGTGTCTTTTCCTCCCTATGTGTGTTGTTCTCTGTGCCTACTTTTCTTCTCTTCTGTTTTTTTTTCTTTTCTTTCTTTCCTTTTTTTTTTTTTTTTTTTTGAGACAGTGTCTCTCTCTGTTGCCCAGTCTGGAGTGCAGTGGTGCCATGTCAACTCACTGCAACCTCTGCCTCCTGGGCTCAAGTGATCCTCCCATCTCAGCCTCCTCAGTAGCTGGGACTACAGGCGTGCACCACCACACCTGGCTAATTTTTGTATTTTTTGTAGAGACAGGGTCTCACCATGTTGCCCAGGCTGGTCTGAAACTTGTGAGCTCAAGCAATCCTCCCGCCCTGGCCTTCCAAAGTACTGGGATTGTGGGGATAAGCCACCATGCCCAGCCTCCTCTTCTTATAAAGACACTAGTCATACAGGATTAAGTTCCCACCCTACTGCACTATGACCTCATCTTAACTTACATCTTAATTACATCTGCAAAGACCCTATTTTCAAATGAGGTCACATTCACAAGTACTAGAGATGAGGAATTCAACATATCTTTTTGAGGGAGACAAATCAATTTCTAACAAATGAATAAATTGGTATCACTGACTTACTTTTCTCCAAATTCAATTTCATCACTCAACATTCAACATGTCTCCAAGAGTTCTCTTTCTTTAAAGACTCAAAAGCAGAAACCCATGCTTTAAGTTTTCCTTAACCAGCTCCCATGGCATACCACTGTCTACTCCTCACTTAGAAAGTAAAAATTGAATTGCAGAAGAATACCTTGTTAGTCTACATCTTTTTTTTTTTTTTTTTTCTGAGACGGAGTCTTGCTCTGTCTCCCAGGCTGGACTGCAGTGGTGCGATCTCAGCTCACTGCAACCTCCACCTCCCTTGAGAATTGTCCAAGCAATTCTCCTGCCTCAGCCTCCTGAGTAGCTGGGATTACACTGCGCACCACCACACCCAGCTAATTTTTGTATTTTTAGTAGAGACGGGGTTTCTCCATGTTGGCCAGCCTTGTCTCGAACTCCTCACCTCAGATGATCCACACGCCTCGGCCTCCCAAAGTGCTGGGATTACAGGCATAAGCCACCATGCCTGGCCTAGTCTACGTATTACTCATCAGTTCTCCAACTACACCAAGTCCTCTGCCCCACCACCGGTGCCACTTTTTGTCTATGATTCTTTTCCTAGGATTCACATAATTCAAATAATCTCTCATCACTTCTTCTGCCTCCTCCCCACAAAAGATTATGTACATTATCTTTCTTCCTCCTGCAGTACTTTCTACACCTTTTATTTCAGCACTTATGTTTTAGGGAAAACTAAAATTTGCTTGTAGTCTCTGCACCATGTGTCAGACATGAGTATAGATGCTCTTCAATCAATTTCTTGCTTAATCCTTGCGAAGATATGTTAGCTCAGTATAGAAGTATTCATCTCACTTCAAAGGCAAGAAAAGTAAGTGTCGGGGAGATAAATGTATTCAAGTTTGCATGGCTAAAATTTCGTGAAGCCATTGTTGCAACCTAAATCTGAGACTATTACTCGTTCTACCAACCTAATTCACTCCTACATTTGTGGTTATGATGGGCTCCTTAGCACCAAAACAGCATCCTATTTATCTTTGTATTCCTAGAGCTCATTAGTGCCTTGAACTTTCCCAGATGGAAAATGAGGATACAAGAGATGCGTAATCTCTCTGCCTGTTGCATTCTCTATGGGAGCAGGACCTTATTGATGTTCACATCAAAGAGAATTCATATAGAGTGAAAGCATTTTGTTGCAAATATTGCTGCCAAAATGATCTTTGACCCCTTAAATTTCACCACTGAAGACTAATTTCCATGTATACATATCTGAACCACTCTGTGAACATTTCTACTGTATCTACCAAAGTAAAAACCTATCAGTTTTTATTTCTAGTTTCTGTTTTGATTTGAAGAGAGAGTCAGATACTCCCCCCACAAAATAAATCAGAAAATATTGTGAAAACTGAAGATGAAAAAGCAGGGAAGTGAGGCGGCATCAACATTAAAATCCAGACTCTGATTAATAAGTACGGCTTGACTTCATCAAGCCATTTCCACTTGGGAGAGCTTTTAATGTTTATTATACACCAATTAAAATGCTTTTCCTCTACAGACACATTCTAATGGCTTTGTCTGGATAAAGTTGATGGGTGAGGAAATTTTGTTGACCTTGTTTTCAGTTTAAGCTTGGAGACATACTGAACTTTATTTAATTGGTGTTTGAAACAGGTTTTGAAGTGAAACAAATATAAATTGTTTCAGTGAGTAAATTAATTACTTAGGTTGGTATACTTTGTGTTCATTTTACCAAATGTCTTCTCATATATTAACTCCTTGAGTCTTTCATAATACCTTAATAATGTACAATTAAGTGTACTAAGCTATGCATGTACATTTATGTATATGTTTAAAATGTACACTGTGAACTCAAAATATCTAAGACAGGTCTCAATCAATTTAGAAAGTTAATTTTGCCACGGTTAAGGATGCACCTGTGACACAACCTCGGGAGGTCCTGATGATATGTGCCCAAGGTAGTCAGGGCACAGTTTGCTTTTATACATTTTAGGGAGACATAATACATCAGTCAATACACATATAAGATTTACATTGGTTTGATCGGGAAGGGTTGGACAACTGGAAGTAGGAAGGTGGGGGACTTGCAGGTCATAGGTAGGTTTAAAATTTTTCTGATTGCCAATTGGTTGAAAGCGTTATTATTAGGTTTGTGCAAAAGTAATTGTGGTTTACTTTCCATGGCAAAAGCTGCAATTACTTTTGCACCAACCTACTATCAGTAGAAAGGAATATCTGCATTAAGATAAAGGGTTGTGGAGACCAAGGTTTTGCCATGCAGATGAAGCCTCCAGGTAGACAGCTTCACATACAATAGATTGTAAACGTTTCTTATCAGACTTAAGGTCTGTGTTGATGTTAATGCCAGAGGGGTAGAATGAGGCATGTCTGACTCCCTTCTCCTCAGTCATGGCCTGAACTAGATTTTCAGGTTAACCCCGGAATGCCCTTGTCTGAGAGGAGAGGTCCACTCAGATGGTTGGGGCAGGCCTTAGAAGTTTATTTTTGGTTTACAATACATACATACATATATATATATGTATGCATTACCTAAAATATATTCTATATAACACATGTGTATATTATATACATACAGAATATTTTAACACGTATGTAATAGGTACTATATATTCATATAAGTAATATGTAGATATTATATATGTATTAATATGTATGATTAGTATTACTAATATATTATATATATCATATGTAATAGTCTTGAGTGTATTATTACAAAGTAATAATTATATGGTAAAAATTTCATTACAATTCAATATATAAAATGAAATATGCTTCTTCCACTCCTATTGATGAGAGGCAAATTATTACCAAGATTTTTTTTGTCCTTCAAAAAATATACATATACATATACACACACACAAACACACACATACACAAATGCATGTACAAACATTTATTTGTACAATGTCCACTATCTTTCTTTTTAATCTTTTTGCCCTTTTAAACAATACACACACACACACCCCACATACTTACACAAATGCATATACACGCACACTTATTTGTACGATGTCTACTATCTTGGTCTTTAATCTTTCTACGTATCTGTATAAGAAACCACTATGAGGATTCCCTCTGAACTTGTTCTGGTTTTAGAGGCTGCCTAATAAAATTGAAAAGAAAAATAAACCACTATGTAATAGCAGTTTTGCTTAGAAAGGCAATGTGTCCAGATAAAAATCTTTACCTGCTCAGATTCCCCAGAAGGTAGCATGCCCATCTGGAGCTCTTCCTAACCAATGAGACGTGAGTGGAAGGTGGTGGGTGGAGCTTCCAGGAACTGCCCTGAGAAAAGCAAGATGCTTCTGATTCGTTACTCACTCCTGATTAAAACTATTCCTAAAACTGGAACTCCTGCATCAAAATGTATGTGTATTTTTCATCATGATGGGTATTGCAAAATTCCTCCAATGATGTTACAATAGTCTATTTTCTTATCAGTTATTTATGAGAGAGTTTCTCCATCCACTCATCGATTTGCTGTGTGTTATGAAACGTCCTCTTTACCAATCTATGAAGTGAATGTTTAAATTTTAATTGACATTTCTACCAATGTGATGAGTAATAGCTTATTTGTAAATTAAATCGTGTTTTGTTTTTTTTTTTTTTTTTTTTTTTGAGATGGAGTCTCACTCTGTCACCCAGGCTGGAGTGCAGTGTCGCAATCTCGGCTCACTGCAAGCTCCACCTCCCGGGTTCACGCCATTCTCCTGCATCAGCCTCCCAAGTAGCTGCGACTACAGGTGCCCGCCACCACGCCCGGCTAATTTTTTTGTATTTTTAGTAGAGACGGGGTTTCACCGTGTTTGCCAGGATGGTCTGGATCTCCTGACATCGTGATCCGCCCATCTCGGCCTTCTGAAGTGCTGGGATTACAGGCGTGAGCCGTCGCACCCGGCCTTAAATAGTATTTTTGTGAATAATGTATATTATCCTTTTAAAATATTATTTATGTATTTGTATATTAAAATACACATTATACTTATATATTAAAGAATTTAATACTTAATGTTTTCATGTGTACTCTGATTTTACTGATAGTACTTGCAATCTATTAAAATGTAATCCAATATACCAACATTTTAACAATAGGTGAGTTCAGTGCTAAAACCATATTTACCACTCTGAGATCATTTAAGCAAAATCATTTCAAGCTTTTTTCTGGCACTGTATTGTACTCCTTTTTACCTTGAAATATTTAATCCAGAGGAAATGAATTTTAGTGTATATAAATGGATGACAGGAATCACCTTTCCCCCCTCAAGGGATACTCACTTACTACTAAAAATTTTCAAATGTGATGGAAGCCTACATCATATACTAACTTGTTTTATATTTTGGGATGTGTTCGTGGATGCACTACTTTATTGCAAGTATTTATTCAACTCTTCATATCCTAATCCCAACTCATTATTCCATTTCCAATTATGCCAACAATAATGACACCATAGCTAAAAATTAGGTACCCCCTACATTTTGCGGGCGATATGCATACTACATACAGGACAATATTTTAACTAGATCTTGTATACAAATTCCTTTCCATTTGTACAAAAGACTGACAATACTAGTGATTTATTGTCACAATTGAAAAAATGAGAAAATATAAACACAATGATGCTAAGGAGCTTGCCGTATGTCTTCAATCTAGTAAGAGGTAGTGGAAGAGTTATACACAAGCATTTGGAGACCTCAGTTTCCGCTATGAGCTTCATGCTTGTCTAAGGTATAAATAAAGCACTAATATAAATTAGATGGTAGGGAAAATTCCATGCATTATCAGTCTGTTTCAGAATATTCTATTCTCCCCAGTTTGTTTTTCTATAAAAGAGTCACCATATCTGATTTCTTTTCCTTCAAAAAAAGTGGTATTTTAAAGTAGAATGGCACTCACTTATAGTTTAATTTGGAGATAATTGATATCTAGTATTGATAACTTGGGCACAAAGATAGTGCTTGTTTTCCTTAATCCACGTAGATTGTATCCTCCTTTATAACATTGGAATTACAATCATCCTCAGTATATGAGACAGATAGACTCCAGGACTCCTGCTTATACCAAAATCTGAGCATACTCATGTCCCAAAGCATGCCTTGCAGAACTTGCATAAATTGGACCTCAGTAAAACGAGTAAACTCAGTATACTCAGATTGCCCATCTCATGAATACTGTGTTTTCGATCCTCATTTGGTTGAAAAAAAAAAAATCTGTGCCTAAGTGAACTCTCAACTGTATTTTTTATAAAGCTTATGTGTTTCTCTGATACGTTTACTCCTGAAGTCCTAGGACTACTATAATTTCATCCTTAGTTTATATTTGCGTATTTTATTTCTTTTTATTTTCTAAATTATATGTGTGTATATAATTTGCTATTAATTTTTATGTATTCATTTCTTTATCCTGCAGAATTACCGCATGACGTCATTGCTTAAGGAAGAAATTTAATTTTTTATCACTTTTGCATTCCTATTAACTGTGAATGTTGCTAATGTGTTATCTCTTTCTGATTTTGTATGATTTTTAAAAATTGCTTTTGTCTCAGGTATGTTGTCTAAAACAATATCAAGTCAAAGTGGCTTTAGTGGTGATTACTATCTCTCTTGAGATGCAATTATTTCCTGAGGAGGATCAACAACTTTTATTCTGAATGTTTTTCAAAGATGTTTGAAACATAACAACATAGTTGGAAGAATCTCTGGTGGGGAGAACTGTCCAGTATCATAAAGATAACATCTCCACCAGAGGCAAACGAAAGATGGGAATTTCTTAAGCTTGAAGTCCCTCAGATGTAACACGAACTTACAGCATGAGCAGTATTTACTCAGACACTCTAAGTCATCCCTACAGAATGACAGGGAGAAGTCACAGAGAGAATGACAGGGAGAATGCAGGGAGAACTCCCACACACTTGAAGTTGAAGCTCATGTTTCCTGCTGTGCGTAATAGTATCTTTTGTCTCTGAATCAGGAATCTTATGTCTTCCATCAGCATTTATGAAAACATGCTAAGCTAAATGGTCTGTTTGCAAGGAGGGTGATAGCTCAGATCATTCACCATTCTTGACAGTCCTACACTCCTGCATTAAAGAGTTTCTTTAATACGACTGATGATTACAGTTAGCTTGATATATTTATGATTATTTGTCCACTTACTCCTGTTTATCACCTGATTTTGTTCAGTAAAATTCTCTTTTATTTCTCCTCTATATTTCTTAAGAGAAAGAGAAAGAGTGTGTATGTGTGTGTATACAAGATAAAACAAGATTTTGAGAGCTTGCTTTGAAAGAAGAATGAATCAGCATGGATTATGCCTCATCTGATTCCTTTTTGTTTCAGCTTTTCAACCTTCAGATTTTAGGATTGTCTTCTAAATTAATGATTGAAAACTAGTTTTTTTACTTTTTCATTTTTAAAATTTTTTAATTTTTTAAATTTTTAGTTTGGTTTTAATTATAAAATTTTTTTATTTTTATGTATTTATTTATTTTGAGACAGAGTGTCACTCTGTCACCCAGGCTTGAGTGCAGTGGCACAATCTTAGCTCACTGCGACCTCTGCTGCCTTGGGTTCAAGTGGTTCTCCTGCCAGTAGCTGGGATTACAGGTGCATACCACCACGTCCAGCTAATTTTTGTATTTTTAGTAGAGACGAGGTTTCACCATGTTGGCAAGGCTGGTCTCAAACTCCTGACCTCAGGTGGTCCACCCACCTCAGCCTCCCAAGGTGTTGGGATTACAGGCATGATCCACCATGGCCAGCCTATTGTTATTATTTTTAATCAACATAGAGATGGTTCCTCCCAGTCTTAAAGCTTGAAACTCACATTGGTCTAATCTGATTTCCTTTCTCAGGAAACTGACTCTCAGGCCTCGCAGCTAGTATCAAGGAACTGAAGCTCCTTTTCCTTACCCACCTCCCCCAATTCCTGTAGATTCCTTCCCCAACATATAAACCTTCAGTTTGACTTGGTTGCAGAGATGGATTTGACATTCATCCCCTGTCCCCTTGGCTGCTGCACCCATAAAAGCCTTCTTCCTTGGCAACACCTGTCTCAGTAATTGGCTTTCTCTCTGGTGAGCAACAGGACCTAAACTAAACCCCTAGTGTTTTGGTAACATTTCCCTTGTTATGAGATCAAATCAGGGAGCTTAACATATGCCTCCTTGAGGATGAAATATATGAGACTCACAGCTGAAAACTCTGAAAGTGACCTCTTGTCCATGGTTATATGCTCCCAGCACAGAACAGGAAGGGTTTCTGTGCAAATTGGCATCCAAGAAGATAAATGATTGAAACTGCATCATTTGGTCAATTCAGCTATTGATACCCAAAAGAATATAAATCATTCCATTACTATTCACAATAGCAGAGACATGGAATCCACCCAAATGCCCATCAATGATAGATTGGATAAAGAAAATATGGTACATATAAACCATGGAATGCTATGCAGCTACCAAAAGGAACGAGATCATGTCCTTTGGAGGGACATGCATGAGCTAGAAGACGTTATCATCAGCAAACTAACACAAGAACAGAAAACCAAACACTGCATGTTCTCACTTCTAAGTGGAAGCTGAACGATGAGAGCACATGGACACAGGGAGGGAAGCATCACACACCAGGACCTGTAGGGGGATGGCAAGGGAGGGAGAGCATCAGGAAAAATAGCTAATGCATGCCAGGCTTCATACCTAGGTGACGGGTTAATAGGTGCAGCAAACCACCATGGGACACTTTTGTCTATGTAACAAACCTGCACGTCCTGCACATGTACCCCAGAACATAAAATAAAATAAAAAAGAAACTGCATCAAAGCCATAAGAGAACCCAAGGACATCTAGCTGAAGGAGACAGTGCCTGGAAAAAGAAAACTTCATAAATCTTTTCTAGTGAAAATGATGTCTCCAGACCCCAACAATACCCCAGGAAAGAACAAATCAGGGCTTTGAATCAGCCATAGCCTGTCATAGCCACATCACATTTCAACTGTGCGACTTTTCTACAACACCTCCTTCTTATGCCTTACCTGGGTGTGTTGTTTTCCACACTCCTACCTTGAAAGAAACAGGCACTGAAAGGTGCCTGAGCAAATAGACAAAATGTTGCTTAAGAGTAAGTAGAAAATTAGAAAAATTTAACCATGGCTTTTGACTCCAGTTGTATTTCTGAACTGAGACTGGCTAGAACTAGGGTTTCTTAGTTTGTTTTCTGTTGCTTCTAACAGAATGCATGAAACTTGGTAAGTTATAAACAAAAGAAATTTACTTCTTACAGACTTGGAGGCTCAGAAGTCTCAGGTCAAGGCGCTACATCTGGTGAAAGGCTTCTTTTTGTAATTTTTACTTTTAGAGGCAGGATCTCACTCCGTCACCCAGGTTGGAGTGCAGTGGCATGATCATAGCTCACTGCAGCTTCAAACTCCTGGCTTCAAGGGATCCTCCCACCTCAGCCTCCCAAGGAACTGGCATTACTGGCACATGCCACTATGCCTGGCTAATTTTTTTTTTTTTTTTTTTTGCAGAGGCAGCATCTCACTATGTTGTTCAGGCTGGTCTTGAACTCCTGGCCTCAAGCAATCTTCCCATCTCAGCCTCCCACAATGCTGGGATTACAGCTGTGAGCCCCTGCACCTAGCCTGGTGAGTGCTTTATTGCTGGTGGGGACTTTGCAGAATCCCGAGGTGGCACAGGGCATCACATGGCAAGGGTGCTAATAGTGCTGGCTCAGGTCTCTCTTCCTCTTCCCATAAAGCCACCACTCCCACTCTCTTGATAAACCATAAATGCATTAACTCATTAATGCATTATTCATGATAGCAGAGCCTTCATTACCCAGTCACCTCTCACAGGCCCCACCTCTCAATACTGCTACACTGGAGATTACATTTCAACATGAGTTTTGGAGGGGACAAATATTCAAACCATGGCATAGGGCAAGTGAAAAACTTTACTTGGGTAAGAGTTTTGATTTTCATGACTAGACTGGACTGGATTTTTTTAATCTCCTAAATAGGGCCTTACTGATATCCCTTCCTCCCCAAAAAAGAAGGAAAGAATAAGTCAAGAGAATGCATCGAAATGACAGGAAAGAAAATACAATAACATGGCACCTTGCACCATCATGCCTAGAGCAGTCAGTTAACATTGCATTTATCCATTTTCCCTTATTCTATATTTCATTTTGATGTTCTGACTTTCATATAGTTTGCACAAGGACAAGAGCATCTGATGGAAAGATGTCTGTAAATGTAGAAAAATAATACACACTCCATTAACAGAGATAAAGGATGCAACTTAGCATCCACAGACAATGCTACAAAGTAGGAGATTGCAGCATTTTTCATCGTGAAGCCCCTGACGTTCCATCTGCATGAAAACTCCCAGCTGCCAAGGATACTCCTGCTGGGTCCACTAGGAAAACACCTTCAAGCCTACTGAAAAACTCTATTGGGGGTTCATCTAAGAAAACTTTATCATATTCTGCACGTTCAAAGAACTGTTTTTGAACACTCTGCAAATATTGGCTCTGCTTTTAGTGAATTCTGTCTGATTTATCAGAAATATTTGTGTCAAAGGAAGGTTATTCCAACTAGAGCAAAGCCTTTTGACATCATAGACCCCCTTTTCCTTGCAAATATTGGTTCTTTAAAGTTAATCACAAATGGCACAATGAGGTGACAATTATTATCCTGATTTTACAGATTTAATGTCAGAGGCTTGAAGCCTGGAATTTATACCCAGCCTGCTGATTCCAGAGTGTCTCTCCACCATACCACCCTGCCTCTCTTTGTCTGCTACTGGCACTGTCTGGCCATAATGAAGACTGTGTGAATTTATATCTGTCTGGCCACTAAGGACACCATCCATGACTGTGAACCTCCTCTTGTTTTTTTCTTCTGAGTGCATTCTTTCAATTTCACCCCATAACTCATTTGGAAATGATGGCTATAGCTCTGCTTATTACAAGGGGTTACTTCCCCAAAACAGCATTACTTTAGCAATCCATTTAAAGTAAATTCATCTGTAATGTCCTAATCTGGTATATTTTACTCTCATATATACAACGGGCAGCTTCAAGATTATTTCTTCCTTTCTGTGCTCTGAATGTGAATGCTAGGTCCACTATAATATATTAATTATTTGGTAAACATTTTTTCCTTCTAAAAATATATATTACCTATTTTGAAATGTAATACATACTACATTTGGTAATGTATTATCAAGTACATTACATTTATTACATTACATGCATAGTACATGTGAGTGTGAATGTGAATCCTAGGTCCACTATAATATATTAATTATCTGATAGATTTTTTCCTTTCAAAAATACGTATTACCTGTTTTGAAAGGTAATACATGGTACATTTGGTAATGTATTATAAACACATTACATTTATTATATTACATGCATATTACATTTGTAATACATATTACATAATATATACTACATATTTTCATTTTTCACAATAGACTGTGCCAAGTCACAAAGTAAATGTAATTGGAAATGTGTTTGTTTTTCATTAAAACTCTATATCAACATGGTAGAAAATGTTCCTTTTCTCCCCTTTTCCTTGTTCCCTCTTTTTCTATAGCATCCAGTCATAAACATCGCATATATAGTATGCCTCTCCGTTTATACTAGTTAGATTTGATACTTTCCCTTATAAAGTTATTAAAGTTTCAATGTGGGCTTCTTTAAGAATTTCACTTTGAGTAGATTCATTTTTCTCCATCTTATCTTTTAACTAATCATTGCTAATGCATAGAAATGCTTTTAGATATATTAATTCTCATGTTAATTTGGTTGTCTTGAATTGTCTATGTATTTAAATATATCATCTTTAAAAATTATAATTATAATTCGTGCTTTCCCAAAATTATCTCTCTCTTTCCTTTTGAAGTCTTGTCTTAGTTCAGGCTGCTAACTAAATAGATTGGGTGGCTTAAACAACAGACATTTATTGCTCACAGCTCTGGAGGCTGGAAGTTCAAGGCATGGCAGATGGACTTCTCTGGTGAGGGATCACTTCCTGACTTACTGTGTCCTCACATGGAAGAGAGAGAGAGCTCTGCTCTCTGGTCTCTGGTCTCCTGTTGTTTATTTGTAAGGACACTCATCCCATTATTGGCGCTCCACCTCCAAATGCCATAACTTTGGGGGTTAGGGCTTCAACACGGGAATTTCAGGGGACACAAGAATTCAGTACATAGCAGATTTGAGTGAATTCGAGTTTGCAGGAAAATGGCAGGAAGAGTCAATTCATTGGCTGCCAGTTTCAAGGATGACATCATGAAGTGATTCTCTAGATGTTGGTTTAAGGAGAAATAGTTGGTTTATTTAATAAAATATTTGATTAGGCCTCATTTTCTAAAAGGTTGTTTTATCTTTAATGCATGCTTAATAGTAGTAAATTCTAAACATCAATTTAAAATAATATTTTGTTTATATTTAAAGCATAACAATAAAAAATATGTTTGAGAACATTTTGGAAAGGTGGTGATGTGGGAGAGAGAGTCTAAAGTAAGCCATAATTCAATAGGCAGACATATTGCAATTAACATTTTAATTGTAGTTACTTCCTGCACACACTTGAAGTGTTTTAAAATATTGACCTAAATATGTAATATTTTTTAGTATTCTATTTTCTTATATTAAAGTTTTATGCTTCTGGGATGATAATGTTTTTGGCCACATGACTCATTCTATTAAAATCCAAGTTAAGTCATATTTTTTCTAGGTTTTTCACATCATTATTTACAAATAATATTGTCACATGAATTTTATTTCTGTGGTATATCAGACTCTGGTACTAAGCTAAAGCTAAGTATATTTTCTGAGTAAAATTTCATTTTTACTTTGTTCTTTAAAAATTATTTCATCAGAGGTGTTTCTTTATTAATATTTTAAAAGTTGTCCCACTAATATCTGACCTGGTGCTTTTAGTAATGGCAAGCCTTTCGTTGTAGGCTTAATTTGTTGAGGTCAATGGTTGATAAAATTTTATACTTCTCTTTGAACCAGTTTGATGTAGATCTTTGATAAATCCATTTAATTTAATGTCAAAAGTGGTGTTATTTCTAAATGTTGCTAACATTTACATTTGTAGCAAATTTGGAATTGATCCATTTTTTTCTACTATATCAATATTTTGCAAACTTTAAAAATCACTCAGAAATCATTGTGGGGTTTGAAGGGCTGGGCTTTCTTTGTTTCTTTCTTTCTTTTTTCTTTCTCTCTCTCTCCCTTTTTATTCTTTCCCCTCCTTCTCCCCCTTATCTTTCTTTAATATTCATCTCTCCCTCCCTTTGTCCTTCTTTTCTTCCTCCCTCTCTCTCTTCTTTCATCCCTCCCTCCCTTCCACCCTCCTTTCCTTCTTGGCATTCAAGGAGATAATTTTTTCATGTTGGAATGCTATTTGACTGATGTTGTCATTCATTCATGTCCTCTGCAACCGAGTTTAGCTATGAACATAAAGTTGTAACAAGCTGCAGGTGAAGGAGCAACAAGGAAACCTCCATTGCACATTTACTCCTGTGCAATAATAGGAGTAATTTATGACCTCTCTCCTCTGTAGTGAATGCCCATGTATATTTTAACATGAGACTGGCAATCTTTGACAATGTGAATGCACAATTAACTGGATACCTCGCTGGAAATGGTGTTATTGCTGGGTTACCTTTGTCTTAGTGTTCTTAAATCTGCAGGCAGCATTTCTCAAGATCACTATTTGTCCACCACAGGGAGCTGCAAGCTGCTCCTTTGGCTCTAGCAAGAGGAAAAGCTAAGCCTATTGCCTTTTAATCTACAGCATTCAAAAGCTCTCTTTTTGCATTCATCCAAGACAAAAGACTAAAATAAAATAAAATGTAAATGCATTCACTAGACTTACAGATGCCTTTTGACCTTCAGGCATACATGTTGAATATTATTTTACAACTGCAGACATAAATCTCAGACTACTTTCTTTCCACAATTGCAAACAAAAATCTTGGAATACTTTCTTATTCCACATGACTGAAACTTCAGGAGCAAAATTCTCTGCCCCACCATGCCTTATGTTTATTACCACTGTCAAATTTGTCTTTTTGTAAGGTTGATTTGATAAGCACTTAGTGTGCACCAACACACTCCTCTACTTGGCCAGACTTATCAGGGAATGGAACAAATATTACATTCTTCTGATTCTTTTTTAGCTCTTTGAGGAATCACCATACTGTTTTCCACAATGGTTGAACTAATTTATACTGTCACCAACCGTGTACAAGTGTTCTCTTTTCTCTGCAACGTTGCCAACATCTGTTATTTTTTGACTTTTTAATAATAGCCATTCTGACTGGTATGAGATGGTTTCGACTTGCCTTTCTCTAATGATCAGTGATATTGAGCTTTTTTGCATTTGCTTGTTGGCTGCATGTATGTCTTCATTTGAAAAGTGTGTGTTCATGTCCTTGCCTACTTTTTAATGGGTAGTTTGATTTTCTTGTAAATTTGTCTAAGTTCCTAATACATGCTGGATATTAGACCTTTGTAGGATGCATATTTTGCAAAAATTTTCTCCCATTCTCTAGGTTGCCTGTTTACTCTATTAGTTTCTTTTGCTCTTTAGTTTAACTAGATTCCAGTTGTCAATTTTTGCTTCTGTTGAGATTGATTTTGGCATCTTTGTTATGAAATCTTTACCAATTCCTATGTCCATATTGCCTAGGTTGTCTTCCAGAGTTTGTACAGTTTTGGGTCTTACATTTAAGTCTTTAATCCATCTTGAGTTGATTTTTGTATATGGTGTAAGGAAGGGGTTCAGTTTCAATCTTCTGCATATGGCTGGACAGATGGAAATTTCAAGTAACCGTAATAGCAATGTATTAAGAGATAATAGCATATATGTCAATAAAATAAACGCATGGCAGTAATTACATAAGGAATGGGAGGGTGGAATTAAGAATACTCTCTTAAGAGGCAGCTCCATTGTCCAGGAAGCAGTATCATGGTATTCAAAACGTGACTTATATTAGCTGCAAAGATAAATAAGTAATCCTCAGGAAAATACTAAGTTGTTTTAAAGTGTAATTTATATGCCAAGAGAAGGGACAAATAATATTGCTTAAACTGCTCAAAATATCCCATGTATCCCCAAAATATATACATCTACTATGTACACACAAAAAATAAAAATAATTTTTAAAAATACCCAACAAAAAAGCATAGACAGCCAAAAATGGGGGAAAAAACAAACAACAAATATAATAAATAGAAGGATTACAAGCATGTTAGAAATTCATCCAAGTATATCACTAATCACTTTAAAGACTCATGTGTATGTACTTCAATTAAAAGGATGTGATTATAATGGTAGATTTAAAGGAAAAAAAACCTCCCAATATACATTTCTAAAGAAAACTCATTTTGAATTTAAAAACACAGATATGTTAAAAACAAAAAGATGGAGAGATATGCCATGCAAACACTAATCAAAACAAATCTGGAGTATCTAATGAATTTCATACAAATCAGACTTCAAAACAAGGAAAATTATAATGGATTAAAGTGCACATTCTATAATATCAAAGAGGACAATTCTTCAAGAAAACATGTCAATTCCAAATATGTATTTGCCAAAAACAGGAGCATAAAATTGCATGAGGTAAGAACTGATAGGACTGAATGGAGAAATGGAATAATCCACTAATCTAGTTATACATTTCAAATCTCCCTGTCATTAACTAGCAGATGACACAGCAAAAATATCAGAAAAGATATAGTTGAACTGATCAGCTCTATCAATTAACTTGATTTGACTCACATTTATAGAATAAGTCATACAACAATAGCAGAATACACATTCTTCTCAGGTTCATATGGAATACTCACCAATACAGAAAACATTCTGGGCAATAAAACACAACTTAAACATTCATAAGAATAGAAATCAAACTAACAGAGGAGAAAGTAAAAAACTGGTCACACAGGCAGTTAGGGTAGGTTCTTGGTAAAGCTCCTTCAAACAAAGAAGATCCTGAAAATCAAACTGCATGCCCCAGATAAGAAAGAGCTTGCGTCCTTGAATGGAAATGCTTACTCTGTGAACCCAGATGAACAAATTCCACCCCTTTCTGGCACATTTCTTTCTCCTCGGCATGCCTTAGGCTCTTACCTTTCACCCATTTTACATATGCCTATCTTTCTATAATTGGCTGCAGGCTAAGTCTTCATTTACATAGGGTGAATCATCACTTCAGCTGCTGATTGGTCCTGGTCCAAGATCCTGGGCCAAGTCTTCACTTCTGTCTCCAGTTGGTTATTTACACTCTCATACCTCTTTCTACATGGTGCTTTCTCCAAAACAGCCTGCAGCCCAGTCAGCACATTCTTCCCCATCCAAGTCCATAAAAACCCCAGACTCAGCCTCATAGTTGGCAACCTTCTTTCAGGCCCCCTCTCCACTACAGAGGGCTTTCCTCTTTTGGTTATTAAACTTTTGCTCCCACCTCACTCTTTGTGTCCACACTCCTTAATTTTCTTGGTCATTAGACAAAGAACCCCAGGTGATACTTCAAACAATGAGAGACTGCTACCTTGTGGTACATTAGTGAGATTGTAACAAAACAAAGTATATTCTCAGCCTACAATAGAACTAAACAAGAAATCAATAACAGAAAGATAGATGACTATTCCCAAAATATCTGGAAATGAAATAATACTCTCTTGAATAACACATGGGCCAAAGAAAAAGTCTGAAGAAAATGTTTTAAATATTTTGAATTCAATGAAAATAAAAACTACAACTTATTGAAACATGTGGAGTGCAAATGAAATTTTAAAATAATAAATGCATATATTAAAGAAGAAAGATCTAAAATCAATAATCTAAGCTTCCTCCTTGGCAAAGTATAGAAAAAGAGATACATTTTAAAAATTTAGAGCAAGAAGAAGGAAATAAATCAAAGCATATAACAATAAATTTTAGAACAGCCCACAGAAAAAAATCAGCAACCAAAAAAAGGTTATTTTAAAAGATCAGTAAAATTTAAAAACTTCTAGGTATACTATCCAAGCAAAAAGAGAAAAGACACACTCTAGTAATATCACAAATGAAAGACAGGTTATCATCAATGATTCCATGGACAGGAAAATGTAATAAAAGAATATTATAAATAACTTTATGCCCACAAATTTGATAATTTCAATGAAAAGAACAAAATTCCTGAAAGACACCAATCGCTAGAACTCATACAAAGACAAATATATCATTTGAACAGGCTTATATCTATAAAGAAATTGAATTTGTAATATCTTTTCCAAAAATGTACCAGGACCACCTAGTTTAACTACAGAATTCTACCAAACCTCTAAAGAATAAACATGTAGTAGTCTGCTTGGGCTGCCATATGAAATGCCACAAAATGCGTGCCTTAAATAACACAATTTTATTTTTTCACAATTCTGAACACTAGAAGTATAAGATTAAAGTGTCTACATGTTTGGTTTCTTCTGAGAACTCTCTGCTTTCTTGTAGATGTCTGTCTTCTCCCTGTGTCCTCACATCATCTTTTCTCTGTGTGCAAACCCCCTGATGTCTCTTTCATTAGGACACTAGACATAATGGATAAGGGCCCCGTCCCACTGACCTCATTTTAGCTTATGGCCTCTTTAAGGGCTTTATCTTCAAGTAAGGTCACATTCTGAGGTACTGTGTGTCAGGATTTCAATGTATGAAGACTGCAGGGTGGCAATCCAGCTCATAAGAAACAACCCCAATTTCCTAAATCTTTTCTATGAAATAAGAGCAAAGGGAACCTTTTTTATCTCATGCTATGTGGCAAGTGTGATCCTAATACCAAAACCAGATAAAGACATTGCACAAAAGAAAAACTACAGGCCAACGTCTCTCATAAGCATAAATGCAAAAATTCTTAACATAGGTAATAACAAATAGAATTCTACAAGATTAACCAGATAAAGATAATGCATAAAACTAAAACTACAGCCCAATGTCTCTTATAAACATAGATGCAAAAATTATTAACATAAGTATTATCAAATAGATTTCTACCATATGTGAAAATATATATACACAATGACAAAGTGAGGTATATCCTATCTATGCAAGGCTGGTTCACATTTGCAAACCAATTAATGTAATCAGCAAGCTAAAGAAGAAAAGTCATCAGATTATATAAATTAAAGCAGAAAAAGCATTTGCTATAATTCAGTACCACTTCATGAAAAACAAACAAACAAAAAACTCTGAGCAAGTTAGGAGTAGAGTCCTTAATTCCTTGATTTTATGAAGAATATCTCCACACATCCTAAAGCTAATATCCTACTTAATTAGGAGAAACTGAATATTTTGGCCCTAAGATCAAGAACAAGACACGGATGTCTCCTCTCACTATTCCTAGTTCAAATTGTGATGGAGGTTCTAGGTTAGCAATAAGACAAGAAAAAGAGATACAAATTATATAGATTGGTAAAGAAGATATAAAATTGTCTTTTTCCTTATAGATAATATGATTATCTCTGTGGAAAATCCCAAAGAATAAACAACTACAACAAAAACTCCTGGAAGTAATAAGTGATCACAGCAAAATGACAGAATACAAAGTCAGTGTAAATAGTCAATTGCTTTTCTATTCACCAGCAATTAGTAATTGAAATTAAAAAATAATTAAAGTATTACTTAATTATCACCATAAAAAACAATTGATTATTGCAAATAACCAGTGCAAAATCTACCTTTATGTTAGGGCTTTGTGTATGTGTATAATAACAAAATATTATAGACAACCTCAAGTCTGTTAGTAGGGAGATGGCTAAACAAACCATTGTATAGTTATGATCATTTGTAAAGCATGACACACAGAATTATAATACTGATCTGCATGTACTGTGATCCACCCTCAAGCTACATTATATAGTATATAAGTACCATATAGTGTTATTGAAGAAACACATCAGATTGTCCACATGTTGTCTACAGGTATTTATACATATACCAAATGATGATTGCTATCTCTCAAGAAGTGGCAGGAAAACGAAACCCTACAGAAAAATAAAAATTTGTAACTTTCACATGATTTGTATGAGATAACTAGCGTCATCACCTTCCTTACAGATGGGGCAATTGAAGCTCAGAGAATTACTGTTAACAGTGTTACCATCTACAGAATCAGAATTACACTTAGTCTGTGAAGTTTAAAAGTTCATGCTCTTGCACCAGAGCCTCCTCATTTTATATTCATAAAGCAAGTAAAATATATCCCAATGAGAGGTATTATCTAGAAGTAAAATATGACACTCAGCATCATTGGAATGGATATCATTAGAAGATCCATTTCCATATTATAGGGCCATTTCTGATCTCAGTAAATGACCCATATTAAGTGATTTGTAGATCTTGTTATAAAACCTCCTAATAAAAATTCCTTTGTAAGTATCCAACTCATTTCAACAAGAATTCATTAGCTTGTTTTACCAATGTAAGCAAGTTTAGAATTAAAGTTTAATACCAAAGGGTTTTGGAGATCACGAGAGACCACTTGCAGGGCTGAGATGAGAGATACAAATTTAGAAGTGAGAGAAGAAGACTTCAAAAAGTAGAGACTGGGCTCTAAAATAAAGGATGTTGAAGACCTGTAGCAAGGTAAGAAATAAAACAAAACAAAACAAAAATCAAGGATGTACTATTTTCACTTTGGATTTTCTTATTTTTGTATATTCTTATTTTTCAGTATATCCCCCAAAATATACAGCTACCCTCAATAGAAGCCAGTCATGATCACAAACCTAAACTTTAAATAAGTGATGTTGAATGCACACAGAAATCTATTAATATCAGACTCTTTCTGATTTCAGAACATTTCTACTAGCTAGGATACTGCCATACCATTTGAATTTTAATTTTCAATATAGAACCTAAGATTACTTCACTATTCCCGGATATTACTTCGTCTATTTAAGAAAAATTTTGTCTTTGTTTCTTTTCTTCCTCCCTCCCACTCTCCCTCTTTCCTTCCTCATTCCCACCTTCCCTCCTTCTTTCCTCCTTCTCTCCCTCCCTTGATGATGTGAATTTTGTTCTGGCGTAAATTGAATGACTCATCTGCCACAAAGTTGAATTCTAACACAGGACGGTGCTTGGTTTCACATAGTGTAATCACAATTTTGTGCATTTTAAAATTAAACAACACTGAGATCCACAACAGCAATGGAAATCATTAACATGTGGAGAACTACCATCGGTTGCCAAAATTCTTTCCACATCGGCTGCCTATACTCGAGTCCTCTGCAGCCAGAGGTTCCTTTGTTTCCTCCTTTGGAAGCTAGAAGAATTGCAAATGGTTGTGTGATATTTAAAAACTACAGGGATGCCATCCTCCAAAGAGAATAGACTGGGGCTGAACAGGTGTATATTCTGTGAACTTTGTTTTCCAAAAAGTCTGGTTGAGTGTTCAGGGTTCAACTAGCTACCAAGAAATATGCCAAGGTCTGCAAAGTGTAGAATGCCAAACGATGGCAAACTGCCCTTCCATGCATTTCAACAATTCATGCATTTTTTTCCTTTAAATAATAAGCCAATTTTACCCTTTAGATTCAACCAGCACAGCTTAGGGGATGACACATGCATAAGGTATACTGTCAGAGTGGTGCACTTTGTAAAATAGAAAGAAATGAAAATAAAATAGAAAGAAAAACAAAGCAGATGATTTGCTAGGAACTCTGTCTGACTTGTAGTTTCCCAGCCCATAACATTGTCTCTAGGGAAGAAGAAGAGTTCATCTCAGGCTGCAAACAGACAGTAAATGGTAAGAAGTCTCAGGTTCTGAGACTTGGATAACCACAGTAAGAATCCCCCATGTCAGAGCGTTGCAGAGCTCAGCTTTCCAAAGTGGAGATTTCTAACGAAGAGACAAGTTTCCCGGTGTAGTGAGGGAGTTGGGCTTACAGGATTTTTCATTTTGCTTACTTTCAGGTTGCATGAAGATTTTTCATTATCAAGTTTATTATTGTCAGATCTTGACAAAATTCAGATTGCATAAAATGTTAAAGAGTATCTACAACAATTTTTTAAAACACAGTTAAAAAGCTCTTCTCTTCTCCCTACCCCGTTTAATTCATCAACCTAGAAGATCTGGTTAAAGCCCTCTCTTTAACAATTTAGAAATGGTGTGTTACCATGGACTTTTGTTTGAGTGATATAAAATAACTCTTTGGGTAGCCTTGCAAGAAAGCATGTAACACTTTGCAAGAAAGCATGTAACTCTGTGTTATGCAAATGTAACACCAGGAGGCTGGGCACGGTAGCTCACACCTTCAATCCCAGCACTTTGGGAGGCCGACGCGGGTGGATCACCTGAGGTCAGGAGTTCAAGACCAGACTGGCCAACATGGTGAAACCCCATCTCTACAAAAATACAAAACTTAGCCGGGCATGATGGAGGGTGCCTGTAATTCCAGCTACGCGGGAGGCTGAGGTAGGAGAATTGCTTGAACCCGGGAGGCAGAGGTTGCAGTGAGCCGAGATGGCGCCATTGCACTCCAGCCTGGGTGACAGAGCGAGACTCTGTCTCAAGAAAAAAGAAAAAAAAAAAGAAGGTAACACTAACACCAGGAGGCCTTGGGATTATCCACCTATTAGTGCTGAGATTGAGAAGCTGTTAAAAGTGATCCTTCTTGCTCCAAGCTTGTGCAGGATATTTTTTGGTTAGAGCATTTTGTTGCATATTGACCATGTCCTTCATCTTCTCTTAGCTTATGTGTCAATTCACACTAGTCGGTTCAGCTCCTGGTGTCTATATGAAGAGACTGGCTGCCAAAATCTTTCATCACTCTGCCTGCAACTATGAAAAAGTTAGTTCTAAAAAATGCAAGCTTGCTATATCGACTACCAATAGGATTGGATCAATTCTGCTCTATGTCTGTTCCAAATTGTTGTGGTGTGCATCTTTGCCATGCACGGTTTGTAGGAGTTATTGCATCTCTAACTTCCCACCAATGTTTGAAAACATATTTAGATTTATAGAATTTTATTGCTTCAGACAGAAAAAAGCATGTAGTTCTAACCAAAAGGTCCATGAATTCCGGCAATATCACTGAAAATCAATGGCCTTTAAGAGTATTTCCTATTTCTTACTATGGGTCAAAATTTAAGAATAACTCTGGCCAGGTGCGGTAGCTCACACCCTGTAATCCCAGCACTTTGGGAGGCTGAGGCAGGCAGATCACTTGAGCCCAGGAGTTCAAGACCAGCCTGCGAAACATGGCAACCAAGAAACTCTGGTCCAATTACAATTTTTTTTTCTGGTAGAACATCTGGAGAGGCCTCAGAAAAGAACCCATCTTCACAGAGAAAATGCATTTAACATAGCAGAGAGAGAGGAGAATCGAATTAGGATGAAGAAAATGGCAGAGGGTTCTCCAGGGAACAGCCTGGGTGTCTTGAGTGTACCACCTGGAAAACCAGTGAGAAATTATCATGTAGTCATAACTTCAAACTTACTGTTTCTCCTTTATTAATTCTATGTAGAGGTTAAAGAACATAAGCTATGTGTATGTGGCTGTCATAAGAAAGTACAACAAACTGGGAGCTTGAAACAACAGAAATGAATTCTCTCCCAGTCCTGGAGACCAGAAGTCTGAGATCAAGGTGTCTCAGGGCCACACATCCTCTGAAGGCTCCAGAAGAGTAGCCATAGGGCATGTTGTACAACTTTCAGAAATTCTCAGAAATCTTAGCTGCATTTCATTCTTTGACCCTCGATTTCCATCTTCCAATTATCTCTTTGGAAAATGATGTGGCTTTCAAAAAAAACCTTATAAATTGTGGTTTACAATTATTACCATGGGGTAATAAATACTCAACAGAAATTTCTAGCCAGTATCAATCCCTAATATGTTCTGTCCTGTGAACAAATACCCTGAAATGTCATTGGGAAGGACAGATTTGCTTTGTCTCAACCTTATAAGCATATACATCTTTAGCAATGGAAGTTCTTTCTTTTCTTTCTTTCTCTCTCTCTCTCTCTCTTTCTTTCTTTTTTTTTTTTTTTTTTTTGAGACAGGATCTTACTGTCACCCAGTCTGGACTACAGTGGCAGGATCATGGCTCACTGCAGCCTCCATCTTCTGGGTTCAAAAAATCCTCCCATCCCAGCCTTTCAAGTCACTGGGACTACAGGCATATGCCACCATGACCGACTAATTTTTGTGTTTTATGTAGAGGTGGGGTTTTGCCAGAGAGCTCCCTTGCCCCTTCCACTGTGTGAGGACACAGCGAGAAGGCACTGTCTATGAACCAGGAAGTGGGTCCCCACCAGACATTGAATCTGTCACACCTTGATATTGCACTTCCAGACTCCAGAATTGTGGGCAATAAATGTCTGTTGTTTATAACCTGCCCAGTATCTTTGGTGTTTTGCTATAGCAACCCAAATGGTCTAAGAAAACACCAGAGTCTATACCTAATAAAAACATCGTCTTCACAATTTATCGTACTTACCAATCAGGTGACTGTTTTTCCACTAAAATAATTACATTAGTCCTCTAATGGGTGAGTTAGGTCAATGAATTTTACTGAGTAGGACACTTTTCTTACTATTCTTGATAAGTTTCAGAAACTGGTCTTTCCAATTAGTTAAGCAAATTCAAAAAAAGATTATTGTTACAGAGCAAATGTGTGTGGGGGGCCTTCTGCTAATTACTGGTAGAGTTTTTCATTGGATGTACATAGGTATATGGATACCTGGAGATTCTTCATAAACACTTTATCAATGTAGCAAATATTTTTATTTTAGGTAGGTTAATGAATCTACAAAAGAAATGCCTGGCGAAAATAAATTCTGATTCATTTCATATTAATTCCTCAGGAGTACCTAGCAATTTATCATTTAGGAGTGTTAGATCTTTATTCTATGGAATAGATCTACGAGATCCCTCTCAAAGAAAACCGACTGGTTCTGCTCATGTATTTCACAATTGTTTTATATAAATTAGCCCCATGGGACACATCATACATGTTTTATTTTATGTATAGAGGCCTAGACTGACAGTTAAAATCTGAATATATGAGATATATATAGTGTGTGTTCACACACACACATACACACATGCAGACACACACACACACACACATATATGTGTCACAGTTTCAAAACTTACATTGTAAAATTGTATTTTCAAAAATCGATAAGTTCATCCAAAGACTAAAAGCTGGATGTTTCCAGAGCTGGCTCTAGTAGGCAAAGCATCAAATAAAGAGATGTGAAAAATCATAACCCCAGATATTTAATTATAAGAATGAGCCTTGGTTTGAAGTGCCCCAGCAAGCAGCACAACCTTTAAAACACAACAATAATGGAAAAATCAAATAAGCACCCATTTCATATGCCAACTCCTCTTCTTCATCCCTTAATATAAAAATCATATTTTGAGATGTATGTGATTTTCAATTTCTTGAAGAATTAAAGCACAACCTCAATTTTTTTCACAGAGATAGCTACAGCTGATATCATACAAGGGGGCTGCTGGTGGCATGGACTGAGTCTAATGTGTTTGTGGTTCTGAGATACCCTGGCATCTATTTTGCTGGCCATATTGTCTATGAATTTGGGGGTATGATTTCTAGTTACTCTGTCTGTTTTTGTGTGGGAATTTGGCAATAGATGAAAACTATGCAGTTACTACCACGCCATCTTCCCAGAAACCTATCCAATTTTTACTTAAACAATTGTATCATCTCAGTTTCAATATTTGATAGCCTTAATTGAAATTTTACTCTATGAAAAATACCTAGGTGAAGAGTTATCTGCACCCCCATGTTTATCGCAGCACTATTGCTAATAGCCAAGATATGGAATCAACCCAAGTGTCCATAAATGGATGAATTAATAAAGACATTGTGTTATGCATACACGATGGAATACTACTCAGCCTTAAAAAGAATGAAATCCTGTTACTTGCAGCAACATGGATGGACCCAGAACATATTATGTTAAGTGAAATAAGCCAGGCACACAAAGACAAATACTGCATAATCTCGTTTATACCTAGAAATAAAATAAGTCAAACGTATAGAAGCAGAGAGTAGAGTGATGGTTACCTACCAGGGGTTGGAGGTGGTTGGGGGATTGGGGAGATGTTGTTCAAAAACGTAAATTTTAGTTAAAACAGAAGGAATAAATTCAGGAAATCTACTGTACAACATAGTGGCATAACACTATGTTAAAGGTCTAACACTGTGTGATACGATGTTGTAGCTAAAAACAACATATTGTACACTTGAAAATGGCTACAATCGTGGATTTTAAGTGTTCTCACCTTAAATAAATGAAAAGTATGTGATGTAATGCCTATGTTAAGTAGCTTGATTTAGCCATTCCACAATGAATACATATTTCAAAGAGGTCTGGAAAAGCACCATCCCAGGCATTTAATTATAAGAACGAGGCTTGGTTTGAAGTGCCCCAGCAAATAGCACCACCTTTAAAACACAACATTATGGAAGAACCCCATAAGCACGCATTTCACATGCCAAGTCCTCTTCATCCCTTAGTATAAAAATCATATTTTGAGATGTATGTAATTTTCAGTTTCTGAAAGAATTAAAGCACCAGCTAGATTCTTTCAAATTATTTAGATCACATGGTACACCCTAAATATACATATCATTTTTATTTGTCAAATTAAAAATAAATGAATAATACAGGAAAGTCTTGAGAAATTCCAATTTTTATTAGTTGTGTTCCAGGAAACTATTAATCTTACAGAGATTTGTCCCAGCCAGGTCACATCTGGAAAAAATATCATGAAGATACAAGAATGTATTTTGATTTCCCTTATATGAGAAATTGTACTCCTTACCTTGGACTATCTCTGTAAAGGGGTGTGTGTGTGTGTGTGTGTGTGTGTGTGTGTGTGTGTGTGGACACACAATAGAGTGGACATTTGAAAGTTACATTTTACATTTTTGCCCCTGAATATAATCTAACCTCTCCAATGCAAATGTCGCTCCCTTATTATATTTTAGGACACTTAACAATTGCCATGGCAATTGCAAATAAATCAGAACATGAATATATAATATTATAACACTAGTATTTGCAGTAGAATGATGCTATTATTTGCAGTTTATAGGCTTGACTGCCCTAGGCTTTAGAGAATAGGATGTGAATGTGCAAATAGAACAAATATTACTGAAGCAAACAGAAGTTCCTCTGCCTCTCTGCCTACCACACCCAACATTGCTGCACACTTCTATGTGCTTGTCCATCTCCACAGATCAACCTACTTCCATTTGCTCACTGCCCTCCCTACTGCACCACTGAGAGCAAATATCACTCCCTTGAAACATCACAATTGCTAAGTTGTAGCAAGCACTTCCTATGTGTCAGACAATGTCTCCGGGGCATTATCTACTTTACCGCGGGAAGGAGATCACTTGGCACACGCAGTTGCCATCTGTGTGCCAATGCAAGAAAACGGAGACTCAGAGAGCTCGAGGAACTTGTGCAAATAAGTGGCCTGTCCAGAGGCCGAACGCTAGCCTCACTTCCTCCAGTAACAGCACCCTGAGGTACTGCGTTCCACTGTCTTTCAAGAGTACATGCTTTGCCTTTTCTTCCACAGGTATTAGGTAGGTAGATGTTTATCTGTCTTAATGCACTCCCTATACACTGTGGTAGAAACGATTGCGCTGTGTCAAAAACACGTATGTAATTATCAGTGTATCTGAGTATACTATACATTCCTCGAGAGCAGTGACTTAGATTGTCTTGACTTTGTGAACCTTTTTTATCTATTTATTTATTTTTTATCACAGCAGCTGCTAAAGAAAAGTCAGCATAGGCAGGCACAAATTAAGGTTCATGAAGTCTAAACAAAAAGAAAACAAATCAGAGCCTCGGTTAAGCTAGAGTTGTATCACTCCTGTCTGACTGATGCGGGAATCCCTGCGCAGCTGCAAAAACTAAGGAACACCGAGGGGAAAAGAAACGTTTAAGCCATCACTGACCTCAAAAGCAAGAAAGAGTAATTCCAAGGGTCGGAATAGAAGAGAAAATAATACTCTAAATTATAAGACTGAGGTGAAGCTTTGAAGTGAAAAGGCCACTTATATGTAAAGAAATGAAAATACACGTAACTCCAGTCAATGCAAGACTACAGAACATGTAGGTATCTTTAAAAAGTTGCATAGAAATAAATGTTAACAAAGAATTTTAAACCACATTTAAACAGCATTCAAGATTCAGGACCCAAGAAAATATGTTTAGACATCCAAGCATGCAGATAATGTGCTGCTAATATGACTCTAATAGAAGTAATTTCTAGAAAATATGCTTCAAAAACATGACAATTGGATGCATAAAGTAAGTTGTGATGTAAGAAGCAATATTAAGCCACAAACTAGTAACTGCAGTTGTAAATGTACATTTAAAAATTTTATTTTTAATTTTTGTGGGTACATAGTAGGGGTATATATTTTATGGTGTACATGAGATATTTTGGTACAGGCATGCAATATGTAATAATCACATCATGGAAAATTGGATATCCAACCCTCAGGCATTGATCTTTTGTGTTACCAACAACTCAATTATACTCCCTTATTTATTTTATTATTTATTATTTATTTTGAGACAGAGTCTTGCTCTGTCGCCCAAGCTGGAGTGCAGTGTGATCTTTGCTCACTGCAACCTCCACCTCCCAGGTTCAAGCAATTATCCTGCCTCAGCCTCCCAAGTAGCTGGGATTATAGGAGCCCACCATCATGCTTATTTAATTTTTGTATTTTTAGTAGAGATGGGGTTTCGCCATGTTGGCCAGGCTGGTTTCGAACTCCTGACCTCAGGTGATCTGCCCACTTGGGCCTCCCAAAGTGCTGGGATTACTGGCATGAACCACCATGCCCAGCCTCTTTTATTTTTAAATGTACCATTAATCATTATTGACTGTAGTCTCCCTGTTATGCTATCAAATACTAGGTCTTTCTAATTTTTTTTATAGCCATAGTAGTAAATACAAAAGTTTAATTTTGTGGAGTATGTAAAAAGGTAGATTTAAAATACTGAAAAATGCTGCATGGAAGATAGAAGATGAAGATGATGTTTAACATGTTTTAAGACTCTTGTTTTTCAGGAGAAAATTAGGGATATTGATTAATACATATATTTTATATATACATGTTAACATTGCAGAATTAACCATTAAAGATTAAATGATTAAAAATGAAAGTGAAATTCCAAACCAATAAAAGGGAAAAAAAGGCTGATGAACATTATCAATCTAAGAGATGGTATAAAAAAAAAAGAGGAACAGAAAACAAAACTGAAGAAAAGCATCATGTTATATTAAAAACATGAAATGACCAAATTAATAGTCATATATGTAATAAAAAAGGAGAAAAAAATTATCTCAGCAGTTGAAGTGAATGAACTAGAGCTATTATATATGATTTAATGTTGCATGAAAATGCTGTAAGCAGAATATAGATTCAGTTGAATGTAAAAAAAAAGAGGAATTCTATCTATGATTATCTATGATTAATGGTTCCATGTATGAGTATTTTGAAAGTGTTCTCATTGTATTGGAATGATACAAGACTGATTCATGAAAATGGTTTTCTGGTGAAGGAGGGAGAAAGATTTAGCATAAGGTTAAAGGGATACTTCCTGTATCCCATTTTTTAAATATAAATATATAAACAGAAAGTTAATATTTACATTTATTAATTCTAGATGGTGGCTACCGGAATTTCATCATTCTTGTTTCATTTTTCCTGTACTTACAAGTATTTTAAAACATACAAACATGTATCCATAGCAGGTAAGCATTAGAGGAACAGGACAATGAGTTAAGAATGAAATCTACCAGCATGTGACAGCTTGAAACCTCAGGCTTTCCTTTTCCTTTTTAAAATTTTTCATTTCCATAGGTTTTGGGGGAACAGGTGGTATTTTTTGGTGACATGAGTCAGTTCTTTAGTGGTCATTTGTGAGATTTTAGTGCACCCATCACCTGAGCAGTATACACTGAACCCAAAGTCTTTTATCCCTCACCCCACTCCCACCCTTTCTCTCCTGAGTCCCTGAAGTCCATTGTGTCATCCTTATGCCTTTGCATCCTCATAGCTGAGCTCCCACTTATAAGTAAGAACATATGATGTTTGGTTTTCCATTCCTGAATTACTTCACTTAGAATAATGGTCTCCAATCCCATCCAGGTTGCTGCAAATGCCATTAATCCATTCCTTTTTATGGTTGAGTAGTATTCCATCATATATATACCACAGTTTATTTATCCACTTGTTGACTGATGGGCAGGGGGCCAGAGAAACCACAGGAATTTCAATGACAAAGTGTGGTTGCAGAAAATATTCAAAATTGGAAAACAACAACAAAATATTCTGGAGAAAGACCACAATTTGGGCCACGTCCTCTCTCACTTTCAAGTTAACCTAAGCATGTGTGGTGATGAATAGAGGCAGAATAAGAGATAGCAATAGAAGACCCAACTGTTAATAAGTTTGTTAATTCTGGAAACCCAAGCTGTGCAAAATGTGGACAACATCTCAGACTTCATCAAGGTTCTGTGGAAAAAATGTACTAGACTAGGTAGGCACCTGATTCTTGTTGAAGGCTCTCCATAAATGCTGGTCAAATCAAGTAGGATTTTTCATCTATCATCTAACCTTCTCTGGAAACCATGAGGAGTCATTATAACAAGACACAACCTAAATGTTCATCAATGATAGGCTGGATAAAGAAAATGTGGTGCATATCCAATGTAGAATACTATGCAGCCTTAATAAAGAATGAGATCATGTCCTTTGCAGGGACATGGATGGAGCTGGAGGCCATTATCCTTTGCCAACTAATGCAGGAGCAAAAAACCAAATACCACATGTTCTCACTTAAGTAGGAGCTAAATGATGAGAACACATGGACATATAGAGGGGAACAATACACACTGGGGCCTTTCAGAAAGTGGAGGGTGGGAGCAGGGAGAGGATCAGGAGAAATAACTAATGGATACTAGGCTTAATACCTGAGTAATTAAAAAAATCTGTACAACAAACCCCCATGACACATGTTTACTTCTGTAACAAACCTGCAGGTCTTGCACATGTACCCCTGAACTTAAAATAAAAGTTAAAAAAGAAGGACACAAATCCTAATGCTGTAGGGTATACTATGTTTGACACTAGATCATCCAATCACATGCCTGGTATTTATTATGTCATCTCTCTTTATTACATCACAACATATTATGCGTTAGCATTACTGCTTGAGTTTTACTCTAAGCTGACCAAAACACTTCGCTTTATCTGCTGGAGAAGATATAATACATGGTCCCATAGCATTTACTCTGAGGAGGCGCAGCAAAGTTGCAAAAGTTTGTTTCTAATACATCATTGTTAGTAGTTTTCTCTGAAACTCGAGTCTCCAAAGGGACTCTACAAAGGAGAAAGATAATCATGGTGTAAAAACAAAAACAAAAACAAACAAATAAAAAAAACCCTGCCATGCACTGTGGCTCACGCCTGTAATCCCAGCACTTTGTGAGGCCAAGGCGGGTGGATCACGAAGTCAGGAGTTCGAGACCAGCCTGGCCAATACAGTGAAACCCCGTCTCTACTAAAAATACAAAAATTAGCCCAGCGTGGTGGTTCACGCCTGTAGTCCCAGCTACTCAGGAGACTGAGGCAGGAGAATTGCTTGAACCCAGGATGTGGAGGTTGCAGTGAGCCAAGATTGTGCCACTGCCCTCCAGCCTGGGTGACAGAATGAGACTCTGTCTCAAACAAACAAACAAAACAATTTATTGTATGAAAAGGCTCAGGCACAAAAACCGTAATCATATTAAAAAATGTAATATTGCAGATTGCGTACAAGAATAATTTAAACAACCACAGGTACGCGACCAAAGTGATATTAGAAGTCCCAAATTTAGTGGTATTTTTAAAATGACTGTCATACCACAAAATGCCAATGGAGATGCAGGAAAAGGTTTGATTGTGAAGAAACAGCACACTTTGTAATGTTTTTCAGTTTGTTTGCCATTAAAGTATAGTTCATAAACAATAAAATGCACAAATGTTAACTAATGGCATGATGCATCAGGTTTACTAATTATATGTATGGAGGGTTAATTTGGAGCACTAACTTTAGAACGTTAGAAAGACCTTTTTTGAATACTTTCAGGTTTAAGTGAATCTGATTCAACAATTTCTGCATGTATGAGTGTGTTTCAGCTGTTTGACTTAATCCTGAATTTGAATTCTACTGGGGCCTTAACCACTTTTTTTTCAGTGAGGTTTTTGAAAAAATTAAATTATTCTTCAGCCACCTTTACATAAGTATTAGCTTCTTTGTAAGAAACCAAATCCCGTAATGCTGATTACTGAGAGAACTGTATTTGCATCTGAGTCCTGTTGAATCACAAATTGAAAGTATGTTTAATATTAGAATCTGATGTACATGAAAAACCAAGGGGAAAAGAGCTCTGGAATGAGACTCTAAATGAAGATTGTCCTGCTGTAATTGTAATTCTATTGTTGAAAGAATATTAAAAGCATATTCTAAACCTACTCCATCATTTGGGGAGCTGTAGTTTGGATACCAGAAAACTAGCTCTCTCTTTTTTTTTTTTTCCATCAGCTAAAAAGCCAGGATTGTTGATTTTTTTAAGTAAGACTGTAAAGACTGGGGTCCCTAGAGTGGACAATTCCCACTCACCTCAGGAATGTCAGTTTACAAAAGGCACAACCTCTCGTTATTCCTCTAAATTCACCTAACTGCTACTCCTGGAATACCAAGATACCAGGGCTTGTGTATCTTTCTGTCTTTTGAGTCACAAGTTCTTCTTTCAGCCTCAATCCATAGCTATTCCATGGTCATCCCAACAGGTAGAAAAATATTAATCAAATGGAAAGAGATCCTGCCACTAAACCTCGAAAACCATGGAAAACATTTACCATGAAACAGCCTTTTTCAGTACTCTACAAACAACATACTTAAACAGGTATCTAAAAACTAATGTCCTTGGAGAAGGAGGTAAATTAGATACAGTCTAAAAACTGGAGAGGTTGAGGGTAGGGTTCACATAACCCTTCAAGGTGCACATTGTCTTCTGAAATGTTAAGTTTATGGTCGGCTCGCTGAAAGGCCATATAAATGATATGTTTAGCGTCTGTTTGCTGAAAGGCCATATAAAGTCCATTCAAAACTATAGGTTTCATTATTTCTAACTATTTTTTTGTACCCATTAACCAACCCCCCAACTACCCTTCCCAGGCTCTGGTAACCATCTTTCTACTCTCTATCTCCATAGTTCAATTGTTTTGATTTTCAGCTCCCACACATAAATGAGAACATGCAAAGTTTGCCTTTCTGTGTCTGGCTTAGTTCACTTAGCATAATGACCTCCACTTCTGTCCATGTTGTTGCAAATGACTGGACACAAATGATAAACACTTGAGGGGACGGTGCCCCGTTTGCCCTGATGTCGTTATTACACATTGAATGCCTGTATCTTATGTAACCCATATCTTATGTAACCCATCTTATGTAACCCATAAATAGATAAACCTACTATGTGCCCACAAAAATCGACAATAAAAAATAAATAAAACAAAACTATATGTTTCATCTGAGGCATTTTCATTCCCATCAAGTCTTTCAATACACTTTTTATTATCAAGAGCACTGACAGTCTTACAGCCCCATGTAATGTCAAAGAGATATGACTAATTATTCTTTTTAGTAACAAATTTATTATGTGTGCCCCTGTCTCACTACCCTTTGAACTCTCTGCTTTCCATATTTTCCCCCAAAACTTTATGATTGTGCTGGAAAGTAAGAACTGCAGGAGATACTCAGAAAGGTATGGACTTTGGAGCTAATCCAATCTGCATTTGAGCATTCTCTGTTGTGTGACCGAGGACGTGTGGTCAACCCATTATGAGCTTTGGTTTTCTCTTCTATGCTGAAGATAAATCGTGGTTTCTAACTCACAGAGGGAATTGTGAGAACCAAATCTTCTAAATTTTGTTTCCCCAAGCCTGGCACCTCCTATATGTTTCATATATTTGTGGGTGTTCTCATAATGATGATTTTAAAAATAATTGTGGTTATCTGGTATCTAAAGTAAAACTCACTCTTTTTATTGTAGGTTTGGCAAGTTTTGATAAAAATAGTAAGCATATTGACAATATAACCCATGCATAAAGTAGTGTCTCAACCTACACATCATGCTTTGACCTTTTGTCATCAACCCCTTGCTATCACCTCAGCCCACCGGTACCACTAATCTAACCACTAATCTCTCCATATAGTGCATTATCCAGAATATTTTATAAATGGGTAATGCAATATGCACCCTATTGACATTGGCTTGTTTCACATAGGTTAATACAGTTGAGGTTCCCCCATTGTTGCATATATCAGCAATTAGTTCCTTTTGTATTGCTGGATGGTATTTCATTCTATACATATACTCCAGTTTTGTTTTGTTTTATTTAATCCTCAAATCCATTAAAGAACATCTGTGTTGTTTCCATTTTTTCATGATTACAATTAAAGCCACAATGAATACTCAATGACAGGTTTTTTTTTAACCAACACTAATGTTTTATTTCTCTTTGGTAACACTTAGGAGGGGATTTCTGGGTCTTGTCTGGTCCTAGATGCCAGACAAGAACCTGGATACCAAGAGGGCACTGAGCTGGTTAACACTTAGGTGGTCTGTGGATGGCAGAGCTAAAGGAGCACTGTAACACACCCACTGGGACTTCAGGAGTTGCAGGCACCCACCCCTAGAAGCTACCACAGGGTTAGAGCCCAAAAGCACTTGCCCCAGCTCCTGCATCTGCCTGTCGGTGTGATTCCCCTTCCACAAGGGGTTTGAGCCAAGGCAGCAGGACAGACACGCCACACCCCTGTTACACGTCCTGCAGGGTAGGTCAGGGAACTCTCCTGTTTCAGTAGTACTTGCATATTTAGTTTTGTAAGAAGCCACCGCTCTGTTTTCCTGTGCTTGTACCATTCTGCGTTCCCACCAACAACATATGAGGGTTCTCTGCTATTCCCCCTCCTCACTGACGCTTCATATCATTAGGGTTTTGTTTTAGTATTTTTGTTCTTGTATGTTGATTTAAATTTTAGACATTCACACTCATGCGTGGTAACATTTCCCTGTGGTAGTAATTTGCATTTCCTTATGGACTAAAGATGTTGAGCATCTTTTCATGAGCCTATATTCTGTAACATCTTTGGTAAAGTCTCTATTCAAACAACTTGCCAATTTTTTAATTGGATTGTTGGTTTGGTGTACCAGACTGTGCATTTCTTAAAACGGAATTTTTTAAATAGGCTTGATTGAATGATTGCCATGGAGTACAGGAAGTCCTTGTGCAACTCTCAAGCAGTTCCTCTCATTATTAACATCTAACGTGGCTGTGCTGTACTTGTCAAAACTAAGAATCCGACATCATTGACACAGCACTCCTAAGTACACTTCAGACCTTTGGTCAGATTCCACCGGCTTTTTATGAACTTTTTTTTTTTTTCTGTCTCAGGATCCCATTGAGGGATCACACTGCACTTACTTGTCACCCCTCCCCCATGTCCTGTCTGTGGCCCTTTCTCAGACTTCCCTTGCTTTTTCATGACAGTCTTGAGTACTGTTCAAGTAGTCTGTGGAATATCTCCCATGCCACATTTGTCTCCTGTTTGTCTTATCATTAGAGTGGGGTTAGGGAATGTTGGGAACAAATACCACAGAGGTAAAGTGCCCTTCTCATCCCCTCACCAGCATAGAGGGATAGATAGATAATAAATAGATAGATAGATAGATAGATAGATAGATAGATAGATAGATAGATAGATACATACATACATACATACATACATACATAGGTAATAGATACATGAGACATAGATAAATGATAGATGATAGATGATAGAAGATACATAGATACATGGTAGATTTTATAGATAGATATAGATATGTATAACATACTATATTATATTAAAAACAATAAAATATTGCTAATTAATGTTATAAAATATACGTTATATATTATATATTTAAATATATTATACATGACATAATATAGAATATAAGGTATAAAATTGTACATAATATATGTATAACTATATATAGTATACACAATGAATTATATACAATTATATACATATTATATGATTGTATACAGTTGACCCTTGAACAGGGTGAGGCTTAGGGGCACCAATCCCCTGTATGGTTAAAAGTTCACATATAGGCTGGACACGGTGGCTCACGCCTGTAATCCCAGCACTTTAGGAGGACAAGGTGGGCAGATCGCTTCAGGTCAGGAGTTCAAGACCAGCCTGGGCAACATGGTGAAACCCATCTCTACTAACAATACAAAAATTAGCCAGGCATGGTGGTGCATGCCTGTAGTCCCAACTTACTCAGGATGCTGAGGCAGGAAAATCACTTGATCCCGGGAGGGGGAGGTTGCAGTGAGCTGAGACTGTGCCATTGCACTCCAGCCTGGGTGACAGAGTGAGACTCCGTCTCAAAAATAGTTCACATATAGCTTTTAATTCCACCAAAACTTAGCTAGCAGCCTACTGAAATCCACTGATAAGTGGATCCCCATAGTTTAAACTCATGTTGTTCCAGGGTCAGCTGTGTATATTGTATATAATACTCATTATGTATAGTATAACACATAATAAAACTATTATTATTATTTTCTTAAGGCTACAGAGGATCTTCAGCTGCACAGGATTTCCTGCAACTGAAGACTTTTGTTCCACCTGGAAACTGCAAACCAGGAGTGACTTCCCATCAAGAACTATGAAGAGTCTGGGAGTATATCCTGTTTGCAAGTTAATAAAATAGCTTGCTGCAATGCTGCCATTCTATGGATGCTGGCAGAAGACACAGAACTTTTAGGTCTAAGACTAGAGACTTGTTTCCAGCAAAGCCATTGCCAGAGCATCAGCTTCTTTTTCTCAGGACCACAAGGGGGTGCTGAGGATGAACTTGGATGGGAACCTACACCTGCTATGGGCTGCGTTATAGGAGGGAGATATGGAGCCTGGGAAAAGTCGACCACTTCATAACCCCCGATAAGCAGAGCCTGCTCTTTGTCCTGGAGGAAGATGTCACCTGCTCCTTCAAGGTCGAACATGTAGTAGAGCCACAACCCTGAGAAATACTCTAGGGAAAGAGTGGTCAGCACCTGGCATTCTTACTCAGCACACCCATAAGATATGGAGGACAAGAGACTCATGGAGAAGAGTCTCTGCCACTACTGTTCAACTCTCCCAAGACATCATCTTGGGGGCTTTTTCAGTTCCCTCAACTTGTCCCCAGTCTTCCTTGTAGGTAACAGGTAAAGTTTGTGAAGACTCGGTGACAGCTGCAAATTCCTCTTGTGGCTGCATCTCCCAGAGGTCCTACAACTTTACGCTAGTCCACTGTCAGCCTCAGCAAGCCCTTTAAGACTTCCTCCGCATGTGTCTTATCCATTTGTGTGTTTTCTGTGTCTGTTCAAGGTAAGATGTACACACATCCCATCTCACCTTAGAAACGCCTGCCTTTCCTTGTATTTCAGCCTGATTGTTTGCACTATATATTCGTCAGGGTTCCCCAGAGGGAAAGAACTAATAGGTTCTATGTCTATATGAAAGGGAGTTTATTAGGGAGAATTGGCTCACACCATCACAAGGTGACACCCCACCATAGACCATCTGCAAGCTGGGAAAGACAGAAACTGGTAGTGGCTTATTCCAAGTCCAACAGCTTCAAAAGCAGAGAAACTGACAGTTCAGCCTTCAGTATGTGGCCAAAGGCCCAAGAGCCCCCGGCAAACCACTGGTGTAAGTCCAAGAGTCCAAAAACCAGCCAGGCACGGTGGCTTACACCTGTAATCCCAGCACTTTGGGAGGCCAAGGCAGGTGGATTGCTTGAGGTCAGAGCCCAGAGTTCAAGACCAGCCTGGCCAACATGATGAAACCCTGTCTCTATCAAAAATACAAAAATTAGTCTGGTGTAGTGGTGGGTGCCTGTAATCCCAGTTACTTGGGAGGCTGAGTCAGGAGAATTGCTTGAACCCAGAAGGCAGAGGTTGTAGTGAGCCAAGATCACACCACTGCACTCCAGCCTGGGCGATGGAGTGAGACCCCATCTCAAATAATAATAATAATAATAATAAATAAATAAATAAGAGTCCAAAAGCCAAAGAACCTGGAGTCTCATGTCCAAGGGCAGGAGGAACAGAGTGAAGCATCCAACACGGGAGAGAGATGAAAGCCAGAAGACCCAGCAAGCCAGCTTCTCCCACCTTCTAACCATCTGCTTTGCTTTAGCCACACTGGTAGCCAATTAGATGGTGCCCATCCACACTGAGGGTGGGTCTTCCTCTCCCACCCCACCGACTCAATGTCAATCTCCTCTGGCAACACCCTCACAGACACACTCAGAAACAATACTTTATCAGCTGTCTAGGCGTCCCTCAATAGTTGACACCTAATATTACCCACCATACCCTAAAACTGGAGTTTTCTGACAGATTCAAGAAACTTTAGATTTAGTTTATGATGTGTCCTTGATTTTGCCGTGATTGTTGGAGCGATGATCTTCTTACAAGCTTTCTACATCCTAAGTTTAAGCTAGAAGGCTAAACTTTTTATTTTGTAAAGAAGGGCTTCAAGTTGATCTGTTTAAACACTAAGTTTAAATTGCTGGCTTTCAGTAAAATGTTCAAATGCGTTTTTTAAAGATAGACATATCCTCTAAAATAATTAGTCTGAGTGAAGTTGTAGTTTCTGTCCATAAATTTATTATATGTCAGGAATATTTATTAACATGGAGAAGGGGATAGAGACCAAGCTGATGGGTAGGTGACCTTAGATCTAGCACCGGAGGTGGAAGAACAACTTACAGAAAGAACTGAAAGTAATCTCCTTTAGTCTCCATAGGGCTACACAGTATGCAGTCTTTACCACACAGTAGGTGCTCGATCTAGCTTCAATGAATGAACGAGTTACTTAATTAATAGTCTAATGCCTGTACTGTTATGTGTGGAAGAAAAATCCAGCCAATACGATTTACAATGCTGTCTATAACCACTTCAGTGAATCTGGGAACTAAGTGAATGCTCCAAAAATATTCCCAGTTATGTCTTTTTCCTAGTTCTAACCTGGTCATATTAGCATTTCAAATTCATCTCTGATGGGTGAAAATCTAATTCTTTTCTCCCATCTTTTTTTTTTTTTTTGGTGGTGTTCCATTTTTTTAATGTACAGGAACTAAAAATTCTGTTCAATTCAGTGAAGGGTCCATTAACTTAATTAGGCTAAATGCATCTCTTTTCAGCTGGATTCAACTTCCAGCCTCAATTGTGCTTGTCTTTGTCCCACCCGGGTAAACATTTCTTCACAAAAGCTATATTTGCTCTCCTCCTCAGCATGTTTTTGGAGAATGCCCCTTTTCTGGAATCAATGCCCATCACCAAATATCTGTCTGGAAAGACTGCATTTAGATATTTATATTTTCATGGCACCCTAAACATTGAACAAATAGAGATGATTGAAGCATTTGCATGGTTTGAACAAATACCATGACAAAGTTGTGGTTTCGGCACCTCCATATGAACGCTCATTATGCACAATTGACCCTCTCCAGGTGTTGGCAGCTGCAGGTGTAGTTAAAACAAAGCAAAGCCCTTGAGGGGGTCACTTGAAGATGCCAGATTTTTAAGGAAAATTTCCCTTCTCAGCAACTCAAGTCAACATTGCCACCTGCTGGCCATTGTCTGATATGGCATGCCCCATGAAGATGGCACTAAGAGGTTTTGCAAATGTGCATTGAACATTAGCAAGGCAACTTTTTACAATGCATATTAACATGTCCCGCGCTTACATAAAGTATCATGCTCGATGCACGCATAAAAATAGTGATAGCCCATGCGAAAAGCATCATGGGTGACCACGGAACGCACATTTCTAGGAATACGTAGAGTTCTTGGACTTACCTGCATATTAGCATCACCTGAAACCTTTAAAATTTCACATTTCCGCAGGTGCATTTCAAAACACTTAAGTAAGTCTCTGATAGTGGGACTCAGAGGCATTTCTTTCTCCAAAGCTTCCAAGTGATTCTAAGGTGCAGCCAAGCTTAGAAACATAATTGAGCCTTTCTCTACTGCATGGCTTAGCTGAGAATGATGTTGACATTTGAGCTACAGATTACATGGCCAAATGTTGAGGTAGGTCTGTTGTAATTAAAGAGAGGTTTGGAAACCTCGCTGGGCTAAAAGCCAGGCAGCAACATTTCTAGCATTACTTCTGTGAATTATAGCTGCTTGATGTGGGGCCAATACACACTTTCATCAGATCCTATTTCCCTTTTTTTTTTGACAGAGTCTCGCTCTGTCGCCAGGCTGGAGTGCAGTGGCGCGATCTCGGCTCACTGCTACCTCCTCTGCCTCCTGGATTCCAGCGATTCTCCTGCCTCAGCCTCCCAAGTAGCTGGGACTGCAGGCACGTGCCACCACACCCAGCTAATTGTTGAATTTTCAGCAGAGACGGGGGTTTCACCATGTTGGCCAGAATGGTCTCCATCTCTTGATCTCCTGATCCTCCCGCCTCGGCCTCTCAAAGTGCTGGGATTACAGGCATGAGCCTCTGTACCCGGCTCTATTTCCCTTTCTTTAAGGGTGCACTGGGCTGTGGGCTTTCTAAGGGATTTAACAGTTCGGAGTTCTGCTTATCTCTCTTTGTTTGAAAATAATTATGGCATGAATCAGAGCAGAGATGAAACATTTCAGAGTTAGTTTAAGTTAGTAGTTGTATTTCAGAGCATCTATTTTGTTGGCAATAATGTTACATGAGGACATACAGAGCAGGTCATTGTCAGGCCTCTGAGCCCAAGCCAAGCCATCGCATCCCCTGTGACTTGCACGTATACGCCCAGATGGCCTGAAGTAACTGAAGAATCACAAAAGAAGTGAATATGCCCTGCCCCATCTTAACTGATGACATTCCACCATTGTGATTTGTTCCTGCCCCACCCTAACTGATCAATGTACTTTGTAATCTCCCCCACCCTTAAGAAGGTCCTTTGTAATTCTCCCCACCCTTAAGAATGTACTTTGTGACCCCCGCCCCTGCCCACCAGAGAACAACCCCCTTTGACTGTAATTTTCCATTACCTTCCCAAATCCTATAAAACGGCCCCACCCTTATCTCCCTTCGCTGACTCTCTTTTCGGACTCAGCCCGCCTGCACCCAGGTGAAATAAACAGCTATGTTGCTCACACAAAGCCTGTTTGGTGGTCTCTTCACATGGACGCACATGAAATTTGGTGCCGTGACTCGGATTGGGGGACTTCCCTTGGGAGATCAATCTCCCATCCTCCTACTCTTTGCTCCATGAGAAAGATCCACCTACGACCTCAGGTCCTCAGACTAATCAGCCCAAGAAACATCTCACCAATTTCAAATCCGGTAAGCGGCCTCTTTTTACTCTGTTCTCCAACTTCCCTCACTATCCCTCAACCACTTTCTCCTTTCAATCTTGACACTACACTTCAATCTCTCCCTTCTCTTAATTTCAATTCCTTTCATTTTCTGGTAGAGACAAAGGAGACACGTTTTATCCGTGGACCCAAAACTCCGGCGCCGGTCACAGACTGGGAAGGCAGCCTTCCCTTGGTGTTTAATCATTTCAGGGACGCCTCTCTGATTATTCACCCATGTTTCAGAGGTGTCAGACCACGCAGGGGCAACTACCTTGGTCCTTCACCCTTAGCAGCAAGTCCCACTTTTCTGGGGAAGGGGAAAGTACCCCAACCCCTTCTCTCCATGTCTCTACTCCTTCTCTGCTTTTCCGGGGACAGGGCAAGTACCCCAACCCCTTCTCTCCATGTCTCTACTCCTTCTCTGCTTTTCTGGGGACAGGGCAAGTACCCCAACCCCTTCTCTCCTTGTCTCTACCCCTTCTCTGCTTTTCCGGGGCAGGGGCAAGTACCCCTCAACCCCTTCTCCTTCACCCTTAGCGGTAAGTCCCGCTTTTCTAGGGGGCAGGGGCAAGTACCCCTCAACCCCTTCTCCTTCACCCTTAGTGGCAAGTCCCGCTTTCCTGGGGCAGGGGCAAGTACCCCTTAACCCCTTCTCCTTCACCCTTAGCAGCAAGTCCCGCTTTTCTAGGGGGCAAGAACCCCCAAACCCTTTCCCTCCGTGTCTTTACGCTCTCTTTTCTCTGGGTTTGCTTCCTTCACTATGGGCAACCTTCCATCCTCCATTCCTCCTTCTTCTCCCTTAGCCTGTGTGCTCAAGAACTTAAAACCTCCTCAACTCACATCTGACCTAAAACCTAAATGCCTCATTTTCTTCTGCAACACCGCTTGGCCCCAATACAAACTTGACAATGGCTCTAAATGGCCAGAAAATGGCACTTTCGATTTCTCCATCCTACAAGACCTAAATAATTTTTGTCGAAAAATGGGCAAATGGTCTGAGGTGCCTGATGTCCAGGCATTCTTTTACACATCAGTCCCTTCCTAGTCTCTGTGCCCAGTGCAACTCGTCCCAAATCTTCCTTCTTTCCCTCCCACCTGTCCCCTCAGTCCCAACCCCAAGCGTTGCTGAGTCTTTGTAATCTTCCTTTTCTACAGACCCATCTGACCTCTCCCCTCCTCGCCAGGCCAAGCTAGGTCCCAATTCTTCCTCAGCCTCTGCTCCTCCACCCTATAATCTTTTTATTGCCTCCCCTCCTCACACCTGCTCCGGCTTACAGTTTCGTTCCGTGACTAGCCCTCCCCCACCTGCCCAGCAATTTACTCTTAAAAAGGTGGCTGGAGCCAAAGGCATAGTCAAGGTTAATGCTCCTTTTTTCTTTATCCCAAATCAGAAGCATTTAGGCTCTTTTTCATCAAATATAAAAACCCAGCCCAGTTCATGGCTTGTTTGGCAGCAACCCTGAGACGCTTTACAGCCCTAGACCCTAAAAGGTCAAAAGGCCATCTAATTCTCAATATACATTTTATTACCCAATCTGCTCCCGACATTAAATAAAACTCCAAAAATTAAATTCCGGCCCTCAAACTCCACAACAGGATTTAATTAACCTCGCCTTCAAGGTGTACAATAATAGAAAAAAGTTGCAATTCCTTGCCTCCACTGTGAGACAAACCCCAGCCACATCTCCAGCACACAAGAACTTCCAAATGCCTGAACCGCAGCGGCCAGGCGTTCCTCCAGAACCTCCTCCCCCAGGAGCTTGCTACAAGTGCCAGAAATCTGGCCACCAAGCCAAGGAATGCCCGCAGCCCAGGATTCCTCCTAAGCCGTGTCCCATCTGTGCGGGACCCCACTGGAAATCGGACTGTTCAACTCACCTGGCAGCCACTCCCAGAGCCCCTGGAACTCTGGCCCAAGGCTCTCTGACTGACTCCTTCTCGGCTTAGCGGCTGAAGACTGATGCTGCCTGATCGCCTCGGAAGCCCCGTAGACCATCACGGACGCCGAGCTTCAGGTAACTCTTACAGTGGAAGGTAAGTCCGTCCCCTTCTTAATCAATATGGAGGCTCCCCACTCCACATTACCTTCTTTTCAAGGGCCTGTTTCCCTTGCCTCCATAACTGTTGTGGGTATTGACGGCCAGGCTTCTAAACCTCTTAAAACTCCCCAACTCTAGTGCCAACTTAGACAATACTCTTTTACGCACTCCTTTTTAGTTATCCCCACCTGCCCAGTTCCCTTATTAGGCCGAGACACTTTAACTAAATTATCTGCTTCCCTGACTACTCCTGGACTACACCTGCATCTCATTGCCGCCCTTCTTCCCAATCCAGAGCCTCCTTTGCGTCCTCCTCTTGTATTCCCCCACCTTTACCCACAAGTATAAGATACCTCTACTCCCTCCTTGGTGACCAATCATGCACCCCTTACCATCTCATTAAAACCTAATCACCCTTACCCCGCTCAACGCCAATATCTCATCCCACAGCATGCTTTGAAAGGATTAAAGCCTGTTATCACTCGCCTGCTACAGCATGGGCTTCTAAAACCTATAAACTCTCCTTACCATTCCCCCATTTTACCTGTCCTAAAACCAGACAAGCCTTACAAGTTAGTTCAGAATCTGCGCCTTATCAACCAAATGTTTTGCCTATCCACCCCGTGGTGCCAAACCCATATACTCTCCTATCCTCAATACCTCCCTCTACTACCCATTATTCTGTTCTGGATCTCAAACATGCTTTCTTTACTATTCCTTTGCACCCTTCATCCCAGCCTCTCTTTGCCTTCACTTAGACTGACCCTGACACCCATTAGGCTCAGCAAATTACCTGGGCTGTACTGCCGCAAGCCTTCACAGACAGCCCCCATTACTTCAGTCAAGCCCAAATTTCATCCTCATCTGTTACCTATCTCAGCATAATTCTCATAAAAACACAGGTGCTCTCCCTGCTGATCGTGTCCGATTAATCTCCCAAACCTCAATCCCTTACAAAAGAACAACTCCTTTCCTTCCTAGGCATGGTTAGCACAGTCAGAATTCTTACACAAGAGCCAGGACTACACCCTGTAGCCTTTCTGTCCAAACAACTTGACCTTACTGTTTTAGCCTAGCCCTCATGTCCGCATGCAGCGGCTGCCGCTGCTTTAATACTGTTAGAGGCCCTCAAAATCACAAACTATGCTCAACTCACTCTCTACATTTCTCATAACTTCCAAAATCTATTTTCTTCCTCATACCTGACGCATATACTTTCTGCTCCCCGGCTCCTTCAGCTGTACTCACTCTCTAAGTCCCACAATTACCATTGTTCCTGGCCTGGACTTCAATCTGGCCTCCCACATTATTCCTGATACCACACCTGACCCCCATGACTGTATCTCTCTGATCCACCTGATATTCACCCCATATTTCCTTCTTTCCTGTTCCTCACCCTGATCACGCTTGATTTATTGATGGAAGTTCCACCAGGCCTAATCGCCACACACCAGCAAAGGCAGGTTATGCTATAGTACAAGCCACTAGCCCGCCTCTCAGAACCTCTCATTTCCTTTCCATCGTGGAAATCTATCCTCAAGGAAATAACTTCTCAGTGTTCCATCTGCTATTCTACTAGTCCTCAGGGATTATTCAGGCCCCCTCCCTTCCCTACACATCAGGCTGGAGGATTTGCCCCACCCAGGACTGGCAAATTAGCTTTACTCAACATGTCCCGAGTCAGGAAACTAAAATACCTCTTAGTCTAAATAGACACTTTCACTGAATAAAGTAAAGGCCTTTCCTACAGGGTCTGAGAAGGCCACCACAGTCATTTCTTCCCTTCTGTCAGACACAATTCCTCAGTTTAGCCTTCCCACCTCTATACAGTCTGATAACAGACCAGCCTTTATTAGTCAAATCAGCCAAGCAGTTTTTCAGGCTCTTAGTATTCAGTGAAACCTTTATATCCCTTATGGTCCTCCATCTTCAAGAAAAGTAGAATGGACTAAAGGTCTTTTAAAGACACACCTCACCAAGCTCAGCCACCAACTTAAAAAGGACTGGACAATACTTTTACCACTTTCGCTTCTCAGAATTCAGGCCTGTCCTCAGAATGCTACAAGGTACAGCCCATTTAAGCTCCTGTATAGACGCTCCTTTTTATTAGGCCCCAGTCTCATTCCAGACACCAGACCAACTTAGACTGTGCCCCCAAAAAACTTGTCATCCCTACTATTTTCTGTCTAGTCATACTCCTATTCTCCGTTCTCAACTACTCATACATGCCCTGCTCTTGTTTACACTGCCGGTTTACACTGTTTCTCCAAGCCATCACAGCTGATATCTCCTGGTGCTATCCCCAAACTGCCACTCTTAACTCTTGAAGTAAATAATCTTTGCTGGCAGGACTATGCTGAATCTCCTTAGGCACTCTCTAATCAGATGTCCCAGGTCCTCCCAATTCTTAGACATTTAATACCCATTTTTCTCCTCCTTTTATTCGGACCTTGTATCTTCCATTTAGCTTCTCAAATCATCCAAAACTGTATCCAGGCCATCACCAATAATTCTACATGACAAATGTTTCTTCTAACATCCCCACAACATCACGCCTTACCACAAGACCTCCCTTCAGCTTAATCTCTCCCACTCTAGGTTCCCACGCTGCCCCAATCCCGCTTGAAGCAGCCCTGAGAAACATCGCCCATTCTCTCTCCATACCACCCCCCAAAAATTTTCGCCGCCCCAACACTTCAACACTATTTTGTTTTCTTTGTCTTATTAATATAAGAAGGCAGGAATGTCAGGCCTCTGAGCCCAGGCCAGGCCATCGCATCCCCTGTGACCTGCACGTATACATCCAGATGGCCTAAAGTAACTGAAGATCCACAAAAGAAGTAAAAACAGCCTTAACTGATGACATTCCACCATTGTGATTTGTTCCTGCCCCACCCTAACTGATAAATGTACTTTGTAATCTCCCCTACCCTTAAGAAGGTTCTTTGTAATTCTCCCCACCCTTGAGAATGTACTTTGTGAGATCCACCCCTGCCCACCAGAGAACAACCCCCTTTGACTGTAATTTTCCATTACCTTGCCAAATCCTATATAACAGCCCCACCCCATCTCCCTTTGCTGACTTTCTTTTCCGACTCAGCCCGCCTGCACCCAGGTGAAATAAACAGCCTTGTTGCTCACACAAAGCCTGTTTGGTGGTCTCTTCACACGGACGCGCGTGAAAGTCATTAACAATGTTCAGTATTTTAAAGAGTTCCCTCAATAAATAATACTCATTGAACCAACTCGATTTTTGAAAAAAAAAAAAAAAGGAAGAGTCCACTGATCGTGAAAACCTCCCTTGACTTTCTTGTCTAAAAACTTTTCAGATAGACTAGAACAAAGTTCTACAGCTAAAATGAACATAAAATCACCTGACCTATTTGCTTAACCTGCAACCACCCAAGGGGTTCACCTTGCCTGCTACCTAGACAGAGCTGATTCATTAAGACGGGAATTGCAATAGAGAAAGAGTAATTCGTGCAGAGCTGGCTGTGCGGGAGATCCGAGTTTTATTATTACTCAAATCAGTCTCCCCGAGCATTCAGGGAGCAGAGCTGTTAAGCAAAACTTGGTGGGTCGGGAGAAGCCAGTGAGCCAGGAGTGCTGATTGGTCAGACATGAAATCATAGGGAGTCAGAGCTGCCTTCTTGCGTTCAATCAGTTCTTGGGTGGGGGGCACAAGATCAGAAGAGCCAGTTTAACTATCTGGGTGGTGCCAGCTGATCCATCAAGTGAAGGGTCTGCAAAATATCTGAAGCACTGATCTTAGGGGCAGTTTAGGGAGGGTCAGAATCTTGTAGCCTCTAGCTGCATGAACTCCCAAACCATAATTTCTAATCTTCTGGCTAATGTTAGCCCTGCAAAGGCAATCTAGTCCCCAGGCAAGAAGGAGGTCTGCTTTGGGAAAGGGCTGTTACCATCTTTGTTTAAACAATAAACTATAAGCTAAGTTTCTCCCAAAGTTAGTTTAGCCTGCACCCAGGAATGAACAAGGACAGCTTGGAGGTTAGAAGCAAGATGGAGTGAGTTAAGTTAGATCTCTTGCACTGTCTTAGTCATAATTTTACAAAGCGGTTTCAATCCAACAGATAAGAAAACAAGTGGAGGAAAACAAACTAAATGGAACATCCAATAGCCACTTACCAGTACAGGAATTTACAAAAATCAACTCTCAGGCTGTCTTCTGGGATTATAAAATAGACAATGGTGAAAACACAGATAAACCTGGAGGGATTATGTGCAGTGAAATCAGCCAGGCACAGAAAGACAGGTACTGCATGATCTCACTTCTATTCGGAATCTATGAAAGAAAAATTCATAGACGTGTAACCGCCAGGCTGGGCGCGGTGGCTCACGCCTGTAATCCCAGCACTTTGGGAGGCCGAGACTGGTGGATCACGAGGTCAGGAGATGGAGACCATCCTGGCTAACATGGTGAAACCCCGTCTCTACTAAAAATACAAAAAATTAGCCAGGTGCGGTGACAGGTGCCTGTAGTCCCAGCTACTCGGGAGGCTGAGGCAGGAAAATGGCGTGAGCCCAGGAGGTGGAGTTTGCAGTGAGCCAAGATGGAGCCACTGCACTCCAGCCTGGGGACAGAGCGAGACTCCATCTCAAAAAAAACAAAAAAACAAAGAAGTGTAACCGCCCGAGGGGTTCCTCCTGCCAACTGCATAAAGACCAAGGCATTGTATAGTAGAGAGAGAGTTTAATAGACAGGAGGCTGGCCACACTACGTGGGAGATGGAATTCATACTCAAATCATCTTGTTCAACGCTTGTAGATTAGGCGTTTTTCAAGGACAGTTTGGGGGAAGAGGTGGAGGTGACCAGGTAATTGGTGCTTGCTGCTGATTGATTGGGGCAGACATTAACTTATAGGGGTTGAAGCTGTCCTCCTGCGGGCTGGATTGCTTCTGGGTGTGGCCACAGGGGCTGGGTTGTAGGTCCAGGTGGAGTCATGGGTGTTAGACATGCAAAAAGACTGGCAAGATATCTCAAAAGGCTAATCTTCAACAGTGGTACAGGAATGCTTGGGGAAGCGGCACATCTTATAACTTCTGGAATAATGGCTTCTCTCCTCCCCGCAGCCCCCTGGCCTCCCATCAGCTTTACAAATGCGGTTGAGTTTGGGGGTAAGCCCTATTATCATTTAAAATGTAGCCTAAATGTCTTCCAAAGTCAATTTGCCCCACTAGCCCAAAATAATTAAGGGAGAGGCAAGATGGAGGTTGGGTTAGCTTAGCTTACTGTTAGAATTTTCTCACTGATATCACTTTTGCAAAGGTGGTTTCCGAAGCAGAGAGTAGCATAATGGGTGCCAGGGACAAAGGAGTGGAGAAAGAGAATTGAGGAGATGTTGATTGAAGAGGAAAGTTCTAGTTAGACAGAAAGAATAATTTCTTGAAATCTATGGCACAGCATGCTGGCTCTAGTTATTAATAATGTAATGTATATTTCAAGATTACTGAGGGAGCTGATGTTAAATGTTTGACCCACCCACACAAAAATACAAATAAGAAAGTGAAGTGATAAACATGCTAATTAGTTTGATTTAATCATTTCATCATGTATGGATCTATCAAAACATCACATTGTACTCCAGAAATAGATACAATTATTATGTCATTTAAACATAAATAAAATAAAATAATACTTTTATTTAATAATAAATAACTTAATAACAATAAATTTACAGAAGATGTAAGATTTGAGGTTCTTCAGCCTCATTCTGTTACCAGAAAGGCGTCCCGATCCAGAGCCCAGGGGAGGGTTCTTGGATCTCGCGCAAGAAAGAATTCAAGGCAAGTCCATACAGCAAAGTGAAAGTGAAAGCAAATTTATTAAGAAAGTAAAGGAATAAAAGAATGGCTACTCCACAGACAGAGCAGCCCCGAGGGCTGCTGGTTGCCCATTCTTATGGTTATTTCTCGATGATATGCTAAACAAGGTGTGGATTGTTCGTGCCTCCCCTTTTTAGACCATAGATGGTAATTTCCTGATGTTGCCATGGCATTTGTAACTGTCATGGTGCTGGTGGGAGTGTAGCAGTGAGGACAACCAGAGGTCACTCTCATCACCATCTTGGTTTGGGTGGGATTTGGCCGGCTTCTTTACTGCAACCTGTTTTATCACCGAGGTCTTTATGACCTGTATCTTGTGCTGACCTCCTGTCTCATCCTGTGACTTAGAATGCCTTAACCTCCTGGGAATGTAGCCCGATAGGTCTCAGCCTCATTTTACCCAGCCCCTATTCAAGATGGAGTTGCTCTGGTTCAAATGCTTCTGACAATTCTACCTCCTGTGAGTTATGAGACTGTGAATAATTTGCTCATCCTGCTTGATGCTGTATTTTTTATATATAAAGTGATATCATTTTAAAGGAACTTGCTGGCAGATTAGATGAAATAAGGTATAAGAAAATGTTGTTTTTATAAAAAATCTGTAATGTGTTATAAAGTACCATTGACATGTAAAGTGCTACGCCCACCTGAGTATTCTATCAAGTAAACCAGAGAATCTGAAGATTTATATACACAATTTAAAGCAAGTACTTATTCAGAATATTATGTGTGCAACATACTGTGATGGTCATATTTAAACACAAAGTGGTTAAGTCCCCTAAAAAGTATATTACCTAGGTGAAATCTATCAATGTGTTATAAGAATGACAGGAATAAAACCAGTTTATCCAGTCCTATTGATTGGTAATGGGACAAACAGAAAAACATTCTTGTTAGATTAACATTGGACTAAAAATAAGTTCAAGTTTGATATATGCCCTTCTATAAGATTTTATGTACCTGCAATGAGGTTTTTGGTAATTTTTTTTCCTATGTGATTAGTCTTCATGGCAAAATCCTAAAATTATTTTATACGTCTTCAAATATGTTCCACCCCCCTTCAATACTGTTTCAGCTTTTTACCAATGATCAGGTTTTCACAAAACTCTTACAATATTTTCACAAGGTATAATATTGTTGTGTAACTCACAGCAAACTAGACTTCTATTTGACAGACCCCATAGAGAGTGGTGGTCCCAGAAGACTATAATAACCTTATTTTTAACATACTGTGTTTCTGTTTAGATATATTTAGGTGTGGAAATACCTACCACTGTGTTAAATTGTCTACAATATTCAGTACAGTCACCTGCTGTACAAGTATGTAGCCCAAGTGTGTAGTAATCTAGACCATTTAGGTTTGTGTAAGTGCACTCTGATGTTCACACACTGATGAGATCACCTCATGATACATTGTCAGAATGTAACTCTGTAGTTAAATGATGCATGACTGTATTTTAGATGTTTCTACTTCTCAGCTGATATTGGAGGGGAAAACACTGAAGGATATTCTGATCTTTGAGGATGTTGGCAGGTGAAAGGGATACTGTTTCTTATTTGCCCCCAAGTTGCACAACTCCATGAATAAGACCCATAAGTCTATATTTGCCAGTCTTCTTGCAAGGTTTTCAAAAACTGACCATCCTAATTTAAAGTTGACTGAGCTGCAAGCCTTTTCAAAGGTGTGTCTTCTCCAATATTGACTATGATGAAAACTGCCACCCTATTCATTCATTTATTATTATCATGTCTCGTTTTTTGGTTTTTGCCTCTTTTAGGAATCTGTCTCTTCTTTGTGATCAGCTCTTTGAGGGTAGGAATCTACCTCACATATTTTGATTTCCCCATGGCCTTTCACTTAATAGATGTTCAATAAATCGCTTCACAATTAAATGAACAGAGGAGGGAAAGAATAAGGGAATAGGAAACTACCTGAGGAAAAAGTGGAACAAATTTATTGAAAGTTCTTTTGCTTTCTACGCAACTATATAACAATTATTCATACACTTAATCTCTCCTGATTTCAGAGACATTCTCATGAATGAAAAATGCAATATGATCAATGCTTACCCAGGGAAATTAAAAAAGAAAGATGGTTCTTTCCTTACCTAACCTTGGCTATAAATAGATTACTGTTACTTTGTCACAGGATTTGGGCTATTTCTACTGTTGGGGAAAAATTGGATGCAATTCCTTTCACATGCAGCAGAGTCATGATAAAGTATCCCTTTAAGGCAATCATTTCTTTTCTCTTGAGCAACCCAAAATGTCTGCTCAAAAAAGAGACTTTGGAAAAATCTAAAATGCAAGTTCCACATTTCCAGCTATTCACAGTTGAATTAATAAGCTTGGTCCAGTGAACTACAGTGCAGTAGATGGAAATCATTTACATTAACTTTGTTACTCTCTGGTAGAGAATAATGTGCCTCAATCCACATCACTAGAAAAGGAGCCAGATCAGCTTCGCTGTTCACATAAAAAGCTAAAAACCAAGACACAAGCCATAACACTAGTGTGTATATTCTTAGTAAGCAAATCACGACCTAATCTCACAATGCTTTGAGCTTCTTAGTAGTTTCTTTTGCATAGCTGTAGGTATACAGGGCTATGAACAATAAGAGGTTATTTGCTGATTAAGTGACCTCTGTGATTTACCCAGAAGGCAGTCTCTGTTTTTGTTTTCAAAGTTAATGTGTCAATGTCCTCTAGCCAAAGCACACCAAGAACACACATGTAGTTGAAAAAGTTGGGTTTATTACTTGGTTCAGCAAGAGAGAACAATCATCTTGGGTGTAGTTAGGCTAAATAAAGGCATCTTCAAAGATGTCATCTGATCAGAATCCAGAACCTAGAGGTATGTGACTGCATGGGGAACGGCACTGTGCAGATAAGATGTAGAAAGGATCTTGAGATGGGCGATCACCCTGTGTTATCTGGGTGTGCCCAATGTAATCACAAGAATCCTTATGAAAGGGAGATAAAGAGAGGTTTGGACACACATGGACAGGAGAAGGCAATGTCAACATGGAGCAGAGAGAGTTAAAGATGCTGGCCTTGAAGACTGGAGCGATGGAGCCACAAATTGTCCTCCCCTAGAGCCTCCAGAGGTCAAACACCCTGTGAGCCTATTCTGACCACACTTGCAGTAGACTGGAAATACTGTTAAAATGTATATATATACACATATATTTATACACACATATATATAAAATACAGTATATTTATAAATATATAAATATTTTTATGTAATATATAATGTATAATATATTAAAATATAATATAATATGTATTAATTATATTATATATGAAAAAATTATAGATATATTAATATTTAGATAAAATTTATGTGATATAAATATATATTAATATATATGTTAATATGAATGTATTTATGTTTTAGATATTTATATAAATATATATAATTATATATAAATATAAGTATATATTTATTATATAAATGTAAGTATATATTTTTATATATCTCTTTTATTCCAATGAATTTATTGCAATGAAAGTTTCTCTTTCATTGCAATAAAGCACATATAACATACAACTTAATATTTTAACCATTTTAAAGTATATAGTTCAGTGGCATTAAGGATATTCACAAAATCGCTCAACCACCACCTCTATCTAGTCCCAGAATACTTTCATTACCTAAAAAGGAGCCACTCCCCTCTCCCCCTTCCCAACCCCTGGCAACCTCCAGTCTGCTTTCTGTTCACATCAAAAAATGAAAACCAAGACACAAACCAAAACCCAAGTGTGAGTTCTGTGTAAGCCAATGAGGAATTTATTTCCCAAGGCTTTGAGCTTCTTAACTAGTTTCTTTTACATAGTTACAGGCATAGAAGGCAATGAAAAATAAGAAAATAAGGCATAGAGCTGGGCATGGTGTCTCACACCTGTGATCCCAGCACTTTGAGATGCTGAGGTGGGTGGAGCTCTTGAGGTCAGGAGTTCAAGACCAGCCTGACCAACATGGTGAAACCCCATCTCTACTAAAAAAAGAATACAAAAAATTAGCTGGGCCTGGTGGTGCGTGCCTGTAATCCCAGCTACTTGGAAGGCTGAGGCAGGAGAATCGCTTGAAACCCAGGAGGCAGAGGCGGAGGTGGAGGTTGAGATGAGCAGAGATTGCACCACTGCACTCCAGCCTCGGCAACAGAGCCAGACTCCTTCTAAAAAAAGAAAATGAAACGAAAGCATAGAGGGCAATGTAAAACATGTATGTGTGTGTGTGTGTGTGTATGTGTACATATATATATATACACACATACATATATATATTTATATTTTTATGGTAAATGCTTTTTATTATGTAATATTTTGTAGTCATGCTCAATCAGCAAGGTCAACAGAAACTTGTAAAGGTTCGGCTAAGTAAACTTGCACACTAATCCGTATACATTTTTCAGTGCAGTAACATTAAAATAATCCTTTTATCCTTTATTTATACAATTTTGCAAACTGGGGAATAAATACAGCTTTGAACACACAAGAAGTTATTTTCTTAAAGCCAGTAAGGCTAACAGAGACTAAAATTTATTGATAAGCCGAAGACTGACCCTTATCCTAACAGCATGAAACTCAAAGTAGCTCTTGGTCAGAAAAGTGCAGTGGAGGGTATGGCAAAGTGACACTCTATGTTCTCCTTGGTTGTCTGTCTCTGTCTCTGAGAATGTCCTTATTTTGCGCATTTCATATAACTAGAATAATGTGATATGTGGCCTTTGTGTGTTTCTTCTTTCACTGACCATGATGCTTTCAAGGTCCTACCACACCAGGGAAACTTTATCTATCGCTAATGAGCATGGAAAGTGACATGGTACAGGTGCTGTGGAAGATAACTTGAAGATCCCTCAAAGGGACAAACACAGAATTACTGTATGACCCCAGAAACATTCCTGTTTTACTATATGTTTTTCCTAGGAACACTCTTTAACAAATTTTCTATGAACCTCTGTTCTGTATATGCTTCTAGGAAATACAAAGCAAACACCAATGCCAATGGACCCACTGAATTATGCAAAAAAAAAAAAATCACATTGCTAACTGTCAGAAATTCTCCACAAAGGGTGTAGCTAAAGCTTTCCAACTGTGCTCATCCTATGGTTGCAAAAATTCAAAAAATAACAGGCATTTTGTTGATCAGTGAGTGTACAGATCTAAAATCAAGATAGGCCATGTCATGCTATCATAGGGCAATTCTCACCCCATATACATCACAACTTCCAAAATGTTGCCGATGTTTCTTTTCTTTTTTTGCGACTGAGTCTCGCTCTGTCACCAGGCTGGAGCGCAGTGGCACGATCTCGGCTCACTGCAAGCTCTGCCTCCTGGGTTCAAGCAATTCTCCTGCCTCAGCCTCCCAAGTAGCTGGGACTACAGGCGCGCACCAGCACACCCAGTTAATTTTTGTATTTTTAGTAGAGACGTGGTTTCATCATGTTGGCCAGGATAGTCTCAATCTCTTGACCTCATGATCCACCCGCCTCTGCCTCCCAAAGTGCTGGGATTACAGGCATGAGCCACCACACCAGGCCTGATGTTTCTTATCTCATTGTTGTTGAGGCTAAGCCCTCCTTCACGTCACACTTTTAATACAAATCACAGCCTAGTTTGATTTCTCTTCTTCCTGTATTGAATGAGAATTCCTCAAATGTCTACATGCCTATTGCAATGCTTGCTGCAGGTTTTTAAAGACCTATCCTTATATACCCTTGTGATATTTCATGGCATAAAACATATATTTAAAAATAAATACATATATTTTTAAAATAAATGTGTATATATTTTGAAAATAATTATATATTTAAAAGATAAGTATGTACATTAAAACAATAAATACATATATTTTAAAAATAAATATATTTTAAACATATACATTTTAAAATAGATATATTTTAAAATGTATATATTTATATATATTATATATATTTAAATACATATTTTATAAATAAATATATAATAAATGTTTTAAATATATATAAATATATATTTTATAAATATATGTATAAAAATATATTTAAATATATATATTTTTAAAAATAAATATATATTTTTTGAAAATGTTGATGTTGATAAAAATGTTCTGCGCCTACATAGAGGAGCTGGTTGCAGGATATTGTGAATGTACTAAATGCCACTGAATTGTATACTTTAAAATGGTTAAAATGATAAATTGTGTGTTATGTGTATTTTATTGCAATGAAAGACAAAGATACACACACACTTAAATATTTTTAAAATACATTTCAGCAATATAACATAGATATATTATATCTATATTATGTCTACTTTATATAAAAATGATATATATTATACAATATAAATATATAATATATAAATAATATAATATATCTAATATATAGTATTAGATATATAGTATATATAGATATATGTATACATTATCTATATATAGATATATAGATAATGTATACATATATCTATATATAGATATATAGATAGATATATATATAGATATATATAGATAATGTATACATATATCTATACATAGATAATGTATACATATATCTATACATAGATAATGTATACATATATCTATATATAGATATATGTATACATTATCTATGTATAGATATATAGTATATATGTACTACAGCTATGTAGTATATATAGATATATAGTATATATAGTATATATAGATATATATGTATATTAGATATATACATACACATGTATGTGTATATGTGTATATATGCATATATATACATACACACATATGTGTATATGTGTATATATACGTGTATATACATACACACACACAGGGAGAGAGTGTCATAAACAGTGTTAAATCAACAGAAGACAAATAAGGTAGCATATAATGTCTGATACCAAATATGTAAATCATTTCTCTCTGTTCAAAGAAGAAGAAAATTAGACAAGAGAGCAATGCTTCCAGACATTAAAAGTGATTATTTTAAAGTGTTAAGTTCATGAATGTTTTGTTTTGTTAAAAAAATTTTCTTGACTTGGTAGATATTCGGGTTATGAATACAGAAGTTTGAATTGAACTGGAGCTCCTTGTGGATGAGAAATATTGACTGCTGGAAAAGCAAATCCAATAAGACTGCATTCGGTTCACACCTCTCAAAGAGAGTACAGATATGCCCCAAGTCCTGGTAAACCTATAGGATTTCATTTGGAGCTTGGCACCACATGCTGAAATACATGATCATATTTATTTCCAGAGAAACATGTAGAGTCATAAACGATCAGGAAGTATCATCTCAGGGAAATTTTAGTAATAACTTAGAGATTCTTAACCCAGAGCAATAACGAAAAATATAAAATGAAAACTACCCAAAAAGACATGAGCACATTTAATGTGGACATACCCTTATATATTCCAACTGATTACTCATAAAATCAGAATCATGTGAAGGTTGAGGTTTGATCTCAAATCCTTGGGAGTAACCTCTTTGAAAATCTAATTTAAAAATCAGGGAATACACAGCAAAATAGGTTTTGAAAACATACTGGCTTGAATTAATGTCCTTGAGGTAAATATACCTTTCTTTGAACTAATTGTAACATTTCAAGATTTTGCTTAACAATGTGTCTCTTAAAATTCAAGGGCCAGTTTATGAATAATGCAAAAAATAGATATGATACAAGAAAGAATGAAATTGGAACTGCAGAAGAATGAGAAGTTTGGAAAAGATTAGTCTTGTGTCCTTGAAGTGTCCTGGAAATTCTTGGGTATGTGGGAATCCTAGCGCTCCCCTATAAAAGCATTAACTGCACCAATAATTAAACCTAGGATGATTAAACTCATGTTTCCATGAGTTAGCCTTTATAATAGCAGGTCTTCCAACTAGGTTAAGCAGAAATGAATTTATTACCTTGTGGTTCTTAGTTAATGGAATTTGTGAGCACTTTAAAAGTTAATATGGATGTTTCAAAACCAGAAGTGACCCAGGCAGGAGAAATATCCAAGCCAAATGCAGAACTGTCCCCATAAAAACCCCTACTAAGAGACGCAAGTCACAGAACCCCTGGCCAATGACAGCTGTCATCACTCAGATCTCACTCTGATGTAGCTGTCTGACATCACTTAACCACAACCAAGATCCTAACTCAAGTAAAAATGGGGGAAAATACAGTGTTTGGTGATCACCTTCTAGTATACATGCAGACTTCCCAGGACTGAAGTGACATGGAAAGACACAGTATTTCATAAAAACATTCCCATAAGGAAATTCAACAATACATCCATACAAGAGAAAAAAAAAAGTTAACTTCAGTAAGAACCTGTTAAATATTAATCACAATGGGTGTGAATTTCAACTGTGTTCTATGAGAAATATATGTAAATCCTAATAATATATGTCTTAGTTCAGGCTGCTGTAACAGGATACCATAGACTTGGCAGCTTAAACAACAGACTTGTATTTCTCACAGTTCTGGAGGCTGTAAATTCAAGATTAAGGAACCGGCAGATTCAATGTTCGGTGAGGGCTCGTTTTCTGGTTTGCAGATGGCCGCCTTCTTGCTGTGCCCTCACATGGTGGTGAAAAGAAGTTCTGGTGTCTCTTCCTCTTCTTATAAAAGCATTAATCCCAATATGGTGTTCCATTTTCATGACTTAATCTAAACATAATTACCTCCCAAAAACCTCACCTCCTAGTACCATCCCATTAGAGATTAGGGCTTCAACATATATTTTGAAGAAACAGAAACCTTCATCCATAGCAAAATTTATTAAATATTTATGAGAATGTGTAATAATTCTTACAGATACATTCTTACAGTCAAATAAAACTGAAGGATGTTATAGCTTTGTGGCTTTTAAGAAATATATAGACATGATGAAACAAGGCACATTTTCAAATAAGATTGGTCCTGCAAAATTCTACTGCTATTTAATTTGCAATGGGAAGATAAATTCCATCAAGGGGAAAAAAATCAATAGCGGAATCTGCAGCAATTTAAGAAGAAAAAGGTTTTATCAAAAGTACAAAAGTGACTGCATTTAAAAAAAATAATAGGCTTGTGATTCCAGCAAGTGGGTTTAACTGGCAAGAATTAGCAATTTGGGGAATAAACAATCTTTGTTTTGCACAGATTAGAATAGGAATACAGAAAAAGAAATGGTAACAATATAAAATAGATTGAGAATAGGCATATTACAAATTTGACTGAAAATACCCATTCACTCACTCAAAGCAACATATATTTATTGTTCAGTATTTATAATTGCCATATAAAGATAGTAAAAATGGATATATCAATATAGATCTCATGCACTCTTAAGGAAATAATAGCAAAAGGGGAACATTTTCTGTGATGGTGGAGAGAATTTTAAAGCCCCTTGGAGTTCATTTTGTTTTATTAGTGGAGCTGTTACAGAGAAATAGAACATTCATCAAATAGCCAATCAATCAAATAAAATTACCTGATTATCCAGGGTGCTACCTAAAACTCCAAAACAATGTGGAAGAGGGATTATAGTTAATCACAAAAGATTTCCTAAAGGCACTAAGGAAATGCTGAAGTCATTTGTTACATAGGGCTGTCCAACACAGTTCCTACCTCCAAACATGGGAGAGGAGAGACAATGAACAAAGGTCAGGTGAGTGGATTTTATATTCCAGTGTAGATTATATTGAAGTTGTGCAGGACTTGGAATACTAGAAAATATTAGCTGAATGACAGAAGGTGATTTTCAGAGATTGGCATGTTAGGAACAGAAAAGAAGAAGGCAATACAACTTTCGTAATGGAGATTCATGGTTTGGCCATAGCAGGGAGAGATGGAGGAAGGATGAAAGCAAGCTTCCTAAGGAGAAGAAGCATAGGAACTCAGGGGTATTGCCAAAAATAAAGACAAGGGCCGTGCTAGTTGTAATGATAATAAGCAAAGAATTGAATCATCCAAACATTTGGTACAAAGAGCTGGGTTGAGATAGACAATTATAGCAAGAGTATTTGTGCTAGAGAATGAAAATTGGGTGCTTTCAAGTACAGAGTGGAAAATGGATAGGTAGCATCTCAAATAAACAAAGAAGACACACTCATTCAGCCTCATAGAATGAGAGATGAAAGAGAAATATGATATATCTCTTCCTAAGTTACCCCAAAGCTGACGCACAATTGCAGAAGGATGTCCTTATTCCCCTGCATGAATCCCAGAGAGTGAAGGCAACAGTGTTTTCCCAAGGAACAAGGCTTCTGCAGACATTTGTTGGCCTTTGTAGTTCAGGAAATATCATACATGAGTTTGTGTACTTAATTATCAGGTATCACACATTGATCATATATGGAGCACAGGTTTGAATTCCAGAATTGTCATAAAGAAAAGCAAGTTAGGCTCTGTTTGTTGTTGACATGCTACATGCTCCAGTGAAATGAAAGCTGTCAAACTCAAGCACCCGACATCAGTCTCTGCATTGAGAAACATCTGGAGATTATATTGAACAGTTTGAATATTCTGAGAGGTAAGCAGGAAGTGATCTTATTATTCATCAATAGAGGAACCAATAGTCTGTGCGACCAAGAGATCCTCTCTCTACAAATATTAGCCAGGGCTAGGTGTGGTGGCTCACACCTGTAACCCTAGCACTTTAGGAGGCCGAGGCAGGCGAGTTACCTGAGCTCAGGAGTTTGAGACCACCCTTGGCAACATGGTGAAACGTCGTCTCTACTAAGATACAAAAAAAAAATTAGCCAGGTATAGTGGTGGGTTCCTATAGTCCCAGCTACTTGGAAGGCTGAGGCATGAGAATCACTTGAACCTGGGAGGCAGAGGTTGCAGTGAGCCAAGATTGCACCACGGAACTCCAGCCTGGACAGAGAGAGATTCTGTCTCTAAAAATAAAAACAAAAACAAAAAAACAGCCAGATGTGGTGATATGTAGTTGTAGTCTCAGCTACTTGGGAAGCTGAGGCTGGAGGATCACCCTATCTCAAGAGGTCGAGGCTGCAGTGAGCTATGACAATGCCACTGCACTCCAGCCTGGGCAACAGAGCAAGGACCTGTCTCAGAAAACAAAATGGAAGAATAAATAAAGTACTTATTGTTTAATAATATAGAGACTTATCAAGGAATGGCTGATATATATATGTGTGTATATATATGCATGTGTATATATATGCATATATGTGGATATATATCATATATATAGTCCCAAAGGTTATAATGAAGCATAGAGAGAAAACTAATATATCACACTTGATACTGGCATTGCATATCAAGTAGGGGAAAAGGTCTATATTAAGTAATGGTGCTGAGAAATTTAGTTTTTCACATACAAACATAAATAAATGAAAATATGCATGTCACTTAGGTTTCTGTAAATACTCTCTATGATGTCAGTACAATGGTAAAACTGCTTAATGATACATTTCTCAGAGTGTATCCCCCTTATTAAGCAATGTATGCCTTTATGTAAATACATATGCTCTTTGATTTATGATGGGGCTATGTTCTGGTAAACCCATCATAAGTGGAAAATATTGTATTGAAAATGCATTGAATACATCTAACCTACCGAACATCATGCTTACGCCAGCCTAGCTTAAAATGTGCTCAGAGCAATCACATTAGTCTACAGTTGAGCAAAACCATCTGGCAACACAGTTCACTGTGGAGTAAGGTCGCTTACCCTCATGATCTCAGGGCTGACTGGGAGCTCTGGCTCCCTGCTGTTGTCCAGCATCCAGAGAGAATGTCCTACCGAATACTGCTAGCCCCAGAAAAGATCAGCACTGAAAATTTTAAGTACGGTTTCCCCTGAATAGAATCATTTTTACACCATCATAACGTCAAAACACCGTAATTTGGAGAAACTCTGTGTGTGTATAAGCACACACACACTCAAAAACACACACGCACATCTCAACATGAATATACCTGGAAAACCTAATGTTAAGTTAAAAAAGCAAGTTATGTAAAGATATGTATGGGCTGATATTAATTATGGAAGATTTAAAAACAAAATATACTTGAGGCCAGGAGTTTGAGACCAGCCTAGGAAACATGGAAAAACTCCATCTCTACTAAAAATACAAAAAATATTAGCTGGATGTGGTGACACAGGCCTGTAATTCCAGCTGCTTAGGAGGCTGAGGCATGAGACACATTTGAGCCCGGGAGGCAGAGGTTGCAGTGAGCTGAGATCGCGCCACTGCACTCCAGCCTGGGTGGCAGAGTAAAACTCTGTCTCAAAAAATAACAAACAAAAACAAAACAAAAACTATATATATAATATATATATATGTGTGTGTGTGTATACATAGATATGGTTTCATAAGATTATAATAAATATGGTATGTTTTAGTTTTTGGACTTACATAGAACTGTAGAATAATTTACAATTGGAAGTAAGTATATATCCAAATGCCTAGAAAGGTCATAGATAGAAATGGGTGAATAATATATATATAGATAGATAATAGATATATAGAAAGAGATATCCTACATATATGTGATATATAACATATGTGTATCCTACATGCACATATATACATATAAATACACATACATATAAGAGAGAAAGAGAGAGAGAGAGAAAGAGAAAGAAAGAGATGGGGCCAGAGACCTGGGTTCTGTCCAAGGCAAACGATGATAGCCACCACGATGTGAAATACATACCTTTGTTGTACAAAGCCACTCAGAATTTGCAGTGTATAAATAAATGCAGCTGCTATTTACTCCAACTTCATACAGTTCTCTTCTACATGTTTGAAAAATGCAGCAATGTCCTGGGTCCTTTTATATTGATTTCAATAATTTTGAGTAAGTTCCCAGAACTTAAGATACTGTCAAACTCAACATTAAAACATAAATATATTCTAAAACAAAGCAACATTTTTTTACTGAAGTATTTGAGCAGATCATTGAGTTTTCCTATAGCCATATGGCCTCCAAGTATCCATATATCAATATTATTCTCAAAATGTGAAATACTTTTGCAATATGTGCCATGCCATGATAGATTAGTCACGGTAAATAAATTATTTATCAATCTCAGTAGAAGAAAACAAGGTTAGAAAAAAAAACTGGAAATTTTTTCCTGAAGTCGTGAGTACTAGATTTTAAAGAAAATATAATGAAATAAATATAGATCAGCTTTTAGAATCTACACAATATATGTCAGTGGATTTATTCAATAAGTTTATATTTTCTTTAGTGGCATGTGATTTTCTGATGATAGGCCAACTTCTGGTTTCAATGCCAAATCTTGTAACATCTTAGTAAACATTGAAAAGATAAACAAAAACTCATTTAAAATCGAAAGAGCTCATGTATTCATATGCTCAGGAGATTTTTTAAAATGAAAAAGAGAGTTATGCATTTAAGGATACTTTAAGGGGTAATTATTTTCTAAACCTTTATTTCTCTCCTGCCCCAGTTTAATGAAGAAATAAGTCCTGTCCTTGAAGCTTGATGTTCTGATGAATATTCTTCAACAATTAGCCATTGGGGACCCCTTAAATTGAGAATTCTATAAATGGTGCTTGAAATTACATATTCAAACAGTACAACCACTAATTCTTTTAATTGTTTATATTGACCTTCCTTTTCCAAGAAAATCATTCTCCCATAGGAAGTACAACATAATCTTTCCCTGACTAAAGAAGAGTCAATTAGATTTAATTTGTTCAATCAGGGATGATAAACAGATTATAATTTGCCTTACAAAAGGAAAGGCATCATTATGGTGACTTTTGGTGGTGTTATAAAATATCCTAATGAATTACAGTTGAGGGAAAAGATCAACGTGCAAGTATAGCATAATTGTTTTACTTAAAAATGTAATTTTTCACATGGATACTTTTGGCCACTTCTGAACTCAAGAAATGACATGATAATCTATTCACAATCAACAAATATTTACAACATAGAGAAGTTGAACTCAATATTTTTTCATTGTTTCTAATTAGGCAATTGTAAACCAATAACCACACCCACAATAAAATTAGCATTTTGGGAAGATGTAATGCTACGAAGCCAGTAATGTACCTAATAAGTGAGTCACTTTGAAGAACGACGAACTCTGCCAATTTCAAAGCCATATTTATAATTTCAAATGTTCTTCATTCCATTGGCTTGCAGAAGGGATTGATATCTTTAAAAAATAGATCTTCACTTTGGGAGGCCAAGATGGGAGGATTGCTTGAGTTCAGGAGTTTGAAACAAGCCTAGGCAACATGGCAAAACCTCATCTCTACAAAAAATACAAAAATTAGCTGTTTTGGTGGCATAGGCCTGCAGTCCCAGCTCTTTGGGAGGCTGAGGTGGGAGGATCGCTTGAGCCTGGGAGGTGGAGGCTGGAGTGAGCTATGATTGCACCACTGCACTCCAGCCTGGACAATAGAGCAAAACCTTCTCTCAAAAAAAAAAAAAAAAAAAAAAATCTAATCAACAAACTATGTATCTGCTCATTGGTTTCTATTGGGGATTCAAAGTATTATTCATTATCATGTTGAATGAAAAGAATCAGTGTCACGTAGGAAAAATTGGAGAAAAAGAAACTGGTACATGAAAAATTAGTCACCCATTCTCCAAAATTATTCACTATATACCCTAAAGGGATAGAACAGAGGAAAATACTTCAAAGATGTTCATATTGAGTTTGCATCCTTTTTGCATACACTCTGTGATCTAGAATGAAATAGGATGTTTTTAAGGAACTGGCTGTCTTGAAAATACACATTCAATATACGTTGAAATTTTACAGATAATAGGTGGACATTTAGGACATACCATTGACTGGAGATGTATGTTTGCAATACTAGTCTGTTGATGCCAACTTAAACAATCTAAAAACTTCTATGGTGCTTGGAGAAATTAAATGCTGGTGTACTCTTATTCTTAGATAAATATTTGACTGACCATATGGAGTTAATATAAAGCTGCTTGAACCCGGGAGGCAGAGGTTGCACTGAGCCGAGATCGTGCCACCGCACTCCAGGCTGGGCGACAGAGTGAGACTCTGTCTCAAAACAACAACAACAAAACATCTTCCTAAGTTGTCAAATCCTTAATAGTAACATCACTGTTTGCTAACATTTTGGAGACAATATAAGAAAGACAATCTGCAAGAAGTCAACTGTTTATAAATATGTTTAATCTACTTGAAAGGCAGTGAGATTGCATCATGCACTAATCACACAATCCTAAAATCCCACTTCTAAGTGTCTATCAAAGAAACATGAAAACATATGCCTACAAAAACTTGTACATGAATTCAAAGCAGCTTTATTCACAATATTAAAAAAAAAAACACTAAAAGCAAACCATAGATTCATCAACTAGTGAATGAATAAACATTTATCCATTTCATGCAACGAAAACTCTTCAGTGTATCAAAGGCAAAAAAAATTAATAAATCCAACAACATAGATAAATTTTAAAAAACACTATGCTAAGTGAAAGAAATCAGACACAAAAGTGCGCATATGTGCAAGATGCCATATATATGTAATTCTAGAAAAGGCAAAACTGGAGGAATGGGAAATGGATCTATGCTTGTCTGGGGCAGGGAGTTATGAAAAAGGATTGACTGCAAGGAGAATAAAGCAACGTGGTAGGATGCTCCAACTGGTTTGCCTTGTTTGGCAGCAGTTACACAGAATAATAAAATTAACAGAACTCATAAAATTTACACTTTAAAAGGTGTTTTATGAAAATTATGCCTCAGTAAAGCTGGAAACTGTACAATAAAGCTGAAAAGTGTACATTTTACATGAAACTTTCATGTTTAACTTTGTGCATTTTAATTATGTATTTGTTTATCCATCCACCCACTTTATCTATAATCTCTCTATCTACCTAACCATCCATCTAATCTATCTATCTATCTATCTATCTATCTATCTATCTATCTATCTATCTATCTATCTATCATCTATCTATCTATCTATATCAGCCTATCATCTATCTATCTAAATTATCTGTCTATCATACATCCATGATCCACTATCTATCCATCATCCATCCATTTATTATGTGTGTGTTTATGTACCTATGTGTCTCTCTCTCTATTCATCCATTATCTCTTTATGCTATCTAGCTAGCTATCATCTATCCATCATCTATTTATCTGTCATCTATTTATCTATCTACCATCCATCCACTTATCTATGTATCTATCTATCCATCATTTGCCCATTTACTATCTGTCTATGTCTATCTCTTTTACTATCTGTCTATGTCTTTTACTATCTGTCTATGTCTATCTCTTTATCTCTCTATGTATCTATCTACTGTATAATATACCCATGATCCATCTATGTATCTATCTGTCATGCATTCATTATGTATGTATGTCTGTATGTATGTGTTTATATAACTATGTGTCTATCTTATTCATCCATTATCTATCTACCATACATCCATATATTTATTTATATGCGTATCTATCCATTCATCATTTATCCATTATCTATCTATCTATCATCTATCCATCATATCTATCCATCAATCTATCCATCCATCTAGCTATTCATCTATCTAATCTATCATCTATTTATCTACTATTTATCAATCGTCTATCTATCCATCCATCCACCTATCCATCTATCTAATCTACCTTCTATGTATCTAATCTATCTATCTATCTATCTATCTATCTATCTATCTATCTATCTATCTTTCACTCTTACCTAAGTGTAATCCATGACACATAAAATGATTCTGCTCTACCCCCATAACGAAAAAATTCAGGTTTGCAGTCAATAACTGGGGCAATCTTGTCTCCAACTTCTATTTAACCTCCTTCTCCCCTACAAAAGGAGACTCAGTCACCTCTTTGGTATGCCCAATTAGTTTTCTAAGTGTTTTCTACAACCTGTCTTCATGTGATAGACTTCAAATAAAAATGGAGTCTCCTCACTACCTGGAAGGTTGGATTATTCACAAGGACCCATTTTCCATGCAGCGCATATCTTTTCCATCTTGCTCTTCTCACTCTTTGACCACGTATGAGCCTTGTAACTGAGCTCTACAATGTATGTCTATCCAATTTAGCATATTTCTCTTTTACATATGAGAAAGCAGGTTCAAGGAGATTAAGAAACATATCTACAGGCCGGGCGTGGTGGCTCACGCCTGTAATCCCAGCACTTTGAGAGGCTGAGGCAGGCGGATCACGAGGTCAGGAGTTTGAGACCAGCCTGGCCAATATGGTGAAACCCCGTCTCTACTAAAAATACAAAAAGTTAGCCGAGTGTGGTGGCGGGTGCCTGTAGTCTCAGCTACTCGGGAGGCTGAGGCATGAGAATCACTTGAACCCAGGAGGCAGAGGTCGCAGTGAGCTGAGATGGCACCACTGCACTCCAGCCTGGGTGACACAGTGAGACTCTGACTCAAACAAAAAAAAAAGAAACATATCTACATAACGAGTAAAGGTCAGATTCAACTGAATTGAAACACTGTGCCTTGCCCAACACAGTAAAGTGGGAAATAGAACATCATGTCTTACATAGCCCATGTCTGCAGTAAAATGCATTGTGTTAATTTTATACCCATTTCGGATATTGCTAGCATTTTATTGTGTCAAAGCCTATCATTGATATTTCCTTATAGCATCTTCTTTTTAAAAATGCATCATATTTTCACCTAAAATATGAAAAAGTGCTATTAAAAATTTATGTTATTATAGAGTAAAATTTTATTTTACTCTCAAGCTCTGTTGGCCTTAGCATAACTATCTAGGTGCTTTTGTTACATAATGCATGGGGTTTTCCTGTTCAGTTTTTAAGCTTGTTGGTAGGAAACCTCATTTCTATAAGAAACCAAGGGTAATAACTCCATTTTATAAATTTTCATCACAACCCATGTTCTATTCAGGTAATCTGAATCAAATTGTACAGATATGATATGTCTTACATGCTAAGAGATATATTTAACAAAATAAACAGTTTAATTTTTCTATATTGATCTATTTCTTTCCACAAATAAGATTTAAGTAAACATGCGAATTTAACTGAACATGGACGAAAACTTGAATTGATAATCTTAAATAACACTAATGCTTCTTGCATATTCTGATGTACCTAGAGGAGAAAATTCCTCAAAATCTTTCATTTTAAAAGAAATCCTTCTTTAATTTGAAAGAAATCTTATTTAAAAATTTATTTTATTATTGATTAGCTAATTATAATTGTATATATTTATGGGGTAAAGAGTGACATTATGCTATATGTATAAAATGTAGAATGCTTAAAATCAAACTAAATAACATAGGCATTACATCAAATACCATTTTTTGTGGTGACAGCATAGGAAAGGTACTCTCTTGCAATTTTGAAAATATATACTGTTGGTGGGCATGTAAACTTTACAGGCATTATGGAAAGCCACATAGAGGTTTCTCAAAAACCTAAAAATAAAATTATCGTATGATCCGGCAACCCCACATCTAGGTATATATCCAAAGGATCTGAAATCGATATGTCACATAGCTATCTACACTCGAAATCTTTGTCATCATAGACCTGAATTTAACTATTGGTATTTAATATTGTCTTAGTCCATTTGGGCTGTTTGATGGTTAATATTAATTGTCAACTTGATTGGATTGAAGGATGCAAAGTATTGATTCTGGGTATCTCTGAGTGTTGCCAGAAGAAATTAACATTTGAGTCAGTGCACTGGAAAAGGAGGACCTACTGTCAGGAAGACCCGCCCACAATCTGTGTAGGCACCATCCAATTGGCTGCCAGCTTGGCTGGAAAAAGCAGTCAGAAGAAGGTGGAAGAAGGTGACTTGCTGAGTCTTCCAGCCTTCATCTTTCTCCTGTGCTGGATGCTTCTTGCTCTCAAACATCATACTCCAAGTTCTTTGGCTTTTGGCCTCTTGGACTTAACCAGTGGTTTGCCAGGGGCTCTCGGGCCTTCGGCCACAGACCAAAGGCTGCACTGTCGGCTTCCCTGCTTTTGGTGCCTGGACTGAGCCACTACTGGCTTCCTTGCTCCCCAACTTGCAGAAGGCCTATCGTGGGACTTCACCTTGTGATCGTGTGAGTCAATACTCCTTAATAAACTCTCTTTAATATATACATCTATCCTATTAATTCTGTCCCTCTAGAGAATCCTGACTAATACAGGCTGCTATTACAAAATATCATAAACTGGGTAGTTCATGAACAGCAGACATTTATTTCTGACAGTTCTGTTGCCTGAAAAGTTCAAGACCAGGGTGTCAGGATAGTCAGGTTCTGGTAAGTGCCACTTTCTGGGATGCAGACGGCTGACTTATCTCTGGATGCTCATATGGGGAAAAGGGCAAGGGAGCTTTCTGGAGTCCCTTTTAGAAGGGCTCTAATCCCATTCATGAAGCTCCACCCTCATGGCCTCATCACCTCCCAAAGGCCCCACCTCCTAAACCAATCACATAGATAATTAGGTTTTCAACATATGAATTTTGAGGGAACACAAACATTTAGACCATAGTAAGATATTATGTCATGTTAATAAATTCTTGAATGAGCAGTCCCTTATATTAACATCATCAATACTTTACTTTGAATTTCTTAAATACAGTACACAACTGGCAGATTTTCAAGCAGCGATGTTGGGCAGAATATAAAGGCAGTAAGTTCTGAGACTTTGAGAGAACCCAAAACCAGAAGAAGCAAACTTAAAACAGAAGACACAGTAATATATGTTATGAATAGTCACATAAGTATAGTGTTTGAGGGATTTCTTGGATGAGTTGTACATTAGTCTGTTCTCATGCTGTTAATAAAGACGTACCCAGGACTGGGTAATTTATAAAGGAAAGAGGTTGAATGGACTCACAGTTCCAAATGACTGGGGAGGCCTCATGATCATGGTGGAAGGCAAATGAGGAGCAAAATAGTCACATCTTAGATGAAGGCAGGCAAGAGAGTGTGTGCAGGGGAACTCCCCTTTATAAAACCATCAGCTCTTGTGAGACTCATTCACAATGAAGAGAACAGTACGGGAAAGACCTGCCCCCCTGATTCAATAACCTCCCATCGGGTCCCTCCCATGACACCTGGGGATTATGGGACCTACAATTCAAGATGAGATTTTCGTGGGGACATGGTCAAACCGTATCAAGTTGCAAAGTGCCATTGTACAACCTCAGAACACTGATATATCTGTCAGATACACTAGGTGATGCTTCAGTAAGAAACAATCCTCCATCTCCACAGCTTAAGTCAACCAAGGTTTATCTCTCACTCACTCTTCCTCCATAGCAGGTTTCCAGGTGACAAGGAGACATTGTCGCCCAGTGAATTCAGAGATACAGTCACATGGCTGTGAAATCTCATAAAAAAGTACTGCAAAATTTTCAAAGTACTTAGCAACAACAGTGTCACTGTTGAAAACATTAAAAGTATTTTCAGTAGTTTTGCTGATAGAAGGCAGGAGAGGAAATGGTATTTAAGAAAATGAGCACCAAATAATGACATGTCTTTAGAGAACTGTAGATGAGGAGAGGGATTCACTAGGCACTATGATGGGTGTGTAGGATATTTGAACATATTTAGAGTCCAATTCACCATTATAATGGAAATTGCAGCCCTTGTAATTGTATTTCATAATATTTTTCCTACTTCTTTTGCCTCTTCACTATATTGATGAATTAAAATACAATAGTATTGAGGCTATTTGCACAGAGAAAGGCTCATTTTTAAAACATTAATTATCCTTTCTTAAATGTTAAGGGAAGATTGCTGGGAAAATATCATCAGCTTCACTAATTTTTGTACTTTATTCATTTCTCTATTGATTGAGTCAGGATCATCAGTTTTAGAACTGAGTCAATGAGAGAGGGCTGAAATTTTGTTTCTTATATTAAAATTTTCATTCATCAGCTGGAGGACGCAAAGCAAGTAGGCACCTACTTGTTCATTATAGTGCAGTGATTCATTGGCTGTCTTTCTGGAGACAAGGAGATGTGGAATGAGTAGGATCATGATATTGTGTGTGTGTGTGTGTGTGTGTGTGCATGTGCCCACACAAAAACATTGGAGCCACAGTAAATACTTGGAACTGCTCCTCCTGAATTTACAAGACTACAATGCATAACAGAATAGTCAACCTTTTATTCTCAGTATTTCTTAAAGGTTCCTTTTTATTTTCATCCTAAGAAGTAACTATCCAAATAGAATTGGTTCCCAAGTATGATTAGAGAAAAAAATATTCAAATGCACAGAAACAAAATTTTGAAATATAAGAAAAAGGACACATTTATTTAAATAAGATCATATGGCATATATAAGGTTGATGCAAAAGTAATTGTGGTTTTTGCCATTAAAAGTCATGGTAAAAGTAGTAACTATATCTATACAACTACAACTATAAGTACATCTATATTTATACTACATCTATATATATAACCATATCTATATCTATAACTATACATCTACAACTACATCTATATCTATACATCTATAACTACAACTATATCTATATCTATACTACATCCGTATCTATATATCTATAGCTATATCTATATAACCACATACATAACTATGACTATATCTATAGCTACATCCACACCTATAACTATATCTATAACTATATCTATAACTATAAATATATCTATAACTACATTTATATCTATAACTACATCTAAACTATATCTATACTACATATATATCTGTAACCATATCTATAACTACATGTATAAGTACATCTATATCTATAACTACATCTTATCATATCTATGTTACTTCTGTATCTATATCTATGACTACTTCTGTATCTATAAATATATCTATAACTACATCTATATCTGTAACTACATCTATAACTATAAATATATCTATAACTACATCTATACCTATAAATATATCTATATCTATAACTATATCTATATCTATAGCTACATCTAATCTATAATTACATCTATATTTATAACTATATCTATAACTACATCTATATCTGTAACTATATCTCTATCTATAAATATGTTAATTATATCTGTATTTATATATCTATGCCCATACCTATACCTATATGTCTATAGATCTACATCTATATTCCTATATCTATATCTATTCAACTACCTATATATCTATATATTTGTCTCTATCTCTATCTACATATCTATAACTATCTATAACTACAACTACATCTATAAACATATCTACATATATATTCATAACCATACCCACACCTATATCTATATATGTATTCATATATTTATATATTTGTAACAATATATACATCTACATCTCTGTTATCTATGTCTATACCTATATCTATGTAGCTATATTTATATCTATCTATATCTAAATAACTACAGTCATCTGTCACTTAACAATAGGAATATGTTCTGAAAAATGAGTTGTTAGGCTGACTTTGTCATCATGGGAATATCCTAGTGTGCACTTACACAAACCAAGATGGGATAGCCAAACACACACCTAGGCTGTATGGTGTAGCTTATTGCTCCTAGGTTACAAGCCTGTACAGCATGTTCCTGTACTAAATAGCATAGGCAGTCGTAACAGTATGGTAACTACTTCTGTACCGAAACATATTGCAGGGTAGTTGCAGAGAATGGTATGGTAAAACAGAGAAACGGTATGGGAAAATATGGTCTCATAATCTTACAGAACCACCCTCCTATCTGTGGCTCATTGTTGACCTAAATATAATTATGCAGCCCATGATTCTCTATCTAAATCTATTTATATGAATACATCTGAGTCTATATAACTATGATATCGATTGGATGTATGTTCCTGCCAAATCTCATGTTGAATTGTAATCCTCAGTGTTGGAGGTGGGGCCTGGTGAGAGGTGTTTAGGTCATGAGGATGGATTTCTCATGGTCTGGTGCTGTCCTTGAAATAGTGCGTGACTTCTTATGAGATCTGCTTATGTGACATTTCCTCCCTACCCCACTCTGTCTCTTGTTCCTACTTTTGCCATGAGACTTGCCAGCTCCCGCTTTGCCTTTTACCATGAGTAGAAGTTCTCTGAGGCCTGCCCAGAAGCCGAGCATGTGCCAGTACCATGCTTCCTGTATAGCCTTCAGAACCATAAGCCAATGTAGCTTTTTTTCTTATAAATCACCTAGCCACAGGAATTTTTTATAGCAATGTAAGAATGGACTAATACATATATCTATCTATAACTATCTCTATCTCTATCACGTATGTCTTTGCCATAACCATCCATGAATGAACAGTGGGCATGCTACGTTTTCTGATAAAGCTTTGCACTGTAATGCTATTTGGAGCTCCCTAGTGCAGGCTTTCCTAAAAATGAGTTTTTCTGTGTTCTCCCTTATTCAGTTCTTTTCTTATTCATTCATGTAGAACGGCAGGAGTGGCTCCTTGCCTCACTGAGCCACTAAGTTTCCCTTGAATACTCTGGGGCCCACTTCCACCCACTGGCCTACTTTGAGGGCTTTTCTGGTTGGCTGCTGCCAACATCTCTTTGCAAGTGTATCCATTTTCCTCCTGATAAAAAATCTGTAGGGACATAGCAGAAGAAATAACACCAATCACAATCTTTGCCTGTATTGATGAAGACAATAGATGCATAGAAGGTCTGAAAGCCAGACTCTAACTTGAGGTCAAACTGTTAGAAACACATTGAAGAAAACAAGAAGATTCTTCCACTTTAAATATTTTCTGTATTTTTTCCTTATAGAGTTGATTTTTCTTTGCCGACTTTGAGGATTTTATAACAATAATTAAGACGGTGCCAGCAATGAAGATATTTCCTATGTTAAGAAATTACTACCTTTGTGTTACAGCAGTACCCTTCCTTCCTTCCTTCCTTCCTTCCTTCCTTCCTCCCTCCCTCTCTTTCTCTCTTTCTTTCTTTCCTTCTTTTTCTTTCTTTCTTTCTTTCTTTCTTCCTTTCTTTCTTTCTTTCTCTCTTTCTTTCTTTCTTTCTTTCTTTCTTTCTTTCTTTCTTTCTTTCTTCCTTCCTTCCTTCCTTCCTTCCTTTCTTTTTTTCTTCTTTCTTTCTTTCTTTCGACAGAGTTGCCCTGTTCTCAGGCACCTGCCAGTATGCCAGGATAACATTTTGTATTTTTAGTAGTGATGGGGTTTCACCATGTTGGCCAGGCTGTCTCAAACTCCTGGCCTCAAGTGATCTGCCACCTTGACCTCCCAAAGTGCTGGGATTACAGGTGTGAGCCACCACACCCGTCCAGAGTGGTACTTTTCAAACATTATTGTGTGTGTGCATATGCATGTGTATGAATGTGTGTGTGTGCATGTCTGTTTACTCATGCAGCAAACATTAGGGCTACAGTGAATAACCCACCTTACTTTCTCTAAATCGTACAGGGCAATATTGCATAGCAGAATGGATGGCAATGCATTTTAATATGTTGCACTTAGGTGTCTTCAAGATGGCTCCTATTTCTATAGGTCTTGGTGGACCTAAGCTTTTCATTATCTCCCAAGTGACACTGATGATATTAAGAAAAGAAAAAAATGAAAACCTAAAACAGGGGCCAGAAAGTTATTAGGTTGGTGCAAAAGTAATTATGGTTTTTGCCTTTCTTTTCTTTTTCTTTTTCTTTTCTTTTTTTTTTTTTCTTTTTTTTTGAGACGGGAGTCTTATTCGGTCACTCAGGCTGGTGTGCAGTGGCACACGCGATCTGGGCTCACTGCAACCTCCGTCTCCCGGGTTCAAGCAATTATCCCGTGTCTGCCTCCCAAGCATCTGGGACTACAGGCATGCACCACCATATCCAGCTATTGTTTTTATTTTTGGTAGGGACAGGGTTTTGCTATGTTATCCAGGCTGCTCTCAAACTTCTTAGCTCAGGCAGTCCTTCCACTTCGGCCTCCCAAAGTGCTGAGATTACAGGCCTGAGTCACCACACCCTGCCCAATCTGTTATTTTTTTTACAAACTATCTCTTGTGTTTTTATGACAACGACTGTTGTTGTAAAGACCCAGTTCTCTTATTTATATCTTTGAATATGTTAAGTACACTTAATTAAATATATTTTTCTTTTTCCTTGATCAACTCTTCACTTAGATGGAGTTCTTTGGATTATCAAATGCATAATTTCTATTGCATGATGGGCATTATTTTCAAATGGTCATTGATTTTGAAGACACATGCATCAGTTTGGTTTATGGCTCTTGAATGTATCAATAATGCTTAGCTGTTGATGTTAAGTATGTGTTCATCATTAAGTTGAGATTCTCTTATCTGTCTGATAGGGCCCTTGTTTAGACTTTCTGGTGTGGGATGCACATTTAGCTCTTGGCAGATTTTATGCTATTTCGATGGGTGATAGATGTTAGCTTTCAGACTCTTCATTTTCTTAAACTCTTGGTTTAGGTTCAGGGGTACATGTGTAAGTTTGTTACATGGGTAAATTGCATGTTGCAGGGGGTTGGTGTACAGATTATTTCACCACCCAGATAATAAGCACAGTACCCAATAGATAGCTTTTTGTTACTCATTCTCCTTCCTCTCTCTATCCCTGAGTGGTCCCAGTGTTTGTTTTTCTCTTCTTTGTGTCCATAGGTCCCCAGTTTCGAAAATAAGTTTGCATGTTCTCTGTTCTCACCTGGAGTCAACCATCCTCAACATTGCTAATCTAATTCATGTGAGTTTGCTACAGGATCCATAAGTCCAGATTCTGCTCTTGTAGTAGCCCAGGTTCCCATACCTAGTAATCTGCCTCCTCCTTTTTCCCTTTCCCTGTTTGCAGTGCCTTGCTTCTTCACACTTAGCAGAACTTTCTGTCATGCCCGGCACTCTGGTGTTTCCTCCAAGTTCTGGCTTCTTTCCATCTGTTTCCTATCTATTACCTATATGTGTGGTCTTCCTGAGAAATCCTCATACTAAATACAGTCATTGCTATACACATAAGTGTGTGTACGTTTATATTAGGTTGGCGGTACCAACTTAATACAATTTTAATCATTTCTATATGTTCAGTGCAGAGATATAAAGAACATACCATATACTTAGTTTATTATCAGTTTATCTTCATCAACTCACTCTTCATCTTTGCTCTCCTTCTGTAAATTAATTAGAACAAATGCATTTCTACCTAGATATAGCCATTTCCACATACTTCAATGTAGTTATCATGTTTTTTACTAATCCCAGTAGTATCTTCCAGATGGAAAATTCTTTGAGGTTCTTCAAATTAATTTTTTTTTTACGGATTGCTCAATCATGGTGGCCATTTCAACAAAATAACTTAAAGAAATATTTTAACTCATAGGAACTAAGCTATCACCCAATTTGCAGTTTCTTTTGTTTCCTCAAATCTCTGGGTGCCCTGAAGAAGATTAAATCTTTTGAGCATTATGTACTTTTCGGAGCATCTAAATTAATGGAGCATGCTGAGGGATTTTTTTTTTTTTTTTTTTTTACCTAACGCATCTATATGCATTTATTAGACCCTGACTGCTGCAGTTGGATTGGTGTGAAGGAAGGAATAGGTCTTTACCCAAACAGGATGGCAGATCACAGACATAAACACACACCCTGCCAGATTTTATGAGGAGGAAAATAACCCATTCCAGTAAGATGTTATCATGGATTTACACCAAGAGTTACTGCCTAGAAGGACTAAAATGCAATCCCCTCTCCCACATATTTCTAACAGAGCACCCTGCCAGATTGAGCCCAATTCTCTGTGGCTGTATCATCCCACACATTCATTTTTCTTCGTCCTGCTTTGGTGCCATACAGATCCTTTCTGTGACTTCCCTTGTTCATGTTTCTTTGCCTCCTTGTAGGATTTTAGATAAAGATAGTTTACTTCGCAAATATCAATGTTGTTTTACTTACTCATGCTAGACTTGGTTTTCTGATACATTTTGCCATCTGTGAAGAAGCCACAAGCACAGACTTATGCTGTTCATTTCTATTCACTTAACAGAGTAGTTCTTTTCCATGGAGGACGCTGAGATTATATGACACTTTTCAATTTATGCAGAACTGTGCAATCATCTTTTTGGAAACAAAATGCTTGCTGGGCAGACACCTCAGAGGTGGTACAAAGTGGCATAGACAGCCTTAGATGTGGCATCAGACTTTTCTGAGCTTCAGACCTAATGGAGCATATTTCTTTTATGGCTACTTATCAGGGCTGTAGTTGAGGGAATCTGAGAGGACACGTCCCACAATTCTGTGTAAATCAAAAGCCCTCCTACAATCTCAGGGACTTCTGTGTAAAAGAACTACTCTGTAAGTGAATGAAGACGAATAGCTCAGGTCAGTGCTTACAGCTTCATGACACATGGCAAAATTGCTCAGGAAATCAAGTCTATCAAAGCTGTGTCCAAAAGAGTTCATAGATTTCAATTTTATGACTGAAGGACTGCTTTAAATCAAAATCATATTTTGCTGCAAATATTAGTGTTGTTGAGAAAGTAGCAAACTTGGTTCCAGAAATCTCTTGGGAGAAATATATATATGTGTGTGTATATATATATATATATATATATATATATATATATATATATATATACATACACACATACATTTCCTGGGTAACTTCTGATTCTTATTCATAGAGCTGAGTCTCTCAAATTTGTGCAATGAATTTATTCCTCAAATGAAAATAACTCACCAATTTTTTTGAGAAGGGTTTGGAGGAATAGGTGAAAAAAAAACCCACATACACACACAGGCATACACATGCACACACTGCTATACATATAGAGATAGAGAAAAATTAGGTAACAGTAACGGGTTAAGGAAGATGAAAGGTAGAAGAAACCATGGCTAGTCCTTTATTTTCAAAATGATTTCCAAAGTGGACAGTGGGCCCAAAATCTTGTCCTCAGCCTCCCAAAGTGCTGGGATTACACGTGTGAGCCACTGTGAGCTGGAAACCATTGTCCTACGTGAATTAAGGCAGAAACAGAAAACCCATTACTGTATGTTCTCACTTACAAGTGGGAGCTAAACATTGTGTACTCATGGACATAAAGATGGGAACACTAGACACTGGGGGCTATTAGAGGGAGAGGGAGGAGGGCAAAGGTTGAAAAGCTAACTGTTGGGTACTATGCTTAGTACCTGTGTGATGGGATCAATTGTACCCCACACTTCAGCACCACATGATATAACCGGGTAACAAACGTGCACATATGCCCTCTGAATCTAACATAAAAGTTGCAAAAGGAAAAACAATGTAGCAAATGAAATCCCCTTCCTCTCTATTTTCTGGAAATTGGATTCTGCTGCACTGGGGACAGCAGAGCTTTATTGAACAAGAAGCCCACAAGACACAAGTCTTCTGAAATGTTTTCCCACAGTGGTGATTTCCTCCTGGGAACCTGTTTTCCTAGACAGGACAAATGCACTCTCTTCAGGACCCAGTGAGGCATGGACTTGCAACGGCAGCCTGTGTTTTCAAATTCAAATCAGGATGACAGCAGAACCACTGCAGATAATGACTCTTCATTTGAGAGGATGAGCAGTTTTATTCTGAAAGACATGGAAACCTAAGACCCAGAAATATTAGTTAATGTTTAGAAGTACTTAAGCTTAGAAGAGTGTTGAGTAAATCCTTGCTATGCCTTCAATAAGTTTTCAAGATTATTTCTTGGTATCTAATCAAGTCTTACTATTGTATCTGGCAACACTCATCTGCAACACTCTAAGCCTCCTTAATAATTTAAAGCAAAAAAAAAATGCATTGAGGTAAGCACTACAGTACTCGCTTTTACCATAAATCCAATAGATTTCTGTTGAATATATATTGGTAAGTCTATAAACACCTTCAAAAATTGTTATGGTCTACATTAACAAATGAACTGGGTACATATTAACAAATGTAGCTTGTCCTGTGTACATTTTAAATAATTTCATTCCAGGATAATTGGTTGTAAGGTGTTTCAAATTATATTCTTTGAGAAAAGCAGATCAATTTCAATTTAAAGAAACATTAAGAGTTGCAGGCTGTGCCCAGAATTGATGTTCGTGTTGTAAATCAAATCTCATTTTCTGCTCAGAATTACTAATTTATTTTCTTCCTATCCTAATGCCTACTTCATCACAAATAAAAATGGGTATATGATAAGATGTGCCTGTAGAATTTAATTTGCAATTTCGGACATTTAACATTTTTTAAATGTTACATTGACAATCTCCCTTTCTTGCTATCCACACAATTCTGATATGTAGCTGATTTAAGAGGCATGAGGAAATTCACACTAAAAGTCTACATTTTGAGGATTGTATATGTGTGTGTGGAGGTGGGGGTCTCACTATGTTGCCCAGGCTGGTCTTGAATCCCTGGATTCAAATGATCCTCCCTGTAGGTCTCCCAAAATGCTGGGATTACAGGTGCGAACCAGGCCCTTGAGGATCTTAATATTGGTTATCTTGACAATTTTAAAGCAGACAGCATCTGAACTCTTCTTCTATCTTCTAAACATGTTCCAAATTCTACCACCTCAAGGAAGTTTTCTAGAAATTATCGATGAAAGTGGTTCACATATGAGAAAGTAATGCCTAGCATTTAGTAATTCCTAATATTCTAGAGAATCTTGTTTGCTAGGGATTACATTATTTTAACCAAAGTAATTGTTAAGTTGTGAAAACAGAGAAGGCTACTGCTAAGATTGACAATTAATTGAGACAGGAATTGTGCCTTTATGTTGCCTAGTTGGGTCAAAATTTTGCCTTAAGAGTGGAAGTATCATTTTCTCCTATAATAAATTACACTTTCATAATTCCACAGTTTAATACATTATCACTGCATCAGAGTAAACTGCTACATTTTTTATTTGACAGTTGACACAAAAAGTTTTCCTGGGCAGATATCTCCATTATTAGACACTTCTGAAGGGAGTGATGCTGTTTTCTAACTTTTTAGAAAGAAACAATGAAGAAGAAGAGCACAGTTTGGGGAGCTTTTGATATGGAGACAGGAGATTTCTAAAGCAGTTAGAATATCAGACAAATATAATCTGTGTTTGAAAGTAGTAGGAATTCAACTGAAAAATAAATCCCCATGAACAAAAGTGCTGTACAGTCCCAAGAGTATAATCACGCTGTAATTATGTGGCCCTACAAATATGACACTGTAATGGTGGATCCATGTCATTATACATTGGTCCAAACCCACATTCTGTACAACACCAAGGGTGAACCCTCATGTAAACTATGGACATTGAGTGACAATGATGTGTCAATATAGGTTCATCAACTATACCAAATGTGCCACTCTGGTGGGGGATGTTGATAATGGCGGAGGCAGTGCATGTGTGAGGGCAGGAGATATGTGGGATCTCTCTGGACCATCCACTCAATTATGCTCTGAACCTAACACATATCTAAGAAAATAAATTCCTTATAAATGATATATAATATACTATGCACTCATTTAAAAAAATAGTAAAGACCTAATAACAACTTGAAATAAATTAATTCATTCATCAAATAATTTCAATGATATTGTGTTAGTTGCTGAAGACTCAAAGACAAAACACCAAGTTGTCTAGGAGATAGGGGTGTTTATGTGATATTGTACTTATTGAGTCTATTACATTAATTGCCCTCATGACTGGCAATGGGGGATCTGTTGATTTCTTTATATTTTCTAATTAAAGACATCTCAGAATCTCACTTTTTTTTTTTCAAATGAATGCTTAGTCTTTCACATTGTTTCTTAATTTCAGTTTTCATCTGTCAAAGAGGGTGGAGTGCGTGTGTGTGTGTTTGTGTGTGTGTGTGTTTCCTGGGAGTTATATCTCAAAAGGCATAGGTGTCATTCATTTTTATACAAAAGTGGAATTTAGAAACAGTAAAACCTGGACGTGTGCGGTGGCTCACGCCTGTAATCCCAGCACTTTGGGAAGCCGAGGCGGACAGATCATGAGGTCAGGAGATCAAGACCATCCTGGCTAACACGGTGAAACCCCATCTCTACTAAAAATACAAAAAATTAGTGGGCGTGGTGGTGGGCGTCTGTAGTCTCAGCTACTCAGGAGGCTGTGGCAGGAGAATGGCGTGAACCCGGGAGGCGGAACTTGCAGTGAGCCAAGAAAGCGCCACTGCACTCCAGCCTGGGTGACAGAGCGAGACTCCATGTCAAAAAAAAAAAAAAGAAAGAAAGAAAAGAAAGAAAGAAGAAAGAAAGAAAGAAAAAGAAAGAGAGAGAGAAAGAAAGAGAAAGAGAAGCAATAAAACCTGGCAGCTCAAAACCAAGAGAATTCTGTACTAGCTTAATTATAGCCTATGCAAATGATGGCATGCACATCAGACCCAAAACAGCATTTAAAATTCTCTTCTTTTTCAGGGTCTGCCAAAGAGAATGGCATACACCACAAAGTAAAAATTAAAATGCTTGGAAGGGCATTAATAGGCATTTGCTAATGGCAAAATAATGACCTCAGACCTTATGAAATGTTTCCTTATAGAAAAGAAATGCACAATCTCTGACTGTTAACTCTGTTCAAAACCTCAGATCAGATATACACATCAATTTGAATGGTGGAGACCTAATGTAGCCTGATAAAGCATGCCAAAACTGGGATCCCTATGGAACCACCCCCGATAGGGAAGTGTGCTCATGAGAGAGGACTTCCTAATTATTGGAAAATGTATCTTTGTCTTGGAGAATCCACAAGCTTTTACAAATCACTGTGTACTCTTTGCATACCATGCACTTTCCAATATTAGTCCTAATTATAGGGGGAAATTAGGTAAGCCTTTTCTTGGATCAAGAACCACCCAGCCCCCTCATCCTTTTACATTGCTCCTTTATTTTATCAGCTGTCCCCATCAATCTTCTCAGCATTTCCATTCTTGCTACCCACTCAGCTGGAAGGTTGGTTGCTATAGTTTGGATGTTTATCTTCCCAAACCTCATGTTGAAATTGAATCCCCAATGTTGGAGGTGGAGCCTAATGGGAGGTGTTTGGGTCCTGGGATTGGATTCCTCTTGCATGTCTTCATGCCATCCTTGCAGTAATGGGTGAGTTGTATTAGTTCCTGCAAGAGCTGGTTCTTTAAAAGAGCTTGGCAGCTCACTTGCGCTCTCTCTTGCTTCCTTTCTCACCACATGATCTCTGCACAAACCATCTCCCCTTCTGCCATGAACAGAAACAGTCTTAGGCCCTCACCAGGTGCACAATCTTCCAGCCAGTAGTATCATGAGCCAAATAAATTTTTTATCAATTACCCAGACTCAGATATTCTTTCATGGCAACACAAAACACACTAGGACATTAGCCAAGCTCAGTGAATAAAGAGAGTCACTTGCTGAACATTCTAGACGCATAAGCATTTGAAGGCTCTAAAGCCTCTGTTTTGAATGCAGGGTGTCTTCATGTATTTTATCTGAATGAGGTTTACCTGCAGTGCTTGTTGAAGTACCAGACTTTTTAGGAGCATTTCTCACCCATCATCAAAGAACTAATTCTCTTGGTGTAGAATGCAAGGATCTTTATTTTAGCAAACTTCCCAAATGGTGTAGTGAACACTACATTGGGAAAAACTTATCCAGAAGGCAAATGATAAATTTTTTACCTTCAACCAGACGATGTGTGTGCTCGGGTCTGCTGGGTAGAAATTAGAGAAGGAGGAGAGGGCATGGCCCTCATCTTGTGTCTTAGGAGTCAACAATAGACTCCTCAATATTCAGGGTCCTTCTAATTTGAGTTTTCTATTTAAAATTATTGTTCATCTCTTGTAGCCAATGTATCTGAGAGTGGGCAGGTTAGATCACTCTCAATCCGAGCTGAGGCATGAAGAAAAAGTGTGTTCCTTAAGAGAGGTAAGATTTGGCACAGACATTTATGTAGATTTAAAAAAAAAACTATTCATGACCAGCTTTGGTTGAAAATATATGTGATTCACATTTTCATTAGTCTCAAACTGCCACATATTAAGATATTTGTGTTAAATACTCAATATATGAGTTTGTTTGGAAATAGCACTAGTTCCTTTAATTTAGAAAAATATGGAGAAGAGCTCTGGCCTGAGAAGCTCTTGGCCTCTGGTGCACACAAACTCACACACAAACATGCCATAACCCCAATAACTTTCAGTAGTCTATATTGACCAAAGGGATTTCTAATTTCTGGGTATACTTTAACTTCATTAAATCATCTCAGCATTTTGGACTAACTGAATTTATACAAAAATAAATGTGTGGAAACCACAGAATTCATGTCTTTGCTGTTTCTTAGTTTGTAAGCCTAAGACACCTATTATTTTAAGCCAGGCACAGAAAAACAAACGGCGTATGGTCTCATTCATAAGTAGAATCTAAGAATCTTTATATCACGGAAGTAGAGAGTAGAATGGTGGTTAGCAGGGGATGTTGGGGGTTAGGGAGATGTTGGCCAAAGGATACAAAATTTCAATTAGACAGGAGGAATGAGTTCAAGAGATCTATTGTACAATGTGGTGGCTACATGTAATAACATGTTGTATTCTTGAAAAATGCTAAGAGAGTGGCTATAAAGTTTTCTCACCACAAAAATTATAACTATGTGAGGTAGTACATTTGTTAATGAGCTAAATTCAGTTATTCCACATTGTATATATACTTCAGACCATCATGTCATCCATGGTAAATATATGAAATTTTCTTTGTCTATTTAAAAAAGAAAGTAAACACGTAAAAATATATATCTTTCAGAAAATATTCACCAACCCCAAGTTATAATGTTAGTCAAATGCGGTTTCAGAGTGATAAACTGGAAAAGCATTTAGAAAAAAAAAAACTATATATATATATTTTTTATTTTGGGGAAGACTAATATAGACATGCAAATGCATACATGATTAACTGGGCAACTTTACCTAATTTTTTGAAACCAGCTTTCTCATGGATGTGTATAGGAGTAAAAATAAGAGACTTAATATTCACCCAAAATAAATTGTGTGTATATTCTATGTGCTGGTGGATGTGTGTTAGGGCTAAGAACTGAGAACTCTCCTTTATGATTCTTTACTTGACAGGAAACATATCTATATTCCCGAAATCCAAGCATATGTCATTGCTGCTCTCAGCACAATAAACAAATTGCTACATTAACCATTTTTTAAATGGGTTGGGTGTGGTGGCTCATGCCTGTACTGCTAGCACTTTGGGAGGCTGAGGTGGAAGGATCACTTGAGCCCAGGAGTTCAAGACCAGACTGAGCAACAAAGCGAGACCTCCTCTCTACAAAAATAAATAAATAAACATTTAAGAAAATAGCCAGTTGTGGTGGTCGCTTGAGCTAGGGAGGTGGAGACTACAGTGAGCTGTGATTACACCACTGCACTCCAACCTGGGTGACAGAGTGAGGCCTTGTCTCATGAAGTGAAAAAAAAAAAAGAATTATTGATACAGTTCCCAGAAAGTGGATTTTAGGAAAGCAATACCCTATTCCCTATTTTTGCCTTTAATTCCCCTTTCCTTTGTTTATTGTAAAAATTCACAGAGTACACCATTAAGACCCTGCTCTCTGGCCTGAGAAGCTCTTGGCCTCTTGTGCACACAAACTTACAGAGGCATCACTCCCAAGCATGCTTCTCAAACCCTGTATAGGGTGCTCATGCTTTGGGTACCTATGCACATTATCTCCATCGCTCATTCTCCCAGAATAAACTTCTTCACAAAGTTTCTCTGGCAAACTGCTACATCTGGTTTATATTGGCACATGGATGTGCAGAAATTGATGCATCATAATATCCGGGTCATGCACACTGATGACTGGCCTTCGGTGGTGCCTTTCATTGAGTTTCATTTAGTTATTTAATTTGATATTGCATACAATGCAGTAAGCATCTACAAACCACCACACCAAACGAAAGTCGATACCATGACAATACATTAATTTATTCAATGATCTCCTCACAAACCCATCTTTCCCTTCTAAGTTAATCATCATGATTGTCTTAATTCATTTGAGCTGCTATAATAAAATATCATGGACTTGGGTGGTGATATGGTTTGGCTCTGTGTCCCCAACCAAATCTCATCTTGAATTGTAATCCCTATATGTCAAGGGAGGGACTTGATGGGATGTGATTAGATCTTGGGGCTGGTTTTCCCCATGCTGTTCTCATGGTAGTGAGTAAGTTCTCATGAGATCTGATGGTTTTTAAGAGGCTCTTCCCCTTTCGCTCTCTCCCTCTCTCTCCTGCCACCAAGTAGGACATGCCTGCTTCCCCTTCCACCGTGACTGTAAGTTTCCTGAGACCTCCCCAGCCATGTGGAACTGGGTTAATTAAACTTTCTTTCTTTATAAATTACCCAGTCTCAGGTTGTATCTTTATAGCCGTGTGTGAAAACAGATTAATACAGGTGGCTTATAAACAACAGACGTTTATTGCTCACTGTTCTGGAGGCTGGAGGCTAGGATCAGGTTTCCAACATGGTAGGATTCTGGGGAGGATCTTCCTGGATTCTTCCTGGTTGCAGACTGGCATCTGCTCATTGTAATTCTATCCTTATATAGCAGAAAGAGGGCCAATGAGCAATCTGGGGTCTCCTTAATAAGGGCACTCATCCCATTCATGAGGGCTCCACCTTCATGATCTTATAACCTCTCAAAGGCCCCACCTTCTAATATAGATGCTCCTTGACTAACATGAGGTTACATCCAAATAAACCCATCATAAGTTGAAAATATTGTAAATAAAAAATGCGTTTAATATACCTCACCTACCAAATGTCAAAGCTGAGCCCAGCCTACCTTAAACATGCTCAGAACACTTACATTAGCCTATACGTGGGCACAATCCTCTAATCTGACGTCTATTATTTATTAAAAAGCTGAAAATCTCCTGTAATTTTTTGAATCCTCTACTAAAAGTGAAAGATGCAGGATGTATGGATACTTGAAGTACAGTTTCTGCTAAATGTGATCACTTTCATACCATCATAAGTCAAATCATCCTAATTTCCAATTGTCTGTACTATCACCTTGGGGTTTAGGACTTCAGCATATGGATTTTAGGAGTGACACAAACATTCAGTCCATAAAAATCATGAATCTTATGTTTAGGATATTCTTCCTTCCTTTCTTTCTCAAATGAGGCTTTGTTTGACTGGCATTTATTTTTAAACATGCATATGCTTTTATTCTTATTGCCTTAAATTTTCCAAAAAAAAAAAGTAAACCTCAGTTTGGAATCTTGTTGAGCTCATGATTTTAGTTGAGTAAAACCACTGCAGTGTTTCCCACAGTGCTGTGCTATGTGTGATAATGAGTGGCACATGAAGATTTGTTATGTGAAGACACTGTGATATTATCAGAGGTGACCTGCATGGTCTCTGGAGTTTGTGTTTGTGAGCCACGCTGCTATAGGCATTGTTCTACATTTTTTCCATTGGCTACCGTATATGTTTCAATTTCTACTGGGTATACACCCAGGAGTGCTGTGGTTAGCTACAGGCTCTGGGGATGTTTAGATTTACAGATCATGTTAAACTGTTTTCCAAAGTGGTTGCACTGATTCACTATTCTCACTCAGAATTCATCAGGGATACTGTGGATTCACATCAGAACTTAGGCTTGACTATCAGCTGATTTGTTTCTATTTGCCAAACTTGTAAAATATCATCTGGCACATATCTTCATCTCATTTCTAATTTAAAGATAATGTGGCTGAGTGTGGTGAAGCTCACACCTCTAATCTCATCACTTTGGGAGGCCAAGGTGGGAGGATTGCTTGAACCCAGTAGTTCAAGACCAACCTGGGTAACATTTTGAGATCCTTTCTCTACAAAAAATAAAAATAAAAAATTAGGCAGGCATGGTGGTGGCCGCCTGTAGGCCCAGCTACTAAGGGAGCTGAGGTGGGAGGATTGCTTGACACCAGAAATTGGAGGCTGTAGTGGTGAGCTAAGATCTTGCCACTGCCCTCCAGCCTGGGCAGCAAAGTGAGACACTGTCTCTGAAGATAAAATAAAGGTTAAAAAAAAAAAGATAAAGACAATGTGCTTCCATTTAAGGCAGTGTTTACGCTCTTGTTTATGTTCTTTTACTCCCTTAAGTAAGTTCCATTTGATTTCTAATTTACAGCATATTTTGTGATATGAGAATTAAATATTATCAATGATTTTTCTTGTTCCATTTAGAGGATCCTATTTTGTCTTCTAATCCAAAACTGAGATAAATTTCATTTCTAGACTTTTTAATAAGAAATCTCTATTGCACAGAGACAAACCCAGATGGGTCATGGTATATTATTATTTATACACCGTTGCATAAAACTTGTTAAAAATGTCTTTAGATGTTTGAAAGTAATTCATAACTGAAATAAACTTTTTTTTTTTTTTTTTTTTTTGAGATGGAGTTTCGCTCTTGTTGCCCAGGCTGGAGTGCAGTGGTGCAATCTCAGCTCACTACAAGCTCCGCCTCCCGGGTTCAAGCGATTCTCCTGCCTCAGCTCCCCAGGTAGCTGGGATTACAGGCATGGTGAAATCGATTTTTGATTTTCTTTTCCTTTTTCAAAGTCTCTGTCAAGTTTCAGTGTTAAGGATGACACAACAGCCTTAAAATATGAGTTTGGACTCTTCCATTTCCTTTTTTTTTTTTGTGGTTGCATAAAACTGGGATGATCTGTTTCTTGAACATCCCATAAAAGTTATCTGGGCTTGATGCTCTAAACTGTTGAAAGACTTTGAGCCACTCCTTTTTTACTTCTTAGTAAGCCAGCCTTCACAAAATTCTGGAACCTTCCCTTAACCTTTGCCCCTACGTCAAAGTGTTTGAAGTGTGGTATTTTGTTCTTTTTAACCTGTATTTTATCTCTAGTTTTGCCCCCTTCTACATTTATGTTTACTTGTTTTTGTCTCTTTATTCCTTAGTCAGTATTGCCTCACATGTGCCTCTTTTCCTAGTTGTTTTTCAAAGAACAACTGTTGGTTATGTTAAGTTTCTCAACTGCACTATTCACTTCATAATTTATATTTTTTATTTCTTCTCTTATTTATATCATTCCCTTCATATTCTTGTGATGTGTGCTATTGTTTTTTTTACTGGGTTTTTGTGTATGGGGGGAGGGTTTGTTGTTGTTTGTTTTTTGAGACAGAGTGTAGTTCTGTTGCCCAGGCTGGAGTACAGAGGTGTGACCAGGGCTCACTGCAACCTCTGCCTCCCAGGTTCAAGCAATCTTCCCATCTCAACTTTCTGAGTAGCTGGGGCTACAGGTGTGTGCCACCATACCTGGCTAATTTTTGTACTTTTTGTAGAGACAGAGTTTTGCCATGTTGCCTACTCTGGTCTCTAACTCCTGAGCTCTGGTGATCCACCGGTCTCAATCTCCCAAAGTGCTAGCATTACAGGTGTGAGCCACCATGCCCAACCCTTTTTATTGTTTCATGTGAGCACTTGGATCACCACTTTTGAATTGCTTCATTTTTTGCTTAAAATTTCTAAGGATATAATTCCTTCAATTAACTAATTTTACTTAACATAATATTTCAACATTTAGTATATCCATTATTATTTACTTCTAATAATACTTTAAAATTTTGCACGATTTCATCTCTAACCTATGAGTTGTTTACCTAAGCATGTTCATATTTTTATTTAGTATGTGGGAATTCATTTTCTACTTCCTTATTATTAATTTATAAATTAAAGTAAACTAATGTCAAAATAATATGAATTAAGAGTTAGACAGAAAGTATTATCTCCATGATACTTTTTCTTTGATATGTGTGGAGGGTTTTTTATGGCCTAATAGGTGATCAATTATTGTAATACTCTAAATGCTCAAGAAATAAAGTGTCGATTAACATGGTCCATCTCACACCCACACACCTCATTATTAGATATCTTTGTGCATTGCTTCAAAGTATTTTAGTTCTACCTCCAATGCATACTACTTTGGTGATCAACTCCATGCGTGTCTTATTGAGTTCAGGCAAGTACATTAGCATCTTTTTGAAGCTGTAGAATTCTGTAAGCTCTCAGGGACAAACAGAAAATGCTGAGGGAGTTTATACGTTTAGGGGCCAGTTTAGCAAATGAATGATGGGGACTTAAAATCAATGCTTGTACATTTTACCTTTTCATCCACAAATGTGCAGTTGTGAGAAATAATTTGTAAATTTCCAAGTCTCAGTGAAATGAAGCATCAGTCACCAAATTTGCTAAAAATTCCTTTTATTAGCTCTTCCATCTTTCCTGTCCTGTTACAGGTAGTGAGACAGGCATGAGCAGAGCAGGAGAGGGCTCTTCCCCCACCCGCCAGGAATGTCAGGCAAGAATCGGGTGATGGTGTGACAATTATCATATTGTGTCTCTCAAAGGGATAAATTGGCATCTGGCACCAGGAAGAGGCCATTTTCTAACTGTCCACACCCGTTGCACTAAAGTGTCAATTGAATGCAAGCACCAAGGAGATGCAACTTCCCAGCCATGTGCAATAAGAGACAAAATGGCAGAGTGTGACCTTCCAGGGGCACTCCACCAGAAAAGGGAAGAAAGCCTCAGATGGGCATGCATACAACTTGCTGAACACACTGCGTGTGCTCAGTTCCCAAGGCTAAGGATGGCACTGCACATGTGGAAGAATAAATTGTCAGAGGTGCATCGGTTTGTCTCTACTTTTTCCCAGCTTCTCTCAAGCTCCAAACTTCTATGCCACCTGGATTTTACTAAGAAGAGTATGTGTCTCCCAATCTGAGTGAAGACAGGTAAGGAGGAGTCACTGTGTCATACCACAGCCACGGTGGGAGAGAAATAAAAGCAAGTGTTATCTTGCTGTCTCTTAACTATAAAGCCATTCAAGGCTGCCCCAGGATAAAGCCACCCTCAACTGCTTCATCCCATGAACACCCATTCATTGTGCCCTGCATCACTCAATTTTGTTTTTACTTCTTGTCCTCTCCACTTTTGAAGAACTGATCATTGGAGAAGTGGCCAGCAGCTTAAGCACTCCAGCGCCTTGTTCAGAACACCCGCTGTTTGATGGACGATTCTGCTTGGTGCCTTTGCACACCACTTATGTGATTCATCTCCTTGGAGTGCTCATAAGCTACAGTCCCCCTAGGAGGTGGAACAGAAAGCCCTTTTCACCAGGTAGTTAATCAGTCCCTTGTCCTTGCAGTATCTGGGCTCATTCTGTTGGTATATGCATTGAATATTGTATCTTTTCATATATAGCCTTTTCTTCTAGAATAGGACGTCAGCCAGAAGTGATAGCTCACGTCTGTAATCCAGGAACTCTGGGAGGCTGAGGTGGGAGGATGGCTTGAGGCCAGGAGTTGGAGACTAGCCTGAGCAATACAGACAGACCCTATCTTTAAAAAAAAAAAAAAAAAAAAAATGTAGCCAGGAATAGCAGCATGCACCTGTAGTTCCAGCTACTTAGGAGGCTAAGGTGGAAGGATCGCTTGAGCCCAGGAGGTCGGGGCTACATTGAGCTATGATCACATCACTGCACTCCAGCCTGGGCAACAGAGTGAGACTGTGTTTCTAAAACAAATAGATAATTTAAAAAAATAGAATAAAATATCCATTAAAGACCACCATCAGAAAATACATTCAAGGGATTTAGGATCTATGTTGAAATGACAATGAGAGGAACCCCAGAAAGTGAAACAAAACAAGGCAAAAGAAACAAAAGGTATGCCTAAATGCTCCAAATTGCTCAATCTATGAAAGTGATTTTGGGGAAAAAATGCACACACTGCAAGCATTTTAGTTCATTTGTTATGGATAGACACGGTCGGGTAGCCCTAAAAATTAAAGTGATCACTTTACAGACTTGCATACAAAAACAAACGTCCTCTGGCTGACTTGCCTTTTTTATTTTCCGGGGACTGCATGTCTAATTGGCTGGGGGCCTTAGGAAGAGCTTATATTATTTTAACATTTTATTTTTTTTTATTCATTCTCTGACTTTTCAAATCTAAAGCCAGAAAAACCATGAAGTTCTTCAGGGAAGAAGGGTAGAATCTGAACATCTTAAAGCAAGTAATGTGAAAGAAATGGATAATTACCACAGAAGAAAAAAAAATCATGAGTAAATTTACTGTTCATATTTTTATGATTAAATAGAAGCAAAGATTAGTGACCACTAGATCAATTCCAAATAATTATTTGCTAGTGTATAATATGAACCTGCGTGTAAATTATTATAATATTTTCCGACCTATACTAGATCATTATTATTTGACCTATAACAAAAAATATAGGGCGTGGAAATGACTCAGATACCAGATTTTGTACTAGGAGCAGTTTCTTTTAAATTCCATTTTAATTTTGGTTCTTGCTAGTTCCAGCATGCACTTTGAACCTCTCAGCAGGACCCTGTGATTTTAGAGTTGAAAATCTCTACATATAAGGTCTCTGTTTAAAATACTGGCTGGTGAGGCAGGAGGAAAATCACTTGAACCCAGGAATTTGAGGTCGCAGTGACCTATGATTGTACCACTGCACTCCAGCCTGGGTGACAGGGCAAGATCCTGTCTCTAAAAGAATAATAAAAATAAAAATAAATAATAGAGGATCACTCAAGCTCAAGAGTTTGAGACCAGCCTGGACAACATAGAGAGACCGCATGTCAACAAAAAATAAAAATTAAAAATAAACAGATAAGTACTGAGTGGCCCCAGTGAAATGATTTCTTTCGCTGGAGAAATCATTCATTGTATTTCATTTTTATTGTACTTAAAATAGTGCTTTAAAAATATAAATGTATTGGATTGGATTTTTCAAAGTAGTTTTACCTAAATCTACTCACGCAAACGAATGTTCTCTGCCATATCGGTTCCCCATGGAATTTGAAATCCCCTTCCGTTGATCTTGACAAATTTCAAAGAGATATGAAAGCCTCCTCCAGATATTATCATGTGTTTGTACACATATGCTCTATCCACAGTCCTAGCACATCCTGTCAATTTGGCCACACAGTCACATTACGGAAGGACAAAGATCCATCTTCAATTTGCTCCTTCAACCTCACCCAAGCTATATCTTGAGTCCAACCCAATGTTTTCCTGCTGGAAAGTTGCAGAACAAAGATAAGATTCTCATAGGTGTAATCCATGATCTTCCCCAAAATGGTGTCCAACATGACCATGAAACATCACAGATGGAATCTAGAAGGAGGCACCACCAACATGAGCTAAAAGGAAGCTTAGTTTTATTGCTCTTCTGTTTAAATTTGACATTATCTGCCCTCCTACCACTTTTCTGACATAGACGTATGTTCCTCATCATTTTCATGTGCAAGACCCTCTCAATCCCAACTCTGGTCTCTGCGTACTTGTATTGCCTCCACAAATGTGCACCTGCCGTCCCAAAACCCGTTTCTCTAAAAGGCATACATTAATCATTTACTGTGATTGTGCCAAGTGATAAAGAGGACACACAGAAGAGTAAAGACTAGGGTTTTTCTCCTTGGGCTGCTCATAGCAGTTGAGGTATAGGGTCATGTTGCAGGGTATTGCAGTAGAGGCTAAACCAATCGTGCCTCGGAAATATTCAGGCATGGTGACAGTGACATGGATGGACCACAAGGCAGGGCTCCCTGAGGTTCACAATTAAGATGGAATCCTAGATGAGTGCAAGTTGACTCCTAGACAGGAGCTCTTTTTGCTCCTCTAGGAAGCAGCAAGCCTGACTCATCCCTGTTTCCTCCCCTCATCCTGCTGATACATTTCTGCAGTGACCCTGCTGTCTACATGGGGCTTTGATGTCCAGCGGGTCCTTGATTCTGGCTGCTTTACTCTGCTGCCCACCCAGCATAGCCTGTCCCTGTGCATGCTAGCAGAGCTCAGACCCCAGGGCAATGCCTGCCCCACCAGAGCAGACAAGTCCTTCCCTGACCCTGCTGTCATTTATGAGTCATGAACACAAAACATGGTGGCCTTTGTCCACAGCCTATAAATGCAAATGTTCCAGTCAGCCAACAGCCAAAACATCACATTGCCTACATCACAACGCTGCTTATTTATTAAAGCAAAACACAACATTTTATGTGGCTGTTCATGGAGGCAGGCAACCAAACACAGAAAAGGAAAAAACAGAATTACTCACTGCTGATGGGTTCTATTTTATTAACAGGTGAAGACACACTATTAATTTTACGATTGAAAATGTTATGAATGAAGAGAAACTGACAACTATATAATTAGCAAGAGGAAATCTGCTTAATAACAATTTCTTGATTATCAGAGGAAAAAAAAATCTCATAAAAAGGGCCCATCCTGGCCATAGGATTTGAACATAACAAGAATGGTGGTGATATTTGGAGACATTTAAAACCATTTACATACAGAAGGGCAAATAGACAAGTCCAATTCCACTAACTGGTCATTCAGAACATGTTTATGGGAAGCTAATTTACATTTCAGTGACTTTATAAATATATCTTCTGTAACTGAAATTGAAGACAAAAAATATTTCTTACTATTCTGCCCTCAAACTCTCCATTTTCTGGGTCCTTGGTCTTTGCTTTCCTGACCATCATTAAATACAGAAGCACCAAATACAAATCTCAAACAGGCATGTGTTAAATGACCTGGTAAAATAGCCTAATCATGTAGCTGGGCCCTTCCTAGAATATTTTATGGATATAATATTTTTCAAGATCGCTTAATGCTGCAGATTTGGTTTCAGTGATTTAAGCACTATCACTAATGGCAGGACTTTTGCTTTCTCTCTGCAGTGCCTCCTTTAAGAAGGTATCAGGTTTAAACCCTGGAGAAAGACATCCAAAAAAAAGGACAAAGCTGTGGCAACCAAGGAAGCCCTGCTATGACTCTCTGCTTCAAGCCAAGTCAAATGACCCCTAGTTGCTCCTTGATCACAGAACAGGTAACGACCCAGAAGGTGCAGTTGCAGTTCAATGTGCCTTGTGGTACTTGGACACACTCCCTGTACTTAGGAAGGTACCCAATCTCATCTACTTCTGGCAACAGGTGTCTATGAGCACACTCTCAAAAATGTTCTTACCCACCCTTTGGGGTCATTCTGCTTTTCCATAAACTCTGGATAATTTTTAAGAAGAACAATGGCATTTAAGAGTTTGTAAAAGCCTCTCTTCAATCCGACTTATTTATTTACTCTAAGAAAGCCTCCTAAAATGTTCTTTTCTCAAATGTGCTATTTCTAATGTAAAGGAAAAATCAATAAACCCATATGCATTTAGTCTTCATATGAGAACTCATATATTTTTGTATCATTTGAAATGCAAACTCAGATTTTTATTTCTCCCTCAAGGAAAATTACAAGGAAAACCGTAGACCCTCCGTAAAAGATGTTAGTTTATTTTGTTTTCAAAAGAAAATGTAATTCTTTCTATTTTGAATTCATCCCTATTTTTAATCTTCCCTTTGGGAAAAGGAAACGCAGGAGGAAAATTTTGAGGGGTGTAACCACCAGATTATGACTCAATACTAAAATATCCAGGTAGAAATTACTCAGTTGTTTTAAACTTGAGGGAATATATGTGACATACTTATTGAATATCCAGAAATTTTCTGAGGAATGAATAGGTAAGTTACAGCTTCTTAGACATGCTTCAATTACTTGACTTTTTTAGTAAAAATGTTTTCAGTTCTCTGATTAATTGCCTGACTTCTGCAAATTGTCTGGCCACATCATTTATATCAGTTGCAACAAAGTGCTAACAGCCTGACAGGCAAAGTGATTGCAGTTCTTACGAAGCTTAATGGCAACTATGTCAAACTGAAATTTAAAAAAAGAAAAAAAGAATTAAAAGAAATTGTTTAGCTATAATCTACGGCAAAATACTGTTTAATTGCTACTTTGTTTGACATATATAATCTTAAGGTTTTTTCATCAACCTATGCAATGAAAACCTAAAGGATGTTAGATGAAAAAATATATATATATAAATATATATTTACATATGTATTTATATTTTAATATTTAAATATACGAACATGTGTTTATATATGAATTTTATAAAATATATAATATACAAATATTTTTATGCAAATAACATAAATAATATATAAAAATATATTCATATATTATATATGTAAAAATTTAGGAAAATATATATTATATATTCATATCCACATAAAATCTATAATTTATTTTATATATGTTATATATTATATCTATTTTATATTTATATATTATATTTATTATCTCTCTCTATCTGGAGATCTGGAGTTAAGGTATCTATAAAAGCCTCATAGATCAGTGGTAACTCTACGCATGTAAACACAATGCTCATTCCTTTCCTAATGTCTATATTAAGGAGGCAATAACAGTTTGACCAGGTGGCAATAAAAAAAGGTGTAGAATTATATTTTAGAGATAATGTTAGATTGGTCTTAGGTAGAAAAGTTGTAGCTTTCCCATGTAGCATACAATGGGAGTGATCTAGTTAGTACCATTATTTCATATTGACAGTTTTTAAAAAAACAGATGTCTTCTGAGTTCAATTTTATTTGCATCTTTAACCCAAACACTAGCAGTTAAGATGAATTATGTCTACTTTCCTATAATATCCAGTCTCTAACACAATTAATTCCTACTGATGTCTTCAGTTCTTTCATTTTGAGCTTGATCTTGGTCGAACTCAAAAACGTGGATATTGTCTTGGCTACCAAATCTCATGTGATAAGAGATTAATAAGACAGCTATACAGCAATGGCCTTCTCCTATAAGATCATTTCTGAAGACTACAGGTTTCTCCATCTATGACACATTATAAAAGCCCCAAAATGGTTGACATCTTGCACCCTGCCAAGGTGGGGCAAAGGGGGATTATTCTGCTACCTAGACTATTCCAGACCTTGCTTCCCTGCTCTGATTCACTTTCTTCTTCGTATCAGAATTTGTAAGATATTTCTCTGATTTGTTAATATACAATTCTCTACCCCCAAGCTCAAATCAGTTTTCCTTACTACTCAAGCTCAGCTCCGATTCAGGGTACTTTGAAGTCTGACATTTATCAGGCCTAGAGAACTTGTTGTCATGCCTGAAATTAAAAATGAAATCCCTTGAGATGTTGTATCTTAAGAACAAAAAAATAAAAATAAAAAAGTCTTTAGATTTCCTTAGGAATGGAATTCTAGGGTAAAATAATCTGTTCCCATGCATTTCACCTAATTTTTATTCTGCTGTAGTAATTTATATTTATTACATAAAAGACAAAAATAAAGCACCCTAACATTATTTAATAAATAACTCTAATTTTTAATTTTTTAAAAAATGATAAGAATTAGAAATGTAAAATTAAGTATGAAAACAATAACAGCTAGCCAAGTACCTTTTATAAAAATTTAAATAATGAATTTTATTATTCTATTAGCTTCCAGAAACCTCTTCATTATTAAAAATAAATTGTTATACATATGACCTGAATTCTTTTAAATTTATTATAAAAAGTTTTATGGCCTAGACTATGGTCTAACAGGCTAAATGTTTTCTGTTGTCTTGTAAAGAACTATTATTGGGTTGACTTTTCTCTCAATATTAATTAAAGTCAAGTTGATTGATAGTGTTAATCTAACCTCTTTTTTCCTTACTGATTTCTCTATCTGCTTTTTCTGTCAATTATTCAGGTAAGGCTATTTAAAATTTCCACTTAAGTTGTGAATTTCTCTGGTTGTCCTAGTACATCTATAAATTTTTGATTTGTGCATTTTCAGGCTCTGTTATTAGGTGCATAAAAGTTTAGGATTTTATGTTCTCTTGTTAAACTGACCCTTTTATTGTTAAGAAATAACCCCTATTACTGAGGATATTCTTCATTGTAAAACATCCTTTTTGCTATATTAATATAGCCACACCAAATTTTCTTTGATTAGGACTAGCATGATATAACTTTTTCTATCATTTTGCCTTTAATCACCCTAGGTCTTTATATTTAAATTGTGTTTCTTTTAGGCAGCATACATTGGGTCCTGCCTTTTATTCAACTTGAAAAACTGCTTTTTATTGGTGTTTTCAGAGCATTTACATTTTAGATTATTATTTATATGGCAAAGTTTGAAATACCATCTCCTATTTGGTTTCCATTTATTTGTCCCATTTTTTAATCTCTTTTTCTATTTGTGTTCTTTTCTACCAATTGAATTAATTTTATAAGTCTATTTTGTCTGTTTTTAAGTTTGTTAGTTGTAGCTCTTTGTATTGTTATAGTGGTGGTTGCTTTAGGGTTCATAGTATCCATCATTAACTCATCATAGCCTATCTATTTTCCAGTGATGTCACACTTCACATTACTGGAGTATACTTATCTAATAAGAAGATTACCAGAATGTACTTGCATTTCTCTCTTCCTGAGCTTTGTGCTAATGTCATTAATTTTACATTTACATATGTTATAAACTCCAGATCAGATCATATTTGCTTAAAGGATCAATTATCCTTTATGGAGATTAGTAACAAGAAAAACATGTATGCACTTACTTATGATGTCTGCATTGTTGTCATATTTGTTTAAACAATCAATATCTTTTAAAGAGATTTAAATAAGCAAAAGATCCAACACATTATTAATGCAGTCACAAATTCTAGTGTTCTTCATTTCTTTGTATAAATCCACATTTCCATAGCCACACCTGATATCATTTTCCTTCTGTTTGAAGGATGCCCTTACCACTTCTTGCAGCGTGGTCTGTGCTAATCAATTCTTTCTGCTTTTGTATTTTTGAACATGTCTACATCTTCTCTGATTTTAAAGAATGTTTTTGCTAGTTGTTTGATTCTAGATTACCTTACACTCCCACCCTTCTCCAGTTCATTAGATCATTCCACCGTCTTCTTGTGGGCATTATTTTTCACATGAAATTTGCTGTAATCATTACTTTGACATGTGATATGTAACCTGTCTTTTCTCTCTGGATGCTTGTAAGATTTTCTTTGAATCATCACTTTTCAGCACTCTGATTATGGAGTACTATGCATTTCTCCTAAATACTTCTTTGGCATCATCTACAAATTTTATAAGTTGGAGTTTTATTTGTGATTTTGGTGCTTTGAGTTGGCTGAGCTTCTTGAATCTATGGGATTATAATTTACATCGAATATGAAAATGTTTTGTCATTATGTCTTCAAATACGGTTTCTGTGATTTCTCTTTTTCAGGAATTCCAATTACATGTATATTAAGGTACTTAAAATTTTCCCACAACTCGTAGATCTTCTATTCACTTTTTAAAACCTCTCTTCTCTGTTTTTTTTGGGGTAGGGTTTTTATGGCTATGCCTTTAAATTCATAAGTCATATTTTTCCTGCAAATTCTAATCTCCTGTTAATTCTGCTCAATGCAATTTTGATCTCACACATTGTAGATTTTATATCCAGATGTTTGATTTGGGCCTTTTATGTATCTGTGATGTCTTTATCTAACTTTATGAACACATGAAATACAGTTATAATAACTGCTTAATGTTATTGCATAATCTAACATCTGTGTCATTTCTGGGACCATTTTGATTGATTGATTTTTTCTTCATCTTATTTATTACATTTTTATACTGTTTCCCATAATTAGAAGTTTTTCTTTGGATGCCATACCTTGTAAAATTTACCCATTTGGAGTTGAATATTTTTGTATCCTGTAAGTATTCTTGAGTTAACTTCTAAGATGCATACGTGATCAAATAGACACAGGCATGTCTACCAGGATAGACTACATTCTAGACCTGAAAATACATTGTATTACTCCATTTTCATACCGCTATGAAGAATACTTGAGACTAGGTGATTTATAAGGAAAGAAGTTTAATTGACTCACAGTTCCACATGGCTGGGGAGGCCTCAGGAAACTCACAGTCATGGCAGAAGGGGAAGCAGGGCACCTTCTTCACAAGGTGGCAGGAGAGAGAGAGTATGCGCAGGGGAAACTGCCCCTTTTAAACCATTACATCTCATGAGAACTGCCTCACTATCATGGGAACAGAATTTGGGAAACCGTCCCCATGATTCAATCACCTCCCACCAGGTCCTACCCTCGACATGTGGAGATTACAATTCCAGGTGAGATTTGGGTGGGGATACAGAGCCACACCATATCATACATCTCAAAAAATTAGAAGAAAATCCAAATGACACAATGTATGTTCTCTGACCACAATAGCATTAAATTACAATCAATAATTAAAACATGTCTAGAAAATGTCCAAATATTAGAAACTGAATAGCACAGTTGTAAATTATCAATGGAAGAGTCAAAGAAAAAAAAATCAGAAATCAGAAAGTAATTTGAACAAAATGAATATGGAACCACAATGTATGACATTTGCAGGATAACACTAAACCTGTACTAAGAAATTTATGGCTCTGAATGACTATATCAAAAGAGAATGAAGATTTTAAATCAAGGAGCCCTGGCTTTCACTTCAAGAAACCAGAAGAGGAAAACAAGTTAAACCAAAAATAAGCATGAAAAAGAAAATAATATAAGGGAATAAAAATGAAATAGGGTAGCCAAAGCAATACTAGAAAGCTTGGAGTAAACAATATACCAAAATGATGTTCACATTCTGTATTAATTAGAGAAATGCTAGTTCAAATGAAAATAACATAAGAACTGTCAACATCGTTGAATTTGCAAGCATATAAGTAAGATTGCCAAACCCAACTCTTTTTTCCCTTTCTTTTCCCCTAACCTTGACTTTGTAGAGTAGAATTTTTGTCTACCGCCTCCAAGTAAGGCTGCTGTGTTGTGCTCTTTCTGACCTATCATTTCTTCTTTGCTGAGATCTTCATCTTCCCTTTATGCTAGTGTTCCTCCAGCTACATCCCTCACTTCCCCCTGTTTCCTCCCCTCACTGTTTCCCAGGGCACCTTACCTAAAATAACCAGCTTAAGTATTACTGAGGAGACCAAAGATCACCTGGTGGCCATCAAGCAGACCATCCAGAGGCCAGACTCCTTATCTGAGGAATTCAGAAATAATTAGACTCCTCTATTCTCTAAAGCTGGTATAGGGTATCAGGCTTCTTTTCCCCCAAAATTTTAAGTAACTAGAATTTCTGGTTACTCTAGAATGCATGCATGTCAAAATTCATTGTGCAACCCTTGCTGACATTAAGGCACCAAAATGTCTACAAATGTCATCATTTATCATGACCTACATGGCTACTATGGTGCAAATTACCCTTCAGCTCCTGCTTTAAGGTCCTTAAATACGGATAAGGAAAATCCACCACGGCGAGCTCAGTCCTCTCTTGCTGAGGCACCCACTGCACTCTTCTGCAGCATTCTTTCTATCCAATAAAACTTTCTTTTTTAAACCCATACTGTTGTCTGTAAATTGTATTTCCTACCCTACTGTCTGAGAGCTGACCACTTTCCAAAGTTAGGGCTCTCACACCTTGCCGGGCAATTACCTCTTGGGTAGGGTTCCTTCCAAACTATAGCATATTCCAACATCTCACTGAGATTTTGATACAACCCAAATTCCATCCAATGTCAAATATCCATGTCTGCATGCAACCTCAGCTCAACAAGTGTACTGTCATATTCATGGTTTCTTTATTGGTTAAGAAAAACCCACCATTTTTTCCTAGAGTGGACAGGTACTCCATATAAAGAATTGTAGAAATGCAAATAATTTTTTGGTTCTAGTCTGTCAGTAGTGAAAGTACCTAAGCAATTTTGGGTATAAAAAAAGAAAGTTGGACCTGGCGCGGTGGCTCACGCCTGTAATCCCAGCACTTTGGGAGGCCGAGGCGGTCAGACCACGAGGTCAGGAGATCGAGACCATCCTGGCTAACATGGTGAAACCCCATCTCTACCGAAAATACAAAAAATTAGCTGGGCGTGGTGGCACACTCCTTTAGCCCCAGCTACTCGGGAATCTGAGGCAGCAGAATCGCTTGAACACAGGAGGCAGAGGTTGCAGTGAGCAGAGATCGTGCCACTGCACTCCAGCCTGGACAGCAGAGCAAGATTCTGTCTCAAAAAAAAAAAAAAAAAAAGAAAAGAAAGAAAGTTGTCATCTAGTTACCTTTATTATAGCTAAGAACTACGTTGCATTATATAAGCATCATTTACTTGTGCATACACTCATGAGTTTACATATGTAAATATGTAAATATATGACAAATATGTGTATACCTCTATATGCATATATTTATATCATATATGTATATTATATATACACACATATACACACACATATGTTTGGCTTATTGTATTTTGTATGTGTGTTTGTATGTATACATACACAATACGATTTAAGCAATGCTTATAATACAATAAGCAAAAAAATCTCAGATTGAATTGCAATGGCAGCATACCTTGGTCCATAAAATTTATAATATTTCAAAAAATTCTAGGTAGTTGGAAAGCAAGAACTGAATAGTACAAAGGAGATCATTTCAATGATGCAAAATTATCCCCATCAAGTAATTTCACAGAATGCTTACCTCATTAGAGAAGAATTTTCAAATTCATAGATGCATATTGATGCACTGAGTGTTCCTGTTCCCCTTCCATATCCTAAATTTATATTTCAATTTACAGCCTTCCTATTTATTCTGCATTTTTACGTTTCCTTCTTTTATTTCCAATGCTGAAGAAATAATTCCATTTTTACCTAGTTAGTTCATTATTAGTGGCCTAGAAAGTTTGTTAGCACACAAAACTATACATGCCAGAAGGCAACTGTGGGGACGATTTAAAATTAAGCCGACATTATAATTATCAATGTGATACCATATTTAACTTATGGTTTCCTAACAAAAAAAAAAAAAAGGCTTCAGGAACAAAAACAGAAAAGCCGAGAATATCCTTTAAAACACTATTAACTTCAAAGCCTTGAACAGATATATGCCGTAAAAATCTAGATAGCATCCTTAATCATGCTTCTAATTGTTGTCACCTGAATCACCAAGGGCAGAAATGCTATCCTATTTCCCCAACTCTTCACATATTTTTGTTTGAATCTTCTTGGTAATTCTAGGGAGTGCAGGAGCATCCCCTACAGGAAGCGCCACGGCCAAGTTTAATTTAAACGTTTTCATGGTATCTTTCTCATCTGCTAATTTGTATTCACCCAATGTGTTAACAGTAATTGTGAGAGAATTAGAGACGGCTACTGCAGTGGTTTGTGAATTACGTCAATGTTTCAGCCCCTAAAAGGATTCTGCAATTTTGTCAAAGGATTTCAAAGCACATGCTGAAATACATACTAGGATTTTTATTTGTTTGTTTGTTTCTATGTACCACGTTTTGTTTATACTAGGTTCTCAAACATGTGTCTCTCTCTTTAGAATTGTAAAATTAAGCTTACATATAGTTAATTTTTAAAAAGAGAAAGAAAGAAAAAAGAAGTTCAGGGAGGAGCACATTCCCTTGTATTTCACGGTCAGCTTTAAATGCAGTCTTTCCCTAAAGCAGGAAAAAACGAATCAGTCTAAGAGCAAAATAAGTTGTAGCAAAATACTCTGTGCATGGTGTGTTTGTGTGCAGGTGTGTGTGAGCATGTTTGTGTGTCAGTGTGTTCATGTGAGTATATGTGAGTTGGCAAGTGTGTGTTTGCAAAAATTCTATCAGTGAGAAAAATCGAGTTTGCAAAAATTCAATCATCAGTGATAAAAATTATAACAGTAAGCTGAGCTAACCCACCCCCCATCTTGCCTTTCTCTTAATTATTCCTGTGCTATTGGGCCAAGCGAACCTGGGAAGACATTTAGGCTACAGTTTAAATCATAATAGGCCTTGCCCAGAAACCCAACCACGGTTGTAAAGCTGATGGGAGGCCATCGGGCTGCAGGGAGGAGGACAGCCTGATTCCTGCTAAGGCGCAGACATGAAGGATCGCCAGCTGTTATTCCAGAGGTTATAAGATGTGCAACTTCCCCAAGAACTCTTGTAAATAACATCACTATTGTGGAACCTAAGATTGGCCTTTTGAGATAACTTTTCAGTCTTTTTGCATGTCTGATACCCATGGCTCCACCTGGACCCAGCAACCCCCCTCCTGTGGCCCCACCCAGAAGCAATTCAGCCTTCAGGAGGACAGCTTCAACCCCCTAAGATTTCATCATTGCCTTAATCAATCGGCAGCAAGCACCTGTTACCTGCTACCCCGACCCCTTCCCTTAAACTGTCTTTGAAAAGCCCCTAACCTACAAGCTTTGGATGAGATGATTTTGTTACAAGAAAGGGGTCCCAATCCAGACCCCAAGAGAGGGGTTTTGGACTTCACACAAGAAAGAATTCCAGGTGAGTCCATAGAGTAAAGTGAAAGCAAGTTTATTAAGAAAGTAAAGGAGTAAAGAATTGCTACTCCATAGGCAGAGCAGTGGTGTGGGCTGCTCAACTGGATACACTTATGGTTATTTCTTGATTATATGCTAAATGAGGGGTGGATTATTCATGAGTTTTCCAGGAAAGGGGTAGGCCGTTCCAGGAACTGAGAGTTCCTTCCCTTTTTACACCATATAGTATAGGGGAACTTCCTGACATTGCCGTGGCATTTGTAAACTGTCACAGTGCTGGTGCAAGTGTCTTTTAGCATGCTAACGCAGGATAATTAGCCTATATGAGCAGTGAGGATGGCCAGAGGTCACTTTCGTGGCCATCTTGGTTTTGGCCTGCTTCTTTACTGCATCCTGTTTTATCAGCAAGGTCTTTGTGACCTGTATCTTGAGCTGACCTCCTATCTCATCCTGTGATTAAGAATGCCAGACCTTCAGGGAATGCAGCCCAGCAGGTCTTAGCTGCATTTTACCCAGCCCCTATTTAAGATAGAGTTGCTGAGGTAGGAGAATCATCTAAGCCTACGAAGTCAAGGTTGCAGTGAGCTGTGGTAGAGCCTGGGTGATAGGGGTAAGACCCTGTCTCAAAAAAGCAAAGAGGAAGGTGCCTGGCTCCAGAGTCCCCAAGAATGCCTTTCAAGACACTGTTACTACAGATCAAGAGACTATAATCTTTACTTTTCCAAGTTAGCCTTAATTTTTTAAATAACATAGTATTTTTTAATTATGGTAAAATATACCTAAAATAAAATTTACCATTTTAGCATTTTGCTGTTGTTGTTGTTGGTGGTGGTGGTGGTGGTGGTGGTTTCTTTTCTTTTCTTTTTTTCTTTTTTGAGACAGAGTCTCACTCTCTCACCCAGGCTGGAGTGCAGTGGCCCAATCTTGGCTCACTGCAGCCTCTGCCTCCCAGGATCAAGCAATTCTCATTCTCAGCCTCCCAAGTAACTGGAATTACAGGCATGCACCACCACGCCTGGCTAATTTTTCTATATTTAGCAGAGATGCGGTTTCACCACGTTGTTCAGGCTGGTCTCGAATTCCTGGCCTCCAGTGATCCGATTCACCTCGGCCTCCCAAAGTCCTGGGATTACAGGCTTGAGCCACTATACCCAGCCCATTTTAGCCATTTTTAAGAGTTTGGTGGTATTAAGTACAGTACATTCATATTGTGCAACCATCACCACTATCCATCCCCAGAACTCTTTTCACCTTGCAAAGCTGAATCTTTGCACTCATAAGACTGCAAACAATAAGTTCTCATTTCTCACCCTCCACTGCACCAGCTTCTGGTAACCACCATTCTACTTTCTGTCTGTGTGAATTTGCCCATTCTAGATATTGCATAGCAGTGGAATCATAATATTTGTTGTGTTGTGTCTGGCGTCCTTTACTTACCATAATGTCATCAATATCTTCAAAGGAGCCAAGACCGAATGGGAATTTCATCTGGACCAGGTGCTGCTGCAAGGTGCTCATGGAGTCGTGACTACCTTTTGCGGAAAGTGCAGTCTCTCTTTCTCGCAAAACAGACCTGCGATTTCTAGATGAGAATTAGTTACTGTATCTCCGAGTAACCTACAATAAAAAGTGAATATCTCATATTTGTTCTCAGAGCTGAACTAAGAAATACCACATACCAGGTGATTTAAAACAGCAGGCATGTATTCTCTCACAGTTCTCAGGTCAGAATTCCGGAATCAAGGTGTGGACAGGGTCATGCTCTCTCTGACGGCTCTAGGGGATGATCTGTTTCATTGCCTCTCTCTTAGCTTCTGTAGGTAGCCAGCAATCTTTGGAGTTTCTTTCCTTGTGGCTGTGTCACTCCAATCTCTGCCTCTGTCTTCACATGATCTTCTTTTTGTATGTGTCTGTCTCTTTGTCTCTTCTCTTCTTATAAGGATACCACTCATCTTGGGGAACAGGTGGTGTTTAGTTACATGAATAAGTTCTTCAGTGGTGATTTCTGAGATTTTGGTGCATCTATCACCTGAGCAGTGTCCACTGTACCCAATATGTGGTCTTTTATCCCTCACTCCCCTCCCACCCTTTCCCCGAGTCCCCAAAGTCCATTGTGTCATTCTTATGCCTTTGCATTCTCATAGCTTAGCTCCCACTTGTGAGTGAAAACATAGGATGTTTGGTTTTCCATTCCTGAGTTACTTCACTTAGAATAATGGTCTCCAACTCCTTCCAGGTTGCTGTGAATGCCATTTAGTTCAGTCCTTTTCATGGATGAGTAGTATTCCATGGTGTATACATGCCACATTTTCTTAGGATACCACTCATATTGGATTGAGGTCTCACCCTACTACAGTATGACTTCATCTTAACTATTTATGTCTGCAAGGACCCTGTCTCTAAGAAAGGGTACATTCTGGGGTCCAAGGGGTTAACATGCCAACATATCTTTTTGGGGGGAACAGAATTCAACAGATAAAAGCCTACATTCTTCCTCATTATATTTGGTCATCACTGGCAGTTGAGTTTTCTTCTGCCTTAAGAATATGGAATGGTGTAGGTCAAGCTTGTCCAACCCATGGCCTGCGGTCTGCATGTAGCCCAGGACAGCTTTGAATATGGCCCAACACGGATTTGCAAACTTTCTTGAAACATTATGAGATGTTTTTGCATTTTTAACAAAACTCAGCAGCTATCATGAGTGTTAGTGTATTTTATGTGTGGCCCCAGTTTTTCTTCCAACGTGGCCCAGGGAAGCCAAAAGATTGGACATGCTTGGTGGAGTGGCTTCCAGGCAAGAGGTTTCATAAGCCTCGCACCATAGCTCTGTTTTTACTAGAGCCGACACTCTCTCCTGCTTTTAGCAGAGCTGACACACGCAGGGAAGACCAATGCTGTGGATCGTTCTGAGGAGGTCCCGAGCTTATCATGAGGGTAAAATGTTCTTGGCATCAGCAACTGTTCTTCCCACCCCTGGACATGTTTGAGTCCAGAGAATATGTCACCTTTATGTCAGGGACACATTTTCTCCCAGAAATTTCATTCTTCAATTTTTAAACTCTTTGTCCTCTGGGTTGAATTTTATGCTGTTAACTGTGAACATTTTCCATTTCATGCTAGTTTATAGTTTATAAAATACCTATAATGAAATGCTCATTTTTGACCTTCCCAACAACTCTCTGTGAAATAGGTTGAACAATTATCATTCACTCTCTTTTCAGCGATGTCATTGAAACCTAGAAAAGCATTAAATAGCTTGGTAAAAGTCTCCCAATGTTTAGAGTTGGACAAGGCACAAAAATTCAGGTTATCTTGAATCCACTCTATGACTTGAAATTATTGTTAGAGAAAAAATGTAACTGAAACATAGAGAAAAAAGGAGCGTTTATATACTTTCTGTAGATGTCTTTAGTTTTACATTAGTAACCCTTTCTCATCATATTAACACCTTTATTTAATTATTTGTTCTTTTTCTTAGGACACCAAAGCCCTATTTCCTTCTTTATTTATTCATCTGGAGACAGAGTCTTGCTCTGTTGCCCAGGCTGGAGTGCAGTGGTGCAATCTTGGTTCACTGCAACCTTCACCTCCTGCATTCAAGCAATTCTCCTGCCTCAGCCTCCCAAGTAGCTGGGATTACAGGCATGCACCACCATGCCTGGCTAATTTTTGTATTTTTAGTAGAGACGGAGTTTCGCCATGTTGTCCAGGCTGCTCTTGAATTCCTGGCCTCAAGTGACCTGCCCGCCTTGGCCTCCCAAAGTGTTGGGATTAGAGGTGTGAGCCACTGTGCCCGGCCTTTTTTAAAATTTCTGTTTTTACTTTTTGCAGGGCATTTGCAAAAAGACATCCTAAAACATAGTTAGACTATTACATGAACTTTTTACTCAAGTCCTTTGGTGTGGCATGAAATTAAGTTGAAAACTAGCACAACGATTGTAAGCCTAGCTAGTGATATTTTGCTTCCACACTAAATTACACAATTGAGAATTTTACAAAGGATTGTACAGGAGACAAGAGTTGGTCATTCAAGCAACAGATGGTTCCACGTACTTATTCGTGTTCAGCTAAAAATTAAGAAAAAACAAGAAAGAAAAACTTCAACAAAGATTAAAGATTTTGTGAGAGCGATAGATTTTAGTAAAACTGCTTCATTATTTTCCCAGGAATTCTCATGAAACAGTTTTAGCATGTGTATTTTGGAGGTGGCTGGAGATACAGACATTTGCTAATAAACTTTGTTTTGAGAATATTTATTTATATATTTATACAAATTTATGAGATAGAAGTGCAATTTTGTTACATGCATAGGTTGTGTGGTGGTCAAGTCAGGACTTTTAGGGTTTTCTTCTTTGCTAAAATTAAATAGGGCTGGGCTAACTTTCTTCCACTATTTTTTATGGTGGTAAAACATACATAATGTGAAACTTGCCATTTTAACCAAAGTGTGCAATTCTGTAGTACTAAATATATTCACAATGTTTTGCAAATATCACCTCTATCTATATCCAAAATATTTTCTTACTCCAAAGAGAAAATCTATACCATTATGCAACAACTTCCCATTTCCTCTCTCCCTCCTTCAGCCCCTAGTAACCACCAATCTCCTTTCTGTCCCTGTGAATTTGCCTTCTCTAGATATTTCATATCAGCCAAATCATACAATATGTGTTCCTTCTTGTCTGGTTCCCTTCACTGAGCATAATATCTTCAAAGATCTTCCATGTTGTAGAAGAACATGGCATGAGTCAGCTTCTTTAATTTTTATGGCTGAATAATGTATTCCATTGTGTGGCTAGACTCCATTTTGTTTGTTCATGTATTGGTTGACGGACATTTGGATTGTTTCTATCTTTTGACTATTGTGAATAATGTTTTCATCTGTTCGCATCCCTGTTGTTCATTTGTGAAAGTATATACCTAGGTGTGAAGCTGCTGAGTCAGGTGCTAATTCTGTGCTTAACTTTTTTTTTTTTTTTTTTTCTTTTTTGAGATGGAGTATCACTCTGTCACCCAGGCTGGAGTGCAGTGGCACGATCTTGGCTCACTGCAGCCTCCACCACCTGGGCTCAAGTGATTTTCTCATCTCAACCTCGTGAGTAGCTGGAACTACAAGCAGATGACACCACACCTGGCTAATCTTTTTAATGTTTCGCACAGATGAGGTCTCACTATGCTGCCCAGGCTGGTCTCAAACTACCGGGTTCAAAAGATCCTCCCACATCAGCCTCCCAAATTCCTGAGATTATAGGTGTGAGCGACCATACCCTGCTTGGAATAATGTTAAATCAAGGGACTAAGTGAATCAATGTACCTGTTCTATAAATGTAACAATCTGGCCGGGAGTAGTGGCTCACGCCTGTAATCCCAGCACTTTGGGAAGCCAAGGTGATCACCTGAGGTCAGGAGTTCGAGACCAGCCTGGCCAACATGGCGAAACCCCATCTCTACTAAAAATACAAAAATTAACCGGGTGTGGTGGCAAGTGCCTGTAGTCCCAGCTACTCGGGAGGCTGAGACAGGGGAATTGCTTGAACCTGGGAGGCCGAGGTTGCTGTGAGCTGAGATCGTGCCACTGCACTCAAGACTGGGCAACAGAGTGAGACGCCATCTCAAAAAAAAAAAAAAAAGGTAATAATGTCACCATGCATGTATGTGTGTGTGAATCTGTGTCATCTGTAGCAAATGACAGTGAAGACAAGGTGGGGAATAAGGAATTCTAGGAGTAAGACTACATTACAAGGACCATGAGACGTAATTATTTACTTGCATCTCACAGTTGTGTAAGATCTCCTAAATGCATGCGTTGACCTACTAAATGTTAAAGGAAGTACTGGAATCTGCAAGACACTAAGCTACTTAGTTACAGAGAGGGGTTAGAACTAGAGCATCCACCTCTCCGCCTTCCATTTTACTTTATTTTTCCATTAGTCCTTCAAATGTGTAGCCAACTATAGCTCATTCCACTGTGAGGATTGTCTGTGCCATTCACTGCATCACTTGATTCCTCTTCCTCAGAAAGTCAACGCATTAATAGATTATCACTCTGGTTTGTCATTTTGAGTATCTCATTTTCCTTTTAGAATGCCAGAGTGGCTCTCTCCTGGCTCTTCATTAAACAATCATTATAATCACAGGTTTGAAGGTGTCCATGCCTGAACTTCAGTTATCTAATTGCTGTCATTTACTAAGTGCTTTTGTTACCTGAGTTCAGAGAACAGATGCTCCCCCACCCCAAACCAAACCAGGCCAATTTGCAAAATCCCTTTTTAATAGCACATTTCTCTGTATGTCTGTTGTTATCAATTTCTTTGTTTCTTTGGGGACACCATACTGATGGCAGACAAGAAACCAAAATTCCCATCTTGGCTCAGTTTTACAATCAAGGTGAGCCTTTGGTAATATAAAAATATCTCTCTTCCCTATGGCCTCTCTTCATCCTCCCCATCCTCTCTCTTCCCTCCCCTTAACTTCCTTCTTTCCTTCCTTCCATTTTCTTTTGACATTCCTTCCTTTTGAGTTCCTTCCTTCTTCCCTCTTTCCTCCCTTCCTCCCTCTTTCTTTCTTTCTTTTCTCTTTCCTCCTCCTCCTTCCCTCCTCCTCCTCCTTCTTCTCCTTCTTCTCCTCCTCCCCCTCCCCTCCCTCCCTCTCTTCCTTCCTTCCTCATTTTCCCCTCCCTCCTTCCTTTCTTTCATCCCTCCTTTCCTCCCACGTTTTCTCTTTCCCTTCCTTCTGTTTTCTTTTATCCATCCTTTCTTTTTTCCTCCTTCCTTTCTTCATCTGTCTCTTCTTCTCTTCTTTCCTCCCTCTTTCTGCCTCCCTCATTCTCTCTCTCTCTCTGTTTCTTTTCCTCCCTCCTTTTTTCTTTCTCCTCCTTCCCTCCCTTCCTCCCTTCCATACCTATCCAGAAGCTACACATATCTTGCTCATTTATGGGCTATGCATGATACCTGTTATCATCTCCCCCTCACTGGGTGGTGTGGAGGTCAAGATGGTGAAAATGACATCACTACTTTTTTCAGTCTTCATTTCCAGGTGTGTGGCAAATATGAACTGCTCACCACAAAGCCTGACAAATAATAGGTACTTTGGGGAAGAAAATTATTATTCGATGGATGAGGTAGATGTAGGTGACACCCAAGGCTACACAGACAAATTGACAGAATTATATTCTGGGAGAGGGATGAGGCACAAGCTTGCAAATTCATACTTGTCAGAGATGAGTTGTTGGAATACAGTCCTGACTTTGATATTGGTTTGCAAACCTGTGTCTCTGTGTTTGTGATTCTTTTCCGAATGTGGGGTTTCGTAATGAAATTTGCTTTCCAAATCTCCTCTATTTGATAGACTGTTTTGTTTGAAAATACTTTAAATCAGGGTGTTCTCTCTCATCTTTCTCTCTAGGACCTACACTTGCATGTTGGGGTTCTGATAAAGAAACAGATAACTACAGACATACAGAGAAATGTACTATTTAAAAGGGATTTTGCAAATTAGCCTGTTTTTGTCCCAGGTGGGGGAGCATCTGTCCTCTGAACTCAGGCAACGAAAGCACTTAGCAAATGACAGCAATTAGTTAACTGGAGCTCAGGCATGGACACCTTCAAACCTGTGATTATAATGATTGTTTAATGAAGATGCATGTCAGTTGTTCCAGACACCTCATTCTCAGAATCCCCTTGTTCCTCACAGCATAGACCTTGGGGCTATTATCAGTTGTATATTTTTTTCTCTGTCATCATCACCACATTAAGAATAACTTTAAATAATATCTTTATGCCAGATAGCTTGTGATAAGATAAAGGCCAAACCTGGTCTACACAAATTGAGTGTGGCTTCAATGGAATGTGTAACTACAATTCCACTGATGGATTCTTCCTACAGGTTAGGGATATGACTCATTGGGGTGGCGATGAACAGTAATTAATCTGAGTCTTCTCCAAGGAGAAATCAAATGTTGCTTTGGGGGAGGCCTTTGACAGGGCACACTTGTAAACTTCGAGAAGATAACAATTACAGGTTTATGCTCTCAAAGTGAGAAGCCCGTCCCTGGAAGAGGTTGATGTATACTTAGCTGTCTCCTGGGGCTTTGAAGGTATTATCTTATATTGAAGTCGATGATTAATTATCATGGTGCTTGGAGAATCATTGAAGCACAGCTTGCAGCCTGAGTTGATTGAAAGCCGGTGTCCAATGTAATTACCAGCTTGTCTATCAGATTTCTCAAAATAGAACATGAGGACTCGCATGGGGCTGTTTAAAATATTCAGATTTGCATTATTTGGGATCTCAACATTTAAAACATGCATCCAAAGAGAAATTACTTTCAATATTTGTTCCCCCAAAATTTCATGATGGCATTGATGTAAAAATTTTTTTTAGCAGTGAAAGGACCATAAAATAAAAATAAAAATTTAAAAGCCACTTTATATTTAAATTATATTTCATCAATATGTGTAGTGGATGCATCAAATAATACAAATTTAGAAAATGTTCAGGTTTAATTGGAAAGGTTATAAGCACAGAAATTAAGACACAAATTTAAATATTTCTATATATTTAACGAGGTCAATTGTAATGTGAAAAGTTCAAAAATATGAAATATATGCACAGTTGCCATTAATTGAATTTAGAAGTCAGACAAAAATAATAAATATACCGTCCTTTGATTTTTACCAGTGTATAAATATAATGTCAATGCAATAAAATAATATGCATCAGCAGAAATAAAATGGGCACATGAGAGAAACTTGCACACACACACACACACACACACACAAGCTAAGTGGTTAAAACATTTTAATCCAAACCCACTCCTTCTTTAGACAATTTTTCTTTTGCTATGACATTTCCAGTCCATGGACTGTAATGAATTTCTGGACAGAGCCATGCTTCTCAAATTTCTAGCCAACTGGAGAATTATACAACATGGTGTGATCTTGTCTCTCAGAACCAGATCTCCATCACTTAGTGGTTTTAATCATTGTAGTACTCCTCACCCTCTTACTTTCAACTCATTATATGGAAATGATTTAATAATAATTCTTGCTTTATGACTTATTCTCATTTGTAGTACATAAATCATTCCCTCTTCTTCTTTCCCGCCTCCCTTTCTCCTTCCCTCCCTCCCTCCCTTCCTCCCTCCCTCCTTCTTTCCTTCCTTCCCCCGTCCTTCCCTCCCTCCCTTCTCTCCTTTTCTCTTTTCTCCTTTCTTGGTTCATCTCTCCTTTATCTTCCTTTACTTTCTTCTACTTATACCTCATGTTCACAAAAATGTCACCTCGACAATATGTTATAACTACTTGTGGTTTCCCCTTCATTTCATTTCTCTGCCTTCTTGGCTTAAAGCAAGGACCCCCCCTAAATTTGTGGTTGTTAAATTTGTGGTTGCTTTAATTTTGATAAGGTTTATGCATATATTCTTTTTTTTAGACAGGGTCTTGCTCTGTCTCCCAGGCTGCAGTGCAGTGGCATGATCAAGGCTCACTGCAGCCTCAACCTCGCCAGGCTCAAGTGATCTCCCCACCTCAGCCACCCAGCGTTGCTGGGACTATAGGTGCACATCACCATCCCTGGCTAAATTTCATATATTTTTGTAGAGATGGGGTTCGCCATGTGCCCAGGCTGGTCTCAAACTCCTGGGCTCAAGAGATCCACCTGCCTCAGCCTCCCAAAGTGCTGGGATATGTATATATTATTTAAAAATATATATTTTTTAATCTAAGTTTTAAACTTACAGCATATTATGTTGTTTGTAATGTGTTTGAACTTGTTTAATATGTTGCAAAGTTTCATGTATGTTTTATGCTATCTCCTGGCTGATTTATTTTGATTGCAATGTAATATTTTATTGCCTTAATCTACTACAAAGTTTCACCTATAATTTGGGCTGAGCCCTGGTTGATTCCTTTTTGACCAGAGTATATTTCATTGTAGTAATATGCTAATATTCCAACAGCCCAGGATTAGCAGTGAGGTACTGCCTCAGGAATGTAAATTTCCCACAAGTTTAAAAGAAAGCAAAAATGTCTTTGTGTAGGTAGAAACAAAAGGAGTCCTGTTAGCAATTCATGTGAGGAATTAAAGATTTTTTTTAAATATATGGTTTACCTTTCCGATACATAAGGCAATAATGACAATAACAAATAAACAAATTGAAGTTCTCTTTCTCCTTGAATATAAAGGGAAATTATAAAAATGAAAAAAATTAAAAAAGAGATCTCATTGTCCATTGATTGTTTTTGTTTGGTTTGGTTTGGTTTTGCTTTGCTTTGTTTCTGCAGAAACAGTAACAAGTCTCTAAAGGAGCTTATATTAGAAACAATACATCAACATTTACTAAGGAAGCCAAAAAATGGACTGAATGCTTCAGTATTCCAATTACCCTTTAAAACTAACTAACAAGTTGCTTATTCCTGTTCCTGACATCTAAAACAGTCTGGGCACTTGTATGTGCTTAATCCGTATTTCTTAAAATGAGGAATGCCTCACTATTCATAAGAAAGTGAAGTCATAATTTTTTCATTGGATAATTTATGTTATAATAGTGTCCTTCATAATTGGAGAAGTTGACGAGGAGGATAAATAATAAAATGACTACTGGGAGATTTTTACCATCACTAAGTTCCTCTTTATGCCTTTTTTCATAGAGGGCTTCTATCATCTGCATTATGCAAAGTATGAGATAAACAACGCTAATGATAAATATAATAAAAAGTGTAAACTAATAGAGCAGTGTTGGTTTAGTAAAGAAATACTGAGGCCAGGCATGGTGGCTCATGCCTATAACCCCAGCCCTTTGAGAGTCCAAGGCGGGTGGATCACCTGAGGTCAGGAGTTCGAGACCAGCCTGACCAATATGGCGAAACCCCGTCAAATTAGCCGGGTGTGGTGGCGAGTGCCTGTAGTCCCAGCTACTCAGGACGCTGAGACAGGAGAATTGCTTGAACCCTGGAGGCGGAGGTTGCAGTGAGCTGAGATCGTGCCACTGCACTCCAGCCTGGACAACAGAGTGAGATGCCATCTCAAAAATAATTAATTAATTAATTAAAAAATAAATAAATAAAATAGTGAAGGAATACAGAAAAAAATCTATTTTCTTCCCCATAATGGCAATTTTACAGATTTTTTATGTGAAGTTGTATTTCTTTTTTGCATGGAAATATGTAAGTTTTATTTTAAAGTAATTCCCTCTCCACCTAGGGTGTATAAAATGTTGCCCTTGAAGTAGGTGTGGTCTGTAGGATGAAATGGAGGCTGGTTGCACCCTTTGCACAGTATGAGCTCCAAATCCCCCTATGGCAAATGTAATTCCAAGAAGAAAGCCCTTTGTGAGCTCGGCTGTTGGAGACATGCAATCGATACAGGAAGACAGTTTACATATCTTCCTTTACTCCCAGTTCAATTACAAGCCCATGGAACATGACTGGTGCATGAATATTTCCTAATTAAATCTACTCTGATTTTTTAAATTAGGAATTTAGCTGTGGTGTTCAGTCACCAAATCTTGCTACTGTTTTTATTGCAGAGACCTACTACTTAGAAGGCACTTGAAAACAGTGTGCTAATAATAAATTGTGAATAATAAACAGCAAAGACATGACAGCTGGTGGTGGCATTTAAATTCCTCAAAAAATGTTATTATCATTCCTTGAGTGCCTACAAGGTTGCAGACAACTTGTTAAAGTTTTTTCATTCATTAGTTCATTAAATCACTACAATGGCATCCTGAAGTGACTCTTATCCCTGTCTTACTTGTGAGGGAATTAAAGTCCAGGGAGATTACAGCACTTTGCTTGGGATAGGAAATAGCCTAACTACGATTAGGGTGGAGGCTCTCACGTCTATGCCTTTGATTATAATCATTGCCACATCCTTGGAATGCATCACTTACATGCCTTTACGACCATAAAGCAAGCAACTCCTTCCTTTCTTCTTCCTAGCCCCTGTCTGTCATTTATTTATGACTGTGGTGGCCAGAAAGACAGCATGACATACTTATTCCAAAGGATGGCACATCTAACTTTCCTAAAAGATGCAGTAGAATGCATCATGACTTAGGAGCAAAATGCATCACGCCTAGCTTGGATCAACAGTGAACTCCAGAGGAAACTGCAGGTGCTGGGCTTGAACTCATGGTGACTTCTAGGAAAGGGATGAAAACTGACTTTCTGTGATAGATTGGATCATTTGTCCCTCAAAGACATCCACTTCTTGACTTCTGGGATCTGAATATGTTCACCTACATGACAAAAGCCTTCACAGATCTGGTCAAGTTAAGGGTGTCAAGATGAGAGGTCATCTTCAATTATCCAAGTGGTCTCACTTTTATCACATGGATCCTTATAAGACATAGACAAGAATGTCAAAGAAGAGAGATTTGGTGACAGAAGCAGAGATGGAATGATGTGCTTTGAAGGTAAAGGAAGAGAGCGTGAGTCAAGGTAGACTCCAGAATTTGGAAAAGTCAGGGAATGGATTCTCCCTGGAATCTTCATAAAGAACCAGCCATGCCGACTCCTTGAATTTAGCCCCCTAAGACTCATCTCAGACTTCCAATCTCCAGAACTATGAAAGAATCAATGTGTGTTGTTTCTTAAGCCACTGGGTTTGCAGTAATTTCTTATAGCAGCAACATAAAACTCATACATCCTCCCATCAGGCAAACTTAGTCACCTCTTCATTGTGGACCAATTTGGAAATGATTTCTTTTTTGCATTTATCAGTAGTCTAGTCATTTATCTAAAGGAGAGCTGTGCAAGAGATTAAATTGCACAGGCTTTTCTAGCCAGTGAGTCCTGTACCTCCCTTGAAAAACCAGATGACTCAGAGAGTTCCTAATTGTTTCAATCAAAGGCAACTAAAATGTAAGCCAGGCCTTTCTGCATGTCTCAAGTCACGCAACTTAGAACTGCAGTTTATAGATAAGGAGCCCAAAACACACTGAGTTATAAATCAGAGACTTTATTTTAGTCTTCATTTCACCTAATACATATTCCCTACAGGTAACTGAAACAATCTCTGGAGATTTTTAAGGACTGATTTGATTTTTTTCTCTTTCTTTCTTTCCTCCTCTTTCTTTCTTTTCTTTCTCTCTCTCTTCCTTTCTTTCTCTCTTTCTTCCTTTCTTTCTTCTTTCTTTCTTTCCTTTCTTTCTTTCTCTCTCTCTCTTCTTTCTTTCTTTTCTCTTTCTTTCTTCTTTCTTTCTTTCTTTCTTTCTTTCCTTTCTTTCTTTCTCTCTCTCTCTCTCTCTTCTTTCTTTCTTTGTTTTTTAGAGACAGGGTCTTGCTCTGCCACCCAGGCTGTAGTGCAGTGGCATGATCACAGCTCACTGTGGTCTCCAACTCCTTGGTTCAAGAAATCCTCCTGCCTCAACCTCCCAAGTAGGTGGGACTGCAGCCTTGCATCACCACATCTGGCTATTTTTTAATTTTTATTTTAAGAGATGGGGTCTTGCTATGTTGCCCAGGCTGGTTTCAAACTCCTAGCCTCAAGCAGCTATCCTGTTTTGGCCTCCCAAACTGCTGGGATTACAGGTTTAAGACCTGATGCCTGGCTCATTTTCTTTTTGCTTTTTCTTTTTCATCTTCTCTCTTCCCTTGAAAATGATAGTGTGCAGTGCTATATAGAACATGATTCTAACACAGTTGTTCCCAAACTTGAGAGAATATCAGGAGCATCTAGAGGGCTTGAAAAAAACACAGATCACTGGGCACTGTCCCAGAGATTCTGATACTGTGTGTCTGAGGTGCAGCCAGAGAATTCATGGCACCAGGAAATTCCCCAGGGATGACAATGCTTCCTCTCTTGGTAGGATACTTTGAAAACTACTACATTTGTTTTTAGTCTACTTGAATGAACCAATGCAATGATTATCAACCTGGGGTATTTTCCACACCCCTGCCCACCCCCCCCATCCCCCACAATGACACCTGGCGCTGTCTGAAGACATGCCAATTGTCACATCTTTAAGGAGGGAGAGGTATTGCTACTGGCATCTAGTGTGTGCAGGCCAGAAATGCTGCAAATCATCCTACAATGCAAAGAGTGGCCCCTACCACAAAAAAAATCATCTGATGCAAAATGTCATTGGCTTTATGGGTAAGATATTGGGCTGCCTATGTTGATGTCTTCACATGCTGTAACTTTGCACCTTTGACTAATTTTCTGAATGCCTCTATACCTACCTCCATTTATTAACCGATTAAAAAGAAATAAAATGTTAATAGATTTCTACAAAAAATGAAGCGAGATAATGCTACAAATTGTCTAGCAGATTATAAACTCACAGTAAAAATGGGTTGACGTAAAATATATCTCTCCACTTCAATTACACATTTTTTCCTCCTCAAGAAATGTATGACAGAATGAAAATGGGCTGAGGTGTTGACTTGGTTGAGCAATCTGCCGTAACAATCTCCCAAATTCTCACCCTGCAAAAATGATCATTGACTCATGCTTAAATGATGGGCTTTGAGAATTGTGAAATGACTTCTTTCTTGCCCCCTCGATAGAAACCATCTGATATTGCCCTGGAAAACAAACAAACAAACAAACAACAACAACCAAAAAAACCAGAATTAGGATCAAACCTCCAGAAATCAGTTCCACTTTCCATTTGGCAGAGTCAACAAGCATATCTTATTTGTAGCTCTTCACTGCATATATTAAATTTCAAAATGAACCCACCAGGGTTAGAGTCCACATAGAGATGTCTTTTACAGAAATTTGTCCATGGTTTTGCTAGGTGCATATCAGCCCTTGTGTAAGCATTGGAAAAGCATATTTTTAAGGACTGTGTGCGTGTGTGATTTAAGAGGTTTTGTTTTTTTTGAAGCCTCTTGATATTATAAAATTTATGGTTTTTAAAATGGCATTCTCCAATGTCTTTATCTCTAGGGCCTGCTGTTTTGATATTTAATACATGAGGTGTGTCAGATGGAACGTGGAGTAGGAGGATTGCCTATCAAAATTACAAATGACATGGAGCCATTATCCTGGGGAACTTTTCAAAGAAAGTAGCAGAAAGTACAAGGTGTTTTTATGGGGCTCTGACACCCGTCTGCTTTGAACTCTGTCCTAAACTCTTAATTGCTAGTAGAATGTGTCTCCAGATGAGCCCTCTGATAGTTCTGTCTTTGCAGACTTAGCCTACAGGGGAGTAAACAGCCTTTATTTTTTGCATAAGAGAGTCTTCAGATGCAACATTTATAAATACAAGAAGCAACCTGTAGGGCACAAAAAAGAAAAAAGATGATTCTGCATGTTAACTGGTAGAGAATATTCTGAGCGCTGGTGCCTGAGTAAAGATAAGGAAGAGGGACCATGCTGTGCCTCTGCAGAGACTTGCCTGTCTGGAGCTGAATTTGCTCGGCAAAATTGACTAGGATTATTTGATCTGAGTTAGTTTCTCTCCGAGGCAGGTGTGGGCACTAACGTGTCTGTTGGGGCTCCATTGCTATAATGGAATATGGCAAGGAGAGGGCCCCTAGGAAGTGATTATTCTGAAACTTCAGCAGTTGTTTATCTATATTTTTTAAAACAGGCTCAGCTTTTAAATGAGTGCCACTAAGAAAGGGAATCAATGGCTTGGATTTCTTGAAAATATTGTAAAACTTCAGCAGGCTAGTCTGTGTTACTGTAAGTGCTGTCTTCTCTCATCTTATAACTGTGGAAGCAGTATTACAACAATTACATGAAATGTCCTCTGTAACCTACTTTTCCCTGGTTATTCTTTTACTTGTATAAAGTATCATTCACATCTTTTAATGTGGCCAACCAGATCCTCTGAGGCATAGAAACATGCCATCCATTTTCTTTCTAAACTTTTAATTAAAAGCCAAAAGAATTTCCCATCAAGTCAAAAGCAACAAAGACAAAAATGGACCTCCCGACTTGATCTTGCATTCTGTTCTACAGACTCCAGATCTCTCTTCCTTTTAGCAGCTAAACCACATAGAAAAACTCAAATCTCAGACTTTACCACTATACAATTTATTCATGTAACCAAAAACAACTTGTACCCCCAAGCTATAGAAATATATATATATATACATATTTCTTCTGTTCATCTTCACTCATACGGACGTTAGATTCTCTTGCCTTGACCGCTACAAATACTTGTTTTTCTTTTGTGAAGTCTTAGGGCAATGCTGCTAATCCGTATCATGCCCTGTATAAAACCCTTTAGTCTCCCCCTGTTGCTGTAGGATCAGGAACAATCCCCTTAGCTTGGCCTATAAGAGTCCCCATGATTCTTCTCTCTACCAAGTCACCCTCCAGCTCAAGTAAATTTCTCTGTTCACCAAATATTTCCTTTATTCATCAAATACTTACATGACACCAGGTATATTGCAGCTCTCATATTCAATGCCAGGAATAACATGATAAACCCATCATACAGAACCTCACACTAAACGTGGGCTCCATGTTTGATGAATGTGCCGTTTAATTTGGGAAAGTGGATTCTCCATGAGAAGGCAGCCTAATCTGCTGGTTCAGTATCAAGAAAGATAAATAAGTCAGCATTGGTTACCAAGATATAAGGATCAACTCATTTATCTGACTTGCTCTTCCTGTATTTTCACCAACTGTTTCTTGACTATGACTTGGTCTCCATGATGGGTGTGCTCAAAGGGAGATCCAGCCCCGAAAACCAGGCACTAACACCTGCTCTGTAGGTTCTTGTATTTATTGTTATATAATAAAAAATGCTCTACGAACTGGGGTTGTCACTTTACAATAATTCCTTACCAAACTTTCATAGCATTGTGAGCACACATGGACGAAAGCAACAAATAGTGAAGGAACAGGCTGGATATCACAAATACATGGACCAATCAAGATATATCATTTTCCTTCTCTTGCATTTAGGGATGTTTCATTTGATTTTTTACAACTTTAAATGATATTTTTACAAAGTTTGCTTTGTCATTTATTTCACTAGAAACAGATTTATTCAGAAAGAAGATCAAGATGAAGGATAAAATTCTAATTAAAACAACATTAACCAACATTAATTTAGGAAGTGGTGGCCAGAGGAGGACTGGAATATTCTAGTAGTCTAGGTTGGCCAATTTCCTTCACTTATTTATACATGCACGAATAAAGCATGCCTCATTTATTGTTTGCACAAACCGTATCAGTGCTAATATTATAGCTGTATAATTGAAAGATGGACGAAATGGAGAAACCATCAGATAGAAAACTCCAGGCAGAGTTTTCTTCCTATCTTAAAGCTCTATCTCATGGGTGTGCAGAATAAATAAGCAAGAAGGGAACAAGAACAGTATTTGAAAGTCAAGAAACACTCCTGTTCTGACAGGTTGCCACAGAGGTAATGTCTGTAAGCTTTTCCATTTTTCTCTTCAGATGAGAGCTCTGATTCTCTCTGGCACTTCGCTGTAAGATGCCGGGAGACAGATTAAACCTTCAGGAAGCTTATCACAAATAAATTCACATTTAATCATCACAGGTTACCAAAGAAATATTCTGTTTCCCTATAACATTATACAGCCTCGCAGCTCCATGGATTTATTTTATTGAAAAAAGTTAAAAATGATGATAATAACTGAATAGAATTAAGGAATCAGAAAATAAAACTCACTCCCCAAAGTGTGCCTTTAGTTGTTTTCTTCCTCCCACAGTCAAAAGGCAAATGGAAATGTGGATTCTGCACTCAGTGACCTAACCACCTACTGTTAGGGTACAGTTCTTGCAGGATATCAAATTGGGATTTCACTGCCCAGCACAGCAGTGCACCCAACCATGCTTCTGAGAGACAAATCATCACCAACCGTTCTTCCTCTACCTGTCATCATTATCTACTAACTACACTTTAATTCAAACTGCAACTTATGTTTCTGCTATGTTGACCATCTCCCCCCACCCTCTCCAGTGCTTTGAAAAATGTGCAATATTTGTGGTCAGCTAAAGATGAAATTGGCAGACAGGCCAGTCTCTAAACTGCCAAGAGCCAAGGAGCAGCTTTTTTAAAGAAGCTACTTTAAAAACCCAATGCGTCCAACTGTGTGTTGATGGAAGGGTCTTGTGCTCACAAATTCATAAACACTCCATTTTTCCGTGTAGCCACAGATTCCATCTATATAGGTGTTAAATATAAATGGTATGCATGATGCAACAGGTCTGTACATTGCAGAACCATAACAGGTTTGGCTTGTTTTCAAAATGCACATGAGACTTTCCCTGTATTCCATAGTGCAGAGTTGGACGTAAGAGGACAAACACTTGAGGGATCAGTTATACTCACCATCTAAGAGTTAAGTAGAAAGTCTATCCACTAAACTCACCACCAGCCATACCCATCTGTAATAGCAATGGGAGTAAGTTGTGACTTCTACTTTTATCATTAATTACCATACCTATTTTTAACCATCATTTCGTTAGTAATGAGTTTGCACAATGTGTCTTGCAAAATAATCATGATATTTATATCATGAAAACATATAATTACTCATTACTGGTATCTTAATTAAAATCACAGATTATATCATTGAAGTATTGAGATAAAGCTTGCCATGCACTTGATGTAAATATCCAGTGTGTATGGGTGCCAACAGCATCTACTCATTATCTTTGACTGATTCTTCAACACACAAACCTATCTTACCTCCGGATAGGTTGATATCTTTTTCTTACTTGCATAATTCCCTTCTTTATTTTTTTCTGAATTTGTCTGCTTTTTATAACTCACTGTGTTGTTAAACAGGCATTGGGAAATAAAATATTACTTGGAGGATGTCAGCCACACTCTTGTGAGCTTGAAAGAGCCAAAGAAATAAAAATGAAGAAAAATGGAGAAGACGGTTTGCACAAGCAAGACATTTTAATTGCACTTCTTCTTACAAAGGGCCATCCTTCAAGCAGGGGAATGCAGGGAGAGATGAACTAAGCTGGCATCACTGTGGGTCCATCACAATTAAAAGTGGCCACTCTTTATGTTGAAATCAAGAAAGCATGGAAAAAGACAAGGTGAAAAAAATGATAGTGAAAAACCTAGGATGCGATTCGATGCAAGTAGAGATTACCCAATGACTAACAACTTCAGTAATAGAGGCACTTATTTATCTCATGTAATAGATCCACAGAGGTAGTCAGAGACATTATCTTGGGTTCTTTATCTCACTTCTCAGCTCCTTTCAGCATGTTTTGTCCTATGTCTGTGGTGGCTACGTGTTCTATATGTACGGTGTTCAGTTCACCTAATGGCTTCTGAACATCCAGTCAGCATGGATTCACGCATCTGTGTACATGGCTGCAATAAAGGGTTGGAATCCACTTTTCTCTTTCTTTTCTTTCTTTCTTTCTTTTTCTTTCTTTTTTCTTTCTTTCTTTCTTTTTTCTTTCTTTATTTCTGTCTCTCTTTTTCTTTCTTCTCTTTTCTTCTTCTTTCTTTCTGTCTCCCCCTCCCTTCCTTCCTTCCTTCCCTCCTTCCTTCCTTTCTTCCCTCCCTTCATTCTTCTTTCTTTCTTTGACTCCTCCATACCTCCTTTCCTTCCTTTCTTCCTTCCCTCCTTTTTTCTTCCCTCTTTTCCTTCCTTTTTCTTTCTTTCTTTCTTTCTTTCTTTCTTTCTTTCTTTCTTTCTCTCTTTCTCTCTCTCTCTCTTTCTTTCTCTTTCTCTCTCTCTCTTCCTTTAGTTCTTTCTGACAGTTCTGACAGGGTCTCACTCTGTTCCCCAGGCTGGAGAACAGTGCTGCAATCATAGCTCCCTCTAGCCTTGACCCCCTGGACTCAAACAATCCCCCCTGCCTCAGCCTCTGAAGTAGGTGGGACTACAGCCTTGCACCACCATGCCCAGGTAATTTTTTTTATATTTATTATTTGTAAAGAGAGGATCTTGCTAAGTTTCCCAGGCTGGTCTTGAACTCGTGGTCTCCAGCAGTCTTCCTGCCTTAGCCTCCCAAAGTGCTGGGATTATAGGTGTGAGCCACCACACCTGGCCTGCATTCCATTTCTCTAATGTTTGACTGCAGATAGCGTCCAGGCTTCAGCCCTACCTTTTTCTCTTCCGCCTTCCATCAGGGCAATTGGGTACACAAGCCAGGGTCCTCCCTCCTTGGAGGACAGCCGGAAGTGTACCAACACCAGCCCCTCATCACATTAAAAGCCCCAAGTCAGTCTTTCCTGGAAGTGTTACCCATTTTTAGATACTTGGGAAGCCCGCCCTGCCCTTCCTAGAAAGCCTCATTGTGCAAGCAATAAATTTTTCTTACCTTCTTGGTGTGTGTGTCTGCGTGTGTATGTAAAATTATCAGCCTCAACAACCAAACCAAATTCAGTGTGGTGGTCAATCTTAGTTTTGTAGGGCACCCATACACATTGGGTATTTACATCAAATATATATATTTTTTTCAATTCAAAAGACAGCAAAATTATTTGCAGAGACTGCTTCCTTCAGACTTCATTACATGTCTTTAACCATAAAAACCTTTCCTGACTTTTCCTAAACCGGTCACTTAAGAAAGGGAAATGAGATTCTCTTCTTTGGCTAAGACTCATTATCCTTATGCCCTGGGCTAAGAAAAAGCTGTGTTTGACAGGGCATTTGATTAAACAATATCAGCCTTCAAAAAACGAAAAGAGAAGAAAGAAATGTCTGTTCAGTAGACACCCATGAGTATCTACTACAAGCAATGTAGCAGAAATTTATCCAGACATAATGAGGGTTGAATAGCAGTTCCTTCCTGTAGTTCCAAGTATTAGCAAGCAGTGAACAGCATCTTTAATTTAAAGTTGTGAACACGAAAAACAGATAACCTAGAAGGGCACTGATTTACAGCAATGTGCTACAAAAAAACATGGCTATTTCAAAACTTTTTGTGCAAGTTCATGTATTCTGATAATTTATTAAAGAATGCACAATATTGTGGAAATGCACACACACAAAATTAAGTACTTATGGATAAAAATACCTTCAGCTCTTTGTGATCATGTGGGAAATTAGTTAGAATTAGATCGTCACAGCTTTTAAAAATGACAGGACATGTCATTTAAAAATTCATTCATTTATATAAAATTAACCAACTTGTGTTAGTATATTTTAGCCATAATTATTTGTGGGAGAGCCATAATTCCCTAATTTTACACATACTCAAATTGATTAATTTGAGTTCTGAACAACTAGAGATCTAAATCAGAAAACATGACAAAATCTTTTTAAAATATGGTGCCTCCGGTTGTCATAAAAATCTGTCATAACGTAATATTGGAAGTCTGTTAAAAGCATCCTACTTCAGAACGTTAATCAATATTGAAAGGAAAATGAGTGTTGGTGGTTGTAAGAAAAAGATTTTAAAACATTTTCTTAATCGTTTTAATTTAAGCTTGAAGTAATTTACAGTTTAAAGGAGACATTACCTGAAGCATGTGAATTCTGAGATAGATTTCAAAACTTTGCATGCAAGATTCGTGTATTCTGCTGATTTATTGAAGAATGTGTGATATGGTGGATATGCACGGGGAAAGTGTCAAGTAGTTATAGATAGGTCAATCTGGAGCCCTGGTGTCATGTACAGCCTGAGATAGCTCACAGTCTGGCTGCATGCTTGAGGCATCACTCAGGAGCCTGGTAGGGTCCTAGCTTATGAATGTTCATGTACAACGCCCCTGAGGTCCAACTCAGAGTCATTTGCGTAGAAGAAAACATTTATTTCCACAACACAATATTATTAAGAATGGTATGTTTTCCAAGCAAGTTCACAAAAAGCTTACCAAAAAGTATAAGATACAAAACACTTTTGATTGACAGCTTTACAATCTAATGTGGTTGTAATCATAACTAAATAAAATAGATTAGAATTGAGTAAGAAAAAAAGTTTAAAATCATCTTAAATGTTAACACATAAAAGGAAATTAATTTTATTTTGACAATGATGAACTGTCAGATGTAATTTGTTTGTTTGCTTGTTTGTTTGTTTTTGAGATGGTGTCTCACTCTGCTGCCCAGACTGGAGTGCAGTGGTGTGGTCTTGGCTTACTGCAAACTCCGCCTCCCTTGTTCAAGTGGTTCTCGTGCCTTAGCCTCTCAAGTAACTGGGACTACAGGCGTGCATCACCATGCCAGCTAATTTTTGTATTTTTTAGTAGAGATGGGGTTTCACCATGCTGGCTAGACTGGTTTTGAACTCCTGACCTCAGGTGATCTGCCCGCCTCAACCTCCCAAAGTGTTGGGATTACAGGCGTGAGCCACCGCACCCGGCCCTGAGTTAAATATTTCTTTAAAAAGTACTCACTTAAGTTTTGTGGTGACTAGAGTGTTTTTGTAGATATTCAAACTTCTGATATGCCAAGATAACTTAAAGATAACTCCATTCAAGGAGTCATGATGTTATAAAACTTAACATATAAAAATTTGGAGTTAGGAAGACCCCATTGGTTTTGTTTCCATTTATTTCTCATGCATTGGAACTAACAATGTCAGAGAGTCCAATTCCTCTCACATCTTTGTCTTGTTTTCTCCTACCGGCCACCCTTTGGCGGTCTCGCAGATCTTTCTAGACTGTTTATGGAATCATTTGCATTTCCCTTAGTAGTTTCTGACTCAACATATTTGAAAGTGATTCTACTCAAGGAAGTCAGGCTTAGGTCATGTAGGGCCCCCTTCAGAGGTAATATGTGGGCTGGGATTTGAAACAGTCATGCATATTTTGTTTTATGATTGTCTTCTTCCAAAAAATAGTAGACATGACTTTTTTGAAGCACTTGTCTCCAATTTCACCAACAGGTATTCCTTAACGATACAGATAACAGAGCAGTAAGTGCCTTATCTTTTGGGAAATCTTAGTGCATACAGAATGTTTTCCTTGTACAATGACTTCAGTCATTTCATAACTCCTAATACAACAATAACTCTTGGTCAACATCACCTTGGAATCTGAATATTTGGTTTTTGTGTTTGCCCATCTATGGGATAAATACCTTCAGTTCTTGGCAGGGCTCTTTCTTTGGTGCAAATTATACAAAAAGAAAAGCATTCCTGGTTTCATCTTAAGTGGGTGTAATTATTTTCTACCAGGTGGTTTGTACAAATTCCATGAAACTGCTTTATTCAGCACCCAAAATTAAAGTTTAAAACCACCATACAACGTATATTACTTTTTCAGCAAAAATTTGAAAACAGATTTCATAGAAATGAAGACCATGTTGGAGTTTTTTAAGGTTGCAAGGAAATTATTGATATTAATATAATATTTACTACTATGTGATATTTCATTATGTATAGCCATATATTCTGAGAATGTATTTTTTTCCAAAATTAGAGGTGACTCACTTTGTTTTGCTAGTTTACACTTAGATTTGATTTTCTAAGATATAAACATCTATAAATAAATAACATCTAAAGGCAACAAAAGTCCTACAAACCTGTCAATGTATCGTTCTGTTAACACTTCATATTCTCTTTCTTATAGTATTAGGCAACATGTGAATATTATTACGGGGATTTAAGCACTTGGATTGTAAAGTTCCTTTGCTTTGGGTGGGAAGTGACAGCAGGGGCAGACAGTGAGTTTTGTCCACAATGAGATGTGCATTTCAAAATGATGAAAGTTAAGCATCAATTAACAATATTTTTATTTTCACTTTCTTGAAGACCATGAGGATATCCTTAAGCATATTGAGACTCCTACTAACGGTATTCAGATCTAAGAAGTGGAAATTGAACACAGAGCAGCATGGAACAGGAAAGAGTTTATTCACTGAAATATTAATACTACCTGTTCTGCAGGAGATGGTGATCGTCTTGTGGATGAAATAGGGTTCATTTATTTTCCCATTCTTGTTGACAAATACCGATAATAGAAACATAAGAGTATAAAGAAAATGAAGAAACAGGAGAAAGAAAAGGAGAAGAAGAGGAAGAAGAAGGAGGAGGAGGAGAGGAGGAGGAGGAGGAGGAGAGGGGAAGGGGAAGGAGAAGGAGAAGGAGAAGAAGAAGAAGAAGAAGGAGAAGAAGAAGAGAAAGAAAGAGAGAAAAAAGAAAAGAGAAAGAAAGAAGAAAGAGAAAGAAAGAGACAAAGAAAAAAGAAAGAAAGAAAAAAGAGAAAGAGAAAAGAAGAAATAAGAAATGAAGAAAACAGGACTTATGGGTAATTCCAATGTAACACTAATTATATACTTTAAACTGTTATTTGAAAGTGGACAATCTGTTGGGATACAAGTGTTAATATTTTGAGATAGAGACTGGTAGTTTTGTTTTATGCTTTTATTTCTATTTTATTTATTTATTTATTTTGTGACACAGTCTCTCTTTGTCACCCAGGCTGGACTGCAATGGGTGCAATCATGGCTCACTGCAGCCTCGACCTCTCAGGCTCAAGTGATCTTCCCACCTCAGCCTCCCCAGCAGCTGGGACCATAGGCATGTGCCACCACGTCTGGCTAATTTTTGTATTTTTAGTAGAGATGGGTTATCCCCATATTGTCTAACCTGGTGCCCAACTCCTGGGCTCAAGCCATCTGCCAGCCTCGGCCTCCCAAAGTGCTGAAATTACTTTGGCCACTGAGCCCAGCTGAAAGTTGTGTTTTAAAGGGAATTCTAGGGACGAAGGCCTAAACCATTGTTCTCCATCCTGAAATGCATGCTTTTAAGCCCAATTAAAGAAATTTGTCTGGAATATCTGATGATACCGGAGGTTCTCAACTAAAAGTTCAGTGTGATAAAATTCTATAGTAAAACGCAAAAATCCCATGGAGAGTTGTGCATACATGCATTGCTCCAGAGAGAGGCCTATTATTATTATTATTACTATTATTATTATTGTTATTTTGAGAAAAGGTCTCACTTTCTTTCCTGGGCTAGATTGCCGTGGCACGATCTTGGCTCACTGCAGCCTCGAACTCCTGGGCTCAAGTGATTCTAAGTCTTCATACTTCTAATTAGATGCTCCAATGCTCTGTGATCCTCAAAATAGTAAGAACCACTAAAAGTCCTTTTTTCATTTTTTCTTATTTTAAAAATGATGGGATGAGACTACACTGACTTTAAGGTCAGTTCGAGTTCTATAATTATATGCATCTATAAATTTTGTAATGACTTCTTAAAGGCAAACTTCCTTTCCTCAGTACCTTATCTTTTCATAGCCTTTAAACAACTCTACAGGGAAATAAATCATTTTGACCCAAACTAGGTCAGCATTGAAGCAGAATTCTATTTGTCAGTGCCCACAAATTCAAGATTCTCTTTGAAGAATGTGTCAGAAACCATGCTTTATTGGATCACAGAGAAATATAGTTTAGAACTCATAGAAACTGCTGCTTGAGTCATAAGAAAATACCTTTTCAAAGTAAAAATGGTGCCAAATTATATCACATGACTAAAAGATCATTTTGTTCAATTGATGAACAATTTTCAATATATCCATTAGCAGAACAATTACTGTTTGCAAAACTACTTATAATGCGCATTTATATAGTGGTTTTTCTATTATAATGAGTGTTCGCCGACTTTAAAATCATTTAATTTTTATTCAATCCCACTGCTTTCCAAATGCTTTCAAATATAGTCGCATAAATATGAAAATAGGAAGCTATCTTTATCAGCGTTTGGGGGAAAATATAATAACATTACGAGCAGTATCACATTAGGAATGTCTACACAATGTGGTGCAGAGAGGAATCCATTGAAATAAGTACTGATCAGGCCAAGATTCATGGCAATGGAAATTTAAAGAAAGATATTCGCAGAAGCACAGCTGCAAAAAAAACAAAAAGCAAAAAACATACCCTTATAAGCTTGTGGTAGCAAGGAAACCAAGTCTGTATATACCATGGAGATATGGGTTGGCACTATGACTACCTGCTATGAGAAAGAACATCAATAGATACTTAGAGTTGTCACACAGAGTTGACACATCCATTGCTCAATGGATCTTGCACAGTTCCTTGGCATAAAAAGTGAGATATTGCCAAGGCATGGCCCTATAGTGATCAGGCCAGGAAAAGAAAGGACAGTGTCCCCTCCTCTCATTCTAATCTCCATTGTATAGAAGGTAGTGCAAATTCCTGTAGGAACAACCATGACCTTCCTAGCTATGCATGTGTTTGCAAAAATGATTGCATTCCATTGTTTCTGAGTTTGTTCCTGCTCTGCTAGGCATATCGTACTCTGACTTCACATCAATGCCGTCAGGCCTGAAGGTACAGGGGATGGAGATGAGACCAGGGCATGTGGGCAGGCAGCAGTAGGCAAAACCTAATGCCAAGAGAGACACCAGAGAGAGCATCCTTAGCTCCTCCGTAGGGAAATCTAGTTTTCATTCATCATGCTCAATGTCTTTACATGTGTAGTTGACACAATGTGTTTAAAATGTCCCCTCTCTTAAATCATTGCTATCACCAACGGGTGTTTGTTGTTTTATATGTTTGTTTTTATGTAAAGAAAATGGAAATGTTGACAAGATAGGATGCAATGAGCCAGAGAGTATTTCCATTGAGCAGGGACCCAAACAGGGATTCAATGGAGGAAGAGAGAGAATCCTTAAGGACAGGGAGGCATAAGATTCCCAAATATTGCTCTGGAAACTCTCGAGGGTGGCAAGGAGGAAAATGGACCAAAATGTCATTTATTGGTCACTGTATGCACCGCCCCACCTCTGCTGACTTGATTGTACCAAATAACTACTATATTTCACCTTTCTCATGGTCACTAAAAATGAGACTGGCCCCTCTTTCAAGCAAAACCCATGCACAAGCTATTCAGTGTTCCATCACTGCTATCTTAGGGAAACTTTCAACTGAGACATACGAAGACTAATACAAGGAGAGGTTGGATCTGGGACAAAAGAAAAAGAAATATAGACCTGTATAAGTTCACAAATCCATATTGTTTGTCACGCATGTGGACTTTTTAAAATGTTCAACCTATAAATACCCTAAGCTGAACACAAACCCATTAGTATCCTACACCCCCTACCCCTCCCCATGTTTTTATTTCTGACCCCAAAGGAATGTGAATTTCAAATTCCTGTCAAGGATTGAGCTCTCTCACATCTACTGACTTGGTAAGCCTAAATTTACCGAGTGAGGACGGAGCAAGATGGCAAAGAGATGTCCAGTTAAAGAGTGGGTTTCTAATTTTCATCTGTGATAGACCTAATGCATGTCTAGTTGAGCTCCCATTCTAAATTATTCCATGGTTGATTTTTATTTTTATATATAGATAATAAAACAACTGAGTAATTTAAAATCCAATTTTTCTTCTTTAGGGCTTTATCTATTTATCATTCATTTCTAAATGGAAAATAAGTTAGGCAAGCATAAACTATCCGTTATAAACTTAGCATATCAAAAAACTCATGGGCAAAAATCCTCAACACCATGACAAAGGACAGAATTTGTTATTAGCCTGAAATAAATTTTCATTAGGAAGGATGATGGTACCCAGCAGTGGAATTCTGATGTGAAATGGTTTACCTTGAATATCCTTCAAACGTGCTCCTGCAAGAACTAAAAATTTAATAGGAAGTTATTAGATTAAACTTTCTTCTTTGAAAACAGTGACAGAATTACATGGGCTCTGATCATAATCATTTGTTAAAAAGACGTGTCAAGGAAAGCAGCTGCCTTAAAAAAACTTTAAGACTTTAAGGCAGTAAAATTTTATTATATATAGAAGATTGACAGTGGTTCCAGCAGAGAATGGAGCCATCTTGAGTGAAGGAAGCAGTTAAGATGTCACCCAGTACACTAGAAAAATTAGCGGCATTGGTTTTAGTAATTTAACTGTGGGTGTGGCTGTCCAATGTTCTCTTAAGTGTTTCAACTTCTATCAAAGACAACACAGAAAGGATCTTGCTTTCGAATTTATAGATTCCTTAAGACTGTGTTTAATGAAGTGTTTTACGTGAGGCTGTTGTATTAATGGTCACTATTGTTAAATACCTAACTTGCCATGGAAACCTTACCCTTATCTGTGGATGTTAATTTTGCCACATTCTGCATGAAGGGACTCTAGCTCAGAGATGCAAAATGCCTTGACTGGAATTACACAGCTTCACACTGGCTCAGTTGGTTTTCCAGGCGGTCGGCCTGACTCCCCCATTGTATTAGTCTGTTTTCATACTGCTATAAAGAGTTGCCTGAGACTGGATAATTTCTAAAGGAAACAGGTTTTTTGACTCATAGTTCAGCATGGCTGCAGAGGCCTCAGGAAACTTAAAGTCATAGCAGGAGGCACCTTCTTCACAGGGCAATAGGACAGGGAATGAGTGCTGAGCAAAGGGGGAAACCCCTTATAAAACCATCATATCTTGTGAGAACTCACTCACTATCATGAGAACAGCATTGGGGAAACCGACCCCATGATTCCATTACTTCCACGTGGCATCTCCCTTGACACGTGGGGATTATGGGGATTATGGGATTACAATTCCAGATGAGATTTGGGTGGGGAAACAAGCTTAACCATATCACTCATCCGTGCCAACTCTTTGGAATCCTGTATAGAATAACAGGAATATGAAAAGTATGTTTATCACAGCACTATTCACAATAGCAAAGACATGGAATTAAGCTATGTGTTCATCAACAGATGAATGGATAAGGAAAATGGTGGTACACACATACAATGAAAACATTAGCTACGAAGTCAAACGTGATATAAATATTGGGAAATGGGATATATAAGTGGTTTCATTTAGCATCAGCTTGCCAAAGACAATAATATAGAAACCAACTAAGCATAAAAGCTAGATACATGTGCTCGCAGAATTCCCCTAAAAGTTTTCAATGATTTGCCCTGTTTTTTTTTTAGTTTTTTGTTTTTTTTAACTGGAGTAAATGTGTTATGGACTTAATGGTTCCCTGTCTCCATTCATATCTTGAAGTCTTAGTCTCCAGGACCCCAGAATGTGACTGTGTTTGGAGACAGGGCCTTTAATTAAAGAGGTGATTAAGGTAAATTGAAGTCACTAGGGTATGCCCTAATGTGTATTAGTCCTATTTCACACTGCTATGAAGAAATACCTGAGACCGGGTAATTTACAAAGAAAAAGAGCTTTAATGGACTCTCAGTTCCACATGGCTGGAAAGGCCTCACAATCATGGTAGAAGGTGAAGGAGGAGCAAAGTCACATCTTACATGGTGGCAGGCAAGAGAGCCTGTGCAGGGGAACTGCCCCTTATAAAATCATAATATCTCAGAAGACTTATTCACTACAGTGAAAACAGCATGGGAAAATCCCACCCCCATGATTCAATTACCTCCCACTGTGTCCCTTCCACAACACATGGCAATTATGGGAGCTACAATTCAAGATGAGATTTGGGTGGGGGCACAGCCAAACTATATCCTAATCCAACTGGAGTGGTGTCCTCATAAGAGGAGATTAGACACAGAGACAGAGGAACGATCACATAAGGACACAGGGAGAACACTGCATCTACAAGCCAAAAAGAGAGGCCTTGGGAGGAACCAGCCCTGCCAAAATGTTGATCTGGGACTTCCAGCAAACAAAACTGCGAAGCAATAAATTTCTGTTGTTGTTGTTGTTGTAAAAAGCTCCTCTTTTTACCTCTGGTAGAATTCAGCTGTGAATCTATCTGGTCCTGGGCTTTTTTAGGTTAGTAGGCTATTAATTGCTGCCTCAATTTCAGAACTTGCTATTGATCTATTCAGGGATTCTACTTCTTCCTGGTTTAGTCTTGGGAGGGTGTATGTGTCCAGAAATTTATCCATTTCTTCTAAGTTTTCTGGTTTATTTGCATATAGGTGTTTACGATATTCTCTGATGGTAGTTTGTATTTCTGTGGGGTCAGTGGTAATATACACTTTATCATTTTTTATTGTGTCTATTTGATTCTTTTCTCTTTTCTTCTTTATTAGTCTAGCTAGTGGTCTATTTTGTTAATTTTTTCAAAAAATTAGCTCCTGGATTAATTGATTTTTTGTAGCATTTTTTGTGTCTCTATCTTCTTCAATTCTGCTCTAATCTTGGTTATTTCTTGTCTTCTGATAGCTTTTGGATTAGTTTGCTCTTGCCTCTCTACCTCTTTTAATTGTGATGTTAGGGTGTCGATTTGAGATCTTTCTAGCTTTCCAATGTGGGCATTTAGTGCTACAAATTTCCCTCTTAACGTGCTTTAGCTGTGTTCCAGATATTCTGGTATGTTGTCTCTTTGTTTTCATTGGTTTAAAAGAACTTCTTGATTTCTACCTTAATTTCATTATTTACCTAGGAGTCATTCAGGAGCAGGTTGTTCAATTTCCATGTAATTGTGTGGTTTTGAGTGAGCTTCTTAATCCTGAGTTCTAATTTGATTGCACTGTGGTCTGAGAGACTATTTGTTATGATTTCTGTTCTTTTGCATTTGCTGAGGAGTGTTTTACTTCCAGTTATGTGGTCGATTTTAGAATAAGTGTCATGTGGCACTGAGAAGAATGTATATTCTGTTGATTTGGGGTGGAGAGTTCTGTACATGTCTGTTAGGTCTACTTGATCCAGAGCTGAGTTCACGACCTGAATATCCTTGTTAATTTTCTGTCTCATTGATCTGTCTAATATTGAGAATGGACTGTTAAAGTATCCCACTATTATTGTGTGGAAGTCTAAGTTTCTTTATAGATCTCTAAGAACTTGTTTTATGAATCATGGTGCTCCTGTCTTGGGTACATATATATTTATAATAGTTAGCTCTTCTTGTTGAATTGTTCCCTTTACCATTATGTAATGATCTTCTTTGTCTTTTTTTATCTTTGTTGGTTTAAAGTTTGTTTTGTCAGAGACTAGGATAGCAACCCCTGTTTTTTTTTTTCCTTTCCATTTGCTTGGTAAATTTTTCTCCCTCCCTTTATTTTGAGCCTATGTATGTCTTTGCATGTGAGCTGGGTCTCCTGAACACAGCACACTGATGAGTCTTGACTCTTTATCCAATTTGCCAGTCTGTGTCTTTTAATTGGGGCATTTAGCCCATTTACATTTAAAGTAGTATTGTTATGTGTGAATTTGATCCTGTTATCATGACACTATCTGGTTATTTTGCATGCTAGTTGATGCAGTTTCTTCATAGCGTCATTGGTTTTTGTATTTTGATATGTTTTTGCAGTGGCTGGTACCAGTTTTTCCTTTCGATATTTAGTGCTTCTTTCAGGAGCTCTTGCAAGGTAGGCCTGGTGGTAATGAAATCCCTCAGCATTTGCTTGTCTTGAAAGGATTTTACTTCTCCTTTTCTTATGAAGCTTAGTTTGGCTGGATATGATATTCTGGATTGAAAATTCTTTTCTTTAATAATTTTGAATATTGGCCCCCAATCTCTTCTGGCTTGTAGAGTTTCTGCTGAGAGGTCCACTGTTAGTCTGATGGGCTTCCCTTTGTAGGTAACCTGGCCTTTCTCTCTGGCTGCCCTTGACATTTTTTTCTTTCATTTTGACCTTGGAGAATCTGATGATTATATGTCTTGGGGTTGATCTTCTTATGGACTATCTTAGTGGTGTTTTCTGTATTTCTTGAATTTGCATGTTGGCTTGTCTGGGGAAGTTCTCCTGGATAATATCTTGAAGTGTGTTTTCCAGCTTGTTTCCATTCTCCCCATCTCCTTCAGGTACTTCAATCAATCATAGGTTTGGTCTTTTTATGAAGTCCCATATTTCTTGAAGGCTTTGCTTCTTCCTTTTCATTCTTTTTTCTCTAATCTTGTCTGCATGCCTTTTTTCAGCAAGGAGGTCTTCAAACTCTGATATCCTTTCTTCCGCTTGGTCAATTCAGCTATTGATATTTGTGTATGCTTCACAAAGTTCTCATGCTGTGTTTTTTAGCTCCATCAGGTCATTTATGTTCCTGTCTAAACTGGTTATTCTAGTTAGCAGCTCCTCTAATATTTTATCAAGGTTCTTAGCTTCTTTGCATTGGGTTAGAACATGCTCCTTTAGCTCGGTGGATTTTTTATTACCCATCTTCTGAAGCTACTTCTGTCACTTTGTCCATCTCATCCTCTGTCCAGTTCTGCACACTTGCCGGAGAGGCATTGTGATCATTTGAGGGAGAAGAGGCGCTCTGGCCTTTTGAGTTTTCAGCATTTTTTTGTTGATTCTTTCTCACCTTTGTGAGTTTGTCTAGTTTCGATCTTTGAGGCTGCTGATCCTTGGATGGGGTTTTTGTGGGGAGTTTTTTTGTTGTTGATGCTGTTGCTGTTGCTTTCTGTTTTTTTCTATCGATGGTCAAGTTCCTGTTCTGTAGGACTGCTGCAGTTTGTTGGGGTTTCACTTCAGGCCCTATTCATCTGGTTCACTCCCATGCCTGGAGATGTCACTCAAGGAGGCTGGAGAACAACAAAGATAGGTGCCTGCTCCTTCTGGGATCTCTGATCTTGAGGAGCACCAACCTGATGCCAGTAGGATCATTCCTGTACAGGGTGTCTGATAACCCCTGTTGGAAGGTCTCACCCATTTGGGTGGCACAGGGAATGGTACCCATTTAACGAAGCACTTTGACTGTCCCTTTGTGGAGGGGGTGTGCTTCCCTGGGGGAAACCCACTTGTCTGGGCTGCCTGGATTCCTTAGAACTACCAGGAGGAAAAGCTAAGTCTGCTGGTCCACAGACTGCAGCCATCCCTCCCCCTAGGGGATCAGGCCCAGGGAGATCCAGGTTCTGTCCCTGAGTCTCTGGCCAAAGTTGTTAGAGTTCCTGAGCCCCATCCAGTGAGGAAGGATGTCAGGGTCAGGCCTGAAGAGGTGCTCTGGCTGCAGTCTGCCACAGCTGGCATGTTGGGCTGTGGGGGACACCTCTTGGGGACCAAGCCATCCAGCCTCCCTCACTGAAGCAGGGAAAAAGCATGGCCTGGAACTATTGAGATGGATGCCACCCTTCCCCTACCCAGGGAACTTAGTGTGTTAGGCAGTTAGGAGTCCCAGTGCTGGCAGCTGCCTTTCCCCCAAGGAGTCCCCCAGGCAGCTGCAGCTCTGGTGCTGGTCACCCCTCCCCTTGGGAGCTTGGCAGGCTTAGGCAGATTCCAGCTGAGAGGCTGTTGAGAATCTGTGTGGCTTTGGGGTTGGGACCCTAGGCTCTGGTGGCATGGGTTCGCAAATGGGATCTTCCAATCCGTGGGTTGCACAGTTCTGTGGAAAAAGCACAGTTCCTTTAACTTGGTAGCACACTCACTCACTGCCTCCCTTGGCTGAGGGTTGGGGGCTCCCCTGCCCCATGTGACTCTCAGGTGGGCCGCCGTACCACACTGCTCTTCCTTCCTCTCCGAGGTTCACATCAGCTGCCCAGTCAGTTCTGACGAAAGAACCTGGATACCTTGGTTGCTAGTGAAGGATTCACATGCTAATTATGGTTCTTTTTGATGGGAGCCTCTGATCACGGCTGTTTCTAGTCAGCCGTCTTGGCCCTGCCCCCCAGATGATCCTTTTTCTGACATATCATCAGAAGGTCAATAGTAGCCTAACACTGCTTCACAATGACTATGTTATCCACCTCACTTCATCTAATCGCATGGGCATTGTAACATCTGACATCATTACAGGAAGAGTGAGTATAGTACAGTAAGATATTTTAAGAGAGAGAGAAAAGGAGAGAGAGATCATATTTATTTAACTTTTATTACAGTATATTATTATAATTCTTCCTTTTATTAGAAGAATTGGTTATTATTTGTTATATAATAAGATTAGTTATTGTATTAGTCTGTTCTCACGCTGCTAATAAAGACATACCTGAGACTGGGTAACTTATAAAGGAAAGAGGTTTAATTGACTCACAGTTCTGCAGAGCTGGGGAGGCCTCACAATCATGGCAGAAGATGAAGGAGAAGCAAAGGCACACCTCACATGGCAGCAGGCAAGAGAGCCTGTGCAGAGGAAGTACCCTTTATAAAACCGTCAGATCTCATGAGACTCATTCACTATCACAAGAACAGGACAGGCAAAGCCCAGCCCCATGATTCAGTTACCTCCCATCAGGTCTCTCCCATGACATGTAGGAATTATGGGAGCTACAATTCAAGATGAGATTTGAGTGGGGACACAGCCAAACCATATAAGTTATTATTGTCAATTTCTTACTGTGCCCAATTTATAAATTAAACTTTATCACAGGTGTGTATGTCCAGGAGAAGGTATCATATATATAGGTTGAGTACTGTCCACGGTTTCAGGCATCCACTAGGGTTCTTGAAATATATCTCCCATAGATAAGTGGGGACTATTGTGTGGCAGAAGAAAAATCAGTACGGAAAACATTAGAGGAACTCAACCTTCTGTTGCTGGAGAAGCCCATACAGAGATCATGAGAAAGAACATAGGTGGTCTTTATCAGCAAAAACAGGCTCCTAGCTGACAGCCAGCCAGGAAGTGTTGACCTCAGTTATACAGCTGCATGGTACTGAATTCAGCCAATAACCTCAGTGAACTTGGAAGGAGGACCTCCCCTGAGCCTCAAGTGAAAAACACAGCCCTGCAGACACATTGATTTTTCTTTGTGAGACCCAAGCAGAGGACCTAGTTGAGCCGTGCTGTGCCCAGACTCACGGCAACTGTGCGGTAACAAATAGCTGTGGGTTTAAGCCATTAGATTTGTGGTAATTTGTTGTAGAGGTGATAGATATATCTGTTAATTTCTGTTTCCTGATCCAATCATTCTCCCTAGTAATCATATATTGGCCTTGAATAGAATTCCTCTTCTCCCCCTCACATAGCCTGTCTTGCTAGAATCCAAGCCCCCTGTCCTTCTGTAACCTCAAGATGGCATATAGGTTTCTGCACTCCACTGGGATATTGAGCAATCACTGTGATTTTCCCCATGTGCACGGTTAGGTAAGTTTGTATGCTTTTTCTCCTATTAATCTTTTTTTTTGTGAGTGGATTTTTCATCAAAGCTTTGCAGGGGGAGGGCAGGCACCTTGGACCCACAGTACCTATCAGGTTTTGTCCCTGAGTCTACGGATTTAACACTGCTTGAAGCCACAGTCTCTCAGTGGACTTCTCAGCTAGCCTAGATGATAAATGGCCTCTTCTGATGAAATCTATTTGCATTTGGTTTCTCTTACTACGGACTAATGCATCCTCTCAGGTGTCAATTAGCACCTTCATGCAAGTTATTCCCTAATCAGATATTTGCAATTTGGCCTCTTTCCTTTGCTCTAGATTCACATTTCCAAAGGTCTCTCGGATATCTTCAACTGGCTGCCCTGAAATCACCTAAATTTCAACAAGTCTCAAAACAAATTAATCATCATCTTCCTGATACCAACTCCTCTTACCAACTTCCCTCTTCCTTTAATGGTCGCATCATTTTCACAGGCAGGGTTGAATCCTTTGAGCTGTTTTTGACTGACCTATCTTCCATGCTGTTGTCATTGCGTCTCTTGCCAGTTGATATTTCCTTAAAAAAAATAGAGTCTTGGCCAGGCGTGGTGGCTCACGCCTGTAATCCCAGCACTTTGGGAGGCCAAGGCGGGTGGATCACCTGAGGTCAGGAGTTCAAGACCAGCCTGACCAACATGGTGAAACCCCGTCTCTACTAAAAAAATACAAAAAATTAGCTGGGTGTGGTGGAGGGCCCCTGTAATCCCAGCTACTCAGGAGGCTGAGGCAGGAGAATCACTTGAATCCAGGAGGCGGAGGTTGCAGTGAGCCAAGATCACTCCATTGCACTCCAGCCTGGGCAACAGGAGCAAAACTCCATCTCAAAAAAAAAAAAACAAACAAACAAACAAACTTATTTCCTTGTGTTCTAGCAATTTTTCTAGCATTGAGTATGTGCTAAATAATGTTCTCACAGAGAAAGTGAAATCCCTTCTTTTTCCTCACACAATGTGCCTCAGCATTATCTTGTATTTTTATTCCTACAACAGATCTCTAACTAATGTTTTCTATCTCTTCTTCAATTTAACCTAAGTTAAAATGTTTTGGCCTGCCAAAAAATTATTTTACAAGTGAATTTCTGTTTCTTGAATCAATCATTTTTGATACAATTATTTATACATTAATTTTCACCATTATTTGGTTCAGGCCTGTAATCTCATTGCTTTAAGAGGCTGAGGTGGGCAAATTGATTGAGACTACAAGTTCAAGACCAGCCTGGGCAACATGGTGAAACCCTGTCTCTACAAAAAATTAGCTGGGCAAGGTGGCAAGTGGCTGTGGTCCCAGCTACTTAGGGAGCTGAGGTGAGACCTCAGGAGGTCAAGGCTGCAGTGAGCTGTGATCATGTCACTGCATTCCCTCCTGGGTGACAGAGTGAGACTCTGTCTCAAAAGAAAAAAAAAATTAGCTCAGGGTGGTAGCACATGCCTGTGCTCCCAGCTACACAGGAGGTTGAGGCAGGAGGAATGCTTGAGCCCAGGAGTTCAAAGCTGCAGTGAGCTATGATTGCACTACTACACTTCAGCCTCAATGACAGAGTGACACCCTGTTTCAAAAAAATAAATAAATAAAAATCAGAATAGCACATTACATAGCAAATCTAATCCCATTTTTTGTGTTTTCTTCTTCTTCGTCGTCCTCTTCTTTCTTATCTACTCCCTTTCTCACCTATTTTCTCTTGAGTCCAATTTTATCAGACTGTTTCCCATGATGCCACTGAGCAATTCTTGAGAATTTCAACCAAATTGTAGCCACACCCATCTGTCATCTCTCAATCTTCCTCACAATCTCCTTTTCTTTTCTTTTTCTTGCTCTTTTTCTTTTCTTTTTTTATGAGACAGGGTCTCACTGTGTTACCCAGGCTGTAGTGCCATGGTGCCATATTGGCTCATTCCTGGGCTCAAGCAATCCTCCTGCCCCAGAGGATTAGCCAGAGGATGTGCCACCATGTCTGGCTAATTTTTGTATGTTGTGTACAGGTGGGGTCTGGCTGTGTTCCCCAGGCTACATTCTCCTTATCAGCAGCAGTTGACCCAGCTGAACTCTATCAATGCTAATAAAACATGTATTTCACTTGTACTCTGATATGCTTCCCCTTCCAATCTCACTAGCAGCCCCTGTTCACTCTGTTCACCTAATCTCTTCTTACTTATATTTAATTTTTCCCTCTTGACAGCGCTTTCCTCCATCAGAACAAATGTGATTTCTCTTTGCAATTAATGCACATAAAAGTTTGTATATAAGTACTCATCCTTATGTTTATTGTCTTTTAAATGTTTTATCTTTTCCTCTGACTTTTTTGTCCCCTTGGGGGTCATCCCAAAGCTATATATTTTAGTATTTCTCATGATCTCTAGCATATTAAAGCCTCTTAATAAATATTTGTTCAGTGAGTACAAGGGAGAGTGAATTTTATCATTTCTTACTGTGTAAGTCTAACTTCTCTATTTAGCTTAATACAATTCACAATGCAATGGGTTGTCATTTTCATGGTTAGTTTTTATCTCCATGATCATAACAGTAGCTGCATAATTTAGATTCTGCAGAACAGTCATCCTTTTTTTATCGTTTCTCATGTTATTTAAGTTTCTCTAATGAGTTTGAAAATTCCATTTGAGGTTGCAAATGAAAAATTTAATCACTGCTTTTCAGTTTAGAGTATCTCACCAGATGTCCCCAATTCACTCTTTATAAGTGTGGTCTTTTGCTATCCTGACTCCAGTAGTTAGTACTTGTGATGTACTTCGTCCTTCTCCATTTGGGGAATCCAAACTCCCTAAGTGAAATGTATTATATTATAATTGTGTCTCCCACTTTCTCTGAAACTTGCCTATTTTCTGCTGGATCAAACTCAAAATATTTTATTCTGCTACTTCAGGCCTTTCCTGTCTGCACAAAAATCTCATTTCTATTATATTTAACTACATCTAAACATGACTCACCCCTTTCACTTAAGGTTCATTTTCTGGTTATATAATTTTCACTCTCACCATGCTGCCAAGAAGCCTAGAATCTGTAGGACCTATATAAGGACTATCAATGAAAAGAGCCAAACTCTGTCAAATATTTAAGAAGGCTTATTCTGAGCCAAATATGACTTACCATGGTCCAAGGGATAGTCTCAAGAGGTCCTGAGAACACATGCCCAAGGTGGTTGGGTTACAGCTTTGTTTTATAAATTTTATGGAGACATAAGACATCAATCAATCCATGTGAGGTGTATATTGGTTCAGTCTAGAAAGGTGAGACAATGCAAAGTGGGGACTTCCAGGTCATAGGTGGATTCAAAGATTTTCTGATTGACATTTAATTGAAAGAGCTAAGTTATTATCTCAAGACCTGGAATAAACAGAAGGGCATGTCTGGGTTAAGATAAGGGGTTGTGGAGAACAAGGTTCTTATTATGTAGATGAAGTCTCATAGGTGGCTACCCTTAGAGGCAGTAGATGCCAAATGTTTCCTATTCAGATACCTAAAACATGCCAGACTCTCAGCTAGTCTCTTCAGGATTGGAAAAAATCTGGAATGAAAATGGTATTCTCTACAGAATGTATATTTCCCCTACAAGAGACAGCTTTGTAGGGCCATTTAAAAATATGTCAAATAAATATATTTTGGGGTAAAATAGTTTCATTTCTTTCAGGGCCTGCTATTTGTCATATGATGGTATACCAGAGTCAGGTTGGAATTTGCTAACTTATTGCTACAAAGAGTCTGTTCTATCAGTCTTAAGATCTTTGTTTTAAAGTGAATGCTGATCAGTCGTGTTTGACTCCCCAAGAAAGGAGAATACAATGAGGCATGTCTGACCCCTGCTTTTTCCAATTATGGCCCAAAATAGTGTTTCAGGTTTCTTTGAAATTCTCTTGGCTGAAAGGAAGGGTCCATTCATTCAGCTGGGGGGCTTACAGTTTCATTTTTGGTTTATAGGCTTTTATTTACCAGGAATGGTTCCAACATATCTATGTACTGAAATCCAACTTGTTCCTCACAGTGAACTGAAATCCCCACCCTTTCTGGTAAAGCAATGTTCCCACTGAAAAGAATTACTTTATCCCACGGATTGCTGTTTCTGCCGTTCTGAGGATACCTATTCTTGCTGCCTAAAAACCTTAGAAGGTTTTACACAGCAAGGCAGTTATGTTTAATAAGGGCATGGATGTTCTTCTTGGCTGTTCTTGTTTGTTTTCTGAGTGACCCATTTAATTATTTATAATTTTGCTTTTACCCTCATTAAGACATATTCCCTTTGACTTTAAAAGTCTTTGCTCTTATCTCACTGGCTTGCTGTGAGTATGTATGTAAAACATATGAGAGGCTGAGTCAAGAGCCCAGCACATGATCAGAACTCCATCACCTTGTAACTCCTGGAGCATATAGCATATTTTGTCTTCAAAAACTGTTTTTGTTTTGTTTTATTTTGTTTTTAAGAGATGGGGTCTTGCTCTGTCACCCAGGCTGGAGTGCAGTGGTGTGATCGTAGCTTACTGCAGCCTGGAACTCTTGGGCTTAAGAGATCCTCCTGCCTCAGCCTCCTGAGTACTTAGGACTATAGGCAGGCACCACCATGCCCAACTAATTTTTTTAGCTTTTTTTTTTTAGAGATGGGATCTCACTGTTTCCCAGGCTGGTCTCAAAATTCTGGACTCTCCTGCCTTGACCTCCCCAAAGTACTGGGATTACAGGCTGCAGCCATCACATCAATCCTCAAAACTGTTATTTATTCCTTACTTTGATTTCACCATGGTACTTTATAATAAAAGGGTCTTAAAATGAACAATGGCCACTGACAGAGACCTTGCTGAACACAATTTAACTGCATAGTCACTTATTAATACATTAAATTCCTCTGCAGCTCCATGATATCTGAGTTTTTATTTTCCCTTATGGAGAAACCACTGAAGGAGAATCAAAGGCTGAAATGACTTTCCCAAAGTTTCCCAGCTATTTAGGAAAGAAATCAACTTAATACCAGATCTGGTCCTCTGAATGCTCAAAATATATACTCCAGACAGTAACTAATGTTATGATTGTATTCAAATAGTTGCGATTGAAAATTAAAATTATAAATTTACATAATATGGAAAACCAAATAGTTCTATAAAATAGTTTTATCTTTAAGTTTCCTTCAAAATAATCCTGTATTATGAATAACAAATCAAAATTGCATTGCAACGATTTAGGCAAATATGAATGAGTAAATCTGCTTTTTAACAATTATATTTCAGGGGCTTTGTCCAGTGCCTAGTACATAATAGAAAACGCCTCATGCATTTGGTCCTGACATGCAAAAGTAATTATATAGTATGTGTATCTATATGTATATATACATATACACTATATACACATATATATACACTATATAGTATATATATACACACATATATATACCATATAGTGTATATACATACACACATATATATACCATATAGTGTATATACATAAACACACATATAGATACCATATAGTGTATATATATACACACATATAGATAACATATAGTGTATATATACACACATATAGATACCATATAGTGTACATATACACATATACTATATAGTATATATACACATATACTATATAGCATACATACACATATATACTATATAGCATATATACACATATATACTATATAGTATATATATACACATATATACTATGTAGTATATATATACACATATATATACTATCTAGTGTATATAAACACATATATACTATATAGTATATATACGAATATATAATATAATATATATACATATATACTGTATAGTATGTACATATACACATATATTTACTGTATACTATGTATATACACATATCTACTGTATAGTGTATATATACACATATATATACTATATAGTATATATATACACATATATATACTATATAGTATATATATACACATATATATACTATATAGTATATATATACACATATATATACTATATAGTATATATATACACATATATACTATATAGTATATATATACACATATATATGCTGTGTGTGTACATATGTGTGTATACTATATATGTATATATACTATATTATATATATACATATATACTATATAGTATATATACACATATATACTATATAGTATATATACACATATATACTATATAGTATATATACAAATATTTACTATATAGTATATATACACATATATACTATATAGTATATATACACATATATACTATATAGTATATATATACACATATATACTATATTTATATATATACACATATATACTATATAGTATATATACACAAATATATATACTATATAGTATATATACACACATATTTACTGTATAGTATATGTATATATACACATATATACTATATTATATATACACATATATACTATATAGTATATATGTACTATATATAGTATATAAAGTATATATAATATATATACACATATATACTATATATAGTATATACACACATATATGTGTGTATATAGTATATATAGTATATACTATATACATATAGTATATATAGTATATACTATATACATATAGTATATATAGTATATACTATATACATATAGTATATATAGTATATACTATATACATATAGTATATACATAGTATATATACACATATATGTGTGTATATACTGTATACAGTATATACATAGTATATATACACATATATGTGTGTATATACTGTATATAGTATATACATAGTATATATATAGTATATATAGTATATATGGTGTATATGTATATATTATATTCATATACTGTATTTATACTACATATATACTATATATAGTATATGTATACTATGTGTATACTATATATAGTATACGTATACTATATGTGTATACTATATATAGTATACGTATACTATATGTGTATACTATATATAGTATACGTATAGTATATGTATACACTATATAGTATACATATACTATATATGTATAGTATATGTATACTATATATGTATAGTATATGTATACACTATATATAGTATACGTATACTATATAGTATATATACACATATATGTATGCTATATAGTATATATACACATATATGTATATATACTATATATGTGTATATATACATAGTATATATGTATGTATATATGTATATATATACACATATATATATGTATGTATATATGTATATATATATATACATATATATGTATATATGTATATATATACATACATATATATGTATATATGTGTATATATACATAGTATATATGTATGTATATATGTGTATATATACATAGTATATATGTATGTATATATGTGTATATATACATAGTATATATGTATGTATATATGTGTATATATACATAGTATATATGTATGTATATATGTGTATATATACATAGTATATATGTATGTATATATGTGTATATATACATAGTATATATGTATGTATATATGTGTATATATACATAGTATATATGTATGTATATATGTGTATATATACATAGTATATATGTATGTATATATGTGTATATATACATAGTATATATGTATGTATATATGTGTATATATACATAGTATATATGTATGTATATATGTGTATATATACATAGTATATATGTATGTATATATGTGTATATATACATAGTATATATGTATGTATATATGTGTATATATACATAGTATATATGTATGTATATATGTGTATATATACATAGTATATATGTATGTATATATGTGTATATATACATAGTATATATGTATGTATATATGTGTATATATACATAGTATATATGTATGTATATATGTGTATATATACATAGTATATATGTATGTATATATGTGTATATATACATAGTATATATGTATGTATATATGTGTATATATACATAGTATATATGTATGTATATATGTGTATATATACATAGTATATATGTATGTATATATGTGTATATATACATAGTATATATGTATGTATATATGTGTATATATACATAGTATATATGTATGTATATATGTGTATATATACATAGTATATATGTATGTATATATGTGTATATATACATAGTATATATGTATGTATATATATGTATATATGTGTATATATACATAGTATATATGTATGTATATATGTGTATATATACATAGTATATATGTATGTATATATGTGTATATATACATAGTATATATGTATGTATATATGTGTATATATACATAGTATATATGTATGTATATATGTGTATATATACATAGTATATATGTATGTATATATGTGTATATATACATAGTATATATGTATGTATATATGTGTATATATACATAGTATATATGTATGTATATATGTGTATATATACATAGTATATATGTATGTATATATGTGTATATATACATAGTATATATGTATGTATATATGTGTATATATACATAGTATATATGTATGTATATATGTGTATATATACATAGTATATATGTATGTATATATGTGTATATATACATAGTATATATGTATGTATATATGTGTATATATACATAGTATATATGTATGTATATATATGTATATATGTGTATATATACATAGTATATATGTATGTATATATGTGTATATATACATAGTATATATGTATGTATATATGTGTATATATACATAGTATATATGTATGTATATATGTGTATATATACATAGTATATATGTATGTATATATGTGTATATATACATGTATATATGTATGTATATATGTATATATACATAGTATATATGTGTGTATATGAATACATATACACACATATATACATACATACATATACATACATATACATATACATACATATACGTAGTATATATGTATATATATACACATGGTATATATGTGTGTATATATATCACATAGTATATATACACATATATATGTATATATATACGATATATATCACAGTATATATGTGTATATATATACTATATATCACACAGTATATATGTGTATACATATACTATATGTATATCACATAGTATATATAGTATATATGTAGTATACTATATATAGTATATATATACTATATATATCATATATATATAGTATATATATATAAAGCACATGTGGAGAAGTTTATACTGTGTATATACCTATGTAATTATTTTTGCATGTAATTATAGCAGATGTATCCATTTAAAAAATTTGTGTGTATATATATATTTATATATAATATTTTATATATAGTATTTTTTATATATGTATGTGTGTGTGTGTGTGTGTGTATATGTATATATATATATAGTGTTTTCTTCCTTTATGAGACAGGGTCTCATTCTGTTTCCCTGGCTGGAGTGCAGTGGGTCAATCACAGCTCACTGCAGCCTTGAATTCCTGGGCAGTATGCCTGACTACATTTTTCCTTTTTTTTAGTAAATGGGATCTCACTATGTTGCCCAGGCTGGTAATGTATTTTTATTATATTTATTGTAATCTTGTTACAGTTGCAAATTGCTGAGGCTACAGTCATATTGTAAATAAAAATAAATTTTAAATACACATTATTTATAATCTATTTTTTTTATGTTTAGAGAGAGGGTCTTACTCTTGTCACCCAGGCTGGAAGGCACTGGTACGATCATGGCTTACTGCAGCCTCAAATTCCTGAGCACAAGCGATCCTCTTGCCTCATTGCCTCAGCCTCCTACATAGCTGGGACTACAGGTGCATACTATCATGCCGGATAATGTTTATAAGCATAAATTTTTAAAATATGAACATATATAACGTTTATATATGAACATATATATGCACATATATCGTTTTATGTTTTCTATCTACTCACATTCTTTAATAATATGAACATAAGTGACACAGAGAAAGGCAAGCTTCAACACTATTTAAAAAACCCTGAAATACAACTAAGACTGTGTGTAACTTAATTTACATCCCTAAATCTACACCATCATGAAGACCATATCATGTTCCCACCCAAAGTGAAAGCATACTCAACTCTCTGTCCTGTTCTAATAGTTCTTCTCCATCTGTTGTATCTAAAGGTGGTGATTTTGTATTGTTTTTGTGTTGGGTATGAACTACTTTTCAAGTCAGATGATAGCTAAGGACTGTCTCTCTAGGCAAAATCATTTGCTCCCATGAACCAGATATTTTGCCAATAAAATTGGCAGGGTTTTGAGTTTCCAGGATTTTATGAGTCATGGCATTAAAATTCTTATTCTAAGGCATATAGCTTGTAGATAAGAGTATACCTGGCTGAATTTTGCCTAATTGATCTAGGATGTCCAGGTCTTGGCTAGATGCCAGCAGTGCTGTGAACGATCAAATTCAGGAGGGACATGGCTTGATGGAGGTGGGGGAAAAGGAGACGCCAGGCACCAGGCCAGCTGCGGGAGCCTCTTCACAACTGGGTACCTGAATGAACTCAAGGCAGGAAGGCAACAGGATCCCTTGTAAAGCTGCTAAGGGTAGGAAGAAAAGCCCCAAAACAGATGGGAATGGTAGGAAAAGATAGAGAAAACAACATAATGAGACCTCGGCTCTAGCAAAAAAAGACAGACAGACAGAAAGAAAGAAAAACAATTAGCTGGGCATGGTGTTGTGCACCTGTGGTCCCAGCTACTCTGAAGGCTGAGGTGGGAAGATTGCTTGAGCCTGGGAGTCAATGCTGCACTGAGCTATGATTGCACCACTTGCACTCCAGCCTGGACTACAGAGCGAGACCCTGTCTCAAAAAAACAAAAACAAACACAAAAAACAAACAAAACCCAAAACATTAGCAATATCCAGCAGCATATGTCATCTATGTCAAACATTATATCCAAATATTCCCCTCCAGGAATTGCATTGAGAGATTTGTTAGGAAACGATTTCCTTTGTCTACTTGCAACTTCTGACAACCAAGACACACTGTCATGCCCAGGATAAACAAGTAACCTTGTCTTTGATGACAACACAAAATTCTCTTAGACAGTTAGAAGCTCCAAAATGTTAACACCCAGAAACAAAAACAACAATGAAAATATATTTTGGATCCAGCTGAGTCTATGGAAATAAAAATATAGAAATAATGCTGTTAAATAACTGGAATGATTAGCAATCCATCTGCCAAGAGACAGCATAATTGGAAAAATACATCACACAAAAGCAATAATAAACACTGGTTAGAGGCTACTTGTTCTGTTCAATAAAGTTGAAGGTAGGAAAAATTCTATGAAAGAAGAAATGAACAATAAGATAACAAGACAACAGCGTGAGGGAGGCAGAAATGTACACACAAGTCAAGATGAACATTTCTGATGTCATCAGTATGAAGTGTGGGGCTAAAGAAATGTGGTGTAATAATTATGTAGTTGCAGGATATTACGGAAATGTCTTTTGAAAGACAAGATGTGTGATATGGCTTGGCTGTGTCCTCACCCAAATCTCATCTTGAACTGTAGTTCCCATAATCCCCACGTATCGTGGGAGGGACCAGGTGGAGATGATTGAATCATGGGGGCAGTTACCTCCATGCTGTTCTCGTGTTACTGAGTGAGTTCTCATGACAGCTGATGGTTTTGTAAGGTGCTTTCCCTGCATTTGCTCTGCACTTCTCCTTGCTGCCAACATGTGAAGAAGGACATGTTTGCTTCCCCTTCCACTGTGATTGTAAGTTTTCTGAGGCCTCCCCAACCCTGTGGAACTGTGAGTCAATTAAACTTCTTTCCTTTATAAATTACCCAGTCTCGGGTATATTTTTATTAGCAGTGTGAGAATGGACTAATACAATGTATAATACAAAATAATTATTTAATATTACAATGTCTAAAACACCACCTTTTACCAATTAAAAAAATAAGTAGAAGATAGGTGGGGTGAAAAAATTGTGTTTATGTTCACATTTTTCAAAAGTAAATGCATATCACATCAAAAAGAGTTAAATTGTATATTTCTGTGTAGTGTACATATATATAATGTGTGTGTGTGTATTTCCATGAATCTATATATCTACGTGTATGTATATGTATGTGTGTATATATATAAATATGTACAATTAAGGATATTAAATATACATAAATGTAATGCTTTGTAATGAAAAACTACATATTTTTCATTAATAAAACATGTCAGCCAGGCATAGTGGCTCACACCTGTAATCCTAGCACTTTGGGAGGCTGAGGTGGGCGGATCACAAGGTCAGGAGATCAAGACCATCCTGGCTAATGGTGAAACCCTGTCTCTACCGAAAATACAAAAAAAAATTAGCCAGGCGTGGTGGCGGATGCCTGTAGTCCCAGCTACTCCGGAGGCTGAGGCAGGAGAATGGCATGAACCCAGGAGGCGGAGCTTGCAGTGAGCCGAGATCACACCACTGCATTCCAGCCTGGGCAACAGAGTGAGACTCCATCTCAAAAAATAAAAATAAAAAAAAAATAAATAAATAAAACATGTTTATGCACAAATTAAAATTTTTAATTTTTGAAAGTGTACCTACATCTATCATTCATGGCTATGTAAATGAATTTATGTTGAATTCACCTATAAAAGCAGAAAGATAATAATTACATCAAAAACACTATTGATTAAATGCAACCCTTAAACAAGCATAGATAAAGAAAATTATTCAGAAAGTTCAAAGTAAAGGAATGATCAGTTTTGGGTTGTATCAATACAGGCAGAGAGAAATCAGAAAGAATTACATGAATATGGTGCAAAATAGAACTTATCGAAAACATGTTAAATACAAATGTTTCTCATTTTAAACGAGTGTGTCACTCTCAATAAAGATATTCTTCTGGCCATAGACCTTTGAAAAGTAAGAGAACAGTTCGTAAACACAAGATGATAGGAAATCCCATCTTTCTCAAGTTTTTGCATTTGTTTATAGCAAATTAGCATAACAAAAATGTTCATGGGCCAGCCCAATCTTCTGTTCCATGACATGTTTAAGAATCCATGACATGCTACATGATATGGTTTGTCTGTGTCCCCACCCAAATCTCATCTTGAATTGTAGCTCCCATTATCCCCATATGTTGTGGGAGGGAGCCAGTGGGAGATAATTGAATCATGGAGGAGGTTTCCCCCATACTGTTCTTGAGGTAGTGATTAAGTCTCACGAGATGTGATGGTTTTATAAGGGGTGTCCCCTTTCACTTCGCTCTCATTCTTTCTTGCCTGCTGTCATGTAAGATGTGACTTTGCTCCTCCTTTGCCTTCCACCATGATTGTGAGGCCTCCACAGCCATGTGGAACTGTGAGTCAATTAAATCTCTTTCCTTTATAAATTACTCAGTCTTGGGTATGTCTTTATTAGCAGCATGAGAACAGGCTAACACACTACACAAAAATTTCCATTTGTATTGGCTTTCCCCAGTCAATTCATAGGAATAATTTCTATTTTGGGAATTCTAGTGCTTTGTCCATAAAAATTCTTGCAAGCAACTTCATTGAGTGTGTGACTTGTTTTCTATTTCTTTAAGGTATCTTAATGTTAATATCCTTGATTTCAGTTTTGAGATGTACCATTTTCATTGTCATTCAATTCTTGTGTTTTCTCATTTTAATAATCACCTTGTCTTTGGCCCACTGGTTAAGGAGGAGTGAGGTGATTAATTTTCAAAACTTTTGTGTAACTTATCTTCAAAGCTGATGAAGATAATGATGATGATTATGTACTACTTCCATAGATTATACATATATTTGTAATGTTTCATATGTTCTTTAAGGAGGTTTTGTGATTTTTTTTTTCATTTTGTATTAAGGTTTACCATAATAATTTTTATTGTAAAATATTGGGTCTTACGACCGGTTATTGTATTTACTTGTAATTCTCAGACTTCAAAAGCATATGACGGAGGGCTCTGATTGACTAAGTACCAGGAGATAACTGCCAACTTCAACTATGAACACAGAAATGCCAAAGAAGGAAAGAAACAAAAAATGCTCAAAGAAAAAAATGGTTAATTTTGTATTTCAATTTATAGTTCTTTTCTAAAATATAACTTAGATTATATAGAACAAAACTTTTTCTGTCTTAACAAACTCAGTAAGTATTCTAAATGTAAATGTATTCTAAAGTAAAAAAGGGGACATTTAACTTTGGCAAAAATTAATATGCTATCAGCCACTAGGCATTAAAAAAAAATAAAACATGAACACTTTTTATTTGATTCTCCTGAGCTGAGCAATGCAGAAGCAGTTTTTCTATGGATTAGATGAGGTAGCTGGTTGATTCACTGAATTAAGTCAAAACGTCATATTCGAATACATATGCAGTTCAAGGTATTCTCTTCTTTTTATAGGAAGTGAATCTCTGCCTTTTGTTTATTTTTTTATGAATTCTGTATCACATAGGATCACCTAGGCCACAACATCAACACAGTAGTTTTTCTTTTCTTAATTTAATTTTGAGTGCAGAGGAGATTTTGAATATTCACAGAATCACTCAGAGCTATATTAAAATAAGCTTTCATGAAGACTACACATTAAAGAAGTCCTTTGAATTCTATTTCCCTAGGCCTTCACATTGTCAGAATACAAGGATATCTTTCCTTCTCATAAAATTCTCCCAAAGGCAATGGAGGATTAACTCCCAGCCGTGCTGTGGTGTATGTTCTGGTCTCATACATTCAGTTGTGTGTTCACTGAATTTAACAAACAAAGGTGAAGCTAAAGAGATGCCTTTCTTCCCCTTATTTTAAACAAAATTACCATCTCCTATCCATTTCTAAAAGGAAGGCATGCATATGTAAGTAAACTATTCAGTGAACTTAACACAGACAGAAATATTATTAACACAAGGTGTTTTAGAATGAATTTCTTTTCCCTTTTTCATTATTAACATCAGATATGTAGCAAAGTAAATTGCATTGGATATTATTTATATTAAGATATTTAGTTGGCAAATGCACACGTAAATTTAGGTTTTCGAATCTACCTTAGTCACTGTGGGGGAAACAGTGAAGGTTTCCCGACACCCAATAATTATATCATCTGTAGATGGAATCGGGAACTTTAGAAAGAGCATTACTTTTTCCAGTTAGACATTTAAGTGATTGGTACAATTTTAGAAACCCATAATCTCAAAATTTACCATATTCATTTACAGTAAGATTCTTTCAGGTCACCGGCACCCTCATTTCTAGTGGATGGTGAAGGTTCTCATGGAATGATTCAACTACTTCGCAGACCTGTCCCAAGGAGTTAAATAATTTAAAATTGGTGGGACAAGAACAGAAATTGATATTCTTTCTCAAATTAATGGGGAGTAAAGAAAGAGAGGTATGTATCTTAGGAAAGAGGCAACCAGGAAACAAGTCAATCAACCGTTAGGAAATGTTAAGTCGAAGAGTTTGTGGAGTCATAATGCCTCTTTTTCAGTTCAACATTCATTAGAAAACTCATGATGAAATTTTGATAAGAAAAATCCTTAAATCAAAATGATCATTTCAATATATAAGGGACATCTTCAAAGTGCCAGGAAATAAAAAGACCTTTTCTTGTTAGAAAATAAATAAGTTGATGAGTATTATTGTTTTGCTGACAACCCCTATGGATAACAAAAGTATTCTTAGTACACACATCCTTGAGCTATTTCTTTGCCAGATGCAAAGTTTGCCAAGAAAGTCACAATACCTGAAAGGATTCTCAAACAGGACAAAAAAAAGGTGTGTTAAAAATCACAGAAGCTATTGTTCCCGGACCGAACCACGGGTCAGGCTGCTTATTCTCGCAGCCCAATAATAACATGCAGACGAACTGGGAAAAGAAGAGAGTTTACTTCTATAACCGCGTACAGGGAGAAGACTTGGAAAATATCGCCAGGCAAACTCAAATTACAAAGTTTTCCAGAGCTTATATACCTGCTAAGCTATATGTCTACGTATAAGTGTGCATTCATCTAAAGACATTAGTGATTAACTTCTTCTAATCTAGAACTAAGGTCTGAGTCCTGGAGACCCTCCTCTGGGGCCTCAGTAAATTGACTTAATCTAGATGAGTCCAAGTGCCTGGGGTGATTACCCTTATCTTGTCTCCTGCTAAATCATGGAGGTTTGGGGAGTTCTTTTAGACCCCCAGTAAAACTTGTTTGTGGAGGTCTGGGGAGTTCCTTCAGATCCCCAATAAAACTTGTTTAATCCTAAATGGGTCCTGTTAAGAATCCCTTCATTATCTTGTCATGCTTCAAGGCCTAGGAGAGGCCTGGGCAGAACTCTTGGTGGGCTTTTGTTACATTCCAGCCTTTGTATAAGGGCGCTGGCTCTTTCAGCTTTTAATACTTAACTTCACCACTCGGTCAATGCTGAAACAGTTGTTACAAAGGTCTGCCTGCTCAGCTGTTAGTGAGGCCTGGCCTGCCACACTATAGCCTTTTATAGACGTTACTAAAAATCTTTAAATACACACTTAGAAAACAAAAGCATAAAAGACACTTCTGAAATCAATTTCCATTTCTGAGTAATGATGTATCTGTTGACTAGATATACAAACACAGAGTCAACTATTATGTCTCAAATAGTTCTCTGGTTCTGTGCGGTCTTAATTCTCCACCGAATCCTTTCTGAGCTACCCTTGTGTGTGTTGCTGATGCTTTGAGCCTCTTGTTCTCTTAACAAACATTGCTTTTTTTTCTTTATCACTAATAAAAAATGTTATTAGCTTTCATGTGTCTCCATGGACCAAACAACAGTACTTTGCCCGAGATGAAACTTTTACTTCTTGCACATAAATGTCTGAACGGATGGGTGTTTTGAGAGAGTGAAAGTTCTGTTCTCTGGATTCACTCAGAATTTTCCAGAATATACCCATCTTCCACCCTGTTTCCCCATCCCCAGGAGAGGCGTCCTTGTTTAGTTGCTAGAAAATGGTTTGTCACTATCACATTCATATTCTACTGCATGGAAGGGGTAAATTAGCTGGAGAAAAGCCGCGTTTTAAAAGATGAATAACTTTGTGGGTTTTTAAAACCATTTTATTGAACTATGATTGACACGTTGAAAGCTATACACATTTAACAAATACAGCTTGGTGAGTTTGGGGATAAGTATACACTCTTGAAACCATCACCATCACCAAGGTTATAAATATATTAATCAGTCCATTATCTCCTAAAGTTTCCTCCCACTCCCTTTATTATTATTATTTTATGTCTCTCTGTGTGTGTGTGTGTGTGCATGTGTTTGGTATGAACATTTAACATGATATCTACCCTTTTAGTAAATTTTATACATAAAATACAGTATTGTTTGTCCTAGGCACTATACTAGAGAGTAGGTCTCTAGAACTAATTTACTTTGCATAACTGAAAGTTTGGACCCTTTGACCATTATTACCTCCCCATTTCTCCTTCCCCACCCACCTGGTAACCAGCATTTGCTCTCTGCTTCTATGAGTCTGACTATTTTGGATTCCATCTATAAATGAATAAATAAGATCATACAGAATTTGTCTTTCTACACCTGGCCCATCTCACTCAGCATAATATCCCTCAGGTCCATCCATGTTGTTAAAAAAATGACAAGATTTCCTTTTTTTCAAGGTTGAATAACATTCCATGACATATATAAATATGTATACATATTTTCTCGATTCATCTGTATGTCAATGGACTTCTAGGTTGTTTCCAAATCTTTGCTGCCATGAACATGGTGGTTGTATTAGTCCATTTTCATACTGCTAAGAAGAAATACCCAAGACTGAGTAATATATAAAGAAAAAGAGGTTTAATGGACTCACAGTTCCACATTGCTGGGGAGGCCTCACAATTATGGCAGAAGGCAAAGGAAGAGCAAAGGCATGTCTTACATGGTGGCAGGAAGGAGAAGTGCTGAGCAAAAGGGGGAATAGCCCCTTATAAAACCATCAGATCTCGTGAGAACTCACTCAATATCACGAGAACAGCAGCGTGGGGGTAACTGCCCCCATGATTCAATTACCTCCTACTGGGTCCCTCCCATGGCACATGGGAATTATGGGAACTACAATTCAAGATGATATTTAAGTGGGGACACAGCCAAGCCATATCAGTGGTGCACACATGTCTTCAAAATACTTATTTCATTTAAAAGATGAATGACTTTGAATTCACATCCATGATTTCTACATATATCCCATGCACTAGAACATGTATGTGTATAGTGAAGCATTTATTATTAGTCTTCATGGTGTCACATTCTGTAGGTGCTGTAACAAGAAAACAGAGTTCCTGTGTCCAGCAAGGTTCTGGCTTGGTCACTTGGATATTCTAGAATCATTTAAATATAAAAATATAGATAAGAAGCTTAGTTAAATATTTTGAAAACTGGTACTACATTCCCTATTTTCTTTTCATTCTCTATTCCTCCCAGTAAAGGTGGATCTGGTTAAGGACTGAGAGGCATATGGGAATTTACCTTTTATTCTAGGAACTGTCTAAGATAAAGCCTGCCTTTCAACATTCCAAAGACTAATGTAAATAAAATGGAAATTAAAACTGTGCTGAATTACCTCATAGGTAATAGAAAAATTATTTTATCAGGCTATTTAAAATGTTCTTCTCCTTTGATTGCAAACCTTTGAAGACAAAAAAGGTTTTGTACTATTTCCATTTTTCAGTGAGCTGTCATTTAATGTTATTAATATTCTCCTTATAATGTCTGTGCATATAGCAACAGTTGGTCCTTTGAGGTTAGTCTACTTTATTCCTTCCAGCCACTTTCTGTGTTCATGAAATTTGTCAATGTTTTGACAACAACTAACAACTCCCTGCAATAACAATGAACAAACAAATAAACAAATATAGATAGATTTCCAGCTGTAAAGCTATCTATCTATCTATCTGTCTATCTCTGTAGATATATATATTTCCTATATATCTGTCTCCAATATGAATACAATCTACATATATATGGCTATATAGAGGTGTATATATGCATACATATGTGCATTGCATTTGTATGTATAAGTACATATATGTATATATATATTTATATTAAATCTCTTTTACACACATGCACACACATATGTACACACAAACACATTTTTTTCTCTGTGGCCCATTTTCATTACAGAAGTTTTTTCCATTATGGGGTATTAGTTCAAATGATTTTGTCTAGTCTGACATAGAGGGAACAAGCTCTGGTACTTTTGACTGAGTTTTTTTTTAAAATCCAATCAACATATATTGTTTACCCACTGCATACCAAGTACTAACTCAAAGGTTACACGAATGGAAAGGCAGATACCCAAAGTTTATATTCGGGGAGAAATCTGATAAAAGGAAATACAAGACAACAAACACAGAAACACAACCATCAGGCATCATGAAACCTCGTGAAGATAATCATCAGGGTAAGGAGATGGAAAAATTGGGAAGAAAAAAGATTACGTATGGTGGTCAGTTGTACGATTGATCTGTATGATTGATCTATATCACATCCGTCCACCCTCTCCTCACTAGCGGGAGATGCAGTGTAGACCCCAGGCGAATTTTAGGCAAATGCTAGGTTAATTTGCATCTGTTTTACACTGTAAGCATTTAAGCCAAGAACACAAATTTCACAAAGCACTAAAAATGTAACACAATGAATCATATAAACTGATCAGTATGTTTTATTAATAACCCAGAATATGTTAATATTTATTCCCTTACCTTATGGATATCAATGAATCTAGACAACCACCAAACATAGCCCACCTGGTAAAAAAATATTCAATCATGACTTGCAGAGAAAAATCATATTCAGGGGAACATTTTCAAGGGAGACTCAAATAAGCCAATTTTTATAAAGCATTTGCGACACTAATGGGCTCATATGTTTCTGTGGCTGTGAGACTAGCCATTTGGGGAAAGACAAAATAAAACACTACCTATTGGCTATGGCTACGGAAACGGACACTTACAAATCAATCTGTACTGACACAGCCAGCTCTGAACCTGAAAATGATAGCTATAATCCACATTTCCATTTTAGCTCTGCCAGAGCGGAGCCCATAAATTACTGGGGTTTTTGAGCTGTTTAGAAAAATGCTATGTGAATGGTGAACTTGAGCTCACTTGGGAATAAGGTTGTGAGGTTTAGACCATCGTCTGCAAAGAATGATATTGAAGAACGATTTGTATTGTCATGTTAGGAAGTGAACATACATCTTGCTAACTGCAGATTACCTCACCAGGGCTGGTGGAACGGGATACGAGACACTGTTCTTTCCAGGAGAGAAGAGCCCAGGTGAACAAAAAGGTCCAAAGTTTATTAAGCCATGCTAGTTACATAAGTTATAGGGAAAAAAAAGTGAAGGAAAGAAAAATAGAGAGGGAGAGAAGAATGAGGAAGAGAGGGAGGCAGGGAGGGAAAGAGAGAATGAATTATGTAGACAATCTCCCTAGATTTCTTTACTTTTTTTTTTTTTTAACTTTTATGAGTTTTACTTTAAAAGTCATTTTGAAGACATCCCCTTAGGTAAAATAGGATGTTCTTTATTTTATTACAAGCAAAAAGATCAACTTTAATTCACTTCTCTAGAGGTTTTCCAACTTCCATAAAAATGATAATATAGACAATAAAATTTAACTGACTTCTGCTGGAAAAACTTCCATTAGGAATTTCAATCGAAATTGTCTTAAACTTTTTAAAGGCAATGCTGTTTAGTTGAGTGAGATGGTTCTACTTTTTAGGAAGCTTGTAATTTACACCTGGGACTTCAGATCATATTAAAAATATTTTAGAATGACCCCCAGGTTAGTGTTTGAGAATTTTATTGTGAAAATCACAACATGAAGGAAAATCTAATGATGCTATTTTGATCGTGTTAATACCACATCTGAAAATAATGATCATCTGATTGTAAATTTTAAAATGGCCACTAAGAAAATACAATATTTACCATTAATGGACAAGGACATTTTCAGACCAAATCTTTCAGTGTCCAGCTTTATTTATTGAAAGTTTTTCAGAACTACTTTATGGCTTTATTGAAATAGGAAAACAGAAGTCTATCAGTGGAATTTTTCAGGATGTGGAACCACATCCTAAGAAACTTACATCAAATATGCTAGAGTATATTTGTATAATATATGAATACATCTATAAATATTTACATATTATGAGAATATTTACACTAAATATACTAGATCATAAACTATCCCAAGAGCTTTGAATGAAAGATAATTTTGGAAGAAAATATGTCATATTAGCTAGCATTGGGTATATCAATTTATTCCAATATCCAAATTTCATACCCTTTAATCCATTTTGATTTTATTTTTGTAACCACAAAAATTTTAAGAAACTAAAAATAAATAAAATTCATACCCTTAATATTTAAGACTTTCAACAGATGGAACATAAGAAAAACAAAACAAAACAAAAATTTTCCAGTATGGGAATCAGTAGAATAGTGCTGAAAACACGCTCCCTTTTTCACAGTATGTTAGGTCTTTTTTTCAACTTGCACTGTAAGAGATTGAGCAAAAATTCTCATATTCTGTTTAGTTTTCTTTTCTTGAGTTTACAATATTTTGTGAGTCTATTTTTCAAATTTTGAAGCTTCTTTTAAAATTAGATAATAAATTGTTTCAAGTTCAAACATATGAACCATGAAGATTCTTCCTTTATTATACCAAAAAATCTTATGCTTATGACCTAATTATCTATAAAATATAGAAAAGCATAGGTACTAATGACTCATGAAGGAGTAGCATGATTGTATGGAAAACACTGGGCAGGCATGTAGAGATTCTCAAATCCCATCTTATTATCCTCCAGTTTCATATTTACTAGATTTGTGGTCTGGGACAAGCCTTCCATGACCCATTCAGTCTTTATTTCTCACCTCTAATGTTGTTTAATTCATTTGTACGTATTTAAGAATTGCTTGGGTGGATACTAGGATTGAGTGCACTAATTTAGGTGAAGGATCTGTGGAAATGCTTTTACAAAATGTAACATCCATGTGCACTCAATATGTTAAGAAAACTGACTAACGTTGGAAACCTAAGTGGTATGCCCAAAATAACAATACTAGTCAGGCATCCGTAAGATTGTGGAATAGCTCCTTCAGTTAAAAGTGTCAACATTGTCAATATAAAAACAAATTCTAAGCTCATTTTCCTTGAAGAATAATGAGACAAAGACTTAAATGTAAGAACTAAAACTATAAAACTCTTAATAGAAAACATAGGGGAAAAAGCTTCGAACACTGGGTTTGGTCAGGATTTCTTACATATGACACCAAAGACACAGGTAACAATAGAAAAAAAATAGACAATTTGGACTTCATAAATTTTTTAAAATTGTGAGTCAATTTTTTTGGCCAAGTGCAGTGGCTCATGCCTGTAATCTCAGTACTTTGGGTGGCCAAGGCAGGCGAATCACTTGAGGTCAGGAGTTTGAGACCACCCTGGCCAACATGGTGAAACCCCATCTCTACTAAAAATACAAAAGTTAGTTGGGGATGGTGGCAGGGGCTTGTAATTCCACCTTCTCAGAAGGCTGAGGCAGGAGAATTGCTTGACCCCAGGAGGTGGAGGTTGCAGTGAGCTGAGATCGTGCCACTGAACTCCAGCCTGGGCAGCAGAGGGAAACTCCATTTAAAAAACAGACAAACGAACAAACAAACAAAAAACTGTGCATCAAAAGACAATATCAGCAGGGTAAAAAAGCTGAACTCATGGGATGGATAAAATATTTGCAAATTATATATGTTATGAAATTAATATTCAGAATATAGAGAACTCTTAAAACTCAACAGCAAAACCTATTCAAAAATGGGCAAAGGATTTGAACATATATTCTCCAAAGAAGATATATACAAATGGCCAACAGGCACATGAAAAGGAAAATGCAAATCAAAACCACAATGAGATACCACTTCACACCCATTAGAATAACTGCTATTAAAAAAAAAGCAAAAAATAACAAATGTTGGCAAGGACATAGAGAAATTAGAACTCTTGTAAACTGCTGGTGGGAATGTAAAATAGTACAGCGACTGTAGAAAACATTATGGTGCTTCCTCAAAAATTTAGAAATAGAATTACCATATGATCCAATAATTCTGCTTCTGGATGTATGCCCAATAGAGTTGAAAGCAAGGCCTTGAAGAGAGATTTATGCACTTATGTTCATAACAGTATCATTCACAATAGCTAAATTGTGGAAGCCATCTAAGTGTTTATCATCTGATGAATGGATAAGAAAAATGTGGTCTATACATATGATATGGTTTTGCTCTGTGTCCCCACCCAAATCTCACCTTGAATTGTAATAATCCCCACGTGTCAAAGTCAGGGCCAGGAGGAGATAATTGAATCATGGGGGTGTTTTCCCCCATGCTGTTCTCATGATAGTAAGTGATTTCTCACGAGATCTGATGGTTTTGTAAGGGGCTCTCCCCTTCGCTCGGCACTCATTCTCTCTCCTGCCACCCTGTGAAGAAGATGCCTTCCATCATGGTCATAAGTTTCCAGAGGCCTCTCAGTCATGCGGAACTGTGAGTCCATTAAACCTCTTTTGCAGCGTAAATTACCCAGTCTCGGATGTTTCTTCATAGCAGTGTGAGAATGGATTAATACAACATACAAAGTAATATTATTCAGCCTTAAATAGGAAGGAAATTATGACACATGTTGCAACATGAATGAACCTTGAGAACATTATGTTAAGTGATATAAGCTAGTTACAAAAAGACAAATACTGTGTGATTCTACTTATAAGAGATAGAGTAGTCAAGATTATAGAGACAGAAAATAGAGGAGTGATTTCCAGGTGATGTGTGGAGGGAAATGGGAAGTCATTGTTAATGAGCATAAAGTTTCAGATTTAGAAGATGAAAAGACTTATGTAGATGAATGGTGGTGATGATTGCACAATATTATGAAAGTATTCAATACCACTGAACCATACACTTAAAAATACCTAAGATGGTAAATTGTATGTTGTGTATATTTCACCATAATGAAAAAGAATTAGAAAAAAAACAGAATAATGAGAAATGAAATAAACTGACTTGCATTTTGAATGTCAGAGCCAATAAAAACAGCATTTTTATTTCATTCTATTTGATTTCAATTTTGGACAGCTTTATTGAGATAAAATTGACATGACAAATTACATGTATTTATAATATACAATTTATTAAATGTTTACTTATGTATACTACATTTTTTTATAATTTTTGTATCTGTGTTCATGAAGGAATTGACTTTCTGTATTTTTACTATACTGTCTTTGTCTTTCTTTTCTCAAAAATGACTCTAACATTTCAGAATGTACAATAGACAAGATTCAAACTTAAACAGCAAATAGAACAAAGTTGTACACCAGGACACTAGCAAAAACTTAGAAAGCACTTCATTGTGCTTTATACATAAAATGAATCCTGAAGCATTTCCTCCTCTTCAGATTTCTGGCAGAATTTGCATACAATAGGCATTATTTTCCTTAAGTGTTTAGTAGAATTTACCAATGAATCCATCTTACACTGTTTATAGGTTTGGTTTGGTTTTGGGCTTGCCTTATTGTTTTTGCTCATTTTTGTTAAGAAGTTTTTTAGCCACATATCCTATTTGTTTAATAGATGTGCTATTTCAAATTTCTATTTTTTCTTGAGCTTTGAGCTTTGGTAGTTCATGTGTTTCAAGGAGATTTTCCATTCCATGTACATAGTCAAAATTTTTGCCATAAAGTTATTGATAATATCCTTTTATTATTAACTTACTTTTGGATTTTGAGTAAAGCAGTTTGCCCTCTGTATTAGTCAGGGTTCTGTAGAAGCACAGGACTAATAGATGTATATATGAAAGGGAGTTCATTAAGAAGTATCGACTAACATGATCACAAGGTAAAATCCCACAATAGGCCATCTGCAAGCTGAGGAGCAAAGAAGATAGTCCAAGTCCCAAAATTTCAAAATTAGGGAAACTTTGACTGTGCAGCCTTCAATCTGTGGCTGAAGGCTCGAAAGCCCTAGGCACACCAATGGTGTAGGTTCAAGAGACCAAAAGCTGAAAAACTTGGAGTCTAATGTTCCAGGACAGGAAGCACCCAACATGGCGGAAAGATGGAGGTTAGAAGACTCGGCAAGTCTATTCCTTCCACATTCCTCTGCCTGTCTTTATCCTAGCCATGCTGGAAGCTGATTAGATGGTGCCCATCCAGATTGAGGGTGGATCTGCCTCTCCTAGTCTACTGACTCAAATGTTATTCTCTTTTGGCAACACCCTCACAGACACATGCAGGAACAATACTTTGCGTCCTTCAGTGCAATCAAGTTGGCACTCAATATTAACCATCACACTGTCCATAATGTGAGTGATCTTCATCAACTCAATTGAAGGCCTGAATAGAACAAACGACTGACCTACCCAGAGCATGAATGAATTCTGCCAACAAGTGGCCCTCAGACTCTATCTGCAACATTGGCTCAACTTAGTCTCCAGGTTGCCAGACCACCCTGTAGATTTTGAACTTAACAGCTTCCCTAATCACATGAACCAAGGCCTTTTAATAAACGTATGTATACGTGTATGTATGTCTCTATGTATCAATCATTGATCTATCTATCATCTATCTACAATCTATTATATATCCATCATGTGTCCCATATATATATATATCATCTGCCTTGCTGAGTTATCCCTACATCCACCCATCCCATCTGTTGATATATCAAATCTATCTTTTTGTCTATCAATTATCTATCTATCTATCTATCATCCATTTATCATTTATCTATCATCTGTCTACCATCTATTATCTGTCCTATCTATTATCTTTCTTCCTATCTTATCCTTCTATCCATACCATCTACTGATCTATGAAATCTCTCTCACTATCTAGCTACCTATCTAGCTATTATATATCATCTATCTATAATCTTTCATCTATCATCTGTCTTTCTATCTTATCCATCCATCAATCCAACCATCCCTCCATTCATCTATTTCATCTAGTGATCTTTCAATAAAATCTAACTACCTATCATCTATTCTATCTATCTATTTATCAATCTATCTATACATCCATTTCCTACTGGTTCTGTTTCTCTGGCAAATATTGACTAATAATAATTCTAGTCTCCTAATGATGAGATATCATTGTTAGATAGATCTATGAATTCAGTTTGACTAAAAACATCAATTTCAGCACTAGGGATCAATGGAGAAAAGAGAAATAAAAGGAAGGCTGCATTTTCTTGGATGAGCAAGAATAAACAAACAGAGCTAACCAGCCATGCAAACACTCAGCATCCACCTATCATTCTCCAAAGCTATCTGACTGGCTTCTTGGTGACCCCAGTAGGAGCTGATGGCTGAAGACATCCTGGCTGAGACTTGAGAAGCTTCTTGTCACATGTCCTCACCTTACAATGGATAGACCAGTTGTAAGACAGAATTCCAAGGTGTACTTTAGTCTCCCAACACACCAGAGCCATAAAAAGCCAAAAAAAGGCCAGGTAGAATGTGACCAGGGGTGACAATGTGTGTTATCTGGGTCTCAGTGAGCTCACACCAGGCATATACATCACAAATTCCACAGCCTTGAGGGGAATTATGGACTCTACAAGCCTGTGAACTAGAGCCACTCCTGTTTAGGAACTTCCCTCCAGCTCCACAAGCTGCACCCGCCCTTTCTAAAAATCAGTGACTCCTTTTAAAGGGCTTGCAGAAAGAAGAGATTCACCAGATGAATGGACATAAACAATATGAAGATGTTCTTAGGCTTCAGTGGCTAAAAAATGGCAAACTTCTTTCAACAAGGTCAACTGCAGGTCTTTGGAAAAATGAAAAATGAAAACCTTGAACTATGTGTTTTAACTTGCTTGACATCAGTCTATAAACAGGTCCTCCATCTCTTCTCCCCACGTCTTCCTTCCTCCTTCTCTGTCCCTGTTTCCCTCTCTTGTTTTCTTTGCTTCATGTCTTCAATGTATATTAACGGCATTCCTCTTACAAGGCTGTCTGCTAAAAATGGAATTCCAGAAATGAGCAGTAAAGGGTCTTTGCCCTTGAAGAGTTCACAGTTTACTGCGAAAGTCTGATAGGAAAAGGAGAATTACAACCTGGCTCCATGATTTCTATTCTCCAGTAGAATGGGAACACAGAAAAGGAAGAAGCTTGATCCGTTTTTGCACAGAATACTTGAGAATTCAACAATGTATCCACATTTATAAGTAAAAGCTACTACCACAAGACAGCTTGTCATGTTTAACATGAAGTGACCTGAGATCAGAGTATGAATATTAAATACATTTCAGAATTTGAGTTGGCATTGAAAAATGTTCCTTGCATAGCCCTGTTGAATTTGCTCATTAGAAATGTGGCCAAGGTAGGATAACCAGCAAAAGCAGGATCTCAAATAGAATTTCTAAACGTGAGATCAAAGGAGGATGCATTAAGAAACAAAAAAAAGACCCAGTGACTTAATTTGTAAGACATCTGCAGAAATGTCCTGAAGTTCAAGTCTGGTTGGACGTGGATGGCATCAAGAATGAGATGTCAAATCTTAGGGATCCTGCCTCCAAAAACAGCCCAGCCACTGTCTCTTCATTGTCCATTGGGCAATGCACCCTGAATATCTGCAGCTTGGTAAACAAAGTACCGTGAGAGGAAGCAAAGACATAGACAGCCAGTTACCATTTATACCAAGAGATAATGTGACTGGTAAGACCAGACAGCAAGCAAACACTCATGAGTGATACCAGAATTCTTGGAAAGGGGCAAAATTTAGGTCAAATTATGATTGTACTGGGAGCAGTCATATACCGAAGAGCTGATGTTGGTTTTGAAATCCTTGGGAATTTCTACAGTGACATTCTTATTTTAAATCCTGGAGATAATGCCAAGCTTTTATTCTGGGATTGGAATGAATGGATTTTAATGGGTATGTATATCCCTAAAATGAAAGAGCATTTTTAATGTACACAAATAATAATCCCTTAGTATGTTTATGGAAGGCTTATAGTGCAGAATACTTTATTATAATAATATCCTAATCTTTGAGTTGTTCCTCAAATTCTCACTCTCCCTCTACCCAAGGATATCTTGACTGTGTTTTTCAGGAAACACACCTGATATGGTCAGACTTTGTGTCCCCACCCAAATCTCATCTTGAATTGTAATCCTCAGGTGTTTGGGGAGAGACCTTGTGGGAAGTGATTGGATTATGGAGGCAGTTTTCCTCATGCTGTTCTCATGATAGTGTGTGAACTCTCACAAGATCTGATGGTTTTATAAATGGTAGTCTTTCCTGCACTGACACATGTGCTCTCTCTCTCACCTGCTCACCTGCTGCGATGTAAGATGTACCTACTTCCCCTTCTGCCATGATTGTAAGTTTCCTAAGGCCTCCTTAACCATGTGAACTGCAAGTCAATTAGACCTCTTTTATTTATAAATTACCCAGTCTTCGGTATGTCTCTATAGCAGTGTGAAAACAGACTAATACAACAGCCTTTAACCTGAGGCAGAATTAAGGAAAATTTTGTTGTTGTTTTGGTAACAAATCTCACTCAGAAATTCCAAAGATGAAGTTTTCCTTCCCTGCCTGAAGCTTTCTTAAAACCTTGAATTCCAAAAAGTATAACAGTTCCTTCAAAAGAGAAGCATACAGTTACCATATGACTCAGAAACTCTGCTTCCAGGTATAGACCCAAAATAATTGGAAGTGGGACTTCTAAAAGTTATTTGCACACCCATGTTCATTGCAGCATCATTTACAATAGCCAAAAGGTTCACTCAACTTATGTGTCTATTGATTAATGAATGGCTAGAGAAATTGTGGTACATACATTCAAGGGAATATTCATTAATATGAGGTACCTAGAATGCTCAAATTCATAGAGACAGAAAGTAGAATGATAGTCCCCAGAGGTTGGACAAAGTGGGGAACAGGAGGTTATTGTTTAATGGGTATAAAGCTTTGCGAGATGAACAGAGTTCTGGAGATGGATGGTGGTGATGGTGGTGATATGGACAAGAAGCAGGGAAATACTGGGTAGAAGAGGGCAGCTCCCTGGCAAAGGCCCCACCCTCAAGCCTGGAAACTGCCGCCCTAAATGAGAACAGTTATCCCTGCTTTCCTACCAAAATGTTACCTTTTTGGCCCGCCACCCCAGCATCTTGTGCCCATATAAACCCCAGATCTCAGCTGGCAGAGGAATAAGTGGCTGAATGTCAAGAGAAGAAGAAGCAACTGAGCATCAGAGACTATGGATAGATGCAGCTTAACTTCAGAACAGCATGACTTCAGAGAGGAGCCCGAACGGAGATGGTAGGGCTTCTGGGAAAGATCACCTTCTTCCTGTACCATCCCACTTCCAGCTCCCCTTCTGCTGAGAGCCACTTCCACCACTTAATAAAATCCTCTGCATTCATCACCTTTCAAACCATTCATGTGACCTGATTTTTCCTGGACCCTAGACAAGAATTCTGGATGCACTGAGTGCAGGAATCCAAAGAGGCAGTCAAACTGACTCTTCATTGAGTTGTTTAACACTTAAGCCATCCACAGATGGCAAAGCTAAAAGAGAATTAATTGTAACACAGCCCAAGATGCTGCCATGAGGACGGAAAGTGCTCACCCGGGCCCTGGCACCCACTCACCTGCGTGCTCCCTCCCATAAGGGGTTGAGCCCAGCAAATTTGAGAGAATAAAGTTTATCATTGCCAGTGCCAAAGTGGCCTGCTGGATCCAGAACCAGAATGGACTTCATGCCACTGAAATGTACCCTTAAAAATGGTTAAAGTGATTAAATTTAGGCCAGGCACAGTGGCTCATGCCTGTAATCCCAGCACTTTGGGAGGCTGAGGCGGGTGGATCACAAGTTCAGGAGATTGAGACCATCCTGGCTAACACGGTGAAACCCCATCTCTACTAAAAATACAAAAAATTAGCTGGGCGTGGTGGCAGGCACCTGTAGTCCTAGCTACTCGGGAGGCTGAGGCAAAAGAATGGTATGAACCCGGGAGGCAGAGCTTGCAGTGAGCCGAGATCGAGTCACTGCACTCCAGCCTGGGCGACAGAGCGAGACTCCTTCTCAAAAAAAAAAAAAGTGATTAAATTTATATTGTATATATTACCCCAATAAATAAACACCTACATTTCTAGAGACCAGAAAATGAGGAAACTGCCAGGAAGATGGAAGAGAAAGAAGAATCATCCTCTTATAATAGAAATGTGTGAGATAGTGCTGGTTCCCTGAGAATCAGAGATTCCCCACAAAGGGGGTGTCTTACCAGGAGAGGTTTTCAGACCCCAATTGGCCTCCTGAATTCTTGGTGTTTCTGGCTTTTGTTGGTACCTTCCCCTTATTATCCCACACCAAATGATTAGATTAAATTTTATTTCTGCCTACTGTAAAGAGAATCAAGGGTCATAATTCATTGGCTTCTGAGAACATACAATTAATGACTTTTCTTGCAGAGAATGTCTGAAATTAGACTCCTGATCCACATCCTCTTTCCTTTTTATTTATTTATTTTTAATTTTTATTTTTGTCTTAAGTTCTGGGGTACATGTGTAGGATGTGCAGGTTTGTTACATAGGTAAACATGTGCCACGGTGGTTTGCTGCACAAATCAACCCATCACCTAGGTATTAAGCCCGGCATGCATTAGCTATTCTTCCTGATGCTCTACCTCCAAACAGGGAGGGGAAAACACATACACCCTCCTTTCTTTTTTTTTTTTTCCAAGATGGAGTCTTGCTCTGGCACCCAGGTTGGAGTGCCATGGCGTGATCTTTGCTCACTGCAACTGCAACCTCTGCCTCCTGGGTTCAAGTGATTCTCCTGCCTCAGCCTTCCAAGTAGCTGGGATTACAGGGGGGCATCACTATGCCTGGCTAATTTTTTTTTTTTTTTTTTTAGTAGAGATGGAGTTTCACCATATTGGCCAGGCTGGTCTTGAACTCCTGACCTCATGATCTGCCCACCTTGGCCTCCCAAATTGCTGGGATTACAGGCATGAGCCAACGCACCCAGCCACACACCCTGTTTTCTATGTTCTCTTCCTTTTAGGATTCTTTCAAGGTAAATGACAACAAAATCATGGAGTTTTATATACGAGAAACATGGCTTTTATTCAGACATCTGGTTTCTCTCACTACCTTAAGTTCTGGAAACTTTCCATCTTCCATCCATCATCTCTACCATCATGAGTAAAACCAGTGTCATCTTTACACAACATGCAGAAGCTAAATTAAAATATATGAGTGTCAATCAATACAGAAATTTCAATTCCCATACCAAATTGCACAATATTTCAAATTACAGCATAAAATATACCTTTAAGATTATGATCCCATAAAAGAAAACAAGATCTCTCTGCATGTGCTGACATACAAGATCATTGATGACAGATTATTAATTGAAGAAATCATATTGCAAAACCAGATATCTATAGATGCATAGAAATATATCTGGAAGACTTTCACAGTTTTCTTTATACATTCTGTGTATTTGGATTCTTTGACAAATAGGTTAAAATTGTGTGTCTTAGTCCATTTGGGCTGCTATAACAAAATACCTGAAGCTGAGCAAATTTTAAGAATGGAAATGTATTTCTTACAGTTCTGGAGGCTGGGAAGTCCAAAATCAAGGTGCTGGCAGATTCAGTGTCTGGGGAGGGCTGCTCTCTGCTTCCAAAATGATGCCTTGTTGCTGTGCCCTCCTGCCGTAGAAATTCTGTGTCCTCACATGGTAGAAGGTGAAAAGGCAGAAAAAGTCTAGCTAGGTCCCTTTAGCCTTTTTGTGAAGGCACTAATACCATTCATGAGGGCAAAATAATCACCTTCCAGAGATCTCACTTCTTAATACCATCACCTTGGGCATTAAGTTTTAACAGATAAATTTTGGAAGGACACAAGCATGCAAATCACAGCATTGTGTTAACATATGTTGCAAAAAAAGACCTCTAGATATTTTGATCTGGACTCAGGTTTAAAAGTGAAAGAGATTATGCCTTTTATAAGCTGGGCATGGTGGCTCACACCTGTAATCCCAGCACTTTGGGAGGCCAAGGTGGGCAGATCACCTGAGGTGAGGAGTTTGAGACCGGCCTGGCCAACATGGTGAAACCTCATCTCTACTAAAAATACAAAAAATTAACTGAGCATGTTGGTGCATGCCTGTAATCTCAGCTACTTGGAAGACTGAGGCACGAGAATCACTTGAACCCGGGAGGTAGGCGTTACAGTGAGCCAAGATTGCGCCACTGCACTCCAGCCTGGGTGACGGAGTGAGACTTCGACTCAAAAAAGAAGATTATGCCTTTTATATTCATGTCTCTATTCTCAGCATGGAACAGACATCTTAGCTGATATGTTCTCAATTTGTACTTCTAAAAGCATGAATGAATGAGATGACAACATGGCATGTAGTGCCTTATCAGCCTGAGCAACTGGGGACTCTCAATATTTGAATGCACAATGAACATACATTTACTATATTTAGGAATAGGTAAGCTGGTACTCGTTAAAAATTAGAGTTTATAAGAATAATGTATGTAAGACTCATTTTAAAAAGCTGTTTGGAAAACTGCAAACAGGTCTTAAGAATAACATGGATTAAATAGTGGCAGAGGAAACACTTAGAATGAAGGAATCTGGGTGCATGGTGGTAAAGTCAACTGAGTGAATAGTTCCAGATTGAAGAAAGGGTGTTGAAGAAGTAGTGACTTTATATGCATTATGAATTTTTCTGACTCTGTTTAATTTTTTTTTCTTATTTGTTAAGGCCAGTCAACAGATTATCTGAGAAAGCTAAATAACAAATAGCAGGACAACAAAATGAGAAATGAGGGCACATACTTTTGGGAAAATACATTTTAAGACAGCAATTCATGCTCCAAATTAACAAATATACAAAATAAGACTTCGTGTCAGAGTCTAGTCTTAGTGGGACAAGCAGGAAAATTTAAAAGTTCAACATAACATCATCTTGTAAAGGGCTTTCTACAAAGAAACAGTAACTTCAGTATGAAGTAGTCTTGTTAACCCAATAGGCACCATTTTCAGGTCGTGATGTAATTTATGGAATGTCTTTACACATCTTAGTTTGTTTTTGTTTTTTGTTTTGTGGTTTTTTTGTCAAAGATCTCTTTGAATGAAGGGGGGCCACAGGCATTATCTCAGCTCTGAACCCTGAGTAATGGAGGCTGATTGATACTGAACATCGCAAAATTCCCATATGAACACAAGATAGAGACCACTAACATGTCCCACTATTATTTTATTCCCATTTAAGTGCATGCTTGTCTATATTCTGCAGCCTCTAAAACTGATAACATGGATTAAGGCATATTTAAATGTCATTTGGGTAGCCTTTTTCTTAATAATTTTCCCATAATTGTGTTTTTTAACACATATTTCCTTATTTAAAATTTTTTATTTCCATAGGTTATTGGGGAACAGATGGTATTTGGTTACATAAGCTCTTTAGTGGTGATCTGTGAGATTTTGGCGCACCTGTCATCTATAATGTGCATAAGTATTATATGTATACTTGCACATAAATATTATTATAAATACTCATATAATACAATAATATAAATATTACATATAACATAATGTGTATATGTACATGTGTATACTTATATATAAATACTATATGTAAATAAATAAAATATACGTACATAAATAAATATAATATATAGAAATATATGTATACTTATATTTCTTATGTATAAATATAATACAGACATATAAATAAATATATTTCTATATTTATATTATATTATATATAAAGATTTTATATTATATTATATTATATATAAAGATATTATATTATATTATATATAGAAATACTTATATAAGAAATATAATATTAATATAGAAATATTATATTTATATTATATTCATATGTGTATATTTTATTTATATAAATATATAAATATTATATAAAATAAATATATAAATATATAAATATTATATAAAATAAATATTATATAAATATATAAATAATATAATATTAACATAATATATAAATATAATATTTATATTATATACTTACAATGTAAATATATATTACAATGTGTATATGAATTATATGTGTATACTTATATATAAATATTATGTATAAATAAATATAATATACATATATAATTAAATTTATATGTGTATATTTTATTTATATAAAAGAATACATATGTAATATGTAAATATTATATTAGATAATATTTAGCATATTATGTAATGATATGTGCTGTTATATTAAGTAATTATGTATTTATGTGTGTGTGTGTGTATATGTATGTGTGTGTGTGTGGTGTGAACATATATAAGGTCCAGTAAGGTTCACAGTCTTACACAGAGAACATGGGCATAATGGAAATAGCTATTTCATATTTTGAACTGATGCCACTAAAAGCATTCTCACTGAGACCTGACAGTGTGATAGCTGTTTCTGTGCATTGTTGCAGATTTCCATATGTTTCAAACACAGCCTCCAAATGCTATGTTTAACATGTATGTAGTCATCAACCAAGAGATACTCAAACAAAAATACTTTTCAAAATTGGTAGCCTAATTCCAGATGTCTAGTTTTCACCCTTCCTTGTATTTTACAACCTCCCTCTCTATTTTTCTGTTACTTGAAGAATGCTGCTGTAAAAAACATTCTGGGCTTATTTTCCTCAGAATCACTTAATAGTCTAATAATAACTGTAGACATTGTGAATTAGTTTGGTTGATAGAATCTCTTATCTCCTCCCCATGGTGGTAGAAAATGAACAAAATTATTTTAACATTTGCAACTAGTTATTTTAATCAGACATATTGATACATTCCAGAGTAAGGTATAAATTGGGTAATGGATTTTTCTCGGATTAATTCTCTCACATTTTTAGTAATATGAAATTTTCTTTCAATCACCAAGCTATTATTTTGTGTAAAAATCACTTGATAAAAGAAAAATATTCTGACTTCATTAACTTTGAGTGCTGGATATTTGGCTAAATTATCCTGCCTATAACTGAGTTTGACAGCCTGATGCAAAATGCAAAACCAACAATTTTCCTTGAAAGATCGATCCTTCATTGAGGTTTATTACAGTGAGGAAATATTGCTTCTTAGATACTTTTCCATCTTCTTTCCATCAGTAACACCATTCTCGGTTTCTGGTAATAGCCTGCAATGGATTATTAGATAAATGCCTTTTTAATATAGAGAATCCAGGTGTGGTGGTCAAATACTATGATTGAGTAGCTTTCATCTCTCAGCTTCATTAAGCAGGGACTGGGTATAATGCTCTTTTCTCACTTATTCTGCTTGGGCTGCCAACATTTTCCTGTGGCTGTGAATGATGACAGCTCATCCATTATTTTATGAAAATACAGAAATATTTCCATCTCTATGTTACGTATTTCTCTATTCCCAAAGACTGGCAATTGAGAAAGCCGCCTCCGTGTTACCGGCACCAACTTACCTCCATTTTCTTCCCTAGCAGACATTTCCAAAATTGGCATAAAAATTCAGAATTGCTAATCATAGGTTTCCATTGATTCAGATTATGTTTTGTCCCTCTTTAAGAGTTTACTCTTGGAGGCATGGACAAAAATCAGGACATCGATGATAATCTGTAAAACATTCAATGACGGCAGTAATACCTAACCGATTTCCTTTTCAAAGCCGCATAACTATAATTCTCACTCTCTGAAGAGATTCCAATGTGCTGGACAGCAGTCTCCTCATAAGAACTGAGAAATTACTCAGGTCTTGAATCACAGTTGATTGACGCATCATTAAACACTCATTATTATGATGGGTGAAAGCAGCCTCTTTTTTAAGCTTCAGATTTATATGTTCATACACAGGAAAGGAAACCACAAGATTCTTATGAGCTTGGAATTTTTTTTAGCAGCTGAGCAACGTAAGAAGGGATAGGCAAGTGTACCCAAGCTCCAGGGAATATATCTAGTGCAAATTTTATCTACCTTAAAGTGGAATTCACATCCCCAATGTCATTCAACAGGTAAATGCACAAACTGCAGCGCATCCAGCAATGGAATAAAACACCCAAAAGAAATGAGCTACAAAGCCCTGAGAGACACAAAGGAAACTAAAATGCATATTACTAAGTGGAAGAAGCCAGTCTGAAAAGGCTGCATATTGTATAGGAACATTCTGGAGAACTATGAAGATAGTAAAAAGATCAATGGTTCCCAGGAATTGGGGAGAAGAAGGGATGAATAGGTGGAGAACAAGATTTTTAGGGTGGTGAAACTATTCTTTGTGATGCTATAATGAAGGGTACATGCAATTTTACATCTATCCAAACCCACAGAATGTACAACACCAATAATGAATCCTACTATAAACTACTATGGACTTTGGATGATAATGACGTTCCCATGTAGGTCCATCAGTCGCAAAAAATGTACCACTCTGGTGGGGGATGTTGACAGTGAGGGAGGTTGTACATATGTAGGGTTAAGAGATGTATAGCTGGCCAGACATTGTGGCTCATGCCTGTAATCCCAGAACTTTGAGAGGTTGAGACGGGCCGATGGCTTGAGACCAGGAGTTCCAGACCAGCCATGGGCAACAAGGCAAAACCCCATCTCTACGAAAATATACCAAAAAAAAAAAAAAAAATTAGCCAAGCATGGTGGCATATACCTGTAGTCCCAACTACTTGGGAAGCTGAGGCAGGAGAATCACCTGAGCCTGGGAGGTAGAGACTGCTGTGAACCATGATCGTGCCACTGCACTCCAGCCTAGGTGACAGTGAGATCCTGTCTCAAAACAAAAACAAAATAAAAGAGATATGTGAAATCTCTGTATTTTCCACTCAATTTTGCTGTAAAGCTAAAACTGCTTTTAAAGTTTCAAAATAATAATAATCACATGAAAACCAAAAAAAAGTCTATCAATTTTGAATGAAATTGGTTGTCCTGAGAATTATGAGTTTGCTAGGATTTTGAAATAGGTTGCTGCCTTGGGAGAGAGGTTAGATAAAATGGTTTTGTCCATTTACTGCTTGAAAATTATAGGGTGATATGTAAACTTTACTTTTCTTGGGGTATCTAGGCCACAATTTAAAGAATTCTAGGAAGTAATTTAAAAGTAAATCTTTTTTTTTTTTTTTTGGCTGGGCGTGGTGGCTCACACCTGTAATCCCAACACTTTGGGAGGCTGAGGCGGGCAGATCATGAGGTCAGGAGTTTGAGACCAGCCTGGCCAACATGGTGAAACCCCGTCTCTACTAAAAATACAAAAATAAGCTGGGCGTGGTGGTGTGTGCCTGTAGTCCCAGCTACTTGGGAGGCTGAGGCAGGAGAATCGCTTGAACCCAGGAGGCGGAGGTTGCAGTGAGCAGAGATCGTGCCACTGCACTCCAACCTGGTGACAGAGTAAGACTCCGTCTCAAAATAAATAAATAAATAAATAAATAAATAAATAAACATAAAAAATAAAAAAGTAAGTCTTTTTAAAGATGGAGGGAAAAATGCATGGGCTTTGAAATGAAGAAAATAAAATTATTAGTGAATCACCTAAAGATTATTGTTGCCTGGAGATCATTTTTAACCCATTCTTAATGACAGCATTCTGTTTTTTCAGTAGTTCACATTAAATGCTGGAAACCATTCTACTGTGGCTTCACAGTATAATCAATAATGCAAACACAATAGCACGGCCATATGATGAATTACGGAAATTAATTGATATTCTGTCACACGTTTTAGTCTTGAAGCTGAAAATGATCCCTGTCCATCTTCCTGAAACAGGTTTGAGACTTACATGGAATGATGAACATTCTAAATACATAAACTTTGATGTTCCGAAGAGTATCTGCAGCTGGACCATCTCATAGATGTAAGAGAATCTCTTTGTGACATACTTTGTTCCACTCTGATTGACCATTTCAATCTCTGTCTTATAAAAAAAAGATTAAAATCATACTTTGCTCAATAGCTAGAAATCTCATCTAGAAAACCTCTAATGTTATAAGTATATATATTATCTATGTGCTTAAATATTTTTTGATTATGAAGAATTAACATTTCCAAGAGCTGATATATTTAAAAGGGGAGAGTGGAAAAGAAAGTAGAAACAGGAAGCATGGGGCACTAGAGTGAGTGCAGATTGTCTCTATTCCTTTGCAATAGTTTTCCATTGCAAATATGGAAATATATCATTTTAGAAAATGATTAATATATAGACATCGAAGACATCTTTTAACATGGTCTGTTCATAAGAACTGATAATAAAAATCTGGATAGCTAAGTGAGTGTTTATCTTTGCTCACTGCTTTCCTTCCTACTAGGATGTCATAATTCTTCAACGTGTGTCAACATGTGCGGGAGATAATAGTGCAAGATGCTGTATGTGAGAGAATTTGAAAACATTAAAACAAATAATGCATTATAAAATGTGTAACTTTTACACTCATTTATAATATTCTGAAAAAGAGAATCCTTCTTACATATCTTCAACTTTATTTTCCCTAGCCAAGGTTCAAAAGTATACACTATAAATTGTGTGCTTTTAAAATGCTGTGAGAAAGTATGACTTCAGTCGGCCTGGTTTTAGAATATCAGTGTTTTAGCCACGCTGGTAGATAGAATACTCCTCCGATTTGCAATGCTTCCATCCAAAAATACAAACAGGCTCCACAAATACAGGATCTAAAAATAAACAGGGGTGTTTTCAAATAAATCCCTGTATGTGTTCACGGTGACATACATTACTAGACCATTGAGGAGACCTCCTTTATGAACCACGTTAGAGATCAGATTTCCATAACGTACAAGCCAAAAGTTCTTTGTCTTACAACAAAAAAAAATATGGATATGAAACAAAAACAGTATGCTCATTTTTAGGCAAAAAACAAGTCTAACTCACCCTTCCCCAAACAAGCCAAACCATATAAAAGCTCTTGACCCACAGCCGCAGATGAGATTGTGGAAGAAGTTTGTTTTGGTTAAAATGTAAAATTTAGTTTTTAGTAGCCCCTATCTCTTCCCCACGAAATTTGCCGAAGCTTTCAAGAGTTTTAAAAATATTTTCCAGAAGGCTTATGTGTACAAACCAAGCCAGGCAGCTCACTCTGGTTATACAATTCTTGGCTTAAGCTGTAAATTGGGCACTGAATTGGAGGCAGATGTTCAGAAAAGATTTGGGTGATAATAATTAATGACTGCATGATGATAAAACGTTCCTGCCTAAATTATAACATTCATCATACTCTCCCACCACCTTATTTTGCTATTAGAAAATAGTTTGAAATAATGCAACATTGGCTGTGTTTGGATTTTTCTATAATTAAAATAAACTCAAGATGGGGTACTGTGGATCAAGTTCTGGGCAACTGGCCTGTCTCCCATCCCTTTAGTCTGTCTGAATCTTTCAAGGGAATGAAGCTGTTTTATTAACATCACTCATTACAACAAATGAGTTATTTACTGGGTTGTTAGAACAAGGGGGAAATATTTTTTAAGTTTTAAGTTTAGAGATACATGTGCAGGTTTTTATATAGGTAAACGCGTGTCATGGGGGGTTTGTTGTACAGATTATTTTATCACTCAGTTATTAAGCCTAGTATCCATTAATTATTTTTCTTGATCCTCTCACTCCTTCCACCCTCCACCCTCCATTAGGTCCCAGTGTGTGTTGTTCCCCTCAACATAGGTGTTGTCCATGTGTTATCATTATTTAGCTCCCACTTACAAGTGAGAACATATGGTATTATTTTGTTTTCTGTTATTACATTAATTTGCAAAAGACAATGGCCTCCAGCTCCATCCATGTTCCTGCAAAACACATGATCTCATTCTTTTTTATGGCTGCATAGTATTACATGGTGTATATGTACCACATTTTCTTTATCCACTCTATCATTGATGGGTAGGTTGATTCCATGTCTTGTTATTGTGAATAGTGCTGCAATGAACATACACACGTGCATGTGTTTTTGTAATAGAATAACTTATATTCACAAGGGGGAAATACAGAAATAATCAATTTTCTTCTTCTAAACTAGAATGCAAAAAAATTATAATCACTTGTTTTCTCCGTAAGGAGGCTGGATTCAAATGTGCTGTGAATAGCTTTTCCTGATCTTATAGTTTTCAGGATTGATTTTGACCCTAAGGCAACATCTCAACGAAGGACATATTTATCATTACTGCACGTCTGCTGACCTTTAGTCCATTTCATTAAGGTTTACTAATGTTTTTCCACCCACAGCTCTTATGCATCAGACCAAGAAAAATTTATTCCTGGTGTCTCTTTTTAATGCCATTACCTCTTAAATGGTGGTGGTAGAAGCTCAGGTTCAATATGTTGATGCTATTTGCTAATGCAAACGATTAAAACGTGTCAATGATCAGACCATTTTTACAAGCCCCCAAATCACTCATATGGATTTTATATCTGAAACAAAAAGTCTTTCCACAGGAATTTTCAATATTAGAATGGCCAGTCTTCTTTTCATCCATTTCTGTATATGCATGTGTGTGAAGGAACACACAGCCACACTCATTTACAATATTCTGCAAAGGAGAATCCTTCATAGGTATCTTCAGCTTTATTCGCCCTAACCAAGGTTCAGCTATCACCAGCAAAAAAAAAAAAAAAAAAAAATCACAGCTATCATTGTATCATTGCCTTTTGCAGAGGGGAGATGTCACCTTTGCCTAAGCACTCTCAGGCATAGCTTTTAAACTGCATTTGTAATGAAAAATATTATACAAGGGTATAAAGAGTGGTGTGGGTGTGGACAGGTTGCCTAATACAGCTGAAACTTCCCTTTTGCGACACAAAATGCAGGAAAATGATGGCACAATATTAAGATAGCTATTGAGGAATAATATCTGTGACCTCATGTGTTATATCTGGTAAGGGTTCCAGGTGCAAATGTGGCAAACACCTATTTTAGGATATAAAAGTTTTCACAGATGAATAAATTTATGACATATTCATTGTTTAAAAAAATTAGTAGAACATATGTAGAAATAGAGAAAAATGAAGAAGAACTTAGGATGAACAATGAAGAAGACATATTCAATGAGTCAAAATTGATGCATATGAAATACTTCTGGAAATAAAAGATATAATGAAATGAAAAAATAATCAAACTTTTACAAAACTATGTGCATAGCTTATATATAATTAATATATATAAAAATGTAGCACAAAATAAAATTTAGATCAATCTAAATCATGAATGTATATAAGGTTAAAAATGAAATGTTGAAATTTATAAAATTCATATATATGAAACACATAAAATTTATATTATATAATATATAAATGTAGTACACAATAAAACAGATCAATCTAAATTATGACTATATGTAAGAAATGAAAACTATAATGTTAAAATGAATACAACTTATATGTATACAATTTTTTAATGTAATTTATATTATATTCAGTTTACATATACAAGTATACCAGCACAAAAGAAAACAGGTTAATCTAAATTATTACTGTGCATAAAAATGAGAACTAAAATGTTAAAAGGCAATGATTTTAGCTTTATATTAAAGATAATACAAAATGCGTGGCTTCATGGTTTTAGGGATATTCTCTAAGTTTTTTGTTCTTTTTCTTTTTTTTTGTTTTGTTTTTTTTTTTTAAGAGAGTCTTGCTCTGTTGCTCAGGCTAGAGTGCAGTGGGATGATCACAGCTCACTGCAGCCTTGACCTTCCCAGGGCTCAAGCAATCCTACCACCTCAGCCTCCTGAGTAGCTGGGACTATAGGCCTGAGCCACCACACCTAGCTAATCTTTTCTTTTCTTTTCTTTTCTTTTCTTTTCTTTTCTTTTTTTTTTTTTTTTGAGATGGAGTCTCACTCTGTCGCCCAGGCTGGAGCGCAGTGGCAAGATCTCGGCTTACTGCAACCTCCGCCTCCTGGGTTCACGCCATTCTCCTGCCTCAGCCTCCCGAGTAGCTGGGACTACAGGCGCCCGCCACCAGGCCCGGCTAATTTTTTTATATTTTTAGTAGAGACGGGGTTTCACTGTGTTAGCCAGGATGGTCTCGATCTCCTGACCTTGTGATCCACCCACCTCGGCCTCCCAAAGTGCTGGGATTACAAGTGTGAACCACCACGCCTGGCCTCTTTTCTTTTCTTTTCTTTTCCTCTTTTTGTATTCTTTGCAGAGATGGGGCCTCACTTTGTTTCCCAGGCTGGTCTTGAACTCCTGAGCTCAAGTGATCCTCCCGCCTCAGCCTCCCGAGTAGTTGGGACTACAGGCCTGTGCCACCATGCCTGGCTAATTTTTCTTTTTTTTCTATTTTCTTTTGTATTTCTTGTAGAGATGGGGCCTCACTTTGTTTCCCAGGCTGGTCTTGAATTCCTGAGCTCAAGTGATCCTTCTGCGCCTTCCTCCCAAAGTACTGGGATTACAGGCATGGGCCACCGTGCCCAGCCTCCTCTAAGTTTAAAAGTTTGTTGAGCATTTGATTGTACATTAATATAGTTAAGCATATGAGCAAATGATATCCATTTAGTATATAAGCCTAACCCCATAGAAGTCAAGGCATGAGGTAACAATGTTCAAAATTAATTAAGTACAATAGCACTTAGTATTATAAATGTCATTTCTTTACCCCTTAATATTTATGAGACACTGGAAAAGCTCTTTTCTTAAATTATTTTATTCCATTCTCATTGCAGCCCTATACAGTAGATAACCTCATACAGATTTTCACAGATGTTGCAGCTGAGTTCAAAGAGATGTTACTCATGTTCAACCCACAGCAGATCGATATCATCAATTACTCTGTATATTAGTAAATCATAAAAATAAATTAAAATGCTATTTTTATACATACTTGCTGTTTTTTAGTAAACCAGGAATGTGATCATTCTTTATATTTTACGTATATGTATTGTGAAAGCACTATCTAATATAACATACAAGTAATATAGTTGACTTACTCTATATTTATGAATAGCTATAATTTAATCAAGAATACCCAATTTGTATCTATTTTATTCTACATGAACTACCTAATGTGATATCTCACCAATAATTAAAATTGTTGGCAAGAGATAGTAAAAATAAACCATGATGTAGGTAATGTCATTGTCTGTTAGAACATCCCACATAACCTACTTGAGGCTATTTAAGGACCTTAAGTGGATTCACTAAAATACACAGGTAAAAATCAATTTTTATTGCTTGTCATAAGGAACAAGACTATTTTGTCTGAAATTGATTTGGTAAAAAGAAATTACTGCATCATGACTATCGAAGTATAAGATCCTGAGAATAAAATGAATATGGAATACATGGAACTTTTTGAAGTAAATGAAAATGTTTCTAAAACACCAAAAAAGTGTTGAAAAACAAGCAGCTATAAAATGAGCCAACAGCTATGAAGAGCATAGAAGGACTTTTAAAAACTATTTCTGACATACTGTTTTTTATTGTGACTTTGTTTCATTAATAAATACTGTGGTGTTCCTATTTCTAATTTATTACATTAAAATAAGCTGTGATTAATTGTGGTGTTGAGGTCAAGTCCTGACACATTTTAATTTGAGGGACAACCAGATTATTGTCAGAGAATCTCTGTGATTGGTGACAAAATCATCCTACTGGGAAATAATCTTTTTTTCTCATTTAAGTAATTTTTCCCATGGAGATGATGGAAGGTAGGCAACACTGCAAATTTAGTATTTTTAAAAATTCTTTAATGTTTTTAACATTAGATTAGGCCCTTTTTATCCAATCCTATTTCTACATGGCTGTCCATACTTTGTTGAATCAAGGCATAAAAATGGACAATTCCCCTGTATCTTTGGGTCTCCCCTCTGAAGGCTCCCATGTATACACATTAAATGCATTTGTATGCCTTTTATCCTATTAATCAATCTGCCTCATGTCCATAATTTTCAGCAAACTTTTAGGGATCCAAGGGCCTTGGCCCCCACACATGGCTTTTGGTATCCATAGGGGTCCTGGAACAAGTCCCCTCCCCGACCCGCTGATACTGAGGATGATTGTAGCAGAACACTTAAGATTAGAAGGGATTTAGTTGATAGTTCTTTAAAATTAGTTTTTATCCCTTGATGTTATCAAAATTTAAAGAATGAATAAGATGACTTGTTTCCCCATCTAAGACCAATTTTTCCTCGAGAGCAGCTGTGTTTATCTGCTGTGTCTCTTCTTTCAGAGGTCCCCAGTGGATCTGTGGCCTGTTAGGAACCGGGCCATACAGCAGGAGGTGAGTGGTGGGCAAGCAAGTGAAGCTTCATCTGTATTTACAGCCACTCCTCATCACTGGCATTATCACCTGAGCTCCGCCTCCTGTCAGATCAGGAACGCCATTAGATTCTCATAGGAGCGCAAACCCTGTTGTGAACTGTTCAAGTGAGGGTCTAGGTTGTGTGCTCCTTATGAGAATCTAGTGCCTGATGTTTCTAGTGTCACTGTTTCTCACAACCCCTAAATGGGACTGTCTAGTTGCAGGGAAACAAGCTCAGGGCTCTCACTGATTTTACATTATGATGAGTTGTATAATTATTTCATTATATATTGCAAAGTAATTATGATAGAGGTAAAGGGCACAATTAATGTAATGTGCTTGAATCATCCGGAAACCATCCTCTAACCCCTGGTCCATGGAAAAACCGTCTTCCATGAAACTGGTCCCTGGTGCCAAAAAGGTTGGGGACAACTGTCTTATAGTATCCAGAGCTTCTAGAACAATGCCTGAGACAGAATAAGCACTCACAGTTCTTAGTGAATGACAAATAAATGAAGATCCCTGCAGGGTTAGGAGAAAACTTCAGCCTGTGGACGTTATTGCTCACATGAACTGTGATGTTCATGAGTAAGAGTGGAGCTTCTTTGGCTGGAGGAAAGAGCTTTGGTTTAGTAAGTAAAGAAAGAGTGCATTTTTGGAAGGACTTCTGACCATCTCAGGATTAGTAGAAGACTACAGAACTGGGCTTAGGAATAGGTACTCAGGAGTCAGAAAGCAGAAACTACAGTGAAAGCCTCAATGTGGAAGAGTTTAGTTAAGCAAGATGCAGCTGATAGAATTCTTTGGAGAGGCTGGATGTGGTGGCTCACGCCTGTAGTCCCCACACTTTGGGAAGCTCAGGCAGAAGGATTGCTCGGGCCCAAAAGTTCAAGACCAGCCTGGGTAAGAGTAAGATCTCATCTCTAAAAAGGAAAAAAAATAATAATAATAATAAACAGGCTCAGAGGGTCAACACTTTCCAAGCCTTCCGGTCCTCTCATCAAGATTTAAATTTGTGGAAGGGGGTATCTCCCCAAGCTGTCGTATGCCATGTGCTCACCCTAGGCTGGGGGACAAAAAAAGATCTGTGGATTACCATCACCCCAGGCTACATGCAATAGAGAAGCGGTAATACTCATAAAGAAATCAAAAAACACTTAGAAAATTGATATGAATGCAAAAAAGACAGAAAAGAGCAAGAAATACCTGGTGCAAAGACCTTTTAAATTTTTCAGAAGTCTACCCTTTCTGCATCTCACTACGACATCTGGGATATTCATATTAATGTCACTGGTAATCTTCTACGTATTGCATGTTCATGTTACACAAGCGTGTCATGTTTATCCCATTTAAATTTCATCCTATTAGTTTTGGCTCACAGGCAAGGTTCCAACTTGTGATCTAAACATTTTAGTTGCAAGACATTACTCACTCATCATATTCCTTCTTTAATTCTAGAATATATATGATCTTCCTAGTCACTGTTTGAAATGATTTCAATCCTTGAGGTTGCCTATCTATCTATCCATAAATCATACCTATCTATATATCCATTAATCATATGTATCTATTTATCCATCCATCCATCCATCCATCCATCAATTCATCCATCTATCCATTCATCCATTCATCTATTCACTCTATCTATCTATCTATCTATCTATCTATCTACCTATCTATCTCCATCTGTGTCCCTCTTTCTCTCCCTCTCTCATTCTCTCTCTCCATACATACACAGTTGGCTCTTGAACAACACAAGTTTGAACTGCATGGGTCCACTTATACGTGGATTTCCTTCCTCCTTTGCCACCCCTGAAAGCAAGATAAGCCCCTCCTCTTCCTCCTTCTCCTCAGCCTACTCATTGACCATAACAATGATTCACTTCCACTTAATGAATAGTAGATATATTATCCTCCTTATGATTTTCTTAATAACTTTCTTTTCTCTAGCTTACTTTATTCTAAGAACACAGTATATGATACGTATAACATAAAAAATGTGTGTTGATTGAATGTTTATGTTATCAGTAAGGAGTTCATTCAATAGTAGGCTATTAGTACTTAAGTTTTCAAAGAGTAAAATGTATATATGCATTTTCAACTACAGAACTACAGAGGAAGGTGGCACTCCTAACCCTGGAGTTGTTCAGGGATTAACTCTGTGCATGTGTGTGTGTGTGTGTCTATCTTCCTTCAAACTCTTAAATAGTAGTTTCCTTGAAACTTAGTATTTGAGAAAGATAACATGAAATACAGAGCCTTGCACTGCATCCTAATAAACTTGGAATCTGCCTGGAAAATAAGATTTATTCATAATACCACACTTCTGGGGAGTGTTGCTATGATAAGCCCTGATACATTCTAAGTGTACTATCACACGGATCTCAGCTTTCATGCATTCCACAGAGATATCACAGAATTTTCAAAGCTTTGTTCACCCAGACATACCATGCTTATAAATTTCTTTGATTTTCCTCCCTAGTGATGATATAAAGAAATAAAACAAAACCAGCATATAATTATTTTGGATGAGCCCCCAAACAGCTGCATAATTATCAGATTATCAGTTGTTTACTTGGCAATTATTTAAATGCAAGGGAATAAGTAAGTAAGGGGTTAAAGAAGACCTAGACGAATGTTGGTAGCATTTTAGGGACTATAGAAAAGCAAACATAGTATGAAAGAGATGTAAAAGTATGTTTTTGTCATGTTTTAAGCGAGAGATATAAGCAAATTTAAGCAACAGAAAGAACAAACTCAGAATAGAAATGTATGAATGTGGTCGTAGGTAACTCTCAAGTGTTTTGATAAAGATTGTTGCAGAGAAGGATTTGGAATAAATATGGGGGTGCGTCCAATCCGGAAGCTTAGAGAATGCTGACGTTTAGAAAGTGCTGAGAGACAAATGTCTGGCACCATCATGGAATCTTCCTTTAAGGTTGTATACACATGTCTCATAGTCACTATGGTAGAAGAATCAAGGACTGTGAATATTGAAGAGGCAAAGTCAGTGAGATTTTAGGAAAGACTGAATGGGTGGTTTATGAATGAGCACAGTCATCTCTTATGCATCTCTTCCCTGAACACAAACAAACCAACAAGGAGATCCAGCAACGGAACTGGAAACCTCATCATTGAAAGAACTTGTGAGCAACTCCACTACTCACTCACAATGGATGCAGAAACTCAATGAAATTTACACAGATGGGAGGGGTGCATTATGGATTGTGTTCCACAAAATAATTATCTACAAAAATATGAATTACTAACCTGACTCCAAGGGGATTTTGAAAACCAAGTGTAATTATTGCCAGGAAGCATAAGAAATTATCAGGGAGTGATCCCTAATACCCCAAAGCCCAGTGCATTGAGAGTCAAGTTCTATTAAAACCTTGAAAGACAGATCATTTCAATGTTTTAAAAAAATTATTCTGGCTGGGGCCGGGCATGGTGGCTCATGCCTGTAACCAGTCCCAGCACTTTGGGAGGCCTAGGCGGGTGGATTACCTGAGGTCAGGAGTTTGAGACCAGCCTGGCCAACATGGTGAAACCCCATCTCTACTAAAAAAATACAAAACTTGGCCGGGCATGGTGGCATGTGCCTGTAATCCCAACTACTCGGGAGGCTGAGGCAGGAGATCACTTGAACTCGGAAGGCAGAGGTTGCAGTGAGCTGAGATCGTGCCATTGCACTCCAGCCCAGGTGACAGAGCAAGACTCCATCTCAAAAAATAAAGAAAGAAAGAAAGAATTCTGGCCCGGTGCAGTGTGGCTCACGCCTGTAATCCCAGCGCTTTAGGAGGCCAAGGTGGGCGGATCACCTGAGGTGGGGAGTTCGAGACCAGCCTGACCAACATGGATAAACCTCATCTCTACTAAAAATACAAAATTAGCCGGGCGTGGTGGCGCATGCCTGTAATCCCAGCTACTCGGGAAGCTGAGGCAGGAGAATCACTTGAACCCTGGAGGCAGAGGTTGCGGTGAGCCGAGATCGCGCCATTGCACTCCAGCCTGGGCAACAAGATCGAAACTCCGTCTCAAAAAAGAAAAAAACATTATTCTAGAATAAAGGGAAAGGAGAAAAATTCATTGATTTTTATATACTTCCAGGCACAGAGATTTAAGAACCTTTTTCAAAAGAAAGCTATAAAGCAACTCCCCTTACAAATGTGACTAAGTTTAAGTAAAACATTTTGAAAGTATAATATAGCAGCACATTTTTAAATGTATACCTATTATGTGGGGGTTCACACCAGAAATAAAGAATAATTCATTATAAAACAGAAATATATTAATTTCATTTTGCAGATAAAGAATTCATAGAGAAAAAATTATAAACATCATAGAACATGAAAAGACACATCAATTTGTTATTTTCAAATAGAAAACAAATTGGAAAAAAATTTTAATATTATATATGCATGTTTATAGAGACAGAAATGAGAATTGTGTTTAGTGGTAAAAACATAGAAATTCTTGCAACATCACAACTTTTTGAAAGATGTTCCCCACCACACCATGAAGAGTATTACGGAAGTTGTACTCAAAGCAATTTGACACAAGAAATATGAGAAAGAGAAAATTGGAAAGCAGATGACAAATAGATAATTACATATATTTTGCATAAATGAAAATGTTATAACTATTGGAAAAAATCTTTCAAACATAGTAAAACTACTAAGTAAAGTTTCTAACTACAAATTAATATCTTATTATGCACAAACATATTTTACCTCTCCTGAAGCAGGAGGATCACTTAAGGCTGGGAGTTTGAGACCAGCCAGGGCAACCTAGGAAAACTCTGTCCCTAAAAATTTAATTAGCTGGGTGTGGTGGTGCAGAACTATAATCCCAGTTACTCGGAAAGCTGAAGTGGGAGGATTGTTTGAGACCAGGAGTTTGAGACCAGCCTGGGCAACACAATGAGATCCTTGTCTCTAAAAAATAAAAAATAAAAAATTATCCAGGCATAGCAGCTCATTCCTGTAATAGCTGCAACTTGGGAGGTTGAAGTGGGAGGATTGTTTGAGCCCAGGAGTTGAGGCTGCAGTGAGGTATGATCATACCACTGCACTCCAGCCTGGGTGACAGAGTGAGACCCTGTCTCTTAAAAAAGAAAAAAATTCTGCCTTTACATGTACCATCTTAAATACAAACAACAACCAAATAGAACTTAATAACAGAAAGATTTAATTGCAATACTAACAGAAAATGAAAATAGCAGTTATTTAATATGCTACTAGGGGTCGGGCATGGTGGTTCATGCCTCTAATTCAGCACTTTGGGAGGCCGAGGTGGGTGGATCACTTGAGGTTAGCAGTTCGAGACCAGCCTGGCCAACATGGTTAAACCCTGTCTCTACTAAAAATATAAAAAATTAGCTGGGCATTGTGGCGCACACCTGTAATCCCAGCTATTTGGGAGGCTGAGGCAGGAGAATCGCTTCAGCCTGGGAGACAGAGGTTGCAGTGAGCTGAGATCCCACCACTGCACTCCAGCATGAGTGACAGAGTAAGATTCTGTCTCAAAAAAATTTATATATATATATATATATATATGCAACTAGGGAATATATCAAGAGATATTATGCCACCCATGATGTAACCTATTTCAGCTTCATAGTACACAATGGGTTCAACATAAATGAAATGTCCTTGATTTTTCTAACAGGTGAAAGTACACACATTGGAAATTCTTGCCCTTGGTGATAAGATGAAGAGCATTAAACCCCACAATGATTCTTTGTAGCTGAGGGTCAGTGAGACTGAGGACACTGTCTTAGTCCGTTGGGGCTGCCACGACAAAATATCATAAACCAGGCAGCTTAGAAACAACAGACATTTATTTCTCACAGTTCTGGAGGCTGGAAGTGCAAGAATAAGGTGCTAGAACGTTCAGTTCCTGGGGAGGGATATTTGCCTGGTTCATAGTTAGTGCCTGCTCACTGTGTCCTCACATGGTAGAGGAGAGAGCCATTGTGTTTCTTCTTCTTTTTATAAAGACACTAATCCCATTTTGGGGACCCACCCTCATGACTCCATCTAAACGTAATCACCACTTAAAAGTCCCACTTCCCAATACTATCCTATTGGGGGTTAGGATTTCAACATATGAATTTGGAGGGGACATGAATTTTCATTCCATAATGGACATGTCTTCATTTTCACCCCAGTGATCTTCAGTAGCATTCAGTAGCATCTCAGTAGCATCCAAGGATGTAGTGATGTAGGATTTTTCTTCTTGGTTACTTTGCAAGCTGGGGATCTCTGGCCAGTGAAGCTCTGCCCAGGCCTTGCTTGACCACACTAACCTGCTGCAGGACACAGCCACTCAATTGGCCACTCGAGCAGAATCTGGCTTGTGCACTGGCTCAGCCCATGGCTGGGAAGGGCATGCTCCAGCTTGCTTGTATTATAGCTTGTAGTTGCCTTTGGTGGTTCCTGAGCTCCTGTACTATACCCAAGAAGAATGAGGATACACTGGACATTAAAGGGTGAGGAGTGTGGAGAAGAATTTTATTGAGCAACAGAACAGATCTCAGTGGAGAGGGGATGTGGGGGTGGTCCCCCATCCCAGCAGTCAGGTGGTTCTCTCCTCCCCTTGTGGCTGGGTCTGGAGCTTTTTATGGGCTCAGAATAGGGGAGGGGTCGGCTGTAGGTGGTATTGGAAAAGGCAACACTCGATTGGTTAAAAGGCATTATTCAGAAAGAATCAATCAGGAAAGGGCGGGCAAATAGGAACAGAAGTTCTCACTCTGGGTCGCAGGTTTAATCCGGGACCAACAGTCCAGTCTTTCAGCCTTCAGGCTGCTTTTGGCTTGAAGGTGGGGTTTCACCGGAGACCTGCCCCTATCTGCCTAGGCATTTGGCTGGCTCCTGTCACTATCAGTAGGGTGAGCAGAGGCCTGGAGTGGAGGGGACAGGGACCCCCAGGACTGAGGTTACAGCACCCTGAAGGCGTAAATTTTCAATTCCACATCTTTCAGTCTCTCCAGGTTCCCAGTATCCCAGCTGCTTCTTTTTTGGGGGGCCAACGCTATCATTTGAGAGCCTTGTTCTATTGCTACATGAACACGCAGTTATTTTAAGACACTCAAAGGCACTTTACTGCTCAATTTGGAAAACCACCTTTATTAAAAACATTTCCTCTTTTGTTTGTCTCCTGCTTCTTCTCTTTCACTTACTATTATATAGACATTAGTTTCTGAATACAAAGAAGGCCTCATAGATATGCATCTGTATCTCAAGGAAATACTAATATTTAGGCTGTATCTCAAGGAAATACTAATATTTACTACCATGATTGTGGGGCTACAATATGGGGAGAGAGAAATTGAGTAGAGAAAACAAATAGGATGGCAAAAACTGAGGATGTGGTTGGAGACATAACCAATGGGTCCTATGGCTTGCTTTTAGGGACTATTCCTAGTTCTCATCAGTGGAATTGAGGCAAGAGTGATGTATGGCATATGCCTATTATGTGTACCTAGACTCCTCCAAACCTCGCTCTCTCTATCATCCTATTTGGCAGCTAAATGTTGATGGTCAGGGTGACCTCAATGTGCTTTGAACAGGCAAAATTTTTTCAGTCTTGTCTTTGAAGAAGAAAGTAGACAGGACACCTATCTCTCCCTACCATGGAGACAACCTATAGTGGACTTCAGTCTTCGAAAGAAATGAACTTTTGTTGGGTGAAGCCACTGGGATTTGGGGGTTGTTCCTACAGCAAGAAGCCTCTCTTGACAAACACATTTGGATCCAGATATTCATAGCTGAGGCCTTTTGGCAAATCACTCTCACATGGAAACTCAGTTCATTTATTGTTTATAAAGGAGTTAAAGGTACCTAGCTTCTCACCTATATAGTGGAAAGTATTGGAGGCAATCCATGAAAATGATATGAGAATCATTACTTTAAAAACCTTTACATGGCTAAGAAATAATTAGTTCACTTGTAAATGTAATTTTGGTTTCCTCTGTAAATATAACCTGGCACTTGGACAATCTGTGTCAACCTCAGATTCTATCCATTCCTTGCTTTATTTTAAAATTTTAAACACCTTTTCCCCTTGCAGTTGATATTTTGCAAACTTGGAAAGCAAGAAAACCACAAAAACATTAAAAGAATCTTAAGGTAACCATTACATATGAGAGAATAATCTCAATTAATGAAGTTTAACTCAACTGAGCTTGCTTATTTTGGTTTCATAGATTAGTGCTTAGCCAATTCTCAATTTGATTTTTTTTCTTCTTTTAGCCTTTTTTCTTGTCTCTCTTGGTATGGTTGGTGAAATGGAAATGAAGACTGATAAACCTGACATGATGTTATTGGTTTTTTCTCCCCCTGCACATAAAGTATCACATTCTAGACTGTTTCTAAAGAAAGGATTACATTTGCAAAATAGTGTCAGCGTAGTTGTTGTCAATTTAAATAATCTTTACTTCATGTGGTTTGTATTTTCAACATCACCAGTGCAGTTTCTTCCCTCTTTTCAAACCTGTCAAGTCCAAGCAGAACTTAAGAGACACCCAGAGGATCAGGTCAGTGAGCAACAGAATGGTACTGGTGTGACAAGACATAATACAACTTCCCTTCAAACAAATTACTTTCTTTAGAGATGACGTCCTTTTTTTAGTATTTATGATTTAAAGCAAACCAAAGGAAGCAGATGTCAATCTGTGAGAGAATTACAGGTCTACAGGAAAAAGAAATGACACAAGCATCTAGCAAAGTGAGAATTGAAAAGTAAAGGAGGAATCGGATATGTCAGTTTTCCTACCCTGACACTGGGAGATTAATAATTGACAGACAGTACAGACAATTATAGTATTTGGATCATTTAGACTGACAAAGATATAAATGGACAGTTGAGGGATGATGTATGATCAATTAATGAATACAAATCTCAAAACATAGGCAATTTTCATTTATCTCATGGCATTTCTTTTATTTCTATCTGCAATAGTAGAAACTGTATCATCCATCGATTTCACTGTGGAATGCAGTCCTAGGCATGATGGCTTTATTTTCTTGGTGCTTCAGAATTATATCAAAACACACACCCAAGATTTTATCTATGTAAAATAGCCAGAATAGGCAAATCCATAGAGACAGAGAGTAGGTTAGCAATTGCTAAGAGCTGGAGAGGGGAAATGAGTGACTGTTTCATGGGTTCCAGGTCTCCTTTTGGAGTGATGAAAATATTCTTGCATTAGATACAGGTGATGGTTGCATGCCTTTGTAAATGTACTAAATCCCACTGAGTTGCAGACTTTAAAGAGTGAATTTTATGTTGTGTGGATTTTACTACAATAACAAAGAATTATGCTGCCGTGTCACATGTTCTGAAGCAACCAGTTGTATAAGGATCAGATTAGAAGCTCATGACTCCAAGATGAAGATGCCCAAGACCTGCACCCATGGAAGCTCTTGGTTTACTGAGAAAGTTCGGGGACAGATCTGAAGTTTGGAAAGACCCATAGCTGCTGCGAGAGAAAGGGATGTTTCCGTGGTTAGTTGGACTTTGGAAGAAAGAGATACTCCTAGTGAAACTGGGATGTGCCTGTCTCTGCATCTCATGGAGAACCACAACACAGAGCAATGCTACAGGATACAATGAGGTTGTCTTAGCCCTTGTGGGATGAGCGAGCCTATGGTGGACATGCCCAGAGTGGGTGTCCCTGGGTTAACTCAGACAGCCAGTCAGTCCATGGATTTGAGGATCTTCAACATTCGAATTCCTAAATTGATGTTTGCTCTGATCTCTAAAGTCAACGCATGGATGTTTGTTGAGACCATGATTAATAAAGTTTTAGGCTGGGTGCAGTGGCATGCTCCTGTAATCCCAGCACATTAGGAGGCTGAAGTGGAAGAATTTCTTGAACCCAGGAGTTCAAGACCAGCCTGGGCAACATAGCAAGACTCCATGTCTGCAAAAAAAATAAAAAATTACCTGGCGCATAGTGGTGCACACCTGTGGTTGCAGCTGCTCAGAAGGCTGAGGTGGGAGGACTGCTTGAGCCTGGGAGTTTAGCCTGGGCAACAGAGCAAAACTCTGTCAAAAAAAAAAAAACCCAAAATGTTAAAAGTTAAGTTAAACATCTTTTTTCGTATTTCCTTCGTACCATATTGAATGATCCAACAACAGCCACTCAGATCTTCATTAAATCTTCTGAGATTATATTTCAAAAGCCGGGATTTTGCTCTTCAATGATAATCCCATTTGATTTAACTTTCTCCGTTCTTTTATTGCTACTTCTTGAATCTTGAAAATGAGGTGAGAAAAAGGTTTTCTTCAAGTCTAACACCATATAGTTCAGGGTCTGTTGTCAATGGATTTGTTCTTAGATAAAGCATTAAAAGCTGAATATTCTGAAAAAAATTGTGTGACCTCTTTTAAAGGGAGTTGTGGGTGGAATCTCGTATGTTTCTTGAATCACCAGTCTGGGAAACCATATCAGATGTTCCTCCTTTTCAGTGATTCATCCCAAGTCATGACTTGGCATGGCCGTTTAACCTCCTGTCATCTCCTACTTGGTTAGAAGAAGTTTCTCATGCTTCAGAACCAGAGATAGACTGGAGACCTGTGCTTAGCTTCCTGATTTTAGACCCTAAGGAACTGTTTGCCCTTCTGATATTAAACCAGCAAAATCACAAGAAGAAAGAAGAAAGAATGTAGTGATTTTCTTTCAAAGATAAGGAGTATGACATGGACATTCCCCTTGACTTCAATTTTCCAATATAACTGTAAGTCTCCGTATTAGCTCCCTGGGGCTGCTGAAACAAAGTACTACAAATTACAAACTAGGTGGCGTGGTCAATTGAAATTTCTTCCCTCACTGTTCTGGAGAAATCTGAGGTCAAGGTGTGTGCAGGGTTGATTCTTTCTCAAGGCTATTAGAGACACATCTATTCCATGCCACTCCCTTAGATTTTGGTAGTTGGCTGCAAGTCTTTTGTGTCTGTTGACTTGTAAATGCATCATTCTGATCTTTGCCTTCATCTTCACATGATATTCTTGTGTGCATGTCTGTGACTAAATTTCTCTCTTCTATAAGAATGCCAGTCATATTGGGATATAGTGACCCACTCTACTCCTATATGACTTCATCTTAACTAATTTCATCTACAATCACCCTATTTCCAAATGTGGTCACATTCTCAAGGACTAGGCTTAGGACTTCAACTTATAAACTTTCAGGGGGACATCATTTAACCCAGGAAAATCTCCAAGTAGAAGTGTTCTCAGGTCCCATTTTACAAAACTATCCCATGAAACAAAAGTACCAAGAGATAAAACATGAATGAAAAGATGAAGGCACATAGTAACCTATTGTGTAGCTGTCAGGACATAAGCCACAACCCAATGATCATACAGTTGTAAAGTCTATAATGCAAATAAAATAGCAAGCTACAAAATCATGAATTGGGAAGGCCATTTTACTGCCTCTAGGGGAGGGAATTTTATAAAAGGCTTACCTGAGGTCATACATGTAAGTGAATCTTGCAGAATGAGTATGAGTTATCAGAGAATAAAAATGGAGGAAGCGCTGACTACAAAGATGGAAGTTTCAGAGTCTGGTAAATAGATAAAAAGCAGCGAAATTTATGTGCAAGAAAACAAAATACAGATGGGAGAATGGTGTAAAATCTGCCTCTTTCAATGAAGGGATGCTCAATACAGCAAGACTAACGCAAGCACATGGGCCATTTTTACTTTCGTGGTGCGTACAACCCTTGGACTTGTCTGTGCATTTGGCCACTTAAGTGGAAATTGTGCTTTTTCTGCTTCTTGTTGGTTTTTGAGATTGGGGCTTCTCTCTCACAGAGAATGCTTGCAGGGTTCAGTGTTCCACTTCCCACTGGGCTCTGGCCGTTTCTGAAGAAGAGAGATACAGACAGGCAGTGTGTGGCACATGACAATCTCTGCATGCTCTGCTGTTGCTTCTTCCTCAAATGCAATTTGAAGAGTGACTTTGATGGACAGCCCTTTGGTTGAGGGGCTCTGAGTGCACAGAGGCCACTCATTTTACATGCATTGCATTTGGTCGAGAGGCCTGAGCCATTTTCACAGACAAGTTGACATTTAATTTTGGATGTGCTGCTGCAATCTGGAACATCCTTTGCATAATGTTGTTGATTGGGGAAAGTCCTGGCCTGAGAGGCCAGTGCTATTTTAGGGTTCAGTTTGCAGCCTCTGTTTTATTGAGCTTTTCTCTAAAGGCAAAATAAATGTGGCTGGGAGCCAAGTTCCAATAGCAATTTTAGGGTGATTATGAGAAGTCTCTGTTGCTTGTCAATTCAGCTATGGTGTCATCCCATGTTGGTAAATGTGTTTGGATTATTGTAGTACATGTATTTTTGAGTATAAAATAAGAAAATAAACATTCAAGGTTATTGCTTAAAAGAATTGAACAGAGGTTATTGGCTATTGGTTAAAAGAATTGAATGGCTTTTACCTGTAACATTGAATGTTTAGATGTCAATTGTAGCTCCCATAATTCCCACATGTCATGGGCGGGACCCGGTGGGAGGTAATTGAATCATGGGTGAGGGCGGGGCAGGGGGTGTCTTTCCTGTGCTGTTCTCATGATAGTAAGTCTCACAGGATCTGATGGTTTTATAAAGGAGAGTTCACCTGCACAAGCTCTCTCTTCCCTGCCACCAGGTAAGACATCCCTCGGTCTTCTGCCATGATTGTGAGGCCTCCCCAGCCATGCGGAACTGTGTGAATTAAATCATTTTCATTTATAAATTACCCATTCTTGGGTATGTCTTTATTGGCAGCATGACAACAGACTAATACAATGTCTAATTAAATATCATTTTTACTTTTATTTTTGGAGTTTAGAGAAAAGTCTAAAACCATAACTTGGAAGAATGATGACCTGATTAAGCTCAAGGATGTGTAATTGTTTCCTAGGATGGAGTTGTGTATAAATATTTACTGATCAATCAGAAGTCCCTGCTGACTTTGTAGTAACTTAGATTGAAATCCTGAGTCCTTGGCAGTAAGGCAACAGTCAGGGAGGAGATAGCTCTAAAATATAATGTGGTTTTAAAAGAGGCAGAGGTGCCTGTGAAAACCCATGATCAAATGCTCATTCCAGAGGAGAATGATCAAGGATTAAGTCATCCACTTCAGGTTATTCTTTGTGACTTAAGGTAACTTATGCATTAGTGGATACATCTTTACAAAAAGGCTAATAAAATGGACAGTATCTTGGAACCAACCCAAATGTCCATCAATGATAGACTGGATTAAGAAAATGTGGCACATATACACCATGGAATACTATGCAGCCATAAAAATGGATGAGTTAATGTCCTTTGCAGGGACATGGATGAAGCTGGAAACCATCATTCTCAGCAAACTATCACAAGGACAGGAAACCAAACACCACATGTTCTCACTCATAGGTGGGAATTGAATGATGAGATCACTTGGACACAGGGCGGAGAACATCACACACCGTGGCCTGTCAGGGGTTGGGGGGCTGGGGGAGGGATAGCATTAGGAGAAATACCTAATGTAAATGACAAGTTGATGGGTGCAGCAAACCAACATGGCACATGTATATCTATGTAACAAACTTGCACGTTGTGCACATGTACCCTAGAACTTAAAGTATAATAGAAAAAAAAAAAAGAAAAGAAAATGAGCTTAGAATTTATTGTAATATCAGGAAACAGGGAAGTGTTCCAAGATAAAAGGATGGGGTGTGCTGCAAGAATGCAGGATCCAAAATAAATGAGCTCCCGGCACCGAATAAAGCTGTGGTGATTTGAACAATAAAATGAATAATGTAGCATGGATCTTCTTCAGGGAATGAAATAGACATCCATAAACCAATATGAACATTAACAGATAATGAAATAAAGAAATAATGGGAAGAACACATCTTCTTAGAGAAGTATTCCAAATATCTCAGGTGGATAGTCCTCCAATCAAGTAGGTGAAGTTTAAACACTCATGAGTTGATTGTGGCCTGAGATTAGAGACTTGGAGAAAAATAATCACTATTAGTGTATTTTATAATGAGAATTCAGATATAACGCCAAAGACATGATCTATGGATGAAGAAAATTTTACATGTTTTTAAATCAAAATTTGTACAAACACACACACACACAGGCAGATATTTTTCTGCAGTACACACTGATAGGGGAGTAAAAGACAACCACAGACTTGGAGAAAATGCTTCCAAGTCACAAATTTGTTAAAAGAATTCTTTTAACTCGTTAAATGACTTTTATAAACAATATGCAAGTAAACTTACAACTAATCAAAACAAAACAATGCAGTTAAAAATGAACCAAATATCGGGAAAGGCATCTCACCAAAAATTATATAAAAATTGTTAAATATGAAATTTATATTAGGGACATGTGCATTTAAATAAAAATTAGATACCATTACTCACCTACTAGAATGGTTAAAGCACACAATTCTCATAAGGATAAATAACAATATGAATGTGGAAAACCAAGAACTATCATGCATTGATGGTGGGAATTGAAAATGCTACATGCACAAAATGGGATTTTTTTTGTCATTTTTTTTAATAGAGATAAAAGTACAGTTAAAATGTGATCTGGTGTCTATGTTCCAAAATTCTTACAACACTGATTCAGAAATTAATGTTTACAATGATACCTTCAGAGGAAGTTCTAATCAGTTTCATTAATTTGATTCATTCTCCACTCCCTGAAATTTGCTTACAGAATAAATGTTGTATGAAAAATCTCTCTAATAATTAAAATTTCTCAAATACAAAAAAAAAGTATAGTATCCATGATGATCAGGAGAGAAGTGATACAACAAATGAGAAACTCACGTTGGACAGCCCATGGCAAAAGGATATCCTCTAATGCATTTTAGTGACCTGTTCCAAAATATTTGATTTTTCATCTCAAAAAGAACAGATATTCTGTTGAAACAGGTTGGATAGATCTGCTGTAATATTATATACTTTTTTGTAAATGTATAAAATTTTGGAATGTCTTCCAATTCACATACCACTTAGTTGTATAAATATTTATCATTCATATGCAGATACAGACAGTCATCAGTTTATGATAGTTTAGCATACATTTTTAGACTTTATGATGATGGAAATGCAATATGCATTTAGTAGAAACCATAGTTTGAATACCAACACAGTGTTTTTTCACTTACAGTGTAATATGCAATAAATTACATGAGATATGCAATACTTTACTGTAAAATAGGCTTTGTGTTAGGTGATTTTCCCAAACTATAGGGTAATCTGAGTCTTCTCAGCACATTTAAAGTAGGCCAGATACAGTAGGTTAGCTGTATTCAATGCATTTTTAACTTACGACATTTTTGACTTACAATATTTTCAACTTATGATGAGTTTGTTGGGATGTAACTCCATTGTAAGTGAAGAAGCATCTCTGTTACATATCTTAAATATGCCAGACGTTGCACTAGGCACTGCAGACATAGACACATACTTTTAAAAATGCCTGGCCTCAGGCATTTACTGGTCCTATCTGGTTATTTCATTCTTCTCTCTCTCTCTTTCTTTTTTTTTTTTTTTTTTTTTTTTTTTTTTTTTTTTTTTGAGACAGGGTCTCGCTCTGTCATGCAGGCTGGAGTGCAGTGACGTGATCACAGTTCACTGCAACCTGTGCCTCCCGGGCTCAAGCAATTTTCCTACCTCAGCCTCCCAAGCAGCTGGGACTACAGGTGTGCACCACCATGGCTGGCTAATATTTTTGTTTTTATTTTTTGTACAGACGGGGTTTCACCATGTTGCCCAGGCTAGTCTCGAACTCCTGGGCTCAAGTGACCCTCCCACCTTGGCTTCCCAAAGTGTTGGGCTTACAAGGCTGGCCTTCTCTCTTTTTAAATTAGGAGTATCAAAAGACAAGTTTTTTGTATAAATTTTGTAAAAGACAGAATAAGAAATGAAAGCAACTCAGGCCGGGCATGGTGGCTCATGCCTCTAATCCCAGCACTTTGGGAGGCCGAGGTGGGTGGATCACGAGGTCAGGAGTTCGAGACCAGCCTGACCAATATGTTGAAACCCTGTCTCTACTAAAAATACAAAAATGAGCCAGGCGTGTTGGCGCACGCCTGTAATCCCAGCTACTTAGGAAGCTGAGGCAGGAGAATTGCTTGAACCTGGGAGGTGGAGATTGCAGTGAGCCAAGATCGCACCACTGCACTCCAGCCTGGGCAACAGAGCGAGACTCCATCTCAAAAAAAAAAAAATGACAGCGACTCTTAATAAATAATTTGCTTGTGATGTATCACAAATACTAGGAAGAGGTTTTGATTTTAAGGGAAAGGAATTAAAATCTTACTTGGACTGTAACAGAGAAATGAGGTAATGGGGGAACATAAGGGTAGGGGCCCCTGTGCGGTTACCTGCTGCTCCATTTCTAATACCCACAACAGAAGAAATTCATCAATCCATATTTGTTGGCAGAATAAATTGAGACTACCGTAGTCGGGGATTTTCACCCTCTCCAAGGGTGATAATACAAGGTACCCTGAATTGATGTGTATGCAATGTATCAATGGCTGCAAAAAGTGCAAGGGACACTTTGCGTTGCTAATCTGTTTTTTTATTTTAATTTAAAGTTCACATATTATAAAAGAGAGGGTTTATTTTGTTTATTTATTTTAACAGTAGAACCCTTTGCAGGTGAAACGGTGTGGATGTCCAGTGTATAATTAGATGAAAGCTGAAGTTTTGTCATGCCTGGGTATTCGGGAGGGAAACCCATTTGGCCCATGTCTCCGAGGCCCTGCAGACAGTTGCAAGTATTTGTGGAACACAGTTTGAACCACAGCCATGGGCAAAGCCTCCGGGACTCTGCTGACAGCCTGGAACACAGGTCTCATTTGTCTCCATGGGTGGCCAGCATCCCTGCTCCAAGGCCTCATCTCTGTAGCAGATTTTAGCACAAAACTGGTTAGAAAAATAATTTAGAAAACCATTACAGAAGCATACAAAGCAAGGTGACAGGAATGGGACTGCATCTTTTTACAAGTTATTTCATGTTAGGATGATTAAAATAGCGGAAGGCAGACACAGAGGAATGGATTCATGATACAGGCAGCATTTGGAACTGTATCATTAACCGATTTTACAGTGTGAGAGAATATGGTGATTATTCTGCCAAAGATTTCAGCTCTATTTTTCAACCTGAAAATATTTAAATATTTTTAAACATAGCAGCATTTGCAACCGTATTAAAAAGACATTTCTCTTTTGTTGCTGATGATATACATACACACACACATATGTATATGTGTGTATGTATATCCCCAGCAACAAAAGAGAAATGCCTGTGTGTATATATATATATATATAGAGAGAGAGAGAGATATCTTTTTGTAAAACAAAGTATATGTACTTGTTTTACAGTGTCAGAAACTCTGAAGAATCAAGAGTACATTTATGCAACAGAAAATCTGCATGTAGTCATTTAATGACATCAGTATGGGGCAAACAGAAGTATAAATACCATAAGTAAGAATCAATTAATAAATTCCCAAGGCTCTACTAACTAATTTTTTGCAATTTCTAATCAATTTGACACATTTGGGACAGGCAAAACATATTTCATTTTCTCTATAGAATTAATGTCTAGTTATATGTCTCGGTAACTCCCCAGTATCCAAAGTACTTTCACGTATATTATTTAATGTGGCCCAGACCATAATTTTGTAGCAACAGTACATTAAGTAGCTAATATCGGCTTTACCTCATGTGTGAAGAAACTGAGAGAAGTTGCAAAGCATGAAAAATCCCCATAGCAATATGAAAGTATCTTAAAATCATATGTGTATAGAAAGAAAAAAATAGTAGTCATAGATACAGAAAACAGAATGGTATTTACTAGGTGATGTGGTAAGAGGACCCAGAGCAGTTGTGTTTATTGGATACAGAGTTTCAGTTCTGCAAGATGAAAAGTTCTGGAGATCTTTTGAACAGCAGTGTAAATTTACTGAACACTACTGAACTATATACTTAAAAACATGGTTAAGATGGTAAATTTTGTGTTGTGATTTTTTTCTACCACAATGAATTAACAAAGCAGGTTATTGAATAGTATGTGTGCAATTTATATCAATTAAAATAAACATTTTTGGAACACTGGAAATTTTTAAAAATCTAATTTAAAAGATAAGTTGAGATTGGTGAGGCCATTTGAATAACATGGATAGAGTCTTTATTTGCTATTTTTCTTATCCCTTTATTTATAAAAGGGAATAAGAAATTTATCCCCTGATATTTTAAATCAATTTATTATTGCCTAAGAATATTTACATCTCTTCTCACAACAGAAAATTTTTCAGATCCTTACCCATGTTTATACAGCACAATTCACAACTGCAAAAATATGGAACATGCTCATCAACCAACAAGTGGATAAAGAAATTGTGAGATATATATATATATATACATATATACACACACAAACACACACATATAGACAGAGAGGGAAATAAATACACACACATACGCACCATGGAATACTACTCAGTGATAAAAAGGAATGAAATAATAGCATTTGCAGCAATCTGGATGGAACTGGAGGCCATTATTCTAAATGAAGTAACTCAGGAAAGGAAACTCAAACATCATATGTTCTCACTCATAAGTGAGAGCTAAGTTATGAGGATGCAAAGGCATAAGAATGATACAATGGACTTTGGGGACTTGGGTGAATGGATGGGAGGGGGGTGAGGGATAAAAGACTGCACATTGAGTAGAGTGTACACTGCTTGGGTGATGGGTACACCAAAATCTCAGAAATCACCACTAAATAACTCATTCATGTAACCAATCACCACCTAGTCCCCAAAAACCTATTGAAATAAACAAAATTGATACTTTTTCTAGAATCAATAATATGCATAATAAGACACCTTCAGATGTACACCACATTGCTTATATAGATTTGACCATCCACAGAAAGATAGTCAAAAAGCAAGTCTTCATTAAGCATTCTCTCAGGAATGCTTCTTCCTTTATATTTATAAACAACCATCTCTGACTGGGTGCAATGGCTCACCTCTGTAATTCCAACACTTTGAGGGGCTGAGGAAGGAGGATCGCTTGAGCCCAGGAGTTCAAGACCACCCTAGGCAACATAGTGAGACCCCCATCTCCACTATAAATAAAAGAAAAAATTAGCTGGGTGTGGTGGCCTGCAGTGTCAGCTAATGAGGAAGCTGAGGTGGTAGGATCACTTGAGCTTGGGAGGTCAAAGCTGCAGTGAACTGGGATCGCACCAGTGTATTCCAGCCTTGGCAACAGAGCAAGAGTCTCTTCCAAAAATAAATGAATAAATAATTTTTTAAACCCTTCTCTTTGTATGGCAGCATACATTGGCCAATGATCTGGTAGCAACATTGTCCTTTTTTTTTTCCCTGAAATATGTTCTCAATATTCAAATTGGACCTCCCTGGAGTAGAATCAGTTGAGTTATGACAGGAAATGAGGGCATCCAATGAGATCAAATAAGAGTCTCACAAACATATGCATTCTATGTCTGAATTATCTGTAGCCCCCAGTGATTGGCTGAGCTCCCCCAAAATATAACTGAAAGTCATCACAATTGTTGGCTGTCTCAGAAAAAGGACAAACACATGACAAAACGCATGTTTCGCAGGTACACTGGTAGCTCTCCCTCATTAAACATATTGAAAATTTTAATCAGTGTATGGGATGGACACAAGTTAGTTATTCTAACACAAGTTTTATGACCTTCATAGAGGGAGCTTAAACTCGCCATCTGAACTCAGTCCAGGAACAGAACCCTTTTGGCATCAAAGGAGCCACTTTGATGTCTTACTTCCATCATCTTACTTCCACTTTGAGTCTGTAAGGTAGTAAGAAGGCTACTATTGGAGCCAATAAATAAGATGTATGTTGCAGGTGATGTGAAAGTCATCTCGGTGCGTTGATCTCTCTAGGGTTCAGTGCTTCCCCTTTAGTATAGCTCTTCTTTTACAGTAGTAGTAGTTATATGCTCAGACCAACAGGAACACCAGCAAAAAGAGAGAAAAAAAACGAAAGCAAGAAGAAGCCCCACTATGATACAGAACGCAGGCTGGAATAAACCAGCTAGCTGTCATTTCTAGCTTGTCCAACCAGGTGTCCCAAGCTCACACCAGGTAAGGGAAGCGCCAGTGTCTAGAAGCTTAAACAGTGAGCTGGGGTCAGTAGCCAGGGATTCCAGAAGGTGAATGATATGCAGAAAGGATTTGAGTCACATATAATCTCAGGAGAAGGAACAGCCAATGGCTGGATTAGAAGTCAAAAAGCAGGACACCATTCTTGCAAAAGCGCGAGACATATGCCAGGCTCTCACTCACAGGCTGAGAAGGATTCTGTAAGAAAGTGTAACTACCCAGTGGGTTCTTCTTGTCTGCTGCACAGATAAAGCCAATTCGCTGAAACAGTGGTGTTGTAGTAGAGAGAGTTTAATTATTGCAAGGAAGCCCAGTGGAAGGATGGGACACATTTCTCAAATCTGCCTCCCTGAGAGCTCAGAAACTAGGGTTTTTAACCTTTTCCTGTTTGCGCTGAGAATACTTACTGGCGGTGCTTGCAGCATTTACCCTGAGATAACTTTGCTATGAAATATCTTGCTTTTATTATTTTTTTTTTTGCATTGCTCTAGTGTATCAACTTTGGAAACAAAAGACATCATTCTATTTTTAGCATTCGTTTGTAGTAATGGTATTTCCATTTACTAAATATAGTAATTCTTGATCGCTGAAAATGTCAAATCCTAGAAGACATAGCATTCCTATGTGTGATGTTAACATTGTTCTCCAACAGTTATTGGCTGGAGCTTAATCTGATGAATCCAATTTTTTAAAAATAGACAATTCTGATAATTCAGACAACTTTGATGTAATTTCTCTTTAGAAATAACTCCAAGAACAGCTTTTATATTTTATTTTCACATTGAAAATCAGTCAGATTTGCTTCAGCCTCAAAGAGCATGTTTGTGTAAAATTAAATGAGTGGTGGCAGAAAGCTGTACTTTTTTTTTCTAAACTGGAAAAAGGTTAAGGATAATTTGGTGGGCAAAGGGCTAGGGAAAAGGTGCTGCTGATTGGTTGGGGATGAAATCACAGGAGTGTGGAAAACAGTTCTTGTCTGCCGATTCCACCTCCGGGTGAGGACCACAAGACTTGTTGAGTGATGAGTCATGAATCATGGGCCTGGGTAGGTTTAGCTGATGTCAGGTCACTAGTTTAGCCACAGTGCAAAAGTCTGAAAAATATCTCAAAGACAAATCTTAGGTTTTCACAATAATGATGCTATCTATAGAAGCAATTGGGGAAGTTAAAAATCTTTTGACCTCCAGCTAAATGACTCTTGGGCAGTAAGAGATTACAGAAAGGCAAACTAGGGAGCAACGGCTGGTTGTCATTTAAATATACCTACATCTTAGCTGAATTCAGGTACCCCGTCCCCATAATTCTAACCTTGTGGCCTTCCATTAGTCTTCTGTTCCTAAGCAAGGAAGGGGTTAGTTTTGGAAGGGATTATTGTAATCTTCTTTAAAGTTAACAAAGTTAGTTCACTTGTAAGGTTAAAAGCAAGACGTAGTCAGCTATGTTAGATTTCTCTCACTGTCATATATCTTGCAAAAGGCAGTTTCAAAAACAGGCTTACAGAGCAAGCCAACTGCTAGGATGCAGGGTAGCCTCAAGGTCAGAAACTGCCCTTAGAGTGAGCTGACACCGATGCAGGGGATGTCACTCTGGGGCTATCCAGGTGCATTATTTACCTGTTGTTCCTCCTGGGGTCAAGGCCATAAGTGCAATCTAAATGTGAAACTTTGCAGGAGCAATGAAGCAGACACTGATACTGTGTTTGGGGGCTGTTCATTCATCATGGCTAGCTTGCTCCCAGCTTATGATGCAACAATTTCTAAATGTATCAGGGAATCTCTGATCATTGCATAGTCATCCCATTTTTCTCTAATCTGTATCCATGTTACAGGATACATGGTCCTCTGCACTGCAGAAACCATCCCCACAGGGTTAACAAGAATTGCATCCCAGGTTCTGGACATAAATACACTTATAATTAAGCATGAATCAGGCTGCACTTTGGCCCACTTCCTTGTTGCTAAAAGCCCTGCAGCACTAGACACTTACCATCTGCATCCACAAAGCTCCTATAGATAGGATTTCCGATATTAGCAACATAAGACTGTTTAAGAATTGATTTACATCTTCATTGCTCCTATAGACAGAATCTCTGACATTAGAATCATAAAGCTTTTGTTTAAGAATTGCTTAAAGTGTTTTCCAGGCCCTGAATTTCAGCAACCATTTGAAGATGCCCACAGAGGAACGGGATCAGCATGAGAACACAGCTTCTTCCTCTCTCTGTCCCATGACTCTATGCTGCAGTCTCCCACCAATCAACCATCTCCACACTTCAGCCCACTCTAAAACCCTTAAAATCCCTAGCACCAAATTCCACAGAGAGATGAATTTGAGGCTTTCTGTTGTCTGTTTGTTTGGAGGCTGTCATTCTGTGCTGCAATCCAGTGTCCCTCCATATTGACTAGCTGTGTGCATTGCACAATGAATCTACTATGATTGCAAACTTATCTAGGAATTGCTGATCAGTGCATAGCCATCCCATTTCTCTCTAAGCTATATCCATTTTGCAGAATCCATAGTCCTATGCACTGCCAGTTGACTCAAGTCCATTTGGCCCTGGCAAATTATTCAGGGTCAAAAGAGACTGACTGCTTTTTTTTCGTGCCTGATGTCATGGTGATGTAGCCCTGGCATCAGGTCTTAATCTGGAGGTTCCTGCTACCTTCCTATAACTACCCTATGGGTTCATTTTGCCTGCTGCCCAGATAGAGCTGATTTATCAAGACAGGGGAATTGCAATAGAGAAAGTTTAATTCACATATAGCCAGCTAAATGGGAGACCAGAGTTTTATTATTATTCGAATCAACCTCATCAAAAATTTGGAGATAGTTTGGCAGCCAGCGGGCTAGAGAATGGATGCTGCTGATTGGTTGTGGATACAATCAGAGGGGTGTGGAAAACGGTCCTTGTGTGCTGAGTCCCCTTCTGGGTGGGGCCACAGGACCACTGAGTCATGAATCTTGAGTCTGGATGGAGCCATCTGGTCATCACAAATGCAAAAGTCTGAAAAGACTTCGCAAAAGGCCAATCTTAGGTTACACAATAGTGATGTTTTAGGAGAGCAAAAATCACCTGGGGTCCATTGAACTGGTCCTGGAGACAAAAACTCCCCGTCTGAGGAATTTAGAAGGGAGCAAACACCACTTGGTGACCATCAAACAGGCCATCCAGAGGCAAAACTCATCTAGATGATTTAGAAGTAATTAAACTTCCCTGGTATCTAAAGTCAGCATCTGGTTCCAGGCCTCTTTCAACTTTTATAAGTAACTAGAATTTCTATACGTCTCTAAATGCATGCATATCAAAACTTATTGTGCAACCTTTGCCCACATTAAGGCACCAACATGTCTACAAATGTAATCATTTATCATGAAAATTACCCTTCAGCTCCCCCTTTAAGGTTCATAAATACCTCTAAGGAAAAATCCACTGCAGCACTCTCAGTCCTCTCTCACTAAGGTGCCCCTCCCCTGCACTCTGCTGCAGTGTTCTCTCTATCTAATAGAACTTTCCTTTTCAAACCTATAGTGTTGTCGGTAAATTCTTCTTACCAACCTGCAAGTTGACCAATTCCTGATGCTGGGGCTCTGACAGCTGGCCTGGCAATGTTATTTACAGGAGTATTTGGGGAATTTGCAAATCTTGTGACCTTCAAAATAATGGCTGGTAATGTTTTAACTCCATCTATTGTATTAGTCTGTTTTCATGCTACTAATAAAGACATACCTGAGACTGGGTAATTTATAAAGGAAAGAGGTTTAATGGACTCACAGTTCCACATGGCTGGGGAGGCCTCACAATCATGGCAGAAGGCAAAGGAGAAGCAAAGGTGCATTTTACATGGCTGCAGGCAAGAGAGAGAGAGTATGTGCAGGGGAACTCCCCTTTATAAAACCATCAGACCTGTGAGACTTATTTACTGTCATGACAATAGCATGGGAAAAATTCGCCACCATGATTCAATTACCTCCCACCAGGTCCCTCCCATGACACGTGGGAATTATGGGACCTACAATTCAAAATGAGATTTGGGTGGGGACACAGCCAAACCATATCACCTATATATTAGCAGACTTCATGCACCTCTCATTCTCCTAACCTGGTTGCCTTTCATTAGTTTTACAAAGGCAGTTTAATTTTGGGAAGGGCTATTATCATTTAAACCATAAACTAAAGTTCTCTCAAAGTTAGCTTGGCCCATGCCCAGGAATGACCAAGGGCAGTTTGGAGATTAAAGGCAACATGGAGTTAGGTCAGATCTCTTTCACAGTCATAATTCTCTTACTGTCATGAATTTTGCAAAAGTGGTTTCATTACCTCTCTGCTGTTGCTGCACTTGAACCTTCACTTCAGTCTTGTTGGACAATGAGTTTCCAAAATGCTACTCTTGAGTAAAAATTCTCACCAGTAACTTTTACTAATCCAAATCTAGTTCCTCTACAAATTTAGAACAACATTCAAAATAGTGAATAATTCAGTAACTATCTAAAGTGCATAAACACTCTCCTATAATTTATTTGCTTTTTACAACTGAGAAAGTTGAACCTAGGTAAATGTGTGCCTATGTAGTAAACCTGCACATCCTGCACATATACCTCAGAACATAAAATAAAATTTAAAGAAAGAAAGTTGAGTCCAGGCGCTGTGACTCAAGCCTGTAATCCCAGCACTTTGGCAGGCCAAGGTGGGTGGATCACTTGAGGTCAGGAGTTCAAGACCAGCCTGGCCAACATGGTGAAACCCCGTCTCTGCTAAAACTACAAAAATTAGCCAGGCGCGGTGGTGGTGCCTGTAATCCCAGTTACTCAGGAGGCTGAGGCAGGAGAATAGCTTGAACCCGGGAGATGGAGATTGCAGTGAGCTGAGATCATGCTGCTGGACACCAGCCTGGTCGACAGAGTGACAACCTGTCGCAAAAAAAAAAAAAAAAAAAGTTGAATCTTAGAGATGTAAGTGAGTTAGCAAAGGAAAAAGAGCCCAGAGATTCAGAGTAAATTCTTCACACCCCTGTGCCAGGATTCCACTGCTAGCTGAGTTTATAACCATTTGCACAGATGGTCATTTTTAATTTTCCTAGGTATATGTATGCAAGTTCAAAGAATGTTGCTCCTTCAGACTCTGAAAGCTATCTTCTTTCAATACTAGAGTGCTCTTTTATTGTTACTCAAAGCTCAATGCTTCTCAACATCTTTCAAATTATTAATTAGTAAGGCAGATAGTTTTAATCAAAGAGAGAGAAGAGATTTCTAATTGAAGTTAGAGAAAATATTTTTTTCCTACAGCAAATTACTTTCACCTCCAAGGGAAAGTAGTTATTCTATTTACACCTATGCTAATGGACACTTTTAAGAAAGAACTTGCAGAATTCAATTTCATTGAATTCACTGTGACTGTAGAAATACACAGGCCTTTGAGGCCACTGCTTGGCTAATGTTTGTATTCTACTGACTCCCCAAGAAAGTCGGGAATGGTTGCCTGTGAATACCAACTCCTTTCAGATTGAAATCAGCCAATTACCATTTATATTTGAAGAGTTTTGCGTAATTTGGGAACCATTACAAAAATGTCTGCCCTCCATTCATGAGCCAAAATTTAAATTTGACTAAAGATTCATCCCGATTCAGATTCCAACCAGAGAGTTAAATGGCAGAAAACCCAAACATATCCTCTGAAAATCAGGATAGGATTACAAAAGCTGCTAAAATATCATCACATTCCCCGCCATGACCAGGGTCCAAGGCTAGAATGCCCAGTAAAACACTCCCACTTACAGTTTCATTTTCCAGTCTTCTAGCTGAGATGGAAATCATTCTCTACTGCAAATTGCTTTGCTGAAGCAAAAATGAATGGTTTTTCAGGCAAACACCTAAGCTTCCCACCTGAAGATTTGCTTTTAAAAGATTATATTTTTCCTCTTCATGTTACAGATGAAAATATCCCATTAAGCACAGAGTGGGTTTGAATTATGCAGTGCCAGGAAATGTGAAAATAAGTTTAGTGTAAACAATCTCTTAGATTTCATAGTTTGCTGTCTTTTGGGTAATGATGCCAATTTTTTTCTTCCCATGACTGATCGGAGAAACATTTTTTTCTGGATGTTCTAATTAGATTAAGGCTTATGCACATATTAAAATTTAATTCTAATGAATACTGACAGAAATGGAAAATTACTTAGAAATTTGACTCTGAGTCTTAATTATCAATACTTCAGTGTGCTATCCTTTTTTAGGTGTTAGTGGATTCTGGCATATTCCAATAAGTCCATTAGTTAAAGAATACATGATAATTTACTCCTAATATTGACCTAAGCCCTAACGATATTTTAAAAGAAAATATCTACGTCTTTATTGATGTTAGGTCTACAACAGATGTAAATGTAAATGACTTTGCATATGGCAATCTGGCACAAAGAGACCACTTCACTCACACAGTTCAGCAAAAATAAAGGATGGAAAAATAATAACAGGAATGACAAAAGAAACTCTCATATGCCACTTAGTATATAAGAGAAAGCATGAGATCAAATGGATACATTAACAAATGCAAATTAAAGAAGATACCCCATTAAAATGAAAACATTCTTATGTTGGATAAGACAAGCACAATCCAGCTACATGATTTAATTTAAAAATACTTAAAACATAAACAACAAAGAAAAAGTTGAAAGTAAAGCGATAGAAACATAATGCCAGGTAAATAGTGGCAAATAAAAAAACAAGTGTAACTATTAAATTAATATAAAACCCAGGATGAAAACGTAACTGAGAAAAGAGGATTATTTTATAATTATATGTAGTATGATTCTTTAAGAAACTTCAATAGCCATGTAGCAGTCAATGTAGAAATTAAAGAGCAAATTGTCAAAGTCCTTTTATAGTTGGAGACATTCATCATCTTTTCTCAGAAACTGGTAATTCAAGTTAATTTGAACATATTTGAAATATGCAGGATTTCAAAGACACAATTAACAAAGATAATCTGAAACATTTCCCCAAACTTACAATGCATTCCTTTCAAACACCCATGGATTAATCCCAAAAGTGCTGATGTAGCAGGACTCAGAGAGATTCTTCAAGTTCCTAAGACAAGTATCAGGCATGGGGTTATTCTTGTGGGGAAAGGGACTGTTGGAATTTTTACCTTTACCCCTTCTCTTTCTGTTCCATTTTCTTTTCCAGACTACAGATGCACTTAGTTATTACTTATTTGATTGACTGTAATAGGGAAAATTGCAAAAACTGTATGCTAGGCAAAGAAAAATGTTCTAATTGGATTAATTAATCCATAAACTTATTGCTGGTTTAAAGTACAATGCATTTTCTTTAAGCAGCAGGCGTGGGAATGATAGACCCATAAGAAGTTTGACCATGCGTGATTTTCAGCATCACCCCAAGCTTTACTCTCGGTTCTCTATTGAAACTGGTATCCTATGCATCTTTTTGTTCAATAAGTTTCATTTGTGCTGGATCCTTGGATCTTCAGTAGTCCTTCAAAACATTCAAAATGTAAGAAGAAATATGAAGGGTTATTTGCTTATAAAGGTAAAGAAAATGTTGTCATTATATATAACAGGGATAGCTGGATAATAATACAAAATAATGTACAAGGAATTAGAATAAAGAATTTTATCATTAGAATAATAAAAGGGTCCATGAAGTTTGCTGATGAGTAAATAAGTCTGTAAACCAAGATAAGGCACAGAAAACTAATTTTCCTTTTTGGAAAATGGTATCATAAGCACAGATGGAGATAGTCAATATTTTAGAGGCAAATCTCTCTTGATCTTACATCTATTTGTGAGGTGCACATTCAATTAAATTTCAAATAGAGGCCAGGTGTGGTGGCTCACACCTGTAATCCCAGCACTTTGGGAGGCCGAGGCACGTGGGTCACTTGAAGTCAGGAGTTCGAGACTAGCCTGGCCAATATGGTGAAACCTCGTCTCTACTAAAAATACAAAAATTAGCCAGGTGTGGTGGTGGGTGCCTGTAATCCCAGATACTCTGGAGGCTGAGGCAGGAGAATTGCTTGAACTTTGCAGGCAGAGGTTGCAGTGAACCGAGATCACGCCACTGCACTCCAGCCTGGGCAAAAGAGCGAGACTATAAAAAAAAAAAAAATCAAATAGAATAGTTTCAGTTATCAATAGTTGTATAACACATGAGCCCAAAAGTTAGTGACTGAAGACAACCACACTATTTGTTCATAAATTTATATAGATCAGGGGTTTGAGATTAGCTAGAATGGGGGAAGAAGTTCTTCTACTATTCATGGTGATGGTTGCTGAACTGCCTTTGCAAAAATTGTAACTGAGGAAATTATGACAGTGAAAGAGATCAGACCTAACTGACTCCATCTTGCTTCTAACGTTTAACCTGTCCTTGTTCATTTCTGGGCATAGACTGAACTAACTTTGAGAAGGAATTTAGTTCATAATTTAACTCTGACACAAAATTGGTAACAGCTCTTCCCCGCCCCTCCCCCACAAAAAACCTTTCTTGCCTGGGAACCAATCTGCCTTTGCAGTACTTACAAATTAGCTACAAAATTAGAAATTACTGTTTAGGAGCCAGGCAGTCTCTGGCTGCCAGAGTCTGAACCTCCCCAAATTGCTCCTGGGCATGACATCACTATTGTAAAATCTAAGATTCGTGCTTCAGGTATTTTGCAGGCCCTGCACTGGATGCACCAGCTTACACCACCCAGACCAGTAATGTGGCTCAACCAGTTCTGCGATCCCACCCAGGAACAAGACAGCAAGAAAACCTCACTTTGACCCACTTTGATTATATCTCCAACCCAACCAATCAGCACTCCCCACTTCCTGAGCCCCTACCCACCAAATTATCCCTAAAAACTCCAATCCCTGAATGCTCACATAGACCAATTTGAGTAACAATAAAACTCCAGTCTCCCACACAACCAGCTCTGAATGAATTACTCTTTCTCCATTGCAATTCCTCTGTCTTGATAAATTGGCTCTGTCTAGCAAGAGGGCAAGGTGAGCCTGTTGGGTGGTTACATTGGGGCATTTATTTAGCTGCTTCAAATGATGGCTTGTCTGGGGTACAAGGTTTAATAAGGTTTCACTCATGTGTCCAGCTGAGAGATTGTTAGTGGAGAGCAAAGCTGAGGCTGCTGGCCAGAGTCTATGGTTCTTCTCCATGTGAATCTCTCCTCATGATGGCTTGAGCTTCCTTACAGCATGGTGGCTGAGTTCCAAAGAGTGTTCACAGCAGCAAAGGTGAGGTCTAAAGATGTCTGGAATCCCGTCTTAGGAAATGACATAGTTTCACTTTCACCACATTTTACTGATCAAAGCAGAGCCTAGGGTCAGCCCAGTTTCAAGAAAGACCTGCAGTATTTAATGTCAAGACAACATTGCTAAAGAATTTATGAGGTGGGAGAATGGGACATCTTTGGAAACAGAATTCACCGTGCACATTTTTCATGGGACTTGACTATGTAATCATAAATAGACTTATTATGAAGCTCTAGCAAATTAATACAGTGCAAACTGTTTTAAGAATATAAAGAAAATTAAAAATTTGAGAGCATAGAATGAGATGTATGCACAGATTGTCATTGAAAGACATATGTGTCATAAATAAAGACACACGGTATTATAAATAAAAGATGAAATTTTGCAATTTCCACAAATGTGAGGCAATTGGTTTTCATATGGAAAAGAAAACAAAATAGCTACTCACAATAAATTAAATATACATTAACTAACTAAAACTTCAAAAAAATTAATTTATGAATTGAATAATTTTTATAATAGATTAAAAAAGTGCAAATATTAAAGGAAAGAATGATAAAATGGATTTTGAAAAAAAATCTTGTGGTCAAGCCAGCACGGTGGCTCACACCTGTAATTCGAGTACTTTGGGAGGCCTAGGCAGGTGGATCATCTGAGGTCAGGAGTTCGAGGCCAGCCTGGCCAACACGGTGAAACCCCATCTCTACTAAAAATACAAAAATTAGCCAGGTGTGTTGACATATGTCTGTAATCCCAGCTACTTGGGAGGCAGAGGCACAAGAATCGGTTGAATTGGACAGGCAGAGGTTGCAGAGAGCCGAGATGGCACCACTGCACTCCAGCCTGGGCAACAGAATGAGACTCCATCTCAAAAAAATTAAAAAATCTTGTGTTCAAAGACTACCTAAACACATCTGGAAAACAAGAAATGTGCAAATAAATTTGCAAGGGATATAAATGGAGAAAGAATAAAACCAATTATATGTAAATAGTTCTTAAAAGTCAATTTAAAACATTAGACAAAATGATAATAGAACATAAAGGAGAATAAGCACATTACTTACAATGACATTGAAACATCCAGTAAACATATGGAAAGATGTTATGCATCTCTCTAATGATAGAAAGGAACATTTACTTATACACATGTAATTAACAAAATGTAAAGTCTATAAAAAGAGAATTACCATATGATCCAGCAATCTCACTACTCACTATACAGCCAAAGAAAATTAAATCAGCACTCCCATATGCATCACAGCACTGCATACAACAGATAAGACAGGGAATCAACCTAAGCGTCTTTGGAAAAGAAAAGGTGATACCTACACACAATGGAATACTATTCAGCCTTAAAAAATGAAATTCTGTCATTCACTACAACATGGATGAACCTGGAGGATGTTATGCTAAGTGAAATAAGACAGGCACAGAGAGATAAATACTGCATGATCTCACTTATATGTGAAATCTACAACAGTTGAACTCATAGAAGCAGAGAGTAGAATAGTGGTTGGTCAAAAGATACAAAAGTTTAGTTAAATGGGAGGAATAATTTCAAGAGACCTATTGTAGTCATGGTGACTATAGTTAACAACAATGTATTGTCTACTGGAAAATTGCTAAGATAATTGATTTTAAATGTCTCAGGCTGGGATGATAGCTCATGCCTGTTGGGAGGCTGAGGTGGCAGGATTACTTGAGCTCAGAAGTTTGAGACGAGTCTGGGCAGCATAACAAGACCCCATCTCTACAAAAAATAAACAAAATTAACCAGGTGTGGTGGTGTGTGCCTGTAGTCCCAGCTACTCACGAGGCTGAGGTGGGAGGATCTCTTGAGCCCTGGAGGTCAAAGCTGCAGCAAGCTATGAACATGTCACTGCACTCCAACCTAGGGGACAGAGCAAGATCCTGTCTCAAAAAAACAAAACAAAACAAAACACACAAAGTTCTCATAAATATATACTATCGTTATTTGTCAATTAAAAGTACATAAAGAAATAAAAAATGTAAAGTCTAACTCTATGACGTGTAAGATTACAAGAGAATAGTGATTCTCATCCTTTTTTTTTTTTTTTTAATAAACATTGATACAACCAGTAGGGAGAGATATATACAATTATTTAGTAAAATTGAAAAACAATGAGTTACACACTCTGGCTCAGAAGTTGGACCGCTAGCTTCCCCCCTTAGAAGTGTTCCTACCTGATGCACAAGAAGACATGTAGACCACCTGTATTAGTTGCTAGGGCTGCTACAGCAAACTACCACAAACTGAGTGAGGTTTTTAGGTTTATTTGTTTGGTTATTTTAGAGACAGGATCTTGCCTTGTTACACAGGCTAACGTGCAGTGGTGCGATCATGGCTCACTGCAGCCTTGACCTCCCAAGCTTCAGCTATTCTCCTGCTTCAGCCTCCCAAGTAGCTGGGACTACAGGTACATACCATCACGCCTGGCCAATTTTTTAACGTTTTGTAGAGATTGGGTTTTCTGTGTTGCCCAGGCTGGTCTTGAACTCCTGGGCTCAAGCGATCCTGGCTTAAGCGATCCTGCCACCTCAGCCTCCCAAAGTACTGAAACTGCAGCCATGAGCCACTGTGCCTGGTCCAAATTGGGTGATTTAGAACAACACAAATTTATTTTTTCATGGTTCTGAAGACCAGAAGCACAAAATCAAGGTGTTAACAGAACCACGCTTTCCACTGAGCCTCTAGGGAAAGATTTTTCTTTGCCTTTTTCTTTGCCTTTCTAGATTCTGGTAGCCCTAGATGTTCCTTGGCTTGTGGCCCTGTTGCATAGTCTTTATATAGCGTTCTCCCTGTGTCTCTTCATATAACCCCCTCTTTATGTGCATATGTGTCTCTGTCTCAAAAACCCTCTTTTACAAGTCATGTGGATTAGGGTGCATCCTAGTGACCTAGTCTTAGTTTGACTCCATCTACAAAGACTCTATTTCCAAATAAACTCACATTCAGCAGTACCGGAGGCTGGGACATCAACATGTCTTTTGGGGAGTGACAAAATTCAGCCCTTAACACCACCCTATTATCAGCATCTTTTTAAATGCTCCACCTATTTAAATAATATCCAGTCATTTAAGAACAAATAGACTTAGATATAATAATCTTTTTAATTTTTAGTTTATTAATATTTTAAAAATTATTTTTGGGGGGATCTTTAACTTTTTTTTGAAGCAGAGTCTCACTGTGTTGCCCAGCCTGGAGTACAATGGTGCAATTATGGCTCACTGCAGCCCCAACCTCCTGGACTCAAGTGGTCCTCCCACCTCAGCCTCTCAAGTAGCTGGGACAACAGGCTTGTGCCACCATGCCTGGATAATTTTTTTGACTTTTTGTAGAGACAGGGTCTTGTTATGCTGCCCTAGCTGGTCTCAAACTCCCGAGCTCAAGCAATTCTCCCGCCTTGGCCTCCCAAAGTACTGGGACTACAGATATGAGCAATGCTACTCGGCCAGACATAATAATCTTATCCATTAATCACCTCTTACAATACTTATCAATGTGGTTAGAACTTAAAAAAAATTAAATAAACAAATGCTTATAGAGCTAATTGTAACATTGTTCAAATTGATGTACATTTTTAAATTAAAATTATAAATAGACAACGGTGGGAATAATGAATACCAATCTCATCAAAGTAGTTGTCTTTGAATATGAAGGAAATGGAAAACCAGGACTGAAAACTAAGGGGGCTTCAATGATGTTCACAAAGTCTTATGAATTAACAATGACCACAGCAACCATAAAACACACACAAATGTGAAGAAAAGAGGATAAATCTACTCACGCTTGTTTATTCTGAATGGTGGGCTCGTGAGTGTTTGTTTTATTAGTTTGCACTTTGGATTAATTTTCAGATTTACCCAATGAAAGCAATAAAACATGGTCGAAATGGATTTAAAATAATGACTTACAAACTAGATCATGATATGAATGCCAAGAGAACTGGCATTATCTAATTCGTGTTTTGGAGAGCCAAGGAGTAGTCTCCAAATTCCAGTGGAATCTTGTGAACGCATATAACGTTAATTTTAACCTGTATTTGAAATGCACCCCACTTTTTTCACATCTTTGCAATCTCCTCTCACCCACTTCCCTTCCGATTGGAGTAATAGTCACCATTTTGAAGAAGTTTAATTTATAGTGTGTATACCTCTGAAACTTCATATGAAGCTGTATTTCATATCAATGAACGAGTGGGGGAAATTGGCTATCCTCCTATTGATGTGGTATAAATCTTTAATATGCCTTATTTTTCTACTATGTAAGACTGCATATTTTAAGTACACATTTATATTAAAAGCACAATGAGAAACCCTAACTTTAGGAGCATAAGTCTCTGATGGTGGAAAAACATTGTTGAAGATAACAGTATTTTAAAATGTAGGCACTTTACAGAATTATAATTTGATGTAGCACTAATTCACTAAACTGAATTCAAATGATTTCTCCCATCCTCCCCAACTCATGAGAGTGAAGATGCAGAGTTCATCTTTAAGGTCCTATTTTGCTGGTTTCACCTCCACATTTTCACTGTGCATTTGCTTGGGAATTTAGCAAACATCTTCCACTGCATTTAACGTAAAGTGGCCTTCCAGAGGGAGGCGAGACGGCAGAGCCTTGGCAGCACGGTAAAACTTACTCTGTCTAGCGATGGACCAGTGCCAAGAGAAGAACTGCAGAGATAAATGGTTTGTTTAAAGTCCAGTATTACACAGACAGTCCTGGCTGTAAACCAATGTACTGTAAAATTGGAAGGCAAGGGATCTCTGCTTCCCAACGGGGCATGGTAATCTCCTTTCCCTCTTGCATGTCGAGGGCAACTTGGATCATTAAATAAAGAAGTTAGGAAAGAACTACTGGCAGTTCGCCTGTTGTTGCCTGCACAAACAACATTACTTCCCAATGTATTTTCATCTTTACCGCCTTCATTACTTTGCACTGCTGGATGTTAAATCCAAAAAATGCACCTGTCACCTCTCCTTTTATTTGAGACATTATGGCGCTGTAAGGTTAGACTTTAAGTTAGCTTCATGGGCTTAAAGAGTATATGTCAGGATAGGGAAGGTGTTCTCCATCCACGCAGCCACTGAATTATTCAATCTCAGCATCTTTCTACAAATCACCGTAGGATGGTATGCACATGGACTCAGGGTGATGATTCAGTAGTATATCAACAAAAGTGCATACAGGGTTGATAGTCATATTCAAGCCAACTGTTAATTAAGCATAATGGAAGCCATAAAACAGTATGAAGTTCTGAGGCTCAAAATGATATTCAGTACTCCTCCCACTTCTCCTTTCAAAATTTCCAACACCTATTTTTCCCACCCCAGGATATTGTATAAATATAAAAGCAAAAGTATATATTCAAATTCATTTACATCATTATTTTGCATATATATTGATATACCATATGTATCATTATATGTATGTATGATGCATGATGCACAATGCATTTTTATGTAGAATACACTTGTATGTACAATCCATTGTGTACAATGCATTTGTACGTACAATGCACTTTATGTACAAAGTATTATGTACAATGCATTTGTCATACATCAATAAATCTTGGAGACTTTTTTATACATAAAGCAAAACCACCTTCTCTTTGTGTACTTGCACAGTGCAATAATCACTTGATGGAAGAAATAAGACAACTGTATTGAGTGGATCACAAAGAGTTTGGCATTCTTCTAAGTTCAACTCCCTTTTGCCAATGATTTCTAAAGAATTCTAGGCATTATAAACCCAGTTGATGCCACACATACGATTTCTCTGATGATCTCTGTTTTCATTAATATCAAGTTCATCTACATGGCCACTTAGAGACTTTGGTATGATTTCCCTAAATTCACATTTTTCATGCCATGTTATATACCAAGATATGTGAGCTGTACCCTCCTTTTCAAGGATCAAATTGTATCCTCCCTTATTCCCAAAATATGTTGAAGTACTAACCCCTAGTACTTCATTATGTGACCTTATTTGAAAATAGGGTCATTGCAGACGCAATTAGTTTAGGATGAGGTCATATTGGAGTGGGGTAGATTCTAAATCCAATATGACTAACGTTCCAGCGAGTAGACTGCCATGTGAAGACAGAGATGCACAGACAGAGCACCGTATGATGAAGAGTTAGAGATTGGAGTGATGCATCCTCAAGGCAGGAATGCCAAGAATTGCTGGCTACCACCAAAGCTAGGAGAGAAGCTAAGAAGGAGTCCTTCCTCAGAACCTCCAGATGGAACAAACCCTGGCAACATCTTTTCATAAAATTGGAAGGGAAGGGATCTCTGCTTCCCAACGGGGCATGGTAATTTCCTTTTATTCATGCATGTCCAGGGCAACTTGGACCATTAAATAAAGAACTACTGGCTTGTACCCATTGTTGCCTGCACAAGCAACATTACTTCCTGATATGTTTTTATCTTCACCGTCTTTATTACCTTTCACTGCTGGATGCTAAATCCAGAAAGGCACCTGTCTCTAGAATTTTGGAATTATGGCTTCCAGAATTGTGACACAATACATTTCTGTTGTTTTAAACTGCCCAATTTGTTGTTCTTTGTAATGGAAATCTTAGGATATTAGATTTCCCTAAATCTCTTTATAATTTGCTCTTTCTCTCCAGCTCCCAAGCACAGCTAAAATTCAGAGCTTTCATTAATGCAGAATCTCCTCCCAGATACCAATTCATGCCAACAAAATTAGGCACCTAAAATATGCATGCGCAGTTATTTCCTTCCTTGAGTTGCTCATATGACCACAGGTTTACCGGGGAGATTAAGTTGAAGCCTGTCATCTATTCAACCATTGATTACCTGACTGATGATTGATTGATTGATTGATTGATTGAATAATTGATTGCAGGAAGCATTCGCTGAATGCTTAGTAGATGTAAGGAATTGCATATGACTTCCTGCCCTCAAGTAAGCCAAGAAATACCTCTCCCCATCTCAGGATATTTCCTTGAATGTCATTTTAGAACTTAAAGTTCTACTTTTCTCACTACTTCATTTGTGCTATTTCCTTTGCTTGAAACCCCTGATAATCTTAATCTCCAGGATTTAGTTTAAATCACATCTTCCCTGAGAAGTCATCTTTTATTCCTCAGAGACTGGGAAAATGTGCTTATCCTATTCCTCAGAGCAATTCTAGGAGGGAAGGTCTACCTTATTTTAGATATTATTTTTTTAAATGAGTAATTATGAAAATCAGACCCAATTACAAAGCTTAAAGAATAGTGATATTCTAAATACCCTGACTTGATCATTACACAATTCTATGCATGTAACAAAATATCACATTTACCCCATAAATGTGTACAAATATTATGTATCAATACATTTTTTAAAATAATATTTTAAACTGTTAATTATTCTTCTAAATCCCAAATCCCATAATACAATACAGTTCCCACACGTGGACAGAAAACATCCTTAGCCTGGAATCTATGCCTTAGAAGGCACTGTGCATCACAAACACAAGTCAACAATTAAATGCATATGAGATTAAGGATGGACAACAGGAACCTGTCACTTGGGATCCAGGGCTCAACTCAAACATGGTGTAACTGCCTCCCTGAGCATCTGTTCTCATGACTAACACCTTTTATGCCTCCAAAAACCTTCCCAAGTTTGACCAATGAATGTTCCTGAAACCAGAGGTGACTTGTTTCAATGCCCCTAAGGTCTGTGAGTTATAGCTTAGACATTTCTGAGATGGACATTGCTTTACTGCTTTGGTATGTGGAAGGATCTGAGTTGCGGAAGTGTTTAGGTGAATGGCAAAAAAATTAATTAATTAATTAATTAAATAAATAAAATAAATGTTACTTTGTCAAACACTTGTTCTCAGAGTGAAAATGCAGAATAGACACCTAAAGTGTAAGCTCTGGCTAAGAATGACTTTTCTCTTTACAAGTAGTTGCACCGTAAATGGTTCTATAAGCAGCTACATAATATCATAGGCTTGACCACCTAGACTGTGAAGCCATCATCCTCTTTCCAGAAAAAACCTAGGATCCTCAGATGCAGAGGATGGTTGAATAAAAAGGATCATTTCCAGCCGGATGTGGTGACTCATGCCTATAATCTCAGCACTTTGGGAGGCCAAGGCGGGCAGATCACTTGAAGTCAGGAGTTCAAGACCAGCCTGGCCAACATTATGAAACTTTGTCTCTACGAAAAGTACAAAAATTCACCAAGTATAGTGGTGCATGCCTGTAATCCCAGCTACTCTAGAGGCTGAGGCAGGAGAATCACTTGAACTTGGGAGGTGGAGGTTGCAGTGAGCCAAGATCACACCACTGCACTCTAGCCTGGGCGACTGAGCAAGACTCTGTTTCAAGAAAAAAAAAAAAAAGATAATTTCCTAGCACTGCCCAGTAAATGTTTACTCCCTTTCTTCATTTTCTATATTGTGGTTCTAGATGTACTTACAAATTAGCATGGTGTCTCCAAAAGCTGCACAAGGTCACTGACAACAAGTTGCAATATAAAAAAATTATATTGCATGTATAAACATATGTGGATATTCGTGTATAATACGTACGAGTATACGTATATGTGTTGTATGTATTTCACATATATAGAACACAGGTATACATGTATATATGGAGTTCAATATATTACATGGATATTACATGGAAATTGTGGTCATCATTCCTTTAGCTACCAAATGAATGTTAAAATATTAAATTTTAGACTAAAGTTCATGTTTAAAACATAAATTGAAAGCTCCAATATTACTTAAATCATTCAATTTATAAAATTTAATATTTATTCACTACAATTTTATATTTTGCTTTTTATTGCCTTTTTATATATTTAAGCAAAACCCAACTTTTGGAAACATGAAACATTTACTTGTAATGTGATTTTTATGTGTTTTAATTTACATAAGTGTTTTTAATTTTTTTACAATTACATTTAGTTTTTAATCATTCAAAACAGCACCAAATCAAACCTGCTGTTTTTAATTTTTTTAAATAAAGTGTTATTGGAACACAGACATGCCTTTTTTTTTTTTTTTTTTGCATACTGCCTGTAGCTTCTCTCACAAGGTAAAAGCAATTGCTCGGTGCTTTCAATAATGAAATATTGGCAACATTTATTGGAGACATCCAATTGGATGTTTACAATGGACAGAAACTGACATCAAATCAATTAACTTGTAATCATTTATATAATTTGTTAGTGACTTACCAAAAAAATTCATCCAAAGGGATGCTAAAACTGTAGAAACTGCAACAAAACAAATATCAAATTTTAAAAGCAAATAGTCACCATCCTCTAATTTCTTCCTCTCTAACCTCCTCTGGGTCACAATAACTCTTGCAAAGAAAACTGGTGAGAAGAGGAATCTAGGTTCTGCAGTCAGCCAGTTACCATATTCTTCCTTGAATTCCAATTGGCATGTTTTGAACAGTGGCATAAAATTGTAGGCATGAAGGTTGACCTCAGATGGCATCAGCCAGGGTAGATATTTGTATGGTATTCCCCACAAAAGGCGACAAAAATCCACCAATTGAAGGAGAGTCACCCACACCAAAAAGAACTATAAAAGAATTCCCGGAGAAGCCAAGTTGGCTTGTGGAAAGCTTTTCTTGTGATTGAGTTGTGATTGTTCAAAGATTATTCTCTCCTTAACCTTTTTCCCAGTTGCCCTGAAAATACTTGCCAGTGGTGCTGGCGGTTGCTGCGTTTGCCCTGAGATAACTTTGCCATGAAATATCTCGCTTTTGTTATTATTTTTGCATCACCCTGTTATATCGACTTTGGAAACAAAAGACATCATTCTATTTATAGCATTCTGTTTGTAGTAGTGATTTTCCATTTACAAAATACAGTAATTCTCAATCACTGAAAATGTCGAATCCTAGAAAATGTAGCATTACTGTATGTGATATTAACATCGTTCTCCAACAGTTGTTAGACAAAGACTCATTTGATGAATCCGATTTTTCTGAAATGACAATTCTGATGATTCAGACTGTTCTGATGTGACTTCTCTTGAGAAATAACTCCGAGAACAGGTTTTATATTTTATTTTCACATTGAAAATCATTCAGATTTGCTTCAGTCTCAAAGAGAATGTTTATGTAAAATTAAATGAGTGCTGGAAGTGGGGTGCACTTTTTTAAAAAAAACAAGAAAAGGGAAAAAAGTGAAATACATGTTTTTTGTTTTCTCATATGACCCCTGTGTATGATTCCTACGGCTGCCTGGTAGGTTTATTTTGCTTTGTGTGTTCTAACAAGCATTCTTTATGGATTGCCTATTGTGTGGGAGAAACTGTGTTGAGTACAAACCCTCATTATGAGACAAGATAGTTCCCTTGATCCGTTCCTGGGACTTATGAAGGGGTGGCTCGCTTACTCAGCCTACAGCTCTCAAACCCCTTGCAGGAGTGGGAGTACACAGGTGAGTGGGTGCAGGTTCTGGGGCAAACAAATCCCGTACCGGCCCCGTGGCAGCATCTAGGGGTTCTCCGTGACCCCTGGAGCCCCAGAGAGCATGTGTTGCAGTGCGCTCCCTTAGCTTTGCTGTCCGTTGATGGCTTAAGTGTTAAATAGCTCAGTGGAGAGTCAGCGTGACAGCCTCTTGCACCCACACCTGGGTTATTGTCCAAAGTCCAGGAGGACTGAGGTTGCGTGAACAAATTGGGGGGTGGTGAACATGGAGGATTTTATTGAGCGATGAAAGTGGCTCTCAACGGGAAAAGGAGCTGGAAGGCTGATTAAGCAGGAAGATAATCTTCCCCTGGAGTTCGCCCATCACCAGCTGAACTCCTCTCCAAAGTTCCACCGTCAAGTTGTCCCTCTGAAGTCAAGCTGCTTCTCTCCGATGTCCGGCTACTTCTTCTCTTCTCTCCTTCTCTGTCACTCGCCTCTGTTCCCCTGCCAGTGGAGCTTGGGGTTTTTATGAGTACAGGGTTAAGGGTGGGGCAGGACAGGGTGGTTTTGGAAACGACAACATTCGGGTGGGAAAACAGGGATGTGAAGTTCCCATTTAGGGCCATGGGTCCAGACTTAAGGGTGGAACCCTTGCCAGGGACCCCACCCTTTTCTACCTAGTATTTCCCTGCCTCTTGTCCATATTGATTAGAGCTGGGCCCCTCATTATGGGAGCCCCTAGCTACATGGGACTCTCACACACTTGAAACGTGTGCAGTCTCAGCCATGATGTGCTGTAAGTTCAAAATACACAACAAACTTTTAACTCTTCATACAATAAAAGTGCATTAAATACCTCATTCTTATTTTATACTGATAACATGTTAAAATAAGAATATTTTGCATGCATTGGGTTAAATAAAAGGTATTTTATTCAGATTAATATCACCTGTCCTTGAGTTCCCTATGGCTGCAGTAACAAAACACCACAGAGAGAGTAAGTTAAGCAACAGGAATGTATTCTCTCTTAGTTTTCAAGGCTGAAAGTCCAAGATAAATGTTAGAAGAGTTGACTCCTTATGAGGGCGAATTTTTGCTAAGGGTTTAGATATGCAGCAAATATTATTCAACTCTTAAATGTGGATGCAGTGCCCATGGGTCTCCTGACTAATGAGGAATAGAAGAGGAGAATTTTTTCTAAAGGTTGAGCCTCTTTGCTAGTTTTCTAAAGGAACATGTATCTTGAAACTCTGATTTCTTCTCCAATTTTAGCATAGTACTTTTCATAGCTTTGTCTGTAAAAGTGTCTTTCATATGACCTTTTGAACAACATTACAATCAAAATCTACAAATTTTTTCATGCATTTTTTGGATAATATTCCTAAAACTTGCCATATGAAAAATGTTCCTTATTCCAAATATACATATTTGGAAGATATGTGTTTTTTGGAAACATAAATGGATATCTGGAAGCTCTTCAAATTCATATTTCTAACAAACAGCCCTTCTGAAAAGAGGAAGATTGAAATTTGAAAAAAAGAATTGACAACATATTACGTAAATCTGTTTTCAGAGTTTTAAGGGAAAAAAACATTAGTTTTTCAATTTTCATGATGACAGATTTTGCTATTTGCAAAGTAGCCTTCAGTTCACAATAAAATATATTATTTATGTTGAAGAGCTTTGATAAATTTCAAATAATAAATATTAAATTTTATGGAATCAGCATTTAATTCTTAAAATCAATAACCTTACAATTTAGAGGATGTTTAATTCACTCTATTCAAATTTTAAGCATTTATATGACTTCTTTTTAATTTTTTTGCTAATTTCAGGTTATGTATGACTTCCTAATATACACAAAAACAAAATGAGACACACAGAACAGTGTCTAATATAAGAATGAGAAACACATTTACAGATCTCTGTTAATGAAAACTGAAGCATGGAAGCTCTTTTTCTGAAAGTATCCTAGTTTTCTGAGTGGAACATTATTTTCTAAATAAACTTTTTCACTGCTCATTCTGCTTCTTGCTTACATAAACCTTTCCAGGTAGGTCAGGAGACATTTGGGAATTCTTGCATGCCAGTAGGGTTCCTGGCCATTTGCCATGGGTGATTCTTCATGTATCTGTGCATGTATGGCTTCAAACACTGCATTGAAATCCCTCCAGCAGGTTTCACAGCAACCATTCTATTCTTGAAAGATCATTTTTGACAAATTGCAGCTTGGGATGCAAAGGGAGCGTGATATGTTCTTCAGCATGCAGATATCTTGGTCCTAAAAACTTATGCATTTCAACATGTGTTAATATTTCTTTTTTTTAATTATACTTTAAGTTTTAGGGTACATGTGCACAATGTGCAGGTTTGTTACATATGTATACATGTGCCACGTTGGTGTGCTGCACCCATTAACTCGTCATTTAACATTAGGTATATCTCCTAATGCTATCCCTCCCCACTCCCCCCACCCCAAAACAGGCCCTGGTGTGTGATGTTCCCCTTCTTGTGTCCATGTGTTTTCATTGTTCAATTCCCATCTATGAGTGACAACATGCGGTGTTTGGTTTTTTGTCCTTGCGATAGTTTGCTGAGAATGATGGTTTCCAGCTTCATCCATGTCCCTACAAAGGACATGAACTCATCATTTTTTATGACTGCATAGTATTCCATGGCGTATATGTACCAAATTTTCTTAATCTGGTCTATCACTGTTGGACATTTGGCTTGGTTCCAAGTCTTTGCTATTGTGAATAGTGCCGCAATAAACATACGTGTGCATGTGTCTTTATAGCAGCATGATTTATAATCCTTTGGGTATATACCCAGTAATGGGATGGCTGGGTCAAATGGTATTTCTAGTTCTAGATCCCTGAGGAATCGCCACACTGACTTCCACAGTGGTTGAACTAGTTTACAGTCCCACCAACAGTGTAAAAGTGTTCCTATTCCTCTACATCCTCTCCAGCACCTGTTGTTTCTTGACTTTTTAATGATCGCCATTCTAACTGGTGTGAGATGGTATCTCATTGTGGTTTTGATTTGCATTTCTCTGATGGCCAGTGATGATGAGCATTTTTTCATGTGTCTTTTGGCTGCATAAATGTCTTCTTTTGAGAAGTGTCTGTTCATATCCTTCGCCCACTTGTTGATGGGGTTGTTTGTTTTTTTCTTGTAAATTTGAGTTCATTGTAGATTCTGGATATTAGCCCTTTGTCAGATGAGTAGGTTGCAAAAATTTGCTCCCATTCTGTAGGTTGCCTGTTCACTCCAATGGTAGTTTCTTTTGCTGTGCAGGAGCTCTTTAGTTTCATTAGATCCCATTTGTCAATTTTGGCTTTTGTTGCCATTGCTTTTGGTGTTTTAGATATGAAGTACTTGCCCATGCCTATGTCCTGAATGGTATTGCCTAGGTTTTCTTCTAGGGTTTTTATGGCTTTAGGTCTAACATTTAAATCTTTAATCCATCTTGAATTAATTTTAGTATAAGGTGCAAGGAAGGGATCCAGTTTCAGCTTTCTACATATGGCTAGCCAGTTTTCCCAGCACCATTTATTAAATAGGGAATCCTTTCCCCATTGCTTGCTTTTGTCAGGTTTGTCAAAGATCAGATAGTTGTAGATATGTGGCATTATTTCTGAGGGCTCTGTTCTGTTCCATTGATCTATACCTCAACATGTCTTAATATTTCTATTGGTGGTTAAATCCAACTATAGCTTTTGGTTCCCCAAATAAGAATAGTGGGAACTGCTCTCATGATTAGTCAGCTCAGGTATAAAGCTGTGAGTCAGGCCACCTCATTTTGTATCACACTCTGTTCATAGTGCAAAGCCATTGACCACCCATGATGACCCCTGGTCACAGATGACCCATAGGAGTGAGTCCTTGTCCCCACTCCTAAATTAAGGGCTGGGAGAGGCCAGCTTCAAAACTGGCCACTGCTGCCACTGAGATGTTGGAAAACATCTCAACAGCAAAAAGGTAGTGAAGGTGATATCCGATCACTACTGAATACAAATTTTTATTGAACCTTTTCTTTTTTATTATTTCTTTTAAATTATTTTATTGCTCTAATAATTTTATTAAAACTTCTACAAATTTTTATTATAAGTTTTTCTGTTAATTAAAAATATTTCTCTGAATCCAGACAGTGGTAAGGGCTGCATAGTATTGGAAATTTACTTAATGCCATTGTATTGCACACTCTAAAATGTTTAAAATGCTAAATTTTAGGTTATGTGTATTTTACTATCATGAGGTTTTAAGATTTACTGCACGGCATGATGATGATAATTAATAATAATGTATTTTATGCTTGAAATTTGCTAACAGAGCACATTTTAAACATTCTCACTGCAAAAATGAGAAGTGTATAAGGTGATAGATACAGTAATTAGCTTGATTTAATCCTTCCACCACGTATACATATGTTTAAACACCACACAGTACCCTATAAGAAAAAAGCAGCAAGATATTTTTAATTCATAAAAGCAATTATGGAATTATTTTGTAATATGTAAAAATAGTTATGTAAAATATATAGATGAACTATATTAATTAATAGAATTATAATCTCATTCATCATTACTTTTTATCTATCTTTCTATCTATCTGTATGTATTTCTATTTCTGCCTTTTGGATTTCAGACTTGATCACCCACTACCACTCCAAGGGAACCAACACATGTAGTGAAGAAGAAGGAAGCATCCTGTTGTCTATTCATTTATCTCAATGACCAGACAGCTATTTCCCAACTGAATAAAAAGATCACCTTAAAAGCCAATTCTGTATGTTTTTATAGAAAATGATTTATTTGAGAGTCCTCAAACATACCCGGCATGTTTGAAACATCATGTCTGTCTGGAGTTATTGCAGAAATGACGATTATGACTTCTGCAAAATGGTTGTTAGAACACGTGTTCTTCAGTCTACCCCAAAACCACCAAAGAAACTTGAAATAGGAAAAAACATGCATCACTGCTTGGATCTAGACAGCTGGCCAAAGGTGGCAGATAGTTGGCAAATTTTTCTAGTATAGGAAGACATCAGATGGAAACAAGTCAGGGATGTCTACAATGGCTCTTCCTCAGAAAGTGGCTTGATGTTGTCAAAGGAACAGAGAGAAGATTCTGCAACTTATTTTTAAAAATTGTTCTTACAGTCATTTTCCCCCGTCCATCATTTCCATGTCACCACCAGTTCTCCGGCTATCACCTGCTTCTCTTTCTGCTCATCCCCCTTCTGGCAACAAGAGTCCAAGATTTGAATGATATATTCCCAACCTGGGCCACTGCACTGCCTTCTCCTTCTTTTCATAATTCCCCCACATGCCTCATGTTTTCACTTTGTACATCCCTGGTGTAGGCTCCGTAGTAATTTATTTCAATCTCTCTCGCGCGTTTCTCCCTCTCCGTGGCACTAACCTGGAAAAACCTTGCAGGGCTTACAGTGAACTCCCTGCTGGCTCTCACACTGCCCCTGACAGCTGAATGTGGCTGGAAAGCTAAAAAACTTCTCCACACAGCCAGCTGCATGAGGCAGGTAACAACGAATGTTGGCTTCAAATTATCAGATAATACATTGTAAGGACCTGGCTGCAGGTTTTTGCTTTTCCAATGGCAAGAATATATGCAATAGACCAATAACATTTATTACATTTATTAATTCTCTACAAAACTTTTGGGCTATTAACATGCTGCCACTCTGAGATCCAGTGCCCTGGGATACTTACAAACTTTCTTTTCCATTCCTAATTCTAAAATAGAAGCAGCAAAAGTTTCTCTTTTGATTTCTAACTATTAGCAACTTCGAAGGTTTTGTAAGGCAGGTGGGATGAATGGAGTGGTTTAGGAGGCTCTGAATTTCCAGAGGTATACTGGGTCCATTTTCATCATTCAAAACCTTTTCAAGAAAACAAATCATTCTTCCAAAAAGACACATGCAAGTGCATGGCCATCACAGCATTATTCACAATGGCGAAGACATGGAATAAGCGTAGGTGCCCATCAGTGGTGGACTGGATAAAGAAAATGTGGTATATATACACCATGGAATACTGCACAGTCAAGAAAAAGAATAAAATCACATCTTTTGCAGCAATATGGATAGAGTTGGAGGCCATTATCCCAAGTGAATTAATGCAGGAACAGAAAACCAAATGTTCTCGTTTATGAAAAAAAAAAACATAACCTGAATGTTCTTGTTTATAGGTAGGAACTAAAAATTGGGTACTCGTGGACATAAAGATAGGAACAATAGATACTGGGGAATACTAGAGGGTGGTGGGAGGGATGGGGGCAAGGACTCAAAAACTACCTATTTGGTGCTATGTTTACTACCTGGATCCATACCTCAAACCTCAGTGTTATGCTATATACTCAGGTAACAAACCTGCACATGCATTTCTTGAAACTAAAATAAAAGTTGAAAAAAAATAAATACATACATAAATAAAAATCTTTTCAGCAACTCCATGGAAGAGATAAGTCACCAAGAAAGGAGATTGAAAACAAAGCAGAAGAAAATTAATCTTAAGGAAAGGAATCCCTGCTGCAGTGCAGCTGACTGTTTTGTAAATAAGCTGTTGATGTTTATTGACGTATTTAGTATATCTCATTTCATCCAGGTTATGTGAAAGATTCAGTTATTATGTGGAAAACAGACTTTTAACATGCTTACATATTCGAATCAAGTTATCAGCTCATGAAAGTGTCCACCCATGCCATACTATGGCAACTTTTTTCTGATTCTGCTTAATTTACTATGTTAACAACATCTAGCTTTGAACCTTCAGGTGGACAGAAACTCAGACCTAGAAAAACAAACTTCACGTGTTATCATGGTTACCTCAATTAAGTTGTTTACAAAACTGGATTACAGGCAGATTTTACTCTCATCTTTCATTTTTCCTCTTAACCAGGTAACCTTAGCCTCTGGGAGCTTAATGGGACATTGTGAAGTCTCTCCCTAGAGATTATAACCAAACCACCACCACCACCACATTCTACATATGCTGCACTTGTGAGAATAGAAAATACAGTGAATAAAAGAAAAGGCATTTTTCTGATTCCTAGGGAATATTTCTGGAAGAGCAAAATAGATATTTTATATGTTTCAACATATTCATCTTTTTTGTCCTTCTTGAAAAACTTAATATATGAATATTAAACAAACTTACCATTATATCTTCTTAACAATAGAAGGAATCCACATTGAAATAGTCAGAAATATATTCAGAGAGCTATTTTTTCTGATGAATTGGGTTAGACTGGAAATGGATGCATGCTCTGAAATCAAGTGTTTTCTAAAGGAAAAGAAATCTGTTTCTTCGAACTGTATCTGTAATTTTAGGGCTGCTGTACCTTCATTTTCCCCTCTGGGATCGCGTCGGGTTACCAGTTTCCCAGAGCACAACCCTCTGTGTAAAGACTTCGGACGTAGTCAACTGCACAGAGACAACGTATCCAGTGAGAACCCACTAAGCATTTCCATCTGCTATTTATAAAACAAGTTTGGAAGAAAGAAACAGCACATGTTGGGTAATTTGTCAATGATTCATTGCAGTGACAGGTTATGGTGTTATTGGGTTAATATCAAGCATGGGAAAATCCCCAGCCCTGAGTGATTTTCCATCATGAATTTGATTGGAATTCACATCAGAGTCCTCACAGTGGTGATGCATAAGACGAGATGGGCAGGTGGGCTGCCCTGCCGTGGTGGCAATATCAATAGCTTTTTACACAAGCCTTTCATGTAGAGACTCTGTCCAAACAGCAAAATGAGAACCATGGGGTGAATCGTAATGGCCTGTCTGGGTGTGTGTTTCTCTGGAGGTACTGGCTTCTTATTTATACGGCCATCACTGGCTATTTATCTACGTTTCAGCTGTGAAAGCAAAATCTGGAATTCTCTTTCATCATAGCTGACAGCCATGCCTACGCCTTCCTGGGAGAACTAGGAAACACTTCTTTCTGAGCTGTATGTGATTTTATCCCCAAATAATAGTTTACTGACCTCTATCAGGGAAATCCCACTAACTTAAAAGCAGCAAGTTTGTTATTCACCAACATTTTCTTGTGTTTGCTTTTTATTTTATTTTCATGCTAGTTATAGATGTTTCAATGTTTTCTGAGTTTACTGCTCTGCCTTGCATATTCTTTACTTATACAGCCCTATTGGGAAAAGGGAGACAGTAGAAAATAATGAAAGGAGTTTTGCATTACATATTTTAGAACTATCTTTTAATACACTCCCAATGGTATACAACAATCACCTCTCTCTAGTTCCACAACATTTGTGGCACTCCAGAATGAATTTCATAGCCGTTAGCATTCAATTCCTAGTCCTTTCTCCTCCTCCCAGCCCCTGACAATTATAATCTACTTTCTGTCTCTATGGATTGACTTATTTTGGATACTTTCTACAAACAATTATACATTATGAGGTCTTTTGTATCTGGCTTCTTTCACTTGGCATGATGTATTTGAGGTTCATACACATTTGACATGCATCAGTACTTTATGACTATTTAGGGCTGAATACTATTCTGTTTTATGCATATGCAACATTTTGCTTATCCACTCATCTGTTGAAGGACGTTGGCTTGATTGCATCTCTTGACTATTATGAACAATGATGCCATGAGTGTATGTGTGCAGGGAGCTGTCTGCGTCCCTGTTTTTAATTCTTCTGGGTATATACTTATGAGTAGGATTGCTTAATCATTTATTCGGCCATCACTAGCTATTCATTTACGTTCCAGCTCTGAAAGTGAAGTCTAGATTTTCTTTCATCATGGTTGACAGCCAAGCCCATGCCTTCCTGGGAGTAGAAACTAGGAACTAGGAAACACTCTTTCTATATGTGATTTTATCCCCAAATAGTACTCTACTAACTTCTATCAGGAAGTTCTTGCTAACTTAAAAGTAGCAACTTTATTATTCACTGAGACTTTCTTGCATTTGCTTTTCCTTTTACTTTTCTGCTACTTGTAGATGGCTCAGGATTATCTGAGTTGATCGTATGGTCATGTCATGTTTAACTTCTTGAGGAACTTCTATGTTGTCTTCCATAGCAGTTGAACCATTTCATCCATATACGAGTATTCCAATTTCTACACATTCTAGTCAATACTCACTTTCTATCATTGATTATAGTCACTCTAATGAGTGTAGTTACATTTTAATTGAAATCCATTTTAATTTCATTATTGATAACAACTTTAATATAAAACTAGTTGTGTCTTAATACACCAAATTTAGAAGCTTTACATTTTTCTTGAGTTTTATTTTTTAAAACCACATTAAACAAATAGCCTTAAATGATATGCCACGACAAGTTTTAGAAGTGGCCATCTCTTTCCAATAGTTTACAAAAAATGAGGCCAAGAAACATAAGTGCTTGCATAATCTGGGGGCTTTTGATACAAAGTCATGGGAATGTTATTCAGAAATAAAAATTACCCTTCATAAGGCTAGGAAAATAGCTGACTTAACAGAAAGTAGATAAACAATCGTTAGCAGTTGTCTTTGTTTATCTCATCGTATGGTTATGAAGTTTTGACTTCTTCTTTTCTAAGTAAAAAGCAAGTTTCAGAGGAAAAATAAAAACACTTCATGTTGAAACTCTCAATTTTTCCCACTGAGGATCACAGATTCATCTACATACAAAGAAAAAAAAATTAAAGCTTGATCTTTGCCTTTTGGAAGAACCCAAATTTTAATATGAAAGGTTATTTTAATTGTATCTTCTCCTGAGCAATCTGGACATAAGGATTCTTGTGTTTTATTTATTTGTTTGTTTGTTTGTTTTTTAATTTTGGGACAGGGTCTCTCTCTGAAGCTGGAGTGCAGTGATGCAATCACAGCTCACTGCAGCCTCAGCCTCCTGAGTAGTAGCTGGGACCACAGGTGTGCACAACATGCTTGGCTATTTTTTTTTTTTTTTTGGAGACAGAGTCTCGCTCTTTCCCCCAGGCTCGAGTGTAGTGGCGCGATCTTGGCTCACTGCAAGCTCTGCCTCCTGGGTTCAAACGATTCTCATGCCTCAGCCTCCCGAGTAGCTGGAATTACAGGTGCCTGCCACCACGCCTGGCTAATTTTTGTATTTTTAGTAGAGACGGGGTTTCGCCATTTTGGCCAGGCTGGTCTTGAACTCCTGACTGCAGATGATCCACCTGTCTCGGCCTCCCGAAGTGCTGGGATTGCAGGTGTGACCCACCACACCCAGCCCTTATTTTTTTTTAATGATCTGTAGAAATAGGGTCTCCCTTTGTTGCCCAGAATGGTCTTGAACTGGGCTCAAGTAATCCTCCTGCTTCAGCCTCTCAAAGTGCTAAGATTACAGGCATGAGCCACTGCGCCCAGCCTGGATTCTTCTATTTTAGTTGGTTTTATTGCACATGAGGTTAGTGTACATACCATATATATAAATATAAATATAAAATTATGTATGTATGCATATGTATGTATGTAATTATGTATTTTTCTTCAATTTGCTTATGTTTTATAGGTTTATTATTAAAATTTTACATTTTTATTAAAAAATACAAAAGAACTTCATCTTTGCCTAGGCTTATAGGAAACAGAATTTGAGGCAATAAAACTTGTGTACGAACACATTTTCAGCAAATGCAATTCCAGGGAAGAAAAATGAGGGGCAAATGAAGTACAATGGGGAGAGAGGTGAATCTCAGTGTGCAAATTACCCAGCTGGCCACACCTTCAGGACAAGCTGAGAGCACAGTCTCTTCATAGAGGTTTCATGAAGCCCTGGCTACCAAAGACTCTCTCAAGGGGAAAAGCAGAGAATAAGTTATTATTGTCAGAAACCCCCGTATTTTCAAAATTATCCTCAAGGAGCATCAGCCCCTAACACTTCTGAACTCTTCAGTGCAGTTCCTGCAATAAAGGGGCAGTGAGCTCTGAACCCAAGACTCCCTCCCACTTGGTCTTTAGTACCCAGCAGCCTCCTAGACCCCCTGTGGACATCAAACTGGCCCAGCAGCCTTGTAGGACTCAGAGACAGCAGTGAGCCACAGACCAAGTTGCAGCTGAGAGTGCCTGAGAACCAGAGAGCAGAAGCCAGAGTGGATTTCAATCTGCAAACATAAACATCACTTTGCAAAGACAATTTTCCAATGGCCATGGCTCCCACTATGGTCAAGTGCCTTGAGGTGGACAGTATGCCTGCTGCATCATCCCAGGAAAAGCCTAGTAAAAGGTTTCCAATTGTGATCATTGTTCATGATCTTTTTCTTTAAGCATAGGCTGGGTTTGTAAAATTTGCTTTTGATAAAAATACAACTTTTTTCTTTTAAAAAAAGAAATAAGCCCAAATGACTTAGATACATGTATTAGTCAGGATTCTCTAGGGCAATAGAACCAACAGAATATATACAGATAAACATATCAAAAAGATACCTACACTTAACAGTTTATTGCAGTACCATTCACAATAGCAAAGAAATGGAATCCACCTCAGTATCCATCAATAGAGAACTGGATAAAGAAAATGTGGCACATACACACAATGAAACACTATTTAGTCATAAAAAAGAATGAAATCGTGTCTTTTGTAGCAACATGGATCGCACTGGAGGCCATTATCTTAAGTAAAATAAGCCATACACAGAAACATAAATACCACATGTTCTCACTCACAAGTGGGTGCTAAAAAATTTGTACACATGGATATAGAGAGTAGAATAATAGACACTGTAGACTTGGAAGTGTGGGATGGTAGGAGGGCAGTAGAGGATGAGAAATTACTTGCTGGGTAATGAATATCCTAAAAACCCTGACTTGATCACTGTGTAGTCTATGCCTGTAACAAATTGTACTTGTACCCCTTAAATTCATACAAATAAATAATTTTAAAAAGAAAGATATTCGTTATGAGGGATTGACTCATGTGGTTTGAGAAGCTGAGAAGTCCCACAGTCTGCTGTCTGTAAGCCAGAGACCCAGGAAAGCAGGTGGTGTAGTTACAGTGCAAGTCTGAAGACCTGAAAACAGAGGGGTTTGATGTCCAAAGGCAGGAGAAGATGGATATCTCAGCTCAAGCTAGGAGTAAATTTTTCCTTTCTCCACCTTTTTGTTCTATTTGGGCCTTTGGCTGATTGGACAATACCCATCTACCCACGTTGGTGAAGGCAGATCTTCACTTAGTCTACTGATTGAAATGCTAATCTCTTCCAGAAACATACTCACAGACACACACAGAAATCATGTTTCCCCAGCTATTTGAGCATCCCTTAATCTGGTCAAGTGGACATATAAAATTAACCATCATAGTACATATTAGTTAGAGTTATTTAACTATTTAGACAGTATTCATTCTTCCATTCACATTTAACAATATCAGTCCATTTCTAATTTGCAATTTGTAATAAGTTACTTCAAATCCTTTTGGAAGTATACGAACAAAATAGTGAAATATTTGAAGTATATGAACAAAATGGTGGAGCCAGAATTTAAGCACAAAAATCCTACCCTAACCAAAACCCAAACGTCGCTTATTTATGGAACTTGTTTCCCAAGATACCATGTTCACGTGACCACACCAAAGGCAAACATCAGGAAGAGACCATTTAATTCACATATTATGGCCACCTACAAGCTTGAGATGTGTATTGGCACCGCTACGGGACTCACGGGAGGAGAGAAAATGCTCTTTTCCTTTACATCTGAGCTGGAGGTTATAGCCTCCGGGAGGTAATATTTTAAGCCTGCTTCCTTTTATGAATTCCCACAGTAAAAACATAGAGCAGCATTCACCACACACTTTATGTTCCCCTTTAAATGACTGCTAAGTTCCTTCCCCAGGCTGTATAAATTCCATTTTTCCTACTCTGATATTTGATTTACTGCATGCCATTCAGCCAGACAGATTTCTAGCCCTTGATGGAAATCACCTTTATTTGGGTAGTTAATACCCTGAGGACCTCTTAAAAATGTGATATATATATATATATATATATATATATATAATTAAAGAATATTATTTTCTTAATCTTGATATACTAGTATTTCACCTTCATCAACCTCTCTTATGCATCAGGTGACCTATGGACACAATATACCTGAACTTTCTGTTTGTCAACAAAGACCCAGGAATAGTAAATAATGTCCGTATCTCATGATTGGTGAAGCCAAAATTTAAGCCCAAAAAAGCCTTCCCTAACTCCAACCCTAACTAAGCACTGGCCCCTCCAGGATTTGAGTTTTTGTTTGTTTTTGAGACACAGTCTCGCTCTGTTGCTCAGGCTGGAGTGCAGTGGTGTACTCACAGCTCACTGAAGCCTCAACCACTTGGGCTCAGGCAATCCTCCCACCTCAGCCTCCCCAAATGCTAGGATAACAGGCACGAGCCACCCCTTCCAGCCCTGGATTTGATCTTGATTTCTATCCTACATCAACAACAAAAACATTTTCACTGTAACTCATGCAGATCCAGCTATTATGGCAGAATGAAAATGAAATTCTAGCAGGATTAATTAGTGTTGCTTTAAGGGAGAAATTAAATCATTTTGCCAAATCTTTTAACAACCATGTTCTCATTTTCTTTTTGTGTTTTTATTAGTCCCTCCTTTTACTTTCTTTGGCTTTCTTTTTGCTTTACTTATTTCTAGTTTCCCAAGTTCAATGCATAATTCATTGGATTTGTATTCTTTCTTGATGCCAAATAAGTGTTTCTAGTATGGAGCTTTTACTCAGAACACTACTTTAGCCATTCCTTAGAGGTTCCTATATGAATTTGTCTTTAATGCTTGTTTCTAATTGATTAAAATTCTAATTAAAGTTTTGCTTTAATTATTAGCCTAATCATTTATCTGGAGGAATGCTATTTAATTCTCAATACAGAGGGTTTATATTTTTAATTGTTTGTCCTATGTTGAAAATATATAATTTTATTGCATTGTGATTAGTGACATTTAATTATTATTTTTTTAGAGTGTGGTTAGGGATATGTTGATGACCTTTTTGCCTTAATGCATGGAAAGTATGCAGACAAAAAAGAAAAGAGGTGATGATAACTTGCTGAATACCTGTCTTCCATCCCATTATTATTTTGTCAGGTCTGTAAAGGTAAAGTAGAATATCTAATATTTTCTATTAATAAACCTTCCTTCTTACCTAACTTTGGCCTAATTTCTTTTGCAACAATTGATACAAAATATTCATTAATTCTTCAAGCTTTTGAATTGTCAATTTCACCCTTCTCCTTTTGATGAACTAATACCAACCTATACATGAAGTCTGCCTTTGGATCCAGTTTGCTAATTAATAAATGTTTCATGGAAGTTACACTTGAAGAAGATTTTTGATAGAAGGGAAGGGAAGGGAGAGAAAGAAGGAAGGAAGGAAAGAAGGAAGAAAGGTAGGGAAGGAAAAGAGAAGGAAAGAAAGGAAGGAAACAGAAGGAAAGAAAGAACGAAAAGAAAAGAAAGAAGGAGAGAAAAGAAAGAAAACAGGAAGGAAGAAAGAAATAAAGAAAGGAAAGAAAAAGGAAGGAGGGAGGAAGGAAGAAAATTGGTCAGAAGTGTGTTTAGTTATTACAAAGAAACATGAACATAGGATGGCAATTACTAATATTTTACTTGCTTCTTTCCAAATGTTTTCAACTTTCTAAAGTATTGGACAGATTGAGAAGTTAAAATATTCTCTAGTGGCAAACTACATTTCTTAATATACCACTGAAAGACTAATCCCTGCTCAATCATATTTTCATGCATCAGGTAGTTATGTTAAGATATTTAACATGTATTAGAGGCAGGAATGATTGTTATAATTTCCAAGACTGGGTCAAATAAAACAGTTCTTTTATAGTTATAAAACTCCCAGTTGTGTGCCTGCATATGTCAATCAATTCTTGTAATTTTCAGATCCAGTTACTTTTAGCTGAGATTGTGGCCACTCAACACAAAATCCTTACTCTCTTAACTTGCTTGCATTAGTGATTAAGTTCTCAGCCCATAGGATGTAATAAGTGGTATTTGAACGTCGAGAAAGAATCCTAAAAGGAGGAATTTCTAGTTCCTTAGAGAGATTCTTCTTACTGCCAGTAGGATGCAGACCTAATGGCTGGAGCTTCAGCAGTCACTTTGGACTACATGGGTGGAAGTTATGTATTGAGGATAGTGGAGCAAGAAGATGAAAGAACTCTGGCTTCTTGTGTTATTGAGGTTATCTTTTCAATTGCAGTCAATCCTATTTCTAATTAATACAATAACTCACTGCATAAATTCTTGAATGGCTTTTCATTGCTTTCAGGATAAAAGGTATACAAGAAACATTACAATCTGCCTCCTGCTCCTCTTTCTGGAAGTATCCTTCAGCACATTCCTTTTTCCTCATTCTACATATTCTGGCCACACCGAAGTTCTTTCACTCCCTGACATGCAACTTATTCTTTCATATTAGGTTTATTCACAGATTCCCTTCCACCCTGTTCACTCTTTCTTGCTTAACTATATTCAACCTTCAGGTCCATTGTAAAGACATACTCCCAGCAGAAACCTTTCCTGACCAGCCTTGCCCAGGGAGGGTCTCTCAGTGTATGCCAAGACTGTTTCACTTGTAACTTTTTTTAAAGTGCTTATCACATCTTGCTGTGCTGTCGCTAAGCTACTAATTCTTTAAGGCAGCAGTTTTCAAGTGGAGGCAAGTTTACCTCTGGGGGCAGGACATCTGGCAATCTTTGGAGACATTTTTGGTTGTCACAGCTGTGAAATGAGGACTGAGAAGATGCTACTGGCTTCTACACTGTGGAGATCAGGGATGCGGTTAAATCTCCTGTATTAGCCCATTCTCTCATTGCTAAATAGAAATACTCTTTTCTTTACAAAGAAAAGAGGTTTAATTGGCTCACAGTTTAGCAGGCGGTACAAGAAACATGGTGGCTTATGCTTCTGGGGAGGGCTCAGGAAGCTTCCAATCATGGCAGAAGGCAAAGGAGAAGCAGGCGTATCTTACATGGCCAGTGCAGGAGCAAGAAAGAGAAGGGGGAGATGCCACACACTTTAAAACAACCAGCTTTCACAGCAACTCATTCATGATGACAAAAACAGCACCAAGGGGATGGTGTGAAAGCATTTATAAGAAACACCTCCATGATCCAGGCACCTCCCACCAGGCCCCAACTCCAACATTAGGTATTACAATTTGACATGAGATTTGGGCAGGGACACAGATCCCAATCATATCACCCCTGCAATAGATATCATGGCCCTCCACAAGAAAGAATCCAGCCCCATATATCAGCAGTTCTGCAGTTCAGAAACCCTCCCTTAAAATTTCCTGAAAGAAAAAAAAAAAAGCTACCACAGTTTACAATTATGTACCCAATGTTATCACACTTTCTAGCATACAGCTAACAATTGAAGATTTAAAATATTGAATGGCATTGAAGTTATTTTTGAAGGATGGCTGAGTAGAACTGTATGGTTTTGTTCAAATTATTGATGAAAATAATACAGTAAACGTGCGCTGAACTTTTACTACATGCTAGCACACTCTAATTATAGAGGAGTATTATTTAATTACTTCAAAGCAACACCCTCTGGAGACAAGAAATAATTCCATCCCCACTTTATAGATGAAGATATTGAGACCCAGTAAGTTATGTCTTTTGCCATGGATAAGATGTCCATCTCAGATAACCTCCCAGCCCGCCCAGCCCAGGGCACAAGGTTCAGCCCTCAACCCCCTTGAGGGGCTGCCTGTCTAAAATGCCCATGGGTGCATGCCATGCTGGAGATATTCAAATATTTTAATATCTTTTGTATTAAAATAAACTGCTTCCTGAAATTAAGGCAAAACAATATTTGATTAAAAACATATCTACAGGCTGGGTGTGGTGGCTCATACCTGTAATCCCAGCACTTTGGGAGGCTGAGGCGGGTGGATCACCTGAGGTTAGGAGTTAGAGACCAGCTTGACCAACATGGTGAAGCCTCATCTCTACTAAAAATACAAAAATTAGCCAGGTGTGGTAGCAAGCACCTGTAATCCCAGCTACTTGGGAGGCTGAGGCAGGAGAATCGCTCAAACCTGGGAGGTGGAGGTTGTAGTGAGCCTAGATCACGCCACTGCACTCCAGCCTGGGCGATAGAACAAGACTCGGTCTCAAAAAATAAATAAATAAAATAAAAATAAAAACATATCTACAGTCACACACCTCATAACAACATCTTGGCCATAGATTACACTGCTCCCATGAGATTATAATAAAACTGAAAAATTCCTGTTGCTTAGTGACTTTGTAATTGTTCTAAAGTCTTGCATTACTCATGTGCTGAGGTGATGCTGGTGTAAACAAAACTACTGCAGTGCTAGTCATATAAAAGTCTAGCACATACAGTTATGTTCACTACATAATACTTCATAATGATAAACGACTACGTTGCTGGTTTATGCATTTACTATTCTATACTTTTAATTGTTATTTTAGAGTGTACATCTAATTTTTTTGTTGTTGTTTTTTTGAGACAGAATCTCACTCTGTTGCCCAGGCTAGAGTGCAATGGTGCAATCCTAGCTTACTGCAACCTCAACTTCCTGGGCTCAAGTGATCCTCCCACCTCAGCCTATTGAGTAGCTGGGACTACAGGCCCATGTCACCACACCAAGCCAATTTTTGTTTGTAGTCTTTGCAGAGACAGGGTTTTGCCATATTGCCCAGGCTGGTCTCGAACTCCCGAGCTCAAGTGATCCACTGGCCTTGGCCTCCCAAAGTGCTGGGATTACAGGCATGAGCCAACCTGTCTGGCCACTCCTTCTACTTATAAAAAACAGTTAACTGTAAAACAGCAGCAGGCAGGTCCTTTAGAAGGTATTCTAGAAAAAGACATTATTATCATAGGAGATGATAGCTCTATGCATGTTATTGTCCCTGAAGACCTTCCAGTGGGACAAGATGTGGAGGTGGAAGACAGTGATATTGATGATCCTGACCCTGTGTAAGGCTAGGCTAATGGGCATGTTTATGTCTTAGTTTTTAACCAAAGAGTTTAGAAAGTAAAACATAAATCGATAAATATATACATAAATTTAAAAATAGAAAAAGAAGCTATAGAATAAGGATATAAAGAAAGAAAATATTGAGGGGCCAGGCATGGTGGCTGACGCCTGTAATCCCAGCACTTTGGGAGGCCGAAGTTGGTGGATCATTTGAGGTCAGGAGTTCAAGACTAGCCAGGCCAACATAGTGAAACCCTGTCTCTATTAAAAATACAAAAACTGGCCAGGTGTGGTGGCGGGCACCTGTAATCGCAGCTACTTGCGAGGCTGATACAGAAAAAAAAAAAATATTTTTGTGTAGCTCTACAATGTATTTGTGTTTTAAGATAAATGTTATTACAAAACAGTCAAAAAAGTAAAAATAATTAAAAAGTTTATAAAGTAAAAATTACAGTAAGCTAAGGTTAATTCATTACTGAAGAAAATAAACTATTTTTAAAATAAATTTAGTGTAGGGTAAGTGTACAGTGTTTATAAAGCCTGCAGTGGTGCACGGTAATGACTGAGGTGATCACATCCACACACTCCTCACTCACTGAATCACCCAGAGCAACTTCCAGTCCTGCAAGCTCCATTCATGGTAAGTGCCCTACGCAGGTGTGCCAGTTTTTATCTTTTATACTGTACTGTGTCTCTTCTTTGTTTAGATACATACAAACTTACCATTGTGTTACAATTGCCTACAGTATTCAGTACAGTATCATGCTGTGCAGGTTTGTAGCCTAGGAGCAGTAGGCTTGACCTTACAACCTAGGTGGGTAGTAGGCTGTGCTATCTAGGTTTGTGTAAGTGTACACTATGATTTTTGCTCAACAGGGAAATTGCCTAATACATTCATCAGAACATATCCCTGTCATTAAGTGGTGCATGACTGTATATATCTATATATCTATGGACATATATGGATATATACAAACATATACCATTTATATACTGTGCTATAATATATATCTACTATACATATACATTATATTATATATACTGCTACATGTACTATAGATATTATATATCACTATAAATATAGTATATATTTTGTTACTACAAGGCAACACACTCTGGATATATGAAATAATATTTACTACATATATAATATAATATCTATCTATATGTATATACTATATATACAGTAAATCCTCACTTAAAATCATTGATAGGTCCTTGGAAACTGCATTGAAGCAAAATGACATCCTGTATGACATAGGAACTTAACTATTATTTATATCAATTAGCCTATGGTAAATTTGTTTTTCTATTTTTATTTTATTTTATTATTATTTTTTTGAGACAGTCTTGCTCTGCCATCCAGGATGGAGTGCAATGGTGCAATCTCAGCTCACTGCAACCTCGTTCTCCTGGGTTCAAGCAATTCTTGTGTCTCGGCCTCCCAAGTAGCTGAGGTTACAGGTGCCCGCCACCATGCTTGACTAATTTTCGTATTTTTAGTAGCTAAGGGGTTTCACCATGTTGGCAAAGCTGGTCTCGAGCTCCTGACCTCAAGTGATCCACCTGCCTCAGCCTCCCAAAGTGCTGGGATTACAGGCGTGAGCCACAGCGCCGGGCCAAATTTATTTTTTTCAATTCAGTAGAGTACAATGTTTCAGTTAAAGTCACAGCTTCCAAGAACGTATCAACAATGTTAAATGGGGGCTTACTGTAATGTGCATGTGTGTGTGTGTGTGTGTGTGGGGAAGGGTGTGTATGTACACACACATTATATATAGTATATGCAATATATTATATATAGTATATAGAGTATACCATACATGATAATATATATTATATATAATATATAATAATATATGTTATATTATACATAATATGTATGCTACATACATAATATATATGTTATATATACATAATACAATATATATTATCATATATGGTATACTCTATATACTATATATAATATATTGCATACACTATATATAATGTGTGTGTACATACACACCCTTCCCCACACACACACGCACACACACATACACATTACAGTATGAATGTGAATATGTATGTAAAATGAATGTAAGAATGTAAAATATGAAAATTGTATATATATTATATATACAATACACATATAAACTGTGTATACTATGTATATATAAGTATAGTGTACTTAGTATACATAATATATACTAATATATATATAATATTGGATATGTACTATCCAGTTTATAGTATATATTTATACTACTATAGTGACTTAGAATAATGAGTATGCTTAGAATAAATAATGAGTGACTTACGATAAATACAACAAAATACCTGGGTGCCAGTTTTGGATCCACAACATTTCACATGATGTTTAACTTTGCTGTGTATATGTCCTCAAAAGCAGGTGTTATCATCTTAGATGAATTTTGACAGTGATGATCCAATGGCTACTGTATAGAAAGAATGCCACTTTTTTTTTTAAGCTATCCTAACGTTTTAGGAGGATAGTTAAAATCCTGAAACTCACAAAACAATATTTCAGTGGTGATACTAGTTCGTTGTTTCCATTAGTAACTTTCTAGAATGAGGATTCCATATATCCAAGGGCCAACTTTAACCCTGTGGTCAGCCCAAGATCACAGCAAATCTATGGAAAATGTGACATTTTAAGTAGACCAGTTGAGTTCAGAAAGTTCAACTGTAGCTAAATAGAAACCACACAGCTCACCACAGTTGGAATTAGACTCAGAAATGGAGCTGAAGTCTTTCCTGGACACTGAGCTGGTAAAAATACACACAAAAAAAATACATTTGTAATATATAAAATGTCTTATTTTTCCCTTAACATTCATTTTTATCAAATGAGTAGGGCTAGTAGTGGAATATGTTTTTAATTAACTTAATACTTAAACAAATGAGATTATGGCAGAAATTGTATATATTGGTGACTATAGTTAATGTTTGCATCAATAGATAAGCTCTTTAAAAATGAGAATTAATAGTTAAAATATAGTCTATGTTCTCTTCAGTATATTATGAAATGTCTTGTATTAGTGTCCCAAGGCTGCCAACAACAAAATACCAGAGACTAGGAGGCTTAAATAATATGATTTCATTTTCTCATGGTTCTGCAGGCTGGAAGTCCGAGATCAAAGTGTGGGCAGGGCTGCTTCCTCCTGAGTCCTCTCTTCTTGGCTTGTAGAGGCTGTCTTCTCCCTGTGTCCACACAGGGTCATCCCTCTGTGTTTGTCTGTATCCGAATCTCCTCTTCTTATAAGGACACCAATCCTATTGGATCAAGGTCCACCCTAGTGACCTCATTTTACCTTAACGACCTCTTCAAAGACCACATCTTCAAATACAGTCATGTTCTGAAGTTTTGGGGATTAGGACTTGTTAGGACTTCAATATATGCATTTTGAGGGCATGCAATTTAGCCCATAGCACTTGTGACATCATATTGTATTATTACAACAACAGTTCCTACAAATATGAAGAAATGAGGGAAGACTTTGGAACTGAAGAAAACATGAGTATTCTTTATAATAACATGTATACATACACTAATAATAACAATCATGTCATAGAAGTAGAGAGAATTTTGGTTATTAGAGGCTGGGAAGGGAAAAGAGAAGGGAGGTGGGGACAGGTTGGTTAATGGATACAAAATTATAGCTAGATAAGAGGAACAAATTCTAGTGCTCTAAAGCACTGAAGATGAGTATGGTTAACAATAATTTATCATATATTTTCAAAAAGCTAGAAGAAAGGATTGTGAATGTTCTCAACACAAAAAAAATGTTTAAGGTGATGAATATGCTAATTACCCTGAAATGATCATTACACCTGGTACACAAGTATGGAAAAATCACTCTGTATCCCATAAATATGTATAGGTATTACACGTTAACTCAAAAGGAAAAATAAGAATGTCTCGGGGGAAGGAACAACACTACATGTTCATAAGCAGGTCTTCATTTTCAATACAAAAATCAGGCATTGATATAACCTCTTGATAAATCTTGAAAAGCTTCCCTTACTCTTCACACCCTTCAGCCTCACCCTCACTCAATTTCCTTACATTCGTTGATGCTCACTAATACTTTTCTATTTTATTTCCAATCACTCAACCAAGAAGGGTGCTGAGGTTTATTTCAGAGAACGCATGCTGAAATCAGAATTTCATGCAAACACACACACACACATACACTTTCACATTTTCTTATACATGGTATTCAAAGAACTTTCTTGCACTAATTCTATAGAGATCACCATAGATGCATCCACATTCTGCTGTTTCCTACTTATGGGGACAATGTCTGGCTGTTTCAATTTTGCTTTGAGCCTCTTCCAGCTAAATTTACAAACATGCCACCTCTGCACCCCGGACCAATAATTCCATCTGGATTCCTGAGCCAGATGCCCATCTGCCTTCCAGAGAGCCAGCACGCTGCTTCATTCTATGCATTCATTCCATTGAGATGCCATGTTTCCTTGCGGGGTTTTATCCTCCTGAACTCTCCACCACCTTCAACCCCTACACGAGACTGCTTAGAAAATTCCACACTCATCCCCTTTCCCAGTCTCCAAGCCAAAGTCCAAAGCAGAAATTAAACTCTGACCTCTGGGATGTGTTCCAGAATCTCATATAGCTTTTTCTGCTCAGAAATATCTGTTGAGGATTTGACCTTGGACAACACCAAGAAAATCATCAACGAGGGAGAGATGGCGATATCTCTCACTCTCAAAAGGGGATCTGGATGTGCATTTTCTGAAACATACAGATCGCTTGAAATGTTAGAGGAAAAAACCCAGCAGTACAACGTACACCCTTTTGGAATTAAAGAGACAAAGCTAGTTGTTTTAGTGACCGTTTAACCTCGAAAAAAACATGGCCCTGAGTTTCTTGCTTCTTAAAGAAGAATGAGAAGTAAAGGGTCTCAATATTTAATAGGTTTACTGTGACAATCAAATGAGCGTAAGAGACAAAGTAATAAAAATTTTAAAGTGTTGTATAAATGTAAGTTAGTATTAAAAAATTTCAGCATGGGATATGAAATTTCATAAAATGTATAATGATCTAGAATGTTTAAATATACTATAAAATGAAGAGGAACTGCCTCATTGATTTCAAAGTAATTAGTATGGGTAAGATAATTACAAATATATTACCAACATCCCTTCTGAGAGGATTGTGACCCTTTCTTTGGAAATTTTTTTTAATGAGAAAAGTCATTAATAAAAAAACACAATCTATAACACTTTACATTAAATATTCTAAGGCTCATATTCCCCTTTCAAACATAATCGTGTTATGACTGTAAACACTATTTTTTAGCTATACTATACAAATGAAGTTAATATTTTAGAATCCAAAGAAAACCAGGGTGTGTGCTGTATACATTTAATTTGCTTTCACTGGCTTTATTCTGAGAAAAATGGCCAATGAAGTCAGACACACACCATTGTCTTTAGCATACTCTTCTGGAAGGTTCTGGAAAGTTCTAGAAAATTCTGGAAAGTTCCCCATCTGACTAAGCAAAAGTGAACACACAGCATGTACAACTCTGCTGACTTTATCAAGAACATAAAAACAGTTTTCTTCTACTATTCAACATGGCCCATATTGCTAGCTCTAAGCTATAACTAAATAGCTTAAAAAGCAAGTTTTTGGGTTTTTTTTCCCCCACATTTATTGGAGAGGGATGAGGTGGAGAGTGCTGTGTATTCATTTATCCACTTATTTTTCTGCCTTTTAGAAGTTCTCTCAGGGCACAAGGCTGTCCAACTGAGACACTTCCTGAGTCCCACTTGGCTCTAGATGTGACCTCAACACTCATTTCTGGACAGCTGGAGGCAAGATAGAGACAGAAGGCAACATTTAGGTCTTTCCCAAAGAAATCTATGCTCTCTACTTCCTCAGCCCCAGTTCCACCTCTCAGGAACCTGAAATTACATTCGACCAGCCAATAGGAAAAACACTTTTTCCACATCTCTCTACAGCAATATTATGAGTTGAATTGTGTCTCCTTCACCCCCAAAAGACAAAGAGATGTTGAAATCCTAAGCCCTGGTAATTTAGAATATGACCTGATTTGGAAATAGGTCAGTTGCAGAGGAAATTAGTTAGGTTAAATAGAGGTTATACTGGATTAAGGTGGTGCCCTAATCTAATAAGACTGGTGCCCTTATAGGAAGAAACTCTTGAAGGCTCTCTCCCTGGCATAGAGATGCCATCTTCTTCCTGTGTCCTCACAGGGTCGTCCCTCTGTCTGTGTCTATGTCCTCTTGTCCTCTTCTTATAAGGACACCAGTCCTATTGGATCAAAGCCTACCCTACTGACCTCATTTTACCTTAATTGCCTCTTTAGAGACCTCATCTCCAAATACAGCCACATTCTGAGGTCCTGGTTGTGAGGACATCAACCTATGAAACTCTACTCCATCATTAGTAGGCTCCAGTTGATTTTTCCTCATTGTGTTGCTTCAGGCTGAAACAACAAAATATCAATGTCTTGGTGATGCTTGAACCTGGGTCCCTCACACCCTGATAAACATTCCTCTCAATCAACTCCATCCCATTACCTTTTAAGTACACCATCTGTTTCCCATCAGGGTCCCCAGTGGTAAATTTCCTCATCTATGTTTATGAGAACATTATAACCTGCACTGAAAATATTTTTTTAATAAAATAAAATACATAAAGTGAAGCCAGGGTCTTATAAGAAACCTATAACAACGTACTTATGAACATGACTGTAAATATCCTAAATGAAAACAGGAAAGTGAATTCAGCTAGGTCAAAAAAAAATCCATCACAATCAATTTGGGTTTATCCTAGAAACCCAAGAATGTTGATCATTAAAAAATATATGACTATGAACTGTCACATCCACAGAATAAATGACAAAAGTCATAATTTAATAAAGCATTCAACAAATGTTAATGATAATTCATGATTAATATAGAAACTTTTAGCAAACTAAAAAAATTCCCTTAACCTGACAAAAGCTATCTCAAAAATGGAGATAAAGCAATTTTAAAATTAAGAAATGAATGAAGAAGATGATTACAAAACCACTTCAAAATATTCAGACATTTCAGAGCTATGTGGAGTATTCATAAGGTGTTAACATATGAAATATTGTACTAGACACTAGATAGTACTGTATGTTTCAAACATATTTCATATTAAAATTATTTTCAAAAGAAAAGTTTACTCCCATCATGCAGATACAGTTAAAGTAAATTATAATGGCAAGTCAGGTCTTAATAAATGGAAGAATTCTAGAAAGCAAAATACTTAAATGAGTCATACAACAACAAATTAAATATCATGCATTTTATCCAGTAAAAGTACTCCTAGAAATTTATTTTAAGAAAATCTCTGAACAACATTTAGAATATTCATGTACAAATATACTTGTTTTTTACTTGTTATAGCAAGACTTAGAGAAAAAAGTAATCCCAGTACTTTGGGAGACTGAGGTGAGAGAACTGCTTGAGCCCAGGAGTTCCTGACCAGACTGGGCAAGGTAGCAAGACTCTGTCTCTACAAAAAATTAGTTGGGTGTAGTGGTGAATTCCTGTGGTCCCAGCTGCTCCAGAGGCTGAGGCAGGGGAATCACTTGAGTCCACAAGTTTGAGGTTGCAGTGAGCTATGATTGCACCCCTGCACTCTAGCCTGAGAGACAGAGCAAGACCTCGTTTTCATCCCACCCCCCAAAAAGAGAGAGAGAGAAAGAATGAGAGAGAGGGAGGGAGGGAAGCTGAAAGAAAGAAAAAACATGCTAAACATATGACAACAGAGAAGAATTAACTAAATCATAGTGCATTTATTCAACAAAATGAATTGCATAATATATTTAATTTTAAATTTAGTTTGCAATGCATATTGTATATCATCACCATATGATTCTCCCTAGATAGTAATTTGGGAAGATATTTCCCTTTATCTTATAAAATTTAATTTTAAAAATAATTAAAGTGTTATTAAAAACAGTGAAAATATATTTTAATATATTTTAAAATTTCCACTTCCCCTCAACTTTAAAAATAATAAATAGATCACAAACATATATTTGACACTGCCGTTCAAAATGATGTAGATAGAGGAAAAAGCAATATTGTGTGCTAGTGAAGAAAAAGATGCAATATCCAGTATTCCTTAGAAAGCTGAAAATATATCAAATTTGTCAACAGCAAGCAAAAAGAAAAAAAGCAAAGTCAGCATTGGGTCTTCCAATGTGCAGTTGGTGGCTTGGCTTGTTCGGGTTTTAGGGGCTGATAAGCAAGTTTGCTGATATTTTCCATTATGTATTTTAAGAGGAGCAGCTGATTGTGGACACCCATTTGTTCCCAAGTTGTTGTGTAGATGAAAGAAAAATGGACCACACAATTATTTCCTCTGGAGACAAGGATGCCATGTGTGATTGAATCACCCTGGAGGTTCCTCCACCCTCAATTTCCCCAGAAAAGATGTGTGATTCTTGGAGCCTTGGAAAGCCAGGCTTTGCCCAGAATCAAGAAGTAATAAGATGCCCCGTGCTGACACAGGCATCCTTACTAGGGAAGACATGCTCATTAGTGGAAAAACAACTTCAGATGTTGGCCCTATTTGCATATTTGGGCTTTAGGACACCACAGACTGTCAGCATTTAAAGACTATTCAGCAAGTGTTAGAAGCTTGTTACCCTTTCCATTACCGTTGCCATTTTCAGATTCCTGAAATATTTTGCCTAAGAATTGTCGTGCAACTCATCTATTTATCTACATATATTTTCTGCCTGACCAGACATCCAAAGCTTGTCATTTGTTTGACCTTTGTTTAAAAATAAATTCCTTTGCCTATCAAGAGATGAAGGTGATGAGAGGGAAAAAAATGTACCGAGCTGTCATTCTGCCAAGGTAAAAAGAAAGAAATTGGATGAGAAATCACTGAGCCACGAAAGAAGTCGGAGCTTTCCTTGACATTCATTTAGGTCATAACAAACCATTTAATGATGTCCCTTCTCCGTTAAACCCTAGCACATTAGTGCCATTTGCTTATAAGGCTGGATGGCTTCAAAGAATCATTTTCTTTAGCTGAGAAAGAAATGATAATATTCAATACTGTGATTTTAATATAGTCTCAACTCTGGTGTGTTTTTCACTCCTTTATCTTCAAAATATACAAAGGCGACCAGAATGGTTTGCCTTTCTGATAAACAGAAATGCAGCAAGCATTGTGATTTAAACAAGCATCACCAACATTTATAATTCTGTATCCAATGCTTGATATTCTTTATTAGAGGTTGAAAAAGAACTTTCTCTGAGTCTGTTAATGACTACTTTTTCTAAAGGAGTTACAGCCAATGATTTCAGGAAATATCATGAAAGTCAAAAGAAAACTGATCCATGCTATTTATTATGCCATTCACTAATAAAAAGGGATCCATTGTATCAAATTGGCAAAAACAATGTAATCAACCTAGTGCATGTGTTTCTGTATTTGGAGTATCACGTAATTCATTTAGCTATCTCTGCTATGCTGGATATTGTATTTTATTTTCCCAAGAACCTGGCAAAAGAAGTTATATTCACAACTTTCCTTTCTTTCTTTCTTTCTTTCTTTTCTTTTTTTTTTTTTTTGAAACAAGGTCTCACTCTGTCACCTAAGCTAGGGTGCAGTGGTGCAGTGGTGCAATCATAGCTCACTGCAACCTCGACATCTCAGGGTTCAAGCAATCCTCCCACCCTCAGCCTTCCAAGTACAGGCATGCGTCAGCACGCCCAGCTATTTTTATTTTTTGTAGATACAGGTTTTTGCCATGCTGTCCAGGCTGGTCTCAAACTCCTGGCTTCAAGCGATCCTACTGCCTCAGCCTTCCAAGTAGCTGGGACTACAGGTGCACACCACCATGCCTGGCTGATTTATTTTTTTTTTTGCTTTAGAGATGGGGTCTCACTATGTTGCCCAGGCTGGTCTTGAACTCCTGGCCTCAAGAGATCCTCCTGCCTCAGCCTCCTAAAGTGCTGGGATTACAGGCAGGAGCCACTGTGCCTAGCCACAACTTTATTTTTTACATCATAATTTTAACACAGTCTTTAAACTATTTAAGTATAACTGGGCCTTCCTATTACCGTCTTGCATTCACTGTGTTCCCTCCTCATTGATCTCAGCAGATTATCTGCTTTTTTAGACATTATTATTCCTATTGTAGAATAAAAATTTGGCAAAATATATCCTTGACTACCCTTGCCAGTTTATCTGATCCCAATATGATTTCACATAATGTTGCAGGAAAGGTTATCTCTTTACTTAATAGATGTCACTTCATATTTCATTTTTCTGAGCCTTCCTTTACAGTGTCAATTTTCTCTTTTCTCTGAATACATTGAAGGGAAAAACTCTTCCATTATTGTTAATTTGCTATGGTCTGTTCTGAACTTGTTCGTTTTTATTCTTCATAACCTTGACATCTTTCCCTGATTCTGTCTCCTGTTAGATATAAAGTTATCTCTTGCATGCAGCCTTAGATTTCCTCATCCATTGTGAGAAAATAACTGGTTTTCCTGTAATATCATAAATAAAACTTTTCCAGCTGCTCTACTTCTTGGCCTAGAATCTATAGGAATCCCTGAATCTGTATTGGTTGTAAGTCTCGTTGTTCCTTCTCTGGAACCATTTTTACTTGCCCTTGATTACCTCAAAGTCCTTTAAATACTGTCTTTATATAATATGCATTATATAATGTGGATCATATAACATACATTGCATATGAAAACATAATATGCATAACCTGACATGCATCACATAACATATATAACAAGCATTACATAATACGACATAGCATAACCTAGCACAACACCTAACAGAGCATAGGATAGCATAACATAATGTATAACATAACATCACATAGCATATAAAATAACATAGCCTAGCTTGGCATAACATATAGCACAACATAACCTAGCACAGCGTGACATATAACATAAGAGTGCATGGCATGGCATAAAACAATGTAGCATAGCATAGAAAAACACAAAACAGAATGATAGATAGCACAGCATAACTAACATATAACATATTATAGCATAGCCTACCATAACATGTAACATAGCATTAAACATAAAGCAAATGATATGGGAGTGCTGGGAAGGGAAGAGCGTGGTCACTTTAAATGACACAGAGTGGGGGAAGGGAAGTGCTGGGTATAGAAAGGCGGGTCCCTGGCTAGGGCTCCACCTCCACGGACCTAGGTGAGGACAGGCACTCCTGCTTCCCCACCCAAATGTTGCATTTTCCAAGACCAGCCTGGCCCGCCACACCCTCATCCTGGGCCTATAAAAACCCGAGATCCTAGCGAGCACACAAGTGACCAGATGTCGAGAGGAGCACACTGGCAGAAGAAGATGCAAGCGGCTGGTCATCAAGAGGACCTCGAGAGGAGCATACCCGCAGAAGAGCACACTGACAGGCACCAGCACACGGGCAGGCCATTGACCGGCAGGACAAGGTGACGATTGGCTGGGGCAGTCGGAGGAGAGCCAGGGCTGCTGAGCAGCCCAAATCCAGGGGAAAACCATCTCCCTGCTGGCTCCCCCATTGGCTGAGAGCTACTTCCACTCAATAAAACCACACTCATTCTCCAAGCCCACGTGTGATCTGATTCTTCCGGTACACAAAGACAAGAACCTGGGATAGAGAAAGCCCTGTCCTTGCAACAAGGTAGAGGGTCTAATTAAGCTGGTTAACACGAGCTGCCTATAGGCAAACTAAAAGAGCACCCTGTAACACATACCCACTGGGGCACAGACACTACCATGGGGTCGGAGCCCCACAGCCTGCCTGTCTTTATGCTCCCCTAGAGATTTGAGCAGTGGAGCACTGAAGAAATGAGCCACACCCCCATTGCACACCCTGTGAGGGGGACAAGGGAACCTTTCCCATTTCACTAACACATACATCATAGTATAAAACATAGGATAGCATAGCATAGCATACCATAGCATAGCATAAAACATAGCAAATAATAGTATAATATACCAAAATGTATCATATGACATCATAGCATAAAACATATCATAGACTAAGCACGGTATAGCACAGCATAACATGTAACACAGCATAATATAGTGTAACAAATTATCTAACATGTTATAGCATAGGAAAGCATAGCATAAATCATAGCATAGCATAACATGACATATAACAGTATAACATAGCCTATAACACAGTATAACAGCATAAGATATAATACAGAATATAACACAACATAACATAGCACAGCATAGCATGACATATAACACAGCATAACAACAAAACATAATACAGCATAACGTAACATATAACAGCATATAACACAGCATAACATAGCACAGCATAGCATAAAATATAACGTAACATAGCATAACGTATAACCTAACATAACATAGCATAGAAGAGCATAGCATAAGTCATCACGTAGCACAGAATAACACAGAACCTACCATAGCACAGCACAGCTCAGCATATAGCATAATCTGACGTGACACAGCATAGCACAGCAAATATGACAGCATGCAATACCATAACAGAAAACATGTGACATGCCATCCCATAATAATACATAATGAAGACATCATTCTCCTTCCTTTTTAAGTCCAATATCTTCTCCTTTCTTTCTGAGAGGCAGTTGAGTGAGCACGCAGAGAACTTGGATTTGGAGGTCCTAGACTTGGATCCTGACCAAACTTGGCTTTTTATTTTGCAAACCCAGGGCAATAGTCCTAAGGCAATTCATCTAATCTATGTCTGCATATTTTAAAGTTATAACCAAGCAAATGGGTAAAATGATGTATATTTTGTATTTCGATTTTAACAAAACACACCTTTATAACAACCTGGAAGCACAGGTACAGACTGGGTGGGGAATGGGGGAGGTGAACTGGCGAGAGGGCCTGAGGAACTGGCCATGCCTGAGACCCATCCCCTTCTCTTTCAGTGCCCAGGCTATCTCCTAAGCTCCTCCAGCACTCATGAGTAGAGACCCCAGCCTGTATGTCTGTATTATTTCATCTGCCTCCTAAAACACGTCTGTATGCATTCAACCCCTAATGCATATCTGTATCCATCCACTCTCCCAATGCATGTCTATTTTTCATCCATCCCTCCCCACAATGGGCATTATATTCCATTCATTCTTCATGGATATTTGTGCTCCATCCATCCCTGCATGCACATTCATATTTGATCCACCTCCCCAATATGAACCCATATTCAATCTGCCTCTCCAATGTGTGTCCATATTCCATCTTTCCTCCCACAAGGGCATCTAGATTCTGCTCACCCACCCACAACACAAGTCCTTATTCTAACTTTCCAGCAACCACCACATGGCCACTCCTCTGAATAGAAGTGTCCTTTACAGGCACAGCTTAGGGAACAAGCCACGCTAATTCTGGAAGTGTGTGTAGAGTCATTTGGGTTGGGAAGTCCAGGGCCCTAGATACCCAGAGTGGGTTCTAAACTGAGGTATAGAGCTTTGACATCTTGGAGTCCTTGCACAGATGAATGTGGCTGGAGGAAGGTCAGAATTTAGTCCTTGAAAGCAAGGCTCAGTACAGAAGCTCTTCTAACCTGGATTTAAGGGTCGTAGTGTTCTGTTGCTTTTTCTGCCATCAGTGATTGGTCCCAAGGGTTATCGTGTAACCAGTTCATCTCACGGCATATGTCTTTGTCTATTCCAGTCCTGCCACTGACACTCTTTGATTATCAATTACCAGAAAGAAAATTACCCAGTGCCAGAAACTACTTGCAAAAAACCAATGATGAAAGAACAATATCTATTCTACATGCTCCTCAATGACTAGGAGTGTGTCCCCGAATTTGGGGCCAAAACTAGATTTGAACAGACTACCTGAGCTACAGGTATTCTAACCAATCCCTTGGGAGGCCACCAAGGCCAAATTTCTTTCTGAATGCCTAGTATTCCCCTTGGTGCTCAGATCCTGCCAGGCACATTTGGGCTCAAGGAAGGGAGGATAGCAGAAAGTTCAGTGCCCAGCTGGTAGACCAAGGAAATTACACCTGCCCACTGGCTCTGCCATCTTCTATCCCTGGGACTTCCCTGTCACACAGTCACCTTCAAGTTCAGCATAAGCCGCTACACAAACTGAGTGTCTATCCTTGCAGAGATTAGCTTTGGCTTTCAACCACGATTCACTGACCCGGATACATAGAATGTAAACTCTTTTCTATCAATATGTTCTACTTCAATAATTTCTTTAGGAATGGCTCTTTTTTGGTTTGAGTATCTTCCCTTATCATCTCTGTAAACATGAGGGTCCATTTAGACCTTAGTTCTCTTTCCACGGACTCACTCCTTTTTCCAACGTATGTGTTTCATACAAGAGATTGTTTACTTGACTTGCCTCTTCCCTGTTCTCATAAAGCAAACTCTGGCCTTTGATATCTACGGAGAAGGAAGAAGCGCTTATCTCCTTTCTTACAAAAAGCCTCATGACACTTTGCTTTGTGCACAGAGGTTTATTTTGCTTATCTTTTCTGTTGCACAAACCCAGGTGTTCTGAAGCATTAACTTCAGTTCTCTCTAAACCTTAATGTATATCGTCTGAGTTCCTGCAGGAGGATTATGTCCAACTTTCCTCCTTCAATGCTGCAACAGACCTTAGTACTATTTTACACTTCTTTACTGATTCTTTTTGAACTCAGGTTTACATACTAATCATTGAGACTCTCAATGGAAGCACCTATGATTCAAGCAGATTTCCCCTTATCGGATACTTATTTGCAGCATTATGCAATATGATCCCCGTTGGTTCGACATCTTCCCTCTCCTCTTATCTTCTTTATTCTTCTTCGAGACATTTCTCAGGTAAGGCCAAGGGTAGACTGCTCATTTAGATGTTTCTTGCACTCCAGTGCATTTTATAAAATCAGTAGAAATGAGTATGCATTTGTCTTGGATTCTCTTTTCCCTTTGACATATCACACGAGCAGCATTTTAAGTGAATTGGCTTCATGAATATAGCCTTATGGACCCATGAACACCAGAGTTGCACTCTAATAAAAAGTGTTGGACAAGCCACTACAAATGAGTGTATCCACATTCTTCTTTGTCCTATGATGCATTTCAAGAATGACACTCACATAGAAATAAGTATCTGAATATCTGACATGGTAGAAGAACCAACTATAAGGTCCTCTAGAAAATAACCAGTCCAAGGAAATTGACCTTTGAAAAATTCACACTAAGATATTTTTTAACCACAAAGAACCTCCGTTTTAACTTCCCAAGAGGAAACGAACACCTCAACCCCAACATCTCACATTCCTCAATCCTTCCTCTATCTCACATTCCTCAATTCCACTTTCCAAGTGTCATGTGGGTACATCTACAGAGTGCAATATGGGAAAAATAAGAAAATCTGGCCACAAGGGAATCAAGATTTCCATACCATATAGAAGTTGAAGAAAGGCCTCTAGAAAGAGTCTAAGACTGGTGAAAAATGAGCTGGTCCTCAACATCTGTCTCAGAACCTTTCTTTAGCTACTCTACTTCTTTGCATACCCTTGTTCCCCTGGATTTTGCTTGTTCCTCTTGTAGGTAAATCATAATCTCACATTGACATCTTATGAGCTAAGAACTAAATGGTGAGGCTACCCTACCAACATCCTATGCAAACTTAAGCAAAATATTAAGTGAAATTAGTATATCCATCATGATAGTCAATGCTCTTTCTTAGCAAATAAGCCCCAAGTGGTACTCCTTGAAATTAAATCCACAGGCAAGATTACCTTTCTCCAGAGTACCCAAAAGCTATCACCAAAGGAGAAATAAATCTGCAACTGTCTGCTTCCAGCTGATGCCAACACATCCTGCAGGAACATCAATTAACTAGAAGAGAATTTGGTCTCCACAATCAAATAATTACAGGAAGCCCCTCATGAGGTCACAGGTGTAGATTTAGGGAGAATGGGCTAAGATAAATGGATAGGACCAGTACTCTCAAATGAAATAAATGTCTCAAGAATTCAAACAAGGCATGCGAGAGGCAGGTCACCACACATCAGTTACCAATCCCAAGTTTGCTACACTAATTTCTTTTTTTTTTTTTTTGAGACGGAGTCTCGCTCTGTCGCCCAGGCTGGAGTGCAGTGGCGCGATCTCGGCTCACTGCAAGCTCCGCCTCCCGGGTTCACGCCATTCTCCTGCCTCAGCCTCCCGAGTAGCTGGGACTACAGGCGCCCGCTACCACGCCCGGCTAATTTTTTTGTATTTTTAGTAGAGACGGGGTTTCACCGTGTTAGCCAGGATGGTCTCGATCTCCTGACCTCGTGATCCGCCCGCCTCGGCCTCCCAAAGTGCTGGGATTACAGGCGTGAGCCACTGCGCCCGGCTGCTACACTAATTTCTAGCACAGGTCAGGCAAAACAATTTATTACTCACAGATAGGCAGCAAGAATCAACAGAACCCTAGGATTCATGGCAAGTGAGTATCCTAAGACTCAAGAAAGCCGTCCAGGGCTAATGTGGTTGTGAGTGCGTGAATACTTCACTTTGCACCACAGCTGAGAGATCCCCAGAGAACTCAATTCTGAGTTTTATATACTAGGCAACACCTGGGTCATTGAGATCAAGCATTGCAGGACATCTTTTTCTAGGAGAGATGAAAAAAGCCTGGGCTGTTCTGAATAGTTTATTCTTATCTCAGGATGTTGCATTCTTGCTACATTCTGCCCAAAAGTTGCAAGCAAAAAGGATAAGAGCTAGGTCAGCCAAAGTCATTTGGGAAAGTGTCCTCCTGCAGGGTGAAAATGCAGCATCTTTTCTTTTACTTAAGATGAAGTGAACAAATTACAACCAGTGGACTCCAAAAAATTTTTACCAAAGTGGAATATCCCTTAATTTTTGCAGTATTCATTTTCTACTCTTAGTAAACATTTCTCTCTAAGTCTTTTAAAGTACTTGCTTCTTCTGGCTCAACAGGTCCTCTTGGTACAACGTAATCTTAAATGTGGGCAAATATATAAATATATATATATAAATGTGGGCATATATATATATATATATATATATAGAGAGAGAGAGAGAGAGAGAGAGAGAAAGAGATTGAGAGAAGAGAGAGAGGGTCTCTGTTGCCCAAGCTGGAGTGCAGTGGTGCAATCATGGCTCACTGCAGCCCCCACCTTGCTGGGCTCATGTGATCCTCCCACCTCAGCCTCCTAGGTAAGTAGGACTACAGCCATACACCACCACGCCCTGCTAAAGGCAAGTATGATTTTCCTGAGATAGTGTAGAAATCAAATCCCCTTTGGAGTAAGAAAGTGTGTCAATTAATTTGAGTTAATCATTACTCAATGTATATCTATATCAAGTCATCCCATTGTACACCTTGAATAGATGCAGTTTTAATGTGTCAATTAAGTATTTTAAAATTTTAAAAGAGATTAGGACACAGACACATGCAGAGGGATAATCAATAAGCATGCATGCTGCTATGTTTATTGAACTAGCCCACTCAAACAGTTTCTCTCTATTGATTAGAATGGCGAGAAAATATCAAAAGCATTCCTTAGATCCATAGATGCTTCCCAAGTCCCAGTGTCTCTATTAACCACATCTGGAATAGAAACAATATTGGGATCAGCACATGAGTAAGCACACCGCTAGTCAGGAAACCTTTAAAATCTATCTATCTTCTGCATATCCCAAGAGGTTTATTAAATGGCCATTGGAAAAGTATGCTCTGGCTGCCATAACAAAGTATGAGTGGCTTAAAAAACATAAATTCACTTCTTACAATTCTGTAGGCTGGAAGTGCAAGATCAAGGTGTCCACAGGGTTGGTTCTTCCTGAGGCCTCTCTCCTTGGCTTGTAGATGCCATCTTCTCCCTGTGTCCTCACACGGTTTTCCCTCTGTGTGTATCTGTGTCCTCATCTCCTCTTCTTACGAGGTGTCTTAGTCCATTTCAGGCTGCTATAACTGAATACCATAGACTGGGGGGCTTATAAACAACAGACATCTATTCTCCCATGGTCCTGGAGGCTGGAAGTCTGAGATCAAGGTGTGGGCAGGGCTGGTTCCTCCTGAGGCCTCTCTCTTTGGCTTGGAGATGCCATCTTCTCCCTGTATCCTCACAGGGTCATGCCTCTGTGCATGTCTGTGTCCTCATCTCCTTTTATAAATCTTAAAATACTGAATCAATAAAAATTCTACATATCCAAGGTGTGCAATGGGATGATTTGATATAGATATACATTGGGTAATGATTAACTCAGTCAAGTTAATGAACACATCTATCACCAACCATAGGTAACATTTGTGTGTGTGTGTATGTGTGTGGTTAGAATACTTAAAATCTGCCCTCTTATCAAATTTCAATTAGATAATACAGCATTATTAACTATAGTTACCATGCCATGCATTAGACCTCCAGAACTTATTCATCTTATAACTAACTAAAAGCTTGTACTCCTTAACCAACATCTGCCTATTTCTCTCATTTCTAAGGGCACCAATCCTATTCAATGAGGGCTCACCCAGACGACCTCATCACACTTTAATTACCTCCTTAAAGAAACTATCTCCAAATACAGTCAAATTCTGAAGTTCTATGGGTTAGAATTTCAGCATATGAATTTTGGGGAGGATACAGTTTTATACAACAGGCATAGATCAAAGATTTCTATGTTAGAACTCTGATGGTGGCCCCAATATTTAATTTTTCAGGGATGTCCTCTTGGTTGGGTTTGTCATTTTGGTAAGAGGAGAACACCTGGAATGTCCTCTGCCATAATCCTCACTTGAAGATCAGAAAGCCAATGTTGGGGGTCCCTGGCAGGTAATAAGTATATACACTCCTAATATATATTCAGAAACATGAGATACAATGGCAGGATGTCTTGAAACTATTTTGCTCATTGTGAGATAGAGTCACATCACAATTCTATTTAAGTGACCCCCCCCACCCAGGCCAGTGAGCCCCTATTCTGACTCAGCTACCCTAGAAACATTCCAAGTCACCAGAGACATTTGCTTAACTCTGAGCCAATGACCTATAAATCCTGAAAGAGCCGAATAGTTTTTTTTTCTCATATAAACTTCCATTAATGGCTTCCGATCACTGGGATACAGTGCTTTGGATGTTATCAAGGGCTTGGTCTTTAAGGACACTATTCAAAAGATTCTTAGTCTGGAAATAACTGTAGTCTGGATATGGTTATGGGTCAGGATCATGGTGTCCCAAGAGAAACACCCGCTCACCCTATTTGATATCTCCATGGTGTACAACAACATGTGCTCTTTCCCTTTTGGGTCCCTAGAGACGCCATGATAAATTAACCTGCAACAAAGATCTCTGCAAATGAAACATTCTGGTCCACAGACTGCCTGATGCCTCTTCAGCAACCACATCTAATAATGTTTAGTGGTTAAACAATCTCCCTTGATCTTGCCCATTTCCTGTTTCCCATGACTTAGTGATCCCGTTTCCAATGTCTCACAAACACAACCTTCATTTCCTGCATTAAGAAAGGCAGATAAGGGAACATATTTGCAAGGAGCAGGATTTTCCCTTCGTCATAAATTTCTTGATGCTTTGATAAAGGGAGAAAGTGCTGAGCCCCCCTGGGGAACAAAGATGGCAGATATGTGGATCCCACATGCTAGATCTACCCAAACTTTCACCAAAAGTCTTCCGATTCCTTCTTTCCTATTGCTGCAGGGGCTTTCTGACATCTGTTTATTTAAGATTCCATCACCAACAGACCAAACAGTTAAAAACCTTCTCAGCTACTCTCATAGATGCAACTGTGAAAATAAATTCTAACCAATTTATAACTATTTTCTGTCTTCCTTGACTAGCATGATTAGAATCTATTCCTATTTCCATACATATTCCCCAGGTTTGCAGATTATAAAAAAAAAAACACACAGAAACAACAACAACAGAAAAAGCCAGCAACAACAACAACAAAAAACAAAACTGCAAAATAGTGCCCTATTTTGGTGTACTTCTCTTCTTCTTGGATTCATCTGTGGTGTAAACTTCTCTTCTCCCTGGATTCATCTATGGTGTAGACTTCTCTTCCTCCTAGATTCATCTACGATGTAGACTTCTGTTTTTCCTGGATTCATCTATACAAGTAACCACAGAGCCTGCTAGGATCTGACTCTCTTTATAGGTCTGGAGACCACAAGAAGTCACAAGGGTGGGGCATGAAGAAAATTTGCACTTCTGTATCAGGTAACATCTCAGGTAACATACTTCGGGTAAGGTAATATATCAGGTAAGGATATTACAAGGTCTTCAAACAAGGCAGGGACAGCCTCATCAAAGTATCCTGAGTTTTCATGAGCAAGGATACATCAGGGTAGTCTGAAAGGTTTGCATTACAATTCCTGGAGTCACATACTCTCCTCATCAACTTCACAAGAGACTTAGAAAAGCTGTAATTCATCTTTTGTTGAAATCACAGTTAAATACTCCTCACTGGAATTTCAGATACACCAACCCTGGGCCCGTAAGAAATTAGATCTTTTGGCCGGGCACAGTGGCTCATGCCAGTAATCCCAGTGCTTTGGGAGGCTGAAGAGAGCAGATTGCCTGAGCTCAGGAGTTTGAGACCAGGTTGGCCAAGATGGTGAAAACCCATCTACTAAAAATATAAAAAATTAGCTAGGTGTGGTGGCACCCGCCTGTAATCCCAGCTACACAGGAGGCTGAGGCAGGAGAATTGCTTGAACCCAGGGGGGCCGAGGTTGCAGTGAGCTCAGATGGGGCCACTGCACTCCAGCCTGGGCAACAGAAATTAGAGCTTTTCTTTAAAGTGGGTGATAATAAAGTTCTTAATTTTCTCACTATTCCATGAGCTAAGAAATTAATATTTTGAATGAGTGACTTTTGTTCTTTAAGATTCTAGTGCACAGTAAGAAGCAGCCAGCATACTCCACCATCCTTGTATTCCTAAAGCCTATTAAAACGGTTCATTGCAACAGTCACATGGACAGCCAAACCAGTCCTTTCACTAAGCACTACATTGAAATTAGTAACTTAAGTGACTTTGTACCATAACATCCAAGTGTCAGTTCAAATAATAATGACCCACCCAAAATTCTTCTTGATGGTTTTTTACCTTCATCTGTTGCAGGAACCAATAGACAACGGTTTTTCATTGGCTGACAGTAGAATACACTTAATTTACTTTAGGTAGAAAGGTATTATTAGGGATTTTGTAGTTTAAACATTTTATTTTTCAGAGAGAAGCCCAGTCACAAGGCATACCTTGTAGAAAATATTAATCTGGCCAGTAGGACATTCCATTTTTCAGCTGAGGATCCCAGAAGGACAAAATAGGATTGATCCCCAGAGCTCAGTGAGGTATCTGGTCTACCTCATATAAGCAAGCAAGGCTTTGAGAATATCTCAAATCAGAGAAACTGGAATGGGGCCTGGGACCCATGCAGTTTCAGAGGTTTCTATGATAATTATTATGTCGCTTACCTAGCCTGCAAAATTCTAGGAGGAACATTAAGAACAGAACTTGAAGGGGTATTGAAAAATGCAGAGGGATTTGGAGAATGTGAATATGCTATCTTCATGCTTTGTTTACTTGACATTTAGGTCTGCAAACAGAAAGTTGAATTGTGGCTAATTAAGTGCACAAATTTTATATATGTGTGTGTGAAAGAGTATAAGTGTTCCATTAAATTAACATAAGACTGTTGAGTTCACTTAACACTCTACATACATATATGTGCATGTGTGTGGATGCATGTTTACATGCACACACAGAGTACACCTATTTATCATGTTAACCAAATGCCATTTGAAAGCAATAAGGAGAATTGGTGTTCAGAAATTATGAATAAATTTCTGGTTTAAAAAATTTATTTTCTAATCTCTGTAATTCTGCAGTATTCTTTGGTATGATCTTAAGGGCTTGAGGTTTGACTCATTTTACATTTATGGCACATATTCATAAAAACAACCGAATATAGTCCTAATACAGTGCACCAGCTAATTTTTAGAAGTTACCATATTTATACAACCACCTTAAGATATACTTTGATAAATATCGTTTTGATTAATAATCAGGAAATCCACGCAAAAATAAACTTAGGATCTCCTTCCCTCTTTCTTTGATATAGTCAGCATTAAATGAACAAGAACAGCAACGATCAAATTCTAAGTTTTTATTTTCATTTTATGGTAGTTTATGTTTAACATTCCATCCTTACTAATGTAAATCTTGGTTGGCGGCGTATACATTTTCCAGGGCTGCATTTCCATGTTGCTGCATTTGCACATTTTGCATCACATTTTGCATTATTCAACTAATGCTGTGTAAAAGCATTTTATAGTAAGATCTTTGAAATGGAAGGGGAATAATATTAGCATTTTCTTGATGAAATGCTTTTAATGAGTCATTGAGTTCTTAAGGATTGATTAATTCACTCAAATGACATAAAAGCCAACATGATATGTAAAGTTGTCAGAGTGCAAATTTCAGCATAGATATCTTAGGCCAAATCTTTTTGACAGGAAAATGCACGATGGCTTAAAAATCAGGAGGACTTGATGAATTCAAAACCAGTCCTTTGTTAATGGACTACATCCAATGCAGCAGGTCTGGAAAGCGTGTTAGCACTCTATATTCCGTTCAGCAGGAGGAAAAGAACATTTTGTATTCAGTAATGCCCTTCCCCTAAAATGTAACTGTGCCTCCAAAATATAAGTGAGTTTTGGGGCTTGTAAAATGTGCCATGCATTAAAACTAGCATTTAGTAGACCTGGGCATGATGTCATTTCCATAAAAATGGGTGAATTTCTCTCACTTTTCTTCCCTCTATCTTTGCAGGCTGTCTAGCTTTGCATTTTTTAATGTGGCTAATGGCAAGCATTTTATTGCTCAAAAATACAAAAATAGTAAAGAATTGACTTTTGTAAATTTACAAATGCATTAAACGTATTTTTGTAGCTAATTATACTCTTGCTTTTTATAGGGATTCTAGATCAATCTCCTGGAATACTTTTACTCCACAGGGAATATACTACACAATTTACATAACTAGTTAATTTATTAAAACATATAATGTGGGAGTATACATGTGCACACACACATATACATAGTAAGTCCTCAGTAACATCATGTGTATATACATACAAATATACATACATATATATGTATATATATACACACAGTAAGTCTTCAATGTTATCAATAGGTTCTTGGAAATTGCAACTTTAAGAAAAACAACACATAGCAAGTTCTTGAGTAATATTATTTTCATTCAAAGTTGTTATAACGGTGATGAGAAAAAAAGATTGGTTTCATCATGTCATTTCGCTTAAAGTTGCAGTTTCCAATCTGTCTACAACATTGAGTGAAGACTTATTGTATATAAATACAAGTTTACTTCCCTGGGATATATAGAATGCATTTATCTGTATCTATTCAAATAAATTTTCATATCCATTCATATATCTATATATACATAGATTGTATATATGTAAGGGTGTGTGTGTACATATATATGCACATATATATGTACACATACACACTATATATATGTATAAAATCTGTGTATGTCTGTCTGAAATTAGAAATTAGAGACATACACCATATTGAGTTATTATAAATATACCAAAGACATTATCATCTTTGGTTTGCAACATTTCAACCCCCAGATTTTATGTCTAAACAAGATTAGAGGAGTTAACTCCCACTTTCTGTTGAGTATGACAAATAACTTCAAAAAATGTTTACAAACCACTTTTCAGTCTAACATGTTGAAACGAAATCAGGATTTTAATATTTCTGAGTGCTTATGAAAATAAAAATGTTTAACCCTTCTTACCTGTTGAAGAAGGTGTGTAAGAAATATAGTTTCAAGAACCAGAGGCATCAGACATCTTTCTTTTTTGTTCAAGTATTTTTGCCACCTGTCATTACATCCCTGGAATCTTATATTAAATACACATCCTAAATCATGTATATTGAAAATCAGGCCAGGCTTTCAGTCTTTACTGCTATGAGAAGGAGTTGAAGTCCTCGAGTTTTGTCCAAAAACCATAATAACATTAATAATCTCTCAACCCTATGGCTCTATCTTGTTACGGCTATTCTCTTTCTTTACTCTGTTGCTATTTACTCACTCCAAAGTCATTCCTTCAACCAATTTAATCTGTACGGTCAAGGCATAGAAATTGCATTTGCTAAGCTCTCTGAACACTTAATTTTCAAACTCAATGAACAGCAAATAACTGTTGATATTGTTCCACCTTCCTGGAATATCTTTCTCCATCTACAGCTTTCAACATTCTAGCCGCCTTCAAGTGAACACTGAAATACTATTTCTTTCATGGAGTATATTGCTTTCTTTCCCCATTCCATAGCTAAAAGCCATCCTTTCCTACTCCTTTTTCTTTTAACATTAAACTCTATCTAGAAAGACTATTAGTTATAAATACAAAGAACTAGGTAAAGCTGCCTTATTATCCATTTTGATAAAATTATTCCTGTCTAACACATTATACCTGTTATCTTTTAAGCCAGCAAAATGAAAAATGGCATTTATCTCAATATAATGGGCACATCATTCTCCCCTACCTGACAATGAATTCCAGAGAACAATGACTATTTTTACTCATCGTTTTATTTCTCACAGTTTTTAGATAATTCAGAGTAGGTTGTAGGTACTTAATGCATGTTGCATTGAATTTTCTTTTTTTTAAATCAAACATTCCCTTATCTGAGAAAGTATTTAAACTACATATAAAACATATGTTCCTTCTCTTATATATTTGATATTCATACTTCAGGAAAGTCTTGCACTCTTATACCACATAAGAATAATACATGTGAGTATGCTTCAATTACAATTAGTGTTTTTTAATATATTTTGAAATAGCCCAGCCATCACTGATCACTAATGTGAATGGTTGTGCCTATTACAAATAGGTATGGCCCCAAAATTGTTATTCCACTCAATAAGAGTTCCCCCTTATTTTGAGGGTGCCCCCACACACTATACCCCACACACTCTACCCTCTTAGAGAGAAAGAGAAGACCTAGATGACGTCAAATCCACAGCCACTATAAGCCCTTCACCCTCTAACGTGGCCAAACCAAAGCTTGCTGTTTATCTACCTTGTATAGTCAGGGTTTGAGTATTATTTGTTTGAAAAAACATGGTCGTATCCATGAAAATGTGTCTGCACCCATTATCAAAGACCAGGACATTATTTAATACGGTGATTATGGCAAATTGGTTTGTTTAGCTACCTGGCACATCACAGAAATAGAATTGAAGTTGCCGAAGAAAATACAGGCTGCTCAGTGAAATTTAAATCTTAGATAATACTCACTTTTTTTCACATAAATATTCACTTACTTTTGCACCAACCTAATATTTCCCAGATATTTCCTGGATATACTAATACTAAAAATATTCAGTTTATCTGAAATTTAAATTAAACTGGTCATCTTGTACTTCCGCTTGTGAAAACTGACAATCATAAGGGTCACTTATAAAAATGTTTGTTGGCCAACTGGGTTGGCAAACAATGTATTCAGGAGCTGAAGTTCTCACACCTGTTTTTGATGGAAGACTCCATTAACCACCATGCAAGTGCATCCTGTAAAAAAAATACAATATATACTATTAAAATTTCAAAAATACATAATTTTCCCCCAAACTTAGGCTGGTTTCCTGTTTCGGTATCTTTAAAGATATTTGGTATCTTTAAAGAAACAGTTGCTGTCTGCACAATTTTTTTAAGCTCAATCATTTCTTAGGTTTTACTTCTTTAGGCTAAATTATCTCAATTCTTTGATCATTCTTTTCCTTACCAGTTAAGTGTTTCAAAATAATGGTTTTCATTAATATACAAAATTGATGCTACAGAAAAATTAGAAAAAGACCTATGGCTAATGACTTCTTAGAAAATGAAGGTTCTTTCCGTGCTCCTTAATGATAATATTACATGTTAACTTTGAATCAGAAGAGCATCTATGAATAAGGATAAGAAGGTACTGTCTTAATGAGCCCAGCCCATATGCATAACAGTTATGAAAGTCACTGCTGGGTTTTTTATGGGAAATAATGGGCTCTGAAGATAAATATGTTTGGCAGGCATTTGATAACACAGCCACTGGATTTTATTCATCTTAGAACTTTGTTATTCAGATATTATCAATTTGGATAGGTTTAGACATCTCAAAGAAAATACTACTTCAGTTGCATTATTGAAAGAATGTGTAAGTCAGATAAAATACATTATAGCTATAAAATCTCAGGAGTTTGGCAGAAATTACACAACAGGTTTGGCATACTAATACCCCGCCACCAATAATACTTGTAGATAATTCTTTTCAGAGGGTTGGGAGCAGGTATTGAAAACTCTAATTAGTCGTCCTAACATGGATGATTAAATAAAGGCTTCTCTGGAGTGAATTATAAAACTATTTCATTTTTCTGGCAAAAGGGACAGACAGGAAAAAACTCTGACATATTGTCTATGGAATAAAAAAAATAAATTTGGCATCTCTCACATTTCTCTGGGTTGATCCAGAGTATTTTGGAATTGATGTGAACTATGTGTAAAATGGTAATTGTTTCTTGAATTATGATGAATATGTTGCTCATATCACCAGCTATACTGAAGGATTACTCTTTCTGCAACATCACTGGTGATTTTTAACTACGATTAATGATGGAATAGAGAAAGACACCAGCATCCAAACATTTGAATAGAGTTCCCAAAAAGGGCAAAAGGGCTGGATCTTGAAAAATTAGATATTTGCCACAAGATGAATAATAGACATTTTAAGATGTAGGTTCTCCCTAGGATAATAAACACATTTAACACAGTTCCATAAAAAGGTGCACAAATGATGTTAATGAAACACAGAAGGATGTTTTCAAAGTATACGGACTGGGCGCAGTGGCTCACACCTATAATCCCAGCACTTTGGGAGGCCAAGGCAGGCGGATCACTTGAGCTCAGGAGGTCGAGACCAGCCTGGGCAACATGGTGAAACCCCGTCTTTACTAAAAAACACAAAAAATTAGCCAGGTTTAATAGTGCACACCTGTGGTCCTAGCTCTTCAGGAGGTTGAGGTGGGAGGAATCCTTAAGCCCAGGGGTTCAAGGGTGCAGTGAAGGAGATTGTGGCACTGCACTCCAGCCTGGGTCACAAATGTGTAAATATAATCAAAACTACATTGGAAATACAAAATAGCCATGAGGAGTGACTAGCCCTATTAAACATTAAAAAGCAACACAGTGTCTCTATTTTGAAGAGAAGTGTAGTCTTATTTATAAAAGACAAGCAAGTGGAGCAGAAGAGGAAGTTCATAATTAGATTTCAATACATAAGGAAATATGCATAAAAATATGCCATCTCAAATTGCTGGGCACAGATTAGCTTTTTGCCAAATGGTATTGAGACAACTTGTCAGACATTTGGAAAAAATGACATTAGATATGTCCTTCAGAAGGAAGGAAAAGATAAACTCTCAATAAGGAAATTAAATGTTTTAAAAAATCTATACCAGTATTAACGTGACATAAGCAGATTCCTATTCATAACTCAAAATCCAAATGCCACACAAATATAAAAATATTTTGACTACAGTGAAAAAGAAAACTTTTAAATGGCCAAAATGGACAATAAACAAAGTCAAAAAGCAACTGATAAAAAATAGAGAAAATATTCACTACATATATTGTAGATTAAATGCTGAATAAACCTAATAGATAAAACTTTTTCTTTAAATAGAGAAAAAGATTAAAATCAGGTAGAAAGCAGTAATAAACGATGCATGTAAAATGCAACTCATAAACACAGGAAAACAATGTTAAGCCAAACTCAGAAAAAAATGAAAATAAAACAAACTTTATGAGATACCAGTTCTCCAATTCCAATTTTATAAAATTTTGGTGTGCCTGTGAGAAAACCTTCATCATTTTTTAGTTGAAAACAAATTTGCATTATTTTTTGGAAGATAATTTGGAGATATCTTAGAAAAATAAATAAATAAAAATAACCAAAAAAAAAATCACTGACTTCATTTTCCATTTCAGCCATCAATGCCACTTCTCAGAATTTATCCAAAGGATGCATGTCCAATAATATGAAAATCCACATGTGTAAAATTATCTATTGCAGTGTTGTCTGAAATTGCCTATTGGGAATAAAACTAAATGCTCTTCCATAGGTGAATGCTCTAATAATCTATGGTGCATACATGCAATTGTATATTCTGAGACTATAGAAAAGAGAAAATAAAAACATTATTTTAAACCTATATAGAGATTTAAAAAAATATTAAGTGAAACAATAAAAAGCAAAACAGTGCCTATGTTAATGAAACTTTTGTGCAAGAAAGAAGCTAAAAGGTGAAATGAGAAATAAGAAGGCTCATTTGTGTAAAAAGAAGCATGGTCAAATAAAACAGAAACTAATGAAGTTCAAAACCTGCAGGGCTGAATGCAAATAGGATGGAAAGATCGGGGACGTGAAGATGAATAATAAGGAATGAGGAGTGACACTGTTCTCAGTACTTTTTGTATTATTTTCATTTTTAGTATTACATATGTTCACATACTCAAAAATAGACATATAATCAAAAAGACAGGGAGGGAAAAGAAAAGAAAAAGTTCATACAAACCAAAACAAATGAGCCTAAATAAATAGCATAACCACATTGAAGGATGGTGGGGGAAAAGTAACTCTCAGATGAAGTATTGTGCCTATATACCTCAGGCTAAAAACAAAAGAATGTTTTGAGCATCTAGAACTCTACTTGGTAGGTTTGTTTTATACTGGTATAGTTAGCAGTTCTGCAGGTCTAAAGATTACAGTCTTGAAGAATTGTTGATTTGCTGACTTTCATCATTGTTCTGATGATATACAAAAGAATGTCCATGTATTTTAAGAAATACCCAGTGAAGTAGTTAAGGGTAAATGAGAATTACATTTGCAACTTATGATGCAACAGTTATAAAATTAGACACACAGTCACACTTACAGAAAAAGGCAGACAAAAAGACAAAATAAGACAAAATAGCAAGCAAATAAAAAATCACTAAGAATTCATTTTTCTTATATGTACCCATGGGTGCACACAAGAAGTGATAAAAGCAAATGTGGCAACGTGTTAACATTTAGCAAATTTGAGCGAATTTGGTGAATGTGTGTGGACTTTTTTGGTACTCCATAAATTTCAATAAGGCTGAAATTATTTTAAGTAGAATGATATCAAAAGGAAGGACATAAAATAAATCTACCTTCATCATTGCTCAGCTATTTAAATGTTTCTCATTTGGGAGGAGAGCAAAGACCACCTGGTAACTATCAAACAGACCATCCAGAACCAAAACTCCTTATCTAAGGAATTTAGAAGTATTTAGACTTCTCTATTATCTAAAGCTGTCATCCAGTACCAGGCTTCTTTCCCCAAATTTGGGAGTGACTAGAATTTCTGCACATCTCTGGAATGCATACATGTCAAAATTCATTGTGCAATCCTTGCTGACATTAAGGCATCTAAATGTCTACAAATGTAATCATTTATCATGACCTATGTGGCTAATGTGGTCCAAGTTACCCTTCAGCTCCCACTTTAGGGTCCATAAATACCCCTAAGGAAAAGCCCACCAGGTGCGCTCAGTCCTCTCTCACTGAGGCACCTGCTGCATTCTTCTGCAGCATTCTTTCTATGGGATAACACCTTCCTTTTCAAACATATGCTGTTGTCAGTAAATTCTTGCTACCCGCGAGCTCGTGATTTTCCATTGCTGGGGCTCTGACACCTGGCCCAGCAATTCATTGCATTTATTTGAGGGATTACCAAAAGGAGCAACCCCTGCTACGTCCTGGCAGTGGAAAAATCATAGAGAGACAAGCTGTAGCACCAAAGCATATTGCAATGCTGTTGGATCGCAACATTGTATTCCTGGACCACAATGAGGACTAGGGATGCTAGACTGGGGGAGGGTCCTGGGAAGCTGGAGAGGGGCATGGGTACAAAATGAACCACCAAAACCGTGTTAATAGCACTCACCAGCCATCTATGCTACACCACACATGCTACACACCCTAATGTGAATAGACACCCCATTCTCAGCCAACATTTAGAGCAATAAAACACCTGGGCAAACCAGATGCCTAACTTCAGAACAAACAGATCATTCAAGAACAAGAAGGGAATGTTCCAATTTTTGTGTCAAGTTAATACTCTCAAAGTGTTTCTAGAGGATGGTCCAGGCAGAAAACAAGAAAAGGTTCCTATAAAAAGCAGGAGGGTAAGATGTGTTTACGTGTGTGTACACATATGTATGTGTGAATGTGTGTGTGTGCAGCATGACATATATACATCGAGTCTAATATACAGTTACATAAATAAACATATGTATAAATAGATATTACATTTATTTATATGTAATTAAATAAATTTCCCTCAAAAAAATTTTGAAATTTAGAAATGAGTGGCTCAACAAATGCAAAGTAGAATGAAAACAAAAGTTCTACTCCCTGATGAAAAATTGTGAAAAGAAAAAAGTCAAGAAATAAATAATCCAAGAATTTATCATGATAAGTTTGATGTCATACTTTTCCTCACAATGAAGTCAAGGTCTCTCAACAGCCAAAGAGGGAAAATATATATATATTATTTTAACCCAGGAATCTGAGAAGAAGCCAAACCTTCAAGGGTTAGAACAAAATTTTATTAAATATAAGAATTCAGATTTTTTATGTTTATCTCCCCATTCACGCTTTTTAATTTTTTTTTTTAAAAAATGGTTATTCTTAAAGAAAACTTCCAACTGAATGGAAAGAAACAGAAGACATATCAGGATAGATCACCAGGAAATAGCACCAAATCGAAAGGACAGGTGATTAATTCAGGATCCAATAAACCTCGATCCTTGAAAGTATCTTTGTTTAGCAGTGAAGTTTAAATAATGCAGAAATACATTTTCATCCATTTGAATCCAATTAAAATTTTTAAATGAATAATATTTACATAATATTGGAATACTTTCTCTTATTGAGTTAGAACTATTTTGGAATTCAACCAACAATAAAGCCCAAAAGACTTTCTCACATTATAGAAACTTGGAAATGTAAAAGTGTTACTATAAAGATAAAAGTTGGAAGAAAGAAGAGATGTACCAATTTTCTGAAATTTTAGAAAACACAAATACATCAGAAACTAACTTGGATGCCTTTGAAATACTGAAGGTTATTAAAGTGGAAATGTTCACTATAAATTATAAAAACTACATTTAAAATGTTTAATTAATTAAGTTTGACATCAGACAGCGAGATACTTTTTTGGATTTTTTAAATATAAGAGCATTTTAATGAACTTCCCAGTGGGTTTGAATAATTTACATGGCTTGATTTGAAACAGCATGGGGTATAAATGAATTGTACATCTACATGTGTAATTTTCATAGCCTAAAAACACCTGTAATTAATTGGAAAGCAATGACCCTTTTGCTGAGAAGGGATTCTGCTACAGAGATTCAGAATTCTGACTTTGGAAAAAGCAAACCTCTTCTGGGGTAAGTGGCCACGGACAGGCTATCGGATCCCTAAACCTTGGTTTTGTCAAAGCCAAATAAAATACAGAGGCAAATCTCTGAAATGAAAACATTTATTTAGGAAGAAAGAATTGCAATTCGGGGCATATACACAGACCTAAAGAACAAAGAGAAAGAGGTTTTAGGAGAAGGAGAAATGTTATGTATTGCTCTTTGTGAAAGTTCATTGGCACTAATAAGGTTTTGGGGAGAGGGCAAGTTTCGATCCATCACTGAAGGCAACCACAGCTGGTTGTTTCAGCAGCCGGTAGATAAAACCAGTTTCAGGTCGCAGCAGGCAGTTTTAGCTGCTGGGCTTGCAGAGAATTCCATTTTTGGAGCAATCCTCTGTGCCCAAGTGCTTTTTCCTCCTGGTCGACTCTTGTTTTCGTCGGGTATGACAAGAATGACTCACTTTGCAGGATCAGCTTTCACAGTTTCTTAGCCTGATTTGGATTTTTATCAAAATCTTGATACCGCAGTGGGCTGTTGTGAAGATCAAACACAGAAACAAGAAGAAGGATTAGTGGAATTATAGCAACAGCAGAAACTGGTTCGCTGTAGTTATTGGTATCAATTGGAAGTTACTGAATGAAAGAGGAGGTTAAGCCATCAGACACTAGGAGTCCCGTGGGAGTTTTAAGATTGGAGTGACCTTTAAAAGGAATCTGACCCTACCAAGACACATCTAAGACTCAAGCAGAGCAGTAGAATACAGCTTATAAAGGCTATTCTAATAGGTCAAGAAACGCCAAGTAGCGTTTCTCAAACTCCCTAAAATCTCTTTATATTCTTCAAACTTCTTGAGAAAGCTTTGTTGATGTGAATTTTACCTGTCCAATATTTACCACTGTGTACTTAGAATTAAAAAAAATATAAATTTATTAACTTATTTTAAAATGGCAATAATAAATATTACAAATTAATAAATACCATATTTTGCTTAAAATAACTCTATGTTCTAAGGCAAAAAAATTAACGAGAGGTATGGCATTCTTTTACATGTTTGCAAATTTTTTAAATGTCTAGTTTAATAAAGGACAGATGAACTCTCTTATCTTCTGTATCCAATCTGTTGCAATGATTTCTTTTGTTTTTTGTTTTTGTTTGTTTGCTTTGGGACAGGGTCTCACTCTGTCACCCAGGCTGGAGTGCAGTGATGCCATCATAGCTCACTGCAGCCTCTACCTCCTGGGCTCAAATGATCCGCCCAGGCTCAAGTGATCCTCCCACCTCAGCCTTCCAAGTAGCTGGAACTATAGGCGCATGCCACCACACCCAGCTAATTTTTTTTTTTTTTTTTTTTTTTTTTTTTAGAGATGGGTTATTTTTTTTAGAGATGAGGTTTCACCCAGACTGGTCTCAAACTCCTCAGCTTAAGCGATCCACCCACCTTGGCCTCCCAAAGTGCTGGGATTGCAGGCATGAGCCACTGCGCCTGGCCTGCAATATATTGTTTTGTCTGATATATGTAGAAAATCTGGCCTTTCACAGATGGTAATTGGAAAAGGGAGAAATATTCTAATAGTCTTTGCAGGTAGCTGGGGTTTGATACTACACCAAAACCCAACGAATGGCAGTTTTTTAAAGAAATTTTAGATTGCCATATGGAATCTGAAATCATTATCAATGAAATTTTCTTATTTTGTTAGATTAATATCAATAATTAACTACATTAATTATCTATTGCATTTTTGAGGGGCTCTTTTAACCTTGCATGATTGTGTAGCATCATACAATATTCACTTGGAAAATATCGCTTCCCTAAGTTTTGCTGATCTTACAGATTTTGACAAATTTTTATCATGCAATATTAAAAAAATCACATGTTAGTCACCACCGATGTATTCTTTATGAAACACCTTATGTATTGGAAAATTGTCTAGCTTATAGTATTGGATGCAAGTTTCCCAAAATTCTATGGTTCTTTTGCAAGTCCAAATGCATCACTGTCAACAAATGCTGTTAGTTGTTTTCCATGAAATGACTAACTCACTTCATTCATTTTGGAAGAAATGTCTGCCCTAGACTGGAAGTCAGAAGAAACATAGTTTATCACTCCCCTATTCTAGTAAAACCCATGTTCCACCGTAAAAAGATGTGTACTCAGGGGTTGGTCAATATATATGTAATAAGTGAAAGAATTTGTTTCATAAAGGACTTCCTTAGGTAAATTTTGTTTTCTTTCTTTTTTGTTTGTTTGTTCTACTGTTAGTGCCAGTCAGAAAAGAATGAAATAACAAACCAATAAGGCTTAGTACCACTGCCTTCATCCATGCTAAGTCACTAGCTTTTGCAGCATAAGGTAAATGTCAACCCAGTGAGAAAGGAAAATAATGTCTTCATATTATTATGAAAATACTTCTGGCCTGCCTGTTTCCCTGAGTGGGTCTCCATGACACCCTGGGTTCTACATACCAAACACACGTTCAGAAGCACTGTCCTATAGGAAAGCCTATTTAGGAAGAAAACATACCTTGAAATTTTTGAGCTAAGATGAACATAGGTAGTAAGAAACTTTCTAGGTGATTTAATGAAGACTTCTGCAACAGGAAAAAAATATATTTTCTGGATTAGTTGTCTCATAGAGAAATGCATCTCATTCGCCCAACATATATTTATTCAGTGCCAAGTACGTGCTTTAGGCATGTCTTCTGGGGTTGTTCAGCAGGTAAACAAGACGACTGAGGGAAATTGGTGGTTTCTGATAATGAGAAGGGATTTCTTTTATTAAAGATGGTACTTAGTAGTAGGAAAACCCTGCGACATGCTCCTGTTGGAAGGAAACAGGCTTGTTAGTGGGTGGAAAGTTAGAATTTACATTCTGACGTGCAAGCAAGCTATTCCTGCAGGTTAATCCATGACCACACATAGTCCTCAAAGACATTTTCATGGATCACTGGAGGATTCCTAATTGCTGTCCAGCTTATGCTGCCAAAGCTCTCTTTGGAAACTTCCAGGAAATATTATGTTTAATTGAGGAAAATTATATGCAAAAATATCTTCCTATTTATGTAAGAGATGGGGTCTGGGGTGGGTGGCTCAGAGCCCAGTAGAAGTTGTTACTGGTGTAGCTGCCATTGTTGTTTTTGTTATTTCATTTTGGGCTGTGTTTAGAGAGTGGTTCATATCTAAACCAAATAAGAAACAGATATCTTAGAATTTAAATTTCTAACATTTCTTTTCAAAGAAATGCTTCGAATTTTTTCAACAGAAATGATTCGATTTTTTTCCTTTTTTCTTTCCTTTTCACTTACCCAACTGGAAGTAAGTATTCCAATAGCAAACTGACCCTTTGTTGCTCTTCCTGTCACCCATAAATTTTTCCATTACTGCTTAAAGCTGAGCCATTCTAAATTGGATCCTCTATTATGTCCCGTGCCTCTGATTATGAACACAGAAGCAAGCCCCTGAGAATGCATGTGCAACTGCGACCGTGATTCCAGAAGAATACCATTATCTAGATGACATCTAGATCCTGATAACATGTCTTGAGCAAGTGGGTGAGAATTCCTTAAAAATCACACCTGTGTGCCAGGAACAGTGTCTCAATTCCATAATCTCAGTGACTCAGGAGGTCAAGAAGGGAGACTCACTTGAACCCAGGAGATTGAGGCTGCAGTGAGCTATGATCACACCACTGCACTCCAGCCTGGGCAACAGAGTGAGACCCCATCTCTTAAAAAAAAAAACACAAAAAGTTGCACCTGTGCTTGTAGTCCATTTAAAGGAGATTGCAGTAAATATAAAAACAGGGCATTAACAAGTTTCTCTTAAAAAATTTAAAAAAAAGTTTTCTCTGCATATAGCTAAATACAAAGTCTCAGATTTAAAATATCATAAAAAACTATGGTTATCAAACAATTTTCGTGACAAGAATGAACCAGGAATGTCAGCAGATCCTCAATTAACCCCACAGAATAAATTCTTGTAAATAGCAAGAAAAATAAGATCACAATCAATACCATGGAAAAACACAGAACCAGCCTGCACTGGAGGTTTGGCCTGCAGTAACCCTCCCTGATCGAATGCAAAAGTTCAAAATTATAGAGATCCAACAACAGAAAGCCCACTCACATACTACTGATCCTACACGTTTTCTTAAACATGAGAATTTTTTCTAAGCAGGCATACACCTTTCTGAAAATGAGTAACTCAAGTAACTATGTGCACTTATCCTTAACTAGGAATAAACATTCTAGGTCCCTCATCATTGTGTCCCCTGGGCCGAAGCAAGCACAGCCTGCCTTCGTGATTATGGACTGCTTTTCCAGGGCTGAAGTGATCAGGGACCACCATCTCCACCATGGACTAGTTTCCCTGGATAGAGGTGATCATGGCAGAACATCTCTCTCATTGACTGCTTTTCCTGGACTGAAGTGATTATAGCCACTTAACTCAGTCACCCACTAGTTTCCCTGGAATGAGGGTTCTCAGCCCAACCTGGCCTCATTCTTAGAGGCGGGGTTGCCAAATTTTTCAAAAGTGCTTTGGTTGATCTTTGTTTCCCTGTCATCACTTTGCAAAACAAAGAGACACCTCAAAAATTCATTTCTTCCACCAATAAACGCAGCTTTGACAAAGACTTCTGTGTAGGAAAAATCAATTTAAAAAATAAAAAATAAAAATTATAAAAATAAATAAATAAAAATAAAATAGTGATTTGGGACTCCCAAATCACTAAGCCAAAGGGAAAAGTCAGTCTGGGAACTGCATCAGGCAAACCTGTCTCCCATTTTATTCCTAAGTAAGAAAGCTACAAAGATAAAAAAAAAAAAAAAAAAAGTTACGTACCTCCCTCCCAGTTTGCTCACAAAGAAATTCCTTGTGGGCCTCAAGATGTTTACCCTAAAAACAGAGTTCTTTTGAATTTCACCCTAGCAATGTAAGTGGATAGCTTATCTTCATAGGTGCAGGACAGAAGGTCATCTTTCTGCTCACCTGAGAAAAATGCATATCTGGTTGCTTCCCCTGCCCAATTGTTTATGCAAAAATGCAGAGTCACTGAGCCAGTCTATAGTATAAGTGACTATTGCTCTATTCCACTCTCATATGTAAATTTTATATTCAGTGAAAGGCTGATCAAAGACTCAAAAGAATGCAACCTTTTGTCTGTTATCTACCCATGACCTGGAAGCCCCCCATTTCCTGCCCCCACTTTGAGTGGTCCCGCCTTTCTGGACTGAACCAATGTGTATCTTACACATATTGATTCATGTCTCATGTCTCTCTAAAATGCATAAAACCAAGCAGTGTCCCAGTCACCCTGGGCACATGTAGACAGAACCTCCTGAGGCTGTGTCTTGGGTGTGTCCTTAACCTGGGCAAAATTAACTTTCTAAATTGATTGAGACCTATCTCAGATAGTTTGGTCCACAATCCTATGGCCCCAGCCCCTTTTTTGCTTCTCATAGAGCGACAAGTTCCTGCCGCAGGCACGTGGCTGCCTAAATGAAGGTGTGCATTGTCTTGTGTGCGAACATTTTCTGAGGTAGGAGCATCAGCTTGTGCTGGGGGGTGGGGAGATGCCAAGAAGAGATTTATAGCAGGAGGGATGTGCCCATTGCATGCTCACCTCAACCTGAGTGTCTACAATTCTATGTTCCTCTCAGAGAAACATAAGGAAAAAAACACAATTTCTTCCTTTTCTGAAGAGAAACTGACCAGAGATTCTGCTGTGTGTTAATCCACTGGGAGTACACATAGGTCCTGAATCACGGAGAGGGACACGGGGCTTGGGACTTTCTTTTCTAAGCCATTTGTTCTGTTAACGATCTTGTTTTATCCAATTATCGTTATTATCTTGCTTCTCTCTTTTGAAAAGTACTGTGATTCCCACCTGAACTCGTGTTATAGACTGAATGTTTGTGCTCCCCCCACCCCAAATTCCTATGTTGAAACTCTAACCCTTGATAGGATGCTGTTTGGAAGTGGAACCTTTGGAAGGTGATTAAGTTTGCATGAGGTCACGAAGATGGGGACCCCATGATGGGATATGTCCTTATAAGAAGAGGAATAAACATACGAGCATTCTCTCTATCTCCTCTCTCCTCTTTCTCTCTCCATTCCCTCTCTTCTCTCTCTCTCTTCTTTGTCTTTTTCTCTCTCTCTTCTCTCTCTCCTCTGTCTCCTCTCTCTCCTCTGTCTCTTTCTCTCCTGTCTTCTCTCTTTCTCTTCTCTCTCTCCACTCTCTTCTATCTCCTCTCGCTCTTTTCTCTCTCTCTCTCTTCTCTCTCCTCTCTCTTCTCTCTGTCTCTCTCTGTTTTCTTTCTCTCTGTCTCTCTTTTCTGTGTCTCCCTGTCTCTCCCTCTGCTCTCTGTGTCTCTGTTTCTCTTCTCTCTCTCCTCTCTCTTCTCTGTCTGTCTGTCTCTCTGTTATCTTTGTCTCTCTTCTCTGTCTCCCTATCTCTCTCTTCTGTGTCTGTCTCTCTTCTCTCTCTGTCTGTCTCTGTTATCTTTGTCTCTGTCTCTCTTCTCTCTCTGTCTCTGTTATCTTTGTCTCTGTCTCTCTTCTCTGTCTCCCTGTCTCTCTCTTCTGTTTTTTGTTTGTTTGTTTGTTTTTTGTTTTTTTTTTTTTTTCATACGGCGTCTCGCTCTGTCGCCCAGGCTGGAGTGCAGTGGCGCAATCTCGGCTCACTGCAAGCTCCGCTTCCTGGGTTCATGCCATTCTCCTGCCTCAGCCTCCAGAGTAGCTGGGACTACAGGCGCCAGCCACCATGCCTGGCTAATATATATATATATATATATTTTTTTTTTGTATTTTTAGTAGAGACAGGGTTTCACCGTGGTCTCGATCTCCTGACCTCATGATCCGCCCGCCTCGGCCTCCCAAAGTGCTGGGATTACAGGCGTGAGCCACCGCGCCCGACCCTCTCTTCTCTCTGTGTCTCTGACGCTCTCCTTTCTCTCCTCTCTCTGTCTCTCTCTGTTATCTTTGTCTCTGTCTCTCTCTCCTCTCTGTCTCCCTGTCTTTCTCTCTTCTCTCTGTGCCTCTGTCTCTCTCTTCTCTCTGTCTCTGTCTTTCCCCCCACCCTCTCTTTCTCTCTCTTCCTTTGCCGTGGGAAAAAACAGCAAGAAGTCAGCCATCTGCAAGTCAGGAAGATATTCCTCACCAGGAAGCAAATCAATGGACACCCTGACTGTGGGCATTTCAGCTTTGTAAACCTTGAGAAAATAAATTTCGGTTGTTTAAGTCAACCAGTCTATGGTATTCTGTTATAGCAGCTTGAACTGATTAGTACAACACTCAAGGTCAATATTTTTAATTTAAAAAAAATTTGAGAGCTTTTGGGGCACAAGTGGGTTTTGGTTACATGGATGAATTGTATAGCACTGAAGTCTGAGATTTTAGTGCACCTGTCACTCAAGTAGTGTGCATTGTACCCAACATGTAGTTTTTTATCCCTTTTGGCTCCTATCCTCCACCATGAGTCTCCAATGACCATTATACTACTCTGTATACCATTGGGTATACCAGGCTCTACAACTATTACAGCCAGTCTTGCCAATGAATTTTAAAGGGTGTCATGCTGATGAAGAGAACATCTCATCATTGTCCTAATTTGTTCATAATCTTGATATAATTTCTTTTTAATACAATATTTGCTGTGAGAAATATTAAAGCGTTTCTGCTTGTTTGTTGTTTTTACAAAAATGAGATATATTAGGGAATAGACAGAGATGGTTAGTATGCTCCCATTAGACAGAAATGATTGGGAATATTCTCTGATGAAACACATAGGATGCTCACTCAGTAATCAATATTAGTATATATCAAGTGTTAAAAGAAAAACCTTAGCAGGATTAAATCTAACAGAGTTTAATTGCTGTTGCTGAGCCAGAGTAGGCTTGGAGACTCCAGTGCAGCCACGTGGTAGAAGAATTATGGACAGAAAAAAGGAAAGTGTTGTACAGAAATGGAAGTGAGGTACAGAAACAGCCGGATTGGTTACAGCTCGGTGTCTGTCTTATTTGAACACAATTTGAACAGTTGGCCGCCTTTGATTGGCCAAAACTCAGTGATTGGCACAAGAGTAGGCTACAGTCTGCTTACAACTTTCTTTAGATGTTATAGTTCAAGATGTACAGAGAAGTCTTTAGGCTGAACTTAAAATACATAAGGAGGCAGCTTTAGGCTAAACTTTATTTAATGTAAGTGATGCATAGAGATGGATCTCAGTTTAGCAAAAGTTCGAGGAAGGCATGCTTATTACCCTTAGTCCTTGAATCCTATGATCCCATGCTGGAATTTTCTTCCAAAGCATTCCCTAAAGGGTACAGCAACATAAATTTAGCCTTATAGAAATGTCAGCTTCAAAATTCTCATAATACTTTATTCTTCAATTAGTCAAGGAAGATGGAAAATTGGGGTTTCAGTAGCAGTTATGGAGGTCAAATATTATGGAGGAAAAAACTAATCAGCAGCTTTGAAGTTCACTGACACAGGATGTCTATATATGGGTAAAAGGAATATTGACAAGTGGGTTCCACCAACATGTTTTTAAATGCAAAAACTGGAAAGTACACACAAATTCTAAAATAGGGTGCTGAAACTACTCATTAATTACCAGCCACAATAAAGAATGTATAGAGCACCTCAAAGTTAACTGACACAGGATGTCTATGTGTGGGTAGAAGGGACGTTGAACACTGGGTTCTACCTGCATTTTTTTAAATGCAAAAACTAGAAAATATGAATTCTAAAATAGGGTGCAGAAAGTGCTCTTTAGTAACCAGCCACAATAAAGAATGTATAGAGCACCTAAAAGTTCATTGACACAGGATGTCTACGTGTGGGTAGAAGGGACATTGACCACTGGGTTCCACCAGCATGTTTTTAATTGCAAAAAATATAAAGTTCACATAAACTCTAAAATAGGGTACTGAAAGTACTCATTAATCACCAGCCACAATAAAGGATGCATAGACCACCTCAAAGTTCACTGACACAGGATGCATATGTGTGGGTAGAAGGGACATTGAACACTGGGTTTCACCAGTATTTTTTAATGCAAAAACTTGAAAATTCTAAATAGGGTGCTGAAAGTTCTCATCAGTAACCAGCCACAATAAAAAATTTATTGACCAAGCTGTTTCTATTTGGCATTCCCTAAATTGCAGAGAAATGGAACCACTGATGTTTAGAGTTCTGTGGGGACTCAGAACTCCCTTTTTAAATGAAAAGTTGGTTGCCCAGGAAGTGCTCAGATCGTAACCACCTTCAAATACAGTATAAACGGAAGTCTTTGTATAGCAGAGGAGTTCATTTTCAAATATAAGCATTTTATATTTCAAAAAGGTTTCCATAATAGATTGTACTATGAGATAAAAATCCAGGTATTGATTTTTGTTTCAAATACCCAACCACAATGTGCCTACCTATTGTACTATATTTCAGGATTCTTTTTTTCTTTAAAAATGCATAAATTGCCAGGTGTGATGCTACATAAGGAGGATGTAAAATAAATAGGACGCAGCTCCTGTAGGAGAGAAGTAGTTGCAAATAATGAGACAGAGTTACGTTTTTGTTTTCATTGGTGCCTCTTTCCGGTATCCCTGCTTAGTTTAGAAAGGGAAGTCATAATTACATTTTGCCTTATTCTCTCACATGTATATATAGTTTCAATATAGATTTACAAAGTATGTAATAAAAGAAGAAGGTGCTTTCAAAAGTAGGACACACCACCTACTCAGGAGGCTGGGGTTGGGGCATCACTTGAGCTCAGGGGTTTGAGACCAGCCTGGGCATCATAGTGAGACCCTGTCTCAGGAAAAAAAAAAAAAAGTAGGACACAGTAAATTTGGTGAAGTAGAGACTAAACCACCAGCCTCACCTACTCTCCCCAATCCTTGAGCAGATTTGGGAGGTTTCCACTCGGCAACACAAAAAGAAGCTTCCTTCAAGCATTGCTGTTTTCGTAAGTGTGGATTATTGAAACAGTGTTTGAAGTTTGCATATTAACACTGAGAAATTTAAACATTGAAGTTGTTGGAAATTTGATGATTGGAAAGTTATTTAAAAGACTGAGGTGAGAAGGCATACAGAAAGAAAACGAACAATATTTTCTAATTTCTACTTGTGGTTTTACAGGTATTTGTCTTCTGGAAGCCAACAACCTAAAAATTGGTGAAAGGTGTTTTTGAAAGTTCTAGGCAAAGGCTTAGGGTAAGGCATAGAACTAAATCTTAGCACAGTGCATTGCACATAGTAGATACTCAATTAATGCTGGTCAAATGGTGAGTCTTTCAAATACAGAGCAGGTCTAAAGACTCCATTTTCTTGATTTTGAGTTCCATGCTTTTTCTCGTAATCTGTATTTCTTTCACCAATTGACCAGAGTCATTTTCATCTCTGCTCTGTGAAGAGAATTCTTGGGAGTATTATACGCTTAGATGCTGATTTATTTTTCTTTTTATTTATGTGAAAACTCCATTCCATTGAAGATAAAAGAAATGCATGGTGAACAGTTACTTATAATTTGCATTCTGTGTGGAAATTTTCTAGCTCATCGATCTTGTCATTTTTAATTTATATATTGTGAGGATAATGAGACCAAGCAAATTAAGAAGAGTGAAGAAGTGTGTAATTCCTAGTGTGTATAAATAGATAAAAATTTAAGTTTTAAAACTAAAATAGGATTGATAATGAGCAATGCATTGTATTAGTGAGTCAGAGATAAACACAGAAATGAACAAACATGACCTCAACTAGAAAGCATCATCTCCAAGGACATGAAATGTAGAGAAATCCCAATTTAAATTTGTCTTCCATTATTATCAGTGTGCTCCTATTGAAGCTTGATTATGATTGCCACATCATACATTTACTCACATGTAAATGGCAAATATAAAAATGGGATATCAAAAAAATTGTAACACACTTCAAAAGTGTAGGCTTTCGTGATTCAGATAAAATCCACTCTCTTTTTTGTACATTAAGCATGGAGTGGAAAATGTACAGGATGGGTAACACATGACTGACATACAGAAAGAAAAGAAAAATAGCCGGAAGCATAAACAAGTGGCATTTTCAGCAGTTAAATAGATACATGATAACTATGAACTGCAATATTTTTTGCAAGCTGTTGGCAGTTTTGGTCTTAAGATCAACATGGTTGTCAAATATTTACTTTGTAACTCAGCAGTTGTTTGTTATGAAGTATTAAAAAGTATATGCAACTTTAGTGCTATTATTACAGGAACAAGTTCACCACTGCTATGAATGTTGAAAGTGCATTTATTTTCTTACTATTCTATCAGTTTCTCTTTGTCACTCAAATTAACATGGTATGATCAAGTTAACGCTGCTTTTAATTTTTTTTAATTTTAATTTTAATTTTTGTAGGTGCGTAATAGGTGTATATATTTATGGGGTACATGAGATATTTTGATACAGGCATGTAATGCATAATAATCACATCAGGGTGCATGGGGTTTCCATCACGTCAAGCATTTATTCTTTGTCTTAAAAACAGTCCAACTATACTCCTTAAGTTATTTTTAAATGTACAAATGTTATTTTTAAATGTATAAAGTATTGTTGACTGTGGTCAACCTGCAGTGCTACCAAATACTAGGTCTTATTCAGTCTTTACAACTGTGTTTTTTGTACGCATTAACCATTCCCACCACCCCCTCCACCCCCAACTAACCTTTCTAGCCTCTGGTAACCATCCTTCTACTCTCTGTCTCCATGAGTTCAATTGTTTTAATTTTTAGCTTCCACAAATAAGTAAAAACATGTGATGTTTGTCTTTCTGTGCCTGGCTTATTTCACGTAACATCATGATCTGCAATTTCCTCCAGGTTGTTGCAAATAATAGAAACTCATTCTTTTTTATGGCTGAATAGTACTCCCGTGTATATATGTACCATGTTTTCTTTATCCATTCATCTGTTAATGGATACCTAGGTTGCTTCCAAATTTTGGCTATATTGAGTAGTGCTGCAGTAAACATGAGAGTGCAGATATCTCTTCAATATACTAATTTCCTTTGGTAGGAGTATATACCCAGCAGTGGGATTGCTGGATCATATAGCAGCTCTATTTTTAGTTTTTTGAGGAACCTCCAAACTGTCCTCCACAGTGGTTGTACTAATTTACATTCCCACAGAGAGTATACAAGGGTTCCCTTTTCTCCACATCTTCGACAGCATCTGTTATTTCCTGCCTTTTAGATAGAAGCCATTTTAACTGGAGTGACATGATATCACATTGTAGTTTTGATTTGCATTTCTCTGATCAATTACGTTGAACACCTTTGCATATGCACGTTAATCCAAAAGAACAGTCTATGGGATTTTTGGGTCAGTTTCACTGTCAAGGAGAGGTAGCGACAAAGATTCTCTGTTTGACCAAATTTTGTTTAGGCCTCTGATCCTTCTCCTAGGTCCAGTACCTTACAAGGGTGCATTTCCTTGTAAATGCCAGTTTTAGCAAAGAACCTGCCAAGTCAGATTAGCCAAAGTAATATCTTATAAAATAGTCTTCAAAAGAAAGGATAACCAGATATAAATTGCAAATTTCACAAAGATAGCAGGGTCAACTCACCAAGAGGATATAAACATCCTAAATACGTATGTCTCTAAAAACAGATCTTCAAAGAAAATAAAGCAAAAATTGACAGAAATAAAGGGACATACAGACAAATCCATAAAGTTGGAGATGGGGACAATCCTATTTCAAAACAGGTTGACAAAAAAAAAAAATCCCAAAAAACATAAGTACGTAGATTCAGGTTGGAAAATACAGAGTATTTGAACCACACTATCAATCATGTCAACTTAATAGATATTTATGAAACACGATGTCCCACAACTTACGCACTTTGCAAGTGTTGCAGGACTTTTCCGTTGTTCAGCTAAAGGCGGGGTCCCTGTCCATCCCATGGCCAGGAAAATTCAGGCTCGCAGACTATTTGAAGTGTGAGTAAGACAGGGTTTTATTGGGTGAAAAGGAAGAAAAGGAGGAAGCAGGGACTCTTCGCAAGGCCGGAGTCCCTGCTAGAGCACTTTCTGCCTGGCCATTCAAATCCCTAGTTCCGCACAGGAAGAGAAGGGGCCAGGCTCCTCCTCCCTGTAAATGGTGTGAACTTCCTGAGTCTCTACCTCAGTGCGCGTTCCTCGCAGTGTGCAGTATTTCAAGATTTATGCAATACAGCTAAAATCATGTGAAGAGAGAAATTCATGGCTTTAAATACTTACAGTTAAAAAAGACAAAATATCTAAAATCAGCGATCTAGGCTTTAAACTTTAGAATGTAGGAAAGGAACACTGGCTAAAGTCAAAAAGAAAACACAGGTCAATAAAAAAGGAAAAATAAATAACATAGAAAGAACCAAAACCTTAGAAAAGCAAAACCTTAAGAATATTTATTTGAAAAGAGCAATACAATTGATAAGCTATTAGACTGATCAAGGAAAAAAAAAGAGAAAACATGGATTACCAAAATAAAAAATGCAAGAGAGGATATTGTCTTAAATTCCATAGAGATAGTAAGGGAATATTATGAATGACTTTATTCTTAGAATTTTGATAGCATAGATAAAATGGATGATTTTATTAAAAACACGACTTGCCAACACTGCCACAAAAAAATAGACATCCCAAATAGCACTGTATCTGTTAAAGAAATTGAATTTATAGTTAACAGCTAGCTGCCGCCACTGCCCCCTCCCCAACCTGCTCCAAAATCAACCACTTTGTCTTGACTCGGATTATCTGGTGAATTCTACTGAATGTATATATTTTTAAAACAATCTTAGATTAATGTATTTAAAAGGAGGAAGTAATACTTCCAGACTTTTAAAATAATGAAGCCAGCATAATCCCAATACTAAAATCAAAGGAGCAATTTATAGACTAATATCACTCATGACAATAGATGATGCAGGAATTCTCCTCAAAATTTTAGCAGATGGAATCTAGCTAAATATAAAAGAAAGAATGCTTCATTACATTGTGAGGTTGATACCAGGAATGCAAAGTAGGTTTAACATTTTAAGAAGAGTGTAATTAACCACATCACTAGCAAATTAAAAGAGAAAAACACTATGATCATCTCAATGAATGCAGAGAAAGCCATTCACAATATCCAACATATATTCACGATTTAACACATACATTCAATGATAACAGAGTAGAAATGGAAGAGCCAGTTCTTCCATTGGATAAAGAATACCTTTAAGAAACCTTCAGCTAACATAATACTTTAAGGTTAAATATTGAACACATTCTATCCTAAAATTGGAGAGAATGCCAGGAAGGATGTCCCTCTTAACACTTCAAATGAAATTTATAGATGTTCTAGCTGATCTTATAGTACAAAACAGACAAAAAGGAAGATAGGTAGATAGATAATGGGTGGGTAGATTGATAACAGACATTCAAATGATAATTTATAGACACCGAGATGGATGGACAGATAGGAAGGATGGATACATAGATAGATGATAGATGGATATTATGGACAGATAAAAGAAAGAGATAATAATAGTATACTGATGGATAGACAGAGGGATATGATAATAGATATGATAGATATAGATAAATAGATATGCTAGATAACATGGATAGGTACACATGCTAGATAATAAATACATAGACAGATGGACAGATAGAGATAGATGATGAAACAACGTTTGAGAAAGAAGAAATACAATTATTCACAGGTGGCATTATGCATGTAGAAAATTCAAAGAAATCTATAAATAAACCACTGGATCCTATAAATAAGTTCTACAAGTTCCCAGACTGCAAATTTTCTATACACTAGTAATAAACAATCACCGTATGTGACTCCATTCTATTTACAATTGATTGTAAATCACTTTTGTGTACAATGGCATCAAAAAACACAATGTATCTAAAATATATTTAAGAAAAGTAGTCAAAAACATCTACTCTGAAAACTGAAAAACAGTGTCAGGTTGAATTATAGAAGCCCTAAGTAGACAAAGAAATTTACCCTGCTCATGGGTTGGAAAACTTAATATTGTGAAATTGCTAGTTATCCCTAAATTGATCTATAGATTCCAAACAAATCAAATGAAACACCCAGAGTTTTGCTGATATTGGCAAGCTGAGACTACAATTTAATGTAAGTGTAAAGGATCTAGAGTTGCCAAAAAGAAACCTTGAAAATAAAGGAAAAAATTATTTGACCTGATTTTAAATGTGTTATGAAACTACGGTAACGAAGATAATGTGTTACTGGTATAAGGATAGACAGAGACTGATAGAATAGAGTCGGTAGTTCAGAAATAGACCCACTCATACTCACAAACAATTTTGACAATTGCATCACACAAATCAATGGGGAAAGGTAAGAGGTTTTAATGAGTGGGACTGGATTCAGTAGTAAAGGAAATGTACGTCTTCATCTATATTTCACACTGTCCCCTAAAATAAACTCAGAATGATTTGTAGACTGAAATATAAAAGACTAAAATGATAATAAAAAGTAAATAAAACTAGAAGATGACATGGGAGAATGTCTTTGCAACTTGGGAACAGACAAAGATTTTCTGAGCAGAATACTAATCTTATAATAATAATATAAACTGGAGACATCAACATTTAAAACTTTTCATCCAAAGAAACATTAAATAAATAAAAAAGGAAGGCATAAAGTGAGCAAATGTATTTGTAATATAAATGCCTGGCAATGAACTCATAGTCATATTTTACACAAACTTAATATATATCAATAATAAAGGCATAAACAATTCAAAAAAAGAACAAAAGCTTTAAATAGACACATATAGGAACAAAGATATAGGACTGTACAACACACTCATAAAATGATTCTCATTATCATTACTTATTAACAAAGTGAAAATTAAAACAACCATGGTACGCCACCATGCACCCAATAAAATAGCTGAAATTAGCCAACTGTCAACACCAAGATTTGGAAAAGACATGAACTACTGCAGTTCTTACTGGTAAGGGTGTAAAACTGTGCAATAACTATGTAAATCGGGCAGTTTCTTTTATGACCAACAATCCACAATTCCCATCAATACACTTTTATGCAAAAAACAACACATTCACTAAAGACTTCATTTGAGTAATGTTTTCACATGAATAGAAACGTCTACGTTTATAAACTCATTGGACTATACATTGAAGTTCAGCAAACTTCAATGTATATACTTACTGTATATAATTTTACTCCAATAAAATGCACAAATCCTAGATCGAATATCGTAAACACAAAAACTCCAAACGCTACCACTGTTTTCAGTCAAGCTCCAGCTGAGTTTTCTGTATGCAGTAGGAAGGTGAAAAGAGTAGCCGTTTACTTAAAGATGTTCAACAGCTTTCGAGGTAACATAGGAAGGATGTATCTTGATATGTGTTCACATGTATATGTCCTTTTGTGTGTATATATGCTATAAATACATATTTATGGATACAAAGAGAGACATTTCTTCATAGGTGCCTGTGTAAATATTTTGGTTGATAGAACAATAAGGATATAAAAACGCTTTTTTTCTTTTGAGACAGGGTATTAGTCTGTGGCCCAGACTGGAGTGCAGTGACAAGATGAGATCATAGTTCCCTGCAGCCTCAACCTCCTGGGCTCAAGCGATTCTCCCACCTCAGCCTCCCGAGTATCTGAGACTACAGGTGTGCCACCAGGTCCATTTATTTTTTTTTATTTTTATTTTTTGAAGAGAGGGCTCTCCCTATATTGCCCAGGCTGGTTTTGAACTGGTGGGCTCAAGGGATCCTCCTGCCTTGGCCTCCCAAAGTGCTATGATTACATGTGGGAGCCAGCACACCAGCCTAAAAACATGGTTTAATCTGCCACTATTCAGACCATTGTGTGGATAACTGAAACTGTCTCTATTAGTTATAAACATACATTTCAGAGACAATTCTGTCTCTACATATTTAGAAGCAGCTTTAGTTTACTTGGCTGGTTAAGTCATTACCAGAAGATGACTTTTATCATATAATCCATAAAGATTTCTATTTTATAGAGATTTCTATTTTACTCACTGCCCTAAAATTCCCTTCTGAATAGGTTGCAGTAATAAGATAATTGATGTCCTTCTCCTTGCTTAATAAGAATCTGAAAAATTAAAACAATCAATCGATAAGAATCTGAAATGGAAAACGAAAGAAAATACATTATGTCTACACACACCCACACACGCACACACACAATGTTGTGTAGTGAACTCCTCATTAGATACTTGTTTTTTAAAACATCAGCTTCTATGTTCAAGTAAAGTCATGCTGAGATCAATGCAATTTATGAAACTTATTTTCCAAACTTAAGTGAGGAAGGCTTAGGTAAGAATCTAAAATAAGTTATGCACCGAACATTGATTATTTCAAGAATGGATTCTCAGAATGACTTTGGCAACATTGGTTCCAGATCTGGAAACTACCTGATGATTACTTGCCTGACCTTTGTACAGAAAGAATACATGGCTTAGAGAAGTAACTGGGAATTATCTAACTAATAAAAACTATTGTCTACATGTTCTCCTGCCTCCTTAATTATTCCTAGAATCCGAACTTAAAACAAGGCAACTCATTCATGCGTAAGCTTTATTTCAACATGAAGATCTAAACAGAGATCATTTTCTTCATCCATTCATCCGTTGATGGACACTTAGGTTACTTCCAAATCTTAGCTATAATATTATAAACAGGGATGTAACAAACATAGGAGTGCAGGTATCTCTCTGATATACTGATTTCCTAGGTGAAATAAGCCAGGCACAGAAAGACAAACAATGCATGTTCTCACTTATTCATTGGGAGCTAAAAATCAAAGCAATTGAACTCATAGACATAGAGAGTAGAAGGATGTTTACCAGAGGCTGGGAAGGGTAATTGGGGGCTGGTGGTAGGGAGGTGGGAATGATTAATGGGTACAAAAAAAAAAAAGAATAAATAAGACTACTATTTGACAGCACAACAGGGTGATTATAGTCAATAATAGCTTAACTGTACATTTTTAAATAGCTTAAAGAGTTTAACTGGATTGTAACTCAAAGGATAAACGCTTGAGGGGATGGACACCCCATTCTGCATGACGTGCTTATTACACATTGCATCCCTGCATCAAAACATCTCCTGTATCCCATAAATATATATACCTACTATGTACCCACAAAAATTAAATATTAAAAATGATTTTAAAAGATAGGAAGGGAAACAAAAATAAAAATAGATTATTGATCTGCTATGGTGAAAGGTACATCATCCTATATAATGCGTATGTTAAATCTAAAACTAGGTATCACTATCCATCCATCATGTAAAGCAAAAAAAAAAAAAAAAGACACAAAACTAGAAATGTCAAGGCCCCATATTGTTAATAAAATAAAATATTTAAGGGAAGTTAGGTACCTGAAATATCTACAGATGTGTAGACTCCTTAAAATATTACCCATCACTCATGTTTCTAGCAATATATGAAGCGCTCAAAAAAATCTAGTGTTTTCTAACATGAAGACATTTAACACAAATGCTGCCTTTTCTAACTGTTGTTCAGAGATTTTAACAAACGTGTGATTCCTGAAACGAGCATATTTTTAAAAGTTCTATCTAATGTAGTAGCTAATTTAAAGCTCTGAGTCAATGTTACATTGCGTTAAAGTTTATTTATATATGTATTTTTTTTGGCATAGCAGTTTATAAATAAGTTTTGCACATGGGAAGAAACTACCACATTCTATGTTACAGTTTCCAGACTCATCCACTGGTCTTCTCAGTTAGAGTAAATATGGTGCCAGGGAAGGTGGATGTCAATTGGGACATGTGGTCCAAAGACACAAAGACCCATTTCAGTTTAAAGACAGCAGATAATTATCCATCCAAGGGAATAGCAGAGGGGACCAACATGCACTTTTATTTACATACATAAATTCAGGTCATATTTTAAAAATAATAATTTCATATTTGTGTTTACACATATGAAAATTTTCATTGAAAGCACCAGTAATGAAGAGACCAACTCAAAAACAGGGATCAATGTTTTGAATGGACACTTATAGGAGCAGTGATATATGAATGTCCTTATGTCATTATTGCTAAGTAGCAACCTGTTTCTATTGAATTTCCAGAAACACAGTTGTATCCAGTCTTCAATTTTCTAGAGTAAACATAGAAATAGTTTTTCACTCAAATACACAGTAATAGGGTGGAATACCTGTGGCTGCCTCTCTTTTTCTTTTCTTTAAGTGCTTATGACTTATACAGCAAAGCCTTGTTCTATGAGTTGTAATATATTCAGTTTCTCAGATCACCAAATATTTAAACTGCAGACCTTCCCTGTTTATAAGGATGTGAAGATATAAGAGATTTATTACTTATCCAAAAGCATGGAGCTGAGCCCTTTGTGTAGATGGAATTAATCTTATTTTTAACTGATGAATCAATTACAACATAATTTTTCCAGGCACCTCTATTATGCATTGTTTTGAAAGTTGGGACTAATATCCAAGAGTATTTTGTGGACAGTTTCTTTATCTTATCACTAAAATGTAAACAAATAAATATTTAAATTTGAAATATTTTTCTAGATATTTTGTCCCAAAATATCTGTTTGGAGAAAAAATTATGTTGGGGGAGGGACAGAAAAGAACACTGATAACTTGTAGCACAATACTATCTCTTTTGTTTAAATAAGGAAGTTAATTAGTTTTGTAAATGGCAGGTTGGGATGATTACGGCACGGAAATGAATTTGTGGATTACAGAGGCTTTTTAAACAAACCCACTGGATTTCTGAGTTTTCTTTGCCTGCACATTTACTGACTTTACCATGCACAAGTCCATCCTAAGAAACTATATTAGACAGAGAAATGTACCCATCCAGTTACAATGTGCATGTGATTTGCAATTGCATGTTCTACTGAGGAACAGATCAGATAAGCATATTATATATAACTTATGGGCTGTGTAGATGTTCTTTGAAATGTTTACAACCATGCATCCCAGGTATTCTGGCTTTAGTGCAAGTAGGTTAATTACATGATTTCAAGAAACAATGAAAGAAGAGGTACTGAAAGAGAAAATGAAAGTCTATTCAAAGATGCCTTATGAAAGGATGAAGAGAAAGTGGAACCCTCTTATACAGTTGGTGGGAATGTAAGTTAGTACACTATTAGTATAAAGGTTCCCCCAAAAGCTACACGTAGAGCTATCATACAATCCCGCAATTCCACTGCTGGGTATACCTACAAAAGAAATGAAGCCAATATTGGAGAGATGACTGCACTCTCATGTATATCACACTATCCATAATAGTCAAGATATAGAACCACCTAAGTGTCTGTCAATGGATGAATAGATAAAGAAAATGTGCATATCCACCATGGAATATTATTCAGCCATGTAAAAAATGAGATCTTGTCATGTTCAACAACATGGATGGAATTGGAGATCACTCATGAAATAAGCCAGGCACAGAGTGACAAATACTGCATGACCTCATTCAGCTGTAGGAGCTAAACAGGTGGATCTCATGGAGGTAGAGAGTAGAATAACAGGTACCAGAGGATGAGAAGGGTTTTTGTGTAGGGAGATGAAGAAAGATTGGCTAATGCCTACAAAGATGCACTTAGATAGAAAGAATAAGTTCTAGTGTTCAATAGCACAGTAGGGTGACTATAGTTAATAATGTATCGTATATTTCAAAATAACTAGAAGAGAAGAATTGGAAGGTTTTCAACATAAAAGATAAATGTTTGAGATGATGGATATGTGAATTACCCTGATTTAACCATGACACAGTGAAAGCATGAGTATTAGTTCATTTTCACACTGCTATAAAGATACTACCTGAGACTGGGTAATTTATAAAGGGAGGACATTTAATTGACTCACAATTCTGCATGGCTGGGGAGGCCTCAGGAAACTTACAATCATGGTGGAAAGCAAAGTGGAAGCAGGCACCTTCTTCACAAGGTGGCAGGAGAGAGAGAGAGAAGGAGGAAGTGCCAAACACTTATCAAACAACCAGATATCGTGAGAACTCACTATCACAAGAACAGCAAGGGGGAAATTCACCCCCAGATCAAATCACCTCCCATCAGGTCCCTCTCCCAACACCTGGGATTTCAATTCAAGATGAGATTTGGGTGGGGACACAGAGCCAAACCATATCAGCATGTATCAAAATTTCATATGTATCCCATAAACATGTACAACTATTCTGCATCAATTGAAGGCATGATAATTTACTACCCAACAAGTATTTATTTCAAAGAAAAAAGCAAAAACAACCCCTCCCCACCCCAAACACAAAGATGCCTTATGGATGGAGTTCACCACTCAATGGTCGAATGGTGTTAGCATTTATGAGGCGTTTTGAGGCATCTTGTGAAATATATATCAGAACTGTCTACTCCCAGTACACATGGAGGATTTGGCATCCATTTATCCATTGGTCTCTGCCTCTCATTCATCAGGAGTTATCTTTCAGAGGAAACTCTTCCTAGAAGGAAGTAAGAAGTTAAAGGTCAGATACTGTAAGGCACAGCTGCATAAAATGGGTAAAAACCTACATGGATGAACCATCTCAGCAGAAGCTGCAGTAAAAAAATGGGCAAAGTCTGTGGAGAGACCCTAAAGCTGTTCATAAATACATGTATGCCCTCACTTCTTCCTCTATAATTCACTCACATTCAGCAAATGTTTACTGAATGTCTACTATGTGAAAAGGTCCATGTCTCTCTCTCTCTCTCTTTCTCTCTTTAATCTCAAGCAACATTGTCAAAATCTCATAAAAACCACAAGTTCTTCCTGGAAAAATACAATACACATGAACTTTTGTTCATAATGCTTGAAGGTGGATTAGAGCTCCTGGAAAACTATCTAGCTCAGAAGTAAAAGTCCAGCTATAAGCACCATGCTAAGCACTTGAGAGGTATTAATAGGATGAGTAAAACCTTAATTATGTCACTGAGAATGCTTTAATTAATGGAATAGAGCCATAAGCATGTACCAATGTTGTAAGAGAGATTGAAGACCTGTGCTAGAACTGTAGATAAGTTTCTAGGGAAGCCACAAAAAAGAGTGTATGATTATTTCTAACTGGGGATAACATGGGTAGTTGTCCCATACAACTACAAAATAACACATGATAGGATCTCATTCTTTTTCATGGCTGAGTAATGTTCCGTTGTGGATATGCACATTTTCTTTATCCATCCATCCACTGATGGACTCTTAGGTTGTTCTATATCTTAACTACTATGAACAGTGTTGTAATATACATGAGAGTGCCGTCATCTCTCCAATATTGATTTCATTTCTTTTCTAGGTATACCCAGCAGTGGAATTGCTGGATCGTATGGTAAATCTATTCGTAGCTTTTGTTAGGGGGTGGGGGGGTGTGGAGAGCAGACATCTTGAGTATTTAGGGAGGGTCTTAAAGATATCATAGCTTAGGTGGATAGATAAGGGAAATCACCTTGAAGCCATGGAGTAGCAAAAAGTTTGCACATTCCTGTTAGGTACAAAGCATTATCTATATGATACCAATAAGTACTTTCAAGTTCCCAATCTTCATATAGAAAAGGGGAAACAATAGCAGTTGTGTTTTTTTTCTCTCAAAGAAACCAAACAGCATTTCAAAAAATGTACTGTAAATCAGTACAAGATAAAGACATGCTTTTAGGAGAAGGCAGCAGGAAGGAGATTCAGGGAAAACAAAATTCACTAAGGGGAAATTGGTCATGAAAATGGAATTTAGAAGAGTCTAAAATTTAATACATGATTTTACAATAAAGTCTACTTTTTTAACAGAGACTAAGGGAGTGAGTTAGGATCTGGTTCTGGCTCCTGTAGCAGATTCAAAATGACATTGCTGTGAATATGAGAATTTTGTCAAAAGAGTGTGAATTACACCATCATGGAGTTGTCCCAGCATAAACAGTCCAGGTTGGTGATGGCTCCGGGATTTGAAGAACCCAGAGTTTTTTGACCCTGTTGTTTTTCTGTTCCTGGATATTGCCTTCACTAGTAGGTCCAAGTGGGCTTATCACAATGCTCACTGTGCAGAAAGAATGAAGGGAAAAAGGAACAGGAGAAGTGAGTTCTGCCTGTTCAAAGCAGGACACAACACAGACTACATGCACATGTTTTGGGTAAGAACTTAGCCATACGACCACATCTTGCTGGAAGAAATGCTCGATGATTGAGACTTTATTCTGCACATCTCTGCCCCCTCCTAAAAAGAGAGCATTTTCTTGTGATGAAACAAGAATCACGTTAATAAGAGTCTCTGCCTTGCTGAGGTAATACAAAAGCAAACCTGTTGTGTGTGAGTGCATGCATGCACGTGCATGTATGTGCGTGTATGTAGGGAACACATGTGTGCAAGTGTTATGTATATGTAGGCACATGAGTCTGCGTTACCATATGCAATAGGAAATTTTTAAATTCAAATACATGTATAAGGGGGCATAACTGATTAATGGATTAATTGATCTCATTAATTAATCTAATTAACAAATTAGTTTCCAGATGGACCCCCAAGTTCCTCCTGATGTTCTGAGTACATGCATTGGTTTTCAAAATGTTACTTTTTCTACCTTAGGGAAAACTACACTGAGATTTGGTCCAAAAATAAAAGTCCCCTTTGAAGCCAGTAGAGAGACTCCTCACCCTCAATGGCTGAGGTTCCAGAGAAGAGCAGCAAAGCCCATAAATAGTAAACTTACTAAACAAATGCTAGGAGTACTGCAAAGAGCTCCTTGAAGTCTTCAAGGACCTGACTTGGTATCCATAAAAATACTATGGAATTTACACTTCAGAGAATTGTTAGTCCAAGAACTGGTTGAAGATAAGAATGCAAAGATTATTAAGTTCCAGATTAAAAAAGATTTTTTAAAATAGATTCATAATGGTTAGTCAAAAGGATTAGGGAAAATTGAGGGTAACATTAGCAGAGGCCCATGTGCTTGATCTCAGGAAAATATCTACCTAGATGTACCAAGGATTTGATTCAATTGTAGTATTTATATCTCAGACTAATCAGGAATTCATTCACGAGGTGATTCACAAATAAGTGCATGAGTATAAAATTTAACATGTTAAGAAACTTCAAGGAAATAGAGTGGGAAATACTTTATTTATTCAACAAGGATTTATAAGGCATTTACAAAATGCCATGCCCTATGTTCTTGGATCCACAGTGCTAAAATGGATTGAAAATGATAGACAATTATTATATAAGCAACAAACACGATAAATAATAGAAATGATGGGACTCATTGCCATCTTGATTGACAAATTTTCTTTTTAGAGATGTAGTTTCATTATGTCGTACAGGTTGGTGTCAAACTCCTGGCCTCAGTGATAATCCTGAACCATTTATCTATCCATCACATGTATCTATTTCTCTCTATTTATCTATCTATCCATTTTATCAATCAATCAATCTATCTATCTATTATATACCTCTATTATCTACTTACTATCTATCTTGATCATCATCTGTTTAACTATCCATATATCTATCATCTCTCTACCTACCTATCCATCCATCATCTATCTGTTATCTGTCTATCTCAACATCTATTATATATCTATCATCTACTACCTATCTGTCTCAATAGCTACCATGTCTATCTTTCATCTATCATCTATTTCTATATGTATCCATCATCTATCTATCATCTATCAATCATCTATTATCTATCATCTATTTATCTAGCATATCAATTTATCTATCATATCTATCATCTAACTGTCGTATCTATCATATCTATTATCTATCATCTCTCATCTCTACGTATCTATCATATATATCATCTATCTATTAATCTATCATATCTATCTCTTTATCATATCATTCATCTATCAATCATATCTATCTATTATCTATCTATCTATCTATCTATCTATCTATCTATCTATCTATCTACCTAGTATCTGTCTGTCTATCTATCTACCTTCCTGTCTTTCTATCCTATCTATCCTATTGAGCCTTTGTTTCTTATTTGAAACAAAGACAAGTAGGCACTCTTCCCTTCATCTATTAGCCTGTTCAAACCTCCAATTATTTAACTGTTCTTTAATTTCTGTGGAACCTGTTCTAGGCAAGAGAACTGAAAGCATCCAATAGACTATTTAGCTCCTCAGGGCACTAACAGTTCAGTTTACAAATGAGAAAGACTCAATGAAACTGAGATAAAATGTCCTGCAGTGCACTGAGTGCTTTTTATCACTTCGCCAGTTGTCTGGAAATTTTCTATGGTAAGGAGAAGCCAAGTGAGTAAAATAGCATTGAGGAGAAAGAGGAATAAGAGAAGAAAAAGCATGAGAAGCAAGATAAGAAAGAAAGGTAAAGACAAAGATGAGGAAAAGAATAATACTAACAAACTAGCACTGCTGGAGTCTCTGATATAGCCCAGATGTTGGGCTTAACATTGGTTTCATCCACATCACCACAACAGTCACTGACAGGGCTGTGTGAGGAATCTATTACTTCCAGTTCACTGATGAGGAAACTGAGGGTGAGAGAGACTCACTAAGTTGTTCAATGTCTTGCTAAGTAGAAGAACCTGAACTGGGGTTTGAATGCTGTGCTGTGAGCTTTTAAGAAAAAAAACTATCAGCATTGGATAAACAGGACAAGCTTGGTATTGGAGAAACAGGATTCATGCCCCTGGATCGATCATGTAAGCTTCCACAGAAGGCAGTTGTGCTTTGCTTTGCCGGACCCTGAAATCAGTCTGTGTAACAGAGATGGCTAGAGTGAGTCCCTGTGTCTTATAAGGTGTGCTTTTCTTTCTTAAGTCACAGTACTTGAGAGGTGTGGAAATTTAGCAATCAATTAAAAAGTAAATTCTGAAGATTCATGTCTTCAAAAGCATCAAGGTCTTTACTTTTTTTAATTTAAGAAAGGATAGATAATTCAACCTTTTTTGTTTGCTTGTTTTTAAGACACAATCTCACTCCGTCGCCCAGGCTGGAGTGCAGTGGAGCTCACTGCAGCCTCAAACTTCTGAGATCAAGTGATTCTCCTACCTCAACCTCCTTAGTAGATGAGACTGGAGGTGCATGCTACCACATCTGTAATTTCTTTTGTTTTTTATAGAGACAATGTCTCATTATGTTGCCCAGGCTGGTCTCAAACTCCTGACTTCAAGTGATGCTCCCACCTCAACTTCCCAAAACTCTGGGATCACAGCCATGCACCACCACACCTGGCCCCATTTAAAAAAATAATTATTTTACTTAACTTTAGCACTAGGGCTCCCAGGAGGAGACGGTTAGTAATTTATAAAACAAGAGTCTCCCAAGATACAATAACTTGCTTATTACTGAAATGATGAGACAAAATACATATGGTGTGAGTGATCATATTTATTTTCATTTCACTAATAAAAATAATGGTTGAATGAGTAATTATGTACAATATCCTTTATAGACCACCTTTATTATTCTTTAAGATGCAAAAACATCATCCTATTTGTATGTGTGTTTGTTATTTCCTTACATGATCTTGTTAAAATTGGAAATGAGTCAAAGAATATGAATATTCTTTGCATCTTCATATTCTTTGCATAAAGCATATGAAGATTGTTAAGAGATTGCACATGCATTCCTTCAACAAATACACATGGTTAACTGTATTAGGAGCTATGAATCGGTACAAATTACTGAATAATACCAATGAAGAAACAGAGTCCCTGCTGTCATAGAGACTATGGATCAGTAGAAGAGGAGAGAAAACATACAAAATTATTATATATATTATATACCTATATCTTGTGCTAAGTGCTCTGAAGGTAACATACAGGGTGAGAGAATACAGGAATAATGGAAACTTATCTACAGAAGTTATATGAATCTGAGACATCAGAGGGAGACCCCACCAAGGGAACCCCAAGAAAGAAGTGAAGGGCTCTAGACCAAAATCCTAAGGAGGGAACAAACTTGGTTTTGCCCAGAAATTTAAAGACTGATATGTCTGAATTCAAGAAAGTCTAGGGAAGCAAGGAAGAGGAGGAGGGAGCAGCCATGGGAGCCAGGTTAGATGGGACATTGTCAGTCATATTCACCGTCTTTAGAACTTCAAATACAATGAGACATGGGGAATGGCAAGGCCAAATTTTTGATGTAAAGAGCATCATTGTTTGCTCTCTACAGGACAAATTAAAAGAAGACTAAATGAAATTGTGCAAGTCTAGTCTATGACCCTAGCATACTTTCACATGATGACTTCTTATGGCAGAAAGAAAAACAAAATCACTCCGATTTTTGTGATTTCCCCACAGATACAGTTAGAAAAGCTCCTAGGATGGTGCTACTCAGATAGATAGATAGATAGATAGATAGATAGATAGATAGATAGATAATAGGTAGATAGATAGATAAATGATAGGTAGGTAGATGGATGGATAAATAGATGATAGATAGATAGATAGATAGAGATTAATACATGATAGATAGATAGATAGATAGATAGATTAGATAGATAGATAGATGATAAGGAGATGATAGATAACAGATAAATGGATGATAGATAGATAGATAGATAGATAATAGGTAGATAGATAAATATGGATAGATTGAGAGATGATAGATGAATAGATAATAGATGGATGATAGGTAGATAGATGATAGATGATAGATAATAGATAGCTGAATGATAGGTAGTAGATAGATGTTAGGTAGATGGATGGATAGATAGATGATAGATAGATATGGATGGATAGATATATTGATCGATTGATAGATGATAAATAGACAATAGATTGGTGATAGATCGATAGAGATAGAATAGATAGATGATAGCTAGATAGCTAGATGATAGATAAAATAGAGAGATAAATAGATATATTATAGATAGGTAGATAGATGATAGATGATAGGTAGATAGGCAGATAGATGATAGATAGATACAAATATAGATACATGGATGATAGAATAGGTAGATGGTTCCTAGCTAGCTATAATAGGTGATAGATTAGATAGAGAGATGATATATGGATAGATGATAGATAGATAGATAGATAGATAGATAGATAGATAGATAGATAGATAATAGGTAGGTAGATGACAGATAAATGATAGTGAGATAACTAGATGATAGGTAGGTAGGTAGAGAGATGACAGACAGATGATAGGTAGATAGCTAGATAATAGATAGGTAGGTAGATTAGCAGAAAGACAGACAGATAAATGATGGATAGATAGATGATAGATTAGTTAGATGGAGAGATAGATGGAATAGATGTATGGATGGATTGATAGCTACATTGAGAGACAAACTAGAAAATTTTGGCAGGAGGATTGAATGGATTTTTTAAAAAGACACAATATGCTGTGTAACAGGACTAGTTTGATCTACACGTAACAAAAACCCAAGAGTGAGCGGCTTGAGGAATTAATGAGATTATGTTTTTGCTGTGTTCTCTACACAATAAACAGCTCAGAGGCGTTATGGGTTGTGTGATGTCGCCCCAAAATTCATGTGCACCTGGAATCTGGAGAGAAACGTCTATGTGGAGAATCAACACCCTCTGAATTATGATCTAAAATTCTCACTCCACCAATATGTATTATTTCTGGAGATACATTGTGTGTGTGTGTGTGTGTGTGTGTATACACACACATTATATGTATTGTGTGTATATATATAGTTATATATGTATTAATATATATAATTATATTGTAAATAAAAGACAGTTGGCCAACATAGTTGTTAGAGACATTGACCTCTTGTGCACTCAAAAATCCATGTACAACATTCAACTCCCCAAAACTTAACTATTAATAGACTACTGTTGACTCAAAGCCTTACTAATGGCATATACAGCAGATTAACTCATATTTTGTATGTGATATGCATTATATACTATATATACTGTATTCTTACAATAAAGTAAGCTAGCAAAAATAAAACGTTAAAGAAAATTATAAGGAAGACAAAATATATTTACTATTTATTGAGTGGAAGTGGATCCTCATAAAGGTCTTCACCTCTGTTGTCTTCACGTTGAGGAGGCTGAGGAGGAGGAGGAAGAGGAGGCGTTGGTCTTGCTGTCTAAGGGGTGGCAGAGGCAGAAGGAAATCTATGCATAAGTGAGCCCATGCTCTTCAAATTCATGTTGTTCAAGGGTCAACTATCTATCTATCTATCTATCTATCTATCTATCTATCTATCTACCTATCTATCTATCTATCTATCTATCTATCTATCTATCTATTGCATTATAATTGATGAGTTGTATTGTAAATTAATACTTCCCTAGAGTTCTTTCTGTATACCAGGTAAAAATGGAGAAGAGAGAAAAATGAAACAACAAAAATATACATGCCAAATGGTTCACACCTTTCATTCTATGTTGATGTAATTATAAGTGATTTGTGGTTTTTATAATTTCCTGTTTTCCTTTAAAAATGTTTAGGCAAGAAGTCAGTTCCGTTTGAAATATATAATGTTACTTACAAAAATAACAAATACATAAGTGTTAATTTTTTGGAAAAAAAATTAATTCTTAAATAAAATTTTAATTGGCCCTCTTTGCACACCTCAAAACTTGTTTCAGTGAAAGAGCTTGACTTTCTTTTCTTGACACTAAGAAGGTAAGGAGAAATGATATTTTCTTAAAGACAGTGGAATGAAGTGAATAAGCTGAAATGATATATTTGCCTCCATAACATTCTTACAAAGAAACATTGGCCTTAGCACAAACTCTTTACAGTTGGAGGATAAAATAATGGAATTTGAAAGCCTATATAAATCAATATAATGTGAGACTCAAAAATAAGAAAAAGCTCTGAAAAGGAATGCTTGCTCCTAGGGCATAGAGGATATTGATTAAAGAAAAGTTTTGAGGGCTTACTGAAGTGGCATCATTACTTAAGTCTACTCCTCAAAAGAGAAATTGGTTACATATAAAAGACACAGGTGTATAATTCTGGTGCCTTAAAAGGAGTTCCCCAATTATTTGAGTCTCTTGTTATATCCAAGAGGTGTGAGGAATTCCTTAAAGAACTCAGTAGAGAGCTGATTTAAAAATGCAAATAACCTTGAATCTGTTTCTGATTTAAGCAAATTATTGAGTGCATGATCAATAAATCTATCCCAGGGCTCGTCTCAAGAGTAATGCAAAGATGAGTTCCCCTACAGACTTATTGTTGTTGACATTTTGGTGTCTTACAAAGCATCCTCCTCTCGTTTCTCCTTCCTAACAGAACTCCAATTTTATACATTGATTAAGCACAAGTGCTTCATATAAATGAAATCCATTCCTATCCCGAGGAAGGATGGAGGGGAAGAGAGATTAGGATTTGTCCAAGCCAATTATGGCGATGCTGCCATTGTTTGATTTTAAAATGGGATTGGGAGTAAATTCTATTCAAAAATATGAGACAAAAGGGCTGCTGGAGTGATGCTATGAAATATATCCACACTCCTAAAGAAGAGACACCTTTATCATTTCTGTCTGGAGTATGACAGAGAAAGTTTGTGCTATTCCATTTGTGGCTACCATCTTGTTAAGACACATCTGGAAACCAACATCCAAGAGGTCAGAGAGAAAGGTTAGAAAGAACTGCCAACATTACAGGCATCATTGAGCCTGAGCTGCTTCCATGCATGGGAGCATTCAGATTTTAAATTATTGATGGTAATTGGAATTGGAGTTTCTGAGCCTGGCAGCTGAAAGGGACTCAAGTCTTCCTCATGCCCATTGATATTTCAGTGATCTATGATTTTATTCACTCTCTCACATGCCTCACTAAGAATAATAAATAAAAGATGATGAGAGAAAGTAGAGTAGTGCCTCAAACCCAGGTTTGTTGAAGAAATCATTAAAGAAATAAGTTTAAGGTTATTATCTTTAGAATGACTTGCTTCTGGGACTGACTCTAGGCTGGCATCTGGAATTTTAATGTTCAGAATAGTTACTAAATTACTAAGCGAAAAAGTTGTATTAGCCTGCCTAGACTGTTTCTACAAAAACGTGCTTTCTTTCAGAAAACACAGACTTTGGGTGATTGTAGCTGATAACCCAGACAGAGAGAACCTGAGTGAACAGCTCCCAATAAAAATCCTGGACTTTGAGTCTTAAGCGGGCTTCCTTTGAGCAAAACATGACACACATATGCTATTGCATTTAACTGCTAGACAAAAAGGTAATCGAACACTACAGATAAAAACATAATCTCAGACGACTGGAGAGTCAAGACTTCTATACTTGCTAAGCTGTAGCCCCCCAAATGTGATTACCACTGGGGACCACATGAAGAGAAATAACTCCCATCCACCCTCAGCAATTAAGGAGGTTCTCCTCTCTCTCCACTGGGGTGGTGCCAAGGGAGGTTGAAGGGGGAGGCAGGACCTTCAGCACCAGGCAGAAGGAACCATGTCACTCCCATCGTTGGTGTGAGTGGAAGCCCAGTGGGGAGTGGGACCCACCACCCCCAAGCACCAGTAACAAGTGGCTCCATCTCCCTCATTCAATGGAGGCTAAGGAGGGAACATGCATATCTACACTCACCTGCAGGTAACTGGACAGTGTCCCCACGCCCCCTGTTGTAGTCTTCTCAAAAGAAGTCAGCTGAAGCTGAAGGGTTAAATAAGACACTGAGTCTCATAGCATTGTACCCAAAACATTCAGGTTTTGATCGAAAATTGCTTGTTATACCAAGAACCAGGAAAATCTCAAAATAAACAACAACAGCAAAACAACCAATAAATGCCAACACCAAGGTGCCAGAGATATTAGGAATTGGGTCAAGGGAATACAGGGGTTCTCTAAATAGAGAGAAATAATTTCTTTTAATCTCTTACAATCGCATGTGACTCTGAAACTATCTCAAAATAAAATGAAATAAGTAAAAACATATATTGAAAACATAACTAAAATAAAAGTATTTAATTACTTTTCAAGTATAGGGAATTATTTCCATAAGACTATGATAAACATAATAATTTTTTTTAATTGCACATGGCTCTACAACTATTAATAAAATATTTACAAAATAAAATACACTATAAAGATTACTAAAAGTGTTCAATTACTTTTAAAATATAATAAATTTTTTCAAAAAAACTATTTGTATAAGATTATTATAAATATATGTGTGTGTTATATATACTAATTACAAATTATTTTTTTCTATTTTTCTGAAAAGCTAACCTTATGACCTTTCCTTCAACTGATGCAAGCAATAAAAAATTCACTGTATTACCATTATAACCTCTTAAAATTATAATTTTAGCATGTTGTAGAAAACATGTATTATATTTTTCTTCAAGGGTTGGATTTTAAAACTTAGAAGCAACTCTTAATCTCTTCTCTTCGCTGACTCCTAGTTGTATATTAAGCATATAAATGATTCCAACACATATTTAAATATAATAAATTTTAGGTCTATCTCAAAATTTAGAAATGACTTTATAGATATGTCAAATTAAAATTCTAAAATTACTTGCAGTAGTAGTTACAAATGTGGGGTTTGGCTTAATAATCATCTTACCATGATATACTTACTTGGAACATTAAAACTTTGGGTTTAGTTCATTTTCTGTTTTCCATCTTAGTTACTTGAATATACTCTTTGTAGAAATATGGACTCCTAGAAATAGGAGCTATTAACCAAATTACAATAATAATAATAAATTCTCTCTCACAAATATTAATCTGATTTCATATCTTATGTGCAAAGGACTATGCCTAAGGTTCTAAGAGCACAAAAAAGTAACAAAAACACAGTTTGTTCTTGCACTCCAAGTGTTTACATCAAACACAAACAAACAAATCCTCAAGGTAAAAGAAGACAAATGAGAAAAGTTCAAAATTTGGAGGTAGCATTCAAGATCTATGAGACCCCAAAAGATCACAGACACACTCACACACACACACACTGTGTGAGTTTTCAGGCTGCCACAACAAAATACCACATACAGGGTTACTAAAAACAACAGAAATTAATTCTCTCCCAGTTCTGGAGACCAGGAGTCTAAGATCAAGATGTCTCAGGGCTGTGCTCTTTCCAGAGGCTCTAGGAGAGGATTTTTCCTGCCTCTCCCAGCTCCCGGTGGCTTCAGGAATCCCTGGGCTTGTGGCCACATTACTCCAGTCTCTGCCCTCGTCTCCACGTGGCTGTTTTATTTCTTTATGTCCAAACTTTCCCCTTCTTATAAGTCATGTTGAATTAGAGTCTAGCCCTAGTGACCTCATCTTAACTTGAATACATCCATAAAGACCCTTTTTTCAAAAACTGTCACATTCGGAGGCACCAGGGGTTAAGACTTCAATATATCTATTTGCAGGACACAATTCAACTCAACACATACACACCCAAAGACACACACACACACACACACACACACTTCACAGTTGAAGAATGTAGTGTTCTGGGGAACAGTAGCGGGGAGAAGTTAGGAGGAGGTGGATTTGATCACAGCTTTGTGGAAGAATCAGTGTTGCTAATTATTTAAATTTAGGACGATGACATCACCTACAAGTTCCTATAAGTAAGCAGTTAACAGTCCTAGTTAGCATCTGTTAGAAATCTTTTGACAGTGGAGACACTTATGATTTCATGCCTGTATGTTCTCTACGTGTTTCAAGGTCACTGAGGGTAGAGTTGAATAAATAAACCCTTTGACAGATAACTCACTGGTGTGATGTACTCTACTCTTTAGAAAAAAAATTAAATTGGTTTTACCACGATGACAATTTTGCTGTCTAATTATTTCCAAAATGTATTTGCTTTAGGATGTGCTCTTCTTCTTCATATGAAAAAAAAAAATGCCAAATCCAAGGCAGTATCTAGCATAAAAGGAAACTCATGGTAGAAACTCAAGGGTGTGCAGTAGCAATAGAAAGAAAACAGAGCTCATTGCCTTCTAAAGAAGAATTTATGCTGCCAGGAGACAGGTAGCTCAGATGGCAGATCTTGAGAGAAACTGAGTAATGATCTGCTAACTTTGATGAAATGTACATACGGAGAAAGCAAAATGCACCTGGAGAGAAGAAATCTGCTCAGTGAGACAAAGGCCCTGGGTAGAAAAAGAGGAAAGAACAAAAGTAGACCAATGTTTAAATATTAAACGTGCACCCTGAATTCTGAGATGTGTGTGTTTTCCAAGTGGATTTGTTTGTTCTCACATTGCTATAAAGAAATACCTGAGACTGTGTAATTTATAAAGGAAAGAGGTTTAATTGACTCACAGATCTGCCTGGCTGGGGAGGCCTCAGGAAACTTACAATCATGGAGGAAGGTGAAGAAGAAGCAAGGACCTTCTTCGCATGGCAGAAGGAGAGAGATGTGCAAGCAGAGGAAATGCCAGATGCTTATAAAACCATCAGACCCCATGAGAACTCACTCACTATCACAAAAACAGCATGGGGAAAACCATCCCCACGATCCAATCACCTTCCTCCCTCGACACGTGGGTATCATAGGTTCCTTTTTCAACATGTGGGAATTACAATTCAAGATGAGATTTGGGTGGGGACATAGAGCCAAACCACATCACCAAGTGAGGGACAGTTCTTCCTCCAGCTTTTCTCAGCCTCTGAAAGTCCAACTTCCCCAAGCAGGGCCCCTGGTGAGGCTATCTTCTCTGCTACACATCTAAGAATCCCTGGAAGTACTGCTAAAATGTATTAGATAAATGCATAACTTCCCTGGTGTTTGCAAGAACCTATTAAGAAAGTGTTGCAGCTTGAGTTGTGCAACTCCAACAGATATGTCCAAGTCCTAACCCCCAATACCTGTGAATGTGAACTTACTTGGAAATAGGGTCTGTGCAGATATCTTTAGTTAAAGATGAGGTTCCATTGGAGTAGGGTGGCTCCCTGATCCAATATGACTGGTGTCCCTATAAAAATGTAAACACTTGCATGCACGCGGGAAAAACACCATAAGACGGAGGCAGAGATAGGCATTGTGTGTCTACCAGGTAAAGAACACCAACTGCCACCAACCACATAAAAATAGGATAGGGGCATGAAATGGATTCTCCTGGAGTTTACAGAAGAAGCCAACCATGCTAGCACTTTGATTTCAGACTTCTAGACCCCAGAATTATGAGAGAATGCATTTTTGGTATTCCTGACACCCAGTCTGTGGTACTTTATAATTCTGACAAATGAATTCAAAAAGTTACGACCAACCCTTCACCAACATATCAAGAATTAACTTGAAAGCCATGGCTGATGTTCCTCTCCTCTCTCCCACAGTCTGTGCAAACCAGAGACGACTTCTACACACCTGCACCAGCAACTGATTTAATTTTCTCTTCCTTCCAAAACGAACAATACAAAGAACAAAAGGGTAACTGCTGAACTTGAGTGGAGTGGAATGGAAAAGGTGACTCCCAGATTCCCACTCTCTGACAAAATAGGAGCAAGTATGAAAATAAAGCGCTCTTAGAGCCAGCATCCTCTAGAGAAGTTTGCATGTGGAGAGCAAATCATCTCCTTTGGTTCTGATATTTGTTAGGTCATTTAAGACAAGGGCCAGGACTGGAAAGCACTGGAGAGGGTAACCTGTAAGTTAGTGAAAGGCTGGCTGTATTTATCTTCGCTCACACAAAATTTTAATGCAGAGGGCTCTCAAAAGACAGCTTTCTCCATACGGATTTGTTGACTCGGGGGATTATTCTGCCTCTTAAATGGGTGTTCCTACTATTTGATCAGCTGGATGAGTTCTCTTCACCATATTATTAAAATGTGGCAATGATCTTCAAGTCAGTTATGCTCTGTCGAATTCTCCATGCTAACACTGAAATGAACATTGACAAAATGCAGAAGGGGTACTCTCAAGGCAAACTTCTCAGGATAGAGCATTGTCAATCTCTGTCTCTCTTTTCTCTCTCTGTCTCTCTCTCTCTATATGTGTGTGTGTGTGTGTGTGTGCGTGCGCACGCGCACGTGTGTGTATGCAAACATATTTGTAAGTATAAATAGATGACTATTTCTCTGTCTCTCTCTGTCTCTGTGTGTATAAACACATTTGTAAGTATAAATCGAGAAGATCTCTCTCCCTCTCCATCTCTCTCCCTGTGTAAACATATTTGTCAGTATAAATAGATGAGAATCTCTCTTTTTCTCTCTCTGTGTGTAAACATATCTGTAAGCATGAATATATGAAAATCTCTCTGTCTCTTTCTCTCTGTGTGTAAACATATCTGTAAGCATGAATATATGAAAATCTCTCTGTCTCTTTCTCTCTGTGTAAACATATCTGTAAGTATAAATAGAGGAAAATCTCTCTGTCTCTCTCTTTCTATGTAAACATATTTGTGAGTATAAATAGATAATAATCTCTCTCTGTCTCTCTGTGTAAACATCTGTAAGTATAAATAGATGAAAATCTCTCTCTGTGTGTCTTTCTGTGTGTGTAAACATTTTTAAGTATAAATAGATGAAGATCTCTCTCTCTGTCTCTGTGTGTGGGGGGGTAAACATATTTGTAAGTATGAATACATGAAAATGTCTCTGTCTCATTTTCTCTGTGTGTAACATATCTGTAAGTATAAATAGATTAAAATATTTCTCTCTCTGTCTCTCTCTGTGTTTGTAAACATATTTGTGAGTGTAAATAAATGATGATCTCCCTGTCTCTCTCTGTCTCTCTCTGTGTGTAAACATATCTGTAAGTATCGATATAAATCTCTGTGTGTGTATGTGTAAACATTTGTAAGTATAAATAGATGAAGATCTCTCTTTTTCTCTGTCTCTCTGTTTGTGTAAATATATTTGTAGCTATAAATAGATGAAGATCTCTCTCTGTCTCTCTGTGTGTGTGTTAAAATATTTGTTAACTATGAATAGGTTAAAAAGTCTGTCTGTCTCTCTCTGTGTGTATATGTAAACATATTTGTATGTATAAATAAAGACCGGATGGGTGTGTGTGTGTGTGATTATATTTCACCTTTCAAGTTGCTGAGTATCTCAGTGTGAAAGAAGCAATATTATAACGAGGAATCAGAAGCATACACGAATAGCCATAATGAAACACCTCCATTAGAAAACACAGCCTGTTGAAAAGCTAATAGAATATTTTTACCTCCAAGCAAAGAAGTGACCAAGGAATGCAAGCAATCACAATTTTTGTTTGCTTTAAAAGTAGTCAGGAAATGCCAACCTTAAGAAAAAGCAGAGGTAATTCAGTCTTAGTCTGTTCAGGATGTTATAAGAAAATATCATAGACTGGTAGGCTTATGAACAAGAGAATTTTATTGCTTACAGTCTTAGAGGCTGGGAGTCTAAGATCAAGGCATGGCAGATTCAGTGTCTAGTGGGGACCCGCTTCCTGATTCATAGACGGCACCTTCGTACTGTGTCCTCACATGGAGGAAGGGGCGAGGGAGCTCTCTGGGGTCCCTTTTATAACAGAACTATAAAAGGCTTTACCTTCATGGCCTCGCCACCTCCAAAAAGCCCCACCTCTAAACACAGTCACCTTTGGGGTTAGGATTTCAACTTAGGAATTTTAAGGGATTTAAACATTGAGGCCATAGCAAGCACCATGCCATTCATTCGCAGATTGTGCTAGCACAGTTGATGTTGATCAAGGTCAAATGTTGAGATGATCACAGCTACGGCAGGTTGTGTTTTAGAAATGGGCCACACATTCTCTTCTGTCCTATAGTGTCTTCTCCAATGTGACTTCGCCAACCCCATCACAGGGTGGCGTATAATTCCCCTCTGCTGGAATCTGGACTGGCATGTAGCAGATCCAGCCAAGGAAAGATGGTGGAAGTGAGTAGAATTGTGTTTGTGTCTTCCAAATAGGTGTGTCCATGTCCTAACATCTACAAAGAGGCGGTAAATGTGTGCTTATTTGGAAATAGGGTCTTTGCAGATGTAACTAAGAATCTCAAGATGAAATTATCCTGGATTATCTGTGAGAACCCTACATTCAATGACAGATGTCCTTCTAAGAGACAAAAGAGAAGAAGACACAGACACAGAGGCCACGAGGAGATGGAAGCAGAGACTGGAGAGATGCGGCCACAAGCCCAGGGATTCCTGGACCCCGCAGGAGCTGGGAGAGACAGAAAGGATCCTCCCCTAGAGCCCATGGAAGGAGTGTGGCCTTGAAACCTCTTGATTTCAGACTTCTTGCCACCAGAACTCTGAGAAAATAAAATTCTGTTGTTAAAAGTCATTCAATGGGTGGCAATTTATTACAGCAGTCCTAAGAAATGAATACAGTGATGCTCTCCTTGCCCCTGGAATATTTGTACCTGGAGCCCTGAGCCACCACATAAAACATCCTAAGTCCATTCTTCTGGGAAGCATCCATCCCTCGAGAGACCTTGTGTAAGCTCTCTGATGAGTTGTCCAAATCACGAGTCATCTCAACGCAAGGGTTAGAAATAGAAGTAAATGAAACTGTCTGATCGCACTACTCCTACTTGTAAAGTCAACCTCAGTCTTTGAGTTTTCCTAGCTGAGAACTGACAGCCTCAGACTTCGTGGAGCAGAGACATGCCATCCTCCCCATACTCTGTCCAGATTCCCACCCCACAGAATTTGTGTGCATAACCAAATAGTTATTTTAAACGACCAAGGATGGGGGATTTTGTTACACAGCAATAGTTACTGCTACAAAGAAAGAAGTTGAATAAATCCACAGTAGTAGATATCAGAGGAGAGGTTAATGTGTGACAGGCATCAGAACAGACATTATTATGACCATACTGGGCAAGGATCATTGAACAAAAATGGGTGGTTAAGAGGGAGCGTTATAGGGTCGTTAAAATGCCCATGTTTTGATCCAAGTGCTGGCTATATGAGCAAGTTTTTTGTGCTCTGGAGTTCTATACACTCTAATCCATGTTGGTTATTCTTCAGTTTAGCAAACTCAAATGCTCTAGTGCTCTGAGGAGGATGTTCTTCTAAAGCTCATTGCAATCATAGCTGGTGTTTTCCTCCCATTGATATGGAGAGAAATAATTGTGTATGTTGAGTTTATTAAAATGTCTGAGAGGGGGGCAAACCAGCATGGACTCAACCTATCACAAAACAGAAACAAGAGACACAATGGGGTTCTCTCCCTACCTTCCCCAGGGCCTATGGAACTTTGAGTCATTTACACAACATGCATCCTTTAAATTTTCAAATGTACCCCTGCAGGAAGTCCCCACATATAGTGGTATCACAAAGACTTATGTGCAACACACTCATTTATTCCTACATCCAATTTGATATGATGCTAGTGCAAATTTTAGACAAGCAATCAATATTAGCTTACTCAAATTAAAATGTTTTTATACCTAGACACCTTAAACTTCAAGAAAGGCTTTTATATTTGGTAAATGCAAAATAGAAGATTGACCAATGAATTCTAATACTTTTGGAGCAAAATATCCCATGATTATGACTGCTATTGCTGAAGATTCCAATCTGTTTCATCTACCAATCATCAGGGCAAATAAATTTTTAAGTTTCACTTTGGTCATCTATGACAATGGTGTCCAATACCAAGGCCATCAGCCAATGTGGCTATTTAAATTTAAATTGCAATGAACAATTCAGTTCCTTCTGAAAATATAAAATGGTGCAGCTGCTATGGAAAATAGTAAAATAGAAAAAAATAAATTTTTCCTCAAAAAATTAAACATAGAATTAGTGTATGATCCAGCAATTTCACTTCTGGAATATATACCCAAAAGAATTGAAAGCAGGGATTCAAACATGTTCATGGCAACATTGTTCATAATAGTCAAAGTGTAGAAACAACCACTGACAGATGAATGGATAAACAAAATGTGGTATATCCATTCAATGGAATATTATTCAGCCTTAAAAAGAAAAAAGAAATTCTAACACATGCTACAACATGGATTAACCTTGAAAACATTGTGCTCATCCTGGCATGATGGCTCATGCCTATAATGCTAGCAATTTGGAAGGCTAAGGCAGGAGGATTGCTTGAGCTCAAGAGTTCTAGACCAGCCTGGGCAACATGGCAAAACTCTGTCTCTATAAGAAATACAAAAATTAGCTGGGCATGTGGGTGCATGCCTGTGGTCTCAGCTACTTGGGAGGCTGAGGCAAAAGGATTGATTGAGCCCAGGAGATCAAGGCTGCAGTGCCCCATGATGGCACCACTGCACTCCAGCGTGCGTAGCAGAGTGAGACCCTCTCTCAAAGAAAAGAAAAAAAGAAGAGAAAAGAAAGAAAAGAAAACACTGTGCTCAAGAAACCAGTCACAATGAAAGAAAAACACCACTATGCACCACAAAAATATATTTCAGTCAATGACAGATTGCATATACAATGGTAGTCTCATAAGATTATGTCATACTTTTACTGTACCTTTTCTATGCCTAGGTATGTGTTGATATATAATCACTTTACCATTGTATTACAATTGCCTACTGTATCCAGTACAGTAAGATTCCATACAGGTTTGTAGCCCAGGAGCAATAGGCTCTACCATATAATGTAGATGTGTAGCAGGCTGTACCACCTAGGTTTGTGTAAGTGCACTCTCTGATGTTCCCGCAAAGACAAAATTGCCTAATGGTACATTTCTCAGGAAGTATTCTTATTGTTAAATGGATGACTGTACCATATGATTTCACTTATATGAGGCACATAAAGCAGTCAAATTCATAGAGATAGAAAGTAGAAAGGTGGTTGCCAGGGGCAGAAGAAAGAGGAGTTTGGGGAGTTAGTGTTTAATGGGGACAGAGTTTCAGTTTGAGAAGACAAAAAAAGTTCTGGAGATGAAGGGTGGTGATAGTTGCATAACAATGTGAATGTACTTAATGGTTGCAGTTTTACGTGCATCACAGCTCTATTCACAGTAGCAAAGACCTAAGTGTCCATCAGTGGATGACTGGATGAAGAAACTGTGGTACATGTACACCATGGAATACTATGCAACCATAAAAAAGAATGAAATCATGTCTTTTGCAGCAACATGGATGGAACTGGAGGCCATTATCTTAAGGAAAATAACTCAGAAACAGAAAGTCATATACTAATACTGCATGTTCACCCGCATAAGTGGGAGCTAAATAATGTATCCATGTGGACACAGAGAGTGGAATAGTAGACATTGGAGACTTGGAAGGCTGGGAGGGTGGAGAAGGGTGAGGGATGAGAAGTTAGCTATTGGGTACAAGGTAAACTATTCAGGTGATGAATTCACTAAAAGTCCCAACTTTACCCCATGCAATATATCCATGTAAAACAGCTGCACTTGTACTGACATGGTCTGGCTCTGTCCCCATCCAAATCTCATGAACTGTAGCTCCAATAATCCCCATGAGTCATGGGAGGGACCTCATTGTGGGGGCGGGTTTTCCCATGCTGTTCTCATGTTAATGAATAAGTCTCACAAGACCTGATGGTTTTATAAAGGGGAGCTCCCCTGCACAAGCTCTCTTGCCTGCCGCCATGTAGGACATGCCTATGTTCCTCCTTTGCTTTCTACCATGATTGTGAGGCCTCCCCTGCAATGTGGAACTGTGAGTCCATTAAACCTCTTTTTCTTTATAAATTTCCTAGTCTTCAGGTATTTCTTCACAGCAGTATGAAAATGGACTAATACATGTACCTTTAAAATTTATGCAAAATTTTTAAAATGGTTAAGAGGGTATATTTTGTTATGAATATTTACTCACTATTAAATGATTAAATTAAAACCCACACATCTGCAGTAGTCACACTTAAATGCTTAATAACCACAGACAGCTAGCAATGCCATATTTGATGGCACAGGTGAAAAGCATCCACACTGTGGTGGAAGGGTCCCCTGGACAGAATTGCTCTGCAAGGCCATAGATCAAAATGAGAAAAAAAAACAAAAAACAAAAAAAGAATATCAAATCATACCATCATCCTTTTAAGAACAGAGGTGCTGGTTAGATCCACATGATTCAGATGACCAGGTTGGTGTCTGTTTGGGGACAATACACGTCTTTCCAACTTGTAAGGAAGTTTGATCATAATTAAAATCACTTTCCCCTTTTAGGGGGACAGTGGTGTCAGAGTGTGACTAGCAACACCTAAGAGGAAAGTGATTAGTAACATGAAGTCAACCTGTAGGATGAAATATTAGATGGGGAGAAAATCACCATCACTATAGTAAACTTTATTTCAAAGCACATGGTTCCTAGACTTCTAACATTTAATACTTAAGAAAAATAGATCCTTATAATTTCTCAAAGCAAGAAGCTGGGATATAAGGTTAGCAAAGATATTAACAGTAGCTTCCCAGTTTTCAAAACAATCGAGGTTAAACTGCATTTTCTTGATGCAAAAGGGTTGATTTGGCATCTGCATTCCAAGTGTGTTCACAGACATATGAAAAAGGTAGGTGGGGCATGGTGGCTTGCACCTGTAATCCCAGCATTTTGGGAGACTGAGGCAGGCGGATCACTTGAGTTCAGGAATTCAAAAACAGCCTGGCCAACACAGTGAAACCCTGCCTCTACTGAAAATACAAAATTTAGTTGGGTGTGGTGGCAGGCGCCTGTAATCCCAGCTACTCAGGAGGTTGAGGCAGGAGAATCACTTGAAGTTGGGAGGCGGAGGCTGCAGACAGGCAGGATCACACCACTGCACTCCAGCCTGGGTGACAGAGCAAGACTCCATGTCAAAAAAAAAAAAAAAAAAAAAAAAAAACCAACCAAACAAACAAACAAACAAAATGAAGAAAAAGGTAACAATTCACATTCAGTAGAGACAAGCTACCTGAAAGAGACGGACCTTGCCAGAAACATCTTTCTCCAAAATAAAATTCTTCTATATTCATGTTCCGTATGATTACATGAAATGACATGTTTGAGAACTACTAGTTTCTCACTTACTGACTATGCTGAAGTTGACTGAAAATGACTACTGATAATCTCACTATAAAAATAAAAGGCAGCCACAACCTTTAGCAAAACGAAACAAAGGGTTTAAAAATCTATTTTCTTTTTGTTCTTTTGGGCCGTAAAGGGAATTAGTGTAATTGGAGAATGAAAAGTAGCTTATAAGAAAATTCCTCAAGCCACGCAGACAAGAAAGAGAGAAGTTAAAAACTAAGTCAGATAGCAGCTGTAATCACTTATTCCTTGTTGCATAGGTAGATGCATGATAGAGTATACATAATATATATATAATCAATATACTACATACCCATTTCTATTAACATATTGTGATATATTATTTATATGTACATATATGAATGCACGTCTACATGTGTGCATATAAAATATAATAGATATACAGTTGACCTTTGAACATGTAGGCTAGGGGCACCAACCCCTCATGTAGTCAAAAATCTGAATATAACTTTTTTTTGAGACCGAGTCTTGCTCTGTTGCCCAGGCTGGAGTACAGTGGCACAATCTTGGCTCACTGCAACGTCCACCTCCCGGGTTCATGCAATTCTCCTGCCTCAGCCTCCCAAGTAGCTGGGATTATAGGTGTGTGCCACCATACCTGGCTAATTTTGTATTTTTAGTAGAGACAGGGATTCACCATGTTGGCCAGGCTGGTCCTGACCTCCTGACCTCAGGTTATCCACCTGCCTTGGCCTCCCAAAGTGCTGGGATTACAAGTGTGAGCTACTGTGCCAGGCCCTGAATATAACTTTTAACTTCCCCAAAACTTAAATACTGATAGTCTTTTGTTGACTGGAAGCCTTACCAGTAACATAAACAGTGGATTCACACATATTTTATGTGTTACATGTACAGTCTACTGTGTTCTTACACCAAAGTAAGCTAGAGAAAAGAAAATGTCATTAAGAAAATCATGAGGAAGAGAGAATATCTTTAATATCTTTACTGTTCATTAAGAGGAACTGGATTATCATAAAGGTCTTCCTCTTCATCATCTCCAAATTGAGAAGGAAGAAGAGGAGGGGTTTGTTTTGCTGTCTTCAGGGGTGGCAGAGGCTGAAGACAATCCATCAGCTTAAGTTGATGTACACAGTTCTAACCCATGTTGTGTTCAAGGATCAACTGTAATACATATATTTCTTATAATATATTGTGATATATATGCACACATATATGTGCATATATGTATATGTTTATATCTTTACCCTCTATAATCTTTACCACCTATATCTTCACCATGATCACAGTGAGCAGGCTCATTCATATTTGAATGTCAGAGTAGCAAGTTCAATGGTCAGAGACATAGGGACAATTGTCAGACATGGGGACGACTGCTGCCCAATGAAGCAAGCACTGGCTGCCTTCCATGGACCATCTGCTCTGCAGATGAGATCCTTCCAGTGTACAGTGAAAAGGCTCTAGCATGGAATCTCATGACTCCATGTGTGGTCGTCAGACAAGTCAATATCAGCAGCCCAAAAACCTTGTGAGAAACTCACAACCTCTGCTGAGTCGGAATATGCATTTTAACAAAACCACTATGTGAGCTTTGTGCACATTCAAGTTAAAGACTCTGTGGACTGAATGAACTCCAATTTTCTTAGACTGTAAACTCAGGTGGTTCTCTGTAAATGCTGTAAAATTAAGTGGAGACTCCCAGCTTGGTAAGGACAATGTCTATGCAATATCTGCTGTGTTTTGGCAGTTGCCAATAAGTCAAGGACATCCCAGGGATGGTGGTCCCGCCAGTGTCGGCTGCTATCAGCCATTCTAAATGCTGTCCCAAGTAATAAAAACTGTTGTGTTCTCATCTCACTTGATACTAGAAGTCTCCTTTTGGCTAATTAATTTGCAATTTGTCCACAGTAGCAGAAAGTCTTTAACTAAGTTCTTTTTAATTCGACTTTTACAGATAGAGGAGAAAAAACAAAGACCAGATGATCATTTTCAACACTTCTCCAGGTTGAGAAGGGTGATTCCATACAATCCAAAAGAAAACCACAAAAAAGCACTAAGAATTCCTTTATTTGAAGGGATGATCAATACCCTCCCTGGTGTGATGAAAAATCCCTGCTTGTTGATCTCTATGTGGCCACTTAATATTTACAAAAATTTAAGTGAGTAGAATAAATTTAAGATACATTTATTTCCTAATCTAAAATTCTCACATTTTATGACTTATTTCACAAAATGGTTACAATAAAGTAATATGCCATGCAGAGTGTTATATGAATGTTCATTATTATGATTTTTTTAAAAAAAGAAATGAGATCGTGAATGCTTTGATATTCTACAGGAAGATTTTAAAATTCCATAGAGGGGCAGTGAGTTTTGAAAAAGCAGTCAGCATTTTTCAAAGACGCAAGGTAAGCAATCCATTGTGTATTAACAAACAACAGGCGACATGACCATACTCACGCTCACATCTTACTCCTTAAAAGACATACCTTGAAATATTAATGCACCTAAATTGAATCTTCTGGGAGGCATTGGGTCTGGACTTCTTTTCTTTTTTCTTTTTTTAACTTTGAAGTACCTGTGATGGTAAAGAGAACTTTGTATCAAGGGGCTTTCAACCCCTTCACTGTGCAATTTTTAGATTTACTTGAATTCTCTATTCTCTTTAACCCTTATCCTCTGTTGATAAAGAAAAAGAGAGAGAGAGAGAGAGAAAGAAAGAAAGGAAGGAGGAAAAAAGGAGGAAGGAAGGAAAAATGAGGAAAGGAAGGAAGGAGAAGGGAGGGAGGAAGGTAGGAAGGAAGGAAAGAAAGAAGGAAAGAACGAGAAAGAGAAAGAAAGAAAGAAAGAAAGAAAGACGGAAGGAAGGAAGGAAGGAGGGAAGATCCTCTTTCAATACAATGGTCATGATTTATTTGTTTAAACCTGATCATTACTTTAGTCTAAAACAAGAAGGCTAAGATTTTAAATACAAAACCAAAGGCAATTGTGTTAATGTTCTATTTCTTTCTTTGATGAATATCTTGTTAACCTTTTCCTGAGACTAGGAAAAGAAACAGGCAGACCTTTGCCCTGTATGATTCTAAAATACTATCTTGACAACGTCACCTCCCAGCTCAAAGCCTCGGATAATTTATTCTTACCAACTTTCTCTGTCTCTCTCCCTTTCATAGCTCTCAGCCAAGGCCAAGTAGCCATCTCCCTCACATGCTGGCGCCAGTCAATCTTCCTGGTCTTATGCCCTCTAGTATTCTAGCTAGAGAAGGCAAAACGTGTAACTCTACATCTACACATCAGAACTCTAAATGCCTTGTAGCAATTACAGATCTAAATAAAAATAGCAATTGAATTGCGTGGATTTTAAAAGGGAGGATTAAACAATTTTAAGTAGTTATTCTAAGAATCTGCTGACATCCCTATATAAACTATGACAGAAGAAGACTGCCAAACTGGTTGGAATAAAATGGGAATTAGACATGGAACTGCAAGAAAAACAAAGTAGTGTCTTTTTCTCTGTCTTTTTTAAAATTTTAAAATTTCTAAAATTGACATATAAAAATTGGATGTGTTTATGGGGTAATAGTGATGTTTTGATACCTATGTTGTACAGTGATCATATCAGGTAATTGGCATATCCATCATCTCATTTATCATTTCTTTGTATTGGGAAAATTCCTTCTAGTTATTTCAAACTATATAACATATTATTGTTAACCATAGTCATCCCACAGTGGTATAGAACAGCAGTTCACAACCTTTTTGGTACAGGGACTGGTTTCATGGAAGACAATTTTTCCACAGACCAGGGGGTTGAGGGGTTGGGATGGACAGTGGGGATGGGAGAGAGAGTTTGGGGATTGATAGTTTGGGGATTCAAGCACATTACATTTGCTGTGCACTTTATTTTTATTATTATATTGTAATGTATAATAAAATGATTGTACAACTCACCATCATGTGGAATCAGTGGGAGCCCTGAGCTTGTTTTCCTGCAATTAGGTGGTCCCACCTGGAGGGTGATGGGAGACAGTGACAGATCATCAGGCATTAGATTCTCATAAGGAGTGTGCAAACTAGATCCCTTGCATGTGCAGTTCACAATCTGGTTCGCACTCCTATGAGACTCTAATGTGGTTACTGATCTGACAGGAGGCGGATCTCAGGCAGTAATGCGAGCAATGGGGAGTGGCCGTAAAGACAGATAAAGTTTTACTGGCTGCTGTGCGGCCTGTTCCTGACTCCTGGTATAGAACACCAGAACTTATTCATTGTATCTAACTGTAGTTTTGTATCCTTTATCCAATCTCTCCCTATATTTCTTTAGGTAGCTGCTTGGGCAAACATCACTGATGCCCATTTTCTTTAAAACCTCAAGCAGAATGTCTCCTGCCAGCCTGAGCATCAACAACAAGACATTCTTGAGGGTTTTTTTTGTTTTTTGTTTTTATTTGTTGTTGTTGTTTTACCAAATTAAACCCAAACCGTGGACAGTGCGTCTAGGAATTGATGGCTTTCTTAAGCTGTGTGCACCATTCTTACATTATTCTCATTCTATTGTGCTTTGATTTAAGTTTTTAAACTGGTATGTGTTGAACAATAATACAAGGAAAGCAATCTTTTTTTTTTTTTTTTTTTTTTTGAGACAAGATCTCACTTTGTCACCCAGGCTGGAGTGCAGTGGTGTGATCATGGCTCACTGCAGCCTTGACCTCCTGGGTTCAGGTGATTCTCCCACCTCAGCTTCCTGAGTATCTGGGATCACAGGTGTACACCACCATGCCAAGCTTCAAGGAGGGCAATTTCTAGAAGGGCAGGCTTTGCCAAATGGTTTTACCTCTGGCACTCAGACTCTGGAAAGGAATTGTCTTTGAGAAAGTCCACAGTCTTAGACAGAGGAACAGGGAATGAACAGAGCTGCCTCCATCCCAGATAGAGCTTAGCAAAGAATCCAGGAGATTCATTGGCCCCAGATCCTGTGTGGTCAAGTCTTCATAGCAGATTCACCACCTTCTAAGTCTCTGTCCTCTCTGAAAACTATAACTATGGAGGGGTAGGACTTATTTCAGCTGGGACCATGGTACAGAGGTTGTGTTATATACAGAGCTCCTATTCATTAGAAATAACACTGACGGGAAAAGGGAACACTTTTACACTGCAAGTGGGAATGTAAACTGGTACAACCGCTATGGAAAATAGGATGAACATTCCTTAAAGAACTAAAAGTAGATCTACCATTAGATCCATCAATCCCACTCCTGGGTATTTACCCAGTGGAAAATAAGTCATTATATGAAAAAGACACTTGAACACACGTGTTTATAGCAACAAAATTTGCAATAGGGAACCAGCCTAAGTGCCCATCAACCAATGAGTGGGTAGACAAAATGTGGTACATATACACCATGGAATACTACTCAGCCATAAAAAGGAGTGAAATAATGTCTTTTGCAGCAACTTGGATGGAGCTAGAGGCCGTTATTCTAAGTAAAGTAGCTCAGGAATAGGAAAACCAAACATTGATATGTTCTCACTTATAAGTGGGAGCTAAGCTATGATGATGTAAGGGCATAAGAACGATACAATGAACTTCAGGGACTCGGGGGAAGAGTGGGAGGGGGGCGAGGGATAAAAGACTACATATTGGGTACAGTGTACACTGCTCGGGTGACAGGTGCACCAAAAATCTCAGAAATTACCACCAAAGAAGGTATCCATGTAACCAAACACCACCTGTACTCCAACAAAAATTGAAATTTAAAAAAAAGAGAAAAAAAAGCTATACTGACATATTAGCAGATGAACCGTTTACAGATGAAATGATGTTATGCCTGGGCTTTGTTTCAAATACTACAATGCTGGAAATTGTCAGAAGTGAGAGAGTCTAGGGTAAAAATAATGATAATAATAAGATGTCCAAGAAATGGTTAATCACTAAAACTGGGTGATTCATGGGATCTCATCATATTATTATCTCTAATTTCATGTATATTCAATAGTCTATAATTTAAAAATAAAAAGAATTTAAATTATCTCTTTCTTGCAGAAAAACACTCTAGCCAACCTGGCCAGAAACTCAGAATAAAGTTGGAAAAAAATCACATTCAGTAATGATGGATCACAGTTCTCTCACTCATATTATTTTCAATGTGGGTTTTTATTATTATTATTTTAATCAGCAATAAATATATTTGTGAATAATGAAATTTATTTTGCATTCTGTATGCTTCCTTTAGGCTATATTTCATAGCACTTTTTACAGCAATTAATGCTTATTCCTTGCTATACCATTTTTTTTCAAAAATAATAATAGCATTTTACCCCTCCTACCAGCAACGATTGGAATGTCTCACTTTACTCCCCAGCTCATAGAGAGCAAGTTTTGTTTTCGTTTTTGCGATCACTATAGAGTTGCAGTGTTTCTAGTTTTAAATTAATTTTACTTCCTTTACTGTAAAATAATTTTTTCTCCCTTGTCACATTGAGCTTTTTTTTTTTTTTTTTTTTTGAGATGGAGTTTCACTCTTGTCACCCAGGCTGGAGTGTGGTGGTGTGATCTCGGTTCACTGCAACTTCCACCTCCCAGGTTCAAACGATTCTTCTGCCTTAGCCTCCTGAGTAGCTGGGATTACAGGCGCCCACCACCATGCCCGGCAAATTTTTGTATTTTTTAGTAGAGATGGGGTTTCACCATGTTGGTCAGGCTGGTCTCGAACTCCTGACCTCAGGTGATCCGCCTGCCTCGGCCTCCCAAAGTGCTGAGATTACAGGCATGAGTCACCACACCTGGCCCACATTGCACTTTTGTTTGTGTTTTTTCCAGGTGATCTTCCTGTAAAAGGTATTATCCATATGTACCAGTCACATTTTTTCCAACAGCCTTTCCAAACCAATTTCCTCTTGAATTTTATTTTCTTTGTATATTTTAGATACATTATGGCCATAATTACCTAACAAGCTTAAGAAATCTGTTCTCTTTCACCAATTAAATTAGATCAGGGCTTATTACATCCATAAAGGAAGATATTTAGAATCAGTATCTTCAAACAAAAACCAATCAGCCACACTTCATAGTTAATTCTGTTTCCTTAGGATTTTAATGACTGAAAAGAGAAACATCCAAAAATTCCACATTCCTGGCTTGCCTTAGCAAGGTGCATGCTCAGGCTTACAGAGATACAAGAAATGTCCAAAAGAGCTTACCTCTGTTCTACATTGGACTATATCATAGTAAAGTCATGCACTCTGAATTGGCTTTGCTTTCAAACCAGACATAGGAAACCTGCCAAGGTGTATGACCATCACCCAAGATTATATTTATTCATTTCTTAGTCAGACTGTCTTGCTTTTCTTTCCTTCTCAATCCTTTTTATTCTCCCCTTGTTGATTTTGTGTGTGTGTGTGTGTAAAAAGGTAAAGTTCTCTGTAAACAATCATCTGATCCAATTCTGCTTTGTTTTTATTTTTAAAAGTACAGCTTACTGTAATTTTGTTGTTCATCTTGAACACAGAATTTTTTTTAAATACTGTTACTTATGCATGTATCTGGTAGTAATCAATAGCACTATTTAGCAGGTATTAAAGTAAATATAACTGGTAGAATTTTGTTGTGCCACCCTGCACTTGGATTACTTCCAATCGTTTACTATTACAGACAGTGCTACACTGACTTTCCTTTTATATAGCACTTTATGTAAACATTCAAAAGGCTTAAGGCATAGGCATAGAAAATTCACTAGACATTGCTCAATTATTCCCCAATGGGTCATACGAATTTTTGCTTCTCTCAGCAGTGTAAGAGAGAGAATTTTCTTCAAATCTTAACCAGCATTTTATAGTTCATGCAACACAGAGGTTTTTTCATCCTTCAATTGGATATTTTCTAGGTGTCATTTCTGTGTGTGCTCCTCCTGTGTGCAACATATTTCTGAAGAATTTGAATTCAACTTGTCAATCTTTACTTTCGAATAGGTGAATATAATACATATGAACACACACATACATGCAAACACACACCACATGCAAACACACAGACACACACATACAGCCACGTGCTAATTATTCATTACTTTGAATAATTTCTAACGATTATTTTTATTTTGTGTTTTTTACTCTCTTTTTGCTTCTCCTTTTCTTCCTACTACTCTTCTTTCTTTTGGATTAATTTTTAGTTGTTGTTTTTTTTCTTTCCTGCTTCTTTGGAATCTATATGTTTTATTTTTATTCTTTTGGCAGTTACCATTACATTTTATTGTAAATATTGAAATGGATATGATTTTAATATCATGTAAATAAGTTATTTCTAGAATACTCTTGACTATTATGGATCTCTTACGATAACTAACGAATGATGGAACTCTCCATTGTTCTTACAACTCAAAAGGTGGCCCATTCTGTATTTGAAACTTTATTAAATTCTAAGATATATTTTATAAACTTACAGACATGTCATTGTTTCTCATATTCTTCTCTCCATATGGAGAATTCCACAATTATATGAAATTACAGAAATTTATCTTTTCTATAAGTTATATATTCAAATAATTTAGTCTTTTATTAAAGATCATGTTAGATTCCTATATATACATATATATAACATATATACATATATTATATATATACACATAAATGAGTCTTTATTTTGTCTTAATCTACAGTTTCACCACATAATCTCTACATGTGAATTTACCTATTTGAAAACTGCTGAATACTTTTAAAAATTGACATATAATAATTGTACATGTTTCTGGGGCACACAGTGATGTTTTGATACATACAACATCTAGTGATTAGTCTAGGATAATTAGCAAATCCATCACCTCAAACTTTATTGATCATTCTTTGTGTTGAAAACATCCTTCTAACTATTTGGAACTACATAATATATGATTGTTAACTATAGTCACCCTGCTGTGGTATAGAACACTAGAACTTATTCCTCCTATCTGGATGTAGTTTTGTATTCTTCAACAAATCTCTCTGAATTCCCTTCGTCCCCCTACCCTCCTGGCCTCACTATCATCTCTTCTACTTTCCACTTCTATGAGAGCAACTTTTTTTAGCTTCCACAAACGAGTGCGAACATGCAGCATTTAAACTTTTGTTCCTGACTCATTTCACTTTTAATCTGAATTTTGGACCTTTCTTCAATTCTAGAAGATTATTAGTAATTATATTTCTAAACATTGCCTTGTCACATTCATTTCATCATTTTGGAAATTTCAAATATTTATATAGATCATGGAAACTCAATTTCCTCACCATTTCTTGAATTCACTGTTTCATATTTTAACTTCTGTGTCTTTTTTGTGGTATCCCTTGAGTCTCTTTCTTAGGAATATCTTCTAATTCACTAGTTTTTGCTTCAGTTATATCTGATGTAGAATTTGTTTTGAATATATATATGGTTTTATATAAATGACTGCATTTTTACTTCACAAGAATTTCCATAACCATCAATTCTGCTTAATTTAATCAAGTTTTGATTTCATATATATCTTTTTAGTGGATAACATTTCTTTTTATTATTATTATTATTATTATTATTTTGTTTTTATTTTTTTGAGATGGAGTCTCGCTGTGTCACCCAGGCTGGAGTGCAGTGGTGCAATCTCGGCTCACTGCAACCTCCACCTCCCAGGTTCAAGCAATTCTCGTGCCTCAACCTCCCGAGTACCTGGGATTGCAGGCATCTGCCACCACACCCAACTAATTTTTGTACTTTTAGTAGAGATGGGTTTTCACCATGTTGGCCAGGCTGGCCTTGAACTCCTGACCTCAGGTGATCTGCTCATCTCCGCCTCCCAAAGTGCTGGTCTTTATTATTTTGACTATTATAAATATACTTAAGGACTTCTTCAATATTTTTAATAAGAAGATCTCTTTGCCTTGAGTTATTTTAGGTCTCAACACTGATTTTTGATGCTGTCATTCCTAGAATTATATTTATTTATAGATTTTGCATTTCTTATTCACTGTTTTGTGTTGATGGGGAGTATTAAAACAGCTAAATGAGAGGTTATTAAACTGAAATGGTTCTGATGCACTAGGTTCTATGGAAGCAAACCAAAAGCTTTCATCCTTCATTTGGAAATTTTCTAGGTCAGACGTGGATTTAGACATTTCTTTTCATAATTTGTCAGATGTAGATTTATATATTTGTTATAATTGTTCATTTCCTCTAAGTGGCTAATTTATAGGAAAACAAAACTTTAGCTCAGCCAGTCATAAATGGCCAGCTGAGCACTGGTTATATCGTCTCAAACTTTCTATAGAGATAGTCCAAATAAGGTCAATGCTTCAGCTTTAACCAATCACATTTTTTTTAATGCTCCCCTCCTGCCTTCATCCTATAAAAGCCTCTTTCATGCTCCTTCAGCTGAGCCCCAAACCACTTCCCATGTGAAGTTGCCAGATTGATGAATCCCTGTAAAAAACTCAAATAAACTTTTTAAAATATGAATGAGCCAGGATGCGTCTCCGAACAGTTTGGATGTGGTTTGAGATTGCTTTTTTTTTATTGGTTGACTTGCTCTCTATCTCTCTGAGAATTTGTATTCCCCATCTCCATGCTTGCCTAATGTGGTTGCCCCTGCCCACCCACTCCAGGTCGAAAACCAGGTCTTTTTTTGTAATTTTTATTTCAGTTTCAGGGGTCCATGTGCAGGTTTCTTAGATAGGTAAATTGCGTGTCACAGGGGCTTGATGTACAGATTATTTCATGACCCAGGTAATAAGTATAGTACTCAATAGGCAGTTTTTTATTCTTACCCTTCTTCCTCCCTCCACCCTCAACTAGTCCCCAGCATCTGTTGTTCCCCTCTTTTTTTCCATATGTACTCAATGTTTAGCTCCCACTTATAAGTGAGAACATGTAGTATTTGGTTTTCTGTTCCTGCATTAGTTCTCTTAGGATAATGGCCTCCAGCTCCATCCATGGTGCTGCAAAGGACAGGATAGCAAAGACATGGAATCAACCTAGATGCCCATCAAAGGCAGATTGGATAAAGAAAATGTGGTGCACATACACCATGGAATACTACACAGCCATAAAAAAGAGCAAAAACCACGTCTTGTAATGACATTGCAGTTGCAGTGTCTCACTTTCAGCCTTCCACACAACACACTTTTCTTTGAGTTCTCATTGTGAAGCTGGTTTTTGATTTTCCTCTCTGTAGCATCACGTCATGCTTAAAATTGTAGCACCTGTGCAGCTCAAAAAAAGATGTGTTTTCCTCCTTTTTCAAAATTATTTTTGAGGTGAAACTCACTGTCATAAAATTAAATATTTTAAAGTGTATAGTTCAGTGACATTTAGAACATTTACAATGTTGCACAATCACCTCTGTCTAGTTCCAAAATATTTTTATCACCCCAAAAGAAAACCCTGAGCCCATTAAGTAGCCACTTCCCAATAACCTCTCCCTCAGCCCCTGTATACTATATTATAATAATATAATATAATATAAATTTGACTATATTGTTTAATGCTGATATTTTGACAGGCAATTATCCAGGCAACCACCAAACCTCTTTCTGACTGTATGAATTTACCTATTCTGGAGAGTTTTTATAAAAGGAATCATGTAATATCTGACCTTTTCTGTCTGCCTTCTTTCACTTAGAATGAAACAATGTTTTCATGCTATTTTCAAATCAAACTCTACTTTGATTTTTTGCCCCCTTTCTCAGGGTTGTGAGAACCGTTTTCATCACAGATATTGGTTTTACACTGCATCCTGGCTTTTTTCCCTATTTGTCCTGAAAGACATTTAGAACTTAGCCACGACATCAACAGACCTCCAGCACCCTCTACCTGTCTTCTGATCCAAAGTCAAGAAAGCCCAGGGCATCCAACCAACTCTCTAAAATGCCTTTCTTCCTTTCTTTCTTTCTTTTTGGAGTGTATTTTTTCTGGAATGGAATCTTCTGCATTTTATTAGCCTTGCTTTGTGTCTTGTGTGGTGGTGGGGAGTAAGTCAGTGCTTATACTGCTGTGCCATCTTGTCCGGAATGCTCTCTTGTATATCATTATTAGCATTAAAAGCAGCCAGAGGGCTGGGCGCAGTGGCTTATGCTTGCAATCCCAGCACTTTGGGAGGTAGAGGCTAGAGAATTGCTTGAAGACAGGAGTTTGAGACCAGCCTGGACTACAAAGTAAGCTCCCATCTCTACAAAAAAAAAATATATATATATATCTATATATTTAAAAAATTAACTGGGCATGGTTGTGTGCATCTATAGTCCCAGCTACTTGGGAGGCTGAAGTGGGAGGATTGCTTGAGCCTGGAAGTTTGAGGGTACAGTGAGCTATCATGACACTGCACTCTAGCCTGAGCAACAGAGCAAGACCCTGACTCAAAAAAGAAAAAAAGAAAAAGTAGCAGGATGTCTCCTAATAGAACAGCTAAAATACACTGTGCATCTGTAAAAGTCAAAAGTATAGATGTCCGTTCATCTCTGCATTTCTTGTATATAGTGCAGATCTAGTACATGCAAACATCAACAAGAACTGCTCACAAACAAATGCATTTCAAGCAAACAATTCAAAAAATCTCCTAGAGACATAAAGAATTGCAGAGGACATTATTTCATATTACAAAATTCTATGCTCTTCTGTACTCAAAATCCTTTTATCATTCTTTGCTTTTTCTCTTTTGTGCATTTATCACTTTCTAGCATATGGCAGTCAATCATTTAATATATCTACTTTTATTGTTTCTTATGAAATCCAGAAGTTAATGTTGAGTGATGAGATTTTTGTCTTCTTACTTTATTCTTTTATCTTTAGTGCCTGTATAATTGCCTGTCAAAATATCAGCATTTAACAATATAGCCAAATTTATACTATATTATACTATATTATTATAATATACTATGTACTATACTATATTATTATAATATACTATATATTATACTACATTATTATATATATAATATAATATATATTATATATTATATTATATATATTATATATAATATAATATATATTATATATTATATTATATATAATATATATAATATATATTATATAAAATATGTACTATATACTGTATTATAATAATATAGTATGTTGTATGTATTATACTAATGATAGTATATAGTATGTATTATACTAATGATGTGCGATGAGATTTTTGTCTTTCTAGTTTATTCTTTTACCTTTAGTACCTAGATAATTGCCTGCCAAGATATCAGCTTTTAACAATATAGTTGAATTTACATTATATTATATTATACTATATTATTATATATGGTATTATGTTATACTATTTTGCTGTATTACATTTGACTATAATATACTTATATTATTACAATCTCTTATATTTTACTCAAACCTACCTGCCCTCATCACTCTGCCCTCATCACCTACATTTAAGGATTCAGATACATATCTGCATCTCCCACTTTTGTCCATCTTCCTTCTCATAAAGTTGTCAAGAACCTCTTAGTTTTTAACTTACAAAGTCATTTGTGACACATTTATTGTTTAATTTTATTGTAATGTTTTCAATTAAAAGACTAATTAAGTTTCTGGCTGTGTACCAGAAAGTAAAACTCAAAGTCTCTTAAGTGGTTATCGAAGACAAGTGATGCTGATTATAGTTAACTTCCCCCATAACCTCCTGACGTGGCCAGGCCATAACAACTAGGTAAGAGCCACAGTTCACAAGTGACCTGTCAGCCTTGCTGATCAGAGAAGCTAAATAAGAAGAAAGTGTGTCTGACCTTCCTCCAGTCTCGAGTCAAGCAGGTCACTGGGTTCAGATTTTTAAAGTCATTATTCCTGTCCATAAAATGTTTTCCTTCCACCTGCGATATGACCACTGGGCTTCCACCATGACAATTAGGAGCTCGGGAAGTCCGATAAATACAATAAAATGAACAGAGTAGCCTTATGCTCAAATGCCTGCAGCCTCAGTTTATAAACAGCACGTAGTAAGAAGTCTCCCAGCCAGTTTAGTCTTCTTCATGTTGGGGATTTTCGTAAATCAGAATGGCAAGAAGAGATGTGGCTTCTCAGATGGACAAGTGAAAACTCTTATTTCTCATCATAGGCCAAAACGCAGAAATTTGAACTGTGAGACCATGGGGGCAGGAAGTAATTCATCAACGAATGTTTCAGTGTAGAGAAAACGAATCAATTTGGGGAAAAGGGATGCCTGCCTAAAAAAAAAAAAAGCGTGCTCAAAGAAGAGAAAATTAATATCCCAATATTATGACAATGAAGCAAGTATTATTTGTGGTTGGAATAGTTACGTCCAAGACCATTCTTCCCAGAGCTAACTGTTGGCCCTTGGTTAATCACAGCTATTTGCTCTCCTTATCATGGTCTGATAAACATCATCTCCAGAAAAAGTCTTCTCACTCCTCAGATTTGTAGGTAGAAGTGGATAGAAATCAGATTAAATTCTAGAAGTCTGTTTACAAATCATGTGCTTTTAAATCCAAAATGAATAAGAGAGGTTTAACCCTACAGTGTTCTGATATATATCTACCATCTACCCAAGTGGAGTATAAATCAATCTCTTAAAAGTTACAGACCATATTTTTCTCTTTATTGTGGATGCATGTTTTTTAAGCAGGCATCCCTTTTCCCCAAATCGAGCCATTTTGCCTATAATGAAAAATTAGTTGATGAATTACTTCCTGCCCCATGGTCTCCCTGGTCACTTCATCACTGGGGGCACTGAATTCACTTTCTTTCCATATATTCAAACATGCTGAACCTCAGAAAACAGCTAAAGCAGTGATTCTCATTCGTATTGGAGATTACACCACAGGGAAACAGGGCAGTGTGTAGAGACACTTTTGGTTGTTACAACTTGGAGGCTGCTACTGGCATCTAGTGGATAAGTGCCAGAGATGCTGAAAAACACACTTCACAGGACAGCTCCTACAGCGATGCAGTATGCCACCCAAAATTCAATAGTGCCAAGGTTGAGAAAACCTGATTTAAATGTTCCCGGGTAGCATTTCACTAGCTTTGCATATAAGATATCAAAGGAACAACTTCATTTTCTCCATAATTAATTAATGATAGGTTTATAGCCATCTCATGTTGATATCCACCCTCTATTTTATATTCCTAATGCTTAATTCTACTTTCCTTCATATTATTTTGATTGTTTTGGATTGCATACAGCTATCACTTTGTATTTTTCCTGTATCATCCTTGATCATTCTTCTTATATTTGTAGGTTTGAGGCTCATCAAATCCATATTTGTAACACCTTTCATGGTCTTCACATTTCATGTAAAGAAACTTCCTCACCTTTACTTTCCAACATCATTGTGTTTTTTTGCTGACTGCCCCAGTTCAAACTCCCACGACTTGGCTACGGGTCCCACACAACAGAGTTTATAAAGAAATCTATTTCTGGAATATAGATACTCATATTTCTTGAATCACCAAACTGGAATAAATATGCAGGTATGAAGCAGACAAGATCAAAGGAAGACAAGAATTGCTGCTTGAAGGCTGTCATTGTTCCTCCTTTCACCACTGGTGGTGTTCCCGCCAAGTTTAAATTCACCAGAGCCCAAGAACTAAATAATAAACTCACATGCTGGAAGCCAATTTTCACCCGCAGTCTACAAATACACTCTGAAATATGGGATGAAGGGTAATGTGCCCACCTCTGTGGTTCATCTTTTGATAAGCAGCTGTTTTGAATTAAGGCCTTATTATGTTGACACAGGACAGACATGTCCTGAAATACATAGAAGGAATTCATAACTGAGCTACTGGGAAAATCTACCCCCACCTTGGCTCAGACGAGATCAGTAGCAAACTTCCTTTACAGACTGGGCTCAAAAATCCAGGATGATATACAGAACCGTAGGCAGAAGAATCGTCAGTTTTCTAACTAACCCATCATATCAAAGCAGATGTATTCTCTCCGGAAAATGCAGATTGCAACACAGGCAGCATGTGGCCACCTCCAATCAGCAGGGGGTACTTCAAGCACAGGCAGGGATCCCTATTGTCTGTTGCAGACATAATTTTACACTTGATTACACTCCACGGAAGACCAATTTATACATCCCGGCCTCACTATTCATGGGTTTCATTGTAAATTCATAGAATGTTTTGCTTAGGAAAGCCCTCAGAATCATAATATACATAGAAGAGTATTCTGGGTTAAAGAACCTGCCCGCGATCCCTCCCCAGGTAATAACAGCGTCTGGATGTGAAACCTTCTGACTTCTATTGGAACACAATGCTGTTTCTTCTCCATTCCTCTCTCCCAAGATGTAAACTCCTTGATAGCACAGTTCAGAACATAAATGTAGGTGTGTTTCATTGTAGTTATCACAGCATTAGGTATTTGTCAGCTGCACAATAAATACTTGTCAGAGTACAATTAAGGGTAAGAGTCAGCTTCAGACATTCTGCAGTTCTGCAGAGGGGCAATGTATTCACTCTCATGCTGATTGCATCATGCACAGATTCAAGACCAGGATTCTTTACACAGATCTATGACCAGATGCTTTGAGGAAGCAACTAAAGGCAACCCAATGTCTAGGCGGCACTCCTGCTGAAGAAGCCAGGTTGAGCCTGGACTCATCACTCATAGAACAGAACAGAAGCAGGAAGAGATATTAGCATCTTCCCCATTTGAGAATTTTCCCACCAAGAATGTCTTAGTCCATTCAAGCTGCTATCACAAAATAGCACAGATTGAATTGCTTCTAAACAACAGACATTTATTGCTTGCAGTTCTGGAAGCTGGAGTTCAAGATCAAGCCGTGGCGGATTCAGCGTCTGGGGAGGATTTGCTTCTTGATTTAGATGACGTTTTCCGGCTGTGTCCGCACATGCTGAAAAAAAAGAACTGTGTTCTCTTTTCCTCCTCAAGGGGCACTGTGCTATCATGTATATGATAGGTTTTTGTTGATGGTTCTTGACTCAGCTCCCATAGCCTATGTTATAATGTTGGGGCGCTTTAAGTCTCGGAAGACAGAATCTCTCTCCCTGACTTTCTCCTGCCTTACTTTCACCAACCCAAGGCAGGACACTATTTTCTCCTTGGGTTTCTTTTCTTTACTTTTCTTTTTTTTTTTTTTTTTTTCCTTTTGAGACACAGTCTCACTCTGTAGCCCAGGCTGGAGTACATTGGCGCAATCATGGCTCACTGCAGCCTCCACCTCCTGGGCTCAAGCAATCCTCCCACCTCAGCCTCCCAAGTAGTTGGGGCTACAGGCATACACCACCATTCGCAGCTAATTTTTGTAATTTTTGTAGAGACAGGGTTTTGCCATCTTGCTCAGGCTGATCTCAAACTCCAGGCTGAAGTGATCTGCTCACCTCGGTCTCCCAAAATGCTGGGATTAAGGGCATGAGCCACAGCACCAGGCCTTTCCTCGGATTTGTGATTGTGGGGCATAAGACCCTCATTTGAGAAGGGGTCCTGCCCCATACCCAAGAGGAGGGAATGCTGTAGAGACACAGCAAGAAGAATTTGAACAGACAGACGTCGCTGGGTTCCCCTACTCAGTCTATTAGTGTTAAATCATAACCCTTTTGTCCAATCACATTTCTACATGGTAGTCAATCATGCCTAACCAATGAAGTCCCCATAAAAACCCAAAAGGACTGAGTTTGGAGAGCTTCTGGATAGCTGAACACATGGAGTTTCCAGGAGGGTGGTGCAACCCAGGAGAGCATGGAAGCTCTGTGCCCCTTCCCCCATATCTTCCTCTATGCATCTCTTCACCTGTGTCCCTGGTAATATCCTTGATAATAAACTGGTATAATTGTGTTTTAGAGGTCTATGAGATACTCCAGCAAATCAAACCCATCTACATAGGGAGTCATGAGAATCCAACTTGAAGCTGGCCAATCAGAAGTTCTGAAGGCCCAGACTTGCAACTCGTGGGAAGAGGGAGCAGTCTTGTGGGACTGAGCCCTCAGTCTGTGGGATCTGATGCTGTCTCCATGTAGAGTGTCAGAACTGAATTGGAAGACACCCAGCTGGTGTGTGCTGCAAAATGGCTTGCTTGCTTGCTTTGTGTGGGGAGAAGCCCCCACACATTTGGTCACTGACATCTTCTGTGTTGATTGTTGTGGTGTGAGAGCAGAGGAAAAACAATTTGTGTTTGTGTGGTGGGGCGGGGGCGGTTTCCACTCACAGGAACTAATCTCATTCATGAGGGCTCCACCCTCATGACCCAATCACCTCCCAAAGGCCCCACCTCCTAATACTAATACATCGGGGATTAGGTATCACATATGCATCTTGGGGGAAAAGAAAAGTTCAGGCCATAGCAGAGTTTTCACTGCACTTCAAAAACATGGCTGTGGACCTTTATAAATAAAACCGCATGTGAATGAAAAGAGAAAGCAAATACGCAAACTTTCCAGGGAGCAATGAATCACTAAGCCAAGGGTATTTTACTGCATTTCCTGCAACAGAGAGAAGAGTGGCTTATATGAGTGGTTGTTAAAATATGGTTAAAGACTAAGAATTTTGTAGAATTTAGGGAAGTACGGAACCCTTATAAAATATTTCTTTCTTTTAAGAAATATGCAACAAACCTGCATAAGTACCCGTGAATCTAAAATAAAAGTTAACAAAAAAGAAATCTGGGCTGGGTGCGGTGGCTCATGCCTGTAATCCCAGCACTTTGGGAGGCCGAGGTGGGCGGATCACCTGAGGTCGGGAGTTCGAGACCAGCCTGACCAACATGGAGAAACCCCGTCTCTACTAAAAATACAAAATTAGCCAGGCGTGGTGGCACATGCCTGTAATCCTAGCTACTTGGGAGGCTGAGGCAGGAGAATTGCTTGGACCTGGGAGGCGGAGGTTGTGGTGAGCTGAGATCAAGCCATTGCACTCCAGCCAGGGCAACAAGAGTGAAACTCCATCTCAAAAAAGAAATCTGAATTTGATATCAAAGAACAAACAAACAGGAGAAGATTAGAAATTAACTGGATATTAAGTTATATGGGCTTTTCTGAGAACAGAGTAGTAAATATGGGCTTCAGTATTTGGGAATGCCAGAATAGTCACATTGGAGTTCACACCTTCAAAGTTAATAAAGATTGTGTCAGATTGTTTTATATAGAGAATGTTATGTGTCAAATTATTTTCCCAAAAATGATATGTTGAAGTCCTATCCCCCAGAACCTCAGAAAGTGACCTCCTTTGGAAATAGGGTCTTTGCAGATGTAATTAGTTAAGATTTGGTCATACTGGAGTCAGGTGGGCCCCTAATTCACTATTCCTGATGTCCTTATAAGAAGAGACACAGGGGAAGACCATATAAAGATGGAGGCAGAGATGGGACTGAGGCAGCCACAAGCCAAGCAATGTCAAAGACTAATGACTACCAACATCTGCTCAGAAGAGGCAAGAAAGGATTCTCTGCAAAGTTTTGGACAGAGAGGATATGCCTGGTTGACATGCTGGTTTCAGACGTCTAGTGTCCAGAAGTGTGGGACAGACTGGGTATCTTATAATAAATTATTGTCATAAATATATTATAATAAATAAACAATAATAATTATTATTATAAGACACCCCGTTAATAGAAGTGTCCATTGTTAACAGGCACTGATACAATGAACTATCTAATTTATTATATAACAATTTATTATTGCATAACCAGAACTTAACATAAATACAATACATTTATAATACGTATAATAATGTATCAAATTAATACATTATTATAGGCCTAATAATAAATATTATAAGACAGCAGGCACTGATGGAATGAACTAATTTATTAAATAATAATTTATTATTAAATAATAATTTATTATTTAATAATAATTTATTTTAAGACAAATATAGTAAATATAATATTGATTATAATAATTTATTACATTAATAAGCTATTATAGACAGATAATACTAAGTAAATTATTATTATGAGAAAGCAAGCATTGATGCAATGAACTGATTTATTATGTAATGTATTATAAATGTATATCTTTATATGATAGTTTATTATTATATATTAATAATTTATTTAAAGACAAATATAATAAACGTCATATTTATAATAAATTATTATTATAGACATATAATAATAAATAAATAATTATTATTATTATAGGACAGCAGGCATTGATGCAATGAACTATTAATATCTAATTTATTATATAATAACTTATGATATAATAATAATTTATTTTAAGACACTTATATTATAATATTTATTATTATATTAATTTATTATATTAATAGTAAGTGACTATTATGGACAGATATTACTAAGTAAATTATTATTATAAGAAGCAGCCATTGATGCAATGAACTAATTTATTATATAATAATTTACTATCATAAATATATTATATGAATTTATTATATAACTTATTATCTAAGTTTTTATGACAAATGTTATAATAAATGTTATATTCATAATAAATTATTATTATAGACATATAATAAATAAATTATTATTATAAGAGCAAGCATTAATGCAATGAACTCTCTGATTTATTATTATATAATAATTTATTTTAAGACACATATATTAAATGTAATAATACTTATTATACACATACAATAAATGTAATGTTTATTATAACATTTATTATATTATTATAATAAATTATTATAAACAGATAATAAATTATTATAAGACAGCAGATATTGATGCAATCAACGGTCTAATTTATTAAACAATAATAATTTTTTATAGACACCCAGTCTGTGGTACTGTGTTATAGCAGCTGTGGAAAGCTAAGACAGAGGGTGAACATGAAAAGGATATTGTGTCAACAGATTCAGTTGACTGCAAATTTGAATTTCAGAAGCCTAAGATGTTATCTGCTCCCTATTTGGCCACCCAGACTTTCTGCATCCTGTAGTCTAGGAATAACATCTTTCTTCTTGGTCAAGCCTGGAGTTGCTTCGCTGAGTAGATCTTACATGTCCAGCAAGGTGTCATTTTCCCACTTGCATTCCCCTAAATAAGTCAGGAACTCTGATAAGCAGCCATAGATTCTTTAGCATTTCATTGATGCTGATAAAAATGCCACTTCTCCATGACTTTTCTCTTTAGCATCTCAATCAGACTCTAGAGAGCCTGCAATTACTGCTGTAAAAGTTATTCCCTGCATCTTAGTCCACAGTTCAATGTGGCATCTTTGATTAAAGCATCCCATCACCATCTAAAGCTATCAAATGGTACTTCAGAACAGTTACTTGAATTTTATATCTGTTTCAACTGAATCCATCCTCTTTCAAATTGTAATCAGGCATAGACTTGGCTGGGGGAAAAGTCATCTTAATGCCCACAATTATGTTGCTGAATGGAAAGCCCAGTAATACCTGTATCTCTGGAGGACATGGCCAGATATTTACTTCGTGGCATAAGCATAGGTGTGAAATGCTTTTAGCTTTCATGTAGAGAAGGAGAGCTGATGGGAGAAGCTGAATATTTGCTTCACCTTGTTCCAATTCCTTGAATTCCACAATCATCACAAATGTATGCTCACTCTCCAATTTAAATACACTTTTTTTTCCCCATATGCTAAGCAATGGGTATTGGACTCGTTTCCTAGGGTGAAAGCATAGGGCCAAATCAAGCTGTATATTCCCCAGGAGTAGTCAGGAAAGAAAAGACTCAGAAATGTTGTTAGGGGTTGAACTGGGTTTCCCAGAAATCTATTTTCCAGTCCTAATGTCACGGGATCTTTGGGGTGTTGCTTCACCAGCCGGAAACCTCTGTGGCCATTGATGCCTTCTACCTGAGTATTGCTCACACCCACTGGCCTCATTCTGCCCACTCGGCCCAGCAGGGTGTGCTCAGTTGGCACTACCAGCCTGGATCCCACACCTGCCAAGGACGAGCCACTAGCACAGTGGCAAGGAGTGTGTGGGAGAGCAAGCACGAGTTCCAGCCACTGCACACAGCTAGCCATGCCAGGGTGGGAAGTTCCAGGCGCCGGCACAGGTGCTGGCTCCATGTGAGGCTGCAGCTACAGCAGATGTACTGTATGAGGCTTCCACTGTAAGCACCCACATCTAGATGAGGATAAGGGGAACTTGGTGGTTCCCAGAAGCTTGGAGGTGCCAGGAACCACAGAGCCGCAAAAAAGTGTCACAGCCCTGGATCAGGGAACCCCTAGGTCTGGGCTCCCTGAAGAGCTGCAGTTCTTCTCTCTTTCTCGTCACGCACAATGTGGCAAGCAGTGGGGCGTGTTTCAATTCTGTTTGTGTTACAGCTCTTTCAGTCCCACCATTTGGCACATCCTGAGTTCCTGTCCTGCGTCCAGGAAGAATGAGGGACATGAACATGAGCAAAGCAGAGAGGAACCTCATTGAGTGACAGAACAGCTCTCAGGTGACCCAAAGTGAGTAGCTCCTTTCCACAGGCAAGTTGTCCTGATGAGTGTCCAGCTCTCAGTGGAGAGGAGACTCACAGTGGGCAGCTCCTTCCCACAGCTGGTAGTCTCGGTGTCTCTTCAAGTCTGGCTGAGTCTGGGGTTTTTGTGCACTCAGAAGGGAGAAAGTGCATGCTGATTGGTCCATGGGTGGCCATGGGTGGGCCCAGAAACAGCACTCCACCTGGAACTCCAGTCTACAGACTCCACCTGGAACTGACAGCCTGGACCCCATGCTTCAGGCTGTCTCTGGCTTGAAGGTGGGGCTTCACTGAGGACCCACCCCTTTCCACCCAGGAGCCTGTCTGTGTCCAGCCACTATCAGTCATGTTGTCCCTGGTGCCCAGGCAGTTCATGCCGAAGGGCACATGCAGGCCCACCCTGAGCCACCCTCAGCCCCTTCCTTGGCCTCCCTCTCATGCTCATCGGTGCCCAAAGTTCAGAAGTGGCTGAAGCAGCAAGAGGCTGGCATGTCAGCACTGCCCTGAGCATGCACACACCTGGCCGGTTTGTGACAGTGCCCAGGCTTGGCCTCAACTTTGCTCCAAAATCAGAGTGGATTCCAGGAGTGGGGAGAGGCCAAGCAGTGGGAGCAGGCACTTCTGAGCCTGCGGGGCTACAGGAGACTTCCTGGGCCCCTGAGAGTGCAAGGATGATCAGGTCCACAGCTGCAACTAGGCGGCTGCAGCTGCGCCCAGGAGGGTGGCTCTCCCACCCCACCAACTCGGAGGGAGGAAGGGCTCCCACTTGTTCCTGGCTTCTGCCAGCTCAGTGGAGCATACAGCCCTGGCGGTGCCACCACTGCTGCAGTCAGCATCTTTATAGTGGCCTCTCAAGATGGGCCGCCGCTGCCATCACTAACATGCAATAATTCAGAAAATGACCTTATTTGAAATTAGAGTGGTATGGTTTCACTCTGTGTCCCTGCCCATATCTCATGTTGAATTGTAACCCCCACTGTTGGAAATAGGGCCTGGTGGGAGGTGATTGGATCATGGGGGCAGATTTCTCATAAATGGCTTAGCACCAATCCCCCCCACACCAGTACTGTATAGTGAGTGAGTTCTCATGAGACCTGGTTATTTAGAAGCGTGTGGCACCTCCCTCATCTCTCTCTTTGTCCTGCTCGTGCCATGTGAGACGCCTGCTCTCACTTTTGCCTTCCTCCATAAATAAAATCTCCCTAAGGCCTCCACAGAAGGAGATGATGCCATGCTTCCTGTACAGCCTGCAGAACCCTGAGACACTTAAACCTCTTTTCTGCTTAAATTACCCAGTCTCAGGTATTTCTTTACAGCAATGTGAAAACGGATTAATACATAGGGGCTTTGCAGATGTAGTCAAGTTAAAGTGAGTTCATACTGGATTAAAGTGGCCAGGCATTGAATGACTGGTGTCTTTATGAGAAAAGGAAAAATTGGATATACAGACACTCAGTAAGTACACCATGCAATGATGGAAGCAGATACAGGAGAGATCCGGCCACAAGCCAAGGAATGCCAAGAACCACTAGCCATCACCATAAATTGAGAAGGAGGCACAGAACAGTTTCTCCCTTCAAGCTTTCAAAAGGAACCAATCATGCTGTGACATTGATCTTGAATTTCTGGCCTACAGAACTGTGAGAGAGAAAGAAAGAATCTTGTTTAAACCACACTGTTTGAGGTCATTTGTTATGGCAGTTTCAGGAAACTAATAGAGCAGGGATTAGCTTTTCAAAATAGTACCCATTGTCCAAATGTGACTATTGATCCCTTGAAATACAGATAGTCTGACTGAGAAACTAGAGTTTTAAATTTGATTTAATTTTATTTCATGGTAGAATAGTCACTTGTGACTATTGGATGCCATATAGGACAGTCTAGTTCTAAAACAATTATTCAAGTTGGCTGGTAGTGTGTTCTCCCAAAGTCAGTGAATCATCTAGTGTTTGTAAATGCCCTTCACATCCATGGATGGTGAGCTGGAAACGCTGTAAACAAACATTTAATAATGTAGATTTATGTGGCTGAAAATAAAGTGCTCTTATTTCAAAATCATTGTTCACAGAAAACAAAACAAAGAAACAAAACAATGATGTATGTATGTGTGTTTAAAAGATGAAACATTCTAAAGAGAAAATCATGGAAGCCTTTTTTCTCAGGTGCAGAGTATAGCAATGAAATGGATTGAAATGTCTTGCAGGTAAGAAGTTATAAATATGGGCTCCATAGATGCAGTAACAAACAGCCTAACATTCCTGCCTAACCTGAGTGTTATTAAGAATAAACAGAAAACACAAACATAAATGCCAGGTCTTGTTTTAGTACATTCTGAGGATTGCGATATATATGACCTTGCGTATGTCTCTCCCTGCAATTACCACTCTAGACTTCTGCTGTTTAAATTTCTTCCTTTCATAACTTCTCCCCTCCAAAATCCTCAAAAGTTAGCTAGCCTACTAGCCCTTTTGGAATTATTTCAATTATTTCTAGAAGCAGTTTATAAAAGGCCCTTTCAAGTCTTTAAAATTAGCATGAGAAAATTTAAAGATCTTTGTAAGGCTTAAGTAAGTAATTTAAAAGATGCTTTCATTATGTGTCTAATAGTAAATGTTAATATGAGAACACCTTTGGATTTCTGATGTTTGGATTCATTGTAACGCGGAGTTCACACCAAAACAGATCTGAAAAGTAACCAACACAGCAGGCTTTGATGCAATGAACTATCTAACAGAAACAAAATGGAATGTACAATTCTGGTTAAAAAAAAAAAAAAGACTTCTTTTTTGTAGTTTCATTTATTCTGATTAGGTGTCTAAATCTTTTAACTTAATGGTAAAATGGGTCTACTTCTCTTGATTGAGGGTCAGATCTCCTTGGGGAAGCCATGTCGAACCTCATCTAAGTGTCCATTATTCTTTCAGCTGCTCAGTTTGCAAATGGCTAATGAAATACTGTAGGAAAGGAGGGTTCGACTTTTCAAAATGGTTCAGATACGAGAAAGAAAAACGTTTAATTGATACGTATATAATAAAGGGGGAAAATGAAGAATCAGACACATTTGGGAAGGCAAAAATGTAGGTTCCTTCGGAAGAGACTCACACACACACACACACACACACACACATGCCTTAAGAGAATTTATTTTTTATTTATTTTTATTTTTAATAGGAGAAAAGGCATGCAAATTTATTCAACGTGTATATATGGGAGTTCTCAGAAAAGGAGAATTTATTTACTTATTTATTGTGATAAATGGTTGGTTTCTTGAATAGAAAAAGATTTATAGTGGGCTTGTAGAGAGACCTGAATTAGTACTACAGCAATTTATTCTATCATCGAACCTTTATGAATAATGTATAAAGGGACTCATGGGCAACCTGGAGACTTGTCTTCATTGTCCTAACACAGCTAAAGAAGACAAACCCTAGGAAACTCAAGACACATTAGATTCCACAGCCAGGATCAGATGGGCTTCAACTGCAAGAACTGGAAAACTCTCTCATCTGCACGGGGAGAAAAGGCATTTGAAGACATATGTTGGGACAGTCATCAATATTCTTGAAACTAGTCTGTGTGTGTTAAGTCACGTATCACACTTTAAATGTTATTCTCAGTCCACCCCCATTAAAAAGTGTGTTTCCTACCTCAAATCCAATCATCAAAGATAGATGAATGAGAAAAAATGAGAAGGGGGCCGCCACATTTTTACAGTAATAACAGTGGTGATGACAGCCCTTTGAACTTCACATTTATGGACTGAATGCTTTAAAGATAAAAAATGTTTTTAAAAAACTTCTTGTAAAAAAAAGTTTTTAAAAAATTATTAAATGTTTTTCTTAAAAAAGCATCTCCATTGAAAGTTTATTATGAGTTCTACTAAAAAGGGGTGAAATTATTGTCTTTAATTTTTCTCAGAAAGATATGTATATGTGTGTATGTGTGATTTTATAATATATTGATAACATGGTAATTTTCTTTGTAGACAAGCCTATTTTAAATAAATATATGTATGTATAAACACACACATATACAGCTATATGTAAACAAACCCAAAGATATATAAATTAAATATATAGAAATAGTCTTTGAATATTTCGTTTCTCCCCTGTTAATGACACACTTCCTCTGTCTCCCCTGTTAAGAACACATTTCCTCTGTCTCCCCTGAACCCTCAGGGGGACACAATTTTTGTTCCTCCTATGTGCAGGACACACTTCGGGTTTCTCCCTTTTTAAGGACACACTTCTTGTTTCTCCCCTAGGCAGGACACATTGCCTTTGTAGCCCCTGTGGGTAACACACTTGCAGTTTCTCCCCTATGCAACACACATTTTCTCTTCCTCCCCTGTGCTGGACACACTTCCTGTTTATCCCCTGTGCAGGACACACTTCTTGTGTCTCTGTAGTGCAGGAAACACTTCCTCTTTCTTCCTTGAAGAGGCCACACTTCCTGTTCTTCCACTGTTATGGACATACTTTCTGTTTCTCGCATGTGCCTGACACACTTCCTGTTTCTCCCCTCTGCAGGACACACCCTAGGCTTATTCAATAAAGATCAGTTAAGTGGTTTCTCTAACAACGCTAATGTGGTCATTCACTAGTAAATTAAGGACTATTCTTTTGTCTTCCTTCTACTGAATTTGTTGTCAAGGAGTTAAATGGCTATCTCTATTTAGATATCTGAAATCCATTTATAAAGTATATTACTGACTCCACTAGAGAAAGCTGCATAGAGTGACTGAGTTTAGTAAACAAGGGTTTGAAAACTAATCATGTTTCTGTTGAAGGCCAACACAAGGGTAATAAACTTTCAAGCAGAAGGTCTATAACAGATTATCATGGAACCAATGAGCCATCATTTCGCCAGCCTCGGAGGTGAAGGCAATGTTTTCACCACTTATTTAAGCATCGGTTGGTCACTGATAGAAACCAGAAGCCAATTAGAATGACTCAGAGATGAAGTACATCAAAGCTATACTGCTTTCTTGACTGATTCTTCATTTTTATCATGTCCTTGAGTGAGTTCCACAAGGTATGAATTTCCCTTGGCTTCATAAGCAAACTCCAAATTCAAACAGAATTTAGAACAATAGCACTACATGATATATGAAACCAACTAAACCACTTTGGTTAAAGTATAATATCTCCATAACGGCATTTAACTACATTCACTTGGTAAACTCGCCATGAAATACTGAACAATAAAGTCCAAAAGTAATCATTGCTTCTGTATTTTACTATAGACAAGCCAGTAATTCTATAAGATAAATTGATTGCAGGATAAGTAAGAGAAAAATTAAAGATAGAAAATATTCTTATCTTTCTTAGTCCATGGAAACTATTATTGTAAAATGCATCTAAACAGGATGACCCTTAAAATCTAGTAAGTACAGCCTTTATTTTGTTCTTCTTAAGGGAAAAAACACACCAAAGAAATCTATATTATTGACCCCTTAGAATAAACTGAAAGCAAATATTTATTTTATTTATTTATTTTGAGATGGAATCTCGCTCTGTTGCCCAGGCTGGAGTACAATGGCATGATCTTGGCTCACTGCAATCTCCACCTCCTGGGTTCAAGCAATTCTCTGCCTCAGCCTTCCGAGTAGCTGGAATTACAGACACCCACCACCATGCCTGGCTAATTTTTTTGTATTTTTAGTAGAGATGGGATTTCACCATCGTGGCCAGGCTGGTCTTGAACTCCTGACCTCAGGTGATCCACTTGCTTCAGCCTCCCAAAGTGTTGGGATTACAGGCGTTAGCCACTGCGCCCAGACTTAATTGATTTTTAAAATAAATATTGCAGTTTCAATGCTTTAGACGCTTTAAGACAACTGTAATGCATAATGTAATTGAAGAACTAAAACTTTTAAAATCTTAGGCTGTATGATGTAAGCTTACTGAGTCAGGGATTTATCTTTTTCATTTTTGTGCTTCTTACAACATTTGCAACCGACCCACTCTCTATGAAGCACTTACCTTACTAAATGATGTTAAAAAGAATTCAAATGGAGACAGCAAATTAATTTTAAAAATGCAAAGAGTACATTTTTTTTAAAAAGAGCAACACTTAACCATGTAATATTTTAAATGACACAAACAACATTTTGATTTATATTAATTTAAAGACAAGGTTTTTCATCATTCAATCTGCTACACTGTTCTGGATACAGACATACACATTTATATGCATATTTATATTTATATCCATATTTAAGCTTTACATATAATATATACATGAGAATCCATACACAATCATGTACAAGTCTTTTCCTATAAGAAAGGTAAATGATGATTCATGAAGTTTTATCCAAAAATCACAACATTTAACAAAGAAGGGAAACTTTGCTTAGTTGTTCAGACTGCAGGAAAAGAGGAGAACGAGACATTTAAGAAAGAGGAAAGCTTGCATGTTTGTAGAAAGCCACAGTAAATTTCATGTCACTCCACACTATGCATTTTACCAATGAAACCAAGCTGTCCTAGACCATTCCTCTCTATGGGAGGGTTCCCTCCCGGCAGTGCCAGGTGATGGTAGCAATTTCTATATTCATTTACTTCATATTGCACCACATCATTTTCAAAATGCTTTCATTTGCACTATGAAAATATTTATAATTTCAAAAACAATGAGGGATGCCAAATGACCTTTTTCAGATTACAAATATTAGGTGTTGGACAAAATACTCAAATGCAACATATCAAACCTAAGGACTTCATGTTCCCACTGGATTAGACTTATAGTCTTGGTCCACTTGCATTGATAGAAGTGGTGATCGGGATTGCATTGTGCCATCAGAACTTCATTTTGGAAACTAAGAAGCTGAGTGGTTTAGAAAAATTATACAACACACCCAAGTTCACTCAACAACTACAGGTAAGAAGAACAATACAAATATGCTTAACCGTATGGTACCATCTCTTTTTTAGAGATCATTGTACCACTGCCAAAGCATAATGTTCAAACAGCGAAAAACCTATCATGGAAATACATGAATAATTTATACCAGATATTTACCCAACACATTAACAAGGGGTATTCGTCAGGGTTCTCCAGAGAAACAGAACCAATAGGATCTATGTCTATATGAAAAGGAGTTTATTAGAAAGAATTGGCCCACATGATCACATGGTGAAGTTCCACAATACGCTGTCTGCAAGCTGGGGAAGAGAGAAGCCGGTAGTGGCTCAGTTTATGTCCAAAAGCCTCAAAAGTAGGGAGTCAGATGTTTGAGGGCAGGAAGCATCCAGCATGGGAGAAAGATGAAAACCAGAGACCCAGCAAGCCAGCTTCTCCCAGCTTCTTTTGCCTACTTTCTCTAGCCACACTGGCAGCTGATTGGATGGTGCACACCTACACTGAGGGTGGGTCTTCCTCTCCCAGTCCACTGACTCAAATTTTAATCTCCTTTGGCAACACCTTCACAGACACACCCAGGAACAATATTTTGCACCCTTCAATCCAATCAAGTTGACACTTAATATTGACCATCACACCAGGCACACAGCAAAATGACACAGTTGACTTAAATAAGCCTTTGAGATACAGATATTTACATAATATGAGGGAAAACATGCAGAAATCATTTGGGTAAATTATATCCAAAAGTAGTTAAAACTTCAAGGAGCAACACAGCTATAACCTTTGAGGTCATTTTATTTTCCTACCTGTCACTAACCATTTGCAACTTATTAGACTTCTACAAGTTAATGCGTGACTTCTCATAGTCTAAGCCTTAATTCATAATTAGTGAGTCAAAGAAAATTACCTTCATTTCAATAACTAAAAACAAAATTGGTGGCCCCATTAAATCAATGTTCCTATATATCGCTGAAGAGATATGCAGTCATTCTTTGGACCTGTTTCCATGTAGGAATTTTTTTTCTATATACCCACATCTTTATGATATTGATTCACAAGAGGATGAAAGTAAATTTCAGCATAGCTTAAAAGTCAGGATCCTTATAGATTTATCTTTAATGTCAGAGTATTGAGAACCTCATAGTTTTTTGATACTCTTTATTAGAGGAAAACAGACCAGCCACATATGAGTAAATAATTTAGGGGGTTTTTGCATGGATATTCAGAATATTCTTGACTGAATGGTTGCAATGAAACTATACGCAAGTGAACAATGTGAATTTAACACCCCAAAAATCTAAATACATTGTAAAGTACAACTTAAGTATCCACTTACTTCATTTTAGGGAAGATGTCCTTTTTTGAAATCTATGATCTACTACTGGCAGCTAAACCTGTTAGATTGCTATCACTTCTTTACATACCCTTTTAACATTCAGTTCAGAGTCAGTTTCATACATTCATAAGTTGAATTATGAAAGTCATCATTTTGTTTGTGACTCCAGGCTGCACCTGGAAATGACCTATGTACTTTATATCCCAATATGTAGAAAATAATCATTAGATATAATCCTTTTGTTTCACACTTTTCAAAAAACCTATTTAAAAAAACCACATCAAGCATTAAAGCTTACAGAAAATAATATTTCTTGAAAGAGCTGTGTTTGGAAGATGGAGCAATCGTGCTGATAATAGAAACAGCTGATTAAAAATGTGGCCAATCATGAAATGGTTTTATCATTATTCATTGAATTTTTATTCACTATTGAAAAGAGAGACATCAGCCTAAGCAACATAGTGAGACCCCTTCTTTAGACACACAAAAACTAGCCGGGTGTGGTGCCATGCACCTGCAGTGAGCTATGATTGCACCACTGCACTCCAGCCTGGACAACAGAGAAAGACACTGTCTCTTTCAAGATAAAAAGAAAAAAAAGGAAAAAGAGGGACATCAATTTATTATAGTTTATAATATAAATTATTAATTTAATTCTTCATTAAAATTTTAATGTGCATAATTTATAATAAGTATTAAGATTATTAATATTCTATACATAATATATTTGTTATCACATAATAAATAAATATATCACATAAAATGGACTTACATTATTTTGGAACTATGGTGGCCTCAGAATTCAATCAAAGTTTTATTGATGTATATCAGCCCTATGAAATTAAGAGACCATTTTTATGTTTTTGTGGTTTGTTAATTACAGCCATGAAAATTACATACTAATTTCTTCACTCTACCCCTCAATATCAGGTTGTAGAACTGGGATTACATTGGTTAATATCCATGGTAGGCCATGGTGTTGAGCAATTTTCCAGAATCATTCCAGTGAATCAGTTAATAAATCAATTGGCATACCCTCCCCATTTTACAGATGAAAGACTGAGGCATAAAAGATTAAGTAACGGCTCAGAGCCACATGGACAGTTCATGGTGGGAGAGATACATCTAGGCAGTCTGACTCCAAAAAATGACAAATAACTAAACAAAAAGAGACTCAAGGAGCTTTGAGGCTGATGGAGCAGATAGGGATTTGAAATGGAGCAAGCAGATGGAATTAAAAGAAAATTGGCGAGAGGCATCTGAAATGCAAGATGCTGTGGATGAAGAAGAGGGAGTGGGCAAACAGAGTGAATTGGTCTAGGCTGGCTGAGCAGTCACCGAAAGGATGAATGGGAGCCACCGGGGGTAGCAAAGGCCTAGGGGATGTGCAAGGAATGTTAGATAACCCAAAAGACAGCAGGTGCAAAAGGAAAGTAGCTGCAGAGAAACAAAGATCCTTGTAGTTATCATGGGGCTTCTCGTGTTCTCCTCAGGCTAGGGGGTCTCTTTCTTAGGATAGGGTTTAAGCTGGAAGAAGTCGGTGGCAATTTACATTTGAATAAGTCCCTTCTGGTCCAAAAGCGGAATTTGCTTTACTGATGGCGACAAGCGTGCAAAGATTGTTTCAGAAAACAATGCCCAGCTGTAGGAGACATACCATGAAGCAAACCCCAGGAATAAGCCAATGGACATTGTTTTCAATGATTAAATCCTGCCCCTTTTAAACCTCAGGCATTGAGACTATATTGCTCCTGGACTTGATTTAAACTCTAAAAGCAGGTGGAGGGAAACGAAAAACTGGCAAGATATTTTTAAAATGATAGACCTTCCTTGTGGAAACATGTGTCTACCAAGCGGTAGTAAATATCTTGCTTTGTCATGTCAAAGGGTGAGTTCTCTGTGGAGTGTCTGTTGCTCATAAAGCTGTTTGTGCCTCAGGACTGGCCAGAGGCAAGACTCAAGTTTCTGTGACAGGTGTCTATGGGGTGTACGTTGATGTTGCCAGGGTAGCATTACAGGAGAGGAAACTTTCTATGGAACAGAGCACCCACATGTGAGCACGCACTTTGATCACCTGCAAAGACGCAAAACTCGAGTAAGCAAAGAAAGGTTGTGAGGCTATACAAGGAATTCTCAAACACCTTTATGTTGATTTTTGAGGTAAACAAAACATTACAAAGTACCATCTTTCATATTCCAGACTCTTCTAGATATAAGAAAAAGGTTGACGCTTTCCCTGTGGCTGTTTCTTTTTTTCTTCTTGTAAACATATAATAGCTATGCCAAATATTTTGTTCTCATAGTCTTTGTCTCTTGCTCCATGTAAACATCTGTTCTTCCATCTTGCTGGTAATTGTTTGGGGAAACCATTTCTTTATAGTCCATTCTCAGCCACCTTTCAAAGTCAATCTACTCTAGATATAACACCTTCTGTAAGTCCTTGGCAATAGAGACATTAGCTTGAGCTTTAGTTCACTTTGTTTCCTTTTACCTTTGGAAATTTTCCCAAATTTCAACTTTCTTTTGACCTCCCACCCAGACCTGCTTATGATCAAGAAACAGACTCCTCTTCACCTCTAGAGATGTGGAGGCAGGCACGGGAGGTAAAGAGACTTTTTCTTCCTCTCCTTCCGTCTCAAAATGTCCTGCCCACTTATTACCTCAGCGCTCGCCTTCTATCAAAAAGAATGCCATTCAATGAGCTCTCTCTGAGGACCCCCTGAAAACAGGCTCAGAGACGTCTCTGCTCTGCAGGCCGTTTGAGCAGGTCCTGAATTTGTGCTCTCTAGACAGTAGATACAGAGAGAAACAACAATGCCGACAGATAAGCCATTTCATTCACAAAACCCAGCTGTCACTTGCCCTCCCAAGAGATGTCATGCCTTCCCAACATCACCTCCTTCATCTCAGTAAAAGAAAATCCAATCCAACTGTCTTCAGTTAAGAAACTTCTGTGTTTTCTTTTTCTTCTTCTTTTCTTAGGTATGTGGTCAGGCACGTTCATGAGTCCATGAATATTTTAAACCTTTACTAATCTGAATTGTCTACTTATTCCATGTAAGTGAAGTGTTGTACAGGCGGAAAAATCTAGTCACTATTGTATACCTAGGGGAAAATCTTAGGTGAAGTCCCTCAAGGAATCTGGAAATATCCATTTCATATAGTAACACATAAGGCTGCTTTTCAAAGGAAGTCAGTATGCCCAAATGGTATAAGCCCTTGAGTGTAACTGAAAATCTCTACCACTCTTAGGAAGAAAAAGTATCATTTTATTATAAAGTAAAACTAACTACATGACTTCACCATAAATTCATTATCAACAAAATTATATAATTAATTTTGTTGTTTCTGACTTGTTCTTATTTATTTATTATTGATGTATTTTTAAATTTTAGATTCAGAGGATACCTGTGCAGGTGTGTTACAAGAGTATATTGCATAATGCTGAGATTTAGCCTTCTGTTGATCCCGTCACCCAAATAATGAACGTGGTACTGCATAGAAAATTTTTCAGTCCTTGCCCCCTTTCCAATAGGAAATTTTTCAGTTTCCAGTGTCTGTTATTTCTGTATTTATGTTCCCATGTACCCAATGTTCATCTCCCTCATAAGTGAGAACACGCAGTATTTGGTTTTCTCTTTCTGTGTTAATTACCTCTGCGTTTTCTTAATTTCTTTTCTCTTGAAAATATTTTAGCACCTAAAATTCAATGGTACTCATTGAGAGACTTTGCATGAAGTTGCTGAAGTAAGAGATTTGAAAATGCAAACAAATGAATTAGTTATTTTTTATTTACTTAGAAAAGGAAGCAGCCAGAGGGTATTAATAGAGCAGTTGTCATAAAAAGTAACCATTACTCTTATGCCACGTGTTGTTATGACAAAGTTGAGATTCTAAGTGTGTTACTAAAGCAGATCAAAAACTTCCCATAATACTTAGATGTTTGTTTACATCATTATCCTTCAAGGCTTATTTACCTATAAATTGTTATAATATTTATAATAGAAAGCTTCATTTGCTAGAATGCTCACTCTAGAAAATGTTCACTCTGCATCTAAATTTGGAAACCATATGTTTCTTGAAGCTGGAAGTTGCTCACTTACCTTGTGATAATTCACTGTTGACTGTGACCTCATAGACCTGAAAATGATTGGTCAAAGAAGGATGAAAGGCCGGGCACAGTGGCTCACGCCTGTAATCCCAGCACTTTGGGAGGCCGAGGCAGGCAGATCACGAGGTCAAGAGATCGAGACCATCCTGGCCAACATGGTGAAACCCCCTCTCTACTAAAAATACAAAAATTAGCTGGGCGTGGTGGCATGCACCTGTAGTCCCAGCTACTCAGGAGGCCGAGGCAGGAGAATCGCTTGAACCTGGGAGGTGGACGTTGCAGAGAGCCGAGATCGCGCCACTGCACTCCAGCCTGGGTGACAGAGTCAGACTCCATCTCAAAAGAAAAAAAAAAAAGAAGAAGAAGACAAAAAAAAAAAGAAAAAAGAGAAGGATAGAAGTCTTTGTAAATTCTCTAGGAGTAAGGAAAATAAATACAATTTCAAGTAAAACAAGTCATTGATTCTGAGAGATTAAAGCATGCTGCACAGACTTGTTTTTTATATGACTGAAAGCTAATCAACCAGCATTATTTTAAAATTAGAGAAATTGATTCACAATAGTAAAAATATGTAATCAACCTAGGTGCCCATCAACAGTGGATTGGATAAAGAAAATGTGGCACATATACACCATGGAATACTATGCAGCCATAAAAAGGAATAAAATTATGTCCTTTGCAGCAACACAGATGGAGCTAGAGGCCATTATCCTAAGCAAATTAATGCAGGAACAGAAAATCAAATACTGCGTGTTCTCACTTATAAGTGAGAGCTAAACATTAAGTACTTATGGACGTAAAGATGGAGACAATAGAAACTGCAGGGTCGGGCCAAGGGCTGAAAAACTAACTATTGGCCACTCTGCTCAGTACAATTGTACCCAAAACCTCAGCATCATGTAACATATTTATGTAACAAACCTGGGGTAATTCATGTACCCCCGAATCTAAAACAAAAGTTGAAAAAAAAAAGGAAAAACTGATGCAGAGAGTTTGATTATTAAAATGTTCTTCCATAAACGAGTTACTTATGCAGCCACCTGTCAAAATTGTATTATGCCTTCTCTTCAATTATATATCACCTTCTGTTTATTTGTATGGTAATTACATAACTAAAAACTCACCTAATATGTTGTTTAAAAGTATGTAGCTTTTTGTTCCCTGTATCCATCTTCAATGTACAAATATACTGAGGTTTGGTCTCTGAGCACATTTATAACCTAATGTTTTGCCAAGATAAAAGCCAATCAGAAGGTTTAAATCTCTTTGATCTTTGTTTCCCCTTGAAATCCATATTGGTGGCCCATATGATTCCATTGCCAACAACATTGGAAAGTCAGCTACCCCTTCCACCTCCATGAGATTTCCCCAAAAGTCCCAGATGGTTGGATTTACAGGTCTCAAGTTCTGTCAGGAATCCTGGACTCCAGAAGCTTCAGACAACTTTTAGATGGAGTTTTCACTCAATGTGGGATGACACATGCTGAGGGTCAAACCAACTTAGCATTTTCCTGAGTCACACAGGGAAGAAGATTTCTAAACTCTGATGAAAGCTTTCTCCATTCCTGCTTTGAGTTTCTCTTCTCAGATACTCATAGTAAGTTTCCCATCTCCATTCAGGGTTCTTAGTTAATTAAAACCCAAACTCCATCCTGACATTCTTCTGAATGTTTGCATGGTCACTGAAGTTCAGCCTCAAGAATTACAACTGGGGTAACCTTGGCTGGGAGAAAGGAAGTGAGAATTCTGGAACATCAGCTAATTTTGAATTGAATTGTTAAACCAATGGTGTCTCTTTATAGTATCTAATTAAATATTTTATGATGAAATATTTTTATTTGTGATAACACAAATTCCCTAATGAAAAAAGGATAATGTATCTGAATTACTGTCCCAAACAGTAATTATGTTTGTCGAGTTGGGTATAAATGTCTTTTTTCCAAGCACCTTCTAAGTAATCATGCAGAACCTACTATATTTTTCAGTTATATCACTGAGGCACAATCAACTGGATGGGTGTTTAAAGTCTGCACTTCAATACATTTTGACACTTCACCACTATCAATAAAATAAACATATCCATTAATTCCCCAAATTTTCTTATGTTCCCTTGAAATTTTTCCCTCTCCCTTTTCCGTCTTCAAACACAGGCAACACTGATGTGCTTCCTGTCACTACAGATTTTACTTTCTAGAATTTTACATAAATGCCATGGTGTGTTATACATTCTTTTTTATTTTCTTGCGTTAGTCAATAAAATTGTTTCAAGGTTCATTGGTGTTGTTTTATGTATCAATAGTTTATTCTTTTTAATTTCTGGACTGTATTTCACTGTATGTACTCATGAAAATTTGTTTATCCATTCAACTCTTGATGGAGGTTCAGGTTGTCTCCAGATTTTTGCTAATAAAAATAAAGCTGTTATTTACATTTGTATACGTGCCTTTGTTTGGGTAAGTGCTTCTATATATTTTGGATAAATACCCATGATTAAAATGTCTGAGTTATAAATCAGGTATATCATTAACTTTTAAAGTAACAGTCCCCAATCTTTTTGGCACCAGGGACTGGTTTTGTGGAAGACAATTTTTCCATGGACAAGGGTAGGGAGAGGAGGGGGATGGTTTCAGGAGGATTCAAGCACATTACATTGATTGTGCACTTTAGTTCTATGATTATTACATTGTAATATAGAATGAAATAATTCTACAACTCACTATAATGTAGAATCAGTGGGAGCCCTGAGCTTGTTTTCCTGCAACTAGATGGTTCCATCTCTGGGTGATGGGAGACAGTCACAGATCATCAGGAATTAGATTCTCATAAGGAGCACACAACCTAGATCCTTCACAGGTGCAGTTCACAATAGGGCTCATGCTCCTTTGAGAATCTAATGCTGCTGCTGATCTGACAGGAGGTGGAGTTCAGGAAGTAATGTGAGCAATGGGGAGTGGCTGTAAATATAGATGAAGCTTTGCTCATTCACCGGTCGCTCACCTGCTGTGTGGCTGAGTTCCTAACAGGCCAAGGACTGGTACTGGCTGGGGGATGGAGGACCCCTGTTTTAAAGAAACTAAAATTGTTTTCCAAAGTTGTTTCACTGTTTTACATTCTTATCAAGGATGTGTGAGTGTTCAAGTTCCTCCATATCTTCACAAACTTGCTATAATCAGACTTTTTTCTTAAAAAGTAAAATATATGTATAGTGGTATTTCATGTGGTTTCAACAGAATTTCCCTAATGACTATGATGTTCAGAATCTTTTCTTGTGCTTATTTTCCATTAGCATAACTTTCCTGTGTCTGCTCAAATGCTTTAACCAACTTTTTAAATGGGTTGCTTATTTTCTTATTATTTTTCTAGAGTTATTTATATATTCTGTATAAAAATCTTTCATCACATGTGATTTTCCTATATTTTCTCTCAACCTGTAGCATGTGCTTTCATTGTCTTAACAGTGTCTTACAAAAAAAGTAGACGTTTTTCACTTTGTTAAAATCTAATGATCAATTTTGCTAGATGGAATGTTCTACAGATGTCTACTTGCAAGTGAGTTTCTTGGAGGCAGCATAGAGTTGAGTCATGTATATTTTATTCAACATGACCATCTCTGAATTTCAATTTGGGCATTTGGTTCATTTACATTTAATGTGACTATTGATATGGTTGTGTTTCAAACTGCCATCTTGTTATTTATTTTTTATTTGTCCCATCTGTTCATGGTTTATTTTCTCTCTCTTTTTCTGCCTTCCTTTGGATTCGGTGTTTTTATGATTCCATTCTGGTTAATTGTGTTGGTTTATTGGTTTTAATTATTTTCTGTATTACTATTGTGACTGCTTTAGAGTTTACGGGTACACTTTTTTTTTTCTTATCACAGTCTAGTTTCAAATGATATCATACTACTTCACTTTTAGTATCAGAAGGTCAAAACTTCTGATACTAAAACAAAAACTGTTTTTCAGTTATTCCCTTCTGGTCTTTGTGCAACTGTTGCCATCCTATCTGTTTAGTTATGTAGTTATACCTTGAGGTGGTGGTGGTGGTGGAATAAATTCATCTCATTACTCCTTCATGGAAAAAGTGAAAGTCCACATCCAAATTTTTATTTTATATTTGTTTTCTGCTGTTTGAGGAACGGCACCAGAAGCTATTAAGATATTATCTTTCCATGGTCTCCTACTCATAGTATCTGGAAAGGTATGGAAATAAAGAGTATCAGATGTAATAATAAACTAGAGATTTTCTTGGACAAGCTATTTGGAATTTTTATTTTGCATCTTAATGTATGTAAAATAAAGTTCCACATAAACTAGTGATAACCTTTATTCACCAAACATCTATAAATATGCAAGAAAATGGGAAATATATATTACCTTATGTAAGCATTCTTTATCACCACCCCTTTTAATGAATTTTGTTATTTATAATTTTCTTTTATTTGGTATACAAATTTTGCCTGTAACTGATATACATAGATAGGTAGATAGATAGATAGATGATAGATAAATAGATAGATAGATACATAGATAGATAGATAGACAGATAGGCAGACAGATAGATGATAGATAGATGACAGATAGGTAAGACAGATGATTGATTGATATATTTTTTTCTAAGAAATAGATAGAAGAATTAATACTAAGGGTTAGAAATTATTATTTTTTTATTTTCTTTTCCCCTCTGCCTCAACCAAGCACATGCAAAAACTCAAAGCAAGACTATATAAAAGAAAATAAGATAAGAGTGGTACAGATATAGCGAACTTGAGCAGTGTTTTCGAAGGTTCAGTGGTCTACAAGATATTGAGAAAGAAATCCACAAAATTCAGAGGCATACAAATTAAGATAGCCACATTTAGCAGGATTTGTCAAACATCTTAATGGTGGAAGTGTTTTTTTGCTTCCCAACATCTTGTAGTACTTTCTGGAAACCCATCTTGGGTTTTCCCATGAATGGAAGCTGTCGGTAGCTCCTTGGTAAGCTGACATGTGACATTCACTCAAGTACTTATTTTTCAGAACCTGGTTCAAAGTTAGCACCCCATAACAATCGCTAATATTTCATGTCAACATTGTTCAAGAAAAAATAATCTATTGATCTAGATAAATAAACAACAATCAAACACATAGAAATTATATAAAGAATATTAGTCTTTGAAAGGAAGCACATACATCAACACATTGTATTAATAACTTCCTGAAAATACACTCCGCTGGCTTCTTTGTCTTTGATGTGATAACATCATTCAAATTCTTTTCATATTTTATTCTCTTCATATTCTTAAGGTGAAGAGAAAATGATTTATAATATGCTATAAACATTCAAAGAAATATCCATATATTTTATTGCTTTCATCTACATACTTGTTAATTCAAATTCTATGATTTAATTTTAGGCAAGTTTTGAATTAGCGATGATTTCAGTATACTACTTTTATTAAACCCCTCATTATGAACCACTCAGGAGCTTTTTGAAATTCACATCACCTGTCAGGTATAAAATGGGCACAAAAACATTGGCAAATGCCACCAGAACACTCAATCTCAGTAAATGAGCTAACTTAGCAAGTTGTACTTGCTTCAGACTATTTAGCAAATGTTGTAAAGCAAATTGGTTTTGTAGTAAAGGCAAAACGAACATGTTTTGCTCTTAAAATAATGTAAAACCTATTATCCAAAACAAGGGAGAAGGTAAAGATTTATGTTATCAACAGTACCATGTTTGGCCAGCTTATTCCAACTTGTATGTGGATAAAGGTTTTGTTTTTCCTTTTGAAAATGAAGCAACTTTTAGTCACTGTCACTCACACAAACAATGCCCTGCAGCATAAGATCTGAATCTTTCATGTATAAAGGTGATTTTAACAATGAAACTAAAGAGGTTAAACAAAGACACACCTTTCATTTTGCTGGTTTTCCTTTAAGATTGTTGTGCTCATATATGAAATAAACTTTACAATAATTTCAGTGACTGGTTCAATTTTCTGGCTTAAGCAATCAATTTGGTCACTGCAATAATATCAGGAATCTATGTAGACTTTTTTTTTTTTAAGAGACAAAGTCTTGCTCTGTCACCCAGGCTGGAGTGCAGTGGTGCAATCACAGCGCACTGCAGTTTCAATCTCCCAGGCTCATGTGATCCTTGCACCTTAGCCCCCCGAGTAGCTAGAGCTACAGTCTTGTGCCACAACGCCTGGCCAACTTTTGTTTATTTGTTGTAGAGATGGAGTCTCACTTTATTGCTCCAACTGGTATCAAACACCTGAGTCGAAGCAATCCTCCCACCTCAGCCTCCCAAAGTGCTGATATTACCGGCATGAGCCACCATGCATGGTCTTACATAGACTATTAAAAACAGACAGCCAGAGTAACTAAAAAAGTGATAAAGAACAGTGTTGGTAGTGAGAAACAGCACAAGAGATACACCCTCCAGTGGATAAAGCAGAGAGCAAGAAGGCATGGGTGGGGAGAAGAGAGAAGATGGAAAATGAAGTTGCCTTTAGGAAGATGGGTCTGACTCGGCTGACTCAGGAACCTTCTTCTTGCCTTTGAGGAACCCCCTCTCAATGGTCTTAGATGACCATGGATGCCAGGGCAATGTCCTCACCAAGTCCAACGTAGAACAGGGAGGGAAAGACACAGAGTGAGGTGATAGGGCTCAGAATGAGTGGTATTTGAAAGCTTAACTAAAATGTTGGGCACCAAGTGCATGCCTTAGCAATGGGGATGTTTCTGCCAGTTCTGGTTATAGCACAGATTGGACTTGTACCCAACAATCAGATGGTCATGTGATCCCTGAAAATCTGAGACAGGTCTCAGTTAATTTAGAAAGCTTATTTTGCCACAGTTGAGGAAGCGTGCCTGTGACACAGCCTCAGGAAGTCCTGACAACATGTGCCCAAGGTGGTCAGGGCACAACTTGGTTTTATACATTTTAGGGAGACAGGAGATATCAATCAATGCATGTAAGAAGTACATTAGTTCTGTCCAGAAAGGTGGGGACAACTCAAAGCAGAAGGGGGCTTCCAGGTCACAGGTAGGTGAGAGACAAATGGTTGCATTCTTTTGACAATTCCTGGGTCTCTCCTATGCATGACAAACTTCCTGTTTCTTCCCTGAGCAGGACGCACTTCCTGTTTCTCCTCCGTGTATGACACACTTCCTGTTTTTCCCTGTGTAAGACACACTTCCTGTACCTCCCTGTGAATGACACCTTTCCTGTTTCTTCTTAGTGTAGCACTCACCCGTTTCTCCTCTGTGCATGACACACTTCCTGTCTCTACACTGTGCAGAACACACTTCCTGTTTCTTTCCTGTGAAGGACACACCTCCTGCTTCTCCTGCGCAAGACACACATTCCGTTCCTTTTCTGCGCAAGACACACTTCCTGTTTCTCCTCTGTGCATGACACACTTCCTGTTTCTTTCCTGGACAAAACACACTTCCTGTGCCTCCCCTGTGAATTACACCCTTCGTGTTTCTCCTCTGTTTAGTACACACTTTCTCTTCCTCCTCTGTGCATGACACACTTCCTGTTTCACTTCTGTGCATGACACACTTCCTGGTTCTTCTCTGTGCAAGACATACTTCTTGTGCCTCCCCTGTGAAAGATATCCTTCCTGTTTCTTCTCAGTGTAGCACACACTTTTTGTTACTCCTCTGTGCATGACACACTTCCTGTGTATCTCCTGTGCATGACACATTTCCAGTTTCTTCCGTGTGGGGGACTGACTTTTTCTTTCTTTTCTGTGTAGCACATACTTTACATTCCTCTTCTGTACATGACACATTTTCTGTTTACTCCGATGTGTATGACACACTTCCTGTTTTTTCCATGTGGAGGACATACTTCCTGTTTCTTCCCTGTGCAGTACACACTTTCTGTTCTTCCGGTATGCAGGACACACTTCCTGTTTCTCCCCTGTGCAGAACACACTTCCTGTTTTTTTTCCAGTGCAGGACACACTTTCTGTTCCTCCTCTGTGCGTGACACACTTCCTGTTTCTCCGCTGTGAAGGACACACTTCCTTTGTCTCTCCTGTGCATGACATCCTTCCTGTTTCTCCCCTGTGTAGCACATGCTTTCCATTCCTCCTCTGTGCATGACACATTTTCTGTTTCTCCCCTGTGCAAGACACACTTCCTGTGCCTCCTCTGTGAATGACACTCCTTCTGTTGTTTCTCAGTGTAGCACACACTTTCTGTTTCTCCTCTGTTCATGACACACTTCCTGCTTCTCTACTGTGCAGGACACACTTTCTGTGTCTCTTCTGTTCATGACACACTTCCTGTTCTTCCCTGTAGAGGACACACTTCCTGCTTCTTTCTTGTGTAGCACACACTTTCCACTCCTCTTCTGTGCATGACACACTTTCTGTTACTGCCATGTGCATGACACACTTTCTGTTTCTTCCCTATGCAGGAAACACTTCTTGTTACCCTCCTGAGACAGACACACTTTCTGTTCCTCTTCTGTGCAGCATACACTTCCTGTGTCTCCCCTGTGCAGGACACACTTTCTGCTCCTGCTCTTGTGTAGGCCACACTTTCTGTTCCTCCTCTTTGCAGGACACACTTCCTTTGTTGCCCCTCTTCTTGACACACTTCCTGTGTCTTCCTTGTGCAGGACACTCTTCCTGTTATTCTCCTGAGACAAAGATACTTCCTGTTTCTCCTCTGTACAGGACACACTTTCCATTCCTCCCCTGTACATGACACACTTCCTGTTTCTCCCCTGTGCAGCACACACATTCTGTTCCTCCATTGTGTGCAACACACCTCCTGTCTTCCCTGTGCAGGACACACTTCCTGTTTCTCTCCTGTGCAAAACCAAATTTGTAGTTTTTTAATCCCTCACCCCCTCCCACTCTTTCCGTCAAGCCCCCAAAGTCCATTCTATCATTCTTATGCCTTTGCCTCCTCACAGCTTAGCTCCTACTTGTGAGTGAGAACATATGATGTTTGGTTTTCCATTACTGAGTTACTTAGAATAATAGTCTCCAGTTCCATCCAGGTTGCTGAAAATACCATTAACTCATTGGTTTTTATGGCTGAGTAGTATTTCATTGTATAAATATACAACACAGTTGCTTTATCCACTCACTGATTGGTGGGCATTTGGGCTGGTTCCATATTTTTTTTTTTTTTTTTTGCAAAAAAACCGCAATTACTTTTGCACCAACAACAATACTATTCTATAGGTGGAGCACACTCCTAAGTATTTGAGATACTACACCATGCAAAACAAATAAAGCTCATCTTTTATGAAATTGACGTTCTAGTAGGGGAAGAATGGTAATGAGCAAATGAATATGTCTTTATTCAGGTAACAGTAATAATTGGAAAGAAAATCCACAATATTGAGAGTGGCAAGTCAAGGAGAACTTTTGTAGAAAGTAGTTTGGGAATACCTCTCTGAAAATGTTATATTTTGAAGGAAGTGAGAAAGCACACGATGTTGATAGCTGCTGGGAAGAGCATGCAAGAACAAAGGAACAGAAATGGCAAAGACAAAACTCCTAATATAGCAGTGGGATTGTGACGTTTGAGGAAATGTGGGCAGAAGTGTGGTTGGAACACAGAAAATGGAGTTGACAAAAAGAAATGAGAGAGAATGGGAAGAGAGGTGGATGAGGGTCTTGTAGGCCTTCTAAGGACTTGTTTCTACCCTGGTGAGATGGGAATCCTTGGAGGGTTTTGAGAAAAGTAGAGGTGTTCCCTTATTCAGTTTTTAAAAAGATCACTCCAACTACAGACTGAAGGAGGACAAGGATAACAGAAAGAAGACTGATATGAGGCTATCATAACTGGCAGTGGAAAAGGCGATGGGGTATGAAAAAGACAGTATTATGGCACTGGAAAGTATTTGTTCTGGATATATTTTGAAAGGCGAGCAGATAGCGTTAAGTTGATAGATTTGAGTGTGGGTTATTCATAAAAGGGCAGAAGAAAGATTTTTAGTCTGTGCAACTGTTAGAGTAATAGTATAACTTTTTTGTTTAGGTGGGAAATATTTTGGGACCAAATTCAGGAGGGAGGTAGGACTCAAGAGTGTATTTTTAACAAGTTCATCCAGAGATGTTCAGTCAGGATCAGTGTCATGCAGCTACACCTCCTACTCCAGCAAAACAGCTCAGCCCATTGCACACCTGCTGATATTAACAGAGTCAGGAACAAATAGCAAAATGAATTTTATAAGGGGATGCTTCCAATATCTTAAAAACACCATGTACCTAGGAACTAATATAATGACAGATGTGAAGGATCTTCTCCACAAAACTATATCGTTTAGAGAAATTTTAAATGACCTTGAGATAATAAGCACAAAAATACAGTTAGGAGCCAGGTGAGGTGGTTTGTGCCTATAGACCCAGCACTTTAGGAGGCTGAAACAGGGCGATTGCTTGAGGTCAAGAGTTTGAGATCAGACTAAGCAACACAGCAAGACTCTGTCTCCACACACACACACAAAATTAAGTTTGGCTGAGCACGGTGTTGTCTCAGCTACTTTGAAAGATGAATGAGGTGGGAGGATCACTTGAGCCCTGGAGTCTGAGGCTGCAGTGAGCTACAATCACACCACTGCACTCCAGCCTGGACAACAGGGAAAACCCCTTCTCTAAAATATAAAAAATAAGAATACAATTTGCTAGAAAAAATAAGAAGTTCTAGTGTTCAGTAGCACAGTAGGGGGACAATAGTTATAAAGAATTTATGGTATATTTCAAAATAGCTCATTCAATCCAGGGCTACATAATGTCCCAGACCACGACCTTGAAGGTCTGAATATGCTTTTCCAAACAATTTCCTGAGACAAGACTGCAAGGAGGAGAATTGGATCCATAGTTAGTGATCTATTTAATGCGACAGATGATGTTTTAACTAAGTGCAATTGATTTTTGGAGGACCTCTTCCTCAGATGCAATGGTAGATGAATTTTATTTTGCTGGGCTTTGTTTGTAGTCATTAAAAGCTAAACACAATTAAAACCAAAATGTATCTGAAGCTGGAAGCTAAATCCAGACACAGTGAAGTTCAGACATTAAGTAGATGCTCCCTGACACCCACTCTGCTCCTTGGAGGGAAGAGATCAATAGAATAAAGCACTCATAATCCTGAAACATTATTTATTGGAAAGGGTAACATCAGTTCACTAAGATCAGGAGACCAAGCAAAGAGGACATTTTATGACTGCTGGTCTTTTATGAATTTTATAAATGCTGGTCATTTAAATGAAAATTTTTTTCAACTGATTTATTCAAAGCTTGTGTGCCATGGCCGGTCTAATATTTGTAGGATTAAGGTCTTAAAAAATAAAATAAGTCATCAGTTTTGATTGTACTTTTTCAGCTGGTTGGCAAGAGATTAAACAAAGTTAATTGTGGAGGTCTTTGTTTTAAAGCTAGCTAGCAGACAGGACTGATATTCCACTAAAATAAGCTTGCCTTGGGTTACTGCATCTTAGGTGATTGTGCTTTATAGAGGTTAAAGGGCAGAACCACAAACTCAGATGGCTTCCTTGGTCAGGAAGACAACTCAAATATACGAATCTGTTCAGGATGGAACAACCAGGAGCTTTGGGAACCAAAAGGAAGCCAGTTCTGAAGATGTTAAAAATTGAAGTGCTTATCACCAATGAATACACGAAGAGGGAACATAAAACTGATCTTCAAATCACACCTCTAAACCAGGTGTGGCATTCTCTTGTGGGATAAATTATTCCTCTGCTATTGGAGTAGAACTCCAGGTGGTTATAAGGCAAACCTTTATTCATATCTCATCATTCTCACCGGTAGAGAAGTTTGAATAAATTAGATAACAACTCTGACCTTCAATTCCTGATCAAGAAAATGAGCTCAATCATACTCTGGTCAAAATTAAAAAATAACAGATGTTGGCATGGAAGTGGTGAAAAGGAGACACGTTCACTGCTGGCAGGAATGTAAACTAGTACAACCACTGTGGAAAACAGTATGGAGATTCCTTGAAAAACTAAAAGAACTACTGTATTAGCCAGGGTTTCCTAGAGGGACAGGACTAATAGGATAGATGTAATATGAAAGGGAGTTTAGGAGCAAGGAAGCCAGTCCGAGTCCCAAAAGCTCAAAAATAGGGAAGCCAACAGTGCAGCCTTCAGTCTGTGGCTGACGGCCTGAAAGCCTCTGGCAAACCACTGGTGTAAGTCCAAAAGTCCAAAAGTTGTAGGCCAATGTTCGAGGGCACGAAGCATCCAGCACAGGAGAAAGATGGAGGCCAGAAAACTCAGCCAGTCTAGTTCTTCCACGTTCCTCTGCCTGCTTCTATCCTAGCTGCACTGGCAGTTGACTAGATGGTGCCCACCCAGAATAAGGCGGGTCTGCCTCTCCCATTCCACCAACTCAAATGTTAATCTCCTTTGGCAACACCCTCATAGACACACCCAGGAACAATACCTTGCATTCTTCAATCCAATGAAGTTGAATTCAATATTAACCTTCACAATTGCCATTTTATTCACCAATCCCACTACCGTGTATCTACCCAGAGGAAAATAAGTCCGTGTCTATATAAAAAAGACACTTGGACATGCATGTTTACAGCAGCAAAATTTGCAATTGCAAAAATATGGAACCAGCCTAAATGCCCATCAACCAACAAGTGGATAAAGAAAAAGTTATATATATACATATATACACACACACACACGTATATATATAATGGAATACTACTCAGTCATAAGAAGGAACAAAATAATGGTATTCGCACACACATATATATATATAATGGAATACTACTCAGTCATAAGAAGGAACAAAATAATGGTATTCGCAGCAACCTGGATGGGGTTGGAGACCATTATTTTAAGTAAAGTAACTCAGGAATGGAAAACCTAATATTATATGTTCTCACTTATAAATGGGAGCTAAGCTATGAGGATGCAAAGGCATAAGAATGATATACTAAACTTTGGGGACTTGGGGAGAAGGATGGAAGCGGGGTGAGGGTAAAAGACCACATATTGGGTACAGTGTACACTGCTCTGTTGATGGGTGTAGCAAAATCTCAGAAATCACTGCTAAAGAACTTTTCCAAGCAACAAAACACCACCTTTTCCCTCAAAACTATTGAAATTAAAAAAAAAATTAAGGGATTAGTAGAGAAGTCAATTCACTGTGTTACCTAATAATATATTGTTATTGCCTGTTATCCCCAATCTAGAATAAAGTAGGATAATTGAAAAAATTAATAATATAGTCTGTAAACCCCCCAAAATCCCTGACAATTACTAGTATCCATCAATAAAAGATTGTCATCCCCTCCAGACATATAGAGACTGCATGTCTCAGGCTCCTGGCTATTGAGTGAGATCATTCACCTATTTCTCACTAATTCCTTTCCTGTATACACTAAGGAGGCCACCTGTTTCAGACTGTTGAGCTACAAATTAGGAACAGAGCCATCTGCATGGGAAATAGCTTCTCTGAACAGTTGTCAAGAGTTAGAAATAAACCCTTGCTAGCTTAAGGGACTGCAAATTAGTATATGATTTTCATTACTGCAGCATCGCCTAGTCTATCTTGTATAATAAAATACCAATCTGTCACTGTAATTTTTTTTCTTTTTTTCAAGTGCGGTTTCCTTCCAGAGGGTAAAGGGAGTCATAGGTGAAGGCAAGCAAGGAGTATCATGATGGTACTTGTCATTGAAGATAGGTAAGAGTGGCCATAAGAACAGGAACAGGGCAAAAGATAGCAATGCAGTGCTAAAAATCAAACAAAAAACAGTAAGTTTCAGTCTTAGCAGAGCTGAAGACTGTCAGTGTGAGGAACAGAAATGAAAAAGTGATAAATGGTAATTAGAGGATGTTAATCATTAAAACTGGTGTCAGAGTGATGAGTGATGAGAAGGTGGAGAGTATGGGCATGCATGCCAGAGTCAGGAACAAGGAAAAACATGCAAGAGAAGACATAAAGAAATGGAAATACAAAGGCATTGGAAAGATTGTCTATGTTTTTGGTTGTGAGTAATGAGAAGGTCGAGAATATAGGAATGCACGTCAGAGTTAGGAACAAGGAAATCTATGCAAGAGATAAATAAATGGAAATGCCAAGGTATTGAAAAGACCATTTATGTGTGTAGTTTTCAATCCTGGCTATGCATCATGTTCAGTTGGGAAACTTCTGAAAGCAGAACCCAAGTCACAGAATCTGAATCTCTCTGGGGACAGAGAGCAGGCTTTATTATTTTGTAAAGCTCCTCCAAGATGTCAATATGTACCTGAGGTTGAAACCCCATGAATTTTAAAATCTTCAGTTACTAAAACAGAAGTAGTGTTTGTGAATCCCATGCTAAAATTTTCAACAAACAATGGATTCCTTGAATGGCTGTCCCTTGGAGGGAGAGGGAAATTGACATGGCCACATGGCCAATGTCATGAGCTCCAAAGCTGGCCTTTTTAAAAGAGGAGATTCTGGAGAAGGGTGTCAGCAGGCAAAAAGACACCATGCCACCTCTAGCCCTAGGGATGAGAAAATTGAAAAAGAGACTGTCTCTATTGAAGGATGCTGCCAACAAATTTTTACCCCGCCAAGGAAGGGTCAAGCTTTCAATGAAAAAAAGAAAGTAAAGGAAACATTCAAAAAGTGTTTATGGTAAGAATAATTTTGTTAAAAAATTTATGAGTGCCACAAGGCAAGTGGAAGCTTCCAGAAATTGAGAACTTTGGGAGATAAAGAATTTGTGTCAGATAAGGGGATCTATAGACCTCATGGGATGAGATGGTCTTGAATTTCTTTAATAACATGTGTGACAACATGATTTGTCATGGGATCTACAGAAGACATCCCAGATGGAAATTCAAGAGAATGTCATCTGTAATTGCACATGAAACATAGCAACCCAGATAGTCCCTTCATGCATTGGACAGAGCTTCTCTGACAGAAGGTTCCACTCAAATTACAACAATAAATGTAACATGTAGCAGCTCCTAACCAATTACCACTGGGAAACATTCCATCGTGTATCTACAAATTCTTAGGACTCAGGAAGGTGAAGTCTGTGACTCTTATAGAACAAATCGATGAGAGAAAATAAATGATTGAATCAATATAGCAGAAGAGTTTGATTCTACAGACATTTACTGAACCATGAATAAGAAGAAAAACATCAAGGATCTCTAAGGATTTTTGCCTGTTTTTGGTAAAGCTATGTAAGACATTGGAATGTAGAAGTGAGACCAAGAGCAAGAGTGAGAGAATCCCAAGGGCAGGTCATGATATTGGATCTGAACATAGAGGTACCAGTAGACTGCAGAGGTGGATATACAAAAAGATACAAGGAAAAGAGGAGTATAACTAAATAGCAAAGACATGTAATTATCCTTTTTGTCTTTTTGCTCAGATTTTTTTTCATGCTTTTCCTGATTGTAATATCTTTTGAGCAAGATGGAATTCATGTGATTAATTTGCTCCTGGTCATCCTTTTTCTTTTTTTGAAATGGAGTTTCACTCTTGTTGCCCAGGCTAGAGTATGATGGCACCATCTCTGATCACTGCAAATTCTTCCTCCCAGGTTCAGGTGAATCTCCTCCCTCAGCCTCCCGAGTAGCTGAGATTACAGGCGCCTGCCACTGCGCCCAGCTAATTTTTGTATTTTTAGTAGAGATGGGGTTTCACCATGTTGGCCAGGCTGGTCTCAAACTCCTGACCTTAGGTGATCCACTCGCCTCAGCCTCCCAAAGTGTTGGGATTACAGGCGTGAGCCACCACGCCCAGGCCCTGGTCATCTTTAGAGATCTCTTTATCAACCCTTTAAATTCTCATCTAAAAGTCCACTCAAAATTATATCTCAACCAGTGGGAAATCCAAAGCTTAGACTAAATTACCAAATAGGCAGTTGATATGGTGCTCTTCACTGTCTTACAAACTAGCCCCTCAACCTACTGTAGAGGTCACTAATGAATTGTTAAGACAAAGCTCTAAAACCAGAAGGGCCCATTTAGCTAAAATGGTTTTTGCACTTCTGTACATAAAGATGAAGAATGGACTAAAGTCCAATCCACCTTCTATCATGCAAAAAATGGAGGGTGGCTACTAACAGAGTAAACCCAATGAATCAAAGATTGGTTATCACAGCGACAATTTCATATATTGTAGGATTTACAGATTCTTTAAATTGAGGCAACATTACTAATGCAAACATTATGAAAGAGAATAATCTTCTATTTCTATTTTCTTTTGAACGTCTACCAATGGCAAACATCAACCAATTCATAAAATATCAAATAATTCAGTAGCAGAAGAAATGAAAGCAAAACAAAGCTAATAAAAAATCACATTTTTTATTATTGCTTAAAAATGGCTTATTGCTCACTTTAATATTATTTTCACCAACAAATGATACATTAGTTTCATTTGTAATCAATAATAAAAAATTGCCGGGGGGATGTTTTATTATTTATTGTTGATATTATTATTATTTATTGGAACAGGTTGCTAAGCAATTTTTATTAATAATTCAAAGATGTTGATTTTCCCTTTAATGACAGCTTTAGATCTCTTTTAGAAAACTTTATTATTCTAATTGCTTGAAAAACTAATGTAGCACAATTAAATCCTAGATATTAAATATCATTATTCTAATAATGTTAAAATTGACTACAAACTTCTTTTCTGACATGATAAAGTATACTTTACAGACTTAGAAGGCTTAAAGCTAACTAAGTAGAGAGAGAGAAAGAGAGAGTGTGTTGTGTTGGGATAGTGCCTGTACATGTTAATAACAATAAAAATCTTAGGTTTCTTCACTGGGAAGCCAACAATTAAAGTAATAGGTTTTCTACCCATCCATTTCCTTTAGTGTGGGGGTTAACACAAGAGATTTAGGCTCATTTCATTCTAATTATACTCCTAGCAGACCTCATAGTGAGGCAACCAAGTGGTTCTTGCTAGCAAGACAATCCTTATCTATGGAATGGTTTAGCACGACGTACCTAGTTCTTTAGGTTTGTTTTATGGCAAGGAAACATGACATCTATGGATCTATGTGACATAGCTCCCTGGAAACCTTCACCTAAGCTGTGCAACTGAGGAAAAAAAAAAAGATATTCCATGACCCCAAATATTTCTTTTTCATGGTAAAATGGTCATGGGTTTTTGTTAGAAACCTCATCCATCAACCTGGTCTAGAAACATGCAATGAGAGAAGAGGAAACTTGAGGAGTCTCGATGGAGGAAAACAAACATCTCTAGTTTACTATACTGCAAAATTACTCATGCCTCTAATATCCTCAGTAAAGCCTGACCTGGCTGACTCCAGAGGGTGTGATTTGATAACTCAATGCTTTATGTCATGTCTTTTACTAAATTGGTGGTGTATTTAAATAAGGTACTGAATCTCTTTTTTCAAATCAATGTGTGAAGCATGGTGTAAGTGAGTATGCGTTTTACAAAGGGCATCAGGGAAACTGTTAAGGTGTTTATCATCAGAGCCCTATAATGTTGACTGGTGCCCAGCAGGGGCAGCCAAGACTAGGCACAAATGGCTGAACAATGGGCAGATGCAAGGACCCAGAGAGTGGGGGATTCAGGCCAACAGCAGTGGCTAAGGTTCCCTGCAATCATCACTGCCCAAGCCAGTTGTACGCTTTACCAGAAGTATGAATGACAGGATGTGAGTGTTGCCACAGAGGAATTAATACAAAAATAAAACAGAACTACATCTTAACCTGGCAATATAATAACAGGGGCTAGGATGTGGTTTCCAAAACTCACTTTTTTTGGGATCCAGATTTCCCATAGGTAGATAGATAGGTAGTAAGGATGTAGGTAGCTAGCTAGTTTGATATAGGTAGGTGGGTAAGTAGGTAGGTAGGTAGGTTAGTAGGTAAAAAGGTATATAGATAGGTTCTTAGGCCATATTTAGTTGGTAGTAAACATGGTACTTAGACTGGTAGGCAAATAGGTAGGTGGATTGTTAGGTAAGTAAGTAGGTAAATAGGTAGGTGGGTAGGAAGCTAGGTAGGTTAGTAGGTAGAAAGGTAAACAGATAGGTACTTAGGTCATATTTACTAGGTAGTAAACAAGTAGGTAGATAGGTAGGTAGGGTAGATAAGTGGATAGGTAAGTATATTCATAAGTAGTAGATAGTTAAGCAGATAAGTATGTAGGTATATGTTGGTATGTAGGTAGCTAACTAGCTAGGTAGATAGGTAGCTTAATAGGTATAAAGGTATATACATAGGTACTTAGGTCATATTTAGTAGGTAGATAGGTAGGTAGGTAGATAGGTGGACAGGTAGGTAAGTTTATAATTAGTAGATATCATATAGGTATAGGTTGGTAGGTAGGTAGCTAACTAGCTAGGTAAGTAGGTAGCTTAGTAAGTAGAAAGGTATATAGATAGGTACTTAGGTAATATTTAGTAGGTAGTACACAGGTCAGTGGATAGATAGGTAGGTAGGGGAGATAGGTGGATAGTTAGGTAGGTATGTTTATTTATAAGTAGGTAGGTAGGTATATACATAAGTAGATAAGTATGTAGGTAGAGGTTGGTATGTAGCTAGCTAACTAGCTACATAGGTAGGTAGCTTAGTAGATAGGAAGGCATATAGATAGGTACTTAGGTCATATTTAGTAAGTAGTAAACAGGCAGGTAGGTATATAGGTAGGTGAGAATATATTTAGCTCAGTTAGTAGGTAAGTGGTTAGGTAGGTAGCTAAGTAGGTACGTAGATATGTAGATAAGTAGATACTAGGTATGTTACTAGGTAGGAAGATCTATAATATATATAATAGATAGGTACTACGTCATATTTAGTAAGTAGTAGACAGACACATAAATAGAGAGGTAGAGAGGTAGGTAGGTGGGTAGGTAGCTAAATAGATAGGCACATATATAGGTAGGTAGGTAGGTTAGCAGGTAGAAAGGAATATAGATAGGTACTTAGGCCGTATTTAGTAGATAGTAGACAAACAAGTAGGTGGATAGGTAGGTAGATAAGTAAGTAGATAACTCTGTAGGTAGCTAGCTAGCAAATTAGCTAGATAGGTAGGTAGAGACTGTGCTACATGCTTAATTTACAACCTGACAAATAAGAGATGAGTCTCTTCTTACATGAGGCAATATAAAAAGTCATACAAGTCAAAGGATTTTTATTGTGACTTTGTTCTCCTGTACAAGACAATGGACAGCATTTGGATCTCACCCCAATTGTGTTTACCTCTCTGACAAAGGATAGAGTCAGTCAAGCTCTGTGGTGGCTATGACAGTCATAGGCCAGTTTGCATATGACAGAGTGAGTTTCTGGATGTAGGACTTTCAGAGGTAGAACAAGAAAGTTCCTGAGCAAACTTGGATGAGTTGGTCAGCCTCAGAATATCTCAACAAGCGTAGGCCCTTCAGAAAGCCTCATTCACACAGAGAGAAGAGGAAAACAAAAGAATGAGCTGGGACCCCACAGCCAAGCTCCATGGGACCAGCCAGGAAAATGCTTCAAACAAGAAATGTCCTCGTTTCTTTTAATCCGTTCCCCATGCAAAAAAAGATGGTGGATGCCCAGAAAGGCCCCTTTGCTTTATATAATTGGAGCTGGTTTAATAATGGCATGTAATTGAACATGGGTTCAATGTGTCCATCTTAGTGGAAGTACTAAATTGTACACCACTTTCTAGCCTCCCTACACTTTAACAAGCAAGCTAATTCTTCAGGAAAGTAATTTTCCTAGGAATTCTATCATTATCTTGTTTTGTCCTTTAGAACGACACTTATAATTTTGGGGGGAAATATTTGGAAATTTGGTTTCAGTGTGAGTTAGAAAATAGACATGCTGTGTTCACTCTATGTTGCTTATCTGGTGGTGTTTGAATCCTTAGATAGGATCTGACCAAGGGTTTCCAACAACCACATGTTACACAGATTCATTTAATTTTTACATGAATCTGTTGAAATGAGAGTTGCTGGTGCTAAAGCTTTTATGAATAAGAAAAATGAAGTTTGGATCAGAAACTGTCCCAATATCAGACAGTGATCAAGCCAAGGTTTAGAATCTAGTCTTGGAATCTAAGTTATCCCACCTATGCGTAGGACTCTGACCCACACAAATTATCCCAATGTCAGTCAAGTTAAAATAAGATCATACTGCATTAGGGTTGGCTCTAAATCCAATGGCTGCTGTCCTTATAAGAAGAAAGGAAACATGGAGATACAGGCAAACAATAAAGAAAAAGTCCATGTGAAGATGCGGCCAGCAATTGGAGTTTTTCAGCTGCAAACCCAGGAACACCAGAAACTATTGGCAATCATTAAAATCTAGGAAAGAAGAGAAAAGAAAAGAAAAGAAAAAAGAAAGAGAGAGAGAAAGAAAGAAAGAAAGAGAGAGAGAGAAAGAAAGAAAGAAAGAAAAGAAAAGAAAAGAAAAGAAAAGAAAAGGAAAGAAAGAAGGGGAGAAGGGGAGAAGGGAAGGAGAAAGTAAGGAAGGAAGGAGGAAGAAAGGAAAGAAGGAAGGAAGGAAAAACTAAAAGAAAAAAGAAACAATACCATGAAAAATACCTATGACATAATTATATAATCACGCTCTTACATACAATTTTTTCCATAAATTATTGTGGTACAGGTGGTATTTGGTTACATGAATAAGTTCTTTAGTGGTGATTTGTGAGATTTTGGTGCATCCATTACCTGAGCAGTATACATTGCACCATATATGTAGTATTTTATCCTTCACCCCCCTCCCTCTCTTCCCCCCAAGTCCCCAAAGTCCATTGTATCATTCTCCTGCCTTTGCATCCTCATAGCTTAGCTCCAGCATATCAGTGAGAACATACAATGTTTGGTTTTCCATTCCTGAGTTACTTCACTTAGAATAACAGTCTCCAGTCTCATCCAGGTCACTGCAAATGCTGTTAATTCATTCCTTTTTATGGCTGCATAGTATCCCATCATATATATACATATATACGATCCCATCATATATATACATATATATATATGTATACATATATATACCACAGTTTCTTTATCCACTCATTGATTGATGGGCATCTGGGTTGGTTCCATGATTTTGCTATTGTGAATTCTGCCACTATAAACATGTGTGTGCAAGTATCTTTTTCGAATAATGACTTGTTTTCCTCTGGGTAGATACCAAGTAGCTGCATTGCTGGATGAAATGGTAGCCCACTCTCACCACTCCTCTTCAACATAGTACTGGAAGTCCTAGCCAAAGCAATTAGACAAGAGAAAGAAAGGGCATCCAAATCAGTAAAGAGGAAGTCAAACTGCCACTGTTTGCTGAGTATATGATCATTTACCTTGAAAATCCTTAGGACTCCTCCAGAAAGCTCCTAGAACTGACAAAAGAATTCAGCAGAGCTTCCGGATACAAGATTAATGTACACAAATCAGTACCTCTTCTTTATACACCAACAGTGATGAAGCAGAGAATCAAATCAAGAACTCACCCCTTTTACAGTAGCTGTAAAAAAAAAAATACTTAGGAATATACCTAACCAAGGATTCAAAAGACCTCTAGAAGAAAAACTACAAATCACCACTGAAAGAAATCATAGATGACACAAACAAATGGAAACACATCCCATGCTCATGGACGGGTAGAATCAATATTGTGAAAATGACCATACTGCCAAAAGCAATCTACAAATTCAACGCAATCCCCATTAAAATACCACATACAATTTAAAGAAGATAAATCTCAAACAAGTAGTTACGACATTTGCTTATAGGGTTCAGCATATGTCCCATTCTCAAATCTCCAAGAGAAAAAAAAATTGCATTAAATCAGGAAAAGAATAAAGGATTAAAATGGTGAAAAATTTAAATCAGAGGTAGAAAAAAGTTTATTCCTTGTAAATGAATTGCCTTCCAACTTTACCAAAGTTTTTGCTTTGGTTTGGAACATCCATATGGTTTACAACAGAAAGAGACAAAGTCTTAAAATATTTTCTCTCTCTTTGGTGTTTTAGTTCCTTATGGGAGTTTCCTTCTATTTTTATTCTGCATATTGTCCTATTTAATGATTGTGTTTATTCACTTGTGGCTTTGAATAAGGCTTTATTCATTTTTATTTCTTTTTTTCCCTGATTCTAGAAATATTAGTGCTGCATATATAGAAGAAGACAATTAAATGAGACCTAGGGGAGGGGGCGATGATAAGGGATTTGCATAATTGTATGCACATGGTTCTCAATTGTTGCTCTTGCTCCGACCCGCTGTGCTATAACTCAAGCTGTCATACTGTGTGGAAAGCAGTAAAATTTCCTATTATGAGAAAATGAAGGCTTAAATCAACATACACTTATTCTGTGAGCAATCTATTATTTAAATCAAAACGTATTGAACATTACTCTTAAACTATCTCATTCAACTCATTTTGAACAAGTTTTATAATCAGTTTCTTTTCCATGCAAAGAAATTAAACTTCAGGGATATTACAGTTGAGTGATTTCTACAAGAGAGATTCTTCTCCATATGTTTTTGTTTGTTTTGGGGTTTTCTTGAAATTCCATTAAAATTGATAAGTTCTAAAGTGATTTTTTTTTTGTTCACAATTTATTTTCCAAATTGGGTTTGCATAGATGTCATTTAGAAATTTTGAAAGAAATTTGAGATAGAAGTTTATGATTTATTTTGTAAGATTTTTCCAGTCTTACTCAAATTCCAGGAGAATGTTAGCAACATAATATTTATAGATATTTTTATAGCTCAGAGTACTCTGAGTTATGTGAAGTATGCAAAACTTATGAGGCCCAGGGAGACAAGTGTACGTGAGACTTCAGCCATACTCACTCACCCTCGTACCCATGCCTGGGGGCAATTGTTTGAAAGCATTTTATTTCTGACTCGCTGCCTCACTTAGTAGCTTCATGTCCCTGGAATTTGTGATACAAAGAACAATGTACAGCCAATCAATATTTTATGTTACTTTCATGTAAATTCTTGATAAACAATTTAGGAACTGCCTCTTCTTTTCCTTTAAAAACTCACTTGTTCCTGCTGTTAATCAGAGCATACATTCAGGGCAACTTGAACCTATGGTCCTGGGTTACAATCTTCAAACTTGGACTAAATAAACTCTCTACTTATAATATGTGTGTCTCATGTTTTCCCCCCCAATTAGGCTAACATATACGCACAGCTAACATCTGTCTAGAGGATGAGAAAAGCTAGGACACACACACACAGACACACACACACACACACAAAACAGGAGTCACACATTTAAAAGAGTTTGGGTAGTATATTCAAAATAACCTTAACTGCTCATACTTGTAACAACCACACAATTCACTGGGGTTCTCTGGGATGCAGGATTAGCAATTAACAGGAGTTGCAGTGCTGTTTCCATAGCGTTTGAAAGCTTTCCTCCTTCCCTCGCAGGACCTCATCAAAAGAATCCAGGCCAGGTGTGGTGGCTCACGCCTGTAATCCCAACACTATGGGAGGCCGAGGTAGGTGGATCACTTGAGGCCAGGAGTTCAAGACCAGCCTGGCCAACATGGCGAAACCCTGTCTCTACTAAAAATACAGAAATTAGCGGGGCATGGTGGCGCATGCCTGTAGTCCCAGCTGCTCGGGAAACTAAGGCATGAGAATCGTTTGATCCTGGGAAGTGGAGGTTGCAGTGAGCTGAGATCACACTGCTGCACTCCAGCCTGGGTGACTAAGCAAGACCCTGTCTCAGAAAAACAAAAACAAAAATCCCGAAGATGGAGCACATGTCAGTGTAAAATAACTTTGATGCTGAAGGAAGCCACAGCTCTTGAAAAATTCACACACATTTCTTTTACAAAGGTACTATTCTGACTCCAATGGCGGACTGTAAGTCTTGTTAAATTAAATGAGGTGGTCATGCTTCCATACTTGGAGTCTCTACATAACAAACAGAGATCTAATGTAATATGTAGGAAAGAAAAACTTAGGGTTTCACCTCATTACAAACAGTTGAGCTTCAGTTAATCGCAGCTATACAACCAATCAGATTGTTCTCAAATAAGGTGAATGTCTCATCACATTATGCCCAAATAAAGAAGATGGCCAGCTGTGGCCGATCAGATGATTTTTCTACTTTGCTTCTGTATTTGGTCTATAAAACCTCTCTTGTCACACTGCTTGGCACAGCTTTCTGAACCTCCTCTGCTCCCAAGTGCTGCCCAACTCGTGAATCACTCTTTGCTCAAATAAACTCTGCTAAATTCTTCTAAAGTTTTTTTTTTTATTATTTTAATAGCATAAAAATTCACATAATCAAAATATTGATTTTTTGCATCATGGCTGATAAAGGCTTGCTTATGTAGAGGAGAGACAATACAGTGTCTGTTTAGATGTGATGCATTTCGGAAACCACCTTGAGAAAGATTGTACTGCCCATATATGTTCCTGTGAGTTACAACAAAACATTCCATCTAGGAAGAAAAATAACACACTTTGCTTCTTAACTGGAGCTCCTCATGATTTCGTTTAAAAAAGTAATTCCAACAGGAAAACAAAACTGCCAGGTGGATAAAGTAATGTTTTGGGTCATAAAAAGAGTATCTTTGCTGTTTTGCATTGTTTCAGGCAAGGTAAGAGAGGAGGTATTGTGCTAGCAAAGAGGTAAATGTGGGTAGGTCATAGAGATTCTTTTATTCTACTAAGATGCATGACCATACTGTGGAATTCCACTTTTATTTTCCTGGTTGACTCAAACCTGGGTTCTTAATGTTAAATTATCCATGTGTTCATATATTATTAATTTAATTGGTAACAAATTATTAATTTTATGTATAATAAATGTATTGTAAAAGTTAACAAGTATTCATTAATGATCTGTTGTTATTAATACTTGTATTTTTGTGTTCTGTGGCTTTCTAAGGCCACTCCAGGGACATTGAGAACAATGTCTTTGCCTGCACTAAATAAATGAGCAGAACAATGGTTAATGGAGTTCTCTTTACAGGGCTCTTCTTTAATCAGCGATGTCTTCTTATTTTGGAAGGATAAAATAGCCTCTCTTTGTTATTAAGTTTAATATCCCTATTTTTGCCCTAAATTATATTGGTCTTTGAGATTTCAATATGGACCATAATTATATGTATTTGTTGGTATTCAATATGCTTCACATATTCAATTTGCTTCACATTTTAAATGCAATTTCTTACTAAGACATTCTACGGGAGATTCATTTTTCAGCCCCTCTATGTAAATATTCAAAAAGACACTCTTGATCCTAATCCATAGAATCATAAAATCATGCCTTGTAGATTCATACTTCAGGATAATGAAGATAGTGAGTGATCTGAAATAAATCACACCTGGGACTATAGACATGCACCACCACACTTGCATTTAGGCCAAGGTGGGAAGATCACTTGAGGCCAAGAGTTCAAGTCCAACCTGGGAAACATAGTGAAACTCTATCCCTTAAAAATAAAAATAGATGGCCAGGTGCGGTGGCTCATGCCTGTAATCCCAGCACTTTAGGAGGCTGAGGTGGGTGGATCATCTGAGGTCAGGGGTTCAAGACCAGCCTGGCTAACATGGTGAAACCCCATCTCTACAAAAATATAAAAATTAGCCAGGCATGATGGTGGGTGCCTGTATCGGGAGGCTGAGGCGGGAGAATTGCTTGAACCTAGGAGGCGGAGCTTGCAGTGAGCCAAGTTCACGCCATTGCACTCCAGCCTGGGTGACAGAGTGAGACTCTGTCTCAAAAAACAAATGAATAAGTATTTAAAAAATAGGTTAAAATAAGTAGATTTTAAAAATTTAAATGTATTTACCATTTGACAAAAATGTATATATTAGTTGTGTACAGCATGATGTTTTGATATTTGTATACATTGTGGGGTGACTAAATAAAGCTAATTAACGTATTTATGACCTCATATGCTGTGTGTTTTTGTGTAGTGTGAATAATAGATTTTGAGCAATTAATGGGGCAACTGGGCATTTTTTCATCCGTGCTGGCTCCTGGTCACTCATGCTATATTTCCAGAGCACTAATAATGCTGTATCAGGGCCCTCAAGCTCCACAATGGAAGGCTTGGATTTTTAGGATGGTGAGTAAGGCTGTAATTTACCTTCAGTCACTTCCTTCAACCTTGTGTCCAGCTCATACACAGATGACAGTAGTCATTCACCAAGACCTCAATCCCTGAATTTACAAGAGAAGAATGACAATGTCTATGGAAAAAGTTATTCAATTGCTTTTAATCCCCAACTGAACATGGGGAATGGGGTTCTTTATGTTGGATGCATGCACAACAAAGGGAATTGTATTAGTTCGTTCTCACAGTGCTATAAAGAACTACCTGAGATGGGGTAATTTATAAACAAAAGAACTTTAATTGACTCACAGTTCCACAGGCTTAACAGAAAGCATGACTGGGAGGCCTCAGGAAACTTACAATCATGGCAGAAAGCTAAGGGGAAGCAAGCACCCTCTTCACATGGCGGCAGGAGAGAGAGAGAGAGCAAAGGGGAAAGTGCTACATACTTTGAAACCATCAGGTTCCGTGAGAACTCACTCATTATCATGAGAACAGCAAAGGGAAAGTGCGCCCCCATGATCCAATCACCTCCCACCAGATCCCTCCCTCGACACTGGAAATTACAATTTGACATGAGATTCAGGTGGGGACACAGAGCCAAACCATATCAGGAATGAATTGAGGATCAAGTGGACATACTTATGGAAAAAACACCTGCAGAGCAGTAAGACAGTTCCCCGAGCAAGCCACCAGTCTTTGATTATATCTTCTTTGAACTCAAATGTTTTTGTCAGTGACTATCACAGTAGCTGAAAGATTGTTGAGTCAGAAAACAGATTAGTGGTTGTCAGGGCTGGAGGGAGAGTGTATGGGAAGTAACTACTTAATGGGTACTGGGTTTTTGTGTGATGATGAAAATATTCTGAAGTTAGATAGTGGTGATGGTTGTAAAACTCTGAACATAGAAAAAGCCATTGAACTGTATACTTTGAAAGGTTGAACGTTATGGTCTATGAGTTATATTCTTAAAAAAGCCTCTAAACTTTTAAATATTTAAATCTGTTATTTCTAATGTATTAAATTGTTAAAATATATGATGCTGTTAAATTCTAGAAACCAACAATCTTACCATTTTTAAATTAAAATTTAATGGTTTAGTCAACATTTTATTCCTTAAAAATTTTGATATCAAAGGAAGGTTTTTCAAGAATGGGAGTATTTGATCAAGGAATCATATTTGGAAGGCTGGACATTCTCCAGAGATGTTAATTTTGACACTAAATCTTCCCCTAAAAGGAAATCCAAATAGAAATTTGTAGTTGGCAAATCTTGAGCCTGCATGTAAGTATAAGAATATTCTCGGGCCAGGTGTGGTGGCTCACGCTTGTAATCCCAGCACTTTGGGAGGCCAAGGCGGGCAGATCACAAGGTCAGGAGCTGGAGACCATCCTGGCTAACACAGTGAAACCCCGTCTCTACTAAAAACTACAAAAAATTAGCCGGGCATGGTGGCGGGCGCCTGTAGTCCCAGCTACTCGGGAGGCTGAGGCAGGAGAATGGCATGAACCTGGGAGGCGGACCTTGCAGTGAGCTGAGATTGTGCCACTGCACTCCAGCCTGGGTGACAGAGCAAGACTCCGTCTCAAAAAAAAAAAAAAGAAAAGAAAAGAATATTCTCCCTTAATAAAAAAATTATATACATGCATTTTGAAAAACAACTTCAGCTCACATGGCCAGAATATATTGCAGAAGCAAGTGCCATAAATTTACTTGTATGGTAAGCTCCTTAAGACTGAAAGAAATAAAATCATATGTTTTCTGTTGTTTAGAATGGTTGTATTTAGAATCATGCATAATACTCATAAAAACTCTAAATTCCAGTTAATTTTTTAAGTCCTACTTCATAGTATAGGTTGAATGGAAACTAAGGTGATTCAGCCGTTAATGTTCCAAAATACCACCATGAGTAAGAAGCTATGAATTGGCCTTTTCCCCAAATTGATGTTTAGTGCCCATTACGCTTAATTTCACCTAGTTCTTTGTGTCACCTTGTCAACAAATATCTTAACATTTTAAAGACAATAGTAGTAGAGAAATAATTCTCCCTCCCTTCCTCTCTCTCTCTGTCTCTGACTCTTTTTTTCTCTCTTCTCTTATGATATCTTACTTGGCAAACAACTTAGGATTTCATAACCATACACACTTATTCCTATACTAGGCAGTGAAGAGGAAGAATAGAGGAAGGTTAAAGCCCTTCAAAATCTCATATTATTTTAAAAGTGCAGGCCCAGTGAGCTGGCTCTCGCCTGTAATCCCAGTACTTTGGGAACCCAAGGCAGGAGGACCACTTGAGCCCAGGAGCACAAGACCAGCTGGGGCAACATAGTAGACCCCTTCTCTGCAGAAAATAGAATAAATTAGCTGGGTGTGGTGGTGCCCTCCTGTACTTCCAGCAACTTGGGAGGCTCAGGTGGGAGGATCACTTGAGCTAGGAGATGGAGGCTGCAGTGATCTTTGATCGCACCACTGCCCTCTAGCCTGGGCGACAGAGCAAAATCGTATGTTCAATAAATAAGCAAAGAGGTCTTTCACACAGATAATCTCATCTGGTTCCCATTTTACAAATGAGAAAATTGAAATCCAGGGCAATTAAATGCCGTACTGTTGGTGGTTCTCAGCAGCTCTTCACACTTTTATTCCAGCCACAGGCTTCCTTTGTAACAGCAAAAAATACATGTAATCAAATTAAATTGCTAAAGAGCACATACCACATCTTCCTCTTCTGTTGATACTTTTCCTGTGTATGCAACACTTTTTTTTCCTGCACCATGAGAGCTTGGCAAATGCTGACTGATGGAGTGCCAGGAGCTGGGAGCCCCAGTACTCAGTGGTAGAGAATGATCAACTATGTTCACGGCAGGAACATAGCTCAGATTCTCTGGGCTGTCTATCACAGGGAGCTGTTGAGGGGAACTCCATAAGCACATTGGAAATAAGATGACTTGCTAGTCTGCCAGGCCCCGTGCTTCTGGGAAGAGGCTCTCCACCACTATATCTGTAATATAGGAAGTGCCACCTTCAGCCAGTACACACTGATGAAGGCCATGTGGATGCTGAGAATCCATGCCTCACAATGGCACCTGGACTTTGACAATGTTCCATAGATAATTCTTTTCATCAACATAAGGCTCCACGTTACAGACCCATAATGAAAGAGAAATTATCTCTGTGAAACAATCATTAACAAAATATTAAAGGGTTCATCTGAAGTCTAGGACAGTCACCTGCAGAGATCTAAGAGGTCACCTGCCTACAGCTGTTGTTGTTGTTTTCTTGTTTTTGTTTTTTTTTAAATAAACTTATTTTAGGTTGGTGTACAGATTATTTCATCACCCAGGTAATAAGCATAGTACCCGATAGGTAGTATTTTTATTTTGACCCTCATCCCACCCTCCACCCTCAAGTAGTCCCCAGTGACTATTGTTCCCCTCTTTGTGTCCATGTGTACTAAATGTTTAGCTCCCACTTATCGGTGAGAACACATAGTATTTGGTTTTCTATTCCTGTGTTAGTTCACTTAGGGCAGTGGCCTCCAACTCCATCCACGTTGCTGCAAAGGACATGATCTCGTTCTATTTTATGGCTGTGCAGTATTCCATGTTGCCTACGTACCACATTTTCTTTATCTAGTCTACCACTAATGGGCACCTAGGTTGATGCCATGTCTTTGCTATTGTGAATAGTGCTGAGATAAACATATGCGTGCATGTGCCTTTATGGTAGAATGATTTATATTCCTTTGGGTATGTACCCAATAATGGGATTGCTGGGTCAAATGGTAGCTCTGTTTTAAGTTCTTTGAGAAATCACTTTGTACTACAAAAAGAACAGCCCTGTGGCAGAGATCAACCCTAAGCTTCAGAACATATATTTTCAAGCAGATTCCATGTCCCCTTTTCATTTGTCCACAGGATGCTCCCAAGTGCTGTTAATATACCACACCAGAAAGAGAATCTTAATAAATTCATAAAAGCTAATGTGGTCCAGGCAGCATTTTATCACTAATTTATAGTTGGTGCATCAATTCAGAATGACATCAAAATAAAAAATGTATGAGACAAACAAATACAAGTAATAAGAAACTCTGTCTGGTATAAATATCGGATGTAAGAGGAAATCAGAATTGTAATAAGCATTAATTAGAATATAGTACATTACTAAACTACTAGAAAACATGGCAATACTAAAGTTATGGGATATAGCCAATGCCTTACTCAGAAGGCAAATTTATAATCTTAAATGTTAACTGTTTCCCCTATTAATAATAGAGAAGAAAAATAATTGGATGAAACAAAAACAAACAAAAAAACCTGTCTTTGCCTTGCCTGCTGATAACATTTTATCCAGTGTTAGACCCCTGAACTCACTACTTGAAAACCCAATTGCTCATTTGAAAAAAACAAAAAAAAAAAAATGAAGTACCGACACACACTAATATGTGGATAAACTTTGAAGAAGTTATGCTGAGTGAAAGAAGGACACATGGTGTATGATTCTATTTACAAGAAATTTCCAGAAGAGGCAAATTCATGGAGTCAAAAAGTAGACTCATGGTTTTCAGGGACTTGGGTGGGTGAGAGAAAGAGGAGGGAATTTTTTTTTTTTTTTTTTTTTTTTTTTTGAGACAGAGACTTGCTCTATTACCCAGGCTGGAGTGCAGTGGCATGATCACACCTCACTGCAGCCTCCACCTCCCCAGGCTCAGGTGATCTTCCCACCTCAGCCTCCTGAGTAGCTGGACAACAGGTGTGCATCACCATGCACAGCTAATATATATATATATATATATATATATTTTTTTTTTTTTTGAGACAGTCTTCCTCTGTCGCCCAGGCTAGAGTGCAGTGGTGCAATCTCGGCTCACTGCAAGCTCTGCCTCCCGTGTTCATGCCATTCTCCTGCCTCAGCCTCCCGAGTAGCTGGGACTACAGGCGCCCGCCACCACGCCCGGCTAATTTTTTTGTATTTTTGGTAGAGACGGGGTTTCACCGTGTTCGCCAGGATGGTCTCGATCTCCTGACCTCGTGATCTGCCCGCCTCAGCCTCCCAAAGTGCTGGGATTACAGGCGTGAGCCACCGCGTCCGGCCGTATTTTTTGTAGAGACAGTGTCTCACTGTGTTACCCAGGCTGGTCTCAAACTCCTGGAATCAAGCCATCCACCCACCTTGGCCTCTCAAAGTGTCAGGATTATAGGCATGAGCCATCGCACCCAGTCCATATTACTAACTTTGAAGTTGTAACTTTTAATAGATATGAGGCTTCTTTGTGCTGTTATAAAAGTATTTTGCAATTGGATAGTGGTGACATTGCACAATTACGAATATACTGAAAGCCACGGAGTTGTGCTCTTTAAAAGGGTGAGTATTATGGTATATAATTTTATTTCACACACACAAAGATAATTCCACATCAGGTGTGGTTGCCATTAGAATTTTCTACTATACGCAGCACCATGGATGGAGCTGAAGGACATTACCTTAAGTGAAACAGCTCAGAAACAGAAAGTCAAATACTGCATGTTCTTACTCATAAGTGGGAGGTAAATAATGTGTACACTTGGATATAGAGAGTGAAATAATAGACACTGGAGACTCAGAAGAGTGGGAGGGTCAGGGAGGGATAAGCGATGAGAAATTACTTATTGGGTATGATGTACATTATTCAGGTGATGGATACACTAAAAGCCAAGAGTTCACCACTAGGCAATATATAGATGTAATAAAAGTGCACTTGGACCCCTTAAATTTATACAAATACAAAAGAAAAACGAGTTTACATATCCAGCTTAAAAATAAGAAGAGTATGCTGCCATGGTTAATATACCCAATAGTGGGGGAGATTGGTTCTATTTAGCAATATATAAGGGATTTTCTCTGAAAACTATCTTTTGTCATAGAGACATCATTGCAGACATTGGTTGAAAACTTCCTATGAACCTGGATATTCCTTCATACTGTGCTATAAAACAAAATAAAAAATAAAAAGCCTACTAAAAAGAGTCGAGCTAAAGACCTGAGCTCTATCCTGAGAAAGACTATCCTGAGAAAGTCATACTTATTAGGTTGGCCCAAGACTGCCATTTAAGAACTTGGACTTAGGGAACTTCCTGCTACCCTAACTGATAAGCATGGCTCGTGATGTCTAAACTACACCCCAAAAATGTAATTTGGGGAGAACACCTGCTTTCTTTCCAGATGGCTGAAATTTTGGTAGATGTCTTTGTGAAGATCCCCCCATAAAAATCCTGGGTACTGAGTCTCCAAGGAGATTCCCTGGTAGAGAGCATTTCAAACGCGTTGTCAAAATTCATCACTGGAGGAATTAATCACATCCTCTGTGACTCCAGTGAGAGAGAATTTCCTTGGAAGCTTGCACCTGGTTTCCTGTGGCATTCACCTCATTTGCTATTTCCTTTTGCTAATTTTTCTTGCTATATTTTGCTTACATAAATCATAGCTTAGAGTATGATTATCTGCTCAGTCTTTTGAGTTATTCTAGTAGATCATCAAATCTGGAGGTGGATTTGGAGATATGTAAGCACACCAACCTTCCCATAAGTGGGGCTTGTAAAACTGTCTTAAAAAGCCTCGTAAAGTTTGTGAACACAGGAGCTAGGAGATATCAAAAAATGGCATATTTCTGATCTCATCTGTAGACTTCGTATGCTCTGTTCTTGGAGGATATGAGCTATCATTGCTAAAAACATTCTGCACGAAGAGCATTTTAGTAGAAAAAATAGAAATGTTGGCTGGGTGCTGTGGCTCACGCCCCTAATCCCAGGACTTTGGGAGGCTGAGGTGGGAGGATTGTTTGAGCCAAGGGGTTTGAGACTAGCCTGGGCAATATAGCAAGACCCTGTCCCTACAAACAATTTTTTTAAATAGCTGGGCACAGTGGTGTGTGCCTGTGATTCCAAGAACTTGGGAGGCTGAGATGGAAAAATTACTTGAGCCCAGGAGTTTGAGACCAGCCTGGGCAACATAGCAAGAACCCATCTCTACAAATAATAATAATAATAAAATAGCCTGGTGTGGTGGCGTGTGCCTCTGGTGCCAACTACTCAGGAGGCTGAGGTGGGAAGATCACTTGAGCCCAGGAAGTTGAGGCTGCAGAGAGCTATGATCACATCATTGCACTCCAGCCTGGGTGACAAAGCAATACCCTGTATCAAGGAAAAAAAAAATGAAAAGAAAAGAAAAAAGAAAAAGAACAGATATATTAAAAGAAAGTATAAAATTGATCTCTTATAAACAAAACAGTGACAGAAAAGTGTTTTGGTTTTTAATTTCATAGGCTTTCCTTGTTACTTCTTCATTAGTAAAAGCCACACTCCCTGGCCAGTCAACCAGTGTATATGCATTCTTTCATCATTAAATATTTGACTTATCCGCTATTTTCAAGATACAGTTTCACATTTTCTGTGTGAAAACTTTCCACGAAATCTCACCAGGGCTATATTTACCAGAGGACACAAGTAAGTTGGGGTGAGGCTCATCTTTTTCTTGCTTCTTCCCAAGAAAGGTAAATGACAAGTCAGCCCAAACAGATATAAAGAGCCAGGCTGATTTATAAGAGAACATGGACTCCCCAGACAGTTCTGTAGTGGCAGTGATCCCAGCTGCGATAAACCTGCCTGGCATTTTATAATACATTCCTGGAAGGAAGATTTTTTCCCTCAAATAAAAATTGGCCTTTACTAACTTTGAAGTTGCAATTATATAGGACACAGTCTCCCCTGATTGGTGACAATAGATTAATGATCTGTCCTTAGAAACTGTCTTCAATAACCAAAGTGGTGAACTTCTTGGTATGTATCCAAAGGAAGATAAATCATTATATCAAAAAGACAACTGCACTTGCATGTTTATTGCAGTACTATTCACAAATGCAAAGATATGGAATCAACCGAAGTGCCCATCAACAGAGGGCTGGATAAAGAAAACGTGGTACATATACACTGCAGAAAACTACTTGGCCATACAAGAGAATGAAATCATGTCTTTTGCAAAATAAATGGAACTAGAGGCCGTTCTTCTGGGTAAAATAACTCAGAAACAGAAAGTCAAATACCACATATTCTCAATTATATGTGGACCTAAACAATGAGTCCACATGGACATAGAGAGTGGAATAATAGAAACCGGTGAATCCAAAGATGGGAAGAGTGGAAGGGGAGTGAGGGTTGAAACATTACCTAGTGGGTATAATATTCACTGTTTAGGAGATGGGTTCACTAACAGCCCAGACTTCACCAGTATGCAACGTATGCATGTCAGAAACCTGCACTTGTACCCATTAAATATGTAAAATAGTAATAATAATAGTTATTTTCAAAGGATGAAGGAAAAACTGCTGAATGATTGGCAATCCCTTCATTCTGCATTTGTTTGGTAAATATTCATGGAGGGCCTACCATAAGCCAAGCACTGCATCCTGTACTAGGAAGCAAGGAAACGAAGCTGAGTGAGACCATGGAATACTACACAGCCATAAAAAAGAATGAGATCATGTCCTTTGCAGGGACATGGATGGAGCTGGAGGCCATTGTCTTTGCCGAACTAATGCAGTAACAGAAAACCAAATAAAACAAATACCGCATGTCCTCACTTATAAGTGGGAGCTAAATTATGAGAACACATGGACCCAAAGAAGTAAACAACAGACACTGGGACCCACAAAAGGGTGGAGGGTGGGAGGAGGGAGAGGAGCAGAAAATATATGAATTGGGTACTAGGGTTAATGCTTGGGTAATGAAATAATCTGTACAACGAATCTTGATGACATAATTTTACCTATGTAATAAATGTGTTGTATGAGTCTGCTTTCACATTGCTGTAAAGATACAACTCGAGACTTGGTCATTTATAAAGAAAAGATGTTTAATTGACTCACAGTTCTGCATGGCTGGGGAGGCCTCAGAAAAGTTACAATCATGGCAGAAGGGGAAGAGGCATGTCTTACCTGGTGGCAGGTGAGAGAGTGTGAGGAACGAAGGGGGAAAAGCACCTTATAAAACCATCAGATCTCATGAGAACTCACTCACTGTCATGAGAACAGCATGGGGGAAACCACTCCCATGATCAAATCACCTCCACCTGGTCTCTCCCTTGATACATAGGGATTATGGGAATTTTAATTCAAGATGAGATTTGGGTGGGGACACAAAGCCTAACCATATCACCTGCACTTGTACTCTTGAATTTAATGTAAAAGTTAAAAGAAAAGTTGATCTCATAGAATTAAAAACTAGACCAGAGGATGCTACAGCCTGGGAAGGGTGGTGGGAAGGAGGAGATAGGGAGAGATTAGTTAAAGGATACAAAATTACAGCCAGATAGGAGGAATACGTTCTTGTGGTCTATACCACTGTAGGATGTCTACAGTTAACAATATATATGTTTTTATACAGCTAAAAGGAGAATATTGAATGTTTCCAACACCAAGAAATGATAAATATTCAGGATGATGGATATGCTAATTACCCCAATCTGATCACTTTACATTATATGTATTGCAACACCACTGTGTATCCCATAAATATGTTCAATTATTATGTCAATTAAAAAATAAAAGAAAAAAAAAACAAAGATGAGTGAGAAATACTTCCTGCCTATAAAGATGTTACAACATTTTATATTTACTGGGGGGATGGGCAAACATGAAAATCACTCCGTTGCAGGTGAGTGCATGCAGAAAACTCTTTGCATCTTGTTTCACAACACAGGATGTTGTGAAAAGCAAAAGTTGTGTTCAATTTGTGGAAAGTTATATTCAATTTGTGGAAAGTTGTGTTCAATTTGTGGAAAGTTGTATTTTATTTGTTTGGGGTGTGCCCAAGACCAACCCATGCTCAAAAATTTGTGAGAAGTAGTTAGAGTTAAGACTCATTACAGCAACACAGTAATGATACTCAGCCGCATCATTAAGGGAAAAAGACACTGTCATAGTTTGAAGAAATCCAAGCACAGGCTTCTTAGGAGTAACAGTAACAAAAACAGTCATGCCCAAAGAGTGTTTCTACCCATCAGGGACTCCACAACCAAAGATTTTATTAGCGGCTGGTCACATAGGCACCCTCTGCTTACCACCTTCCTAAATACCAGACTCCTGGAAGGACAGCAAATTTGCACCATAAATTACAAAAGAGCAGACATGAAAGTGTGGTAACCATTGTGCTCCAACTGACTTAACTGGTCACCATCTGTTGAGGGTTGAATGCTGCTTCCTACAACAAGGTTTTCCCTCCTCTCAACAAGCTGTATTCTGTTTGGACATCACCGGTGAACTTCTTCCCCCAGGTGACTCCTGCTAGAATTCGTAGGTCCTCTTAGCCTTTCCATCTCCCAGGAGGATATCTGTGACCCCGGTTTGAGTTAGGAGTGCCGCTGTGAATTCAATTGCATTGGAGCTCACTGTATCATAGAAAGGTGCATTGTGCGAGAAGAATTGCAGAACATCTCGCCTTTATAACAGTGGATTGCCTTTTCACAAACTAAAACGGTTGGAGAGGAAAGACTGTTTATTCTCACTCTTTCCTCAGTGGGCAGTTAGATGCCTGACCTAGAGAGCAGTCTCCAAATAATAGTCTGTATAATGATACTGAATGAGGGGAGAGAACCTTTGAGTCACGCAGAAACAGGGCTGTTTGCATCCATGGGGAAGACTCACTCACAAAGGCACCCGCATGTCTACAGTTAACAGATATTAAAGGTCCCTGGCTTCCATCTCATGCACCATTTGGTTTTCTGTGGGAAGGCAAATCTACATTTGACCCTCTGATTGTTGCAATTTAAGTATCCTTTGACCTAACCTGGAGATGATTCCCTCCTCCAGCCTTCTGGGTAAAGAATACTTAATTAGCAGTCTCCTAAAATAGCATAAGACCAATGAGAAGGGAACAATACCCCAATTTAAGTAGAGGAAAAATGTAATAGGGATGAAGATGTGGTGGGACAAACCGAGAAAGAGGAGAGATACTTCGTCATTGAGGTGGAGTCAACTTTATGATAGAAGATGCTGAGATCGTAGAGGGTGATCAAGGTCACGACCACAGCAGAGGGCTGGCCATCCTGATAGGGAAACTCTAGCATGTATTTGAGACATGACTGAAGCCCTCTGTGAGTGTTGTTGTAATGGAAGCAGCTCAGAGATATGGGGATACCAGAGACCCTGCTGGATGGATGTCCTCACTTGCAAAAGGTTAGTTATTGCTGGAATCGTTTTCACTTCTGTAAATCAGCATACCCAAAATATTGCGTATTGAGTTATGAGTCTAGCTTGCATCTAAGGTGATCATTTTAAAAAACTAAGTATATCAAGCAGCATTTTAAAATGTATAGGAAGCATCTAATTTAAAAAAATATGGTAGTGCATTCTTCTGTCAATGAAACAATCTTTTTTTTGTACAAATTTATGAGGTAGAGGTGCCTTTTGTTACATGCATAGATTGCATAGTGGTCAAAACAGGACTTTTAGGTTATCTATCATCTAATCAACATACATTGTACCCATTAACTAATGTCTCATCATTCACTCCTCCCTCCCACCCACTCACCCATTCGCATCTCTATTGTTTGTCATTCTACTCTCTATGTCCATTTGTACACATTATTTAGCACCCACTTGTGAGTGAGAATATGTAGTATTTGACTTTCTGTGCCTGGTTTGTTTCATTTAAGATAGTTACCTCCAGTTTCATCCATGTTGCTGCAAAAGAAATAATTTCATTCTTTTTTATGGCTAATAGTATTCTGTGGTGTATATGTACCACATTTTCTTTTTCCAGCCTACTATTGATGGACACTTAAGTTGATTCACTACCTTTGCTATTGTGAATAGGATTGCCACAAACATGTGAGTATAGGTTTATTTTTAATATGATGACTTATTTTCCCTTGAGTACATATCCAGTAGTGAAATTGCTGGATCAAATGGTAGTTCTAATTTTAGTTATTTGAGAAATCTTCATATTGATTTCCATAAAGGTTGTATTAACCAACAGTATTTAAGCATTCCCTTTTCTCTGTATCCTCATCAACATCTGTTATTTTTGATCTTTTTAATAATAGCCTTTCTGAGTGGGGTAAGATAAAATCTCATTGCGGTTTTAATTTGGATTTCCCTGATGATTACTGAGGTTGAGCAGAAATAATCTTTTGCAATTAAAAGTAGAAACTTCAATTTGTTTTTTTGAAATTAGTATTTTTATGGGGTCAATGTGTGTGATGTAGCTAGAATTAAAAATGAAAAAGAGACATAATAACAAGTGTTGGAAAGGATACAGAAAAAGATGGAACTTTCCTGCACTACTGTTGGGAGCCTTCATACACTACTGATAGAACCTTCCTACACTACTGATGGAACTTTCCCACACTACTATAAAAAGACACAGCCATTTTGGAAAACAGTCTGGCAGTTCCTCAAAATGTTAAATGTAGAGTGACTCTTTGACTCCATCTATTCCACTCCTATGTATATACTCAAAATAAATGAATGCACAGGGCCACACAATAACTGGTATACAAATGTGCATACAGCAGTATTCATAATCGCCAAACAATTGTAAACCACACGCATGTCCATCAATGGATGAATACACAAACATTCGCGTGTTTATCTATTCAAAGGAGTGGCCAACCCATACAGTGGAGTAATATTTGGCCATAAAAATAAATGAAATTCTGACATAGACTACAACACGGTTATACGTTGAAAACATCATGCTCAATGAAAGAAACCAGACAGGCAACGCCACATGTTATATGATTCCATTTACATGACATGCCAAGACTAGGTAAATATATAGACAGAATATAGATTAGTGGTTGCCAGGGATTGGAGACAGAGGTAATGGGAAGTAAATGTTTAACAAATATGAGGTTTCCCTTTTGGGGTGATAAAAATGTTCTGGAATTAGAGGTGATGGTTGCACGACTCTGTGAACATACAAAGAACCACTAAATTGGACACATTAAAAGAGGGAACTTTAGGATATGTGAGCAATATCTCACTAAAACTCAGTAAATCAATTATAAGGCAGAGTGTTCTTATGAAAAAAAAAGATCTAGGTCTAAAACAGCTACAAACATGGTAACTAATTTATCCTAGTTAAGTCATTAATTTCCTCATGTAATAATGTAAAATTACACATGATTTTTTTAAAAATCTGAAGCATAATCTTGTAGCAATTCGGGTTTTTTCCTCATTGTTCTGCTACATAGAGACCTTAGTGCATGATAAAGCTGAAGGGAATTATCAATTAATCAAACTTATATGGATTATGAAGAAAAATTTGTGTTTATATTAGTATTTCCCTTAGTGACCAGCTAATGTGATTTGGACAACACACCATTTACTCTTCAAGGCTCCTTATAATTATAAAAGCCTATAAAAGGCAAATTGATTGATAAATAAATTTCAGTAATTCAATGAAAGGAGAAATTACAGGGTCAATAGACAGGTGGCATTGGTCTTCATTACATTTGTAGCCAATAAGTCTTCATATAATCAGAGGACAATACGGTGACCTTGAATAATCAGATGGTGGCATTAAGAAACATCCTCAGAAGCATTTGCAGAACACAAGTCTCAGGCCTGACCTCCTTCCTCATACATTATGCAGAATCCACAAATGTCCACCTGTTCTCTTTGAAATAAGACACTTTATTCATTTAATGGTCGCCATTTCTAAAAGAGACAAGAGAAATTTGAAAGTCAACAGCCAAACTAAACAACAGCACAAGGAAATTACCAGACATCCAGAGGAGATATAATTCTGCTGGAAAAGGGACCTGGAGGCTTCAGTGGGGTGCAAGGGTGGGGAGGTAGATGGGCAGATGAATAGAACTGTGGATGGCTAGAACAATTGACAGATAGAATGACATAATGATAGAATAGTAGAACAATAGATGGATAGAAAGAGATTTAGTTTAAGTATTGGCTCATGCAATTATGGAAGCTGAGAAGTCCCACAATGTGCTGTCTGCAAGCTGGAGACCCAGAAAAGCTAGTGGTGTCATTGAAGAAGGTCTGAGAGCTGGAGAGACAATGGTGTAGATTCCAGTCCAAGTCTGAAGACCTGAGAGCTAGGAGCACTTAGGGCAGAAGATAAATGTCCCAGCTCAGCAGTGAGGAAGAAAGAGGGAGAGTCAGCCTTCCTCCACCTTTTTTATCTCTTCTGGCTTTCAGGGGATTGAATGATGTCTGCCCACATTGTGGAGGTTTCATCTGCTTTAATCTATGGATTCAAATACTAATCTCTTCTGGAAACACCCTTACAGACACACTAAAAAATAATGTCTAATCAGGGATCTTGGCATTCCATGACCCAGTCAAAGTGACAGCTAAAATGCGTCATTAAAGGAGCATTCCTGAGATCCCAGGATATAGATGTAGGCATGCTTTTAAAACAAAATTATTTTTACTTTAAATTCGGGGATACATGTGCAGGTTTGTTACATCGGTATATGGCATAATGTTGGGGTTTGGACTTCTAGTGAACCCATCACCCAAATAATGAACATTGTACCCAATAGATAATTTTTCAATGCTTAACTTTCTCCCACCCTCTCCCTCTTTTCGAGTCCCCAGTGCTTTTGTTTTTGTTTTTCTATTTTTTTTTCTTTTTTTTTTAAGAGACAAAATTTCACTCTATTGCCAGACCATTTTCCTTTTCTTTTTCTTTCTTTCTTTCTTTTCTTTTCTCTTTCTTTCTTTCTTTCTTTTTTTTTTTTTTTTTTTTAAGACAGGGTCTTGATCTGTCACCCAGGTTGGAGAGCAGTGGTGCAATCACAGCTCACTGCAGCCTGGAACTCCTGGGCTTAAACAATTCTCCTGCCTCAGCCTCTCTAGCAGCTGAGACTACATGCAGATGCCATCATGCATGGCTAACAGGCATGCATTTTATCTGTCCAGAATCTTAGCCAGGGTTATGAACGCAGCTTTAAGGATATGCTGTTATCTTCATTTACATTCTGAGAATTCATGTCACTCAGCCAGATGAGAGCCCTGCCCCATCCTTCCTCCTCCTGCTCTGCGCTTTCTTCTTCCCTTTCCTCTTACTCTGAAGGCAATTGACAGTCTCCAACTCCTTTTCCCTTGTAACCATGTTCTGCATCCCCTGGGGCACCTGCAGCAAGCAGAAAATAGCAACGGTGCAGACATCTCAGTAAGTCTGTGTGTTGTGTTCACTCAAGTCTGTGTACTGTGTTCACTCAACTATTTAGTTCTCCAACCAAGCACTTCCATCCTTTAAAAAAATTGAATTTTCTTTCATTAATTCATACATTCAAGAACTATTTCACAGGTTCTGAACTTAGCTGTCAGCATACAAATGTGTTCAGATTCTATTTAAGAATTCCTAAGCTTTGTCTTTTAGATTTTTTGTATTACTTCAATCTCTCATGTTCTTTTACAGACAGTAAGCTACATATTCTATCTCCATTTCTTCAAATAAAAAGGGTGTGTGGTTTAACTCATGCATCACCACCACCTTTTGGGAAAAGAGCAGAACTGATATTAAAGGGCTGAGGCTGTGCTTCCTGAAAAAAAAAAAAAGAAAAAAAACTCAAGGTTATCTCTCTATGCCCTCCTATGTTCCAAACTTGCCTGAGGGTTTGTCTGAGGCCAAACTTCCAAATGGATTTATGGCATCAAAAAAACAAAACAAAACAAAAAACAAGTAGATCCAATGTGGTTAAAATTGTTGGCTGTTATATTTGAGGAGTGCCAGGACGTTTGTGCATGGAACATCTGGCACAAGATGATCCCATATTCCCACAGACATCACAGACTCACCTAAGGGAAAGGAAGATTTAAGAAGCTTAGTGGTTGAGAATAAAGGTCAACCCAGGTGGACCTGCATGGACTAATTCTTGGAACAAATGGAAATAACAACAGTTATGTGAATACCAGCAATACATAGATGATAACACAGATGCCTGGATACCACCACGCCCTATCTGTACTCCTTGGTCCAACACAAACAAAGCCTACCAACCTCCTTCTTCCCAAGAATAGACAGCACCCATGGAAAAGACGGTCCCCTGACTTGTGTCTGCATTTCACCAATACAAACACATTCTGTTCTTTATAAACTCAGTGTATTAGCCCGTTCTTGCATTACTATAAAAAAAAGCTTGAGACTGGGTAATTTATAAAGAACAGAGGTTTAATTGGCTCACAGTTCTGCAGGCTGTATAGGAAGCATGGTGTCAACCTCTGCTTCTGAAGAGGACTCAAGAAGCTTATAATTATGGTGCAAGGAGAAGGGGGAGCAGGCCCTTCACATGGCAGAAGTTAGGAGAAAGAAAGAGAGTGAGAGAGAGAAAGAGAGAGAGAGTTTGGGGGTGCCACATGCTTTTAAACAATCAGATCTCACAAATCTCACTCATTATCATGAGGACAGCAACAAGAGGATGGTGCTAAGCCATTCATGGGAAATTCGCCCTTATGATCTAGTTTCCTCCCACCAGGCCCCCCTCCAATACTGGGGATTATAAATTAACATGAGATTGGGGCAGGGACACAGATCCAAGCTATATCACTCAGGTTCTTCTGCATGAGAGCAAGACTCTCTGTAGATTGTACGAAGGGCTGCAATTTATTCCTGTCTGAGTCCACAAGAGCATCTGGGAGAGAGGTACTTATTTTGCTGGAGCACACTCAGGAAGACTGCCTCAAATGATGTTCCCAAGAGGCTCGAAGTACACGGTCAACTGCATGCCATGAGATGTTTCCCCGGTGAAGGATGAGTTCCTCAGGGTATTACATTTAAAAGGTGAATCCAGGGATAAAAATGGAAAGAAATATTATTGGAGATTGTGTCTTGGCTAGGGGTATAAATATAACTTTTAGCCATGGAGAAACATGACGTTTTGTGTGTAGAAATGATCAGATCTTTATACTAAATCTGAAAATTAAGACTGTGCCCCGTTCTATTTCCCCTGCCTCTTCAGCCTCAACAGCACAAGAAGAAACATCTTTAGATACAATCCTGATAACCCCACGTCTACTCCCCATCCACCATCCACCATCCACTTGCCAAATATACCATCCATCTCTTCCTATGTTCCACTGTATCAGGATCTAATGAATATTGAATATTGTATTCTTACAATAAAGTATGCTAGAGAAAAAAAAGTTATTAACAAAATCCTAAGGAAGAGAAAATATATTTACTATTCATTAACTGGAAGTCGATCATCATAAAGGTCTTCATCCTCATCGTCTTCAGGTTGAGTAGGCTGAGGAGGACGATAAAGAGGAGAGGTTGGTCTTGCTGTCTCGGGACTGGCAGAGCCAAAATAAAATCCACAAAATCAAACTTGTGTTGTGTAAGGGTCAACCACATCTGCCTTCCAATACACTTGGTAGAAAAAGTTCATCTTTCTCTTAGATTTTCTTACTTATTGTCTAGCGATGGGAAGAACTTCATCTTTCTCTTAGAGTTTCCCACTTAGTTTATCCAGTGGTAGGGCAGAAACATCCTTCTATTTTTTCCAGGTTATCAGCCTTTTGAAGGGTTTTCTTCCAAACCTTTTTTTAATGGCCTTTTTAAAATATTGTTTTATTTCTAATATATTTAGGGGGGTACAAGTGCAGGTTTTTTACATGCATATATTGCATAGTGGTGAAGTCTAGGTTTTAGTGAACCCATCATTCATATAGTGAACATTGTACACGTAGGTCATTTTTCAACCCTTTCTCCCCTGCCACCCTCCCCTTTTTTGGAGTCCCCAGTGTCTATTGTTTCCATCTATATGTCCAAGCATACACATTTTTTAGTTCCCACTTGTAAGTGAGAGCATGTGGTATTTTATTTTCTGCTTCTGAGTTAATTCACTTAGGATAATGGCCTGCAGGTTCACCCATGTTGCTGCAAAAGACATAATTTCATTCTTTTTTATGACTGAGTAGTATTCCATAGTGTATATGCACCACATTTTCTTTATACAATCCTCTGTTGATGGACACTTACGTTGATTCCACATCGTTGCAATTGTGAATAGTGCTATGATAAACACACAAGTGCAGGTGTCTCCTTGATAGAATGATTTCTTTTCCTTTGGATACATATAGCTAGTAGTGGAATTGCTGGATCAAACCCTGGTTCTATTTTTAGTTCTTTGAGAAATCCTCATACTGTTTTCCAGAAAGGTTCTAACACTTTGATGTGGTTTGGCTGTGTCCCCACCCAAATCTCGAATTGTAGCTCCCATAATTTCCACGTGTAATGGGAGGGACCAGGTGGGAGGTAATTGAAACATGAATGCGGGTCTTTCCAATGCTGTTCTTGTGACAGTGAATATGTCTCACGAGACCTGATAGTTTTATAAAGGGGAGTTCCCCTGCACACACTCTCTTGACTGCTGCCATGGAAGACATGACTTTGCTCCTTCGCCTTCTGCCATGACTGTGAGGCTTCCCCAGCCATGTGGAACTGTGAGTCCATTAAGCCTCTTTCCTTTATAAATTACCCAGTCTTGGGTATATCTTTATTAGCAGTGTAATAACAGACTAATATGCCCTTGATTGAATATCTGAGCAATTCTCTCACCAGCCAGCTGGATTCACTATTCTCCACTCTCTTCCATGTGTGCAGAGCCCCAGTCCTGCCTTGTGCTGCACTCATCAGTCTCTGTACACACACCCAAAAGGATGAATAGTTAAGAAAATCTAACATTGTGCACACTGGGATACAAGAAAAAAAGTCCACTTACCATTGCTCTTCGACCTGACTGTTTCTGTCTGGGTAGCTTCCTCTCTCACGTTCCTCAATGATCCTTCCACTCCAGAACCATTCCTTCAAACCCCACAGAAGCCCTGCTAGCCTCTCCCTGGAACCGTTCCCATTTTAGGATTTCTTACACTGCAACCTGTTATTCCTATCACATAAGGCATCTCGTTACAATGTAGAATCCATTTCACAATCCCAGGTGGAGCTAGAGGTTCACCATGTCTAGCAAACTCTCCCATGGTGACATGATGCGTGTCTGTTTTCCTTGAACTTCTCCCCTCCACTTTTTTCAAGTGTTTCTTCTCCATTTATCAAACCCAAGCTGGTGTTTTCTGTCATTGCGTCTGTTTATTTTCTCCATTTATCTAACTTTACTTGCTGGTGTTTTCTGTGTCATGGGGTCCACTGATTTCCTCACTTTACTTTGTTCCCTAGGCTGTCACAGCATGCACACTTTTTGTTTCACTTACCAGCTCTGTGCCTCTTTTGTATCTACATCATAGATGCACTTCCACTAGCTTCACTCTCATACCTCCAACCACATACCTGTGATGCCTTCCTGGATATACACAGACACTCAAAGTCAGCAAGGTTACAACACACTCAGCATGTCTCTGCCTAAGTGGTTCGTCCACCTGCATTTCTTCCTTTCATGTGCTGTACCAATCACTCACACTGGAAAATCCGATTATCAACCTTATCTTCTTTTCCCCTTAAGCCAGGGGTCCTCAAACCCTGGGCCATGGAATGGTACTGGTCTGTGTCCTGTTAGGAACCGTGCCACATAGCAGGAGGTGAGCAACAGGCAAGCGAGCGAAGCTTCATCTGTATTTACAGCCTCTTCCCATCACTCGCATTACCACCTGAGCTCTGCCTCCTGTCAGATCAGCAGTGGCATTAGATTCTCATGGGAGCACAAACCCTATTGTGAACTGAGCATGTGAGGGATCTAGATTGTGTGCTCCTTATGAGAATCTAATGCCTGGTGATCTGTTACTGTCTCCCATTACCCCAGATGGGACCATCTAGTTGCAGGTAAACAAGCTCAGGGCTCCCACTGATTTCACATGATGCTGAGTTTGAGTTGTACAATTATTATATATTATGATGTAATAATAATAGAAATAAAGTGCACAATAAATGGCATGTGCTTGAATCATCCTGGAACCATCCTCCCCACCACCAGTCCATGGAAAAATTGTCTTCCACTAAACCAGTCCCTGGTGCCAAAAAGGTTGGGAACTGCTGCCTGAAGCTTCTCCTCCCACATCCATCACCTCCCGCAATCAATGGCCATATTCTGGTGATTGAAACTGCTAAATATTTCCTGAAAATCTCACCACTCTCCTCTAGTTTACTTGTTTTGTTTATGCCCCTGTCTTCTCCTGGCTTGCCTATTACAAAGTTGTCTACGTGAGTCTCTGCCCTTAGGTTAATGACATCAAACCTACCCTCTATTCAGAAGACACTACTGAAAACATGCGTGATCATTTAACTCCTTCCAACTCTTCAGTGGCTTACCATCGCCTGCAGGATGTCATCAAAACTAATTAACACGCTAGACCAAGCTGTGAAAGCCTCATTTCTCCATACTCCCTGCCTCTTAACTTTATGCTCTGACCACTTTCTACTCCAAGGGTGGTCCATGAATGGGTAGCATCAGTCTCAGCTTGGAGCTTGTTAGAAATGCAGAATCAAAGACACAACCCCAGACACAGAGAACTGGAACCTGCACTAAGCAGAATCCCAGAGGATTGAAATGCTCAAAGTATGGTAGAAAAGTGCTGCTCTAACACAGAATTTCCAAATCTAGATTCCATGACACACTCTTCCAGGAGAAACTCATTAATTCATTAAGCAATCGGTACACCTACATTTATTTATTTATTATTAGGAAAAAAATCTGCTTCTACTCTAGTTTGAGAGAGGATCTCGCTCTGTTGCCCAGGGTGCAGTGGCGCAATCATGGCTCACTGCAGCATTGACCTTCTGGGCTCAAGCAATTCTTCTACCTCAACCCCCTGAGTAGTTGGTACTATAGTCATGCACACAGCTACTTTTAGTACTTTTTGTACAGATGGGGTTTTGCCATGTTGTCCAGGCTGGTCTCAAACTATTAATTGTGCTGAATTTAGTTTCTCTGTTTGCTTCCTTTTTGTCTTTTATAAATTTTTGCACTGATTATTTTCTTTGTTCTCTCCAGGAGGAGATTAGCTATTTACATATCATTGGTTTTGTTTCCCAACAGAACCAGCCCCTCAATTGATCAGAATGTTATTATATTTACAAATTATTTTCTTCCTGTCTCTTTAATAATATTTTGTTTTCTTTTAAACAAATTGAGTATAATTTATTAATTTAATATGTGTTTATTATTAAAGGTGTCTACATTTGTAAATGTCTCTTGGGCTTTATTTATACTACAGTTTTAGACATGTAATATTTTATATATTTTATCCAGATGGTTTGAGATTAAAGTTTTGATGTCTCAGCTTAAAATTCATTTGCTGGTTTGAAAATAAACAAATTCATGTGGTCCACAATTTTCCTATATTCATAGTCCTTTTATACTTTGTCACAGAATTCAGTTTAAGCAATTATAGTTTGAAATATAGACTCTTTGTGGACTAATATATGGCTAAATTTTATAAAGATTTTTGGTGTCTATAAGATGAAAGATACTGTCTAATGGGGTGGAAAGGGATAATGTAGTAAAGTTTAAGTATTAGGATTATGTTAACCACATTAAAGGAGTTACGTACATTCTCTTTATTCCATAATCCTGTAACATAAAGTTTGTATAGATTTAGCATTGTTTCCATAGTAAATATTTGGTAGAATTTACTCGGAAAACAGTCAGGACCTGAAGTTTCATTTATGGGAAATGTTGAAACCCATGTTAAATTTTTGAGACCCATATTAGTATTGAAACTCATATTTAATTGAAATTTTCATTCTTTTTTTAAAACTAGATGTAGTACTGCCCAAATTTTCTATTGCTTCTTGTGCTGGTTTCACAGTGTTACGCTTTTCCAGGAATTTTTCCATTTCCTCTTAGTCATCAAATGTATAGTCATAAATTTAGTGGTAATATTCTCTTATTTTCCTTTCAGTGTCAATTCTTTTTATTATTCACTCTGGTAATCTGTGCTTTTAATTTGTCAGTGTCAGTCATGATTTATCAATTATAATCATCTCTTTGAATTTCTTTCCAATTTTTGTTCTCAATTTCAGTGAATGATGCTTTAATCATCACCTGTCCCAGTATAGACACAAAAATAATAAACATGGACAGAATATCCTGCTGTTTTATGACAAGTCTAAAGAACATGTTTGCGGAAAATTCTTCAAGATTCATGACATCAACGCTTCACCTCAACTGTGCTACTCATTGGCATCGATGGGTCCAAACCTCCTAGAAAACGGTATTTGTAAATAATGCATTCTGGTAATTTTAGATGGCAAGGATGGGGATGTAGATCAACGGGTCCAAACCTCCTAGAAAATGGTATTTGTAAATAATGCATTTTGGTAATTTTAGATGGCAAGGATGGGGATGCAGATCAATGGGTCCAATCCTCCTAGAAAATGGTATTTGTAAATACTGCATTTTGGTAATTTTAGATGGCAAGGATGGGGATGCAGACAGAGTATTTCAGATGATGGGGATGTATGGAAGATATGTACAGGAAAGTTACAAATGATCAAACCTAAGTAGGACTCCCAGAAGTCCCCATAGTGCAAGGACACCTAGAATTTCAGGACAGCAGGGTTTCTTGGAGGCAGCACTACTGATTATTGACTCTGCTTTGTTGTAGGGAGTTAGCCAGGTGGATGCAGACTCATGACATGATTTGGTGATCCCAGCAGGGGCTGGATTTTCCTGATGGATTTGTCTACCATGTGTGAAGTGAAGAATGCATGCAGCCAAGCAGGGCAGCCCTGACTTGACCCCCTTAGAAGTGAGGGAGTCCGTGCAGTGGCCGAAGAGCACTGCAGCAGGTGCAGAAAAAATGGTGGGTAACTCCTTTACTCATTAGACAACTAGGGCTGATTAATAGAATGTTCACAATAGTGGTTTTTACAGGAGAGGAAAAAAAAGTTTATACTATTTTGAGGGACATGTGTCTTTAAAATTTTTGGACTTACCACTCTCTCATTGATATTTTGGGGGATATCAAGAAAAGTCTTAGAAATTAAAAAAATGCTTAAAAATACATATATTATATGAATTTGTATTGTACATTAATAAAATTGATTTAATTAATATTTTATTTATTATGTGATATATATTTAAAATACATAAGTTTCTGTATCTATATATACATACATAGATATAAATATAGATAGCTATAGATTAATATAGATGGATAGAGACACAATGTGGTAAACAGATAAAGTTTTTATTTTATCCTATATAAAGAGATTTTTGCCTAAATGAAATCAATTATCCAGAATAGTGCTTTTTGAATGGCTATTATTAAAAAGTCAAAAAAAAAAAACAGATGTTGGTGAGGTTGTGGATAAAAGAGAATGCTTGTACACTGCTAGTAGGAATGTAAATTAGTTCATCTGCTTTGGAAAGCAGTTTGGTGATTTCTCAAAGAACTTAAAACAGAAAGACTATTTGACCCAGCTATCCCATTACTGGATATAGACCCAAAGGAAAATAAGTCCTTCTACCAAACAGACACATGCACTCACATGTTCATCGCAGCACAATTCACAATAGCAAAGACATGGAATCAACCTAGGTGCCCATCAATGGTAGATTGAATTTTTAAAAATGAGGTGTCTATACAAGATGGAATACTACATAGCCTTAAGAAGAATGAGATCATATCTTTGCAACAACATGAACGCAGCTGGAGGCCATCATCCTTAGAAAATGAATGCAGGGACAGAAATCCAAAGGCTGCATGTTCTCACTTATAAGTGGGATCGAAACATTGAGCACACATGGACACAAAGAAGGGAACAACAGGCACAAGGGTCTACTTGAGGGTGAAGGGTGAGAGGAAGGAGAGAATTAAAAAATTACCTATTGGATACGACGCTTATCACCTGGATGATGAAATAATCTGTACACCAAACCCCCGTGACACACAATTTACCTACGTAACAGACCTGAATAGTGCTTCTCAACCAGCAATGTGAGAATGACTTACAAAACCTTTCTAAGTTTCCCCTAGTGAGCAAAAGTGCCACCAGTTCTGATCTACTGGTAAGAAAATGTCTATTTGTGGTATCATGTTATGCGAAAAATGTGATTGCGACATGGAAAAATGAACCATGCACTCCATCCTGTGATTATATCTGACTTTAATAATGCCACCAAAATGACAATTTAAAGATGCTGCTCTGCAGAAGACCTCCAGAAGCATAGACCAGTGCTTTGCAGCATTATTTTAATGGATATAACAACTATTACTGAGCAATAAATACAAGCCAAATTTCCTTCCTTGTCGTTGTTTGTACTGAGGGAATAGGAATTCATAATAAATCTTGATTTACGAGTACATGTCAACATTTCAGTAAGTCATCAAATTCTTCAAACCTAGTATTTTAAAGGCTCACTGCCGCTCAGATCCAGTTGAATCCAGGCATCCTTCTAGCATGAAGCTATATAAACAAAGTGGTGCAATTAGAGAAACTTCAAATTTGTGCTTTTCCATCTTTAAAGCAACTGTGACCAGGAACAAATGTATTATACTACTTAGACACCTAAAACATCATTTTCCTTTTTCCCAGGGGAAAAATAGACAATGAAAGTAAAGTAAAAAGAAATACAACTTTAAATAACTAATTATAAATGCTTTTATGATCTAAATTTAATTGTAGGCAGCTGCTTATATACATAAAGAACAGTACACTCAAATAATTCCTACCAGTCAATTTGTTAGTATACCAAAATAAGCTGCTTTTTTCTAACGCCAGTTAGGGCTCCATCAAAGAACACATTTGTTTCCAGTTGAATTGAGAAAATTATAGCTTTTTGGGGGGAAGAAAATAACTGCCAAAATCCTGGTGTGCAGTGTGTGAGTGTGTGTGTGTGTGTTCACACTCAAATCTTCCAATGAGCTAATGTTTCTCTTTAGTTTTTTTCCTTTTTAATTTTTGTGGGCACATAGTAGGTGTATATATTTGTGTGGTATATGTGATGTTTTGAGCCTTATTACACAAACTCCTGAAGCTTGTTAGGTGAGCTGGTAATATAATACAGATACAGGTTATAGTTGTAAGCAAATAACCCCTTAATCACTCTCCTCCCGCTAAGTGATCTTTGCAACCAGCGTTCCCCATGGCATGTCTAAATATAGCGGACTTGCTTGGTTGTAGGACCAAGATACACTCCTGGGATAAATGTGGCCGAGTTTTATCTGCTGCCAGGGCTTTCAGATGGGTTGATCTGGCAATAGGTCCCCCCTGGGACTGATGATTAGGAAGAGTTAGTACCTGAAACGCAAGATGCGCTGTTACATTTGAATTTCAGATTCACGATTGGTTTTTTTCTTAGTGTAAGCCTGTCCCATGCAATATCTGGGATATACTGATACTTTAAAAAATGTGTTCATTGTTTATCTAAAATTCAGCTGAGAGTCCTTGTTTTGTTATTGTTGTTATTGTTTTGTTTCTTAATAATCAGACAAAGTGCTGAGAATGGAGTTTGTTACCTGTGACTGGCTCCAAAGTCCCTGGAGGTCTGAAGTTTGCAGATCATCAGAGGTGACAGGATGGAGTGGACAGGCCAGTGGTTCCCTTGAATGAGGAGAAGATATATTACATAGCTATCGACAAAACTGGAAGGCAAGTGGGGTTTCTGAGGACCTATTACAAATTATCTAGGCAAGTGGTTGCTCAACCTTTTAGGGCTGGCCATCCTTAAACAGAGGACCAACATAGAGCCGACATAAGGTATCACTTACCTCTTTTAGGAGTAACATCTTAATGATTCTATTCATTGAACTAGGCTTTGTAAAATTGAATCACATCTGTTACAAGGATCTGGCAAATTCTGAAAATGGCTCCAAAACAAAAAGATCAGCAACAGTAGCATTTATGTCACCCAAATCACCAAAGTAGATCCAATTCACAAACTCTTTACTGTGTCTTAAAACAAACCAAATGAAACCAGTACGTCAAAGAGAGATCTGCACTCCCATGTTCATTGTGGCACTATTCACAATAGCCAAAATATGAAATCAACCTAGATCCCCCATCAATAATGGATTTCATAAGCAAATCTGGTACATATATACCATGGAATACTACACAGCCATAAAAAAGAACAAAATCATTTCCTTTGCAGCAACATGAATGCAGGTGGAGGCCACTATTTTAAAAGCATTAACACAGGAATAGAAAATCAAATACTGTATGTTCTCACTCACAGACATAAAGATGGCAACAATTGATGCTGGTGACTACTAGAAAGGGTAAGAAGGAAAGGTGACAAGGGTTACAAACTAACTATTGGGTACTATGCTTACTACCTGAGTGATGGGATAAATTGTACCTCAAACCTCAGCATCACACAATATACCCATGTAACAAATCTGAACATGTACTCCCCTGAATCCCGAATAAAGGTAGAAAATATTAAATAAGTAAATAACACTGCATTTTACAAATGTCTCTTCTCAAAATCCCAATATCTCATCCATGTAGGGTTTTCTTTCATACAAACCACACACCCACACAACAGCGACCGATGTTCATCTTCCTTTGACTCTTCTCTTATCCAGTTTCCTTCTCTACTGTCTCCTTTCACCCCTCCCTCCCAGAAATAGAAAATACCTTTGCCTCATGTACACTGGGGCAACTTCTCTCTCTTCTTCAAAACTTGGTATCAGATGTCACCTTGACTGGCATTTACTACCCAATCGCTTATTAAGCCAAGTAACTTTCAAACAGTGCCCATCTCTCCATGCAGGGATCCTGTTGCCTGCTGCATTCCAGGGCAGAGGTGTCCTCTGCTCCAAGTTAGTGGCTCAAGTGTTTGCCCAACGCTGGAAACAGAGTGGGCAGATGTCCAAAGAGTGTTGACTATGTGCTGTGGATCACACAATAAAAGTGTAAAGAAAATAACTAACATTTTTTTTCTTTTTTAGCTGAATAAAAACGAGATAATTGTGCCCCAGTCAACACTGAGAGGTAAATACTGATGACTTTGTGCTGTTACTCTCCCTTTTCTTTTGTTTTCTCCTCTTTTTACATTATTTACTTAGAACAATATTTTAAAAAATTAAAATATGAATACGCTACTACTAGAAGGGTTATTAGAATTTTTAAGTATAATTGAATTTTTTGAAGTCTGAAAAACAATTTTTTAATATAGTAAAGGAAAAGTAAGCCTTCAGAAAGGCAATCGATCATATAGAGTGATCAAAGTATTGACATTTATCAATATATTGCTAATAGCTTTGATTTGGTGGGTGCAGATTTGGTGGGAGCAGGGGAGGAATTGCTTCATTGTTGCTTTTCATTCATTTCTGCTGTATTATACCCTAAATTTCGTTATGAGGCTGATTTTTAAAAAATTGTTTATGTCTATTGATTAAAAGTTAAAAGTATAAACACACAGGTTTTTTTCTCTTTCTGATTTTTCTGGTCAACCAAACCTGTTGCCCATTTGTGTGTGTTATATTAGATGGTTAAAGCAGCGCATATGTTCATGGAATTGCTGAGTAGCAAGGTAAATTAGTTTGTAATTCCATCACAAATTAGACCCCAATAATAGTGTGTCCTAAGGGAAAGGAGATCAATGTGGGTTGGAGAAATCAGAGGACGCAGATGTCGAAGAGGCATTTTTGAAAGACAGACAGGTTTTAAATAAAGGTGAGGAAGGGGCAAAGTCATTACAGCTAGAGGGTAGTCATTACAGGTAGTCATTATTTGCTAGAGAAAGGAGAGTGGTTTCCCATCAGGGATGAATAAGCCTCATGAAAGAATGTGTTACAGGCTGGGCATGGTGGCTCACGCCTGTAATCCCAACACTTTGAGAAGCCAAGGCTGGTGGATCACTTGAGGTCAGGAGTTTGAGACCAGCCTGGCCAACATAGTGAAACCCCCGTCTCTACTGAAAAAAAAAAATTAGCTCGGTGTGGTGGTGCAACAGCTGTAATCCCAGCTACTTGGGAGACTGAGGCAGGAGAATCACTTGAACCCGGGAGGAGAAAGTTGCAGTGAGCCAAGATCGTGCCACTGCCTGGGCAACAGAGCAAAATTCCCTCTGAAAAAATACAAAAAACAAAAAAGAATGTGTTACAAAGGAGAGATAAAATACTGAAACTAGAGTACTAGAGTATAATGTGAGTTAGTAGAGATACATATGGGAGAGCCCAGATACAGGAAACTTACAGTGCATTTCCATTAGCCTCAAGGCTGTTTCTGAATTACTTGTTACTCACAGTGTTGCTCATCTTTTTGTGTATGTGACGTCTTGTTTTCTTAAAAAGATTTTAGACTTGTTCTTGGAGTGATTTAAGCTGATCACAATCTTAGTGAAGAACACTTACTAAAAGCTTGTTAAAATTTAAAATAAATAAGTAGAACAGAGATAAAATCATCATCAACATCTTTATCATCATTACCACCATCATCACCAACACCATCACTATCATCACCATCATCATCATCGCCATCACCATCATCATTATCATTATCACCGTCATCACGATCATCATCATCCCAATCATCACCATCATCATCATCACCACCATCATCAACATTATTACCATCATCACCATTATCATCAGTGTTATCACCATCATTGCTATCATTATTACCATCATTACCATAACCATCATTGCCACCATCACCATCATCATCACCATCATCAGCGTCCCCACCATCACCATCATTACCATTATCACTATCACAGATGAGGACAATTTATTTTATGGAAAGAAAACAAGAAAAAGGCTAAGAGTGACATGATTCACCAGTAGAAAAGTATAAGCTTCTGGTTAAGGTGGAGACACCCTATTTTAACCTCCCTTTAGCGATTAGCATTTATTGAGTTCTTTCCATGTTCAGAGTCTGAGGGAATAGAGGTAGACCCAATTTTTTTTAAAAGGAACACACAGATCCGTGTACTTAGTTTATAAACCCATTGCAACTTTTATGCATCTATTTTATGCATTAATCTCTGAGTAAAAGCTACTTGAGGTTTTCATCAGCTCTAAAACTTGCCAGAAATAACCTATGAAATGCCTCCTTTTAATTTTGTGGGTCTGCTGGCTGTTGTGTTAGGAGGCATTACCCATTGTCAGTGCAGTCTAGTCTCACTGCCAAAAATGACTCTTCACACCAGGTAACTAGATTAGGACCAGCAGGCTGGAAGATAAAGGCCACTCAGTTCCTCAGGCAGAAGAGTACACTTTATTTTTTTACCAACTTAAGATTTCCAAGCAGAAATAACCTGGAGGAAAAACTGTTACAGACAAGAGATTCATCAAGCCCATGAAATATAATTAGAACTTTCAGTTATTTCCCACAAGAGGAATTCTAAAGGGGCATTGAGAAATTTGCAATACAGCATCCTACTCAAGTAATAGATGTATTTGGCACACGTCAGTGTTTAACACTGTCTGAGTTTCGTAGATGGAGGAAGGTGGAAAATATGCAATTAACAATAAATGGGGACAATGTGGGCCCCTGAGATAGATCGTTCTGAATTTGTGATTCTACCTAAAAATATACAGGTAGAACAGCATTGAGTACTCTCCTAATGTAAAATGCCATGTCTCCCTGCAAAGCCTGACATCCTGAGGTATTTGTAAATTTAAGAAGACAGAAATAAGAAGAGCACACTGAAGGTGATGTTTACACACCAGGCAGGCTTTCCAGACAAAATATTGCAAGGGACATACTTACACTAAATAATTACTCATTTTTTTCTGCAAATCAAAATTAACTTGCCCTATTTGCTAAATCTGGCAATCCCCCCTGGTCACTACTCTCTACTTCTATGAGTTTGACTTTTTTAGATTCCACATGTAAGTGAGATTATGTGGTATTTGTCTCTCTACTCCTGGGTTGTTTCACTTAGCATAATCTCCTCCAGCTTTATCCATACTTTTACAAATGACAGAATTTCTTTCTATTTTAAGGCTGAATAAAATCCTATTGTGTATGTATATGTCATTCTAATCTCCTTTTATACCACCTAGAGCACATCCTAACTTGGATGACTTCATCATCTTTAACTTTAATCTTGAGACGTTTTTCCTTGGCAAGGCTCAGAGTGAGGGTTGCTATTGGCTTCTAGTGGGTGGAGAGCACGAAGGCTGATAAACCTCTCACAGTGCATGGGACAGTCTCATGCCACACAAATAATAATCCAGACCCAAATTGTCAGGTGTGCTGCTGTTTGAACCCAGATCTCCTGTCTTCTTCATCCCATAAGAGTATTTGAAATGAATAATTGAAGCATCTTTTTCCCTTTTTAGGTACTAAGACTAATGCAGCTGCATGCCAACATAATTTTCCCCCCTAAGCACTCAAAATATCTTTCCAGAAATATAATAATAATAATAATGATTGCTATTATTATTTGCAGTCCAACTGTATACAGTACCCAGTTTTTGGAAAATTAGCCTACTCATATAAGAGTTAATAAAGTAATGGGACAAAACGCCCCTGTCTTAAAATATTCAAACCTTGTTTGGAAAGAATATGCAAACAACACACATTTTCCTAAGAACATACAGTGCAATGAATACAGGCTAAATGAAAGACATAATTGCTAAATAGTTAGGGCCAATCAAATAATGCAGAAATGCCTTACACTGAAGAAATACTGCTCATCTTGATCAAATATGACCACAAAGTTATCTTGTCTAATCCTAGTGCTGAGCAATCAATTGCTCTAGAAGGATGTAAAGAATGGTAGAATGTTTTGTTTTGTTTTTGAGACAAGGTCCCACTCTGTCACCCAGGCTGGAGTACAGTAGCTCCATCTCAGCTCACTGCAACCTCCACTTCCCAGCCTCAAGCCATCCTCCCACCTCAGCCTTCCAAGTAGCTGGGACTACAGGTGAGCACCATCACGCTCAGCTAATTTTTTGTATTTTTTGTAAGAAACAAGGTTTCACCATGTTACCCAAGCTGGTCTTGAACTCGTGAGCTCAAGTGATTTGCCCTCCTTGGCCTCCTAAAGTGCTGCGATTATAGGCATGAACCGCCACGCCCAGCCAAGAATGGCAGGGTTCTGTTTCAAGTCTATTTTCATGATAGGAAATAACGGGTAATATTTTTCAGTTGTCTTCCTCAAGTTCAAGTACTTTTATGAGAAATTGGCAAATCCAGGTCTCTTCCCCCAAGATGATGACAATCTCTAGAGAAAACATTTAAAAAATTACATGAAGAAAAGAAAAGTTGATATCATTCCCAAACCTCGAGTTACAGTTTCAGAGCCTTTTAAGGTATTATTTTGTTTTAATTGACAAATAATAATTGTATATATTTATAGGGTACAATTTGAGGTCTTAATATCTATATATAGATAGATATAGATATACACACATGTATATAAAACATGATATATTACATGATTAAATGAAGCTAATTAGCATATTCACCACTTTAAAAACCTATCATTTGTGGTGAAAACATTTCAAATCTACTGTTTTAGCAATTTTGACAGACGCATTATGTTATGATTAACTATAGTCAGCATGCTGTACAATAGATCTTTCAAATTTGTTCTTCTCGTCTAATTGGAACTTTGTATGCTTTGACCAACATCTCCTAAGCCTCCCACCCAGCTCCTGGTAAGTATCATTCCATTCTCTACTTCTATGAGTTTTACTTTTTTGGATTTCACATATAAGTAAGATTGTGTGGTATTTGTTTCTCTATGCCTGGTTTATTTCACTTAACATTCTGTCCTCCAGTTTCATTCATGCTGTTGCAAATGACAGAATTTCCTTCTGTTTTAAGGCTGAGTAGAATCTCATTTGTATCCACACAACATTTTAAAAATCTCCTTTTCCACCACCTGGAGGACATCCTAACTTGGTTGCCTTCATCACCTTTAACTCATCATGACCAAGTGCATCATCTCTTTGCCAGCATATCACTAGTGATCATTGCCACTCCAGTGTCCATTGTCTCAATTCATGTCTTCACTATCCCTTTCCAAGCAAAAAGCACACAAGATTAATCCTGGACTCTGCTCTCTTCCCTCCTCTGAGATCCTGTGTGTCAGCATGTCCTGTCAATTCCACTTGGTAAATACCAGTTGAACGCACCCATTTCCAACCCTGCCCACCCATGATACACATGCACCCAAACCACTACCGTGTCTCCATTACCACTACAAGAAGGCTGCAAAGATCAGAGGAAGCCTGGTTGATGCTAAAAAGAGCATCCACTCTTTTCTCATTGGTACCATCTTGCTTCTCTTCCAAACCAGACAACACTATGTATCCAGAGTTATCCTTCCAAAACAGAACACGAATCTCACCACCCCCAGGCTAAAAATGTCCACATTGCTTTTCATATGAATTATAAATACCTTATTGGATCTGCTGGGCCACAACAATGTCCTCTGCCTGCTGCTCCCATCTCATAATTATCCCTCTTGCTCTCTCCTACCTCTCTCTCATGCTAAGCACCAGCCATATGGGACATGATTTTGCCTGATTTTGCCCTTAAAACCTGTTGAGCTTTCTCTCACAGAAGAACATTTCTTATTGTTTAATAACAGCTGGGCTATTTTCTCACACTCAACTTCTACTCAAGGCTACACTCCACATTTTCTGCATGCTGTTTCTTCATCCCTCATTTCTGCAAAACTTCTTTGACCCACCAGACTAGATTAGGTATCCTCTCTCATCAGCACACTGAATTTAATATAAGGATTGAGTCTCTCATTCTTTCTCTGATCTGTATGATTTGTGATAGCTGAGATGGTTCCTCTCTTAGTCACACACATCACCTGCTTACCTTCAAGCATATTAGAAGTCTGGATGTATACATCTCTCGGCAATTGGTGTAGCTTAAGTTTTACATGTTACAAGTGTTTCAAATTTTGTGAATAACGGCAGGATAAATAAACACAAATTACTTTTGCCCGTGTTGTTCCGTGAGGAATGTAGAACTATATCACCATAATGGCAGACTTCTCCCGTTTCCAACACAGCCCTGAGGTTGTTCCATGGAAATACTTGCTGTATTTTCCCTTTTGGTCCATTCTTCGCTTTGACAGAAAGGATCTAGAATCAACAAAAGCAAAACAACAACAACAAACAAACAAATAAACAAACAAAAACCCCACACAACAGAAAAAACCACAAGGAAAAATTTTGTACTATTCTTCTCACTCAAGTGGGTGAGAATATGGCATATGGAAGAAATATCCTTGGATTTGTTTCTAACATGACATAAGACTGTGAGGGAGGAATGAACTATATCAGACAAAATTCACCATGTTTTTATTTTGGAAATGAAGGCAGTGGATGAGATTTTTCTAGCACATAGCCCACATATGCCTTCAAAACCTCACATAAAATTTTTACAAAAAAAAATAACTCTTCAATTATGCAATTGATCAATCTATCACCAAGCATCAACTCATTTAATAAGATTGACTTTTCCATATTGTCTGGTCACTACTCTGGGTGTATAATTAACTGCTTTGCAAAAATCTCAAATTATATGACTTGTAATGTAACTTATAAGTTGTGTAGCGCTTTCCATCAGAAAGCACACAATACAATTAGGGTTTCTCACCTTGGCCCAATTGACAGTTTGAACCCAGTGATTGTTTGCTATGGGGACCGTCCTGTGCATTGTAGGATTTTTAACATCACCCCCTGGTCTCTACACACGGGACCCCAGTAGTGTCCACTCTCCCAACTGTGACAGCCAAAACTCTTTTCAGACATTGTCAAATGTCCCCCACTGGGAGTGATTTTACCCCGGGGGAGGGGGGGACATTTGGCAATGTCTGAAAACAGTTTACTGCATGATGATTTAGATAAATTCAACCAAAAATGTATGTCCCTACCATGTTCCAGGCAATATTCTAATGTCCCCTCCAACATCTCTTGCAGTCTAAGAGGGAGAATGAGCACGTGCATGTTCAATGAGTGTGTGCAGACATGGAAGTACTTAAAGTATAGAGACAGTACAGAGGCAAAAAAAAAAAAAAAAAAAAAAGAGGTACACAGGGATGGATGAATAGATATGTATAAGAAAAAAACTTTCCAGAGATGGTACTAGCTATTCAGGTTTTTGAGGGATGAATAGGAGTTCACCTGGTCACATGGGTGGGGTGGGGGGGGTGTAAGCAAGTTATCCATGAGTGGGCTGTCAGTAAAACAAAATACAGTACTGAAGATAATAAGGCTGAAACATGAAAAGTTTGGAAAGCAACAGGACACATTATCATTTAGTGAAACACTATGCAAAGCACAAATCCCATAACATTCAGAAAATGTGGAATGTAGTAAAGGTAGGCAGGCCACATGTTTATCAGGGCAGGAGAACCTGACCCAGACTCTTACTTTCAAATGGGAAATGAAAGGCTTTTACTGTTTTGCTCTGTATGATTTCATAAAAATGAGGGAACCATTGATTATCCATGGTCAGTTTACGGGAAAAAAAAAGTTATTTTAGCATCCATTGATGCAACTAAGAAAATGCAAACAAGTTAGACGATCCTTTGTCTTCCTAGGGCTGATCACCTCACAGCAAGTCTTAGTATTTGCACCATGGGCAACTCGCTGCACAATCACCTGGGACTATCTGTTAAATAGACCCATCCTTGTTCCTACCCAAACTGATAGAACCAGTTTTCCTCGACATGAGATCACAGAATCTGCAAGCAAAATGTTCACCCAGTTTATTCTTACATGCTGAAAAGTTTGAGAATGTCTAGTCTGGTCTAACTTTCATAGTAACCTGCAATTTAAATAGGTAGAATTGCAAATCAAATCTGCTGCTCTATGTGGAAAGTGAGTATAAACATAAAACGAGGAATATATGTCATTGGAGGGTTTCCTAAACATGAAGACAGAGCAGATTTTAAATAAAAAGAATGAAGAGACATTACTTACATGGAAAAAAGCCCAGAGTGAAGGTGAATAAATTAATTTAAATTTTGTTTTTCTTTTTCAGATGGAGTCTTGCTCTGTCGCCCAGGCTGGAGTGTAGTGACACGATCTCGGTTCACTACAACTTCCGCCCCTTGGGTTCAAGCAATTCTCCTGCTTCAGCCTCCTGAGTATCTGGGACTATGGGTGTGTGCCACAACGCCCTGGCTAATTCTTGTATTTTTAGTAGAGATAGGCCAGGCTGGTCTCAAACTCCTGACATCAAGTCTTCCGCCTGACTGGGCCTCCCAAAGTGCTGGGATTACAGGAGTGAGCCCCCACACCTGATCAAATAAAACCTTGAAATCAAATATCAATTGTCAAAACTTTTTCTTCTATATTCTTTTTTGGGGGATAAAAGAGAGAAGATATAAATGGACACTGGAGGTTTCGGTTGTGAAAAATATATATATATATGTTTACATATTTATATATATTTATGTGTTATATATAATTAAAGACACACATTAGCCAATTTGTATTTCTATGGTAGCTTTTCTTTCCCCGAGCCTCTTAAAAATACCATGAATAGTTGCAGGAGGTTTTCATCCTGATTTTTCTTCTTCTTGAGAGGAAGCAGATTATAAACCCATTAAAAAACTATGCTCTAATTGTAAGGCTAAAATGCTGTGAAGAGCCATGGCTCCTTGGTGAATTAAACAGGGTTACTTTCAGAGACAGAAATTAATTGCTCGTGACAAACTCGAAGTAACAAGTGAAGAAATAGGAAGAAAGCAGTAGAGTAGCCTGGAGGAAGAGAAACTGTGGGGAGTAAATGGCATTTTATTCCAGAGTAAGTCAAGAGCCTGTGTACAGGTAGAGTTTTATAGACCACAGAAAAGTGAGGCTGAAAATAGACTGTTTTCATGCTACTACATACTGGGTTCTCCATGCAAATCCTCTTTATAGAGATGCTGTGCTGTTGCTGCTATAAATTCATACCTGCACTCTTTTTCAGAGAACCATTTATTTGCTTCTACCTCACCTGGAGATGACTGGGAGTTGATATTCCTGCACACATCCTAAGTTAACTGCTAGCAAACACCTGACCAATGCAGCTCTGCTTCATTTGCTCTGGGTGAGGAATACCCTCTGGGACCACTTAGACTGTACAGCTCCCTGTAGGATCAAACTGAGGACTCCTGGTCTTCTCCACCTGCTTGTCTTTGCTTTTTATGGGTTTCTCCTGAGAGCATTTGCTCAGTACCTCACCAAACAAGAATACTCAGCCCAGGTCCTGTTGCTTGAGAACCAAACCTTAGACATGTGCTATTTGCACATTATCTAAGATACAGGGATGCTTTAAATCAGGGGTCCCCGGCCCCTGGGCCATGGACCACTACTCGTCCATGGCCTGTGAGCCGTGGTTCAGCAAGCAAAGCTTTATCTGTATTTATAGCCACTCCCCATCTCTCTCATCACTGCCTGAGCTCTGCCTCCTGTCAGATCAGCAGCGGCATGATTCTCATAGGAGCGAGAACTCTATTGTGAACTGTGCATGCAAGATATCTAAATTGCATGCTCCTTATGAGAATCTAATGCCTGATGATCTGTCACTGTCTCCCATCGCCCCCAGATGGGACTGTCTAGTTGCATGAAAACAAGCTCAGGGCTCCCACTGATTCTACATGATGGTGAGTCATATAATTATTTAATTATATATTACAATGGAATAAAAATAGAAATCAGTGTCCAATAAATGTAATGTGCTTGAATCATCCCAAAACCATCCCCCACAATCCCGCCACCACTGTCTGTGGAAAAATTGTCTTCCACTAAACCAATCCCTGGTGCCAAAACGGTTGGGGGCTGCTGATTTAAATCTTAGTTATGTGTAACATTTGAAGAAATACCAAGTACTTTAAACGAAGTCGTTTTCTCACAACTAAACAGACTGTGAGTACTGGAATATTTAATAGTATTATTTTTAATACTATTTATTTATAAATAAATTTAATAGTATTATTTTTAATATTTATTTATAAATAAATTTAATAGTATTATTAAAATGTAACGATAAGTTGAAATCAGAGTTTTTTCTTAAAGTAATAGAACATTTTCTTTTTTTCGACTTTTATTTTAGGTTTGGGGGTACATGGGAAGGTTTGTTACATCAGTAAACATGTGTCACAGGTGTTTGTCATGCAGATTATTTCATCACCCTGGTTTTAAGCCCAGTACCCAATAGTTATCTTTCCTATTCCTCTCCCTCCTCCCATCCTTCCCCCACAAGTAGACCCCAGTATCTGTCATTTCCTTCTTTGTAGAACATTTTCAGTGTTGACAGGTTTACTGTATTCAGCAAAGAACTACTCTACTGATTGAAGAGGAGTTCAGTGCAAATCCCTTATCAAGCCTGAATTCAAGGTGAAGGTTGGTTGTGTTTATGAAGAGAATTGGCAGCTGCCTAGTAGAGGTAGTTATAGGATTGCTTGAACAAAACTTCATGATCTGCAACAGTTCCAGATATTTTAAAGTTAGTGATTCATTTATACCGACTTTAGGACTGACATTTAACCTCATGAGAAGATATATCTAAGACGCCTTTCCAGTAGGGAGACTCTCTGAGAAGCAATGGAACCTAGGACAAGTATGTTTGGTGGTTTGGGCTCTGGTTTCTCAATTTCGGATGCACACTGGAAAGATGTGCAAAGTTGTGAAAGGAGAAAGAATGCCAGAGATTGTTGACGACCAACTAAATCAACCCCTGGTAGGGGGATATCCCAGAGAAGTAGGTTTGGAGGTGGAGTCTGACATGCTTTATTTCTGACACATGCATCAGTTTCCTAGACAGTGTGAATGCTTGGGTCTGTGGACTGCAAATGTCAAATTTCTGGACTATGAAGAACAGGAAGTCTAGACTTAGTCATTGCAAGATGAAAGGATTCTAGGTGGCTTCAGAGGGACACAAAGGTGAGCTCACCAGGAAAGAAACATGGAGGACCTACTGTGATGGTTGTTCATGAAACCTGGAGCTAGGGTTTAGCAAAAGCTGGAATGAAGACCAAAATGGCAAGGGACAAAGAGACCTAAAGAAGGCACATTGTAAATTTCCTGAATGTCACTTGAAATTTTCTGTGATAGGAAAAAACAATAGTTGTTTTTTTGCTGTAAAAAAATTAAATGACAGTAAACTGGAATTTTTAAAAAAACATTTAAGTTCCCGGGTACAAGTGCATAGGTAAACTTATGTCATGGGTGTTTGTTGAAACAATTATTTCATCACTCAGGTATTAAGCCTAATACTCATTAATTATTTTCCAGATCCTCTTCCTCCTCCCACCCTCTACCCTCCAAAAGGCTCCAATGTATGTTGGTCCCCTCTGTGTGCCCATGTGTTCTCATCATTTAGCTTCCACTTATAAGTGAGAACATGCAGTATTTGGCTTTCTGTTCCTGCATTAGTTTGCTTAGGATAATAGCCTCCAGCTCCAACCATGTCACTGCAAAGAACTTGATCTCATTCTTTTTTATGGCTGCATAGTATTCCATGGTGCATATGTACCATATTTTCTTTATCTAGTCTATCACTGATGGGCATTTAGGCTGATTCCATGTCTCTGTTATTGTGAATAGTGCTGCAGTGAACATGCATGTGCATGTGTCTTTATAATAGAATGATTTATATTCCTTTGGGTATATACCCAGTAATGGAATTGCTGGGTTGAGTGGTATTTCTGGCTTTAGGTCTTTGAAGAATTGTCACACTGTCTTCCACAATGGTTGAACTAATTTACACTCCCATCAACAGTGTATAAGCGTTCCTTTTCCTCCACAACCTTGCCAGCATCTGTTATTTTTTTACTTTTTATTAATAGCCATTCTGACTGGCGTTAGGTGGTATCTCTTAAAAGATGCTTTTAGTAAATCCAAAATGAATTTAACTATAAGTGTTTTTTTCTCAATAGTCAAAGAAGATCAATAGAATCAGTCATCTGAAATCTGAAACAAATGCTTAAACAATGTGTAATGATTTTTCACAGGGTCTGAGCATATGACAACAGCCACTTATATAATGGCTTCAATTTGTGTCCACATTTTTCTCTCACACACATACACAGAGATAGAAAAATGGAAGAAATAAATCATTATTTTGGCTATGAAAATATTTGGTTAGAAAAGTATGAGAAAGACACTAAACAATTATTTTACAAAATGCAAAAGAGAGATTTTCAGTGAAGTCCCCAGACAATTTCCCATGAGATGAAGCACGTTTCTAATGGTATTGGAGATTCACCGATTCTAAGTTAACACCATTGAAAGAGTATTGGTGGATAAAATGGTGGAAAGGATGTGTAGATGGTTATATGGCCAAATGTTCAATTTTAGAATAGTGGAGATTTTAGAAGAGGCTACAAGAGTCATGGTCTGACAAATGCCATTACAAAGAAAATATAGACTCAAGTTCCTGGACCAATAGTTAGAAATGCGAGAGAATAACCAGAGTGAAAAAAAAAAAAAAAAAAAAAAGTTATTTTCAGAGAGAAAGTCATTCCAATGATAAATCAGGTAGATGTCTCTGGCATTTTTAAGAAAAAAGGAGAGTTTGTTTGTTTGCAGGAGTGTTTAACAAAACAATGGAGGAAATTAATGAAACAGAGTAACCAGGTGAGAATGTGCTCAACATTCGTGGGTTAATTGTCGGGGGTGTAGGGGGGGAGTAATGACCAGAGGACTCCAGGTTCTGTGTCCTGTTAAGGAGTGCAAACTTAGAGAAGATTGATAGATTGCAAGATTTTCATTCAGTTTCTGTTGTTTGCTTTTGCTTTAATATTACAGTAAGTTGGTTTCATACATCCGAGTGACTGAGGATTCCCAATAGTGTCAGGAAACCCCACGCAATATCTGTGTTTTGAAACCTTCTTTGTCCAGAGCTCCATTTGGGACACTGGAAAAATAACAAAGAGCTGTAGACCCAACCCTGCCCGGGTGTGATCTCTCCTTGATCTCTGCCCTCATTGTCAGAGGCCTTTGAACAGAGAGACTCCATCTTGAACAGGGGGCTGGGTGAAATGAGGCTGAGACCTGCTGGGCTGCATTCCCAGGAGGTTAGGCATTCTTAGTCACAGGATGAGATAGGAGGTCAGCACAAGCTACAGGGCACAAAGACCTTGCTGATAAAACAGGTTGCAGTAAAGAAGCTGGCCAGAACCCACCAAAACCAAGATGGGAGGAAAGTGACTCGGGTTGTGCTCACTGCTCATTATGCGCTAGTTATAATGCATTAGCTGCTGAAAGACACTTTCATCAGCACCAGGACAGTTTACAAATGCCATGGCAATGTCCGGAAGTTACTCTATGTGGTGTAAAAGGGGAGGAACTCAGTTCCAGGAATTGCTCACCCCTTTCCTGGAAAACTCATGAATAATCTACCCCTTGCATAGCCTATAATCAAGAAATAACAGTAAGTATACTCAGTCAAGCAGCCCATGCCACTGCTCTGTCTATGGAGTAGCCATTCTTTTTATCCCTTTACTTTCTTAATAAACTTACTTTCACTTTACTCTATGGATTCGTGTGAATTCTTTCTTGTGTGAAATTCAAGAACCCTCTCTTGGGGTCTAGATCAGGACCCCTTTCCAGTAATACCATGAATTTGATATTAGACTGCCAGGTGATTTTTTTTTTTTCATAAACTTCAGTCTTTTGAAACAAAACATTCCCAAACTATGAATTAGACAGTGTCCTTTATATTATTGTACACAAATCACCAAAGGCTAAATAAATACTTTCCTTTTTTTTTTTTTTTTTTTTGTTTGAGACGGAGTCTTGCTCTGTCGCCCAGTCTGGAGTGCAGAGGCTGATCTTGGCTCACTGCAGCCTCTGCCTCCTGGGTTCAAGTGATCCTCCTGCCTCAGCCTCCCAAGTAGCTGGATTATAAGCATGCACTACCATGCCCAGACAATTTTTGTATTTTTAGCAGAGACATGGTTTCACCATGTTGGTCAGGCTGGTCTCGAACTCCTGACCTCAAATAATTCGCCCACCTGGGCCTCCCAAAGTGCTAGGATTACAGGTATGAGCCATCATGCCCGGGAGAGAAATACACTTTTAATGGTTCTAATTTTGAATTAATCGATCTCCAATGTCATTAGAAAGGTGTTGCATCCCATGGAAAGTTGTCTGGGGACTTTATTGAAAATCTCTCTCTTTTGCATTTTGTAAGATAATTTTTAGTCTCTTTCTCATACGTTTCCAGCCAAATATCTTCATAGCCAAAATAATTATTTATTTTGCCATCTTTCTATCTCTATGAGAAAAAGAGAGAGGGAGATGTGCACATAAATTCAAGCCACTATATAACTGGCTGTTGTCACCTATTCAGACATTGTGAAAAATCATTACCCATTGTTTAAGCATTTATTTCAGATTTCAGATGACTAACTTTATTTATCTTTTTTGATTTTTGAGGAAAATATCCACTTTCAACTAAATTCATTTTGGATTTACTAAAAGCATCTCTTAATATTGTCCTGTTTACTGTCATTTAATTTTTGTTTTACAGCAAACAGACAACTTTATGGTTTTTCGCTGTCACAGAAAATTTCAAGTGACATTCAGGATATTTGCAATGTGCCTTCTTCAGATCTCTTTGTTCCTTGCAATTCGGGTCTTCATTTTCACTTTAGCATTTCTACACAATTCTGTGCCTTCATTGTACATTTTAAAATATGCAGACACTTTATAAATTACAAAATGATTTAATTATGTTATGATTAAAATAATAAATATTTCTATGTAATTACTTGTTACTATTTACAGAGGTATCACCACAAATGTTGCTGACTCAAAAAAAAAACACAAAAATCAACAAATAACAATGCTATATCAGTCTATAAAAGATTATTCAAACTGAATCAATCTGTTGATCCTGATGACATCTGGGACTAGTGTACGTGTAATGGGAAAAACTATGCACTCACTCAACACGAATAGGACAATATAACAAAAAGATCTTACACAAGGCAACAATTAAAATAAAATATAGTCCTAACAAAATAATAAAATTGTGCTTAATAGCAAACTATTTTATACTGCTTTCATTTTTTAAATTTAAATTTAAAATAATTGAAATAAAATTAAAAATGAATTGCTCAGTTATATTAGCCACACTGCAAGAGCTCAAGGTGATATGCGGCCAGAGACTACCGAATTGGATAGTGCAGCCCTAGAGAAGTCCCCAAAAATAAATAAAGTAGAAAGAATCACTCATAAGGCAATAGAGAGATAAAATGGCAAATTTAAACACTGAATCTAAAAGAAGGCAGAAAAGCTGAGGAGAAACGGAGAACAAATAAGATGAATTTAAAAAAAAAATAGCAAGACGGTAGAGTTGCATCCAACCATATTCATGATTTTATTACTGAAAATAAGCATGCCAATAAAACCACAGATGATCAGACAGGACATGCACACACAAAAGAAGTAATTACATTCTTTTTTTAAACTTGTATTTTAGTTTCAGGGGTACATGTGCAGGCTTGTTACTAATTACATTCTACAAGAAATACAATTTAAAAACAAAATCTCACAAGGGGTTAAAAGAAAACAACAGAAAAAAGCATGTGATTTAAGTGTTAATTGTAGAAAAGCAAAGAAACAATATTAATCTCAGACAAAGTACACTTCAGGCCAAGAACTATTAGCAAAGATAAAGAGGGGAATTTCAAAAGGAAACAAGAGTCAATCTATTATAACAATTGTGAGTGTGTATGCACTTGGTAATACAAGAACTTCAGCACACACACATTAAAAAAAAAAAAAAAACTGACAGAACTGCAAGGAGAAATAGATAAACCCACAATTACATTTAGAGATTCCAAGACTCCCCAGTCAGTAAATGCTAGAACAAGTAGGCAGAAAATCAACAAGAATATAGCATCTATGAGCAGCAATATTAACATAGGTGACATTTATAGAACACTATATTCCATAATGATAAAATACATTATTTTTAAGTGCCCAGAAGGCATTCATTAAGATTCACCACATGCCGAGCTGAGAAATAAGTCCCCATAAATTTAAAATGATTGAAGTCTGAGCATGGTGGAGTTAAAATTGAAACACATGCACACACACACATACACACACACACACACAACTAGTAATCCCCTATTTGGAATTTAAAGCACATTTCTAAATAGTCCATAGGAAGAAGAAAAAAATAATTGCAAGGGAAGTAGAAAAATATGTTGACTGAACGAAAATTAAAACTCAGTATAAAAGTGGTAGTTTTCAGCTAAAGCTTAATGCTTACAGGGAAACTTAAAGCTTTAAATAAGCCTATAAAATAAGAAAGTTTCCCAAACCTAAGTTTCCCATTGAAGAAGCTAGAAAAAAGAAAAAAAAAACTAAAAGTTAAACAAAAGCTAAGTAAAAGAGTGAAAGTAACAATATAAAAAGAAATAATCAAAATAGAAAAAGAAGGAAACAAGAAAATCAATGAAACCAAAAGATGATTCTTTTGTAAAGATTCATAAAATTGATAACACTTTTAGCTAGACTTCTCAAGGAAAAAAAGACAGAATTTAACAATGTCAGGGATTTTATAATATAAATTATTACAGATTCTACAAACTTTAAAAACATAATAAGGAAATACTATGAAGGACTTTGAGTAAACAAATATAAAATCTTGAAGAAAAATGGTAAATTCTTGAAATATGTAACTGAAACGGATACGGTACGAAATGGAAAATATGAATAGGCCAAATCTATTAAGAAAATGGAATTAATTATTAATAGCTCACCACAAGAAAAACTCTGAAACCAGTCAGTTTCACTGGTAAATTCTACCAAATTTATAATAAATAAATAAAACCAATACTACATAAGCTCTTCCAAAAAGTGAAAAGGAAGGAACATCTTCCAATTCATCTTATGAAACACACATTATTCTGCTATTAAAACCAGAAAAGACATTACCAATATCTCTCATAAACATAAGTGCAGAAATCCTTGACAGAAATATTAGAAAATTAAACCAGGGAATATATATAAAATACATGATAAATAAGGACCAATTGAGCTTTATCCCAGGAATGGAAAGAAGATTCAGTACTAAAAAAAAAATAAATTAATGCAAGTCACCATATTTACAGAATAAGAAAAAAATTTCAAAGGACGCAGAAAAAAATGTGACAAACACAGTTGTAAAACAGACTTCAGCAAACTAGGAATAGAAAATGAATTAATTAACCTCAAAAAGACATCTACAAAGAAAAAGGACAGCTAACTTCATAATTATTGATGAAAAACTGAATGCTCTTCCTCTAAGACCCATTTTTCTTTAACATGGCACTGGGTGTTCAAGCCATTAACTAAATAAAGAAAAAGAAATTTTATATACTCTAGCAAGAAAGTAGTGAACCTGTCTTTATTTGAAGATGTAATTATCGTGGATGCAGCAAATCTTAAAGACTCTTCAAAAAAGCCCACGGAAATAATGAGAGCATTAACCAAGGAAGAAAATAAGGGAAATATGTGAAACCGAGTGTATGATTTATACAAGCCAAAACCTAATGAAAATTCAATTGCGAAGCATTTACAGTTACATCAAAAATGAAATACTTAGATATATATTTTAAAAATTATGTGCAAAACCTGTACACAGAAAATTACAAAACATTGTTAAAAGACATTAGAGAATAATTAACCAAATGAAATTATGTGTCTTACAAAGTTTATGCATTCTAAATATAATTAACTCTCACAACTCAAGTCCAATAATATAATTTTTAATGGGCAAATATTGGAATAGACATTTCTCAAATGAAGTCATATTAATAATCAATAGCGCATGAAAAGACGCACATCAGTACAAATGCAAATTAAAACTACAATGAGATTATCATTAAATCATTAGAAAGTCTGAAAGCAAGAAACAAACAGATCTAAAAATACCATATGTAGGTGATGAAGGGGAGAAACTGGAACTGTCGGATTTTTCTTGTGAGAGTGTAAAAATGTCACAACCACTTGGGAAAACAGTTTGCCAATTTCTTATAAAATTACCTATCCCTTTACAATATGACCTAGTGAAATACCTAGGACAGAAATTCCTAAGAGAAATAAGAACGTGTCCACAGAAAGACTTTCATGCTAACATTCATGGTAGCATTATTCCTAATAGCATCGAACTAGAAATAAGCTAAATATTCATTATCAGTTGACTGGATAAACAATTCATGGTCTGTTTCCAATATCATCTACTACTCAGCAATAAGTAGGAAGAAACTGCTCACATACAACTTGGATGTTTCTGTTTTAAAAATTAATTTTAATTTTATTCTTTCCTTGAGAAGTCTAGCTAAAAGTTTATCGATATTGCATTGTTGTTAAATATAGTCACCTTACCCTGCTATTGAACATAATAACTTCTTTTTTCTACCTAAATATATGTTAGTACCCGCTACTTTTACCACTTAGAAAATAAAAGTGCAGCTTGCTGCCAGTGCTTATTTAATTTTACAGAAATACGCTCTTTGAGGCCAAAGCAAGTCTGACTGATTTTCAATGTGAACATAAGATATAAAAACTGTTATTGGTGTTATTTGTAAACAGAACTAGCATAAGAATCATTTGAATCATCAGAGTCATCTATTTCAGGAAAACTGGATTCATGAAATGAATCTTCAGCCAACAACTGTTAGAGATCAATGTTAACATCACGTGTAGGAATGCTATGTTTTCTAGGATTTAACATTTTCAGCAATGAAGAATTGCTATATTTTTGTAAATGGAATTGCCACTACTAAAAATACAATGCTGTGTTTTGTTCCCAAAGTCGACATACTAGAGCAATGTGAAAATAATAATAAAAGTGAGATATTACAGGGCAAAGTTGTCTCGTTGTAAACACTGCAGCCCCAAGTGCCCCTGGTAAGTTGTCCCTGGCAAATGGGAAAAGGGTTAACTAACCTCCCTCATCCCCCATTCCCATAACATAACCCGTCTCTAACTCCATGAGATCCACTTTTTTATCTCCCATGTATAAGTGAAAATATGAGATATTTGTCTTTCTGTGCCTGGTTTATGATTTTAGTCTTTTTATGGCTGAATAGGATTCCATTGTGTTTATGTACCATGTTTTCTTTATCCAATCATCCACTGATGAACACTTAGGTTGATTCCATATCTTTGCTATTGTAAATAGTGCTGCAATAAACATGGAGGTGCAGGTGTCTTTGTGAGATATTGATTTCTTTTCCTTTGAATAAATACCCAGGAGTTGGAATGCTGGATCTTATTGTAATTCTATTTTTAGTCTTCTGATAAATCTCCATACTGTTCTCTATGGTGGCTGTACTAATTTACATTCCCACCAACAGTGTATAAGAATTCCTTTTTCTCCACATCCTCGACATTATCTGTTACTTTTTGTATTTTATTAATAGCCATTCTACCTTGGTTGAAATGATATCTCATAGCGGTTTTGATTTGCATTTCCTTGATGATAGTTATGACGAGTATTTTTTCATACACCTGTTGGCCATTTATATATCTTCTTTGGAGAAATGTCTCTTTATTTCCTTTGCCCATTTTTAAATGGCATTATTTGTTTTATTTACTGTTGTTTTAGTTTTTTGTATATTCTGACTTCACATTTGATACATGAGAGTTTTCGAGCCCGACCTACATCTTCTCCTTTGGCCTCCACATCTGGGCAAACTGATGACAATATCTGCATGCAACCTCTCCTACTGACAGTGAGTAGTTCAAACCATGCAAACCCCAGCTGGTGCCGCCTAATAATAATAAAAACCAAAGTCACCATTTGCTGCCAGGCTCAAATCATTCTGGACAAATTTGTGTCATCCCCTGACTCCACAGTTCCCCATAAAGTCTCATTATGTGAATAACAAATGTCATATTCTCTTGGGGCATGTGGTGTCATCAGTCTATACATCCTAACCAAACTTGACATTGGAGGGAGTTGTTGATTGTGCCGTCTGCATGGAAACCGCAAGATGCATCTCAAAACATAACTCTAAGTTTTAAAAAAAATCTAAGAAAAAACAAAATGAAAGCCGTGTAATTTTGTTCCTATTTAAATCTAGAAAAAACAAACTGTATACAGAACTAGATAGCCAAAGCGGATTAGTGGCTTCCAGAGAATGAGGGGAGTGGAAGATATGCCAATTGCAAAAATACTGAAAAGAATATTTAAGTTGATGGAAACATCATATATTTTGGTGGTTTTTCTGATTAACCATGAGTAAACATTTGTCAAAACTCACCAAATTTTAAGAGGGTATAATTTGTGGTATGCGAATTATACCATAATGAAGCTGCTTTTTTAAAGGAAAGAGTTAAAATAGGCTTGAGGGCTTGATGAGAATAAACAATACTTATGAAAGCTGATGTGGACAAAGTGTTTCATCTTCTTCTTTTTTATTATTATTATTATTTTTTTTTTTGATGGAGTCTTGCTCTGTCGCCCAGGCTGGAGTGCAGTGGCGCGATCTCGGCTCACTGCAAGCTCCGCCTCCCGGGTTCATGCCATTCTCCTGCCTCAGCCTCCCGAGTAGCTGGGACTACAGGCACCTGCCACCATGCCCGGCTAATTTTTTTTGAATTTTTAGTAGAGACGGGGTTTCACCGTGTTAGCCAGGATGGTCTCGATCTCCTGACCTCGTGATCCACCCATCTCGGCCTCCCAAAGTGCTGGGATTACAGGCTTGAGCCACTGCGCCCGGCTGACAAAGCGTTTCAGTTAGAGACAAATTAACAGGTTGCCAAGCATCCTTGAGTGACCCAGTGAAATTAATGAAATAAAAAGCAAAACATTCGACCCAGTGTTGTAATTTACATTTTTTCCCTATTTTCTCCACAGTGATGAATGGAAAAAATAATGCTGGGTTTAGCCAAGGCTGGAGTTGGCAAGAAATTTTCTGCAGAATGACATGGCCCCAGTATTTGTGGAAGCCTTCTTGGAGGGGATTCTTTAGAAGATGTGGATGAGAAAAGACCATCATGTACATAGGACTACCAGATTGTACAATTTGGAAAATTTATACTATAAACTAAACACATATGGAGTGAATATTTAAGTAGAGAAATTGTTATGCAGTATTTAATCCATGAAAAGAACAATATTGAAAGTAGCAGCATCTCTGTGTGATAAAATTACCTGTTAAACAGAAGGGTATAATCACTTTTAAAAGACACTTGTCTCAAGAGACATGCAAAGGGCCAACAAGCATATAAAAAAAACCGCTCAACATCATTAATCATCAGGGAAATGCAAATTTAAACTTTAAGGAGACATCAGCCCACACCTGTTAAGATGGCTATTATCAAAAGGGCATAGATTACAGCTTGCCAGTTACTTTTGTGGTTAGATAAGTCTTAAAGGTCATGAACACATTGGCAATGCCAAGAATAGTGAGTCTATTTCTATTCTTGTCAGATGGTGATTGACAAGAAAGCCAAATCTAACCCTAGGCTGACTCGTGAGAAAAAACTTCCAGCCAAACTGAAAAATTAGTTTAGATTTTCTGAAATTTTGTATAATTGTAATAAAACCTATGTAGTCTTTTTCTCTAGTTTCTATGTTAGCAAAATTATTTTGAGATTCTTACACATTGTAGCACGTTTCAGCAGTTCATTACTTTTTTTTAATGAGTAGCAATACATTTTATGGCTGGATTTACTACCTTTAGTTCAGCGGTCCCCAACCTTTTTGGCACCAGGGACTGGTTTTGTGGAAGACAATTTTTCCATGGACCGAGTGGAGGTTGAGGGCTGGGGCCAGTATAGTTTTGGGATGATTTAAGTGCATTACATTTATTGTGCACTTTATTTCTATCATTGTTACATCATAATATATAATGAAATAATTATACAACTCACTATAATGTAGAATCAGTGGAAGCCCTGAGTTTGTTTTCCTGCAACTGAACAGTGCCACCTGGGGGTGATGGGAGACATGACAGATCATCAGGCATTAGATTCTCATAATGAATGCACAACCTAGATCCTTCGCAAACACATTTCATAATAGGGTTCACACTCCTATGAGAATCTAATGCTGCTGCTGATCTGACAGGGGGCAAAGTTCAGGTGGTAATGTGAGCAATGGGAAGTGGCTGTAAATAGAGATGAAGCTTCACTACCTCACCACTCACCTCTTGTTATATGGCCCAGTTCCTAATGGGCCATGGATTGTTACTGCTCCATGGCCTGGACCCTTCATGGCCTTGGGGACCCCTGCTTTAGTTTATTCATTAACCTGATGAAGGACATCTGACGTTTTTCCAGATTTTGTCTTTACAAATAAAGCCACTGTAAACATTCATACTGAAAAAAGAAAAAGAAAAGACAAAATACGACAAGTGTTGTTGAGAATGTGGAGAAAGGGAACCCTATCACACTGTTACCAGGAAGGTAAGTTAGTGCAGCCATTATACAAAACAGCATGGAGTTTCCACAAAAAAAAAAAAAAAATTAAAAATAGAACTACCAGATGATCCAGCAATTGCACTTCTGGGTATGTACCCAAAAGATTGGAAATCAGTATGTTGTAGAGATGTCTGCACTTCCACGTGCATTGCAGCACTATTCACAATAACCAAGATATGGAGTCAACCTAATTGTCCATCAATGGATGAATGGATAAATAAAATGGGATATACATACACAATGGAATATTATTCAGCCTTGAAAGGCCTTAGTAATGCTAAGTAATACTGCAATCAGAGGTCAGCCATAGCTGTGTCTTCATAACTGGAAAAGGGTTCTCTTCCCAGCTATCTTGGGTTATTGGCAGAATTCATTTCCTATTGTATTCAGGACAAATGGAAGCTCATATCTACAAAGTCAGCAAGGAGAACAAGACCATAGAGAGTCACCTAGGAAGATGTAGTCCTGGGAGTGACAGACAACTCATCACCATAGCCATTTTTCATTGGTCACACCTCCTGCCCACATTCAAGAGGAGTGGGTTGTTGAAGGGCATGAACTCCAGGAGGTGAAGGTCCTGAGAGCCACCTGAAAATCTGCCCACCACCATGACCCAGGAGTTTGTGAAATGCACTTGAAAGCAACCTGAATGTCCAAAAAAAAAAAAGTTTACTCTAGCAGAGTAGAGTGATTATGGTTCTGTGGTGTTCTCCTGGGAATCCCTGCTCTGATCCCCAAGGTGCAGCTTTGTGAAGATTGGAGACTACCTTGTTTTGAAATTCTAATAGGGCTTTTCATGCCAGACTGCAGTTTTAAAGGGGATTTGTGGAGCTATGATTTGTTCAAACAACATCCCTGGCCGTCTGAGTTTACATAATTATTTTCCCATCTCAGGCCCCTGCTGGGTCCTTCATACTCCTAGAGTATTCATGAAACCAACAGGACTCCAAGCTTCTTGTCTCTTGGCTCTAAGGGTGTTGAATGTGTTTCTTGGGTGCTTAGGGAAGCTCTGCACTGTATGACTTTAGCGTGTTGTGAAAAACTTGTTCTCAGTAGCACTGCTTGCCACTTAATCACTGTTGATCTCTCTTGCTGTGGTTTATGATGCAAACTGCCCCAGGTTTTCAGGAGAAGAAAACTGGCTCTAAAATATCATGATTGGATCAGATAGTAATAAATAACAACAAAGCACACATTTGCTCTTTCTTATGGTCTAGCTGAGGCCAAGGAGACTAAGACCAGTGAAACAAGAGAAGAAAAACAATCACCTAGTGATATGGTTTGGCTGTGTCGCCACCCAAATCTCATCTTGAATTCCCACATGTTGTGGGAGGGACCTGGTGGGAGGTAATTGAATCATGAGGGCGGGTCTTTCTCATGCTGCTCTTGTGATAGTGAATAAGTCTCACGATATCTGATGGTTTTAAGAACAGGAGTTTCCCTGCACAAGCTCTTTCTCTTTGCCTGCTGCCATCCATGTAAGACATGACATGTTCCTCCTTGCCTTCTGTCATAATTGTGAGACTTCCCCAGCCACATGGAACTGTACATCCATTACACCACTTTCTTTTGTAAATTGCCCAGTCTTGGGTATGTCTTTATCAGCAGCATGAAAACAGACTAATACACCTAGTTCAGTCCTTTCTTTCTCTATTGCATTTTCTAGAGAATTGGTGAGTTTGATTTTTAATAATGTTCTCTATTATTCCCTAACTTTTACTCTCCCTTTTACTTTGTAACCAAATGTCCAGCAAATCACCATATTACCTGGTATACATATAATTTACCTGCTTTCCTTTTTTATTTCTCACTTTTTAAAATTGTTTGCACTCTGTCACTCAGGCTGGAGTGCAGTGGCACAGTCCCGGCTCACTGCAATCTCCAACTCCTGGGCTCAAGTGATTCTCCCACCTCTGCCTCCCAAGTAGCTAGGACCACATGTGCTCACCACCACACCCAGCTTTTAAATTTTTTTGTAGAGATAGGGTCTCACTATGGTGCCCAGGCTGGTCTCCCTCTCCTTGGCTTAAGCATTCCCCCTGCCTTGGCCTCCCAAAGTACTAAGATTACAGGCATAAGCCACTGTGCCAGACCTGCCTTCCTTTTTTACAGAGAAGAAAATCTGACTTGTCCTTGAGCAAGGTAAACTCCTTCATCCTTCCTCCTCCCCAGCAAGCCCACTCATCCACTGATGTTCTTATTAATAAGCCATCCCGCAGTGGAAGGAAGTAACATTTCCATTTTTGAGGCAAGGTAAACCCGTCATGTTGTCAGCCTGGATAATCCTCCCATAATTTGATATACCAATCAGCTCCAATCTGGGCATTTTATCGCCCGTATGTGCCTGGTTCTGCCACAACATCTCTGATTTAATACTGCAGCAACTGCTCTGCAACTCAAGAAAAATGGCTTCACTCTAAAGAAGAGTATGGTCAAGACCGATCTGCCATGCCCAGTAAAGAAAATGTCCAATGAATACGCTCATTTATTAAATGTGCAGATATACAAGGGACTGCTTTGGGGGGCCCCATCCATTTCCAAGAAGTGTGGTCCAAATGCAAGTCTCTTGATCCATATTTCACAAATAGGAAGAAAGTAATATTCCTACTTTAAAGCATCCTTCTAAAAATTAATGAGGGTGAGAAAAATCAAGTTAGGAATACTGTTTTTGTTTTAAGATCTTCTGACCTCTTAACCCAGTTAACTAACCAAGGCCAAGGAGATAATTAGGAGAGCCATGAAGTCAGTCCATAGAAGAAAAGCCAGAATGCTCTGGGACTTGAAAGCGGATATCATTCCTCTAATTTATTCAGTCTAATTAAATATTACCCATATGTCATGTGCATGGCAAAAGAGAACTTCAATTCAGAATAGGAACATAGGTCCTTCCATTAGGACCAATGGAAAATGGAAAGTTTAATGATAAATTCTATGATTTCATAAGCCATCACTGGCATTACCCCCAAACAAAAGTAACATTTTTCTCACATATTATTAGTGTCTGATTTTAAACTTACTCTTAATAAACAGTATTAGGTTCATTTGATAAATGGAGCAGAATATCTGTTCTTTTTCTCTCTTTCTTTCTTTAAGTCTCTATCTCATGATCCATCAAGCGTCATATTTTTGGGTCACCAATTATTATTTATCTGCAATGAAACGATTGACGTGCACTTGGGCAAGACATTAGACTCAGATTTGCCTCTAAGCTGCTCATATCAACAAGCAGAGCTTAGAAGGGAGGGTGACTGTTTCTTATCAATTCTGCATAGACTATAGCATTGCTTTAACAAATTGAGTCCTCTGAGAGCTTGAGAGAATTTGGTCTCATCAGAGGCTGCATGTGCTGAGATGCCCCTGCATTGTGGCAGGGGCCAAGAGACCCAGCTTGGATGCAGATTCCAAAATCAATAGCACCCACGAGCAACCTTGCATGTAGAATAGCAGGGCTATTCACGTAAGATTCATGCATGAGTCATCCTGAGACACCGCCTTTAAACTTCTGGGGAAGTAAAGTTTGGGCACAAATGGAACTCCTGCAAACAAATGGTAGAAAGTAAGTAAAACAATGTAGTTTATCCTTGGTAATGAAAACCCATTTTTAGCTCATTTTTAGCTCAAACCCCAGTGCAAATAATTGGAAGAACTTTTTCCCTGAGCAACACAGCTTACTTGGTGACTGAGGGGGAACACGAAAAAATGCTCTTGACTTACAGGAACATCTTGATTCTTGGTCCTACACAAATAGAGTGCATTAAAAGGACAAGAAACCACCCTGTCAAAAAGACATCTGCACTCATATGTTTATTGTAACACTATTCACAATAGCAAAGATATGGAATCAACCTAAGTGTCCAACAGATGACTGGAGAAAGAAAATGAGATTGGATAAAGAAAATGATTGGATAAAGAAAATTACACAAAATTTTGGTAGTGTTCTTAATTCATGCTCCACCCACTGATATCAAGAAAATCCTCAAGAATAAATTCTGGGACAAAAATAAATAAATAAATTGTGTCTTTTGATGCAACATGGCTTGAACTGAAAGCCATTCTTGTAAGTGAAATAACACAGAAACAAATTTAAATACCATAAATTCTCATGTTTAAGTGCGACCTAAATAATGTGTACAGGAAGACATAGAGTGTAGAATCATGGGCATTAGAGACTGAGAAGGATTGGGTTGGGAAGGGGGAGTGAGGGATGAAAAATTACCTATTGGATGCAATGTTCACCATTCAAGTGATGGTTACACTAAAAGCCTAGACTTCACAACTATGCAATGTACCTGTGTAACAAAACTGCACTTGTACCTCTTACATGTATACAGATAAAAACATTTTTAAAATAAGATAAGGGTTTTGGAGTGTATGCTGAGTAATTGTGCATGCGTAGGATTCCAATGGTTCTACTTTAATTAAAGACATGGCTTGGTCTTGAGACAGGTTAAAATTGATGCTTCCATCTCAACCACATCATAGCTAACAGGCAGTAGACACAAACATGTACATAATTTTGGTAATGTTCTTAATTCTTTCTGCACCCACTGATATCAAGAAAATCCTTAAGAATAAACTCTGGGGAAAACTAACAGTGGGAGAGACTTGAAAACCAAAGTGATCTCGACTTTAATAATAACCTGGTCTGCATATGTGATGCTCCTATAATTCCATCAATTGCATCTGCAAGTCCCACTGCCCCCATCTAATAATATAAGATTTGCCCTCAGTCATAATTCATTTGTTCCTGAACTACAGGATAAATCTGATAACTTAATTCATGGAGTGAGAGCAAGGTCACTACTGGTGAAGATTTAAGTGACCGTTGCATTATTCTTAATAGAAGATGCCCTATTTAGAAAACAAAACCTATTCACTGGCCAGAGAAGATGCATTTGAGGCAAAATAAATACAGCTGGCCTTTTAAGCATGGCAATACATTAATAGATGAATGTCAACCTCTCTGTGATCTGTATTAATTTGTTGGTGCAATTAAAGTGACAATCTGGCCAGGTGCAGTGGTGCACTCCTGTAATCCCAGCACTTTGGGAAGCCGAGGTGGGTGGATCACTTGAGCTCAGTAGCTGAAGACTAGCCTAGGCAACATGACAAAACCCCCTCTCTACAAAAAAACGCAAAACTTAGCTGGGCATTGTGGTGTGGGCCTGTAGTCCCAGCTACTCGGGTGGCTGAGGTGGGAGGATCATGTGAGCTCAGGAGGCTGAGGCTGCAGTAAGCTATGATTGCACCACTGCACTCCAGTCTAGGTAACAGAGTGAGACCCTGTCTAAAAATTTTTTTTAAAAAAGTGACAATCTCACTTTATAATCCCTGCTTGTTCTTTATGCAGTACATTAAAAATAGGATTCATTCATGATGTTGTGACACCACATGTAATCACACAAACAATATGCTAACACATCAGACATGAGGACATGAGATTTGATAGTTTACACAAAGAAAGGGACTAGCATTTCATTAACAATGAGTGCATATTAAAAGCAGCAGAAAAGTGTCACTACTTTAATTGTTTTTTTAACTGCAATTCACATTCCCTTGAGTGAACTTCTTCCAAGTTTTGTCAGATGTGGAGAATGGAATGTGACCAGTTGGTTTGCCATTTCCTACCGATATGTGGTCTATTCTCCCTCACTGGGTGATTCAGGGTCCTCAGCAGAAACTCACATGGAAATTGAGGGCAATAACCCCACTAAATATAATTTTGTCCTCTTAACAACCTTTTTGTGGTTAAAAATTGACATTTGACCAGGAATCCATTGAGAAAAATAATACATCAGGAGTCTGTGGTGAACACACCAAGATGAACCCCAACGACTCCACCATTGAATACTCTCCTTTATTTTTTGTGCCAGCAGACCTGTAACTTGCTTCTAACCAATGGAATATGACACAAGTGATGGTGTATTCATAATTAGATTATGTTCATCAAAGACTATGTCTTAACAGCCTGTGTGAAAGATTATCCCGGTGACCTTGAAGAAGTAATCTACTATGTTGTGAACTACCTATATAACGGAATCATGTCAACAGAGTGAGAGACCATCCCCACAAAAGATACAAAAATTAACTGGGCATGGTGGCATGTGCCTGTAATCCTAGCAACTTGGGAGGCTAAGGTGGGAGGATCGCGTAAGCCCAGGAGTTTGAGGCTGCAGTGAGCTATGATCATGCCACTGTACTCCAGCCTGGGTAACATAGCGAGACCTCTGTCTCTACAAGAAAATTAAAAAAAAAAATAGCTGAGTGTAGTGGCACACACCTGTAGTACCAGCTACTTGGGAGTCTGAGGCGGGGGGCTTACTCAAGCTCAGGAGGTCAAGGCTGCAGTGAGCCATGATCGCACCACTGCACTGCAGCCTAAGTGATGACACAGTAAGAACCTGTCTCTCCCAAAAAAGGAGATTCATTGATGTTGCAGGAACCTGGAAGACACTCAGTGAATATGGCTTCAAGTTCTGCAACTTCAACTGAATTCAAGCAACAACTGCGTGAGCTTGGAGGAACACCCTGAGTTCCAGAAAAACAACACAGTCTGGGAAACTCCTCAACTGTACCCTGGGAAGACCTAGAACACAGAACCCAGTAAGCCATACAAGACATCTCAGCCTCATATAACGAGCTAATAAATGCATGCCACTTTAAGTTGCCAAGTTTGTGGTATTTTGTTGCACAGCATAGCTAACTAATGCAGAGACATTAAGAAGGAGGTTATCAAAAGATGACCAAAGAGCCCCAAATGTCTCACATGGATGAATAGAATCCGGGTGCAAGGTCTGGTCTTCAGTCTGAAACCTCAGAAATTAAAACTGAATGTACTGTTCAGCAGTGAAACAGTATTAACCAGTGGGATTGCTGTACAACACAAGTATGCTTATTTGTGTGTTGCTTCCTTTTTTATTTTTTATTTTTATTTTGAGACAAATTCTCCCTCTGTCACCCAGATTGGAGTGCAGTGGCATGATCTGGGCTCACTGCAACCTCTGCCTCCCGGTTCAAGTGATTCTTGTGCCTCAGCCTCCCAAGTAGCTGGGACTAGAGGTACACGCCACCACGCCTGGCTGTTTTGTATTTTTAGTAGAGATGGGATTTCACCATGTTGGCCAGACTGGTCTCGAACTCCTGACCTCAAGTGATCCATTTGCCTCAGCCTCCCAAAGTGCTGGGATTACAGGCATGAGCCTGTCTCTCTCTCTCTCTCTCTTTTTTTTTTCCAAGTGGGAAATTTAACAATTAGACCAGAAAATGCATCTAAGCAAATTTATGTGGGAAACCAAAGTATAATTTAAAAGTTGCATTCCGGCCAGGCATGGTGACTCAATGCCTGTAATCCCAGAACTTTGAGACACTAAGGTAGGAAGATTGCTTGAGCCTAGGAGTTTGAGACCAGCCTGGGAAACACAGTGAGATCCCCATCTCTGCAGAAAAATTAAATAATAATAATAATAATAATAATAATAATAAACTAAAAATTTAGCCAAATATAGTGGCACGCACCTATAGCTACTTGGAAGCTGAGACAGGAGGATCACAGGAGCTCAGGAGGTCAAGGCTACAGTGAGCTATGATTGTGCCACTACACTCCAGCCTGGGCAACAGATCAAGACCCTGTCTTTAAAAACTAATAAGGGTTGTTTTCTGAACATAGAATCAGACCAAGCTATGATCTATGATGTCCATCCCAATCTCTACCAACATCAGGGTATTACCATCTTTTTTTTTTTTTTTTTTTTTTTTTGAGACAGAGTCTTTCTCTGTAGCCCAGGCTGGAGTGCAGTGGTGTGATCTCGGCTCACTGCAACCTCCGCCTCTCGGGTTCAAGCAATTCTCCTGCCTCAGCCTCCCAAGTAGCTGGGATTACAGGCACATGCCACCATGCCTGTATTTTTTGTATTTTTAGTAGAGACGGGGTTTCACCATGCTGGTCAGGCTGGTCTCGAACTCCTGACCTCATGATCCATCCTCAGCCTCCCAAAGTGCTGGGATTACAGGCGTGAGCCATCGCGCCCAGCCTGGGTATTACCATCTTAAAGCTGTGATATTTATGGAATATATATATATCTTTATTCTTAGTGTCTAGCACTCTTAGAATGATTCTTCTCTCCTGATAAATATTTTGGATGGATATTTGTGAGTTTTGTCCCAAGACTCTACTGTATCTGTAATTCCATTATTGACAACACTCCAATGGTAGGTCATTTTCCTCTAGCTTTAGTGACATAACACAATGTAAGCTAAATTTATATTTTCCTTAAAACAAACCTCTTTTAGGTGAATTTGCATATGGTTGATCTGACCCAATCAGTCTTGTGTTATACTTTATAAGTCAGAAGAAATCTTTCTTCTCTTTTCCTGTCTAAGCTTTTAAGAACACCTAGCAATTTTCACCCATACTTCTTACACAGAATCAGGAGCTTCATGAAAGTATACAGCCCACTTAGGACCACGGAGTTAGTGCAATGAACATATGAGTGCATTACAAGGATATATCCAGTGCATTTCACAAACTGTCAATTTTAATTTTCATAACAACATGAGGAAGTAGGTACTACCAGCCTTATGCTATCAATATTATCAATTAAGGCTCAGAGAACAGTGAAACTTTAATAACTCCAAAACCACTCAGTAAGTAAGCATGAAAGCAGGGTTTCAATTGCTGGCTTCTGTGATCGAAGCCTGGGTTCTTTTTTAAAAACGATAATTTCAACTTCCATTTTAGACTCGGGGGTAGATGTGCAGGTTTGTTATCTGGGCAAATTGTGTGATGCTGAGGTTTGGGGCGTCAAGGAACCCATCACCCAGGTATTGAGCACAATACTCAATAGTTAGTTTTTCAACCCTGGCCCCCCTCCTCACCCTTCCGCCTCTGGTAGTCCCCAGTGCCTATTGTTCCCATCTTTATGTCCATGTGTACTCAGTATTTAGCTCCTACTTATAAGTGAGAACATTTGGCATTTGGTTTTCTTTTCCTGCATTAATTTTCTTACGATAATGGCCTTCAACTCCATCTACGTTGCTGCAAAGGACATGATCTTGTTCCTTTTCACAGCTGCGTGCTACTCCATGGTGTATATGTTCCACATTTTCTTTATCCAGTCCACTGTTGGTGGGTACTTAGGTTGATTACATGTCTTTGCTGTTGTGAAATGAACATACGAGTGCATGTGACTTTCTGGTAGAACGATTTGTTTTCTTTTGGGTAGACACCCAGCAATGTGATTGCTAGGTCAAATGGTAGTTCTATTTTAAGTTCTCTGAGAAATCTCCAAACTGTTCTCCACAATGCAAGGCCTAGAATTCTTACTGAATAGCCTGTATAAAAAAAGGATAGGCAGTCATGAGAAAAACAACAGAATTTTGAGGCAGTAACTTAATAAAGAAGATATAGGTAGAAATGGACATTTTTAAAATGTAACTGGCAATCCAGAGATTTTGAGGTTAACAAAGACCTTGGCATCCTAAAATATCCTCACTGTCTGCTTCCACTGTTTATGAGAACAGATAGTGTTTTCTTTACAGTATTTAAGGGTTTAAAAGTGGAAATATCTTTGCTCTTATATGCTGAATCCCTGGAGTCCTTTTCCCACAGGATCTTTAATATCAAGGGGCATCTGCTCAAGCTTTCAAGTCTCAGTGAGCACCTTCTGCCTTCACTTGCAATTTTGCTATCATTGCATCCACCAGGAAGAGCTACCTTCACCACACTGGCTGGTCATTGCGGCTCTTCCTCTAGTGTCGTGTAGTGCACACCCCTATTTCTCAGCATCTGAGCATCCTCCCCACCACTTTTCCAATCCATGAGAACCTCTGTGGTGCCAAATGGCACAGATGTCATATCTCTTGGTCCTGGTCACAGCGAATACTTCCCTCTGCCTTTTGATATCTGAGAAGTAGGCAGCTTCAAAAGTCATTTTTTCATGTTCCTTCCTTGGCTTAGTTTCTTAAGGCTGCCGTAACAAAGTACCACACACTGGGTGGCTTAAAAGAACAGAAATTTACTGGGGACGAGAAATCTGAAACCAAAGTGTGGGCAGCGTTGTTTCCTCCTGGAGGATCTGAGACAGAATCTGTCCCACGCCTCTGCCCCAGCTACTAGTGCTTGCTGGTGTTCCTTGACTTGTCAATGCGTCACTCTAATTTCTGATTCTGTCGTCTTGAGACCTTCTTTTCTGTGTGTCTGTGTCCAAATTTCCGTCTTAGAAAAGCAAACAAAAACAAAAAACAAAACAAAACAAAAAAACCACGGGGCCTCTCTGTAACCCAGGCTGGACTGCAGCGGTGCGATCATAGCTCACTGCAGCCTCCAACTCGTGGGCTCAAGTGATCCTCCCATCTCAGCCTCCCAAGTAGCTGCGAATACAGGCGTGCCCACCACACCTGGTTAAGCTCTTCTAATTTTTTGTAGAGATGGGATCTCACTATGTTGCCCAGCATGGTCTCAAATTCCTGGCTTCAAATGATCCTCCTGTCTTGGCCTTCCAAAGTGCTTGGATTACAGGTGTAAGCCATCATGACTGGCCAGAAATTTCCACCTTCTTATAAGAATACGAGTCATTGCACTGGAGCTCACTCTAACCCAGAATGACCTATCTCATTGTAACTTGATTACATTTTCAAAAACTCTGTTTTCAAATAAGATCACATTCACAGGTGCTGGTGCTAGGATGCAGACATATCATTTTTTGGAGGGAAACACAATTTTATCCACTATACTTGTCAGAGTCTACCCAGAGCCATCTGCTGCCTCAACTAACTCACAAAGTTGCTTGTTTTGGCCGGGCACAGTGGCTTACTCTCGTAATCCCAGCACTTTGGGAGTCTGAGGTAGGAGGATTGCTTGAGCTCAGGAATTGGAGACCAGCCTAGAAAACATAGGGAGACCTTGTCTGAAAAGAAAGAAAGAAAGAATGAATGAAAGAAAGGAACGAAGGAAGGAAGGAAGGAAGAAAGAAAGAAAGAAAGAAAGAGAAAGAAAGAAAGAAAAGAGAGAAAGAGAGAAAGAAAAGAAAGAGAGAGAAGAAAAGTTGGGTGTGGTGGTGCACAGCTGTAGTCCCAGCTACTCGGGAGGCTGAGGTGAGAAGACTGCTTGAGCCCAGGAGGTCAAGGCTACAGTGAGCTTGGATTGCACCACTGCACTCCAGCCAGGGCAACAGAGCAAGACCATGTCTTTAAAAAAAAGAAAAAAAGATTTGCGTGTTTTTTCTCTTGCTGGACTCCTCCAATTCACTCTATAGTACAACTGGAAGTTATTTAAAGGAACAACAAAAGTTTGGCTGCAGACCAAACTCGGTAGGGGAGGACACACACAGCAGCTCACCGAGAATGGAAACAGAGTCATTGCCCAGTAATGGTGCCATAGCACACCCTGAGATGTGCATGGAACTAAAAATTCAGGGCAAACAACTGAATTGGAGCGTGGTGCCCTGACTCTCTGATCCTCACCACATCTTCCCCCAACCCTCCAAAAAAAACTTTGCTCACCTGTTCCCCCTTTCTCTTCACACTGGATTAAACCCCACCTCTGCCAGTTCCACCTTAGGTATGGCCAAAATTTTTTCCCTCCTTCTCCGACCCTAGATATGAATGGGAAACAGTGTCCAAAATCAATATGGAGCTTGCTATCTTGATTCCAAATTTCAAGGAAGGATAATAGCATCCCTTAATTGTGCTACATACATAAAGCACATTTCTCTAAAGAAGAAGCACATCACAAAAGTGTGTGAACCAATCTGAGATTAAACACAGTCCCTAGTTTTGTCTCAGAAAAGGCTTTGTTTATATTCCAAACCTCCCTCCCTCACCACCTGCCTCCGCCAAGCCTCAGACTGCATCAGCATTTGGCATGAAGCACCACCAAAGGCACTATCGACTCCAGTCTCCCAAGAAGCATCGAGCATTCAGAAACCGGCACTTCAGGTTAATTCTCAGCCATCAGAAGCACAGCCATCTCAGAATAGCAAGTAGGTCCCCGGCGACAACATCGAGTGAGGTGTCAAAAGTTTTGGAATTAAGAACTGAGTGACCTTATTCAAAGTGCAATTTGAGAGAAAATTGCATCTGCGAAATACATAATAGTGCTAAGAAAAAAAAAAGCACAGGATACTGAAGGTCAGAAGACAAAGACGCAATGGATTCGTGAGTGGCATGATTGCTGTGCAGGGAAGAACAAGCTCAGAGTTACCCTGGGGGTTTCGCTTTCATTGGGATACACGTCCCAGCCATGCATGTCTGGATTAGAAGAAAACAAATGCATACAACCTGAGACACATGTCTCGCTTCATGGAGCATTTTTTAAAATTTCTGAAACCATGCACTAATGTGTTCAGGAATCCAGGTGCATCACAGTGATTCTGGGAGGCAGAAATATCTAACCCATCCTGTTTTATTTTACAATTGGAAATTTATTTTCTGATGATGATCAATGGAGACTCAGGAAAGCAGATTCAAAAGCAGACTTTCAATGAGTTTTGAAGGAATAGTGACATTCTTCACAATGACATGCAACTTTGCTTTTAACAGTCATGGGAGCGGTTTTGTTCATAGGGCAATACTTGATCTACGTCCATACGTCTACACCATATAATTTGAAGTACTACTATTTCAAACCCATGGAAAATTCAAATACAAAATCTCTGATGCCTGTTGCAATTTTTGCAGAATGGTACAGGTCAACTGTCCAAACCAGAGCTTCTGATGCTGTTTGCTAATTTACTCTTCCAATAATTTTACTATTATAAGCAATTATGCATATGCATAAAAGTATATGGGATGTAACTGAAAAAAACAAAAACTTTGGTTTTCATGCAAATGTCACGTTAATTCTACTAATATATAAATAGCACAATCTTCTTTGTTACCCAAAGCGCTTAGATTTAAAGGAAGATGAACCAATGTCCTGCTAAGTGTTGTTCAAGAAATTAAGAGACAGCTTTCTACCTGCAAAAGTATTACTCTCTGCTTTCATGAGTTCAAATTTCAGAGGGCACACGTGAGTGACATCATGCGATATCTATCTTTCTGTACCTGGCTTATTTTATGAAGCATAGTATCCTGCAGTTTCATCCACGTTGTTGTAATTGACAAGGTTTCCTTCTTTTTTAAGGCTGGAGAGTGTTGCACTCTGCATAGGTACTACATTTTATGATTCATTCATTTGCTGATGGACACTTAGGTTGTTTTCATATCTTGGCTTTTGTGAATGCACATGGGAATGCAGGTATCTGGAGATATTGGTCAAGGGGTACAAATGAAATTATAAGATGGATAAGCTCTGAGGACCTAATGTATAGCATGGGGACAAATGTTTCTTAAATTTTCATAAGCAAGGTGATTTTAAGTGTTCCCAACATACACAGACATACACACATGAACACACACACACACACACACACAAATGGTAACTATGGGTGGCAATGAGTATGTTAGTTAATTTGATTGTGGTAATCATTATAAGATGTGTACATACATAAGACCATTACATTCTAGACCTTGAATACATACATTTTTGTCAACTAAATATTTAAAAATTTAGGCTGCAGTGGGATGTAGTCATGCCACTGTACTCCAGCCTAGGCAACAGAGTGAGACCCTGTCTCAGAAAATACATATGTATTTAACATTTTTTTTAAAAAAGTAGTACTGCCATTTAGCTACAATCTGTATTTTGCAAGTTTTAGGTTCCATCATGGTTTTAACTCTTGCACTTTTTCTCAAGAGATATTACTCCAACTATAACTCAAAATATGCTTCAGAATTCATGTACTTAGCAGAGTATATAATTGCATTTGTAATGAAGCGTTCTTCTTACCTAAAGAGAGAGGTCTCACCTTAGCCCTCACCCCCTGAAAGGTGATCTCCTGGCCACTGGAATGTCCTGTTCAATAGAAGTGTCTTTGCCTGTAATCTTTGGCCACCCAACAGTCTAACAAGGTGGTTAAGGCTGGGTCCTTGGGCCATACCATATCCAGAAGAGCTGAAGACTAGAGATGAGCTCTGCCTCCAGGAGGAGCTTGAGACCAAAGCTCAGCAATGTGGAAGTTTGTGATTGAACTCCATTAAATACTGGACAGAAAGGCTCATCTGAGCTTCTCTGTTTGGCAATACACAGTGCCTAAGGTCATGTGTCACATCCAGGGGGAAGCAACTCCATCCATAACTGCAGAATGAAGAGAACACTGGAAGCTCCATATTTAGACCCCTGCTGGACTCTGCCCCATGCACTGTTTCTCTTGGCTGATTTTCATCTGTCCTTCCTCTGTAATAAACCTAATCCTGAGTAGAAGAGCTTTCAGGGAGTTCGATGAGTTCTAGCAAACTATCAAAACTGAGAGTGATCTTAAGGACCCCTTGAGTTGTGATTGGTGTCAGAATTGAGGATGGTTTTTGGGGGACTATGCTATCTCCATTTCCAATGGGCATAACTCTTTCAAAGAAAACTAGAAGTGAGATGGGATTATGTTGATCTTCAGTGGAGTTATCCACTCCACAAATGTGTGTGTTGACAATTGAATATGATTTATAAAGAACGATTAACAGTCATATGAGCTGTTTTGCTCATATGGCAATACTCGATCTACATCCACACATCTATATCATATAGTTTGAAGAATCACTATATCAAAATCATGGAAGATTCAAATACTAAATCTTTGATGTCTGTTGCAATTTTTGCAGAATGGTACAGGTCAATGGACCAAACCAGTGCTTCTGATGCCATTCGCTAATTTATCCTTCCAAAAATTTTACTGTTATGAGTAAATATGCATATGCATGTAAGTATATGGGTTGTAACTGGAGTTAGTTCCCTTTCTCCCAAAACAGTTGCCATAAACTTGCAGTTATTCTATGGGCTGCCTTTTTGTTGTTGTTTTTCGTGTGCTTGCTTGTTTCACTCAATAATGTAACCTGTAGCTCACTCATACCAATGCCTAGATTTCTACTTTGTCTCCGTTACATTTCTTCTGTCTCTGTACCATAGTTTGTTGAATCAGTTTTCTATAGAGGGACATTTGGGATGTTTCCAATCTTTGAGATTACAGATCACACCGGAGTGATGTATTAGTCCATTCTCACATTGCTGTAAAGGTACTACCTGAGACTGGGTAGTTTATAAACAAAAGAGGTTTAATTGACTCGTAGTTCCCCATGACTGGGGAGGCCTCAGGAAATTCACAATCATGGTGCAAGGTGAAGGTGCAAGGCACATCTTACATGGTGGCAAGGAAGAAAAGAGAATGCAGGGGAAACTGCCACGTTTAAAACCATCAGATCTCATGAGAACTCCCTCGCTATCATAAGAACAAACTGGGGGAAACCGCCCCCATGATCCAATCATCCCCACCAGGTCCCTCTCTTGACACATGGGGATTACAACTAGAGATGAGATTTGGGAGGGGACACAAAGCCAAACCATATCAACTGAGTAACATTGTACAAAAGAGATGCTCTGTTTTACCCTATTTATCTTTGGCTTTGGTTTCTAGACATAGATCAAAGGGTAACTGGATATGCATTTTGCCAAATTTCCCTCCTATCAGTGTGGTACCATTTTGCATTTCCACCAGCAACACATGGTGCCTATTTTCCCACAGCCTGGCCAACAGATTTTGTGGCCAAACTTCTGCATTTTTCCAATCTGCTTGTTGAGAAGTGGTGTCTATGTATGATGTCAATTTGCAATTCTGCCATTGAGAGTGCATGGTTGAACATATTTTCATATATTAGGTCCTTTTTCATGTCTTCTATTGAAGGCCATCTGTTCATTTATCTTGCACACTTCTTAAGTAGATTTTGGTTTTTGGAAGTTTTTTTGTCTTGATTATGTTAGAGAGAGTCCTTTGTCTGTGATTTCCACTGCAAATATCTTTTCCAGCTTGCCATGTTTCTTTAAACTCTACTTATGAAAGGTCTTGTGATGTGAAAGTTTTATATGCAGTGGATTCATTAAATTTATATGCAGTGAATTTATTGCTTTAAAAATTCAAGCAATGGGAGGTTTCTTTATTTCTAGGACATAACTTGTTGCGTATTTTCACAGGTTTATCTTTTGAGAGTTTTTAGTTATTGTGGTATACATTTGTTATGCATCCTATTTTAACTTTTCTTTTAACTTTCAAATGTCTGCCCAGTTGTCCAAATACAATCTACTAAAACATTCACTTGTCCCTGTTGATGTGTGATGCTGCATTTACCAAACATTGTATTGCTATGTAATCCTACATCTGATTTGGGGATTTCTATTGTGTTCTATGTGTCCCTCATGAACCAATGCAGCAGTTTTAATTATAGGTGCAATACAACATTTTAATATCTAATGGGTCTGACTTCCCATTGACATTGTTTATATTCTTTTTTTATTATACTTTAAGTTCTGGGATACATGTGCAGAACGTGCAGGTTTGTTACATAGGTATACACATGCCATGGTGGTTTGCTGCACCCATCAACCCGTCGTCTACATTAGGTATTTCTCCTAATGCTCTCCCTCCCCAGCCCCCCACCACCCAACAGGCCCTGATGTGTGATGTTCCCCTCCCTGTGTCCATGTTTTCTCATTGTTCATCTCCCACTTATGAGTGAGAGCATGTGGTGTTTGGTTTTCTGTTCTTGTGTTACTTTGCTGAGAATGATGGTTTCCAGCTTCATCCATGTCCCTGCAAAGGACATGAACTCATTCATTTTTATGGCTGCATAGTATTCCATGGTGTATATGTGCCGCATTTTCTTTATCCAGTCTATCATTGATGGGCATTTGGGTTGGTTCCAAGTCTTTGCTATTGTGAATAGTGCTGCAATAAACATACATGTGCATGTGTCTTTACACTAGAATGATTTATAATTCTTTGGGTACCCAGTAATGGGATGGCTGGGTCAAATGGTATCTCTGGTTCTAGATCCTTGAAGAATTGCCACACTGTCTTCCATAATGACTGAACTAATTTACACTACCACCAACAGTGTAAAAGTGTTCCTATTTCTCCACATCCTCATCCTCTGTTGTTTCCTGACTTTTTAATGATTGCCATTCTAACTGGTGTGAGATTGTATCTCATTGTGGTTTTGATTTGCATTTCTCTAATGACCAGTGATGATGAGCTTTTTTCATATGTTTGTTGACTGTGTAAATGTCTTCTTTTGAGAAGTGTCTGTTCATATCCTTTGCCCAATTTTTGATGGGGTTGTTTGTTTTTTTCTTGTAAATTTGTTTAAGTTCCTTGTAGATTCTGGATATTAGCCCTTTGTCAGATGGATAGATTACAAAAATTTTCTCCCATTCTGTAGGTTGCCTGTTCACGCTGATGATAGTTTCTTTTGCTGTGCAGAAGCTCTTTAGCTTAATTCGATCCCATTTGTCAATTTTGGCTTTTGTTGCCATTACTTTTGGTGTTTTATTCATTAAGTCTTTGCCCACGCCTATGTCCTGGATGGTATTGCCTAGGTTTTCTTCTAGGGTTTTTATGGTTTTAGGTCTTATGTTTAAGTCTTAATCCGTCTTGAGTTAATTTTTATATAAGGTGTAAGGAAGGGGTCCAGTTTCAGTTTTCTGCCTATGGCTAGCCAGTTTTCCCAACACCATTTATTAAGTAGGGAATCCCTTCCCCATTGCTTGTTTTTGTCAGGTTTGTCAAAGATCAGATGGTTGCAGATGTGTGGCATTTTTTCTGAGGCCTCCATCATCCTGATACCAAAACCTGGCAGAGACACAATAAAAGAAGAAAATTTCAGGCCAATATCCCTGATGAACATTGATTCTAAAATCTTCAATAAAATACTGGCAAACCGAATCCAGCAACACATCAAAAAGCTTATCCACCATGATCAAGTTGGCTTCATCCCTGGGATGCAATGCTGGTTTGACATATGCAAATCAATAAACATAATCCATCACATAAACAGAACCAATGACAAAAACCACATGATTATCTCAACAGATGCAGAAAAGGCATTCGATAAAATTCAACACCCTTCATGCTAAAAACTCTCAATAAACTGGGTATTGATGGAAGGTATCTCAGAATAATAAGAGATATTTATGACAAACCCACTGCCAATATCATACTGAATGGGCAAAAGCTGGAAGCATTCCCTTTGAAAACCGGCACAAGACAAGGATGCCCTCTCTCACCACTCCTATTCAACATAGTATTGGAAGTTCTGGCCAGGGCAATCAGGCAAGAGAAAGAAGTAAAGGGTATTCACGTAGGAAGAGAGGAAGTCGAATTGTCTCTGTTTGTGGATGACATGATTGTATATTTAGAAAACCCCACCGTCTCAGCCCAAAATCTCCTTAAGCTGCTAAGCAACTTCAACAAAGTATCAGCATTCAAAATCAATGTGCAAAAGTCACAAGCATTCCTACACACCAATAACAGACAGAGAGCCAAATCATGAGTGAACTCCCATTCACAATTGCTACAAAGAGAATAAAATACCTAGGAATACAACTTACAAGGAATGTGAAGGACCTCTTCAAGGAGAACTACAAAACACTGCTCAAGTAAATAAGAGAGGACGCAAACAAATGGAGAAACATTCCATGCTCATGGATAGGAAGAACCAATATCGTGAAAATGGCCATACTGCCCAAAGTAATTTAGAGATTCAATGCTATTCTCATCAAGCTACCATTGACTTTCTTCACAGAATTAGAAAAAACTACTTTAAATTTCATATGGAACCAAAAAAGAGCCCATATAGCAAAGACAATCCTAAGCAAAAAGAACAAAGCTAGAGGCTTCATACTACCTGACTTCAAACTATACTACAAGCCTACAGTAACCAAAACAGCATGGTACTGCTTATTTTCACAGTAGTGTCCTAATCCTTCCTGTATGTATATTTATTGATGTCACCTTTACAATCATGTTTTCTAAGTGCATAAAATTTTAGGAATAGGGTCCTGCTCTGTCACTCAGACTGGAGTGCAGTGGCATGACCACAGGTCACTGCAGCTTCAAACTTGTGGGTTCAAGTGATCCCCCTGCCTCAGCCTCCCAAGTATTTGGGACTACAGGTAAAAACCACCATGCTCAGCTCTTGGTTAGTATTTTTATTGAACTGGCATTGAATTCATAAGTAAATTTACAGGGAGTTGATGGACTTACATATTTAAGTGGATTGACTCTCTGTAGCTGCTGTGTACATTTGTAAATTTGGTAATTTAATTTTGGTAATTTTCTGTATACATCTGTAAATTGGTAATTTTACCACAAAGTCAAAGCCTCTTAAAACATCTATTTATTATCTCACCATTGGGTGGGTCAAAAGTCCTGTGTGCTCTCCTTACCACTCTGCTCTGGGTCTCCCTAAGCTAAAATCAAGGTGTCAGCTGTCCTGAGTTTTTATAAGGAGATTCAGGGATGTCAGTTTCCAAGCCCACTTGAATTCTTGGCAGAATCTTGCCATCGAAGGACTGAAGTCTTCATTTCTTCACTGTCTGCCATGGAGGGAAGAAGGAGAAACCCTCAGTTGTTAGAGTCCTTTTGCTGGTCCTTGCAGATATCTCCTCCATCTCAGAACATTGCAGCAATGGTGGGTTAAACTCTTCTCACCCTTGGAATCTTTCTGCTTTTTCCTTTTGCCTCCCCATCTCTCTTTCTCCAGAAAGAGAAAATTCTCTGCTTTCAAGGGCACCTGTGATTAGATTGGACCCACCTGGTTAAGTAGGATAATTTTTCTCTTGTAAGGTCAATGACATCAATTACCTGCAAAGTCCCTGTACCATGTAATGAACATAATACAGGTCCTGGAGTTTAGAGTGTGGATATCTATGTGAGGATATCATTCTGCCTCCTATAATACATCAAGCTTCTTTGCTCTTTTAAGACTCCTCTATATAGCCATTATCAAAAAGTCAAAAAATAATAGATGTTCGTGTAGATGTGGTGAAAGGGGAATGCTTATCCACTGCTGGTGGGAGTGTAAATTAGTACAACCTCTATGGAAACAGTTTGGAGACTTCTTAAAGAACTGAAACTAAAAGAACTAAAAGAACTTAAAGAACTAAAAGTAGATCTACCATTCGATCCAGCAATCCCACTACTTGGTATCTACCCAAAGGAAAAAAGTCATTATATCAAAAAGACACCTGCAACACATATGTTTGTCACAGCACAATTCACAATTGCAAAGATATGGAACCGACCTAAGTGCCCATGGGCCAATGAGTGGATCAATAAGATGCAGTATATATGCACCATGAAATACTGGTGCATATATACTCAGCTGTATGTATTTAAAAAAAAAAAGATAATGTTTTTTGCAGCACCTTGGATAGAGCTAGAGGACATTATTCTAAGTGAAATAACTCAGGAATGGAAAATCAAATACCGTATGTTCTCACTTACAAGTGGGAGCTAAACTATGGGTATGCAAAGGCATACAGAGTGGTAGAATGGACATTGGACACTCAGAAGGGGGAGGGTAGGGGGCAATGGATAAAAAACTATATATTGCATACAATGCACACTACTTGGATGACAGGCACACTAAAATCTCAGACTTCACCACTCTACAATTAATCCATGTAACCAAAAACCACTTGTAGCCCAAAATCTATTAAAATAAAAATATTTAACAAATACTTCTCTGAATATATTTTAAAATATGTATACATACTGAAATACCTTTCCCTTTTTCAAATCTTTCTGCCAGGTCTAGGTGATGCCTTCAGGCCATCAGCTTTGAGCACTAACAAAGCAGCATGCCAATATCATGTTTTACGCCAGGAACCAGTTGCAAAAACAAAGAACAAATAATGTGCTAATGATTTACCTCCCATAGTTAACCAATAAATGTTTGCTCAGAACGTGGCAAGTAGTTACAAGTTGTGTAAAGAAATGTTCACAATAAGGGTCGGGTGTGATGTTTCATGCCTGTAATCCCAGCACTTTGGAAGGCTGAGGCAGACGGATCATTTGAGGTCAGGAGATCGAGACCAGCCTGGCCAACATGGTGAACCCCCATCTTTACTAAAAATACAAAAATTAGCCGGGCTTGGTGGCACGTGCCTATAATCCCAGCCACTTGGGAACCTGAGGCACAAGAATCGCTTGAACCCGAGAGGTGGAGGTTGCAGTGAGCTGAGATCTCATCACTGCACTCCAGCCTGGACGACAGAGTGAGACTCCATCTCAAAAACAAACAAACAAAAAAAAAGAAATGTTCACAATAAGAAATGCACTTAAATTATTTGCGATGCTATGTCTTGAAAATATTTTCTTTTAAAAAATTACAAATAATATATCTACCACCTCACATACTTATCTTTTTGTGATGAGAATATTTAAAATCTACTCTGTTAGCAATTTTTAAGTTTACTATATGGTATTATTAACTATAGTCACCATGTTGTACAGAAGATCTCTTGAACTTATTCCTCCTCTTTATCCTTTGACCAACATCTTCTCATCCACGACCCCTTCCACTCAGCCTCTGGCAACTATCATTCTACTCTCTGCTTTTATTAGTTCTTTTTTCTTAGATTCTACATATAAGTGAGAACGTGCATTATTTACCTTTCTAAACCTGCTTTGTTTCATTTCACATGATGTTCTCTTGTGTCATCCATGTGGTCAAAAATGAAACAAAAACTTCTGTCTTTTACAAAAGGTCTTAAACTATGATACATCAGAATTGCACATACAAATTCTAAAATTGATTGAAGCCAGGCATGGTGGCACTTGCTTGTAGTCTCAGCTACTCAGGAGGCTGAGGGGGGAGGATCACTTGAGCCCAGGAGTTCAATACCAGCCTGGGAAACACAGCAAGACCCTGACTTTAAAATAAAACAAATACTAAAATCTCACGAATCACCACTAAAGAACTTACTCATGTAACCAAATACCACCTGTTCCACAAAAACCTATGGAAATAAAAATTAAAATAAAATAAAACAAACAAATGTACAACAGATGTGGCTTATTGGAATCTCTCATTTCCAGTTTTGATCATGAACTTCAAGAAATTCAGAGGAAGTATTGAAAGACCTCTGCTGTAAAATGCACAAAACTCATCACGTGCACACAACTTCTCTTCTAATTCCAGAGTCATTGGAGCCCCTGAATTTTCTCCCTCGTTCCTGCATTGGACTCCAGCAGGACATCCAGGACACAAGAGATTCACAGAAAATGGGGAATCTCTAGAAGAGAAAGGGTTCAGTGGAGATATAGCCAACTGCTCTTTCCTTAATGTTTGCAGAGCCTTGGAGCCCCTGGCCCAGGGACTGTGGCCTTCTGGGCTTGGGCCTGTCTGCAGCCAGGAAAGGGCAGAGTAACCCCATCTGGCCCTAATGCAGGAGAGATATTGTTTACCTGACAATTGATCTCACTCTGGACAGGACACAGTTTCCAGGAGAAACTTCCAGTCAACCCATGGGGGCAATGTCTGCAGAGCTATCTATTGCTGTTCTGAAATGAAAGTGTTAATAAAACCCTAACTATCCAGACAAAATGGGCTCTCTGTGGCTGAGAGTGACCCTCAAATTAAGATAAAAGGAACCCAGTGGCCAGGGGGAGTGAGAGAAGAGAGTCACAAAGCACTTTGTTCCTGGAGATAGCAGCTCTGAATATCCAGCTTGTGCTGAGCTGAGATGGTTCTTAGCTCACTGAAGCTGAGAAACCCTGGCTGGAAAATTCCTCCCAACAGCTACCTCTGGGTTTGAGCTTAGAAACTACCTAATCAGTACTCATTATTTTCAACCTCAAAGACCAAACGAATTTAAATACATCATTTAAACACACCGATTTGTACCACATTTTCTTTATCTATTGTTAATGGCATTTAGGTTGATTCCGTGTCTTTGCTATTGTGAATAGTGGTGCAGTGAACATACACGTGCATGTATATTTATAATAGAACGATTTATATTCCTTTGGATATATATCCAGTAATAGGATTGCTGGGTCAAAAGGAATTTCTGTCTCTAGGTCTTTGAGGAATTGCCACACCATCTTCCACAATGGTTGAACTAATTCACACTCCCATCAACAGTGTAAAAGTGTTCCTTTTTCTCCACAACCTCACCAGCACCTGCTGTTTTTTGACTTTTTAATAATAGCCGTTCTGACTAGTGTGAGCTGGTATCTCATTGTGGTTTTGATTTGCACTTCTCTAATGATCAGTGATGTTGAGCTTTTGTTCATATGATTTTTGGTACATATACACCATGGAATACTATGCAGCTATAAAAAAGAATGAGATCATGTCCTTGGCAGAAACATGGATGGAGCTGGAGGCCATTATCCTTAGCCAAATAATGCAGGAAGTGAAAACCAAATACTGTGTGTTCTCACTTATAAATGATGAGAACACATGACACATAGAAGGGAACAACACAGACTGGGGCCTACCAGAGGTCAGAGGGTGGGAGGAGGGCGAGGATCAGGAAAAATAGCTAATGGATACCAGGCTTAATACCTGGGTGATGAAATAATTTGTACAACAAACCCCCATGACACACATTTACCTATGTAACATACCTGCACATACTGCACATGTACCCCGAACTTAAAAACTTAAAAGCATATATATACATGTGTGTGTGTGCATATATATATATATATTCTATCTATCTATCCATCTCTGTGTGTGTGTGTGTGTGTGTGTGTGTGTGTGTGTGTGTGTGTGTGTAATGACATACAGGTCTAATTGAGGACTGGGACAGGAACCTTCCTGATTTAAGCGAGACCCCCTCTTTGTCCTCCGGGGCTCATTTTGTTTTACACTGGAGTCTGCATCTCCCAATCTGCAGATTGTCTTTCATGGAAAACAAAGCTCTCCCTTTTTCCTCTGCAGATCTCAGAGTCTTCTGTTAATCGTATCAAGGGATTATTCTATGTCCAGGACAGGTCTGAGGCTCCAGAAAGCAAGAGGTGAAAGGAGCAAAAGGTGTCCTTTTCCAATTAGAGTATGGATTATCCTCAGCTTCTAGAAATGCAAAGCCTTAGCCACAGTGGTTCCTGTGAGCACGTGCCTCACCACACGTGTTCACACCTAGAAAGCAGTCTGTGGAACACACTCTTATTTTGAAAGAGAAAACAAATCAAGCTACAGTTCCCCCAAGGTATCCAAAGAGATGAATGAATATATCACACCTTATTGAAAGTTTAAGATCTCCATGTTGGGCAAGTATCATGATCCTTTCATTAAAATTATAAATGCAAACTCAGAGTATTCAGAGAAGCTAAAAGCAGTCTAAAGTAGATTTTACCCATAAAAGTAATTCTTTGGGTTAAAAAAGGCATTATATTCACATTGATGGCAATAATTAGTCCTTCAAGGATTTAAATGGACTACGGTTGGGTGCACCATAAGCAAAATTCAACTTACATATGATGTCTCCCAGTTTTAGACCAATTTCTGCCTGATTAAAATCAATCGAGGAGAGTGCGGTGGCTCACACCTGTAATCCCAGCATTTTTGGAGGCTGAGTCCAAAATTTTGGGACAGTCGCTTGAGCTCAGAAGTTCAAGACCAGCCTTGGAAACAGAGTGAGATCCCATCTCTATTATATTTAAAATTTTTTTAAAGTAAAATCAACCTATGCATGTTAAATGCAATATTTAATTTAATTATATTTACTGATAGAAATGGAAATATTTTACTAACAACTAGAATGCTCACACATGAATGAAGACATTTATTCTCTCCTATGCAATGAAAACTGACATTTCCTTGAGAAAGCTTTGGAACCAATATAATAGTGGATTACTAGAAAGTAGTAAAACATCAATAAAATGCAAGCTAAATAGCTGATCCAACTATCTTTTCTCACTGATATAAGATAATTTGAGGCTTAAAGAATAGATTCAAAATTACAACATCATAGTAATTTATCTAAATAGCCAAAAAACCACTTTAATGCCAAAAAATTAAGTCAATCTGATCTGTATAAATGATTTAATATATTCAGGGGTAAAATAGTCATTGGGACATTTTCTTTCATTTACAGAATTAAGTAGTATTGATTTGTCTACTACACACACTCACTCATGCACACATATTTATAAGCACTGGATTCATAGGGATAAAAAGAGTATAAATGCAAGTTACACTATTTTTCTAGTATTTGGATACTATGAATAAAATAAGGCAAGCTATTACACATGCATTGCATGAAGATTGTATTGTTATCTCTTCATCTTCCAGGCTTTTTGTGTTTTGCAACAGATCCGATCCTTTGAAAGAATTTAAATCTGTGTCTTCAGCTGCGCAGGGATGTTTAACATTTTTTATTGAAAGCATAGTACTATAACGATTATAGCAATAGGCACTACTGTGAGTGCTGAAAATCCTTACCATAAACTCTTGTAATGAGATAAGAACTAATTGGATGCAAAGCTTTGTGAGAATAGTATACTGTCATACCTAAAATTCCCAACCTATCTATACTCTTAGAGACTCTTGGTGATCTGTTTTATAGAGTAGGTTTTATGCAGAGACAAGAGTAGGATTTTGTCTTGGTGTCTCTACAGCGTCCCAAATTCCATTTTTGGTCGCTGTTCTTTCTCTAAAGCACCATGCCCAGGTCACATTGTGTAGCACTTTGAACTTCCCATTTCAACTCAGAGCTGGGCAGCATACCCCAGTGTGCCCTCAGACTTTTCTCCTTCCAATGGAAGGTCCAAATTTTCCTTTCCCTAGGGCCTGGTGGTCTACATGAATGCCATGGTATCAATTAGTTCATGTTAAAAAAGAAATAGCTTGTGATGTCTTGTTTCAACCAGAAAACTTCAATGAACCTTCAATGTTTCAATGCACAGAAGACAAAAGAAGGGAAGAGAAGGAAAGGGAAGGGGAGAAGAGGAAAAAAAAAAGCAGTAAAAGAATAGGAGACAGAAAAGGAGAGGAGAGGAGAGAAAACCATCATAAAGATTTAATATGTGAAACAACTCAGAAACAGTCAAATGTCCTATGTTCTCACTTATAAGTGGGAGCTAAATAATGTGTACACACGGATATAGAGAATGCAATAACAGACATTGGAGACTCAGAAGGGTGGGCAGGGCTGGGCGGTGAGGGACGAGAAATTACTTAACAGGTACAATGTACACTATTCAGGTGATGGTTACTCTAAAAGCTCAGACTTCACCACTGTGCAATCTATCCATGTAACGAAACTGCAGTTGTATATTCTACCCCTTACATTTCTACAAATAATACATAAGGATTTAATGAGCCACAGCAAGGCAATAAAAACAATAATTGAGGGGAAAGGAGTTATACTGAATTCTTCTAGTCTTACCTAAAATTTTAATTTTTTCATGGAGGAAATGAGTTTCCTTCGCCACCATTTTAAAACATATGAAATTGCTTAATTTAATTTAATTTGTTTAATTTTTCTTTATTCTCCTGTATCATTTTTTGATGCTTATAGAAGGGAATTTTCCTTTATATGTCACATTTATTGATCCACTACCTACTGGTTTGTTTTGTTTTGTTTTTAGGTACTCCACCAGCTATAATTAGACACAGTAATTACTTCTTGTTGATTAACATATACAATTATTTCCTAGGACAAGGCAATTTTTAAATAAAGTCTCGACTCTCAGATGAAAGAAAATTATACACATTGCATTTAATATTTCCAACAGCTATGTCAATTCTCATCATTTTCTCTCTAATTAAGGAAGCATGCAAAAAGTTATTTTAATAGAAAATGTATGGTCTTATTAAATGCTCTTCAACCTTCATTAATTTTCATCAAAAGTCTTTAAAAAACACAACAAAAGGAGTATGGGAAATAAAAAATTGCTTTATGATGGCAGTATTTTTCTTCCGTATTTATCCTATGCCTGGTACATGTATATTTGTATATTTTTTGTATGTATATATGTAATATATGTATGCATTATGTATGTACATGTGTATGCACATATATAAACTATATACATGAGTTATATATACCGTCCTGTTGCTTAATAACAAGGATAAATTTTGAGAAATGCATCATTAGGCAATTTCATCATTGTGTGAACATCATCGAGTGGACTTACACAAACCAAGATGGGAGAACCTGCTACACACCTAGGCTACATGTATGGCCTACTGCTCTTTCACTACACACCTGAATAACGGTTTACTGTACTGAATACTGCAGACAATTTAATGCAATTGTAAGTATCTGTGTATCTAAACATCTAAACATAGAAAAAGCAGAGTAAAAATATGGTATTATAATCTTAGAAGATCACCTATGTCTATGTAGTCTGTCGTTGACTGAAATATCATTATGTGGCTCATAACTGTATAGATTATCTATCTATCCATTTATGTATCTATCTCTCCATCCACCCCTCCATGCATCCATTCATCATCCATCCATCCATTCATCCATCCATCCACTCATGCATCCATCCATCTTATCTATCTATCTAGCTATCTATCTATCTACCCATCTATCTATGAACTATATTTTATGTTACTCCTTTTAGTTCTGTATTTAATAAAGAAGCAATGGCTTGTTAGTCTCTCCACCATAAAAATATCTTAGCCCTTGTTCGTAAATGGTAGCACCGACTCTCGTCCACAAATTGGAAAGAGATTCCTCATGAATGTAGCATTAAAAAAAAAAACCATACATCCTCTGGTTCTCAGAAAGGAGAACAGTCAGAAGAGAAATAACCCAGGAGAAGGTGCAGAACACATTTATATGGATGGCAGAAATCACCAACTGTCTTGGGAATGGAAACCAACGTGACTAGGAAGAAAGCTGCCAATCCATTTTAAAAACACACATTGATGCTTTTTTATCGTTTTATCTCATGAGCAAAGCACTTGACTTTTCAGTTACCTTTTTTTTTTTCAAAATATACATTGAATATGCTTTTTGAGCTAACAGATTTCAAGCTTGTGAATGTCTTGGGGGTTGAATGGTTTTCTACTGTTAAAAGCCTGTAGGTGCTGTGGCACCCTCATTTGGTGTTTTAATGTTGCAGGGATACCTGAGAGGAGCTGTTTCCTAAAGTTTATCCTTTGGTTTGTTGGGATTGGTTTGCTTTGTTTTCTACCTGGATGTTTATAGGGTATTGCTTTCATTTTTTCAGGATATGTCTAGGCATGATCTTATTTTGGATGTTATTTTCTGAAGTGCCAGTGATGAATACTAATTTGTACGAGTAGGGAGTTGAAACCTCCACACATATCAGGAAAAAGGGCTTAATTGAAGAAAAGCTAGTAACAGATAAATTAAGCACTGTCTGAGCAATTCCCCCACTTTTCCATGTTTATCCTAGCACAAACACTCACAATGATGTTCTCTCTGTCTCTTTCGCTCTTTTTTTCTCTTTTTTTCTCTCTCTCTCACACACACACAAACACAGCACACATATCCACAGAAACACACACACCACACACATAAACACAAAGACACACAGTCAGACATATGTACACAAACTCAAGTGTACACACAGAAGCACATGCACACACACACAAGCATACATATACACAGAAACATACAGGTACTCACAAACACACACATGCACACAACACACAGATTCCCAGAAATACATGCAGAAGCACACACACCCATTTAACGAGCAGTCACTTTCTGGTATTTATCATTCCTGAATGATCATAAAATAGATATTGCAGACAGCTGAGGCAGGAGTCACCAAGTCAAGGGAATTGTTGAGTTTCTGGAAAACACAGATTCCTGAGTACAAAGGTTAGGGGGAAAGTAAAGAGTGCGGTACAACTGCTTCTTCTTTCAGTTGGTCTTGGAGTTTAGGCTCAGGCATAAATGTTTCCTGAAGGGAAATTTAGGTTTTCTTTTATTCTTTTTTTTTCTCCACAACTTCCTGTACCTTATGACTAATTGACATTCTTTTCAAAGACTGGTTTATTAGTCTTGTTTCATGGTTATTCTACATTTCCATTTAAAAAGTCTTTGTGGGCATTTTACAAAACATTTCAGATTTACAAAAGAAAATTCCCTCGGTATGAATTTAAAGGGAAGCAATCCATTTTTTTTCTCAAGTTTAATTTTACATACACGGGATACATGCACAGGTTTGCTATGTGGGTATATTGTACCCAGGTAGTGAGCATAGTACTCAAGAGGTAGTTTTTCAAGCCATGACACACTCCCTCCCACCTGTCTCCCTGCCGGTGTCTATTGTCTATTGAGAACAGTGTCCGTTGCTCCTACGTTTATGTTCATGTGTACTCAATGTTTGTCTCCCACTTACAAGTGAGAACATGTGGTATTTGCTTTTCTTTTCCCGTATTAATTCACTTAGGATGACAGCCACCAGCTCCATTCATGTTGCTGCAAAGGACAATATTTCATTCTTTTTTATGGCTGCATAGTATTTCATGGTGTATGTGCACCACATTTTCTTTATCCAGTCTATGGATGGGCACTTGGGTTGATTCCCTGTATTTGCTATTATGAATAGCATGGCAATGAACATACAAGTGCAGTGTGTTTTGGGGTAGAATGATTTATTTTCTTTTGGATATATACCCAGTAATGAGGTTGCTGGGTTGAATGGTAGCTCTGTTGTAAATTCTTTGAGAAATCTCCAGACTGCTTTCCCCAGTGGCTGAACTAACTTACATTCCCACCAGCAGTGTGTAAGTGTTCCCTTTTCTCCGCATCCTCACTAGCATCTGTTATTTTTGACTTTTTAAGAATAGTCACTCCGACTGGTGTGAGATGATATCTCACTGTGGTTTTGATTTGCATAGGAAAGGAATTATTTTTAAGACAAGATTACAATGAGACAATCAGTGAGCACCAGATATCTGGTACTTACGGCCTGTCGTAAAATTTAGAACCTAGTGTTGTCACTGAGCACAGGCTCGGCTTGGCTGTTTGCCACTTGCAAAGCGAAGAAGAAGAATGAGATGCAGTGGGGGGAAAGTGCTGACAGTGGGGAAGTGGCCAGGTTCACACCTAAAGAAACCACCTCAAAGTTTCAACTGGACAAGGGGACTTTAAAAGGGGATCTTGGAATGGGAAGCATGCGGGAGGGGTGCCAGATAGGAGGTCTGCATGTGTTGTTCCGAAGGTCATCTCAAGCGATGGTCCACCTGGAGCTCAGGCTGGTGTCATCTCAACAATTGCCAGGGTGTAGACTAACCCCAGTGAGGTAATCTCTAGGATTTCGCAGCTGGGTCTCCATATCTGATTGATCTCAAGATTAGCCCCTGGACCTTCCAATAAGCACATAATTACATACAAGAGTACAGTTAAATAAATATGCATGGTGTAAGGGAGTGAATGGTGAGAAAGAGAGGGATGTTGTATTCCAAAGAAAGTTCATTTCTATGATATATTTTAAGACTAAGGAGGGGCCGGGTGCAGTGGCTCCTGCCTGTAATCCTAGCACTTTGGGAGGCCGAGGTGGGCGGATCACTTGAGGCCAGGAGTTTGAGACCAGCCTGACCAACATGGTGAAACCCTATCTCAACTAAAATACAAAAATTACCTGGGCGTGGTGGTGTGTGCCTGTCATCCCAGCTACTCTGGAGGCTGAGGCAGGAGAACGGCTTGAACCAGGAAGGCGGAGATTGCAGTGAGCTGAGATTGTGCCACTTCACTCCAGCCTGGGTGACAGAGCGAGACTCTGTCTCAAAACACAAACAAACAAAAACTAAGGAGGGCAAAAAGGTTTTGGCAGAACATTTTAAAGTTACATCTTGAGACTGGGGGGAAAGGAAAAAAAAGTTTTAAAGTGCACTTTGAGTCTACACTGTTTGGTTACGCTGTGACTATACGGTCACTATTCTGACTATTTGTGTCTTGTTAGGAGTAAATAAAAGTGTAGAATAGACCTTTTCACAATAGTCAAGATATGGAATCAACCTGGGTATCCAACAACAGATGGATGAATAAAGAAAGTGTGGTACATATACACAATGGAATACTATTTAGCCATAAAAGGAATGAAATTTTGTCATTTGCAACAACATAGACAGAACTTGAGGACATTGTGTTAGGTGAAATAAGTCAGAAATAAAAAGTTAAACATTGTGTGTTCTCACTCATAGGTGGAAGCCAATAAAGTGGATCTCAGAATACTAGAGGCTGAGAAGGGGAAGGGGAAGGGGAAGGCAGGGACAAGGAGAAATTTGATAAAGGATACAAAATTACAGCCAGATAGGAGGAATAAGTTCTAGTGTTCTGTGGCTCTGTAGGATGACTACAGTTAACAATAACATATTTATATAGTTTCAAATAACTAGAAGAGGGGATATTGAATGTTCACAACACAAAGCAATGATCAATGTTTGAGATGATGGATGTGCTAATTACCCTGATATGATTACTCTACAATATATGCATTGCAATATCACTATGCACTCCATAAATATGTATCATGACTATGTGTCCATTTAAATTTTTTTTTAATTTTTAATTTCTTGTGGAGAAATTGCAGTCCACGTTAATTGTTCTGGGGGAATTACGTGGAGCAGTCACCACAGAAATCAGTATAGTGATCCTTTAAGAAATTACAAGAGAATTAGAGAATTAGCATATGATCCTGTAATCCTACTTCTGGGCATATACCCAAGGGAATTGAAAGCAGAGTCTTAAAGAGATATTTTCACACCCAAAGTATATTGCAGTATTAATCACAATAACCAAAAGGTAGAAGCAATCCAAGTGTCCACTGGCAGACGAATAGGTAAACTGAATGTGGTTTATCTATACAATAGAATGTTATTCAGCCTTAAAAAGGAAGGAAATTTTGACACATGCTACTACGTGGATGAACCTTGAGAACATTATACTCAGTGAAATTAACCAGTCACAAAAGGACCATAGTTTATTATTCCACTTACATGAGGCACTTAGAGTCACCAAATGTATAGAGACAGAAAGTAGAATGGTGCTTACAGGGCATTGGAGGGGAGAATGGGGAGTTGTTGCTTAATGAGGACAGAGTTTCAGTTTGGGAAGACAAAAATTTCTGGAGATGAATAATGGTGATGGTTGCACAATAATATGAATGTACTTAATTCCACTGAACTCAGTGCCTAAGAATGATTGAGAGGTAAATTTTATGTTCTATGTTTGTTTGTTTTACCACACATAGAAATGTAAAGGATTGTAAAACATTAAATAAAAGAAAAAACAAAAACAAACAAACAAAAGAAAGCTGCCACTTCACTCTCTTGACCTGACACACTTCTCCTTGCCATGGCATTTCTTCCTAACTTTGTACACTTCTGCAAAATAAAGTTTCTGTCCCAGAAACCACAGCAACTTTGCCATTGTGTAATAGCAGAAGCAAACCCAATAAAAAAATGAGAGTGTGCAGAGCTCTAGTATCAGTCAGCAAAAAGAGCAAATAATAGGGCAAGAGAAATAGAGAAACAGCACCAAAATATCTGGAATGCCCCTTTCTGTAGACTGTCATGCTCTCCAAGGAGCGTATGAGGGTAGCAACTAGGGAGGATGCAGAAGCACTGGCCTCAGGCCGAAAATTTAAGGGATCACCAATAAACTTTGTATCCAAGATAAATAATATTTAATGCAACATTTAAAGAAATAAACACGGATGCAAATAATAATAATATAAAATTCCAGGATAGAAACAGGACCAGAATTTTGAAGAAAAGCAGCATTGGTATTATTAATTAACTTTTTCTTCTGTTGCTTTCAGCTCCAATATGACTCTGTGTTATCTACATAGCAACTCCCTGGACTCCAATAACAGCTTGGCTTAATTCTAGCTCAGTGATCCCCAAATAAGGGGAGGATATTTGGCAAGGTGTGGAGACAGTTTTGGTGTCACCAGTTGGAGAAGGGAATGTTATTGGCCTCTGGTGGGTGGAACCAGAGGATGTTGCTCAACATCCTACAGTGCACAGGATGGCCCCCACCTTCACAAAGCCTCATCCAGCCCCAAATGTCAGTAGTGCTGACATTGAGAAACCTGTTCTGACCAATCCCGGTTGTATACAAGTTTTCACATCTGCGTCACCCTCCCCAACCGGATTCGAATCTCTGCCAGGTCATGCCCATGTCATTAAGTTTGCAGTCCTCTTGGTTCCTGCATGCTCTGACAGGGGAGTAGGGTGTCTTTTTGGGGTCTTTGAAGGCTCATTACCAAATTAACCTACCCCTAATGAAGCAACCTCAACAGCCGTCACTAAGCAAAGACTCCAGCCCACCAAAGTCTCCAGAAAGACAATGCTAACATCCCAATTTTTACCTTTGTTATATTAAATATATTTTACCACCTAATGTCTATTTATGATAAACATTTACTAGATTTCAGGCAGAGAATGAGATTTCCTATGTAGTCTTCTGCAGTTCCCTGCAGTGATTTATAGAGGTAAAAGATGAGAAGATTGGGTCATTGTGATTTAAATATCTCGGAACCCTTGGAGATTCAAAAACATCCTACCTTTGGCGGGGCGCAGTGGCTCACGCCTGTAATCCCAGCACTTTGGGAGGCCAAGACGGGTGGATCATGAGGTCAGGAGATTGAGACCATCCTGGCTAACATGGTAAAACCCCATCTCTACTAAAAATACAAAAAAAAAAAAAAAAATTAGCCAAGTGTGGTTGCGGGCACCTGTAGTCCCAGCTACTCGGGAGGCTGAGGCAGGAGAATGGCGTGAACCAGGAAGGTGGAGCTTGCAGTGAGCCAAGATCGCGCCACTGCACTCCAGCCTGGGCAACAGAGTGAGACTCTGTCAAAAAAAAAAAAAATCCTACCTTTTAGCATCTGTTGCAATATTTCATTACTTTATAATAAGGTTTAGCTTAAATGCTAAGGGTGTTTATGCTTAAGTACAGTTTAAACGTTTGAAAAGTATTTCACCTGAAATCTAGCATGGGGAGAAACACAACATTCATGCATTGACCAGAGTGGACATGAATTATCTGCCTTAGAAAGCACAGCTCAGCGAAAGTCAAGAAAGGCATGCATCCTAAGATCTCAAGTTTATATCACTCTCAGATCAAAATCCATGGAAGTTGGTAGATCATAGCCCAAACGCAGAAAATGTCAAACTTCCCAAATGCTATGTGTGCACTAGTACCCATCAGCAACCCTACTGTCATTCAGAGAATAGCAAAACGCTAGGTTTATGAATTACGGACAAAATTCGTCATGTATTCCCACCCAAAAAAAGTCCTTGGCATCTTATACTTAGATGATACACAGTAAAAATTTATTACATAGTGAACTTTTGTTATATCTAATATCAGAAAGTATTACATGGTAACTTGCTGATTGGAAATCTAATTATGTTTCTATTTGGCTATAATTTTAAATCAAGATATCTAGCTACATAATACTGCTTCTGGGAGTTCTTAAGAGAAGATATAATACAGTTTATTTAATACGACTATTTTTGTAAATTTATTTCAGTAGCTTTATGGGTACAAGTGGTTTGGGGTGTACAAATGAATTATATGGTGGTGAAGTCTGGGCTTTTAGTACACTTTTCACCCAAATAGTGTAAATTGTACCCAACAGGTGATATTTTATTTCTCATCCCCCCCATCTTCCCCACTTCAGAGTCTTCAATGTCCATTTTACCACTCTGAATCCCTTTGCCTACCCATAGCTTAGCTCCCACTTTTAAGTGATAACGTACAGTGTTTGGTTTTCTTTTCTGAGTTACTTCATTTAGGATAATGGCCTCCAGTTCTATCCAAGTTGCTGCAAAAGATATGATTTTCTTCTTTTTTATAGCTGAGTAATATTCCATGGTGTATATGTACCACATTTTCTTTATCCACTCATCTCTTTGATGGGCACTTAGATTGATTCCATATCTTTACAATAGTGAATTATGCTGTGATAAAAATACGACTGCAGGTGGCTTTTTAATTATAATGATTACTTTTCCTTTGGGTTGAAACCCAGTAGTGGGATTGCAGGGTCAAATAGTAGATCTACTTTCAGTTATTTGGGAAATCTCCTTTTGTTTTTTTAGGGGTTTTCTAATTCACATTCCCACCAACAGTGTATTTGTGTTCCCATGACATCTGTGCCAACATCTATTGTTTTTTGACTTTTCAATAATGACCATTCTGACTGGGGTAAGTTGGCATCTTATTATGCTCTTAATTTGCATTTCCATGATGATATGTGATGTTGAGCATTTTTCATATTTTTTTGGCTATTTGAATATCCTCTTTTGAGAAATGTCTAGTCCTGTCATTTGCTCATTTTTAATGGGATTATTAGGTTCTCAAACAAATCAGCAAGAAAAAACCTGCATAATCCCACTGAAAAAGTATGGCTACCTAATCATGATTAATCAATAGCATAATAACACTAACAATAATCTCAATAAGTATTCCCCATGGACAGCATTTTGCAGTCTCTGTATTGCTTTTATTGTGTTTCTCAGAAGGGACAAAACAGTGAAATAGATAAATAAGAACCTCAAAGATTACAATAAGCAACTTATCAGAACAGCACATATTCACTCATTGTCTACATGACATAGTCGTAAATTCTAGTGACCAAAGCAAAACATGGCAATGGGATTTGAGACTCCCCTAAATGAACTTTAAAAGGAAAATCCCTTCCTTGATTTTCCCTCAGAACATATGGGCTTATCTGACACTAGGAAGCAGTTTGATTCATGGACCCAGCATTTAAAACTTGATTCATACAACATCCTGCTGACCATCAGGCATAAGGCAGCTCTTGCACTTATATTAGTGGGTAGATATTATATATCCACGTATAGACTTTTAGACATAGCCTGCAGGTAAAAGACAAAGATAAGAGAATGCCATTCCACTCAAGACACACTTCGGGTTAGATTAGAAAAGGGTTATTTATGAAAACAGCCACACCCCGTCATCATGGAGTAGATACTCAACATTAAAATGCCTGTACATAGACCATAGTTTTTCAACCATGACACTATTAACAACTGGGAATGCAAAATCCTTTGTTATGAGGGCCACCACAGTTCACTATTGTAAAGATATGGAATCAATTCTGTGCACTATAGGATGATGAGAAACATCCCTGGCCTCCACCCACAAGAAGCCAATACTCCTCACCACCCTTTCTTGTGACAATTAATGTTTCCAGACATTGCCAAGTGTCCCCTGCAGGAAGAACTGTTCTCAGTTAAGACATTCTGTCATAAAGACACATGCATGCATTATGTTCAGCACGGCACTATTCACAATAGTAAACACATGGAATCAACCTAAATCCCCATTAATTGTAGACTGGATAAAGAAAATGTGGCACATATACACCATGGAATACTATACATCCATAAAAGAGAATGAGATCATGTCCCTTGCAGGGGCATAGATGGAGCTGGAGGCCGTTATGCTTAGCAAACTAACGCAGGAACAGAAAACCAAATATTGCATGTTCTCACTTATAAGTGGGAGCTAAATGATGAGAACACATGGACACATTAGAGGAGAACAAGAGACACTGGGACCTATTGAAAGGTCGTGGGTGGGAAGAGACAGAAGATCAGGAAAAATAACTAATGGGTACTAGGTTTAGTACCTAGGTGATGAAATACTCTATACAACAAACCCCTGTGACATGAGTTTACCTACATAACAAACCTGCACATGTACCCCTGAACCTAAAATAAAAGTTTAAAAAAGAATTTAAAAAAGAACCACAGGCATAGATGAAGAATATAATAATATTAACCAAAAAAAAAGGGGGTTAGGCAAATTTATTTCTGCATTCTAGGCTTCTGGGTGGCTTTAATTTTATTCTACATTTTTGCAAACTCATGAAATATAACTTTTAAAATGAATGAATGAGACCTTCTATATGCATGTTTAATCATATAATCATATAGTCATCTGAAGTCATTTGAGTAATATAATAATATAATCACCTGTGCATCGTATCTGAGTAAATATAATGCAATTGCTGAATTGTTTTACCACCAACCTGAGTAGGACACATGTTGAATCTTTCAACCTCCTACAGAATGCTTTCAATTTTAAGACACTGGGATTTGAGATCACTTTGGGCCCAAAACTTCTTGCTTTCATTATTTGATTTCTAATTGAACTATGTCCACCTGCCTAATCACAATTAATCAATAGCATAATAATAATATTAATCTCAATTACTATTTCCCATGGACAGCACTTTGCAGTCTCTGTATCACTTTTATTATCTGCATTTGCACATTACAAAAATCCCAGGCAGAGGTAAGAAAAGGTTTTTGCACATCCAATTTGTGGATGTGCAAAGATGGAGATGAAAATTCTGACATGCCACACTCACGTAGCAATTTAGGGAAAATCAAAGAATGGCAACACAAAGCTTTCTAATCTACATCTGTTTGCGTATCCATTTTTGCTTTATTACTCACTCTAACTTTCAGAATATTCCCTTCCTTGTAAGAAGCAGAAAAAGAAACAAGTCTCTATATATCCCAATTACATTTTTTTTTCTGAACAGAATAAGTTATCCTCTTGGCCTCATTAACTCATTCCAAGACTTTTCCCCTTTACTGCTAATCATTATTTTGACTGGGTCCGTGCAAAATGCAATTCACATTGAGTCATTTCTGGAACAGTGACATAAAGCATGAAACTACCTGTTAAAGGGCGCATGATTTAAAAATAAATAAAACAAAAGGAGAAAAGAGAAGAAAGAATGAACTAATAAAGTTCTGTTTTGCTATTCTGGTGTCTGCTGGCTCTCTCTAAGAAATTAATGTTTGAAAGTTAGGAGATCCATAAATTCCTTGAAATAATTTGCAATGCTTGGTAATATATGCTTAAGTGACTTTTCCTTGGAAGAGGGACTATGTCTTTCATCAGACTCTCCAGGGAGCCAGAGATTCCAGAATGCTAAGCTTCATTCATTCTTTCATCCATCCATCGTCGGTTAAGAAATTAATGTGCACCTCCCCTGTGTTAACACAGAAAATTAAGCATGATCAAATCCTGGAAATTCAAAGAACCTGCCGTGTTCCAGGAAATAAATAGGTAACTATGATTTGTGCATGAAGCTCCTGGAGGGTCACTTAATGGAGTCTGGACTTTATCCTGAAGGTCGCTTGAAAGCTGCTAAACACGATAAGAGTCATGAACAGGGAAATGAGAGCTGTCCTTGGAAAACTGATGAAGCAGACAACCTCAGAGGCAACTCGGCTGTTGGAATCCAAATCTCACTGTAGTAGGGCAAATGTTCTTGCTATCTTGTTTTCCTCTGATCTTTCCTCGTTTTGTAAAAAGAATCAAACAGATCTTTCAACGTGAAGCTTAACAAGCAACGAATTCCACCCCTGATTTTTTTACAGGCGATTCCACTATAGTACTGGCTACTATGATTTTCACCATAGGTTATGGGCTGAGCTGTGGCCCCCAATATGCAGATGTCAAAGCCCTAAGCCCCAGGACCTCAGTATGGGACTGTATTTGGAGATGGGGTCTTTAAACAGGTCATTAAGGTAAAATGAGGTACCTAGAGTGGGCCCTAATCTAATAGGACTGTGGTCCTTTTAAGAAGAGGAGATGAGGGGCCGAGCATGGAGTCTCATGCCTGTAATCCCAACACTTTGGGAGGCCGAGACGGGTGGATCACAAGGTCAGGAGATCGAGACCATCCTGGCTAACACGGTGTAACCCCGTCTCTACTAAAAATACAAAAAATTAGCCAGGCATGGTGGAGGGCACCTGTAGTCACAGCTACTCGGGAAGCTGAGGCAGGAGAATAGAGTGAGCCTGGGAGGCGAGCTTGCAGTGAACCGAGATCGTGCCACTGCACTCCAGCCTGGGTGACAGAGCGAGACTCTGTCTCAAAAAAATAAATAAATAAATAAATAAATAAATAAATAAATAAATAAATAATAAATAAATAAAAAAGAGGAGACAAGGGCTGGGCGCAGTGGCTCACACCTGTAATCCCAGCACTTTGGGAAGCTGAGGTGGGTGGATCACCTGAGGTCAGGAGTTCGAGACCAGCCTGACCAAAATGGAGAAACCCCGTCTCTACTAAAAATACAAAATTAGCTGGGGGTGGTGGCACGTGCCTGTAATCCCAGCTACTTCGGAGGCTGAGGCAGGAGAATCGCTTGAACCCAGGAGGCGGAGGTTGCAGTGAGCCGAGATCACACCATTGCACTCCAGCCTCGGCAACAAGAGGGAGACTCCATCTCAAAAAAAAAAAAAAGAAGAAGAGGAGATGAGGACACAGACACACACAGAGGCATGACCATGTGAGGACACAGGGAGAGGACAGCATCTACAAACCAAAGAGAGGCCTCAGGAGAAACCAGCCCTGCTCACACCTTGATCTTAGTCTTCCAGGACTGTGAGAGAATAAATGTGTGTTGTTTATAAGCCTCTCAGTCTATGGTATTCTGTTATAGCAGCCTGAAATGGACTAAAACACCTCATAAGAAGAGGAAATGAAGACACAGACATGCACAGAGGGATGACCAGGTGAGGACACAAAAATGATGGCATCAACAAGCCAAGGGGAAAGGTTTCAGGAGAAACCAGCCCTGCCCACACTTGATCTCAGACTTCAAGCCTCCAAGGCCACAGAAGAAAAAATTCCTATTGTTTAAGCCACCCAGCCTGTGGTCCTTTGTTATGGTAGCCCAAGCAAGTGAACACAACATATATCCTTTTCCTCTCTATCATTTAGATTACATTTTCTTGACCCTATTACTGTCCCTTACTCCATTCCTCGAATTTCTTATTCACCCCTCTATTAGTCAGGGTTCTCTACAGGGACAGAATTAATAGGAGATATATATACATACATATATATATATACACATACATATATATACACATGCATATTTATACACATACATATATATATATAGAGAGAGAGAGAGTTTATTAAGGAGTATTAATTCACATGATCACAAGGTCCCACAGTAGGCCATCTGCAAGCTGAGGAGCAATGAAGCCAGTCTGAGTCCCAATGCTGAAGAACTTGGAGTCCGATATTCAAGGGCAGGAAGCATCCAGCACAGGAGAAAAATGTAGGCTGGGAGGCTAAGCCAGTATAGTCTTTCATGTTTTTCTGCCTGTTTTATATTCCAGCTCTGCTGGCAGCTGATTAGATGGTGTTCACCCAGATTAAGGGTGGGTTTGCCTTCCCCAGCCCACTGACTCAAATGTTAATCTCTCTTGGCAACACCCTCACAGACACACCCAGGAACAATACTTTGCATTCTTCAATCCAATCAAGTTGACACACAGTATTAACCATCACATCCCCAATATCAGGTTATGTCTGGGGGAAAGATATTGGACCTCATGCATGGAGAGGTTGAAGATTCACTGGATACACTGGAGGGAACATAATATATGAAGTGAGCTTCCTGGGGATATCAGAACAAAAGGTGTTGGAAGATGGTTGGAGATGTGCACAGGGGAGTATGATTGTTCCTAGATAGACAGAAAGTAACACCAGGCAAGACGCAGAGACCAATTGAAATACAAAACAGTATTGGAAGTGGACGCTATTCCTGTATGGTGGCATCTGTTTTCCCTGTGACACAGAAGAGATTTTTTTCAGGAAATACTAAAAGTTTTCAATTGTCTCTGCTAGAAATGGGAGCAAGAGTTAAGTAAGCTCTCTGTATTGTCATGCTCCACCCCAAAAGATATGTACCCCTGGAACCTGTGAACAGAAGCTTATTTGGAAATATAGTCTTTGCACATGTGATATGGTTAAGTATCTCAAAATGAGACCATCGTGCATTTAATTTGAGTCCTGCTAAATGCAACAACAAGTGTCCTTGTAAGAGACAAAAGAGGAGATACAGACACAGAGGAGAAGGCCAGGTGGAGACAGAGGCAGAGACTGGAGTGATGCAGCCACAACCCAGGGATGCCTGGAGCCCCCGGGAGCTGGGAGAGGCAGGAAGGATCCTCCGCCTAGAGCCTCCAGAAGGAACTGGATACAATTGTAGTGTACTCAACTAGGAAGCCAGTCTGAGTTCCAAAGCTGAAGAACTTGAGTCCGATATTCAAGGGCAAAAAGATACGTCCACAGCCTAAGCCCTAGAACCTGTGAATTGGACCATCTTTGCAAATAGGGTCTTTGCATATTTAATTAGTTAAGGATCTGAAGATGACATCATCCTGAATTAGGGAGAGCCCTGAATGTAATGATCATTGTCCTTCCAAGACACAGAAAAGGAGATACAGACACAGAGGAAAAGGCCACGTGGAGATGGAGGCAGACTGGAGTGATGCAGCAGCAAGCCCAGGGATGCCTAGAGCCTACAGGAGCTGGAAGAGGCAGGAAGGATCCTCCCCTAGGGCCTCTGAGGGAAGAGAGACCCTGCTGACACTTTGATGTTGTACTTCTGGTCTCCAGAACTTTGAAAGAATAAATTTCAGTTATTTTAAATCATCAAGTATGCGGTAATTTGTTACAACAGTCCTAGAAAGTAACACAGGCTACAAAGAAAAGTACCAGGCAACAAAGGAAGGCAGGGTAGACAGTGAAGAACCCGACTTTATCCTGGCAATGAACCACTTAATTGCCAAATTTCTCACACACTCTTCCAAAACTAGGACAAAAGCAGTGAAAAGACAAACAACTTGATCTAGAATAAGGCATTTTGTGAATCACTGTGATAAAAAAAAAGTAAAGACAGATTAGGCATTGAAAATCAGGAATGAAGATGCAGTAATGACCCATGCTGTTCAGGCTCTATGGGCATCGGTGTGAGATGGCAGAAAGGCTGATAATTGGGGAACAATGGAGGAGCTGAGAGACTGGAGGTCCCATTTTGGTAGGAATTGAGAGTTTAGGAAGTTGAAGATCTAAGTTGGAGTCAGAGTGGAAGTTTTCAGTTTAAGGTTTTAGATGGATGACAGTTTCAGAAAATGGCACATCCGGCCGTGGTAGAGGGTGGTAATGGTGGATTGAAAATGAAGGTCATTGACATGAAGTAGAACAAGGAATGGCGAGACCAATACCAGTAAGGAATGGATTGTCTGCATGAACAACAAGACAGTAACATTTCAGGATGAGGATCAGCAGAATGACAGCCAGGGATCCAATTCCTCTTATACTTGCACTAGAACATGAATACATGTGTCAGAATGGCTTGACCAACATCCTATGAAGAACTTAGATCCAGGCAAATAAACTGGATCCATTATTCCTAATCTTCTTACTCACTGAGATGCAAGAGGGAGGAAGGTAAAGTCCACTGTAGCTGCTTCTAAAAGATTGGATTTGTCCTTTTGGAATGCTTTTAAGGAGCTCTGAATTGCGAAGACCTAAAGTCAGCATTTCTGGTTTGACCTCTAAGAAAGGTGCGAAGATGTGTATATTTTATAGTCATTAAAAGATACTTCAGAAGAAATGCAAGCTGTGTAGTCATCTGATTCTTCCACAGACTATGATGGTTCAAACTTTGTAAATGCTTTTAAGTAAGAGGCGCAGGATAAAAGGAAACGTCCGAATGAGCTGTCTCTTCTTTGTTCACTTCAAAAGAATTCCAAACATTTCCAGTTGTGCTTAATAATCACTCTCATTGAAACTATTTCTCTCAAAATGCTCACTTTTGTTACATAAGAGAAGACTTCTTCTATTTTTTTATTTTCTGAGGATCAAAAGCTAAATGCTTCTCTGTTTTGATTAAAGTAAAAGTCTCATAAAAAATGAACCATTTTTGAAGTGTGCATTTCAGTGGCCTTAGTACACTCACAATGTTGTACAACCATCACCTCTGTCTAATCACAAATCATTTTGGTCAGTTTATTCTCTCTTGATCTCATTCATTCATTCTCTGATGAATTTGAGGCATGGTAAAATTGCATTCTGTAAGAACCTGAGAAAGGAAAACATGCCATAATTCTCTCCCACCGAAACCCGGAAGGGAAGTGTTAATGTTTCCTCCCGCTTTCTCCCTTTGTCTATTTGCAGTGGGCTGTTTCATCCAAATGCCATTCAGACCTCAGGGAGCAAGGGGCCCTTCCAGGCTGAAGACTGCTCTATTATTTGGTATTTCTCTAAGATCATCTTTCCAACGGCCGTTTTCTAGTGAGAATCCTGAACAGTGAATCTGAAAGGAGCAGATGGAAGCTTTTATTCACTGAAGAGCATAATCAGTTAAGTGACTTTTACTTTCATCTGATGGGACTCCAGTTCGGAGTCTCTGATATCAGACAGACACAATGCTGTCTCACTGATACCTTTCAAGGAAAGAGTCTTTCTCACAGTCCAGTACAATACCCCAGAATCCAACCTGGAAAATAACAGCCATTCATCCAAATAACTTATACAACGATGCCTTTGTACTGAGTTACTGATATTAAGATACTTTGGGGTAAGGAAAAAATCCAGTGTAAATGTGATCACGTTTGCTCATGATTTCAAGTAATTCCAAAATATTTCTTACTAATTCAAAGAAAATGTGATACTCCAATCTTCTCCAAATTACACCATAATTATTCAGGCCATACACACTATTTGGGAGAGTTGCCATGCATCAGAAAAGACAGAAAATTAATCAGAACTGAAGACATTATGATATTAAAAAGGGTTGCCTAGATGGTTACCAGAGGCTGGGAAGGATAGTTGGGAGTTGGTAGAGGAGGTGGGGATGTTTAATGGGTACAAAACAAACAAAAAGAATGAATAAGACCTACTTTTTGATAGCACAGCAGGGTGACCTAAGTCAGTCACAACTCAACTGTACATTTTATAATAAAAGAACTTAAAGAAAGTAATTGGATTATTTGTAACTCAAAGGATAAATGATTGAGGGGATGGATACACCCCGTTCTCCATGATGTACTTATTTCACATTAAAAATTGAAAAAGAGAGTTGCCTTTGAAGTGCAACAGCAGCACATAGAAGACACATCTCACTGGGCCTTGGAGAATCAAAGGTCCCCAAAGGAAATGGTGCCTATGCTGAAACTAAAGGGGATAGCCAAGAGGGAGCTTGGTGAAACCTTTAAACGCACATTCTAGAAGAAGGGAGACATTTTCTGGGCAGAGAGAGCCACATGGTCATGGACCAAGAGGTAAGCTTGGTGTCCCTGTAGCAAGCAGGAATAGCAAAAACAAACACAAACAAAACCAAAAAGCAACCAGACCAGTAGACAGAGTCTTCTCTTTGAGGCAAAATCCAAAAGGAATGCACGTTGTTCTGATCACCATACAGAGCTGCCATACAAGGGCTGGGAACAGAAGGAAGACAAATGGACTGGTGTGTTTCAGGAAGAGGACTCCAGCTATAGTTTGGAGAATTAATCACATTGGATGGAAGAGGAAGACAAAACATTTTGGCAGCCTTTTATGTTTACATATGATATGGTTTGTCTCTGTCCCGACCCAAATATCACCTTGAATTATAGCTCCCATAATCCCCACATGTCATGAGAGGAGTCTGGTGGGAGGTAATTTAATCATGGGGGGGGCAGGTTTTCCTATGCTGTTTTCATGATAGTGAATAAGTCTCAGGAGATCTGATGGTTTTTTAAAGGACAGTCTCCCTGCACACACTCTCTTGCCTGCTGCCACGTAAGACATGCTTTTGCTTCCCCTTTGCCTTCTGCCATGACTGTGGGACCTCCCCAGCCATGTGGAACTGTGAGTCCATTAAACCTCCTTCCTTTATAAGTTTCTCAGTCTTGGGTATGTCTTTATTAGCAGCGTGAGAACAGAGTAACGCACTTCTATGTCTCTCTTTTTTAAAAAAAGCCAAGACCAACTATTTGACAATGACGTTAGCTAATATATTAAGTTATACCCTATCAGGGAAAGTATAAAGGATGGTGTTGGTATTTCTACACCAAGTAGTGCAATAGTAGTATTTCACAGAGTATATAGCTTTCACAGTCAGTAACGTATCTCTCATTCCAATATATGGAAACAGAACTCACCTCCATCCTGGCTTTACAATTCATAACATTGCTCAATTTCTTCAAAACTCCACTCTTAGTGAATCTAGATAACTCACTAAATATTAATATAATGCGTTGACTTGTGTCTCTGAAAAAGACAGCTCTAAGTCCTAACCTCTAGAACTTGTGAATTTGGAAAAATAATCTTTGCAAATGTAATTTTAAGGTGAGAATCAAGATGAGATTATGCTGGATTAGGGGCAGCAGGCCCCAAATCTGATGACAAGTGTTCTTACAAGAGATATAGAGAGAAAAGTGGGAAAATTCACTGGAGATGGTGTCAGAGAGTGAAATGATGTGGCCACAAGCCAAGGGACACCTAGAGCCACCAGGAGCTGGGAGAGGCAGGGAGGATCCTCCCCTAGAGCCTCCAGAAAGAACTGGATACAATTATAATGGGTTGAATGGTGACCCCCTAAATATATGTCTATGTCCTATCCCCCAGAAACCATGAATGGAACCTTATTTGAAAATAGGGTCTTCGCAGATGTCATTAGTTAAGAATCTGAAGATGAGATCATCTTGGATTAGGGTGGGCCCTAAATGCAGTGACAGGCATCCTTCTAAGAGACAGAAGAGGAGACACAGATACAGAGGAGAAGGCCACGTGGAGATGGAGGCAGAGACTGGAGAGATGCAGTCACAAGCCCAGGGATGCCTGGAGCCTCCAGGAGCTGTGAGAGGCAGGAATGATCCTCCCCTAGAGCTGTCCAAGCGAGCGTGACACCTTGATTTTCTGAGAGAGTGTGGCCCTGCCAACAGCTCCATCTTGGACTTCTGTTCTCTACAATGATAAGAGGATAAATTTCTGTTGTTTAAGCCACCTGTCTTGTGACAACTAGTTAAGACTACCCCCAGGAAACTAATACAAATAGCTATGCCTTTTGTCCAACATAAAGCTTTAAACATTATTCTGAATTTTAAATTAAAACAATTTTTTAAAACGGATTGAATTGGAATGTGACAAATATATTTTTTTAAAAGCCTTTTCCACAAATGATGCTGGAACAACTGAACATTTACATTTTAAAAAAAAGAACCTTGACATAGACTTTACATCCTTCACAAAAGTGAACTCAGAATGAGTTGCAGACCTTAATGCCAGATGCAAAACTATAAAACACCTCGAAAATAACACAGGGGAAAATCTAGATGCCTTTTTAATTTGGCAATGATTTTTAGTTGCATCACCAAAGCATTATCCAGCAAAGGAAGAATTGGCAAGCTGGACTTCATGAAAATTAAAAATTTTATACTCTGCAAAAGACACTGTCAAGAGAATGAGAAGACAAGCCACAGACAGGGAGAAAATATTTTCAAAAGGCATAACAGATAAAAGACTGTTATTCGAAATATGCAAAAAACTCAGGACTCAACAGTAAGAAAATAAGCAATTTTAAGTGGGCCAAAAACTTTAAGATACAGCACCAAAGAAGATGTATAGATGGCAAACAAGCGTATGAAGAGATGTTCCACATTATATGTCATTAGGAAATTAGAAATCAAAACAGTGAGATACCACTATACACCTATTAGAAAAAAGGGCCAAAATTCAGAGCACTGACAACACCACATGCTGGTGAAAATGTGAAGCAACAGGAACTCTCACTCCTAGAAGATGGAAATGCAAAATGGTACAGCCACTTTGGAAGACAGTTGGTGGTTTCTTACAAAACTAAACACATTTTTACCATACAGTTAAACAATCACACTGCTTGGTAGTTAACCAAAGAAGTTGACAACTTATATCCCAACAAAAACCTACATGCAAATATGTATACTAGGTTTATTTACAATTGCCAAAATTTGAAAGTAATCAAAGTCTTCCATAGGTGAGCAGATAAGTAAACATTGCTATATCTAGGCAATGAAAAGAAATGAACCGTCAAGCCATGAAAAGACATTGAAGAAACTTAAATGCATGTTTCTAAGTGAAAGAAACCAATCTGAAAAGGCTACATACTATGCGACTTCAACTATTGGACATTTTAGAAAAGGCAAAATGTGGAGATAGCAAATAGATCATGGTTACCAGGCTCTAGGGGCAGAAGTGGAATATTAAATAAATGTATCACAGAGGCTTTTTGGGGCAGTAAAACCACACTGTATGATGCTATAATGATGAGTCCATGACATTACACATTTGTCCAAACCCGTAAAATGTACAACACAAAGACTGAGCCCTAATGTGAGCTCTAGACTTCAGGCAATGATGTGTCAATGTAGGTTCATGGATTGTAAAAAATAGACCATTTTGGTGGATGATGTTGATAGTGGAGGAGGCTGCTCATGTGTTGGGTAAGGGGTCATATGTGGATTGGCACATTACATGGCATATTAGTTTCATTCACCTGCCATAACTATTACCAAAAAAAGAAATGTGTTCTTTTATAGTGCTAGAGACTGGAAGTCTAAAATCAAGGTATCCACAGAGCCATGCTTCCTCTGATATCTCTAGAGGAGTATCCTTCCTGGCTCCTCCAGCTCTTAGTGGCTCCAGGCATTCCTTGGCTTGTGGCTACATCACTGCAGTCTCTGCCTCTATCTCCATGTGGTTTTCTCCTCTTTTCTCTGCATGTCTCTGCACTGTGCATCTCTTACGAGAACACTTGCCATTGCATTTAGGATCTACCCTAATGCAGGACAATCTCATCTCAACCCTTACATTAGACCCTTATTCTAAATTAGGTCCCTTTCACAAGTTCTAGGTGGATGTGAATTTTGGGGGGTTGACAGTGTTTAATCCATGACAGATAAAATTTATTCAATAATGTGATTTGTACTTTATAGCAATGCAGTAGGCAAAAGAACATTAGAGCAAAGAGTAGACTTAGCCACTTTGTGAGGTTATGCCTTCAGAGGCAATTGACTCCAAATATGTTTGTTCATGAGAATCCCCTGGAAATTGTTTTAAAAATACAAATGCCGGCACTCTTCCGTAGGCAGAGTTAAGTGGAAATCCAGGAAATAGTAGAAATGGAGCCAAAGAAATTGGACTTTCAATTAGTAGACATCAAACATCACAGCAAAGTACAGAGCTATAAGGGGATGAGTAGTGGGTGCAGAAATGCTCCCCCCTACCCCCGAGAGCTGTTGTCATAAAAACGGGGCACCTCTGCTAGACCCTAACCTGTTCCCTGGATTCTTCCTCAAGAAAACCCTCAAGGAGCCTCTTTCAATGTTGACCTCTTCCTCTGTGCTATGTAAAATAGAAGAGCTCTGCCTATTTTATATCATGTTGGGTGACACTCACAGCCATTGGAATGCTTTAAAGTGAATAGAAAGTTAAGGGATGGAGGAACCAAATATAAGAGAACTAAACAGTTGTAATTTTTAAATGCCAGATTTTTCAAGAAATAGAGAAAAAAGTGACTTCCAAATCCTTCCAACTCAGTTTATGGGAATCCTTGTACACAAAATATAAAAAGGCATGTTGATATTTACCCTATTTCTTAACGACTTAAATACTGCCCAAGAGATCACAGAACAGCAAGTTGGAAAATGGAGGTTTCCATCCTTCCCAGCAAAATGCACCAAATAACATGTTGGGAAAGTTTTGGAAGTTCACTAGTTCTCTGCAAAAGTAAGGAGGGTGGTTTATGGAACCAGAGTCAATCTTGTAGGGTTGTTTACCAGGGTGTCTTTGTGTCTATCTGTGTGTAGTGTCTGCATGGAATGGGAGATACTAAACATAAGGAAGGAAGGTGCCTACCCTGTGTTGATTTTATCATGCAAGCCTTGAATATCTCTCCTCTAATATAAGGGTGCCACATTGGGTTTCATTTTAAAAGAAACGGATTGGTCTATAGCCACATCAAGCAAATGACTGTGATGCATGTTTATAGCAGCATCTTTCACAATAGAAAAAAGATGAAAACCACCCAAATATCCATTAACTATCAATGGATGAATGGGTATACAATATGTGGTCTATCCGTATAACAGAAAATTTGCACCAATAGGAAAGAATGAAATTCTTTTTTTTTTTTTCCTTTTTTTTTTTTTTCTGACAGGGTCTTACTCTGTCACCCAGGCTGGAGTGCACTGATGCCATCATAGCTCACTGCAGCTCCAGGGCTCAAGTGATCCTCCCACCTCAGTCTCCCAAGTAGCTGGGACCACAGATGTGCACCACCACACCTGGCTAATTATCTTTTTTAATTTTAGTAGAAATGAGATCTTGCCGTCTTGCCCAGGCCAGTCTCAAACTCCTGGGCTCAACTGATCTTTCCACCTTGGCCTTCCAAAATGCTGGGATTACAGGTGTGAGCCACCATGACTGACCAGGGAGAAACGAAATTCTGCTACAGAATACAACACGAATGGACCTTGAAATCATTATACTAAGTGAAATAAGCCAGTCATACAAGAGCATGTATTGCACAATTCTACCTATGTGAAATGTCCAGAATAGGCAAATCCACAGAGACAATAAGCAACTCAGTGATTGCCAGGGTTTGGGAGGTGAGGGAGCGTTAGGAAGTGATTACTTAACTGGTAAGGGTTTTCTTTTTGGGTTGATGGAGATGTTTTGGAACTAGGTGAAGGTGATGGTTACACAACATTGCAAATGTACTAAATGCCAACAAATGCATCTCTAAAATGGTTAGTTATATGTTACATAAGATTTACCTCAAAAGAAAACAAAGCCAACAAAAAAAAATTCTGCAATAAAAAAGAAAGAAAAGAAAAGAAAAAAGAAACCTACGGCGAAATTTATTTCAACTCCAAATGCCTGCAAAGATGTAACTTGAAGATATACTGTGACCACAGCCAAGTCATTTAAATTTACTTTCTTCTCCCATCTCAAAAAAAGATTTTAATAAACATAATACTTTGAAAATTTTTATGTAAGAAACTGACAAAAATAAGACCCCCCCGCCCCGACCAAGATGCTAGTTTAGTGCCTTGCTACACAAAGTGGAATCACCTGGGAGCAGGTGAGAATTGCAGAAAACTCAAGCTCCCCTCAAGATCTACTGAATCTGAGTCTATATTTCAACAAGATCCTCCAAGACAGTGGGTGCACTTTAAAGTTTGACAAGTGCTGGCCTAAGCATATTTAGTTTTCTAAGCTCTGATAAGGGTTCATAAGAAATCTACTCATGTATATAGTTAATTCACCATTTTAATTATTTTGTGTTCTAATTTAATTTCCTCAACACCTCCTTCTATCACTGTTTTATCATTTCTCTGGTTGTAAATGAGCTCTTTTTGAAGACTCATGGTTATTATTTAAATATGTAAAGCCCCTGACTACCACGGATGCACAGTCAACAAGAGTCACTAGCTTTCATGATAAATGCGTATTCCATTTAAAACAGTGATACTAAAAAACCATCTGATAAAGTGTGTATTTCCCTTAAGGTAGGTGGGTGCACAGATAAACAAACTATATTCTCATGTACAGAATAAGTCTGTTTTATCCCATGTTAATTCATCTTCACCTCATCTTCAGATAATTAAAAGCCATATTTTCAACTGAAAAAATAATTGAGTTTAGATTGATATAGTTCCTGAAATAATTAATTTTGTGTTGTTTATCTTCTAAGTACTGAAAAAGTGGAGGGTTTTGTATTCACTTGAGAATAAAAGCAATGAATAAACTTTAAGTTTCCTTGCACCAAAATACCAAAAGACAAGAAAACTAGAAACTGATTCAATCTTTAATGCTTAAGAATATGTTTTATGGCTGATTGTGGTGCCTCACACCTGTAATCCCAGCACTTTGGGAGGCTGAGGCAGAAGGATTGCTTGAGCCTAGGAGTTCAAGACCAGCCTGGGCAACACAGCAAAAAGCCATCTCTACAAAAAAAAATACAAAAATTAGCTGGGCATGCTGGCATGGGCCTGTAGTACCAGCTACTTGGGAGACTGAGGCAGGAGGATCACTTGAGCCCAGGAGGTGGAGGCTGCAGTGAGCTATGATTGCACCACTACACTCCAGCCTGGGCAACAGAGAAAGGAAAGAGAAAGAAAGAAAAAGAAAGAAAGAAAGAAAGAAAGAAAGAAAGAAAGAAAGAAAGAAAGAAAGAAAGAAAGAAAGAAAGAAAGAAAGAAAGAAAGGAAGGAAGAAAGAAAGAAAGGAAGGAAGGAAGGGAGGGAGAAAGAGAGAAAGAGGAGAGAGAGAAAGAAAGAAATAGAGAAAGAAAGAGAGAAAAAGAAAGAGAAAGAAAGAAATAGAGAAAGAAAGAAAGGAAAAGAAAGAGAAAGAAAGAAAGAAAAGAAAGAAAGAAAGAAAGAAGAGAAAGAGAAAGAAAGAAAGAAAGGAAGGAAGATGTTTTACTAGAATACTCAGAAAGCATTAAGTAATGAACAATTAGGATAATATGCAGAGCCCTTTCATATGCGCTTTTAGAACTAACTATGAAGAGAGTGCAAAATCCCTAACTGGGAAGTAGTTTTATTCAACATGTATAATTAATAAAGGATCAACACTCAGACCCCATGAACAACTTCCATGAACCAAAAAGCAATCCCGTAGAAAATGGACAAAATATTTGAGCAGGCTGTTCACAGAGAAGAAAACCAGAAAAGCTACATTGGGTTTGTAAATGTCTAACAAAGCCAAAAAAAAAAAAAAAAAAAAAAAAAGAGTGAGTGAGTGTAGTTTTAGAACACCCAACAGAGACTAGTCTCCTTGAATGTATTGATAAAATTCAGCCATATTCCAGATCACAGAGGAAATTTCAATTTATTTCAAAGAATCAATAGCATATATAGTTTCTCTCTGATCACAGTGCAATTGAGACATCAGCGACAAAAATATAACTTTTTAAAAAGCAGATTAAAATATATATTTGGAATGATAAAATATGTAATTTTGATTAATTCATAGTTTACAAAGAAATCAGTCATATATTTTTGTTCAGTGTCCTAAAAATTAAGTTACTCAAAACAATGTTTAGGCTGGATGTGGCAGCTTACACCTGTAAGTCCAGCACTTTGGGAGGGCAATGCAGAAGGATTGCTTGAACCAGGAGTTTGAGACCAGCCTGGGCAACATAGCAAGACTTCCTCTCTACAAAAAATACAAAAAATACCTGGGTGTGGTGGTGCACACCTGTAATTCTAGCTACTCAGGAGGCTGAGGTGGAAGGATTGCTTGAGCACAGAAGTATGAGACTGCAGCAAGCTGTGATCACACAACTGTACTCTGGTCTGAGTGACAGAGCAGGACCCTGTCTCAAGAAAAAAAAAAATATATATATATATATATATATATATATATTGTTCATCATTCTAGTGAAAAGCAGCTTCAGTTGGGTTCAGGGGGATGGTTCACCCACAGGGGTTTCTCAAGAGCCTGCAATCATCTGGCAGCCCCACAGGAACAGGATAATTTTCACCCTCCAGGAGCTTGGACCAGGCTCTTTCCCAATCAGTATCATGTACAAAGGAGGCAAGAGAGGGAGCTAAAAACCCCCTAAGGCGTCAGCCCAGCGATCTCACCTTCAGGGATCTCAACTTGCTGTGTGACTAATAATCCCTTGGTTAAAGAAAATGACAGGACAAGCCCAGATTCAAAGGAGATGAAAAAGTAGAATACATCCGTTAATCCCACTGAGATGGAGTGTACCTACAGGGATGAGCAGCAAAATCCCACTGAGATAGGCTGCACCTACAGGGATGGGAAGACTTTGTGGCCAGTTTTTTTGTAATTTACTCCACCAAATAACAGTTCAATTATCACATATTTGTACATCAAAGATGCTCAGCTAACAATGGGCTTTTGGAGTAGACTTAGATATACATAAGTAGAGATAGAAAGAGAGATAATAGGTGATAGATGATGATGATGATTGGTAGGTAGATACATAGATGATGGATAGATAGAGATGACAGATGATTAGATAGATAGATAGATGGATGGATAGATAGATAGATAGATGAATAGATAGGCAGGTAGGCAGGCAGGTAGACAGATATATACATAGATACATAGATAGAGACAGATGGATAGATAGATTATATAGATAGATGATAGATAGATGAATAGATAGATGAGATAGGTGATAGAGACATACATACATACATGTATACATAGATAAATAGGTAGAGACAGATGGATAGATAGATTATATAGATAGATGATAGATAGATGAATAGATAGATGAGATAGGTGATAGAGACATACATACATACATGTATACATAGATACATAGATGACACAGGTAGATAGATGGTAGACAGATGAATAGATAGATATATGAGATTGATAATAGATAGATAGATACATACATACATACATACATAGATGAGATAGATACATAGGTAGATAGATTATAGGTAGATAAATAGATAGACAGACAGAAAAATAGATAGATATCCCAAAGGATATATAAATATGCAGTTATAAATGAATTTTTAAAAGTAATTAAAATATTCAAGTATATAAATCAGTGAAAGTACAGTAGAGGAATCCTTTAATAAGTTTAAATAAAATAATAAATGTCAGAACAAAAATTACTGAAATAGAAAACAAGCATATCATATCATAGGGAAAAATCAATATATCCCACATATCTACTGGTATTTTTCATCCTAATCAGGAAGGGATGATACATGAAAATCTTAAGCGTTATCCTGAACATGGCATATTAAGAATGTTGGTGGCATGGCCAGGCAGGGTGGTGAATTTGGCAGGAGCTCAGAGAAGAGGTCTGAGCTGGCTGTGTAAATTTGAGAATCATCAACTGAACATGCTGTCGAAAGCCATGGCGGGATATGAGACCATAGAGACTGAACATAGAAAAAAAAAAAAAAAACTTTATGTAAAAAATGGAAGGAAGGAAGGAAGGAAGGAGGGACGGAGCGGGGAAGGAAGGAAGGAAGGAAGGAAGGAAGGAAGGAAGGAAGGGGGAAGGAAGGAAGAGGGAAGGAAGGAACGAAGGAAGGAGAAAATAACTGGTTTTGCAAACAGAGCTTCATGGTAATGTCGTATAAAAACTACTGTGGTTGCAAACAGATCCTATTTGAGATAAAACCTTGACTAATCAGTATTTTATTCCAATATCAGAGTCGGCTACAAGGTAACCTGAAAGATTTCTTCGGGACAAGTGAAATGATATTTTTAAATGGCCATTTAAGTTGTAGCTGGTTTAGCAAAATTATCTTCTTTAATTTTGCAAGTCAGCATTTCAGCTGACAAAAGACCTTTATCTTTGCAGCCGCAGTTAAAATGCCTTTTTTACAATGTGCAACTAAATTGCAGGCGTATCTCAAATAAAAGGTAGGAGTCCCTGGGGAAGAGGCAATATTTAAAGTCCTAAAGGGGAAAAAAATTAAAATTCTCAAATCTTATATTCTTAGAAAGAAACTGTCTCAGTATCATTTCTGAATGTCCATAGATAAACAGGATATCCAACAATCCTGATTTCCATTTGAAAATGTGTCTCCCCTAAAACAGATGCAGGACTATTTTGTAATAAATTATAGAAGCTCCAAGAATTTTCCATATTTATTCTCACGATGCAGATGCTTCTTGTGTTGTTTAAGCCTGCAATACTGGAAGTTCTGGATTCAACATATTTTATTTTGATTATTTTTCAAAGTTCATTGTATAAAGAGGAAAATCAAAGAACAACAAAAATGCATAATGCAGCCAGGCGCAGTGGCTCATGCCTGTAATCCCAGCACTTTGGGAGGCCAAGGTGGGCAGTTCACTTGAGGTCAGGAGTTCCAGACCAGTCTGGCCAACATGGTGAAACCCTATCTCTACTAAAAATACAAAAATTAGCCGGGTGTGGTGGCGCATGCCTGTAATCCCAGCTACCCGGAAGGCTGAGGCAGAAGGATCGCTTGAATCCGGGAGGCAGAGGTTGCAGTGAGCTGAGATCGCTCTGCTGCACTCCAGCCTGGGCAACACAGCTGAGACTGTGTTTTTTGAGACTCCATCTCAAAAATAATAATAATAATAATAATAATAATAATAATAATAATGCGTAATGCAAAAACTTAATTTTTTAAAGTAGTGAAGTAAAGATGAAATTCTTTCCAGCTAGTAAATATTTCCAAGTCAATGAGAGTGGTGTTTCTCTCTTAAATAAATAAATAAATAAATAAATAAATAAATAAATAAATAAAAATAAAAGCCATTCTGCATTTTAGTTGCATCGATTCCATAGTTTGTCTTAATTTTTTATTGTGGATTTTTTTTCCAACCATCCTCTTGAATGGGATAGAATATTTTAGGCATTTGTCAAGAAAAACAATAATAATGAAGTATACCAGAGAGAACAACCTTGACTCTTTTATCAACTAGTATGAAAAGTGTATCTCCAGTTGAAAAAGAGTCAAGGTTGAGCAAATTGTTTAGCATTTTGGACCCCAATATTTTCATATAGATAATAAATAAAGAGGTTCATATATCAAATCTCTGTGGCTATTTTCATGCTTAATATGTTACAATATTTATCATTTATTTTTGTTCTAGATATCTCACAATAGACATCTATCTATCTAGATATCTATCTATATCTATCTATCTATCTAGATATCTAGCTAGATAGATAGATATCTAGATATATAGATATTTACATATATAGATTTCTATATTTTAGATATCTAGATATAGATAGATACACATAAAATATCTAGATATAATGTATAGATACCTATATTATGTATAGATATCTATATTATGTATCAATTATATATATAAAATCTCTATGTAGATAGAGATACGGATATATATATCCATATCTATATTTAGATATATATATATATAATTGATACATAATAGATTTACATTTTTTCAGGGTACACGTCATAATTTAATATATTTATATAATTGTAAAGATCACATCAGTGACTTTAGATATCCATCCCCTTAAATATTTGTCTTTTCTTTATGCTATGAACATTTGAATCATTCTCTTCTAGATATTTTGAAATGTACAATGGATTATTCTAAACTATAGTCACCCTACTGGTCCACCAAACACCAGGACTCTTCTATCACACTGTGTGTTTGTACCCATTAATCAATGTAACACGCAATGACTTTAATAAAAACTGAAATCTTGGGGGGAGAATCAGAGAAAGAAGAGCCTAAATATCTTTGTATTTAGTGCTTGCGGCGATGTTCCATATAATTCTTGAAAATTTGTTCTTGTTCTGCACTTTTTTTAAATAATGAGATTTAATCGTGTACATGTCCTACTTCTATGATTTAGGTCAATAATTAACAAGGAGTTCTTTCCCCTCCCCCACCTTCCCTCCAGAAGTCTTTAGGTAATGAAGGTAAATATTAAATGGTCATTAATATATTCATCTTAATTGATAAAAATTATATATATTAATTATGTCGACATAAATAGGGCTAGTTAACATATGCCTTATCTCACATACTTATATTTTCTGTGGTGAGCAAAAAATAAACTCTCTTAGCAATTTTTAAGAATACAGTACATTGTCATTAACTCTAGTCACCATGTTGGACAATGGATTTATTGAGTTTATTCCTCCTAAGTGAAATTTTGTATCCTTTGACCAACATCTCCCTAATTCTACCCTCTGTTCTCAGCCCCTTGGAAACATTTTTGATTACCTGAGATTGTAAGTCTATGATGTGCTACTGAAATCTAGTAGACAGAGGTCAGGGATGATATTAAAGTTTTCAATGCACAGGACAGCCCCATGACAAAGAATTACCCAGCTCTAAATCTCAATAGTGCCACAGTTGAGAAACTCTGGCTTAGTAGAAGATAAAATCATAATAAACTGAAAAGTGTAAAAAATTTCACTCCCAATAATAGTAAAATAGAGTACTCACTTTGCTTAACATCTTATTTTGCAGATTTTCACAATAATTTCTTAAAGGCTTACAATATTGTCACACATACATGATCACATAATAAAAATGTAAGTTCAAATTAAGTTTAAGAAAATGATCAAACAGCTGGGAGCAGTGGCTCACGCCTGTAATCCCAACACTTTGAGAGGCCAAGGCGGGCAGATCACTTGAGGTCAGGAGTTGGAGAAACAGCCTGGGCAACAAGGTGAAACCCCATCTAAACTAAAAATACAAAAATCAGCCGGTCGTGGTGATGCGCACCTGTAATCCCCAATACTTGGGAGACTGAGGCAGGAGAATCTTTTGAACCTGGCTGGTGGAGGTTGCAGTGAGCCAAGATTGTGCCACTGCACTCCAGCCTGGGAGACAGAGCAAGACCGTCTCAAAAAAAAAAAAAAAAAAAAAAAATCAAGGAAAAAAATAGGTAAAAACTGTAATATCAAGACGTGACTCAGCATGAACGTACATTCTAAATATCATGCAGGACTCTAAGAATGGAAGCAGATGTTGATTTGGCCTTATATTCACCTATAAAACAAGGTGTATCTTGAAAATATGACGCTAAGTGAAACAAGCCAGACACAAACCACCACATATTGTTGTCAGAAAAGGCAAATCCACAGAGACAGAAAGCAGATTGGTGGTGGTCAGGGGCTGGAGAGGGGAATGGGGAGTGACTGCTTAATAAATATGAAGTTTACTGTAACTGGAGTGAAGTATACATTTGACACAGAGGCCAGAGATAACTGTCAAGCAATACTGCCCAATAGAAATGTAACAGAAGACACACAGTATATAATGTCTTCTAGAAGCCACATTTAAAAAGTAAAAATTACCAGTAAAATTAATTTTAAGAATATATTTTATTCACCCAATATTCCCAAATATTATCATTTGAAAATAGAATCAGGCCGGCGCGGTGGCTTACGCCTGTAATCCCAACAGTCTGGGAGGCCGAGGCAGGTGGATCACCTGAGGTCAGGAGTTCAAGACTAGCCTGGCCAACATGGTGTGAAACCTCTACTAAAAATACAAAAAAGTAGCTGGGCATGGTGGTGCATGCCTGTAATCCCAGCTATTCGGGAGGCTGAGGCAGGAGAATCACTTGAACCTGAAAGGCAGAGGTTGCAGTGAGCCTGGGTGTATGTGTTGAAACTCAATCCCCATGGTGGTGGTATGAAGAGGTACAGTCTTTGGAGAAGCAATTAAGTCATGATGACTCTGCTCTCATAAATGGGTTCATTCCCTTCTAAGAGAGGCTTCAGAGAGAGTTCACCCCTTTTAAACTTCTACTTCCCACCTGATGGAGACACAGCACTCACCACCCCAGAAGATGTGTCAACAAGGCTCCATCTCAGAAACTAGAACAGCTTTTGCCTGACACCAAACCTGCTGACACCTTGATCTTGGAGTTTCAGCCTCCAAGAACTGGGAGAAATAAATGTCTATTCTTCCTAAGTTACCCAGTCTCTGGTACTTCATTATAACAGCACAAATGGAATAAGACAGCTTTTCTTCTGTCATTCTCTGAAGGCAAGAGTTCCTCAGGTGATGAAGAAGAGCCAGTCTCATGAACAGGAGTGAGCAGTGAGGAGAAGGAACTAGTAAGAAGAGGCTGTTGAGAGTGCTTCCCTCCCCAAGTCACCCAAAAGCACAGGCTCACTGTGCACTGGTTACTAACTTATCTAAGTCTGGGAAGACAGAACTCCCACACACCTAAGTCACATGGATCAGGTTTGTTACTTGCAGATAGCAAAGGACAACAGAAGCCTAGGTCTTAGGGGCAGTTGGTCCCGCATGGCTCAGGAAAGCTGCTCAGGGTGGATGCAGTCTCTTCTGCATGTGCCCTAATTTGCACTACATGTGAGGGACCCAAGAATGCAGCCCACCCTGGGTTTTATACCCTGGGGTAACAGGAGCCACTGGGTTAAAGTGGTCAAGGAGGTCCTGTTTCTACAGGGAACTGGAACAGAGTCCAGGCTGTTCTAGCCAGTTCCTGTTGCATTCCTAACACATCTTACAGTTATTCTTGTTGAAAAGTACAAGTGAGAAAGTGGGGAGAACCAGGTTGGCCCAAGGCCACTGAGAGAACTTTCCTGCACTCTTCTCCTCCTGGGCCATCCTCAGGAATAATATCCAACCTGGAAGACAGCCTGCTGTTGGAAATTAAAAGCAAGGCAATGAATGGTAGGGCCAAGTCAGCAGGCATACGAGAGGGAAGATGTGGATAGGCCTTGGAGAGCAGTTCAAATAACAAGGTAGGATTAACTCACTCCAATGGCAGGTTTTTCTCTTCCCTCTTTATTCAATAGAATAGGAAGCATTTCATCAAAGTCAATGTATTCCTTTATATATTCCATGAGCTCCAGGAAGCTTTGCTTAACAGTTACAACCTACATACTGAAGCATGAAGATGAATTGTTCTTAATAAACCTGCATCTGAGGTAATTTAACAATCTGGCTTTCAGCCACTCTACAATTATTTTTAGGACTTAATGGGACTTAATTCTGAATAAACATGTTCTAGAATATATATACATGTATCACAGAGCAACCCTTTTTACAATAATACTTCAGCTAAAATTAATACCTGATTTATTTTTAGAGAATCTATTTATCTTCTGTACTCCATCTCTTTCCAAAAGGATTTAAGATGATTCTTTAGCTGGTGAATATCCAAATCTGTTCATGAAGATGTTTTAAATATGTTAACTTCTTGTAAGTTTTTATTTCCTTGAGATAACATTATTAATGCTCTTCCTTGAGCCAAACTGAATGTCACCTAACAGCACATTGTATGAGAAGTGGGTGAGAAAAAAGGCAAAAAAAATCAGTGAATATGTTTTCAAATTGCAGAACTTAAATTTACATTTGATGTTCCCTTAGAAAGTCAAAATCCTTTGGGGAAATTTCGGCTGTTTCCAACTGAACTAAGAAGAATCAAGGGAAATAGATTTGTCCTGCACTTGGAGTAGTGTTTTCTTTTTTTATTTCTTTTTAAGTTTTTTTGAGATGAGGTCTCACTATGTTGCCCAGGCTAGAATGCAATGGTGCAATCATAGCTCACTGGAGCCTTGAACTCCTGGGCTCAAGCAATCCTCCCACCTCAGGCTCCTGAGTAGCTGGGACTACAGGCATATGCTACTGCACCTGATAGTTTTTTAATTTTTTGTAGAGATTGTATCTTGCTATGTTGCCCAGGCTGGTCTTGAACTCCTGGCCTCAAGTGAACCTCCTGCCTTGGCCTCTCAGAGTACTGATGGAGTAGTATTTTCAAGAAGATGCTACCATTAGCCTTGAGGGACACGCAGTTTGCATAAAGAAAATGAAACCCAAAGGTTAAGGTGAAACTCAGGACATGGCCAGTAACCAGTCAAATTTCCCCATATCTCCATCTTCCTCCTATGCTGCTATATTGCTCAGAATAAGGGAGATGATTCTTTATATTAGGGAAACAAACGTGGGATCCATGAAGTTCTCTGGGAGAGACCTGGGTGAGACAATCTAAGCTCAGTGATTAGAGAAGACATATTGAGTACCCAGAGGAGGCACTAAATGCTATCTCTTTCTACAGCTAATTTTAAACATGGAGAACCTTAAAGCCACATTAAGACAACTCCATCCCCCTTTGCTTCTGTCCTCAGTCACGTTAAAAACCCCAGTTGAAGTACATTGCCCAAGGTCACATAGTCAAGGACTTATTAGACTCAGAGGTCGGACTCTGTATGTATATAACTTCAAAGTCTGCTCCTTTTTATTGTTCCATATTCTTTCCCCAGCTGCCAATGACCAGACATTGTCGAGAATCTAATAACAGTAAGGGAAGAATGAGGAAGAGGCTGCACCTGTGGAATCTGAAGAGGCGTGAAAGAGATGGAAAGATACCAAAACAAACTCACTTGACAAGGTTGCTGCTGGGGTTTGCATGTTTGTCCTCTCCAAACATGTTGAAATGTAATCCCTAATGTCAGAAGTAGGGTGGAATGGGAGGTGTGGAGTCATGGAGGTGGATCCCTGGTGAATAGGTTAATACCTCAGAGGGGGTGAGTAAATTCTTTTTTAGTTCCTGCAAGTGCTGGTTGTTAAAAAGGACCTGGTACCGCCCCATCTCTTTCTCTCTCTCTCTCTCTCTCTCTCTCTCTCTTGCATTCTCTCTCCTATGTGATCTCTAAGCAGATGCTCAGCCTTGAACTTTCCAGCCATCAGAATCATGAGCCAAATACAACCTTGTTTTTTAATAAAATTACCCAGCCTCAAGTATTCCTTTATAGCAACACAAAACGGACTAAGGCAGTTACTCAGGGCAGATTTGGCCTGAAAAGTCTGCCTTTTCCTTTTCCCCATGTAGGCAAGAAAAATTGGCAGCAGACTGTCTGTCTGACATACATCAAGTCCACTCCTACCAAGATAACAACTTTTATGCAAAATTGCCCATTTGTCTTCATTTCCACATTTAAAAGTATATTAACAGAGCAGATGTGTTCATAGCTTTAAAAATTGCTGCACAGTGACATGGATAGAAAACCATAATCTCTCATTTAATTAGCAAAGAAATTAATTCAGGAATGTGCAAGAACAAAGCTAAACCATTTCTGAAGTGAAGTGTCCAAATTTTCTTTTTTTAACACCATACATAAATCCATCTTTTATCAAACATTTTAATTAGGATGCATTCTCCCCACTGGAGCCAGACTTCTGCACAACTGTCAAATGAATCATTGTCCACACAAAGTCTTATACAGAAAATGGCCACTAAATCTTAAACATGGTGTCAAATACTTTGGAAAGTATAGAGAATTATTGGGTACATTATAAATCACAATATTGCAAACACACTCCCAGGTGATCTTGATGCTGCTGGTTGAGGGACCACACTTTGAAAACCACTGTGCTAAATCAAATTAGGGCTGGAATTCTTCTGTGGATGTTATAGAGAGGAAAAAATGGAAGATGCTTTATTTTTTCTTCCCATCAGCGATGTGAACAACGCCTCCATGTGGCCATTACAATGAGAAACTCCTTGTGCATAATGAAATAAACTAGGAAAGTACACAGAGCTGAGGGATGAAGAGAGTCAGCATTGGCCATACTGTTTGAAGTCTTCTATCTAGATATGTCTGAGACAAACCTAAAGAAGCCGAAGTCAATTTGCTTCCATTTTTGCTCAAGCTGGTTTAAGTTTGCTTTTTGTCACTTTTAACAAAAAGACAACTGACAAACACAGACCAAAAAAAGAAAGAGAGACAGACAGAAAAGTTATTTAGACAGTGTAGTGTAAAATAAGATATTCTAAGCATGCAACTTCATTAAGATAATTGGCTCAAAAATCACTCCAGTGGAACAATACTGAAACATTGAGTTGATATAGGCATAGGGTTTGTACGAGATGAATATACCACCTCATAATCTAATTGTGTCATGTGGTTGACTGCTGTCTGTTGGAAGTGGATAAAATGAAAAAATTATATAAGAGAGGTAAGACCAAAACACAAGTAATTTCTTTTTACAGAGCCTGAAATTTCCCCACTACATTTTACTAGATGTAAATAAAAGAGCATTAATGGTCAGCAGATATTTACTACCTTCTTTCTCTTAATTCAATCGTGCATCAAAATAACAAGACAAGAAAAATGAAGTATGCCCCAAAAATGCTGTAAATAAAAGCAAAAACACTACATGACACATTGAGTTTAAAAATCAATTCTATTTGAAGTTATTACACACACATTCATTTGCTGTGTAAATTTTAAAATGAAACATTACCTTTTTACTTTATTAGCAAAAGAAATGCTAAATACTGAATTTTGATACAAAACAAAGTTCAACACGCATTCTGTACTTTTTTTCATATAGTAATTGAGATATAGGTTTCGGAATTATTAAATTTTGAGCTTCCTTTCCTATTCAGGCACTTAATAGGTGACTTTATTTTACTTGCTTAAGTTCTCTGGGCTTTGATTTTCTTAGCTATAAAGTGGAAAAGAATAATACCAACCTGACAGAGTTGTGCTAACGAGTTAGATAATGTGTACAAAGCTCTTAGAACAAGGAACTTCCAGATAATGTAATGTTCACACACACACACACACACACACACACACACACACACAGAGTAATACTTCGGTCTGGCAAAACAACCAAATTTTATTGCAAATTGTATAAGACAATTTGAATTGTTTATAATTCTCAGGGAGAATTCTCACATTGGGCTTTGGAAAATGTACCCAGCCCTGAGAATTGCAAGAAGTTTCCCTTAACTAGGAGGTAGTCTAAACATCTATTTGTGTAAGAATCTCTTGTCACCTGCTGATTCAAACAATCGAAGCATTTATCCAAATAATATAGTTTTTTGCAATGGTGTGAACAATCTGTACAGTTGTCACGGAATTCCAATCAGCTGCTCTACACCAAGCAGTCAGCATCCAGGAATCCTTGTTGCATGAATGAATTGACAGGCATAGAAAAATGTTCCACTGAATCTTCTTACAGATTCAGCAGCATTGGAGTGGGAAGAAAACTGAACATAAAAACCGAAGACTGGTTTCTATCTAAGTCCACCCTTTTCTCACTAAGTCATCTTAGGTGCTCCATTTAACTCTGCATCCACATCCTCTCATGCTGGTTTTAACTATTAGCCCAGGAAGACACTTTCACTGCTTTGGGGCACTAATAAAGGTTGTCACAACTTTTAGGAAGGGGATAGTAGATATCGATTAAATTATACTTATGACCAAAGTCAACATCATAGTCACATGCCACCGTCAGATTTTGAGAGTGGGTAGTATAATAAGGTGTTTATTATTCCTATTCTGGAATGAGGCTTTGTACGGTCACATTCTGGCTTTGCCCATTGCTGGCTCTGGAGCCTCATTATTTAACTTCCCTGTATGTCAGTTTTCCAATCTGTAAAATTGAAGTGATAATATCATTGACCTAAAAAGTTCTTATGAAGATAAAATTAACTGTTGTATGAGAAGTGCTTGGAGTAAGGATTGGCACATATTAAACACTCAAGAATCATTGAAGTAAGCAACGTTCTGAGGGGTTAATATGTGCCAGTCATTGTTGAATGTAATTATTTTGCCACACCTTGCTGAATTGCTCACTACAATTACTTAGAATGGAGGTGTGTGGCAGAGAAAAACAGGTGAGTCACTACAGCTGTGAATAGACACAGGGGCCATGCAGGTTACTATTTGGAATAGTACAACTCTTTATTCTTTCCTGGTATGAGTATTAGTTTTCTATAGCTGCTATTAGGTTGGTGCAAAAGCAATTGCGTTTTTTGCCATTAAAAGTAACAAAAATAAAAATTGCACCAACGTGATATAACAAACTACCATAAACTTGGTGGCTTCAAACAACACTCATTTATTGCCTTTTCGTTCTGGAGGTCAGAAGTCATAAATGTATCTTGTCGGACTGAAATGAAGGTGTCAGCAGGGCTGCTTCCTTCTGGAGGCTCCAGCAGAAAGTCTATTCTCTTGCCTTTTCCAGCTTCTACAAGCAGTCATGTTCCTGGCTCTAAGCCCATTCCCCCACCTTCAAAGTCAGGAATGTCTGGTTGAGTCCTTCTCACACGGCATCACCCTGATTTTTTCTACCTCCATTTGTAAGGACCCTTGCAATTATGGTTAGGAATTAACCAGAAAATTCAGGATCATCTTGTCATCTCAGAGTTTTAATCACATCTGCAAAGTCCCCTTTGTTACATAAGGTCACATATTCACAGGTTCTGGGGATTATGATGTAGACATCTAAGGAGGCCTTTATTCTGCCTAAGACATAAGGATTAAGATGTGGACATCTTTGGGGGCCATTATTTCGTCTACCATGTGGGGATTAAGATGTGGGCATCTTTGGGGTCATTATTCTGTCTACCACATGGGGATTAGGACGTGGCCATCTTTGAAGGGCATTATTCTATATACCACGTAATTAGAATATAGACATCTTTGGGGACACCATTCTGTCTACTACATGGTAATTACGATGTGGACATCTTTGGGGCCATTATTTGGTCTGCCACATAGGGATTAGGACGTGGGCATCTCTGGGGGGCATTATTTTCTGCACTACAACACCAAATCAAATGGTCATCACATCAAATAGTCAACCCCAAGATCAAATAGTCATCACAAGCACAATTGCCATTTATTCAGTGTTTACCATATATTACATGCTGTGCTGGGACATATATCATTTCATTTAATCTTCTGATAGTCATAGGAGGAGTTCGAGGCTAGATCAAATTCCCCAAGTTCACAAGCAAGTGCAAGACAGACCCAAACTTCACTCTGGTCTGTTTATTCAAAAAGAAGGTGGTCGGAGCTACTCAGCTGCCATCCCTCTAATTTACAGATGTCGAGTTTCAAGAGGTTTTTTCACTGCTACAAAGTCTTCCTAGGGAGTTTTTGTTCCATCTCGCCTCCCACAAAATTATATGCTGAGAGTTTATCAGGTCTGGGTGATCAGTCAGAGCCTGGAAGGAGCTCATGATCAAGGTTTTCTAAAAAATCTGAATAGACAATTTTCAAAACAAGACATGTAAATGGCCAAGAGATATAAAAAATGGTGCTTAACATCACTAATCATCAAGGAAATGCAAATCACAACCACAACGTGATATCACCTCACATCTGTTAGGATGGCGATTATCAAAAGTTAAAGCATAACAAGTGTTTGTGAGGGTGTAGAGAAAGGTGAACCCTTGGTGGAAATGTAAATTGGTACAGTCCTTATGAAAAATAGCATGGAAGTTTCTCAAAAAAATAAAAATGGAACTACCATACAACGTAGCAATTCCACTGTGGGTATATACCCAAAATCTTTGAAAGCAGCTACCTGAAAAGATATTTGTGCACCCATGTGTATAGCAGCATTATACACAATAGCCAAAAGGTAGAAGCAACCCAAGTACTCGCTGATGGATGAATACTTAAGCAAAATGTGGTCTATACCAATGACAGAACATTAATCCGCCTTAAAACAGGAGGTTCTTCCATTTGCAATAACATGGATGAAACTGGAGGACATTGCCAGGCACACAAAGAAAAAATACTGCATGATCTCAGTCACATGTAGAATCTTAAAAAGCTGAATCCATAGAAACAGAGTAGAATGGTGGTAATCAGGGATGGGGAGGTGGGGGAAATGGAGAGATGTTGGTTAAAGTACAAAGTTGCAATTATGTAGAATGAATAAACCTAGAGATCTAAGGCACAACATGGTGACTATAGCTAATTATACTGTATAGTAAACTAGAAATTTGCTAACAGAGTAGATTTGTGTGCTCTTATGACACACAGAGGTAATTATGTAAGGTGATGGATATGTTAATTTGCTAGATTATAGTAATCATTTTACTGTGGAAATAGGTTTCAAAACATCACACTGTACACCTCAAATACATAAAATTTTTGTTAGTTTTTTAAAAATAGGTACCAAATACATTATAGCAGCATTGCTTTTACACTTGTTTTTTGAAAAGCAGGTTTGCCCATACCAGAGGTTTCCAGCTAAAGACCTTCCAAAGAAAGTAAAACATTTCACTTTATTTAATTAAGATGCACCACTTGATTACTGCCTAGTCATTTAATAATTTTGTTTTTACCATTAAAAGGGTTTTTACTTCCATTTAATTACTTTAATTTGTTTTACAATACACTTTCAGAGACATCAATAACGCCTGCAGCCAGATCAAACACTTGGACTCCTAAATCAAGTCAACTCAAACCTAATGGGATAACGCTTTTCCCTCACTACCAAAAGATGAAAGGAACTTTGGGGAAAATTTGTCAAGGCCATAAATAAGTATTTATAAAGAAAAAAAAGCAGCAAGAGGAGTAATAAATTTCCAACATGCTTTCATAGTTTCAGTCTACACATTCTAATATACCCTTAGGTAATAGAAACATTGTTTCTTGTTTGATGGCTGTGGTTAAGAAAAAAAAAATGGCTGAGTGAAAATGATTCTATCCCATCCTGAATTACAGCGATTGTTCAGATAATAACTACAGAAAGACACCAGTTTTTTATTCCTTCTTTGTGCTGAAAAGCTACTCATTGAGAACAATTTATTCTCGCTCTTCTGGCAAAAACCATAGCGGATAATAAGTACTTTGAGTCTGAAAACCTTTAAAATGCCAATAAAGGATATGCACATTAATTTGTTGATTGAAATACAAACTAATGATAATGGAGAATTTACTTTGTTCCAAGCCCTTTTGGGGGAAGAAATCTGGAATTAATCAAGCTCATGGCTTCAAGGAACTTAGTTTGTACTATGAGGGTCAGTGTGTGAGTGTTGGGAAAGTGACTTATAAACAAATGTGTAAAAAAAAGAACATGTTACATAGACAAGCCAGTAACAAAACAGGGAAACAAGATTACTCAGGATACGGATCGTTCGCTAGGTCGGGTGCTGAGAGAGGCTGAAACCGAGCTATACATCTCTGCCTTTAGTCTTTCCTCCTATAGTTACTCTTTCAATTCCGTTTGACTTATTCCCCAGGTTTCTTACACAAGATTTTACATTCAGAAGTGAAAATCCAAACAACAGAAACCAAAGTCCTTTAAATATCTTTTTGCTCTCTTCAAATTCTAAACACTCCCCCGTTCCTTTAATAAAACAAAATATTCACATCCTTCCTGTTCTTTCTCTCATGTTTTTCCCTGCATTCATTTCCCCCTCTCCTGTCTTCTTCCATTTTCCTCTCCTTCCCATCTCCTCTTCTCTCTCCTATTTTCCTCCTCCTCACACATATGCATTGGTATTAGACAATCATCTATATGTATCTATTTTTTTAATAACCATTGTGGAGGTGGCCTTCTAAATGTATCTCTTTCAACTTTCCACTGGAGACAGGTAAATGATGCTTTCTCCCCTGCTACCTCGTGCAGAATTGGGCTCTAGAGAAATGAAGAGACTTCATTGACACCACAGAACTAAAAAGTATACAGTGAGGACTGACACCTATTCTTCCCATCAAGTGGTGTCTTACAGAGAGTTTTACCAAGTATCTATTAGCAAGACAGTGTGAAAGCCACTAACCAACTCACTTATTCATGCATGCATCCAAAGGTGAATGCTTCCAGATTTTAAGCACTTGCATTAGGCAGTAACTTAACTTATATTCATGATGTGTATTTTAAATGCTTAATTTGCTGCCCATGAGCTAAATACCATCTGAAAGGAAAGTAAACTATCTATGGGATCCCAATGACGAGTGATATAAGATAATCCTCTTATTTATAAAATCACCCTGCTCTGGGGAAGTAACAAAAAGGAAAAATAAAGAAAGAAAATGAAGCCACAGTAGATAGAGAAAAATCATTCATCCTGAATCCTTCTATAAATAGTGTGGGACCATCCTGGTCTTCTTCCTTCATTCTTTTTCATTTTTATACAGAAGAGGGTTCATTTTCTGGGGCTCACATGGCAAAGTGCCACAAACTGGGTGGCTTATAACAGCAAAAAATATATTCTCTCAATGTTTCTTAGTCTAAAAGTTCACAATTAAGGTGTTTGCAGGGCAGTCCTCCCCCTGAAGGCAGTAGGGAAGAATCTTTCCTTGCTCCTGCAGCTTCTGGTGTATATTGTCAAGTTCTCCAGAATAACAGAACCAATAGGCGATATAGAAATAGAAGAGGGGATTTGTTAGAAGAATTGGCTCCCATGATTATGGAAGCCAAGAAGTCCCCCATAGGCTCTCTGCAAGGTAGAGAACCAGGGAAGCCAATAATGTCAATCTTCACCCCAAGGCCAAACGCCTAAGAACTGGAGGAAGCCACTGACGTAGTCTTAGACTCTGAAGGACCAAGAATCTAGAGTTCTGATGTCCAAGGGCAGGAGAAGATGGATGTCTCAGCTTTCCTCTGCAGCAGAGAGAATAAAGTCACCTTTCCTCTGCAATTTTGTTCTCTCTGGGCCTTCAACTGATTGTATGATGCCTACTCCCATTAGAGATGGCAATCTGCTTTCTTCAATCTACTGATTTAAATGCTAATCTCTTCCAGAAACAGCACATCCCCAGATATAATGCTTGGCCAGCTATCTAGGCATCTCTTTACCTCATCAAGTTGACACCTAAAAGTAACCATCTTGTAGTGGCTCCATGCTTTTCTTAGCTTATGGCCCCATCACTTCAACTTCTGCCTCTGTCTTCACATAGCCCTCTCCTCTGTGTGTGTCTGTGTCCTAATCTCCTCTTCTTATAAGGAAATCAGTCTTCTTGGATTAGGGTCCACCCTACCGACCTCATCTTTACTTGATTGCATCCGCAAAGACCTTATTTCCAAATACGTCACATTCAGAAGTAGCACATACTAGAAATTCAACATAGGTTTTGCAGAAATACCATTCGACCCATAAGAAAAGATAAAAAAAGAAATTGAAAAACCCACATATTTTTAGTATGGATGATTCATTGTAAAGGGCCTAGACTTAAAAAAGAAAAATAGAAAATAAACAAGTGCACAGTTTAAATCTTTAGCTCTGTAGATGGGGGTTGCATGGCAAACTCAGTGCACTCAGTGTGAGAAGGTGGTCCCAGCCAGATCTTACGGATTGTGTAGACCCAGAAAGAGCAAAGAAGGAACCCAAACAGCAAGGGGAGATGGCCGTGGCTTTTTGGAGCACCTACTAGAATGAGAAAATAGTCTTCAGAAGCAAATGTGGACCATATGGGTGGAACCAGCAGGTCCTCAGAGGTCTCCAGATTAATGAAAGCTCAGAAAAGCTCCCTATAGAGCAGAAACCAGGGAGCAACCTGACAACTTTGTGTCCTCCCCCTACTTAAGCCCCAGCCCTCTAACATTCACACAAAAGCAACCGTGAAAAAGAACACAAAGAGTTTTAAACACAAAACTTGGAACAAAGGTTGTCTTTACCTACAGAACAGGTGGGTTTTTTTTTTTTAATGAGACCAAGATGACAGCAGTGCACTAAAATGTTGTTTTATTAATTGGAACTAAATAAGCTAAAGTCATACAGAAGAAGACAAAATAGTTTTGGAATCATAAGGAAGTTACATTCCCTTTGTACCTGCATGCAGTCTCCATGAATATCCTATTCTGCTATAAATGTATAATTAATAGATGTCAGAATACACTCTTCTTGCTGTCTCTCAAATGATTCAGTAGCTCTTATTCCTTGAATTTTATCTTGCTTCTATTTTTAACCATATTGTACAGATTTTCTACAAACTATGATCTGTTTAAAGACCTATTGATAATGCATACTTTGACATGGATACTCTGACATGAATAAAATTCAATCATTTACACTCTTGAACCTCAAAGAGAAATTATGATGATAGTAATTTGGGTTTTACATAAGTGTGGTGCAGCACAAGTCCCCAGATGGCTTCAGCTACCAAACTGTTCACCCCTCCTCCTCTTTCTCACTTGTAGTTCTCAAAATAATTGTAGAATGTGCTGAGAATTCAATATCCTGAGATAGGAAGAAACTGGCCAAGACAACCAGGCTCTGTTCCACTTCCTCCTAGAACAGGATGTCTTACAACACTTTATCCCAGCAAATCATGTTCCCCTGGGGTATAAAACACAGAGTAAGCTATTTTCAGGGATCTCTCAGCCATTGTGCAAATGGGGTACATGCCATTGAGAGTCCGTTCACCCCAGGCAGCTTTCCTAAGCTTTGGGGATCTGGCTTATTATAAATCCTAGGTTTCTGTTGTCTCATTCTACCTATCTGTAAGTACCAAATCCACTTCATGTAATTTTGTGTGTGCTGGGCAAGGAGGGGGTGCATTCTTTCTTACCAAACCCAAGCAAGTAACCAGTACGCTGTCAACCTGCTTCACAGGTAGGGATTATGAACCAACTAGGATCCATATCATCGATTTATCAGTTCCTCAGTATTGCTTCCTTTGAAAGATGGCCAAACTAACAAGTACTCCAAGAAGGTTTTATATCTGCAATCTTACAATTTTGAAACATTGTATCACATACTAAACTTCCAAAACATTTTACAATTTCATCTCCTCATATAAGCATACAAAACAGTAAGCTTATTTTAATTTTTGAACTTTTAATGTGCCTATCATCATACTAAAATATCTTTTAAGTAATATATTTCATTCTTAGATACCATAGACACCATGCATAGAAACATTTTAATGTATCTAAAATCATTGTGTATTTTATTCTCATATTCAATATTATCAAACAATATGCATTTTAGTACTGGAGAAAAGAAGGCCTTGATGCATTTATTAACAAACATAAGTTCATTAAAATGATCTTGTGACTACATAATTTATGAACTAATTAATTCTGACTTAAACAATTATTTATTTGAAACTCAAATTTGCTCTGAAACTCAAAGTAATGTTTCCTCAGCACTACATAATAAAGAGCTTAAGTAATTACTAATTAGTTTCAGGCATGACAAATGTTTTAATTAAAATCACTGAAACAGTTAAGCGTTTATAACTCTTTTTCATCTTTTCTCATTATTCACTTTAGATTGACTGTTTGCCAGTCACTGAATGCCCATACATAACAAAGAAACCCATTCGCCAGTTGCAAGATTTTTCTGCTAATTATGCCAATGGGAATGAGGCATAACCCCCTTATTTCAAATATTCTACAACATGTTTTTGAAGTTCATAAAAAGTTCTGAGTTTCTCACCCCATTTAAGAAAGACATCACATATCTAAACTACTATAATTCGTTGGTACCCAACACAAACTCTCTATCTAGCACAGTTGACCTTTGAACAACATGGGTTTGAACGATGCAGATCTAGTCACACTCAGATACTCTTCCACCTCTGCAACCCCTGAGACAGAAAAACCAACCCCTCTTGTTTCTCCTCCTCCTTAACCTACTCATCCTGAAGACAATGAGGTGAAGATCTTTATGATGGTCCATTTCCACTTAACCAACTGTGAATACATTTTCTCTTCCTTATAATTCTCTTAATAGCATTTTTTCCCCACAGCTTGCTTTATTGTAACAATACAGTATATAATACACATAATATATAAAATGTATGTTGATCAAGTGTTTAGTGATAAGGCTTCCAGACAACAATAGGCTATTAGTAGTTGAGTTATGGAGGACACAAAAGGCTTGTACATATTTTTGACTGTGCAGGGAGTCAGTTCCCCTAACCCCTGCATTGTCCAAAGGTTAACTGTATAATAAAACAGAAAAGGGCCCTGAGAAGTTGTCTTGGGTGATATCCCTGTATTAAAGGTCCCCTTTCATGCAATCAAGAGTTGAACTGTTTATTTGGTAATTTTGCAAAGAACTCAAAACGAAACTACCACTTGACCCAGCAATGCCATTACTGGGTATATACCCAAAGGAATATAAATTGTTCTACCATAAAGATACACGCACATATATGTTTATTGCCACACTATTCAGAATAGCAAAGACATGGAATCAACCTAAATGCCCATCAATGTTAGACTGATAAGGGAAATGTGGTACATATACACCATGGAACACTACACAGCCATGAAAAGAATGGGATCATGGCCTTTGCAGCAACATGAATAGAGATGATGGAAGTTATTATCCTGAGCTAACTAATGCAGGAACAGAAAACCAAATACCGCATGTTTTCATTTATAAGTGGGAGCTAAACATTGGGTACACATGGACACAAAGGAGGAAACAATAGACATCAGGGCCTACTTGAGGATGAAGGGTGGGAGGAGGGTGAGGATCAAAAAACTACCTATCAGATACTATGCTTATTACTCAGGTGATGAAATAATCTGTATACCAAACCCTTATAACACACAATTTACCTATATAACAAACCTGCACATGTACACCTAAACCTAAAATAAAAGTTTAAAAAAATAGAGTTGGACTGCTGCACACAGTCTAGCATGGTATGAAATTTCTCTGGTTACTACCTTTTCCCTACCTGAGGAATGAGTGACCCATCAATGGTTTTCAGCTCTTAAACGGTGTTTGTGCCCATAAGGTATGTCTATTATGAGATAAGCAAAGATTCAGAACACCCATGGCAACCTCCCAATGACAGAGATTGCCTAGTGAAATTTTCATTGAACACCAACAGAGAACAGACATCCATACAGCTCCCAAACACCTCTCTCTTGTTGACCTAGTCTTCTTTTCTCTCTCCAAGTATGTGTAGAAAACTTTCAGTTTATGTCTAAACCAATGGCTTTTCAACTTCACAGTAAACTATCTTTTATTAGTCAGTACTCTTCAGAGAAACAGAACCTAGAGGAGATAGACAGGTAGATAGATAGATAATAGATAAATAGGTAGATGAAAGATGATAGGTAGATACATACATAGATACATAGAATGGATAGGATGGATAGATAGATGATAGATACATGATAGATAGATAGATAGATGATAGATATAGATAGATAGATAGAATAATAGACAGATAGATACATAGAAAGGATGGAAGGATAATAGATTAGATAGATGATAGATGATAGATAGATAGATAGATGATAGATAGATAGATAGATAGATAGATAGATAGATAGATAGATAGATAGATACAGATTTATTATGGAGAATTGGCTCACATGATTATGAAGACTGAGAAGTCCCTCAATCTGCTATCTTCAAAAGGGAGATCCAGAAAAAGCCAGTAGTCTATTTTTAATGGAAACCCAAGCCCTGAGGACCAGAGGAGTTAATCATGTAAGTCCCAGTTTGAGTCCAAAGGCCTAAGAAAAAGGGGCTCTGATGTCTGAGGGTAGGAGATGATGGATGTCCCAGCTCCAGAAGAGAGAAGGGATTCTCCATTCTTCAGCCTTTTTGTTCTATCCAGGCCTTTGATTAATCAGATACTAGTCACTCACATGGAGGAGGACAATCTTGTTTACTGGGTTTATTGATTCAAATACTAATCTCTTCTGGAAACACACTCACAAACACACCCAGAAATAATGTTTCACTAGTTTTCTGGACATCCCAAGTTGACACATAAAATTAACCGTCACATAACTATAGCTTGGACAGTCTCATTCACAATGGTCAGAGGCTGATGCATGTGTCTTTGTTTCAGTAAAATCTTGTAAACCAGTGGCTCTCAACTGAGGTGACCTCTCCCCTTAGGAGACACTAAGCGATGTCTTCACACATTTTTTGTCATCATGACTTGGTGGGCAGGTGCTAATGGCATCCATTTTGTAGAAGTCAGTGATGCTGCTTAACACCCTACAGTGCACACGGCAGCACAACCCCTGCCCCCAAAACACACACACACACAGACACACACACACACAGACACACACACATACAGAGAGAGAGAGAGAGAGAGAGAGAGCAAAGACTAATCCTGTCCAAAATGCCAACCTTCCCCAAATATCAATAGTTTCAAGATTGAAAAACCTTGGTGGAAACATGTCTGGGGTACGAGTAAAGAAATTCAGTAACCCACTCCTAGAATGGGAGTTAGAGTACATGCTATGAAAAATTCTTCCAAATAATATTCTTTCACAGAAAAAAAAATCGAGGCAGAAATGTGAAGAAATCAAGACCAAGGACTCATGGTAATTTTGATTCATCACATCATACGGTAGTCAGGATAATGTTCCTCCAACTTCCAAAGATGTGACAACACAGTTCAACATCACTAGCTTTAACAGTGGAGGAAGAGGTCATGGAGCCAAGAAATGGAAGTGGCCTCTAGGAGATAAAATAGAGCAAGGAAATGAATGTTTCCCTAGAGTTTCCAGAAGAGAACCAGCCCCATTAACCTTTCCTTCTTAGCCTAGAGAGATCCATGTTGGACTTCTCGCCTCTTAAATAATAAGATCATTAAGTGTTGCTTTAAGCTGCTAAGTTTGCAGTCATTTTTTACACTAACCATAAGAAACTCACACACTTCCAGATAAAGATGTTGCTCTCTTGGCAATCACTGAGCTGTGACTGTCAGTTTATTTATGGAATGTAAAGGCACTATAAGGTACTTGTTCTAGAATTAATTGTTCGATAGATATAAATGCATTAAAAAAATAATAATCAAGCAAGAAATTCTGGTGTGTGAATGACTCAAGCCAGTGTTTGTCCATGGAACATGTCATGCTGGGTGGAGTAGCATCAGTAATTCCCAATTCAAAGAGGTTGAAAAGTTTGATTTGTATAGAACTTAAAACAAAATGGACTTCTGGGTGTCAAAACAGAGGATTGCACATGTATTTTTCTCTAATTTTTTTGGACACGCCGCTAGGGAAAAAAACAGGAGTATGCACATTGAAAGAGGATCCAGGTGCTGTTGCATGCATTCAATGAAGAGGTCTGGTCTGGTCACCTCCTAGGACAATAAGGGCAGGTGGAACCATGGCCACTCAGATATGTCACAGTTACATGTCATGAAGACTCTTTTCTTATTCTGAACTTATTCCCCCTGCCCTAGCTTTGGTATTCCTGCACCTCAAGAGACTCAAAATCCTTTCCTTGGATCTTCCAAATTAATACTTATTTAGCTCAATCTTTTCTTTGAAAGTTGGTGTCTTAGTTCATTTCATGTTACTATAAAGTAGTATCTAATACGGGTAATGTATAAGGAAAAGAGGTTTATTTGACTCATGGTCCTGCTGACTACACAAGAAGTATGGGTACCAGCATCTGCTTCCAGTAAGGACCTCAGGAAGCTTCCACTCATGGTGGAAGGTGAAGGGGGAACTGGCATCACATCACCTGGCAAGAGAGGAGGAAAGAGAGGTGAAAAGGTGCTGGGCTCTCTCTCTTTCTTTCTCTTTCTTTCCTTCTTTCTTTTTCTTTCTTTCTTCTTTCTTTTTCTTTCCTTCTTTATTTCTCTCTCTCTCCCTCTCTCTCTCTCTCTCCCCCACCTTCTTTTCTTTCTTTTTTTTTTTTTTTTTTTGCAGGGTCTTACTCCATCACCCAGGCTGGAATGCTGGAGTGCAGTGGTGCAATCATGGCTCACTGCAGCCTCAAACTCCCAGGCTCAGGTGATCCTCACATCTCAGCCTCTCAAGGTACCTGGGACTACAGATGTGTACCACCATGCCCAGCTAATTTTTTTCATTTTTTGTAGAGGCACGGTTTTGTCATGTTGCCCAGGCTGGTCTCAAACTCCTGGGCCCAAGTAATCCACTTGCCTTGGCCTCCCAAAATCCTGGGATTACAAGCATGAGCCACTACCCCTGGCCACCAGGCCCTTTTTAACAATCAGATCTCACAGGAACTAATAAAGCAATAATTCACTCATTATCACAAGGATGTCACCAAATCTTTCATAAGTGATCCATCTTCATGACCCAAACACTCCTTTTTAGGGGCCATATCAAATATTGGGGATCAAATTTCAACGTGAGATTGGAGGGGACAAATATCCAAACTATATCAAGCAAAGTTATCATGAATTCACTTTTCTGTGATTTACAACCTCCTCAGTGCAGACAGAACTGGTTTATAAACCACTGCATCCCACATGGGCTCGAGTTCTTATAAAGAAAGATAAGCATTTATTTATGATGCTGCGGCAAATACTGGACCAAAATAAAATTTTAAATAGATTAAAGAAGTTTCAGCATTATGTATATACCATCAATGCATATCTCAGGACCATCTTTGTATAATCGCCATCCTTTCCTGGGGTTAGATGGCACCTCTGGTCCCCATTGGTGTCACCTTTTGTTCAAAGTCATGCAGATGAAAATTGCGAATCAGATCTTGCCAGAACTTTTAGAAGCCAGTTCCCCATGTTATCCTTTCCTTCTATGCCAAGAACCAGCAATATTCCAGAGTGGGTCTTCCGCTTTATCCTGGATATGGGAACAAAACACAACTTTGCAATTATTGGTTAAAAGCTCAATAATTAAGCCATGAAAAGCAAAATCCAGTCTATTTAAATAACGGTTTTTTTTGGGTTTTTTTTTTGTTTGTTTGTTTTTTGAGAAGGAGTCTTGCTCAGTCGCCCAGGCTGGAGTGCAGTGGTGCAATCTCGGCTCACTGCAACCTCTGCCTCCCGGGTTCACGCAGTTCTCCTGCCTCAGCCTCCCGAGTAGCTGAGACTACAGGCGCCCGCCACCACGCCCGGCTAATTTTTGTATTTTTAGTAGAGACGGGGTTTCACCATGTTGGCCAGGATGGTCTCGATCTCTTGACCTCGTGATCCGCCTGCCTCGGCCTCCCAAAGTGCTGGGATTATAGGCGTGAGCCACCGTGCCCGGCCATACAACGTATACATGTAAAAGATAGTCTTGAAAATAAAATGTGTGTAAGCTATTAATTTTTCTTTTTTAAAAACTAAGAAAGATTTAGCTGAGGTTCTTGCTTTACTTCTTTTCCTTTTTCCTTTTACTTCCTTTTAGAGTTTTTCCTCTGACTTGAAAATGGGTAGCATAGGCACTAGTTTCTGGTCTGTCTTATCTCACTGTGTTTATCAGGACACCTGTCAGCCATCACACAAAACACATGAAAAGAGGAGGGTGGTAAGCAGATATCTAAATTGCAGTATTCATGGGGAAAATACTAGCGTTTGCTTTGCGTTTGTGTTGTTTGGAGTTTTCTTTTGGTTTTTTAACTAGGTTGCAGAAACACTGCTTCCAAATGACTCTCTCAGCATCGAGTTTCACATTCTGGAGAATTTGCTATACACAGCAAAACTGTTTTGCATGACATTTTCCTATCCTTTCTCCTGAATAGCTCCCTGGGTACATACGTAATTTCCTTGAATAACCTGTGCCAGTTCGTGACATGCAAACATGCTTTTTTGTTATTGTTGCAGTAGACAGGGCAGCACTGCAGTCCATGAGAAATTGAGTATATTCAGTAATTAGCCACATTGCACGTTTAACTCTTCATGCGCTGTTTTTAACTTTTACCAGTTTCTACTTTACATCCTTGAGTTCCCATGGTATATGTAGCCATTTTAATGTTTTTAAAGTACTTTATTTCTTGGAAATTTATGTCTATATGGATGATTAATAACAAAAAAGAAATTTAAAGTATTCCACAGGTCAGATTTCACAATTTGGCCATTATCTGTTGAAATATAAATGATCAATAAAGCAGATAACTCACATTTTCGGTGCACAAAAGAAACAGCCCAAAGCCAGAAATCCTTACTTAAAACCACTGATTTTAAATTCTATGTATATTTTCGGAGTCTAACTTAATCATAATTGATTCTTCCTGTGGTTGGACTCCATTACTGGTTTATTTGTTTATTCTCTTCCATATTTACTGTTTATAGAATTTAAGGGTCATGGACATTTAATTCTGCCTTGACTCATTGATCTTTGCTCTTATTGTATTGGTTCAACAAATTTGTTCTGCTCCCTACACCCAAGACTTTCCCAAGGATGAAATGAGAAGTTCCCATGGTCTTTTTTTTTTTTTTTTTCTGGAACTTATTTAGGAGTCCTTTACAATTACAGCATGAGAAAATAAGGAACTGCCTCCTCTTGCTACTTGGTGGTAACTAGTATTTAAGTTGTTTTTGATGAGTGGTATAAATGCTAGATTTGACAAATTATGCCTATGAATTTTAATTGTCCTTTTAATCAGAAAGATATAAGTATTTAAGGGTAAAATTGATGAATTATGTAAAAGAAAAATAAATGGGGAATATATATATGTTCAAAATGTTCAATTATGTGAATTGTCTGCAAAATGCACAGCGAAAACAATTAAATATAACTTGAGACTATTACTTTCCAAATTAAAGAAAACAGAAAAGGTAATACTATTGAGAATGGTTCCAAGAAATGTGCGTTTTTTTTTTTTTTTTTTTTTTTTTTTGAGATGGAGTCTCGCCCTGTTGGAGTGCAATGGCACGATCTCAGCTCCCTGCAACCTTTGCCTCTAGGGTTCAAGCGATTCTCCTGCCTCAGCCCCCCGAGTAGCTGGGATTACAGGCAGGTGGCACCACGCCCAGTTAATTTTTTTTCTATCTTAAGTAGAGAGGGGGGTTTCACCATGTTGGTCAGGCTGGTCTCGAGCTCCTGACCTCATGATCCGCCTGCCTCAGCCTCCCAAAGTGCTGGGATTACAGGCGTGAGCCACCAGGCCCGGCCATGTGCGCTTTTTACTGACAATTATTCTGGCAATCATAACCACACAATTGGTTGTAAAATAAAATTTAAAATATGATTTAAATAGTTCAATTCCTGTGAAAGAGCTTTCTGCATGTAACAGACATATAGTTAGAGAACAAAGCAGAGTACAAAATTTGCAGGAACCTTTTTGGAACCAACAGAAAAATGTCACCTTTCCTTTGACATCCTGTATATCAGTTTTACCAGTTACTTCTAAGTTTGCACATTATTTTGTAAGGAAAAACAGAAAACTCAAAGCTTGTCTAACATAGTACAGAAGGTGTGTGTTGGGCTTAGGATGGATAGCTCTGTCTTATTGAGCTGTGTTATCTAACTTGTATATAAAAATTGTAATCAAAAGTTTGGGTTCACCTGTTTCTCCAAGTTTAAAGTAATGAGTAATGGCGAACTCTGGAAATGTGAGTAGTGTATCATATAAGGCTGCAGAAGCAAGGAAGCTCATTCAAGTGCTAAAACTAAAGACTTCTAGTTTTTGGCTCAAATTCAATAAATACTGTTTGTATACAAGGATATGTGACATAAAAATGTTGTAGGTTACTTTTCACCCTTGTAGCTATAAAATATAAAATTTGTAGAACAGAAATAGCTTGTACTACTGTATTAGCAAAAGTTATACTAAAGTATATATATTACATATATATACTTAATATATTTTATATATACACACACACACACACACAGAGAGAGAGAGAGTCAATCTTGTTGCTGTTACCCTGTCTGGATTTGAAAAATGTGCTGAGTATATATTATACACACACACACACATCTAAAATGTCCTAAAGCAGGCAGTCACATAATTACAGTTGCAAAATGTTTCATTGCAAAATGAAAAATTTTTGAAAGAACATTGTATCATAGTTCATTTATTTGCAGTGAATCTTTGTTCTTTCTTCCTGTGGTAATTTTAGAAATGAGTGCCAAGTTCGAATCTGCTAAGTTGAGGCTATGCCACTTGAACTCTGCCCTGGGTCCTCACTGATGTGAATGTAGTTTTGTCCCCTTGTGTGATGAAGCAGCCATATCTCAAAAATAGGAGAAAAAAAAATCTAGAACTATTTCAAGTTTAATTTTTTGCATATAAAAATAAAATAATAGTGATAAAAAAGAAAAAGGGTAAAGTCACCATTATTTGAAGATGTTCTCACTGTGAGCCTAAAAAAATCAGAAGTAAAAATGGGTCAAGTGCAGTGGCTCACGCGTGTAATCCCAGCACTTTGGGAGGCTGAGGCGTCCAGATGGATCACTTGAGGCCAGCAGTTCAAGACCAGCCTGGCCAATATACCAAAAGCCAATCTCTACTAAAAATACAAAAGTGAGCTAGGTGTAGTGGCACATGCCTATAATCCCAGCTACTAGGGAGGCTGAGGCACTAGAATATCTTGAACTTGGGAGGCAGAGGCTGCAGTGAGCCGAGATCGCACCACTGCACTCCAACCTCAGTGACAGAGGGAGACCCTGTCTAAAAAAACAAAACAAAACAAAAAAAAACGAAAACAAAATTATGACTCAAACATCAGAGAAATCAAGAAGAGGCAGATGACAAAATTAATCTGCAAAAGTAAGTGTCTATTATTCAAACAATAGTAATATGTTAGAAAAGGTTAATCGAGAGAGTAAATTTATAGTAACATCACGAGACACCAACTACTTCCAAAATATAACTCTTAGAAATGATCATTTCAATTGACCTTTAATTTAGTCAAAACAAGTTACTAAATAGATTTTTAGATTCTTTTTTAAGCCACAGTTAATGGGAACAATGTACCCTCAGCATTTGCACAATTCAGAAATTTTTGTCAATTTTATTCTTGAGTGGCCTGTTGATTAAATATAAAACACGTGTATTTTACCTCTTATCCCAGTTCCACTGTTTTCTGACATATTACATAACTCAGAAGTTTGAGGAGCGTTTTGGTTTTTTGTTTTTTTTTTTTTTTAACTTGAAGGAGAATTTCTGTTTCTGTCTGAATCTCTGTTAGTTTTTGTCTAATATTCAACAGCACCATAAGAATATGTGTTTACACTTAATAGAAAATAGAAAAGCATTGTGATATATACTCAAAGTATCCTTCATCTTAAGAAGGTTTTCTTTTATGGTGTTTTTACATATGTTTCATTACATTTGTTCGCGTTGTAACTCCCCAGTCACATTTGCTTTGCAAAGGCATTTCTGTCATCTTTCATTGGTGGTGTAATTGTGGTTGGCCACTGCATTCCGTATGCCTGACTCCAGCTGTCTTTGATCATGGAATGATTCTGCCCTTGGACACGTCTGCTGTAGTATCCTCCAGCCTGAGGCATCCCCACTTCCTCATCACCTTCTCCAACTTGGTTTTTATCTCAATTCTGGCCGTATCCTCTTGTCCTTTATTTCTTCTCTCTTTTCTTTTGTCCCCACTCACTTTTACAGAAATAACACTTTATAAAATTTGTTTTCCATCTACTTTTCTTATTTGGGGATAACGTTTCCCCAGAATAGATTTCTTACAGGTCTACAGTTTTGATCTCTCATCTGTTTGGCATTTGTTTTTGTTGACACACACCATGTGCTGACTGACTGCCCTTTGTGCTATAAATAAGGGAATCATCCCATCAGCATGACAAGAGAAGCATGATCCACACTGTTATTGGTCGTGGGAGAAAACAATTTTGATTAGGATCTATAACTTATCTAGATCACACAGCTCTAATGGTGGAACACGGTTTCAAATCTGATTGTGTCTGACTGCAGAGACCATCACCTTAATTTCCATGATTCTTCCAGCTGTGAGAAATAGGTTAAGCCAAAAGAAAAAAAAAAGTCTCTCTTTCATAGCTTAAACCTTAGAGATCCTTAGTATAGTGAGTTTGACTGTCCCTAGAGCCATTTAATATGTACTAATTAAGCCACTACCATGGTATGCAGTTGCGGAATATTTCAGTGTTTCTTTGAAAGTCTATAGTCACCTTCATCTGCTTTTTTAAAAGAAGGTTCTTCCTAATAGTATTGTTTCTGGCAATGTCTTAGCCATCTTGGGCTGCCATAACAAATGTACCATAAACTGCATGACTTAAACAATGTATGTCTCTCATTTCTAGAGGCTGGGAAGTTCAAGATCAAGTTACCAGTAGATCCAACATCTGGTTAGGGCTCTCTTCCTGGTTTGCAGACAGCTATCTTCTGGTTGTTTCTCCACACAATGAAGAGAAAAAGAATCAAACTCTCTCACAGCTTTGTTGTTGTTGTTGTTGTTGTTTTTAGAGACAAGGTCTTGCTCTGTCACCCAACCTGGAGCACAGTGGCACAATCATAGCTCACTGCAGCCTCGAACTTCTGGACTCAAGCAGTCCTCTGGCCTTAGCCACCCAACTAGCTAGGACTACAAGCATACAGGAACATGCCCAGTTAATTTTTAAAATTTTTTGTAAACATGGGATCTCACTATGTTGTCCAGGCTTGTCTCAAACTCCTGGCCTCAAGTGAAAAGCTTTTTTTTATAAGGGTACTAATTCCATCTTGAGGGTTCTAACCTCATAATCTAATAGCCTCTCAAAAACTCCACCTCCTAATACCATCCCACTGAGAATCAGGGCTTCAACATATGAATTTTGGGGAGACACACACATTCAGCACATTGTAGGTAGTACAGATATTTTTTGGTTTAGTCCTACATGTTAAGGCTCTGGTCGACCCAGTTCAGCTCGAGCTATTATGAGAACAATTTTCCTTAAGTTTCATGGTTGCTTATGAGACAACACCACAGAGGAAGTTCACTTTTCCTCAGTTCTTATGTCTTTACCCATGGTGATGACTCCTGATGAAACCCTAGAAATGAATCTAATGAAATGTTCACTGGATTACTGGGTAAGATGTTACTCTATATACCTGAAGGAGTGGATAATATAAACCAGCTGCCAGCGTGCTGAAATGAGACACAGAGATTCATGATATGTTCACCTGCTACCTGCTTTGGGTCTGAACCATGGTTGGCTACAGGGCAGGTATGTGCATATGTGGCAAGCTCCCTTTAAGAACTTTGGTCTCTAAGTCTCAAGTGGGCTTTCCCGCATAAGGAAATATCCCTGCAGTTCACAGACAGAAAAAAAACCACAAATCCATGTGATTTTTGCAGAGGAAAAACAAGAAAGTGTGACTTTGACCTCTCTAGGCTCCACCTATGTAAATCTTCCCCCTGCAGTTTCTGCACAGTATTCTTCACTTAATAAGTTGTAGCTACATATATAATCTTATGTTGAATTGTTTAAGTCCTTCCAGCAAATCACAAAACCAGTGGGTGTTCGAATACTCCAGATAAAATGCTTCATGAGGTTTTACTGCATTTCTCTATTTTTGTTTTGTTTTGTTTCCATCTGGTTTTAGGAAGAGAAAGTTTCTGCAAATATGGTTCTTTATGCCAATTCTAAAAGCTTCCTGGATTACCTGTTAGAATTTGCCTCGCTTTCCTTGTATGTTCACGATTCTGTGTTTTTTATAGCCGGAAAAGAAGAGAAAAGTAAAGGAGAAAGAGAAGAAGAGGAGGAGAAGGAGAAGAGGAGGAAGAGAACGAAGAGGAGAAGCAGGAGTAGGAAAAAAAGATGAAATTAACTAGATATTATAATGGTAGAAAATAGCAGATGTCAAACGTAACTTGCAAGAATTAATAAAAGTGGAATTAATCTAAATTTTCTCTGAACTCCTGGAGAGGAACATCTTTTTTGTTCTGCTGTTGTGCACATTTGTTTTAAACTCTGATCCCCACAACTCTGGGAAGAGTCATTATACTTTTTTTCCTAAATATATTCACTGGAGTTTTTCAGTCCTTGCCCAACAAGTGCATCTACATTTCCCAGAAGAAATTAGAGCTTTAATTAAGCTTGCAGGAGCCCTCAGTCCTATAAAAACTAAATAATTAAAAGATATTCAGAACCAGAGGCAGCAAGGATGCAATTTTATGAACACACACACCTGTCTATTTTCCAGTGCCAACATAAGGTGTTTATGTCCTAAAGGGAAAAGGTCTAAGCTAGGAAAGAAGGACAGAAAAGAGAAGCAACTAGATAATGGCCATCACTAATTGCTAAGACCTTTTAAAATAAATCTTTTTCATCAATTAATCACATTAATCACCTAGTAATGTTTCTGGTGCTGACCCAGAGCAGCTCTGAAGAAAGAAACACAGATTCAGCGTTTTAGCCTCTCCTTTGCTTTGTCCGTAAGTTTTCTTTCCTCTGCCAAGGCAGAATATTTGCTGAGCCACACGGGGTTTCCTGACTTTCAATAACAGTGGGTAAAACACCAGCTGGCTTTCAACGTATAATGTGTATCCTCATCTTTCCATAACTTTGGTTCCACAATTTTATACCAAAACAATTTCTCAGTTTAACCTCTTCTTGCAGAAAAACATATGCTCACTTGTTTTCAATGAAGCACTCTCAGGAATTCACGATTAGGATCTAGAACTGTTTCCAAACTCTGAAATACACATGCATTCTCAACAGGTCTCTCCAGGGCCTTCGAAAACACAGAATCAGATCAGGTAAGAATACAAAGTTCTACTTTAGAAAATATAATTCAAGAACCTATTTCTTAAGAAAGTGTTCTCATTTACTGGAGGAGGAAAACACATGAAAGACACTTTGGGAGGCCAAGTTGGGGTCAGAAGTTCAAGACCAGCCTGGCCAACATGGTGAAACTTCATCTCTACTAAACGATGCAAAAATTCACCTGGCATGGTGGCGCACACCTGTAGTCCCAGGTACTCGGGAGGCTGAGGTGGGAGAATCTCTTGAACCCGGGAGGTGGAGGTTGCAGTCAGCCGAGATCACGCCACTGCATTCCAGCCTGGGCGTTAAAGTGAGACTCCGCCCTGGGAAAAAAAAAAAAAAAAAAAAAGGAAGAAAAGAAAACACATGGAAGAGAATGAGCTAGATCATTTTATGCCAGTGCAACTACAAATGCACTTGCATATACCCATGACCTTGGCCAGACCCAGCCCATTCTGATAATTAGTCTCTGACACACTTAATTACCATGCATCAATTTCCAAGGATTTATTTACTGAGAATCCCCTTCAGTACTGAGACTGACACCTAGAAATAATGATTTGCAGGGTGCCTGTCACAGTATTCAAATGTTAAGAACTGCACCTCAAATCCAAACTGCCATATACAGAATGTGTAAACAGTATAGTAGTTTAGCTATACAAACACACACTTTTAAAATAGAATATGGCCGAGTGCAGTGACTCATGCCTGTAATCCCAGCACTTTGGGAGGCCGAGACAGGTGGATAGCCTGAGGTCAGGAGTTTGAGACCAGCATGGCCAACATAGTTTGTACAAACCCCATCTCTACAAAAATACAAAAATTAGCCAGGCATGCTGGCATGGGCCTGTAGTCCCAGCTACTCCGGAGGCTGAGGCGGGAGAATCACTTGAACCCCAGAGGCGGAGGTTACAGTGAGCCGAGATCACGCCACTGCACTCCAGCCTGGGCAATAAAGCGAGACTCCATCTCAAAAAAATAAAAATTAAAAATAAATAAATAGAATATGGACAATGAAACAAAAACTCAACAAAATATCCTTTTATTTATGTGTCCTTTTACTGTGAATTCCAGGTAGTGAAGGAAAAAGACAGTGAGTATTGATGGAATTTTGCCTCAGAGGGTTTTATTATGATAATATCTTAAAAGAGAATGTTTTCTGAAGACTAAGATTTTTATCTGCCTAGCGGTATATCTTAGTTAATTTTGTGCTGCTAACAAAATACCACAGACTGGGTAATTTATAATGAGTAGAAATTCATTGGCTTGTGATTCTAGAGGTTGGAAAGACCTAGATCAAAATATTGGCATCTTGCAAGAACCTTCTTTCTATACCATGACATGACAAAAGGCATCACTTGGCAAGAGAGAGGGCAAGTGGGAACTAAACTCTTTCTTTTCTAAGAAACCCACTCCTGCAATTCCCATGAGGCCCCACCTCCCAACACTGCCACAATGGGGATCAAGGTTTCAACATATGAACTTTGAGGAAGACATTTAAACCATAGCATGTTAGAATACAGTGCATACATTCAGCTAAAGTTGCCACTTTGGAAAAAAAGATATTCCTTTTACAGAAAGGGCACTAACTCTGATAGGTGAGTTATGAACTGAGAAACAACCAGTTTTCCTATCAGTAAATAGCATTTAGTTAATGCTCACAAAAAATTGCAAAATTCATAAGAAACTTCAGGAAAGGTCACCAAAATAAAAAAGATTGTACTTATGTTCCATATACAAGCTTAAATCCTTTGTACCATGGAATCTTTCTGCATTTAAAATTATCAAATTTGATCTTCATTGAGGGAAAAAAATCAATGTTTTTGATCAATGTTGTTTGAGACAGCAATAAGTAAAATTGAAGCAAAAAATAATGATGTCAGTGCAGATTTTGAAGTTGGTTTTCAAACATGATGTCTGATGGCTAAATTTTAAAATATTTAAAGCCCAGTATCTGACTATGGAAAATGAAAAAAAAAAAAAAAACCAGGCACTATAAAAACAGTATGGGGCTTCACACAAAAATGAAAAGTAGAACTTCCATGTGATCAGTAATGCCACTGCTGGGTATATATCCAAAAGAAAAGAAATATACATATATATATGTATATCTCCAATAAATATATAAATAGAAATAAATATATAAATATATATAATAAATATATAAATAGAAATAAATATATACAATATATATAATAAATAGACATATAAATATGTATAAATAGAAATGAATACATATATCCAGAAGAAAAGAAATATAAGTATATTAAAGAGACAGCTGCACTCCTGTGTTTATTGCGGCACTATTCACAGTAGCCAAGCTATGGAATCAACCTAAGTGTCCATCAACAGATGACTGGATAAAGAAAATGTGGTATATTTGTGGGGTACATGACCTACTATGTACCCACAAATAATTAAAATGAAAATTTTTTAAAAATTAAAAATAAAATAAGTAATTTTAAAAAAGAAACTGGCATAAATACATGATGGAATATTATTCAGTCATAAAAATAGAACAAAATCTTGTTTTTTGCAGCAACATGGGTGAAACTGGAGATCACTATATTAAGAGAAATAAACCAGGCACAGAAATATAAATAGCTCATGTTCTCACTCATATGTGGAGCTAAAAAAAAAGAAAGTGGTAAATATCATGGAGGTAGAGAGTTGATTGGTACTTACCAGAGCTGGGAAGGGGAAAGGGAAGAGAAATCAAAAGAGGTTTGCTAAAAGGTACAAACACAGAGTAAAACAGAAGGAATAAGTTCTATCGTTTGATAATACAATAAGGCAACTATAGTTAACAATAATTTATTGTAGATTTCAAAATAGCTAGAAAAGAAGCTTTGAAATGATCATAACACATGCACACACGAGTAAAAAATGTTCGATATAATGGTTATTCCATTTATGCTGATCTGATCATTATACTTTCTATGCATGTAGCAAAATATCACATGCATCCCATAAAAATAAAAATAAATTAAAAATTAAAAGTCGATTAAAAATAAAACAAAACAAGAAGCAATCCAAACAAAGTATATGTAAAATATGATTTAAAAATCGGATGAAATATGACTAGCATGTAAAAAAAATTTAATAAGAGAGGAATCTAGGGAAGGGAATGAACAACCTACTATGTATCCACAAAACTTAGAATTAAAAATTAAAATAAAATAATTGTAAAAAGAAAATGTCATATGGGAACTGTGTACTTTCCCTTCTGTGGGAGTATATGGGAGCTCTCCATACTCTTCATTCTCTGCTTCTATAAATCTAAAACTACTCTAAAAATTAAAGTTTATTTATTTAAAAATAATAATAATTTTCAGACCTCTAATTATGATAGTAGACTGGATGCAGAGAACAACTTGCACTTTGAACCACAGTCTTGACTTGACGATAATATCTAAACTACAATTGCGTACAAAATTTACAATACTACCTAAAGCCATCTGCACTGTCTGAAATTCTAACATATTATTTCATGCATTGCACTGACCATAACTGCAAGCCAACACTAATTAGTGTAATTGTTTATTAATATCCATCTCCCTCTATATCCATCTCCCTCTATATGTATATTAGCTATTTCTTCTGGACATCCACTGGTGACCTCAGAGGTCCAGGCACTGCTTATGGCATCTCTGGGGTGAGCCTCCCTCTGAGTTCTCACTAGAAAGATTAATAAATGGCTGTATTGAAGTCTAGAAGAAGAGGTGGATTGAGAATTTCATCCCCAATCTTCCTGGCTCCCACGCGATGTTAAATCGCAGAAGTTGCAACTCTTCATGACCACGTAAAGAAGTTTAAATTTTTCTCTTGGAGGTTCTTTTGGGGCTCATGAATCCTATACCCCAAAATATGGTGCTTTGATATGTTGAACTGCAGAAGAAGCCTCAAGGTCTCTGTGATGCTCCATCGCCCCTGTCTCTCAATCCTCTCTCTCAATGCACAGGATGAAGTTGTTCTCTGAGTTCCCTTATCTGCCAGAGTCTAGATGCACCAAAGAAGAAAGCAATGACCTCTGTCCCTTCTCTGAATTTTCATTAACTGAACTCATGTCTCAGGAAGAAAGACTGAAGTCGGTCAACATGCCTGAATAGACTTATAAACCATTGTTTGCTCTGCGGGCTCAACGGACTTTGTCCCAGGCCACTGTATGTTCTTCAAGCCCATTGACTTTCCCGAAAAATAATGTACTACCCTCCTAAAATCATCCCTACCTCCCCATCTCCCTTTCCCTTAAGAAGAAGGGCATATAAACATCTGTACCCTCTTGCGTGGTACAGATATCCCTCTGTAATTCTCCCCCATGCTTGTTAATAAATGTATGTGCCTTTTCTCTGATTAATCTGCCTTTTGTGAGCTGATTTACAGCAAACCTTCAGAGGGCCAAGGGGAAGATTTTGCTTAGTCCCTAGAATTCAATAATCAGTCTATAAACAAATGGATAGTACACAGATTAACAGGAAAAAGAAGCCTTACAAAATGTATTATGTGCACACATATGCACAGGAATCACACAAAATACTCTAAAACTCAAAAAAATGAGCTGATGGCCAATACTTTTATATCATCGTGTGGCTACAGAAAGAATGGCCAAAAACAGGTTAAGGCAGGGTGATGGTTAACATTAGGTGTCAAGCTGATTGGATTGAAGGATGCCTAAATAGCTGGTAAAGTATTGTTTCTGGGTGTGTCTGAGAGGGTATTGCCAGAGGAGACCGACATTGGAGTCGGTGGACTGGAGGAGGAAGATCCACCCTCAGTGTGGGTGTGCACCATCCAACTGGCTGCCAGCACAGCTACAACAAAGCAGATGGAAGAAGATGGGATAAGCTGGCTTGCTGAGTCTTCTGCCTTTCATCTTTCTCCCATGTTGGATGCTTCCCACCCTTGGACATCAGACTCAAAGTTCTTCAATCTTCGGACTCTTGGACTTACACCAGTGGTTTCCTGTGGGCTCTCAGGCCTTCAGCCACAGACTAAAGCCTGCACTGTTGGATTCCCTGCTTTTGAGGCTTTTGGACTTGGACTGAGCCACTGCTGGCTTCCTACCTCCCCAGTTTGCAGACAGCCTATCGCAGGAGTTCACCTTGTGATCATGTCAGTCAATTCTCCTTAATAAACCCCCTTTCATGTAGACACCTATCCTATTAGTTCTGTCCCTCTTGGGAACCCTGAGTAATACAGGCAGCAAGTCAGGTTATTGTGACAAGTCAGGATATTCATAATGTTGTGCAGCCAACACCACGTAGTTCTTGAACATTTTCGCCACCACAAAAGGAAAGCCTGTACGCATTAAGCAGTAGCTTCCCATTTCTCTTCCCCCTTCCCTGGTAACCAGACATGACACTTGTAAGCTTATCCCATTATCATGTTATTTTTTGCTTAATTTTAATTTGACGTTCATTTTAACTTGAAATATGTTTAATTTGAAATTGTAATTTGAATATGATAACCCTTCTTGTGGATTTTCAATATACCTTTATTTATTCAACATTCTACAACTGGAGCATTAAAAAAAAAGGCTTCAAAGAAAATGTTGTAACTTTGTCAGGCTCATTGTTCTCCAAACTTATTCATTCAAAGACTCACCCACTTTTTCTCACTGTAGTTTCTATTACCAATCTGTTGAGTCCAATTTCTATTTCTTGCAACTCAATAAATTAGAGCGAGAAAGCCAAGTTTGTTTGTCCTTTTTAATTACACAACATGTCAAGTAACTTTCCAAGAAGGGTGTTAGGGTTTCCTTTCGTAATGGTAAACTGGTCTTTTAATCTTTTGAGCGAAACAGGAAGTTATGCAGAAAGTGCTGGAAAGGTTGTAGTCCATGAACTGTGAAATAACACTCTAAAAACTCCAGGAAAAACAAGAGTAGAAAGTGTAAAAAATGCATTGGAGTTAGAGCCCACACTCACTAACTTTCATGGGAAATGGTGATTTAAAATGTTAGATTTAATGGACCCTAATTAAGTAAAGAGATTCTGCACAGCAAAAGAAACTCAGCAGAATAAACAGACAACCTAGAGATGGAGAAGGTTTTTGCAAACTATGCATCTGATAAAGGTCTCATATCCAGTATCTATAAGGAACTTCAACAAATTTACCAGAAAAAAAAAACCAACAACCCCATTAAAAAGTGGGCAAAAGACATAACAGACACCCTTTTTTTTTTTTTTTTTGAGACAGAGTCTTGCTCTGTTGCCCAGGCTAGAGTGCAGTGTACATGATCTCGGCTCACTGCAACCTCCACCTCCCGGGTTCAAGCAATTCTCCTGCCTCAGCCTCCCAAGTAGCTGGGATTACAGGTGTGAGCCACCATGCCTGAGCAACAGACACTTTTTAAAAGAAGACATATATGCGGCCAATACGCGTATTTTAAAAAGCTCAGTATCACTGATCATTAGAGAAATGCAAATCAAAACCACAATGAGACACCATCTCACACCAGTCAGAAAGGCTATTACTAAAAAGTCAAAACATAGCAGATGCTGGCGAGGTTGCAGAGAAAAAGAAATGCTTATACACTGTTGGTGGGAGTGTGAATTAGTTCAGCCATTGTGGAAAGCAGCGTACTGATTCCTCAAAGATCTAAAAACAGAGCTACCATTCGACCCAGCAATCCCATTAGTGGGTATACATCCAAAGAAATATAAATCATTTAGTCATAAAGACACCTCTACATGTACGTTCACTATTCACAATAGCAAAGACATGGAATGAACCTAAATGCCTATCAATGGTACACTTGATAACGAAAATGTGGTACATATAAACTATGGATCACCACTCAGCCATAAAAAAGAACAAGATTATGTTATTTGCAGGGACATGGATGGAGCTGGAGGCCATTACCCTTAGCAAACTAATGCAGGAACAGAAAACCAAATGCCACATGCTCTCTAAGTGGAAGCCAAATGATGAGAGCACATGGACATATAGAGGGGAACGACACACACTGGGGCCTACTGGAGGGTGGGGGTGGGAGAAGGGAGAGAATCAGGAAAAATAACTAATGGGCACAAGGTTTAATAGCTGGAGGATGAAATAATCTGTACAACAAACCCCCAAGACACAAGTTTACCTATATAACGAACCTGCACGCGTACCCCTGAATTTAAAAGAAAAGTTGAAATAAGTAAATAAATAAGTAAATAAATAAACAAAATGTTGGATGTAATATGACTAGCTTGGGCCAGGCATGTTGGCTCAAGCCTATAGTCCCAGTGCTTTGGGAGGCCAAGGCAGGAGTATCACTTGAGCCCAGGAGTTCAAGTAACCACCCCTCACCATCGAGTAGGCCCCAGTGTGTGTCTTTCCCCTCTATATGTCTATGTGTTCTCATCATTTGGCTCCACTTATGAGAGAGAACATGCAGGATTTGGTTTTCTGTACCTGCAGAACAGCCTGTGCAAAACAGCGAGATCTTGTCTCAATAAAAAATAATTAAATTAAATTAGCCAGTCATACTCATCTGTAGTCCTAGCTACTCAGGAGGCTGAGAGGGGAGGATCCCTTGAGCCCAGGAAGTCGAGGCTGCAGTGAGCTATGATCGCACCATTGCACTCCAGCCTAGGCAACAGAGCAAGACCCTGTCTCAAAAAAAAAAAAAAAAAAAAGCGAAAAAAGTTGCTAACTTGAAAGAATGGGGGGGAAAGAAATAAAGGAGGAAAGAAAAAAAGAGGAAAAAAAGAAAGAAGAAAGATGGAAAACACAAAGAGGATGTGTGCCCAGAGAAACGACCACTGAAATGCTGAGCAGGTGCACCCTGGAAAAGTCAGTAGTTGCTCCTGGTGAGCTTATTTGGGGTGGCTCAGCATAGGGTGTTGTGTGCAATGGAGAATAAGATATGGACCTGGTTTCCATGGCACTTGCAACATCTTCCACCTCCTCTTAAAGCTCATGACAGAGAGTTGCATGAATCAGGGAGCAGCTATCACCAACACTATCTCAAGTTTAGCAGCCAAAATTTTTTTTTACTTCAAACAAAGGCTTATATGGCTATGTAAATTAAAATGGTATTATTTATATACTATGAATTAAATTAATGAGAACAATGCAATTATTTTAAACAACAAAACAAAATTGCAGTAGGGCATTAAGGAGGAGAAGTGCAGGCATGTACCAAATGCAGCCTGCACCTTCCTCCCCTTTGTTGAGAGGGTTGGTTGAGAGCGTTAAATGCTGTTAAGATTTGATTTGATGATGCGCTAGGAGACTTCATAATGGGATTTGTAAAAGCATATTAGATTTCCATTTGCAGGCAACTCCCTGAATATCACTTATCTCATACACTAAGTCGGATAATGTCCTCAAGTTCTTTTTAATTCTTTGCTGTCAGCATACACCGTGAAATAAATAAATACGTATATATGCATATATATAATACATGCATACATATATGCATACATGCACACACACACGAATAAATATTTTTGTTGCAATTTTTCTCTGACTTTCAAGGTTATATTTTCTTTAAAAATTAAGAAAGAATATAATTATATATTAAAGTATATAATATGTATTCTTCAAAAATTAAGAAAGAATATATATATTATATCAAAGTCTACTATATATTTTCTTCAAAAATTAGGACAGAATATATATATTATATATTAAGGTATATATTCTTTAAAAGTTAAGAAAGAATATATAATACCTATTAAAATATATAATATAAATATATAATACCTATTAAAATATACCATATACAAATATGTAATATCCATTAAAATATATATCAATATATTAAAATATACAATATACAAAGATATAATATGTATTAAAATATATAATATATAAATATATAATTGCTATTAAAATATACAATATACAAATATATCTATTAATATAGAATATATAAACATATAATATCTATTAATATATAATATATAAACATATATGAAAATATATAATATGCAAATATATTATATACTAAATATATAATACATAATATATATTAAAATATACTATATACAAATATATAATATATATTAAAATATACAATATACAAATATATAATATATATTAAAATATACAATATACAAATATATAATATATATTAAAATATACAGTATACAAATATATAACACATATTAAACATTAAGAAAGAATATAAAGAATATATATTTATCTATAAAGAATATATATTTGTATATGTGTTTATGTATAAAATATATTCGTGCTACACAGCACCAGCTGGGAAAGACACCATCATGGGGCAGGAGGCAGAAGCCAGAAGCCAAGGGAATGTTTAAGGCACTGCCTTTATTGGGGTTTCTGTGGGAAAGGCAGGAGAGGGTAGGGTGAACGGTTTAGGAGTGACTTGCTTGAATAATTCTGCAGACTGTGGGCTGTAGGGATGGCCTCTAGTTTCGTGGCCCCTGGCCCCAGGATGATTAAGGCAGAGGAATATTGCGTTCTGGGGTGTATGGGCTCCCTAGCGGAGGTGTGGTTCTGGACTGGTTGGTCTGCACATCAAAGCCATGCCCTTGACTGGTCTCTCTGTTATCTTTAAGAGTTGGCTCACCCCAGGAGGGGCCATCCCTCCCTAGCCAGAGAAGCAATTGAAGATATCAAAACATCATAATATACAGAAACAATTAATTATAATACACTTGAGCTGCATTTATATCGTTCATCTCTTAATGAGACCCTTTGGATAAAGGGTAACATGTGTTGACCTAAAAGAAAAAAGTGTAGGCAAAATTAATATAAGTAGAGAGTGTATGTGGGCCAAGCTTGAAGATTGCAACCCAGGAGAAAAAATTCAGATTGCTCTGAATGTACACTCTCATGGTTAGCAGTTATGACTGGATTTCAAAGGCCAAAAAGATAGACAAGGAGTGAGCTGATACAAAGTTTTTTGTCAGAAATTCTCATTTGTTTACAGAAATAACATTGATTTGTGATTGACTATATGTTGTCAAGCTATAGGGTGTGGGTTATAGTGTGCGGTGCAGCATTATTAGGTTAATTTATAGCTCTCATGGCAATAGACAGTAGTTTCAAGAGATAAATACATTGCTCATGGGAGAAGCAAGATGCAATTGCTGTCTCATTTTAATGGCTGATCATTTAAAAGGACTTGTATTCCTCAGATAATGGCACATGTATACATATGTAACTAACCTGCACAATGTGCACATGTACCCTAAAACTTAAAGTATAATAAAAAAAAATAATAAAAATAAAAAAATTCTTTTCTTTCTCACCTGGAACCAACTTTTATTTCTTCCCACTGGAAGTCAGTTATGTTATTGGAAAGGAGTCTCCCACCATCTGTGTCTAAAACCTGTCAGACATGGCCAGACGCTTCTTCCTGCAATAAAACCATGGATCTTGCCATGAGATGGCTGGCTTGGTTCCTCTCCCACGCAGACCTTCTACAGACAGATGGACAAATGGGAGAGAGCAGGGTGTCAGATTCGGATGTAAAGCGAAGTGCTGAGTACGTGAAAGGAAAAACATCAATTAAGCAGAAATCAGCCTGCACCTAACACACACTCCATCCTGGTCCTCAGGGATTGAGGAGTGTAACACAACAATCTTCCCATCAATATGCCAAAAAAAATCAATTATCTGTATGCACCCTTATTCTCTTGGCTCACATACACCAGAACTGATAGTTCAGTGGCACAGTTTGTGGTTTGGTGAGGGGTCCTAACAAATGGGGAATAATGAGCTTTCCCTAAGGTGAATGCTGAATGGTATTTGACTCATCTCTGGCAAAACTCCTAAAAACAAAAATAAAAAATCAATGAAAGGAAGTATAATCATGTGATTATTGCATCAGAAAAAGCCTAGGTTGCCTAGGCTTTTCAGTTCAAAAAGAAAACGTGGATAAAAGTCACTATTTCCAAACATTTGAAAGAATTTTTAAATCGAGCACGATTTTGCTCTGTGTTACCCCAGGAGAAAGAATTAAAAGCAGCCAAAAAATAAATAGCACTAAAAATTATTGAGACGTGTAAACATTGAGCTCACAGCGTTGAGCTAAAACTTATGTTGTAATGATATATACATACTTTTAAATCTCTAATCCCAAATGTCATTACCCCTGATTTAATATATGTGCATGTATTAACATGGTCTTGTGATTCTCATTGATTGACTTTTCAAGAAAATATGAAGACAGTTAGAGTAATATATAACTTTGGGAAAATATATAACTTTCCAAGTCCAAACGGGAGAGAGTTCGGGCCCTGGATATCAAGCAGTAGAAGAGAGACTTCCTTAATGGTAATGGTGTGACACACGAGTTCAATGAATTAGTCCAATAACTATTTCAGAGTCATTCTATTAAGGGAATAGACGCAGTGCCTGGATGTTAAAAGCAAAACAGCCACCCAAAACGATCCATGTGGAGTGAGAGAAACAATTTGGACTCTGTAGAACGGTCAGGAGAATCTTGGCCTTCTTCTAGCATTGTGGGATGAACTATCAGCATGAAAACTTTCCATATTGGTTGGTGCTTCCTAGATTAAAAGCTTTTTATTTTTTACTCCTCACTTTATTTTGTGACACATATGATAAATGCTTTACATTCCCATATTTCAGATCAGTAGCTGTTGATACTGACAGTAGAGAAATAACTAAATCATCTCAGGTTTTCCGTATACCGTGGGACTTTCCAGATTTTGTTAATCTGTTATTACTTCTGTACAGCATAAACTTTATGAATGCTTGTTAAATGGATTCATGAATGGGGAGATCCTATCTCAGTCCAGCCCTGAATCTTCTTTCTGCCTTCCTCTGTCATACTCAGAAGCAAAACAAAACTCCTGTCAATCCCACAAAACGATCTTTTGATAAATCATATGCTCCTTGAAGGCATGTTGAATTTCTTATGTTATTTGGAACCAATAACCCTCCAGACACCTCACTCTAGCACTTACACAATAAAGACAATTAGTAGCTATTCTATGCTTAATTACTTAACCCCTCAATATTATATACCAATAATTTAATTTAAAGCAGGGATTCTCACCTTTGGCCATACTGACATTTGAGGCTTGAAGTTTCTTTGTCGTGGGCAGCTACATTTGCTTTTTCTTACTTACACAGCTGACATTTGGTTGCTATAAATATCCCAGTCCATAAATATACAAAGATTTACCACAAGTCTAAAGTTTTGCCAAACTATTAGAAAAACTGAGTATCTTTGATTTTGCTTTCATTATGATACCACATATGCTAAAAATATTGGAGTGGTGTTAGAAGTTTATTAAACACACATTAAATAAACATGTGTATGCTGAAAAACTGGTATTTCAGATATACAAGTGCTAAATAAAGACAAAACCTTCTGCTTTTGAGGCATTCTGCAGCATACAAATGTATCTTATTTCTCTCATCTCATTGAATCTTTACTGTTATCCTGTTGGGCAGGTGTTGCTATTTCAGAGATGATGGAATGGAAGCCAAGAGCAGTTAAACATCATGTCCAAATTCACAGATAGTAAGAGATGAAACCAGGCCCTAAACTGAACTATTTTTTACTTAAAACTTTATGTTCTTTCTCCTCTAGGAAATGTGTTTATTTGAATCACAGTAATTCAATTTAAAAACAATTGATGGATACAGCAAATACTGAACTAGGAAGCATCTTAAAGTAGATTTTTACAGCCTTGGCTCAAATGCCAACAGCATTACTGCTTTGCAAATTTAAGGATATGCTCTCTCTTAATCACTGGTATTCCTTTTGCTTCCTTTAAAATTTGTAAGGCTTTCATTGTGTTGAGTTAAGAAAAAGAAAAAGAAAAGCAGTGAGGTATGGAAGTACCAAGTCGAAACTGAATAATAAATGACATTGTAGGAATACCAAATTCCTCTCTTACAATTCCTTCAGCCCAAGTTTAGAAAGTGCTGCAGTTATTTTAAAAGTTTGGAGTCTCAATTAGTCAACTAATTTATGAAAAGATGCACCTTAAAGGAATTCAACCAATTTCTACTATTTTAATACCACTAGAACTTAATAGGCTTCCCAGGATGATAACATTAAAAGTCTCCATTTATTGCTGTCTGTCATTCTTGCTGTAGTGAGTAAAGAAGAAGCACAACCTTGATAAAGTTGTTGATCTCTGATGATCTATTATTTTTTAACAAGTCTTCATACTTTGTAATATCAGAGCATCTCCCTTACTTCTTCACACATCCAGCCCTTAAAGCTCAGTGACCACAACATACCATCTGCTCCAATAAAACACAGTGCCTTTTATACTTGGGAGGTGGAAGAATTGACTCCTTCAAGACACTCCAGCGTCTGACATGGAGCCTCCCATGATACCTCTGATCTTCATTCTAAGGACGGGTGGAAACTATTGCACAAGGGCTGAGAGAGTAGAAAGGAAGTGTAGCAGTTAGATATCACAAAATCCATATCTTGTTTGGGTGGTGTCTTAGTCTACTTTCTGCTGTTATAATGGAATACTACAGACTGGGGAATGTATTAAAAAGAGGTTGTTTGGCTTATGATTCTGGAGTCTGGGAAGTCCAAGAGCATAGTGTCAGCATCTGGCAAGGGTTATCTCAAAACAGAAGGCAAAAGGTGGAAGTGAACACACAAGACAGGGAGAAAAAAATGAACTGAACTCATCAGGATCTCACTTCCTCAATAACCACCTGCTCCTGCAATAATGGTATTAATCCATTTATGATGACACAGCCCTCATGATCTAATCACTTCTTTTTAATTTTTTTTAATTTTTAAAATTTATTTGATATATTTATTTTTGAGACAGGGTCTCACCCTGTTGCCCAGGCTGGAATGCAGAGGCATGATCACAGCTCACTGCAGCCTTGACCCCCTGGACTCAAGCAATCCTCCTGCCTTGGCCTCTCAACTAGCTGGGACTACAGGCACACACCATCACACCTGGTTGATTTTTTTTTTAAAGACAGGGTCTTGCTATGTTGCTCAGGCTGGTCTCAAACTCCTGGGCTCAAGTAATCCTCCCATCTCAGCCTCCCAATATATTGGGATTATAGGTACAAGCCACTAAGCATGGCTCTAATAACCTCTTAAAGTCAACCTATTAGTAACATAATCATGGAAGTGACATTGCATTATGATCACAGGTTTTATTCACACTCAAAGAGAGGAGACAGTAAGAGGTCATATCAGGGGAAAATCTTCGGATCCTGTTTTCATGGACCTCAAGACAGATTTTAACAGGCAAAGCAATTAATGTGCGTGTGTATATATATGTATATATATGTATCTGTGTGTATACACACATATGTGTATATTTGATATATATGTATTCATTCATATATATATAGTCTACCAATTCACTCACTAGGAGAAACAACACCAAAATACATAATATTGACTAAGAAATTGACTTGGAGATGAAACTCACATTGGTAATAGTTTTTAACAGCATGTGAATCAGATGCCTGAATTAAGTGCACAAATGCACTACATTTTCCCAGAAAGGAATGAATACTCCACACCGGCACACTAAAGATGGTCAAATTTTTTCAAAGTGCCTTAGACTCCAATGATATGTTTATAAATCAACACGGAACAACTGACCCATTTCACCCAACAATAACAATAGCCAGAAGACTAAAAAATGAAGTAAAAGCAAAGGGTCTGATTAACAATGAATGCTGTTAAGCATAAAAATTAATAACAGGAGTAAAAGCAAAAATCACAGAGTTTCAAGGGGTTGGCCCACAATCCAATATATGGTATGCCTGTATTTTAAAGTCAGATCAATTTCATTCCACAATTGTATTTTTCTTTCTGCTGTGCAACGCCATCTCCTTAAATGCTTTCACATCCTCTCTAATTATATAAGAACGTGTAGGTATTATTCTGTGATCCTTATTTTATAAGAAGACTCAGGTTAACAAAATTAAAATCATGCCTAATGCCACTTACAACTGGCATAGGAGAACTGGAACACAGATCTACCTGACAATGAAGTCCATCTATTCTCTGTTCAATGCCACTGCCATACTCAAAATCAAGAACATTTTATGTAAAACAACAGATAATCAAAACATGAACCTTGCACCACTTTTTGTACAATATGGTAGAATCCTAGAATCTCAAAGCTGGAGAGTTTTATTATTTCCCCACTAACTCAGCCCTCTACTCAATTCAATAACCGATTAAGAAAACACATTAGCTATTGCTAATTTACTTGAGTGTCTAACCTGGTTGTGGTTACATAGAAGAAAGATCTTATTTCTGAAGTATGCTGAATTATAATATGTGGGAAAACTGTTGTGTTGAATGCAACTTAATTTCAAAAGGTTTAGCAAAAGTGGTACATACACTCACACCAACACACACAGACACACACACACACACACACACACACAGAGACAGGGGAAACAGAGAAAATATTAGTTGTTGAATATCAGTGTTGCGCATCCCAATGTTCATGGTGGTTGTTTTAATTTTGTTAGTATATCACATATTTTCCTAATAGCTCTTTGAGGAAGAACGCTCCAGATATCTTCAATATTTTCACCGAATGTTTTAAAGAGAAGCAAATCCCAAAGAACGAGAGATAGTTTATTAATGTCAGCATGGGTATTTTGTTGTGGCTTATTTTAAATAAAAGGAGGAGATAGTTTATGTTTCAACCTAATAAGTTATGAGACGTTTCCTGAAACAATATTTATAAAGTCATTTTCTTTTCCAAATGGGAAGACACCCAAAATAAAAAATATTTTGAAAAATATTTTGAAAAGTAATGAATGAAATTATGATGTTTTATAACTTTTTCAGAAGGTACTAACATGTTTTTAGTTTAAAAAGCTGATCCCTAAATAACATGGTATGGTCCGAAATGATGTTTCTTTTGTAACCATTCCATTACCTTCTCACTGAAATTTTTATTTTTGCAAATTTTGCCAAAAGAGTATTATGCAGAACCACTTATTTCATATAAATATTTCCACAGTCTCATTGTAATTTGCAGATAATCTATACAATCATTCAGTGTCTATATACGTTTTATGTTTGATAGTATCACATATTTTACATTTTTATACTGCACTTATGATAAATTTTTCTTTTCTAATATGAGAAGAAATCCAGTCTAATAAAAATGAGACAGAAATAATGGAAGTTAATGAAATCACTTAATGCAGAAGAGGTCAATCGATCATGCTCAGAGCTTCATCTGAAAGGTCACAATTGTACCTGAAGCTATAATTACCAACTCTATCAATCATCTAATTATTCCTAGAGGAAGTTGCAATTAAAGTATCAAAGATGTTGCAAAACACTTAAAATGTTAAATTTTTATAGTAATTTTCCAGCACACAAGAAAAAGCCACATTTTTAGTACATGCATGGTGGCATGTACATTTTGCACCAGCAATGGTTGCAATTGTATCACTTCTTCCTAGCAAACAGCTGCGTCATTCTTCACAAGATTTAATCACCAACCCAAGTGCCTTAATCATCCGAAATATTTTTGGACCAGTAAACTGAGTATTTCTACACCTGGTATCTTTTTTATTTTTGCCTGATCAATAGGCTGTGAAGCTGCAGTTCATAAGTTTGTTGCAGATAATATCAAGTTTTCAGTGGTAAAGATGTCTGCAGATTTTCAAAAACGTAAATATAAAACTCCAAGTAGAAAATGGACTATGGATCAGCCATCTGTATAACTAGCTATAAACCAGTATTTCACTTAATTAGTTAGCCTCAATTTCCTCATCAATAAGCATGGCTATGAGCATTTGTAATTTTTAAGTGTTTACAAGAATGTGCTTACGTCTTCTGTACATTTCATATTGAAAAAAATTTTTTCAAAATGTACTTTTTAAAAATCTTATATTCATGTTTTCATTTTTGATTAGTGATTGTCCCTTCCTGGTGCTTAGAATTTAGTCCTATATAACAATTTCAACATATTTTCATGATGAATTTATTTCAATACTTAGAATGTCACATTTTGAACAATTTTTCTATGACCTAAATACCATCTATGAGTAAAATTTTCTCTTTTTTTGAGGCAGAGTCTTCTTCTGTCACCCAGGCTGGAGTGCAGTGGTGTGATCTCAGCTCAATGCAACCTCTGACTCCCGGGTTAAAGTGATTCTCATGCCTCAGCCCGCCGAGTAGCTGCGATTACAGGTGGGTGCCACCATGTCTGGCTAATTTTTGTAATTTTAGTAGACACAGAGTTTCACCATGTTGGCCAGGCTGGTCTCAAACTCCTGACCTCAAGTGATTCTCTTGCCTCAGCCTCCCAAAGTGCTGAGATTACAGGCATGAGCCACCATGCCGAGTCCATGAGTAAACTTCTTTTGGAAGAGATACCAGCATTGCATATGTTAAAATATCTTCCTGTTGCCTTGACATACATATGACACTCTAGCTGGATATAGAATTCCTTAGTCATGCACTATTTCTGCTGAGCTCTAGGTAAGAAGCAGAGTTACCTCATGGTAAGAATGCACCCTCTGGCATCAGAACAACCTGTTTCATATGGCATCTCAGGTTTGTCTCTTCCAATAATAGCTTCATAGAGCCAAGTTCCCATTCAGATATTGAGGCCGTGAAGTTGATATTTTCTAAAGCATTCTTGCATTTCAGAATGTTGCCATATTTTCTTGGGAGCATGAATCCTGTGTTTAGGAGTCTGCATTTTGTGTTTGTGTTTGTGTTGGCTCATTTTTTCTGTGCATTTGGTTTCACATTAAAAGAACCCTTCCTTGCATGTGGACCTAAGATACATACCTCTGAGTACAGTCATTGATATATGTTTTGGAACCAGCTGAATAAAATCTTCATGTAATATTGCTCCACTGGACTGAGCAGGGAGATCTTTTTTCTCCCTGCCTTATATTCAAAGAAGAGAAACAGAGGGCACAGTCTCAGGAAGACTATATCCTATATTCATCTCTTTTTAAAGAAAAGAATATACTCCAACGCTCCTCATAGAAGATTTCACATCCAACCTTCCTTGAGTCTCTACTGAAGTTTATCTCTGTCTGAAGTTTCTTCATATAACAAATGTGGTCTAGGAACTACCATTCCACATGACACCAGGCAGGGTAGTGCATTGTGAGCTAAGCTTCAGGAAATAAAAAAAAAATTCACATTGAACAGGGGGATGCCACCCTCCTTTACTGACGACAGAGTGAAAAACATAGCTATTTGCATCTTGATTTGTGTTGCTTTCACTTCTCTAGGGAAGGCAAGGCTTTGGGCTTCCCCTAAAACCTTTTCCTGTCTCTCTTGTGATCAGTTTGTGATAACTTATTACAGCAACCCTAGGGAGGGAATACAGATGCCTTTACCCTTTTGCCTTTATTGTTCTCTCTTTCTAGACAATTGACTCAGAGAGAGTTCAAGAATCAGTTAAAACATTACTTCTGCTGCAACCACATTTAGCCCCATTGTCAAGGCTTCTCCTTCCTATGTGCTGCTGCAGTTCCTGTCACATAGTCTTATGATTCTTTTTTTAACATGGTTGTCACTTTTATCAAAGCATGCAGCCTGTATTCTGGCCCCGTAGAGCTCTTCCTTCCTCATTAAAAAGTGTTTGCAGTCACGTAGAACAGCTGCAATGCTCCTGCACTGCAAAACGGTGTAACCACTTGGGAAGGCAGTTTGTCAGTTTCTTATAAAGTGAAATATATATTTGCCATACAACCTAACAATCCCACTCCTACAGGATTACCCAAGCAAAATGAAAATCTGCACTCCCACAAAAACATGTACACAAATATGGATACCAGCATTAACCACAATTGCCAAAAACTGGAAACAAGCCAAACTTCCATCAACTGGTGAGTGGATAAGAAAACCATGTCATCTCCATACAATAATAAACCACTCAGCAATAAAAAGAAACAAAAACATAAATACACACAAAAATATAAACTGCAAATGCACTAAGCTTAGTGAGAGAAATAAAACACTAAAAAATGTATACTATCTAAATTCCATTTATATAAAATTCTGGTAATGAAGAAATCAAACAGGCAAAAATCACAGAGGTAAGAAATGATGAAAGTCAATATTCTTTTTTTGTTTGTTTTTTGTTTTGTTTTTGAGACAGAGTCTCACTGTGTTGCCCAGGCTGGAGTGCAGTGGCTCGACGTTGGCTCACTGCAACCTCCGCCTCCCAGGTTCAAGCTATTCTCGTGCCTCAGTCTCCTGAGTAGCTGCAATTACAGGCGCCTGCCACCACGCCTGGCCAATTTTTTTCTTTTTGTATTTTTAGTAGAGACGGGGTTTCACCATGTTGGCCAGGTTGGTCTCGAACTCCTGACCTCAGGTGATCCACCTGCCTCAGCCTCCCAGAGTGCTGGGATTACATGTATGAGCCACCGCGCCCGGCTGAGAGTCAATATTCTTCACAGCAAAGTGAAAACATGAGATCCAACTCTGAGTTCACCCTGTTGCCAGATGGATAGCACCAGCACACTCACATTGAAGGTATTACCAGAGCAAGGGATGTAGTTCTGATTAAAAAAAGGAAAAAATAAATCACAGATGTAGTTTCCTGGGACTGGCGATTGGGGATGGAGATTGGCTGCAAAGAGGATTTGAGTACACAAATACTTTAGGGAATAAAGACCGCTTAACATCTTAACTGTGGTGGTCTTGAAATGATTACAGGCAATTGCCAAAATCACTGCACAACACACTTAAAATGGGTGAATCTTATTGCAAATGAATTTGACTTCAACATAGCTGGAAGAGAAAAACCAAAAGAAAAAGTATCCAGGAAGCATTTTCTTCCTTCAAAATCATCTTATTCTCTAATAGTTTAAAGTTACTATGATAAGCCTATTTTCTGCCTGATAAACATCAGATTGTTTTTTATCTTTTCAAACTTTTATTTTAGGTTCAGGAGTACATGTGAAGGTTTGTTACATAACTGAACTCATGTCATGGGGGTTTAATGTACAGATTATTATCACATCACCCAGGTATACGCAATAGTTATCTTTTCTGGTCCTCTCCATCCTCCCACCCTCCACCTTCAAGTAGATACCACTGTCTGTTGTTCCCTTCTTTTTGTTCATGAGTTCTCATCACTTAGCTCCCACTTATAAGTGAGAACATGAGGTATTTGGTTTTCTGTTCCTGTATTAGTTTGCTAAGGATTATGGCCTCCATCTCCATCCATGTTTCTGCCAAAAAAAAAAAAAAAAAAAAAGATCTTGTTCTTTTTTATGGCTGCATAATATTTCATCATGTAGCCTATTTTTATTAATAAGTTGTATGCTAGCTGATAGATAATTTTAAAAGAGGCTTCTTGTATCAGTCTGTTTTCACACTGCTATGAAAAAATACCTGAGACTGGGTAATTTATAAAGGAAAGAGGTTTAATTGGTTCACAGTTCTGCATAGCTGGGAAGGCCTCAGGAAGCTTGCAATCATTGCAGAAGATGAACAGGCATGTCTTACATGGCAGCAGATGAGATAGAGAATGCATGCATAGGAGGAACTGTCAAACACTTATAAAACCATCAGACCGTATGAGAACCCCCTCACTATCATGAGAACAGCATGGGGAAAACCACTCCCATGATTAAATTACCTCCTACCAGGTCCCACCCTTGACACATGGGGATTATGGGGATTACAATTCAGGATGAGATTTGGGTGGAGACACACAGCATAGCCATATCACTTCTGGAAATGCTTTTCTTTCATTTATATAAGGTTTCCTAATAGTGTACACCCCAACAACCTGGAGAATCCACTTAGGATAATTTTAGAAGCACATGAGTATCTTAGGCATGCTTTGAGCTATGCCATAAGAAGGCAGAATATTCCTATGAACCTAGGGGGAGTTTTGGATTCCTGAGAGGGACTTGTAGTACAAGATTTGATGTTGCAACTGATACTGTAATTACAAAGAGAGGGATCAATTAAGGAGATAAATTCCAAAGCAAAGAATAAACCCAAGTGGGAAAGCTATAAAGTCCTCAAGATTAACACTAAATTGACCATCACAGGAGCTCACAACCTGTTTCAACTTAGACTCAAGAAAGAAGTTAGTACGGTGTGGAGATAAACCAATGCATCCACACTTCCAAGGAAAGATATCACTTCCAGCATTGATAGATAATAACATGCATTTAACTTCCTGAATGATAATCCCTGATTCTACTCTCATATCCCCACACACCCAGCCCCTGTTCCCAGCCTGCAAACACCAAGGTCCCTCCTGCTGGATTACCTGTTGCAGCTGGACTAAACTCACTCCCATTCCTTCATGGGGCCAGATGGATGCTGTCTTGACCTTGCCTTCAATTGTCCTCGGAAGAAGAAAACTAGCCCAGAGCCAAATCAAACCAATCCGGAGCTACAGCAGTCTGATAGTCCGGAGAAAAAAATGAAACAAACTGCAACCAGACAGCCATGTAACATAGGCTATGCCCTCTGACACTCGGAATCACATCCTCTGTGATGATGTTGTGTCTAATCTGAGGCAGAAAGCATTTCGTCTCAACATCAACTATGATGTCAGCTGTGGGTTTTTAATAAATGCCTTAAAGCAGGTTGAGAAAATTAAAAATAATTATAGAGGGAAGGAAGGAAGGAAATAATCAAAAGAGAAAGAAAGAAGGAAGAAGAAAGAAAAAGAAAGAAAGAAAGAAAGAGAAAGAAGGAAAGAAAGAGAAAGAAAGAAAAAGAAAAAAAGAAAGAAAGAAAGAAGAGAGAAAGAGAGAGGGGGGAGGGAGGGAGGAAGGAAGGAAGGAAGGAAGGGAGGAGAAAGACTATCCAAAGATAACTTCTGCTGATACTTTAGTCTGTTATATACTCCAGTAATTTTTCACTGTCTATGTATATAGTGACGTATTCTATACATCCCAAGTGTACAAACTTGAGAAAGTTTTTGGTTTTTAAACTTTTATTATAGGTTCAGGGGGTACCTGTGCACGTTTGTTATATAGGTAATTTGCATGTCATGAGGGTTTGGTGTACAAATTATTTTATCACCCAGGTAGTAAGCGTAGTACCCAATAGGCAGTTTTTTTATTCTCTCCCTCCTCCCACCCTCGACCCTCAAGTAGTCCCCTGTGTCTGTTGTTCCCTTCTTTGTGTCCACGTGTACTCAATTTCTAGCTCCCACAGATAAGTGAGAACAATGCGGTATTTGGTTTTCTGATCCTGCATTACTTTCGAAAACATTTTAAATCACGTCATGACTTGGTTTTCACATCTGTTAGATGGAAATGGTATTAGGACTTGCTGTACCATTAACAAGGGTAGGAAAGGTTTATGGCCATGCCCTCTTGAATGTTGTTTCTGCGTCTATGCTTAGATTTGGGAGATCTCAGGCAGCTGGAACACAGGAGAGAATTTTTCCATTGTAAAGTAGGACAGAAAGTATGGATGAATGAACCATAACGTCAAATGCCTCCTCATAAATAATAGTTTAGGGCATCTGATGCCAGTCAAGGCTGACAGAAAAAATTAAGTAAATGTAAAAGTGGAGTTCATTTCAAATCCTGAGGGATTGTAAGATGAAAGGCAACACACTAATCTCCATTCTTTTGAAACCAGACTCAAACAACCTTCTGTAAAACGAAAATAATTAAGCCAGTAGAAACATGTTTTTCTCCGCTCCAAAAACAGGCCTCCCATTCCCACTGGGTAGTAAACCTGGTCACATTTCAGCCACCTGACACACAGCTTCAAACGGGAAAGAAAGAAAAATCATCTGCCGTTCTAGGCACTAAGGAGGGGAGCTTTCTTCTGACTGAAAAGATAACACCTGTCTTCACCAAGTTTTAATCAAGTTGCAGAAATAGCATGGCAGGCTCCTAAGATGTTCAAAGGAAATGAAGAAGAAAGCATACACAATTGTCTATTAGGTTGGTGCAAAAGTAATGGCAAAAGCTGCAATTACTTTTGCACCAACCTAATAGTTAGAGGTCAGAATCTCTTTTTAGAAAGCCATCAGCAGGTCTATCTTCAAGTATTTATCCTCTAACTGGAATTAGATCAGCTTGAAAGAGTTCTGCATCCTCAAGGCCGTGTGATTGAGTCCAGGCATGTCCAAAACCTGACTGTCATTCTGCAAAAGTAGGCAGGTGTCTGTCAGTGGACAAGAGTGAACTCTAACCGTCATGTTTAACACTGTCCCACACACTCTGAGGAGGCTCTCCTGGGAACCTGTGGCAGTGCAGAATGACAAACACACTGAGATGAAAACCTTTCAGAAGCATGGGACAAGGCAGATTGGAGTCAGTTTGTCAGAGGCACAAAGATACAAGCAATAAGCAAAGAAATGGCTAATAAATAGGTTTCTAAGAAATATACAGCTTCTTTTTATAATTTCAACTTTTATTTTAGATTCAGGGAGGGTACATGTGCAGGTTTGTTGCGTGAGTATATTGCATGACACTAATGTTTGGAGTACAATTAATCCCGTTACCAAGGTAGTGAGCATAGTACCCAATAGGTGGTTTTTCAGCCCTCACCCTTCTCCCTCTGTCCCATTTCTTGCAGTCCCTGGTGTCTAATATTCCCATCTTTGTTTCCATGTGTACTCAATGATTAGCTCCCACTTATAAATGAGAATGTGCAGTGTTTGGTTTTCTGTTCCTGCACTAATTCACTTAGGATAACGACCTCCAGCTGCATCCATGTTGATGCAAATGACATGATCTCTTTCTTTTTTATGGCTGTGTAGTATTCCATGGTAATATGCAACCATTTTTAATAGTGAAAGGAAATTATATCAAAGCAATGACTTGTTGTTTTGTCCTATCTGACAAAAACAAATGAAAAGAGACTAACAATCTGTTTTGGTCAGGAGTTAGAGAAATGGTGATTCGAGCACCAGTTTAAATTATTTTTAATGAAAACTTGACATTATCTGTTAAACTTTGATAAGTAAACCTGTGAACCAGCGGTCTAGCCTCTAAGACTTGTTCTGTAAGATCAGAAGAATAGTTTTATGCCATAACATATGGATGAGAAAAGGTCTTAATATGTGCAACATGCTTGACACATTATGGAAGCCCAATAAATATCTATCCCATATCCCTTTTACGCCTTTCTCTTAATCTATATGATGCTTAGCTATCCTTAGAGTCAGGTTTAGATGTATGACATCCAAGGAGGAGTGTCCCTCAAATACCTCAGGGTCAAGGGAGGCCATGAACAAGTATTGCATATTTATAGCCTCTTATTTCCTTTGTTGGGTGTCTTATAAAAGCTCATATCTTGGAGTATGGACCAGATTATCAAATGCGTGGCATTTTATGGCATGCATTTTGTGGTTTTTGTCCCCATATCTAACATTCCTAAACTTATTTTCCTGTTTTATCTTTTGTACTTATTTAATATCTATTGCTAGAGTTGCCCCAAAATTATCCACTGAGAAAAGGAGTCTGTATATTACTTAAGTCTCAAAAACACTGACATTAGAAATTTATTGATGAGATACCTATAAGTATCTTTGATACCTTTGTTTTTTAACTAATCTAAACTAGTAGAGATGTTAAGACTTGAACCTCTATATTTTAAAGTTAGCATTTTTAAACCATCGTTTTAAAAGGTACAATTAATTTATCCAACTTTGTTATGGTTTAGACACCTCCATAATAAAAGAAAAAAATTCACAATTTTGACGTCTTCTATATCCTATGAAAAATGGTGACTTACTGACCTTTTCAAACAGCTATATTTTGATTGCACTAACATATTTCAAAGAGGCAGTTTGCAGCAAACAGCAGATTCCCTGTAATATCCGACCTCCAAGAAGTTTTTTTTTTTTAATGTCTTAATCTCAGGTTTGCAATAAATGAAAGGTCTCAGCCACAATGCAACAGGCTACTGGAAAGGTCAGGAAAGCACATTATCATATCTCAAAAGCTAAGTGCTTGGAGCATTTCCGTTATCATTTTAAGAAAACACAACATCACATTGATGATTCCAAACTGCCAAACTTATGGCTGAAAATGTAGAAACATCGACCTGAATTTACTTGTTTAAATAAATGTCTTTCTTCTGCAGGAAGTTCCATGGTCTGAACCCAAGAGCACACAACCAATCTGCAAAGGGCACAGTTGAGAAATCACAGATTACAGTTAGGCACAGCTTTGGGGCACAGTCCTTCCTCAAGACTCTGTTACTCAGGGACATCATCACAGGTGTCACAAGTGCCTGGCACATGGTGGGAGAAAGTCACCTGGGCAGACGCATTGTATATCACTCTGGGAACCATGTAAAATAAAAGAACCTAACATAGCCTGTATTGGTTTCCTGGGTTTGCTGAAAAAAAGTAGGGGACTTATAACAAAAGAGATGGATTTTCTCCCAATTCTGGCGTCCAGAAGTCTGAAATGAAGGTGTCGGCAGGGCCACACTCCCTCCAGGGGTTCCAGGGGAGGACCCTTCTTGCCTCTCCCAGCTCCTGATGGCTCCAGGAATCCCTGAGCTTGTGGCTGCATCACTCCAGTGTCTGCCTCCATCTCCATGGAGATGGCCTTCTCCTCTGCGTCTGTGTCTCCTCTTCTGTCTCTTATAAGAATAATTTTCACTGGATTTATGACCTACATGAATAATTCAGGATGATCTCATCTCAAGATCCTTCCCTTAGCTACATCTGCAAACATGTTGTTTTCAAATAAGATCCCATTCACTGGTTCTGGGGATGAGGACATGCACAGTTCCTTTGGGAGCCACAGTTCAATCCATTAAAGTTGTGTCCACTTCCTTCTTGTGGCTCTAGGGGAGGATCCTTCCTGCCTCTCCCAGCTCCTGGTGGTTCCAGGCATCCCTGGGCTTGTAGCTGTAACACTCCAGTCTCTGTCTCTGTCTCCACCTGGCCTTCTCCTCTGTGTCTGCATATCCTCTTCTGTCTTTGAGAAGGACACTTCTTGCATTTAGGGCTTTCCTTCCTCCAAGATAATCTCATCTCGAGAGCCTTAACTAATTATATCTGCAAAGACTCTATTTCCAAATAAGGTCCCATTCACAGATTCTGCGGTTTAGATGTGAACCCATCTTTTGGAGGTCACCATTCAATCTCTTACGATTGTATCCAGTTCTCTCTGGAGGCTCTAGGGAGGAATCCTTCCTGCCTCTCCCAGCTCCTGGTGGCTCCAGGCATCCCTGGGCTTGTGGAGGCATCATTTCAGTCTCTGTCTGTCTCCACGTGGCCTTCTCCTCTGTGTCTGTGTCTCCTTTTCTGTCTCTTAGAAGGATACCTGTCATTGCATTTAGGGCCCTTCCTCTTCCAGGATGATCTCATCTTGAGATCCTTATCTTAATTATATCTGCAAAGACCCTTTTTCCAAATATAAGGCCCTGTTCCCAAGTTCCAAGATGTGGATATATTCTGGGGAGCCATCGTTCAGCCAACTACATGGACCAAGATCAAGGCCACCTGGGCACAGTGGCACATGCCTGTAATCCCAACAACTTGGAAGGCTGAGGTGGGAGAATCACTTGAGTCCAGGAGTTTGAGGCCAGCCTGGATAACACAGTGAGATACCATCTCTCCAAAAATTTAGCCAGGCATGGTCACACATGCCTGTGGTCCCAGCTACCTGGAAGGCTGAGGTGGGAGGATTGCTTGAGCCCAGGAGATAGAGGCTGCAGTGAGCTATGATCATACCACTGCATTCCAGCCTGGGTGATAAAGCGAGACCCTGTGTCCAAAAAAAAAAAAAAGAAAAAGAAAAAGAAAAACAAACAAACAAAAAAATCAAAGCCAAATTACTAGAACTTTCTCTCCCCTTAACCTCCCCTGTGAGCATGAGCTTGGTTTCACCATGGCCACATGGCCATATTATCTATCCATCTATTATATATTCTATCCATTCATCTATCCAAGCCTCATTTTCCTCTATAAAATAGGAGGCTTGGGCCAACCAATGACAATGGCTCTTTCTAGCTCCAGGTTTAGTTTTTTTCTGTTTCCACATTGCCTTCACAGAATCTTTATAACTAGAATTGCCATATAAGCAATGGTCATTGGCAGTGATTTATTATACACTTAACTCAGTGATAGATGCTCGTATATACCACACTTGTTCAGATGTGCAACTGTAGAAGTCTGAACATTCATCAACACAGATGCATCATCATTTAAAACAAACACCAAATTTCTGGAAAGATAAATTAATCAACAACAAATGTCAAATTAGAAGTCTACTTACTCATTGACTTTAGGTATGAGACTCTTGTTTCAGCTTACCCATCTGTGCAATGAAACCAACTCTCCTATGTTCATTATAGGAATGTTCTGAGGAACAAGGCAGAATTTCTTTGCAAAACAATATATTGTCTTTACATATTTATACTGTCTACATGTGTACGTATATACATCTTCACATTGGTTTTGGTGAATTTTATCTGTTTACTTGACTGGACTAGGTGGTGTCGAGATGAAACATTATTTCTGGGTGTGTCTGTGAGAGTGTTTCCAGATGTGATACGCATCTGAATTTGTGAGCTCAGCAAAGCTGACTGTCCTCCCCAAAGTGAGCAGGCATTATTAAATCCACCGAGTGCCTGAATAGAACAAAAAGGTAGAGAAGAAAGAGAAACTTGCCCCCTTTCTTTCTGGTCTCACTGTTGGAGCTGGGACAGTTCATCTTATCTCTGGGTCTTCAGCTTCCAGACAAACATCATGGGACTACTCAGCCTTCATAATCTCTTGAGCTCATTCCTCATAATATCCCTCGACAGATAGATAGACAGACACATGGTTAAGAAATAGATAGATAACTAGATAGATGATAGATGATAGATAGATAGATAGATAGACAGAGAGATGATAGAGACATAGATGGATATAACAGAGATAGAGATATTCCTTGATGTATAAAGAAGATATCTATCCATCTATCATCCTCTCACCCTGTCTATCATCTAATATCTATCACCCGTGTGTCATCTATCAATCTATCTATTATCGATTATCTAACCGTTATCTATGTATCTATCATCTATCTATTATGCATCCATTTATTATCTATTGTCTATTATCTATCTATCTATCCAGCCAACAACCATTTTTTATCCATATCCATCCAGCCAACAACCATATCTATCCAGCCAACAACCCATTTTTTACCTGTTTAACATCTATCATCTATCTATCTATCATCTATTATCTCCTAGGCATGGACACATCTCCTAGTTACATGAGCCTTGATATATCTACTTAATGCTATAGATATTGTCAGTTATGATGACAGTGATGAGGACGATGATGGAATTGGAGTGAAGAAATTAAACCTCAGCCATGAGTATGGTTTTCAAAGAATATTATTTATCTATTTATTATATATTATATCCATTCATCTATTGAATTTATTCATCATCTATCTATTTGTCTATCACCTATCTATCTATCTATCTATCTATCCATCTCCTATTGGTTCTGTTTCTCTGAAAAACTCTGTCTAATGCAACATTCCTAATACTATCTTAACTTTGTGTAGACTTTTCCTTTTTTACTCATATGTGTAAGTGGTATTTTAACAGTAGATAATGCAAGGATTCAATGAGTCAGTAAATCAAGGAGTTTTGAGGGGAGTACAGAGAAGGGGAATGATTCTCTCATCATGAGTTCCACCAAGTCACAGACATCATCACTTGGCTGATTATAAATGAATGTCAAGATGCAGAGAAGTGATATGACCACTTCTGAGGTTGGCTGGAAATAGCTTGTTACTAATCAGGAAATGTCAAATTCTGTGAAAAAATTTGTTTCAATAAATTCAAGTGGGCTTCAGGTTTTATCCCTCATTATGCCATTCCCACTCATGTGCTTTTTCCCAGGCTTTTCTGAACAGGAGAGAAATCTCATTGAATATAGCACACATATGCGTGCTGCAGCCCAGATGGTTTGGGAGGCCTCTCCCATAATTATGGGTTGCAACAAAAACAAGAATAAGTATCGTGATGAGGATATGGAAAATGACTGAACAGTCAAGTATGAATGAATCAACAGTCACAAATCTGTGGCACCCTAAGTAATCTATCTATCTTTAGTATCATCAATCTACTATGTATCAATCTATCATCTATCTATAATTTATATATCTATATATTATCTGTCATCTATATATGGATAGATGGATAAGGGGTAAGTGACCCCTCCTCTTCCTGTCACTAAACCCCAAAATTATTTTGGGGTTCATATAATGTAGATATAATTTAACCAAAACATTGGCTTGTAAACCTAATAATAGAAGCCCACAACTTCTTATTAACCCAGAAAGTATGCAAGAACTGCTCATTCATGCTCCCATATTTAACAGTCTGACTCCTTCAACTTGTAAAAAAAAAAAAAATAGAAGTAATTCATTGGCCTTAGGAGTCAAAGGTATTGGTGCAACTGCAAATAAAAGTAATAAATATATTTTCCTCCTTTACATTAATTTTATGCTTACCAGCACAACTTTTAAGAAAACAGGGAGCCATGTCATCCTAGCAAGGTGGATTAATTACCTGAAGAACTTGGGGGAAAAAAAACTTCTTGATCCCAATCCATAAATATTGACTCATTGTTTTGGAAACCACACTCACGGTTGAGGTTTGATTTCTTCAGTTTAATTCCATCATCATCCTCATCACTGTCATCATAGCTGAGAATTTCTATAGCATTAAATAGATCTACCAAGGCTCATGTAACTAGGAGATGTGTCCATGCCTTAGCAGTCAGCTCTGGCAAAGTTTGAAGCCCTCAACAGAATCCCAACCAACCATCACTTAATAAAATCATTTCCTGTAAATGCTAATTTTTCTTTGCCATTGATTTTGTCTCTTTGTTTTATCTGTTCTTAAATTGAGAAGTGCTAACATTGAGTCTAACATCCCATGAACCTATGATTCTAAAGCTATAATATTTTGGGGGCATCCTCTTGCTGCTGTTCTATTGTCTGGGTACTCAGCAATCCCTGCCTTAGAAATGGCAGTATTGCTGCTGTTTTTCTACCTTTGCATTACTTTGATCCTTAACATGTTTAATAACTCAGCAACACCATTCTCTACCTTTACTTTCTCAAGTGGACATATTTCTCTCTCTCTCCCTCTATCCCTTTGTCCCTCCCTCCCTCTCTTCCTCCCACCCTCCCTTCATTCTTCTTTCTCTTTTTTTCTTTCTTTCCTCTCTCTCATTCTCGTTACCTTCTTCCCTCTGTCACTCCCTCTCCCCCTGCCCCTGTTCTCCTCTCTGCTCTCTCTCCCTCTCCTATCTTCCTCCCTCTTTCTTCCTCCCACCCTCCTATCTTCCCTCTTTCTTTCTCCCTCTCTTTCTGTTTCCACTCTCTCTTTCTTCCACCCATGTATATAGCCTTACTAATATAAATTATGTCCATCTCATACTCACAAAGCTTACAATGACAGCCTTCCTAAATTGAAGCCATGACCATCATAGAACTTCTCCTAAAATCCTTCTTCATGTGCCCAGGGTCACCCTGGCATAAACCTTCACTAGAAGCTAACCATGGACACCTTCAGGCTTTATTTTCCACTGTGTTTCCTGCACTGTATTCACTTTTTAACTCAACTTGGTGCTCAGACATATTTTCTTGTGTTATTCTCAGGCCTCTGCTGAAAACATTAGGCCAGATCATCTCTTCCTCATGCAAATACATATATTTGCAGCATTCAATTATCACATAAACATACATTGTGTTGCTCAGTTATTTAAGTAATGCTTCTGCTCATATTTTACTCCTTTTAATGGCAGATCAAAATCTTATTGTTCACTCCATAAGACATCAAAGAGTACTGAGGCTATAGTGAAACTCAACACATAATTTAGAAATCAAATTGAATGGCAATTAGGTATGAAAAATAATTTTTAAGGTGACCAACTCCCTTGTTTTTAAACACAAATTTTAAATCATCTGTTTTGTGCATGCTTTGTGACTCCACTGAAAACATTCCCATGGGAAATTAACTAAGCCTGTTTATTATGAAATTAGAGTCTTGGAAAACCTAAAGAGTTATATTTTTCATGCTACTAATGATCTATAATTAAAGTTCTCCCTATTTACATAAAAAATCCTTATAATTACAACAGTGTCTGCCTCATTATCTTATTATTCTCTTCCATTTCTTCTATGATAAATCATGTCTCAATATACTTACATACCTCTGATCACCAATTAAGCCTTCCCCAATTCTATGGAATTAACCCAGAACCTAAAATAATAGCCTACTAATGATAAAAACATAAAAGTTTTACATTAATTATAAAATACTGCTTTCTGTAACGATCCATTGAACAAGGAAGAAAATTTAAAATATCCTATGTGATTCCATCATGGCATTTAAATCTAGATTCAGAGTTCAATAGCATTTAAGGTAACCCATGAGAGAAGCAATATTCAAAGGGATACCTTATTTATTCAACATTTGTTGAACCCTAAGATGAGGGAGATATGACATCTCCTTAAATTACTAAAAGCAGCTAACAGGGCATTTGCTGACCTGCGCTAAGTGAATGAACCCTCTTGTTTGGGTAAGTATCCCAAGGAAAATCAGAAAGATTTTTGGGTGGATAATTGTTCCGGGATTATTCTGTAAAACTGCAGGGAAAAATGAAGACAGGATCATCTATAAAAAATAAAATGAGATAAATAAAATGTGTCTGTCAACACGCACATGCATGTTTATAGCAACACATTTACAATTTCAAAGATATGGAACCAACCTAAGTGCCCATTGACCAACAAGTGGATAAAGAAAATGTGGTATACATACACCATGGAATACTAAGCATCCATAAAAAAGAATGAAATCATGTAATTTTGATTGAGCAATTTGGATGGAGCCAGAGGCCATTATTCTAAGGGAGGTAACTCCAAAATGGAAAACCAAATATTATATGTTCTCACTTATAAATGAGAGGTAAGTGACAAGGATGGAGCCACCAACTAATCTAAGATTATTTGTAACTCAATATTTTGTGAAGCACTAGCTGACAATTTTGTTTTCCTGTCGTGAGAAAGATTTTCACCCAGACTCATGGTAGAATCGTTTCCATTGTCTCCCTGGAACTATTGTTGGGGATACCCATTAGATCAGGGAAACTGAGGAACGAAGATGCCTCAAGAAGGTGAAGTGGGCCAGGCACGGTGGCTCACACCTGTAATCCCAACACTTCGGGAGGCCGAGGTGGGCGGATCATTTGAGTTCAGGAGTTCGAGACCAGCCTGACCAACATGGTGAAACCCTGTCTCTACTAAAAATACAAAAATTAGCCAGACGTGGTGGCACATACCTGTGGTCCCAGATACTCAACAGGCTGAGGCAGGAGAATTGCTTGAACCTGGGAGGCAGAGATTGCAGTGAGCTGAGATCCTGCCACTGCACTCCAGCCTGGGCAACAGATTGAGACTCCACCTCAAAAAAAAAAAAAAAAGTGAAGTGGATTACAAGGTCAAAGGCTACATTGGGGCCAAGCAAGATGAGGATGGAGAATCATCGTCCTTTGACTTGGCCACCTTTAGGTCATTCTTTGACTTAGCCACAGAGATTCCCTTTCAGGGGCTGGAATTCAGGCTGAACAGGGCTAAAGAATGATTAAGACATCAGGAACTGAGGTCAGGGAACACGTATATTGCTATTCCTAGGAGTGGATCAGGGGAACAGAGATGCACCAAGACCCTGGTGCATTCTTCAGTGTCATCATGAAGAGACTTCCAAGACCAGAACATCTAGCTGAGAGCATCCAGGCTTAGGGTTGAATTTTAGAAACATTTGTGGTCAGTAGATTTCATCTGAAACACTGAAGTTCTGTGGTTTATTCATGTCTTACTACAAGCATACATCTTTTTTAAACATTGTACAACTGTGAAATATTCTGATTTCAAGTATTTGGTTTTTTAAAAGAACGTTCTTATTTTTTTAAAGAAATCTGAAATATTTAGGGGTAGAAGGGTACAATTATCTGACTTATTCTCAGATGGTTGTGAAGAAATTGCATGTGTGTGTGTGTGTGTGTGTGTGTGTGTGTGTGTGTATGGTGCAGAGAGAGAATGAATTATAAAACAACCCAGACAAAATATAGACATGGACAAATCTGCAGAAAAGCATGTAGCGTTTCCCCATACTGTTCTTGCCACTCTTACTGTCAGTTTAAAATTTTATCCAGATCAACAGTTACAACAAAACCCTAGCAACTGTTTTGTGAGCATCCACCTCATTTAAAAGTTTCAGTACATTTCATTTATTGGGAACGCCACAGAGAGAATGATTGCATTGTGTGAATGCCTTGATTTATCGGAATATTTTGGGCTTCAAAAATGTAGGATTCTGTAAGCATCAAAGCCAAAGTGTGCTTTAAAATCTGTGCTTTGTGATATCTTAGTCTAAATTTCAGGAAGAAATATTTGCAGAAATATACAGGTTTATCTCCAAAGAATATTTATCCCATATCTTAAAACAAACTACTGCTCTTAAAATGAGCAATAGACATTTTGGTAATTCAGTATTATTAAAAAGGGAAATACTTACTAGAGATGTGAAGGACCTCTCCAAGGAAAACTACAAACCACTGCTCAAGGAAATAAGAGAGGACACAAACAAATGGAAAAAATATTTCATGCTCATGGACAGGAAGAAGCAATATCGTGAAAATAGTCATACTGCCCAAAGTAATTTATAGATTCACTGCTATTCCCATCAAGCTACCATTGACTTTCTTCACAGAACTAGAAAACACTACTTTAAATTTCATATGGAACCAAAAAAGAGCCCATATAGCCAAGACAATCCTAAGCAAAAAGAACAAAGCTGGAGGTATCACGTTACCTGACTTCAAACTATACTACAAGGCTACAGTAACCAAAACAGCATGGTACTGGTACCAAAACAGATATATAGACCAATGGAACAGAACAGAGTCCTCAGAAATAACACCACACATCTACAATAATCCGATCTTTGACAAACCTGACAAAAGCAAGCAATGGGGAAAGGATTCCCTTTTTAATAAATGAGGTTGGGAAAACTGGCTGGCCATAGGCAGAAAACTGAAACTGGACCCCTTCCTTACACCTTATTCAAAAATTAACTCAAGATGGATTAAGGACTTAACTGTAAGACCTAAAACTATAAGAACCCTAGAAAAACCTAGGCAAGACCAATCAGGACATAGGCATGGGCAAAGACTTCATGACTAAAACACCAAAAGCAATTGCAACATAAGTCAAAATTGACAAACGGGATCTATTAAACTAAAGAGTTTCTGCACAGCAAAAGAAACTATCATCAGAGTGAACAGACAACCTACAGAATGGGAGAAAATTTTTGCAATCTATCCATCTGACAAAGGGTTAATATCCAGAATCTACAAGGAACTTAAACAAATTTACACGAAAAAAACAACTCCATGAAAAAGTGGGCGAAGGACATGAACAGACATTTCTCAAAAGAAGACATTTATGTGGCCAACAAACATATGAAAAAAAGCTCATCATCACTGGTCATTAGAGAAATGCAAATCAAAACCACAATGAGATATCATCTCATGTCAGTTAGAATGGCGATCATTAAAAAGTCAGGAATCAACAGATGCTGGAGAGGATGTGGAGAAATAAGAAGCTTTTACACTGTGGGAGTGTAAATTAGTTCAACCATTGTGGAAGACAGTGTGGTGATTCCTCAAGGATCTAGAACTACAAATACCATTTGACCCAGTAATCCCATTACTAGGTATATACCCAAAGGATTATAAATCATTCTACTACAAAGACACACGCACACATATGTTTATGCAGCACATTTACAATAGCAAAGACTACGAACTAACCCAAATGCCCATTAATGACAGACTGGATAAAGAAAATGTGGCACATAGACACCATGGAATACTATGCAGCCATAAAAAAAGAATGAGTTCATGTTCTTTTCAGGGACATGGATGAAGCTGGAAATCATCATTCTCAGCAAAGTAACACAGGAACAGAAAACCAAACACTGCATGTTCTCACTCATAAGTGGGACTTGAACAATGAGAACACATGGACACAGAGAGGGGAACAGCACACACTGGGGCCTGTCAGGGGGTGGAGGGCAAAGGGCGGGATAGCATTAGGAGAAATACCTAACGTAGATGACGGGTTGATGGGTGCAGCAAACCACCATGGCACGTGTATACCTATGTAACAAACTTGCACGTTCTGCACATGTATCCCAGAACTTAAAGTATAATTTAAAAAGGGAAATAAATATAAAAAGAACTCTATGAAACTGCCCATTAATAATAAATGCTATTTTCCTAAAAAGAGAAGTTTCATTTTATTTCCATTAAGACCATTTAAAGAGAAATAATTTTCAATATAAATTTCTAATTTCCCCAAGGTTCAGTTTTCTTATATTTTTCTTTCCATGTGAAATATTCTTGTGCTATGTTCTTTCCTCCTCCTCCTCTTCTTCTTCTTTTCCTCTTCCTCCTCCTCTTCCCCATCCTCTTCCTCCTGCTTCTCCTCTTCCTCTTTCTCCTTCTTCTTTTAATTCTGTGAGTAGAAGTAGCCGTTCTAACCCAGAGAAACTTACAGTGCCTATATAATGACTTTGTAGCTTTTACCATACACCAAATAATACAGCCTATAACTAATTTTCTTTTTTTTCCAAGTGCAGCTTACTTTTCTGATGTAGAAAATACTTTTTGGAGAGAGTTTCAAAGAGCATTTTAACACATTAAAAATTTCAAATCCAGTTTCCACATTCAGAAGAGCCTAGGCAACTGTAATACACTAAATCATGCTCTCTTATTTTGGGCAATAGCCAGCTTGCCCCCCCCCCAAAAAAAAAGTGGAAGGGGGTAATACTTTTGATATCTAAGTGTCTAAATTCCAGTAAATAGAGTACAATTTGCCAAACTTTTGCTGTCCAGAAATTTTCTTTTTGTTCAGAGCTTCAGCCTATAAATAAAGTAATGTTTTATGCCTTTTCTCACCTATAAAATTCTAGAAATTAGCCTTTTCGGTTATTTCCCGCTATATCTGTGCAAGTTGTCACTGATAAAATATCCATCTGACTTTGAAATTTGGCCCTAGGTCCTGGAGTCACTGGGAGAACTGAGGCATAATATTAATAACCAGATGCACATTCAATATAAGATGGTAAGTCTCAGGCCAAGTCTTTCCTGCTCAATTCTCTGGCATTGCCTGAAGCCAAAGTGTCTTTAATGCTGACAACTGCACTCAGATTTACTTTTTCATCCTTCCAATTCTCTAGCAAGTCTTGCAGAAAAGCCTTGTTCAGATACATGCATATTTTTTCCAGCCTATATGTGACATTTAGGCAATTGGAACTGGCTGAACGTGAGACACCAATTGTACATTTAGAAAAACATACATGTCCAGAAAGTTAGAAACTAATTCTTTGGAGACAGTTTCTCTTGAGCAAATTCCATTCCTTTCCTGGACCCAGATTTCTTCATTACAGATATAGGTTGCTACAAGGTAGCATCAGTTGGAGCTGTTCTGCTTATAAAGGGTGAAACACTGTGTCCTACACAGGAGCATGGTGTGACTTCCTGGGAAGGAGTCTTCCATGACCAACAGAACTATCTCACAACTACAGAAACACGAAGAGCTACTAAAAACTACACCAGTCAGCATTAGACTAGTAAGAGAATCACAGCTTGTTTTCAAAAGAAAAGGAGAAAAAGATGGCTTTGCTCATCTGAAGACATTAGGGGATCCAGAAGCGAAGTTCTTTCGAAAAATATTTCCATTTCTCTCTTTTTTTTTTTTAATTCCCCAAAAGTTTCAGCCTAGGTTTCTGAGAAAAGACCTCAGACCTCTGAGAACAGAACTCTGTCTTTAGGAAAAGAGCATGTATTGTGAAAGGGCAATTGAATAGAATTATTTTCATATTTATTGCCGTTTTTTGTCAGTGGTGATGAGGGTGTGATCATAAATGCTCTATTCCCGTGCTGCCAAAAACTACACAGTCAAAGAAAGTGAGTTAAGACACAAATACAGAATCCTAGAGAAACAAAACCTCTTCCTCTTTCTGCAGCAAGAAAATATGCATTGTGAAAATTAAATGAGGAAAAGCGTGTTACAAGCCAGCACTGGGCTATGAATGCTGTCCTGCCTGGATCCTACTTAATGTCAACAGCTAGATTTGTTACGGAAACACCAGGGGTTTGGTCTAGGTCCTGCTGCTTGCCACACAGAAAGCCACAACGAGTATTGCCAGGGACGAAGGCTTTAATTGGGTGCTGCAGCTGAGGAGATGCGGGCTCAGTCTCAAATCCACCTCCCTGACTGACTAAAACTAGGGAGTTACACAGCTGGGAAGAAATGTAACCGTGTGCAAGAAAACAGAAACTAGGGAGGGGCAAGGAAGCAATCATGGTGAATGAGGGCTCTGCCATCTCACTGTCAGCATGCAGTGATCTGGTGAGTTTCAGTTCTTTGATGCTTTTTGAGAGGTCTAAAGGTCCTTTCCTGGGAAGGAACTCAGATAAAACTTATATAAGTTTCAAGAGCTAAAACCAGTAGGATCAATTTCTATGTTTATCAAAAAGAACAGTCTATGGGACAATTGGCTCAGTTTCAGGTTGTGTGATGCTACTGGAAAATTATCTAAGAAGAACACTACATACTGGCTTGTCATACTATTAGAAACATTCTCTTTTATTCTATTCATCCTATCATGACTTTATTGGGATTAGAAATCACATTACCTATATATTTCACCAGTAATAGCAAAGAACATTGAGGCTTCCAAAGTAATTTGAGGCAATTAACCTGATTTGCCAGTAAAATAAAAACTTCAATTTTTTTGTTTAATAATATTCTATATTTCAAAATCAACACAATGTTTATGGAAAATAAGTTTTGTTATTCAAATAATTAATCTTATAATTTTATTTCTGAGATTACTGTGATTTGGTATCCCATGCTAGTTTCCCTCCAATTTTAACAAAATACTGTAATGAGACAAGATATTTTCATTCATTGTTAAACTGCACATTTAAATGAGTTTATAATAGCCACTTTGTTTTTCTAGCTTTCTGTTTATTGAAATGGTTTTTTAAATTTAAATGGGCTTTTAGAGGCTACAGTGTCAGGCATTTTATCCCATAATATATATATAATTTTATATTATACATAATAATATTAACTAATTCATTATAATTTATATATTATATATGTATATTATATATTTCATGTATATCTACACATCTATATGTGTATGTATACATGTATGTGTATATATGTGTGGGTATAATATGTTTATAAAAACATTTATATATTTTATATGTAAATATATAAAACCCAAGGCTCCGTTTTTGAACACATATATGTGCGTGTGTGTGTGTGTGTGTGTATTTGAACTGAAGGAACTACATCTTCCAAACCCAATAAGAACACAAAATCCAATTCAATATTGATAAGATTAGTAGTAAGAAATTAAACACCAGAGGCTCCAAAACCTTAGTATTTGGGGAAGGTAAAAAACTCAAGTTAAATAAGCAAGAAACTGCAACAAAATCAGAAAAAAAATTCAGCTTTATGAAGAAAATATGGGAGAGAAACAAAAATCCTTTTACTGGAATTAAATAGACAATTCATACAGCTTTCTTTTTATTTGGCTATGTAGATAGCCAGCCTATTACTTTTTTTGAATTTTCAGCTTTTTTAAATGTAAATTGAAGCTCCCCTGGATGTATTAATAGTCAGAAGTATGTAATACATACAATATGTTCGGTCTCACTATTTGCAGAATTTGAATTGAAATCTCTTTTAATATTCTTGGAAGACTAATGAGAATGAGCATATAGAGTTTACTGAAAGTGGGGTTTTATGACCTGGTTCAGAATTTCAGTCCCCATGGAAAATGGAAACTCAGTATTAGATTTTACTCCCTTTTGAAATTTGCAGAATCATGCTACCCACTAGAAAAAGTCCAGGAAAAATAAAATGGCATTTGTCTGATGGCAGTATGCCATCGGATGCCCTCTGATCACTATTATCCCCACACCTCTGGAATTACGGTTGATCAGATTCTCCTGGGTCAAGTTCCAGAGGAGCTTTTAGAATTTCAGAAACTGAAACCCAAGGCCCAGGTTTTGAATTTGAGACAGCGCGTCGAAAACTCTCTCCAGTCTGTTCCACGGATGTTTTACCAGAAATTCTACTTTGTGTTGGGGCAAGAGGTAGCTATTTCATACAAGTCATCCCAACTCTGATTTTAACTCAGAATCCTATGAGTGGTGCTTGCTGCATCCTTAATGTTTAAAACCATGGAGTTGGTCTGAGGACCTGAGACCAACACAGGTTAAGAGAAAGTGAACAAGACAGCTGTCCCTGGGAGGTGTGGATCCTAGCCATTGTCCTCAGTTCATCACTGCTGCTACGTAGGTAAAAGGAAATTTAAAACCCTGGCCAGGGGTCCTGCCACTGTCAGTCCACTCCCTAATGATACCTCTGTATCTCTTTCCTTACTGGTGTGTAAGCTGCTCCAACCAGCCTGGGGCTCAGAGCTCCCACTGAAAAGGCCACTTGCGGGTCCATAATCAGGGATGTCCCCCTTCAGCTGGCCCAAGACCCTTACCAAGTCATAGAAGACCTCATTGTGCTGACAATATCATCAGGTAAGCCAGCAAGCCTTTGTGGCCATGCTGTTTAATTGAGTGCATCTCATTTGTTCGCAAGCGTACGTACTCACCCTACATTTGAACAAACCATTATATCTATAAAGGAAAATAAAAACATCTCAGGACCCCCAAACTTGTTATGGCAAAAGTAAAGTGAAGCCTCAGTCAGGCAACACCAATATCTTTTTTCCAAATAAAATAACAGATACTTCACAATCTTCTGTTAAAACATTATACAGTAGCCAGACCCCAGATGTTTTGTTGGATTTGATGCCTATCCTCCCATAAACAAGGACATGGCAATTGTAACTTTAGGTCTGCAATCTAAGTCTAGCTTCTAAAAAACTAAAGTCTGTTAGATTTCTCACTGATAACGGTTATTTTCCCAGGAACAGAACGAAGACAACATGAAATCAATCATTCTTCTACCCATTCCTCTTGTCCCCCTTTAAGAAAATGTATAAATGCGAACCATCCTGAAAAGCTCTTTGGAAAACACTGATCTGTGAAAGTAAAATAAATCTTGAGACCCTCAAATCACTAAGCCAATGGAAAAGTCAAGCTGGGAACTATGTCAGGCAGCAAACCTGCCTCCCATTTTATTCCTGTATAGAATAGCTACAAAGATTTTAATAAGCTACATACCTCCCTCAATTGTGAGGCCTCAATTGTGAGGGAGGTATGGAGCTTTTTAAAAATCTTTGTCATCCCTCTGAGGCTCCCTTGAGAAAAATGCATATCTGATTGCTTCCTCTGCCCTACTGTTTAAGTAAAAATGTAGATTCAATGAGCCAGAATAAATTATGCATTCAGTGAAAGGCTGATCAAGGACTCTAAAGAATACAACATTTTTTTGTCTCTTATCTACCTATGACCTGGAAGCCCTGTTGAAAGTTGTCCCACCTTTCTGGACTTAACCAATGTACATCTTACACATATTCATTGATGTCTCATGTCTCCCTAAAATGTATAAAAGCAAACTGTGTCCCGGCCACCTTGGGCACATGTCGTCAGGACCTCCTGAGGCTGTGTTGCAGGCGTGTCCATAACCATGGCAAAATAAGCTTTCTAAATCAATTGAGACCTGTCTCAGATACTTTGGGCTCATAGACCACAGACCCTCTATCACTGGTGTTTTTCCTGGGTGGACCCTCAAGCTCTGGCTTCATAAACCTCGAATGACTGAGACTCTTGCCTCAGTCAGTAATTTTGGTTAACATACCCCAGAAATGCATCATCTCCTCCAACCTTTACAGCCATGGAAACTTGATATGATTATTCTTGTGTGCAAAGAAGAATTAACCTAGCAGGCTGCAGAAGGTTTTCTTTATAGCAAGGCCAGCTTGCATGATTGGCCACTGGCTGGTGACTTAGTCAGCTTGGCTTCCATAACAAAATCCATAGGTTGCTTGGCTTAAATAACAGACATTTATTTTTTCACAGTTCTGGGGGCTGGAAAGTCTGAGATTAAGGTGCTGGGTCTATTTGGTTCCTGGTGACTCTCTCCTCCCGGCTTGCAGAATAGGGCTCCCTTCTCTCTGTGCTTTCATTTGACACACACACAGAGAGAGAGAGCTGTCAGGTCTGTTCTTATAAGAACACCAGTCTTATCTATTGGATCAGGATCCTACCCTATGGCGTCACTTAACCTCCTTAATTAATTCCATAAAGGCCTCATTTCCAAATACAGTCACAGCGCATATCGGCATTTCAACATATGAATTTGGACCAAGGGGACACCATTCAATTTCTATCCACTGGCATATGGGAACTTAGATTTCAGAAGGGTTCCCACTATTCTCAAAATGGAGAAAATGGCTCATTCTGTCTAAACTGTTTATACAAACAGTATCACTTATGCTGCACACCTGCTTTTCTTCCTGGAGTCTGGAATTTTGGAATGCCCTAAGAAGAGGGTGTCTACACAAACAGACTGAATACAAACCCCAGGTTTCCAGGCTCAGGAGAGCTTCCCCAGTGGCCAGCATTTCACGGGCCTTGTTGCCATCACTGGATGGATTAAGCACGCCCTGTTTCATTCCACAGGGAGAGGACTCTTGGAAATTTGTGCCCAGTGGCCTTCAGACTTTTACCCATACACCACTTCTCTTTGTTGATTTTGTTTTGGGTCTTTTGGCTGTGATAAATCATGTCTGCGAGGACAACTACATGCTGAGTTCAGTGAGTCCTTCTAGAAAATCACCAAACCTGGGGGTGGTCTCTGGGACCCCCGAGATACCCCGTGTAACATATTTAATACTTAGAGCCATTAAAGGGCCCATCGGCTTCCACCCATCTAATAAGCAGAAGAGGCAGAATTAAAATGTTGACCATTCTCCATATCCCATTGCTCGGGAAGCAGGAAGCCTAGGAGAGCCAGGGTGACATCATTTTAAAATCAACTTCATCATAAAACTAGCAAGACACACTCGTTGCCAGTCACATGGTCATAAGATGTTTATAGTTGAGGAAATAGCTTAAACATATCTACAAGGACACACTTCTACAAAAACAGAAAGTCTAGATGTCCCCATACCCATAAAAAATATATGCTTTCAGAATAATTATAGTCATGCTTTGATGTACTTACACACTAAAATGGTAAAGCATCATACATTGAGCAGACCCCAGATGTTTTGCTGGCTTTCAAATCAAGATTTCAAGTTGACCTCGAAGCCAAGGATAGTTGTATTTAAATCAATAAAATAATAAATTGTGTCATGCTGTCCACCCACCCACATGTAGGCACAGCTTAGCTTAGTCTTTACATAAACAAGACCCCTATCTAAGAAAAACCTAAAACAAAGATGGGACGTTCCTTCTCTTGCTATCTGAGGACACCCTACTCTGTAATGGAATAGTTTCTGATAAACTTCTTTCACTGTGCTGTGTGACTCACCTTAAATTCCTTCCTGTACAAGATCTAAGAACCCTCTCCTGGGATCTACATCAAAACCCCTTTTCTGGCAACACCACAACTTCTAACTCCATGTTCTTTTTTTCCCAAAGTCAAATAAACATTCTCTATCAAAGTTTTTGCTGAACTTGAAGAAAATGGCCAGTTCTGGCCACATACATGATGTTGGAGTCCAAGTGTCTGTTACAAGACATTTTGTAAATCTGTAAGCATGCTGTTCTTTCATAGAAATAAGAAAATAAAAGCCTCGAGGCAAAAACATTCTTACAAAACAGCTCCCCTATTAGCTATTTTAGAGAGAAAGAGGGGTTACCATATTTACTAAAATTGAATGCATAGTTGAAGTCTTCTAGAAATTGTTCATAATTCCATCTACTGGTTAAAACTGTAACCGCAGTTTAATCTATATTCATATCCAGTCAAAAAGGTTCATGATCCTATTATTCTCACAAGTGGGAAATTGAAAGTCATTTGTCAATAAATTCTATTTTAATGTTCTTCTCATCCGAGAATTGAGAAATAACATACTGTGTACACATAAGGGTTACAAGTGCAAAAGATCGTTTTCAGGAAAACAACAACAACAACAACAAATCACCCAAAATGATGGAACAACATGTAATATTATGTTCAAACCTTTATTTGAATAATAAAACATCTTAATATAATGCAGCACAACAATAACTCGAGAAAATAAGAGCACAAAGGCTTTGATCAATCCTTTTATCAAAATGATTGATAAGTTATGATATGCAGTGTTTAAGATATGTGGATAGGCCAGGCACGGTGGCGCATGCCTGTAATCCCAGCACTTTGGGAGGCCGAGATGGGCAGATCACCTGAGGTCAAGAGTTCGAGACCAGCCTGGCCAACATGGTGAAACCCCGTCTCTACTAAAAATACAAAAATTAGCTGGGTGTGGTGGCAGGTGCCTGTAATCCCAGCTACTCAGGAGGCTGAGGCAGAGAAATCACTTGAACCCAGGAGGTGGAGGTTTGTAGTGAGCCAAGATGGCACCCAAGCTGGGAGACAGAGCGAGACTCCATCTCAAAAAATAAAAATAATAAAAAATGAAATATGGATAATAATAAAAAATGAAATGTGGATAGACCTAAAGATAAATATTTTTGCATTTGTGAAGAAGTTGCAAATATTGAAAATGATGTAAGATGGCTAGTGATGGAAAGAGGGAATCAGTACAATTGCATTGATTAAAAGCCAGTAGCACTGACACACGCACACATACTGAGTTCAGATCAATGATCACTGATTTTCCGGGGGATACTATACTGACATAAAAAAGAACAAATCATGTTCTTTGCAGCAACATGGCTGGAGCTGGAGGTTATTATCCTAAGTGAGCTAAGTCAGACACAGAAAACCAAACACTGCATGCTTTCACTTATAAGTGGGAGCTAAACGATAGGTACACACAGACACAAAGCTGGGAACACTAGACACTGGGGATTCCAAAAGAAGGGAAGATGTGAAGGAGGTGAGGGTTGAAAAATTATCAAACTGGTACAATGCTCACTATTTGAGTTTTGGGGTACACTAGGAATCCAAACCCTACCCGTATGTAATATACCGTGTAACAAACAAGCACACGTACCTCTTGAATCTAAATTTTCTTTTAATGGAAAAGAAAAAAGTTATCAGTGATTTTAGGAAACATACAGATCTGTAATGTGACATGCATTGGGTAACTTCACAAAAGGAAGACCTTCAATTCAACGTCCATTCAACATTTAATGAATATTTATTAGTCACCTACGTTTTAAAAATGCCACATGCCAGATAAGCTTCAAGGGATACATTATGTCCATGCAATAAAGTTTGAATTGAAGACTGTATCATCTGCTTGGGGAATGCAATGTACTAAAACATTGTAAATATGTAGCCAAAAAGTGATTGCTGATCAGAGTGATGCTGGCATACCTCTGTGGAATGAAAATAGATTCACATTATGCCCCAGTATCAGAATCAGTGCAGATTATTCCCTGTGGCACATTGTCCCAATGAGTCTCTGCAAAACACGGTGAAACTCAAGATCATCCACTTCTAGGCTGATTTACGTGCCTCTTATTCTCAATACTGCCATTAATAGGCTGCCGCTCACAGAATATGGAATGCGGTGGTGCTATGAATTTTGCTGGCACTGCACTCAGGCACTGTATTCAACGAGGCTCCTGTTTTAAAGGAACTAAAAATTCTCCCATTACCAAATGCCAACTGGGTCAGAGAACAGGCAGGTGTTAAGGGAAGTGCAAACATTTGCTACTCATGTGAGACCACATAAAGTATCACAGCATTCTCGTTAAAGCCAGTGTTTTACAGCAGGGACTGCAGAAACCAAAGCCTTCCTGAGACTTCCTTGAAAAGGACTTGCATTCAAGACCTTTCTTTGGGTCTTTAAATTTGCGATGCCTCTACGAAAGCATCTTCAGAAGGGTTTGAATGATCTTCTGCAACCCTGTACCCAGGTCCTAAAGAAGCCTTCACAAAAGGACATCAGTCATCTTCTAGTTTTTCTTCTTTTTTTTTTTTTAGCAGTTTTAAAAATTGTTTATTGTTGGCCAGGCACAGGGGCTCACACCTGTAATCCTAGCACTTTGGGAGCTCAGGTGGGAGGATCACTTGAGCCCAGGAGTTTAAGATCAGCCTGGGTAACAAAGTGAGCCCCCATCTCTACAAAAAAATTAAAACAATTAGCTGGGCATGGTGGCATGCACCTGTGGTCCCAGCTGCATGGGGGACTGATACAGGAGGATCACTTGAGCCCAGGAGTTTGAGGCTGCAGTGAACCATGGTTGTGCCACTGCACTCCAGTCTAAGTGACAGAGTGAGACCATGTCAAAAAAAAAAGGTGTATTGTGTTTCTGATTAAAATAGTAAAATATACACAGTGCAGCACATTGGAGAAGAAGAAAATAGCAATTACCCATAGTCTTATCACTGAGAAATAACCAACTGTAACATCTTTCAGTTTTTCCTTCCAGTTTTTGTTAATGCTTATATTTTTCAAAGTTACTCTCAAAACATTACACTATAAGTGTTTCCATTTTTTTGCAGTATTAACTTTTTTCTTTTTCAATTTTTATTTTAGAATCGGGGTACACAGGTTTGTTACAAAGATACATTGCATAAAGAAAATATGGTACATATACATCATGAAATACTATGCAGCCATGAAAAAGAATGAAATCATGTCCTTTGCAGGAACATGTATGCAGCTGGAGGTCATTATCCTAAGTGAACTAATGCAGGAACAGAAAACCAAATACTGCACGTTCTCACTTGTGAGCGGGACCTAAGCATCGAGTACACAGCGACACAAAGATGGAAACAATAGACACTGGGGACTACTAGAGCAGGGAGGGAGGTGAGGACTAAAAGACTACCTATCAGGTGTTATGCTCACTACCTGGTTGATGGGACCAATTATACCCTAAACCTCAGCATTATCTACCTTTCTCTAAAGCTGGAGAATGTCCCAAGTGGATCCATCATACAGAGGCTACTTTCAGCCACTAGTGTTTTATTGAACTTTCAGATTCCATTTCTAAGTCACTGAAGGAGTGGGGGTCCAGTGTGGGATCCCTTGAATGCCTAATGGGGTCTTCAGTGCCAGATACATAATTAGTGGGGCTCAGTGCAAAAGAAAATGTAGGCCTTTCGTGCAAAAAAAAAAAAAAAAAGCAAGAAAGTGATATATTTTTTCTGTGATCTCAATCTCTCCACCTCTCATAGTGTTTTTATTTGCCTTTTTAAAATTTGTTATTCTAAACTATTTAGTACATAAAGGTTGATATATTCAAGGTGTATAACAGGATGACTTTATACCTGTATACATTGTGTGATGATGACCACAAGCTAATTGCTTAACACATTCATCACTACCATGCTGTACTTTCGATTCCCAGATTTTGTTCATCCCATAACTTCAGGTTTTTACCTTTGACCAAAATATCCTTATTTCACCTGCCCCTCAGCTCCCAGTAATCATACTCTATGCATTTATAATTTAAACTTTTTTAGATTCCACATATAAATGGACATGCAGTATTTATCTTTCTGTGCCTATTTTATTTCACTTAATGTAACATCCTCCAGGTTCATGTGTGTTGTTGCAAAGAACCAAATTTCCTTCTTTGTAGATTCTGAAGAGTATGCCACGGTGTACATACACCGCATTTTCTTTATCCATTAGTTCACTGATGAACACTTAGGTTATTTCTACACCTAGGCTATTGTAAATAATGCTGCCATGAACATGGGAGATGCAGATGTTTCTTTGAGATATTTATTTCATTTTCTTTAGATATATTCCCAGTAGTGAGGTTGCTGGATTTTATAGTAGTTCTGTCTTAATTTTTTGAGGAAACTTCATACTGTTTTTCCTAATGGCTGGGCCAATTTACATTCCCACCAACAGTGTGTAAGGATTCCGCTTCCTCCACCTCATCACTGGCACTTGTCAGCTTTTGTCTTTTACTTCCATAACATTGCTCTTGGCAATAATTTTTTGGATGGGCAACAAAACAAAAAGAATACAAATAAGATTGCATCAAAGTAAAAAGGTACAGCACAACCAAAGAAGCCATCAACACAGTGAAAATGCAGCATTATAGCAAAGGAGAAGATATTTGCAATCTATATATCTGATTAAGGAGTTAATATACACATTATAAAAGGAACTCATATTCATCCATTCTAGTATACCTGAGACTGGGTAATTTATAAAGAAAAGAGATTAATTGGCTCATGGTTCCACAGGCTGTACAGGAATCATGGCTGGGGAGACCTCAGGAAACTTTCAATTATGGCAGAAGGTGAAGGCGATGCAGGCACATCTTACATGGCCCGAGGAGGAAGAGAGAAAAGGGAGGTGCTACACACTTTTAGACAACCAGATCTCATGAGAACTCACTCACTATCATAAGAATAGCAAGGGGAACATCTACCGCATGATCCAGTCACCTCCCACCAGGCCCCTCCTCCAACATTGGAGATTACGATTTGACATGAGATTTGGATGGGGACACAAATCCAAACCATATCAGAACTCATGCAACTCCATAGCAAAAGAAAAAAAAAATCACCAGATTAACAGACGGATAAAGGGCCATTTTTCCAAAGAAGACAAATGGCAAACAGGTATATGAAAAGGTGCTTGCTAGAATTTGGATGTCTGTCCCCTCCAAATCTCATGTTTTCATTGCATGTCAGTGTTGGAGGTGGGGTTCAATGGGATGCTTCTGTGTCACGCAGGCAGACCCTCATAAATAAATAGGTTAATGCCCTTGGAGGGGGTGAGTTCCCACTATTAGTCTTCATGAGAGCTGATTGTTAAAAAGAGCCTGGCTCCTCCCTCTCTTTTCCTTCCCCTCTCGTCATGTGATCTCTGCACACACCAGCTCCCCTTCGTCTTCCACCATGCATGGAAGCTCCTTGAAGCTCTCACAGAAGTGAATGCTGGCACCACGCTTCTTCTACAGCCTGAAGCATGGTGAGCCACATAAACCTCTTTTCTTTATAAACTACCCAGCCTCAGGTATTCCTTTATAGCAATGCAAAAATGGACTAAGACAGTGCTCCACATAGCTAATCATCAGGGAAATGCAAATGAAAACTACAATGAGATACCACCTCATTCCTGTTAGAATAGCTTTTATTTGCTATCTATTGCTGTGCTCTCTCTCGGGCATGGGGGTGTTTGTGGGTAAGTGCACACCCGCACAGGCACCCAGGGTCATGCCTGACACTTGGTGTGTGCACCTGACTGTGATACTCCCCAAATATGTGGTCGGGTCTCTGCAGGAGTGCGAGACAATGCTTGACGCTTGGTGGTCACACACCCATGAAGTCGGTCCCAGTGGGACTGCACCGTCATCACCATTCACCACCAGCACCATGTTGAAGAATCACCTTCAGATTAAAAATAAATAAAATGCAAGCATAAAAACTTTCTCGACCAAGTCATTTAAGATGCAGATAACACAGATGACAAAGAAGAACAATTCTATTTTAATTGTTATGAAATTTTAGGGCTTGCACTAAGAACCTCATCTTTCAACATTTGTCTGCCAATGACAATAATAAAAATAATGGCTAAATATACATATATACACATATATATATATATTCACCCCTTATTGCTGTGTGTTTACTGTGTTCCTGGCACCAAGCTGAAGGCTTTATAGACATACTTTTATTTAATCTTTACAAATTCTTACAAGGTGTTAACTGTCATGTGCCCCATGAGGTACTTCACAGTAAAATCTTTGGGAGTTTGAAACATGACCTAAGGACATGAATCTCTCAAGTGGCAAAACTGGGCTTCGAAGTGAGGTCAAGCTAAGCTCAGAGCACACATGTTTAAATAAATGCCCTCCTGCCTCACACTATTAAATACTTTTCTCACACATCATCCTGCCTGGAATGTCTTTGAGAAGCTAACCCTAACATGAGGCAAAGGAGTCATATTTTCCTGCACTCTTTTTCTCAAACCTATTTGTAAATTGATATATATGCATATATTTTGGGAGTACCTGTGATATTTTGATGCACTCAAATAATGCGTAATAATAAAATCAGTGTAACTGGGACACCCATCACCTTAAACATTTATCTTTAGGCTGAGAACATTCGACTTATTCTCTACTAGCTGTTTTGAAATACATGACGATTGTTGTTTAGTAGAGCCACTCTGCTGATTTATCAAACACTGGGTCTTATTTCTTCTCTCTACCTGTAGTTTTGTGCCTATTAACCAACTTCTCTTCATCCTTCTACCCCTTTACCCTTTCCAGCCTTACTAAACTACAAGGAAATTTAAAGGATACTGTATTCATCTGTTCTCACGCTGCCATAAAGAACTACCTGAGACTATGTAATTTATGAAGAAAAGAGGTTTAATTAGCTCACAGTTCTACAGATTGTACAGGAAGCATGGCTGTGAGGTCTTAGGAAACTTATAATCATGGCAGAAGGTGAAGGGAAAGCCAGCATGTCTTTACCATGGCAGAGAGAGAGAGAGCAAGAGATTGAATGGGGCAGTGCCACAGACTTTTAAACCATCAGATCTCGTAAGAACTCACTCATTATCACAAGAACAGCAAGGGGGAGGTCCCCCCATGATCCAGTCACCTCCCAGCAGACCCCTCCTCCAACATGTGGGGATTACAATTCCAGGTGAGATTTGGGTGGGAACACAAAGCCAAACCATATCAGATACCAAAAATGTACAAACCATATCAGATACCAAAAATATAAATCGATAATTGATGGGATGACAATGAAAGGAAAATAATACATCCTGGAAAAAGATGAGCAAACAAACAAACAAACAAAATGTAACATTTCCATCTACCCATGCATTTAGTCATTGAACGTGAGTAGTGGGTCAGGACTATTCTGAATTATGAGGATGTTTATTGCAGGGAAGCTCTATGCAAACACGTGAACAAGAAAATATACAATAAGCCAGGTGGGAGGTGAGGGATTTAAAGAATTCTAAAGCAGGATAAGGGTCTGGAGGAGTGTTCTGGCTTGACCAAGGGACACCTTTCTCAGGGGGGTCATAGTTGAGCTAAAAAATAAAAAGAGAGAGCAACAGCCTTTGGTGCTATCTCTGATAGAAAAGTATTCTATGCACTAAGAACAACAATAATAGTTTTATTTCTTATCTTTAACTATTATGGATACACAATAGTTGTGCATATTTATGGAGTGTATATGAAATTTTGAGACAAGCATACAATGTGTCATGATCAGATTAGAATAATTGGAGTACCCATCACCTCTAGCTTTTATCATTTCTTTATGTTAGAAACATCTCAATTCCACTCTTTTAGTTATTTTGAAATAACAATAAATTATTGTTAATTATAGTCACCTGATTGTACTACTGTGGCAGACTGCCACAGTTACTACTTGAGACCGTCACTGCAACAGTTACTACTGTTACTACTTGAGACCATCATTACAAGACTGAACAAAAGGGGACGAATGTAGAAATGAAAACTTAAGACAAAAGAAACTGTTTTAAAGAAGAGGTTTGGGGAAGAAGAGGAGGGCTCCTTGCTTCTAGTGAGCAAAGGCAGCAGCCCTGAACTTCTACAGCCCTTCGTATTTATTGGGTAGAAAGAGCAGGGAGGAGGAGGTAATGACTGGTCAGCTGCTTAATTGATCACAGGTTCACATTATTCCTAACAGGTTTCAGATGCATCTAATCACAAGCAACACTGCGCTTGGGGCATGACTGCCCTCAGCATTCCTTCTGGGCGGCAGATACAGTTTGTCAGTTTGCCAACATTCTGCATTTATGAGAACAGTTTGCTGTTTACTCATATAGCCTCCAGTGGTATACTGAGTTGATCATGACCCTCATTCTTTCAGCCTGCAACATACTACCAGACACTAGATCTTATTCCTTCTATCTGACTATAGTTTGGTGGGTGCAGTGGCTCGCACTTGTAATCCCAGTGCTTTGGGAGGCTGAAGTGGAAGGATTGCTTGAGGTCAGGAGTTCGAGACCAGCCTGGGCAACAGAGTGAGACCTGATCTCTAAAAAAATTTAAAAATCATCCAGGTGTGGTGGTGTGCACCTGTAGTACCATCTACCTCAAGAGACGAGGTGGGAGGATCACTTGAGCCTGGAGTCTGAGGCTGCAGTGAGCTATCATCACACCACTGCACTCCAGCCTGGGTGACAGAGCAAGACCTTGTCTCTAAAAAAATAAAAGCCAAAAATAAATTTAAAACAACTGCTTTTTGTACTCATTAACAGTAGCAGAGGCAGGCTGCAAAAGAGATAGAAAGGGGTAGAAAAGAGTGGGGAATATAAGAATGACATTTTTTATTTCACAAGAGAGTATGGGAGGTTTGCACAACAGAGGTGGTGGCATTGGACAGGACAACTGCACAGGTGTCAGCAGGACTGGCTGCATCCATGAATCTGATATATATACATGAGGAGATGCAGCTGAAGGACCACATGAAATCTTTTTATTGTTTCTATTCTTCAGTAAAACCAGGTTCAATAATCAACTGAGAATAAAGGGCAAAAAAGATATTCCAAAAGAAAAGAAAGAAAGTGAAACTTCTCTCCAGAAGACTGTCTGAATGTCCCGGGGAAATGCAGTAGGATTCTAAAGTACTATTATATACCTACTTGAGGTTTGTTGTCATGGACTTAAAGGGAATGCATCGAAGTGGCTGTTTCTTCTTTTCCAGCACCGCTAGCTGCCAACCACAGTCGGTAACTTACAACTCTGTACCAATAACAATTAATTTATATAAATAAAGGTGGACTGAGCCATGGGCTGCAGTTTGGCAGCCCCTGGTACAGATCTGGAGAATAAGAAACAGATGTGGGGTGCACAATAAGATCCCAAGAGAGTTGAAGTCTGCAACAGAGAAGGAGAATGTTAGAACGGTTATTCCCATGACGAAGTTCAATGAAGTAAGAGATGGGCTCGCGTATCCAGGCTCTTTCTAAAGGAGAGATTATAATAACAGACTGTCTTCTAGATTGTGCACTCGTTAGGTGGGAAAATGCATGTAGGGGGTGGGGATAAAGTAAAAAATGGTATAATGAATATTGAAGGTCATGGTGGGGATAAGTTGTTATAGTCAGGGTAGAAATAGTGAACCAAAAAAGATGGGAGTAGAAGCTAAAACAAGGAATGCCTGGGCAACAATGAGAGACACTGTCTCTAAAAAAAACAATCAATTAATTTAAAATAAGTAAATAAATGTAAGTCCAAATGAAAATTGTTGCTGGTGTTAGTTGCACCACATTATAAATGTATTTTACACCATGAAACTGTACATTTAAAAATGATTAAGGTGGTAAATTTTATGTTGTATGTATTTTACCACAACAAAAAAATATATAAATGTCTTCTTTTTGAAGTGAGTTCAAGGCCAAGTGCAGTTGCTCAGGCCTATAATCCCAGCACCTTGGGAGGCTGAGGCAGGAGGATTGCTTGAGGCCAGGAGCTTGAGACCAGCCTGGGAAAAATAGTGAGACTCCATCTCTTCAAAAAAAACTTAAAAATTAGCCAGGCATGGTGGCATGCACTTGTAGTCCAGCTACCTGGCAGGCTGAGGCAGGAGGATCGCTTCAGCCCTGGAAGTCGAGGCTGCAGTGAGCTATGATTACACCACTACACTCCAGCCTGGGTGACAGAGCAAGACTCTGTCTCTATAAAGAAGGAGGAGGAGAAGGAGGAGGAGGAGGAAGAAGAAGGAAGGAAATGCAGCATATTTATCCACTGAAGCATATTTATCCACAAGAGCATATTTATCCACTAAAAATGAAAAATGCCAAATCATTCAGTTTTTAATGGGTGGCACATCTCTAGGTCTTGAAGTTCTACTGGGGAACAGAAACTAAGAGCTCGTGATGAAAATATGAGCCTAATTTAATGGCAAATCTGCAGAGGAAAAAAAAAAGCCCAAAGAGTTTCAGTGTGCAAAATGAAATCTGTCTTTTTTCCACATTAAGAATGGGAAATATAGTTCATTGAAACCCGAACTGTCACATTGCAAAGGAAAACCTTAATGAGTATATCAAGCATCTGCCACAGTCACAGAAAAAGCTGAAACAACCAATAGTATGCCTAATTTTTAAACAATGTGTGTACTCCATGTGGACTTCTGTAATTCTACCAGCATGTAATGGTTTGATGTATGATATGGGATTGTTGGATGATACCTAACAATTTCATTTAGTGCTTTCTATATGCAAAAGCTGCTCTATTATTTATTTCACAATTATTCTTTGATCTAACAAATGTTTTAGTTGTTTTTCTGATTTCTATTTGTCTTTTTAAATTTTCTTATGTTTCTAAGTGCCATAGATTTAAAATTGGCATTCCGTGAAAGGCAAGTGAATTCAACGGAACTTTTCGAAATTTCTTTTAATCAATTCTATCCTCAGTTTTTTCTTCTTCTTTTTCTATTATTTTATAATACCTGCCTTGGCTTGACAGCTGATTTCACTTCCTTGGACTTGAATCTATCTAAGCAAACAACTCCAATAATTTCAACATCTCTCATCTTCCGACAATTGGCCCTTATCCCTGACTTATTGAAATTATTCATGCATGATTGAGTTTATCCACTCACATCCATGATCAGTCAACTGTCACATGTTGGAGGGCTTCAGAGGTGTGTGTCTGAAAGAGTAACTTTTCTCTGCAGAAAAAGTGCCAAGGCCACCGGCAAACATGCACCTAATGAACACTCTCTGATGTGGATAAGTTAACAGAGAACTTAGCCCACAGACCTCTGGATTCTGCATTGTTAGGTAGGACTATACAGCTATGAATTCATCCATCATCATCTGATAAAACTGTAAATGTGAATCCAAGTGGAGCTTCTCTCTATGTGTTGGTCTCTGCTACCAAATCAAAGCAGAAATTTGTGAACATTACTTGGATCACTAGAGCAAAAGGAAGGCTTTATTTGTGAATTATCTCCTTTTGGGCTTTAGCTGGAAATCAAGCAAGCAAGTTGTGTGATATCAAAAAAAAAGAATGAGGTTAACTTTTTTTGTTTTGTTTTGTTTTTGAGACAGAGTCTCACTCTGTTTCCCAGGGTGGAGTGCAGTGGTGCAATCTCAGCTCACTGAAGCCTTGACCTCCCCAGCTCAGGCAATCCTCCCACCTCAGCCTCCCGAGTAGCTGGGTCTACAGGCACGCACCACCATATTTGGCTAATTTTTTGTACTTTGTGAAGAAATGGGGTTTTGCCATGTTGCCCAGGCTGGTCTCGAACTCCTGGGCTCAAGCGATCCTCCTGACTCAGCCTCCCGAAGTTCTGGGATTACAGGCATGAGCCACAGTGCCCCAACTAAGCATGGTGATTTCCTATTATTGGGTTGGTTAGTTGGTTGGTTGCATACTATAATGTCAGATTACAAAAAAAAAAAAAAAAAAAAAAAAAATCCCTCCCTGGTTGGTTTTATCAAAAAAAATCTCAGTATTACCTCTTTTGATATTCATAGTTTTGTATATAAATAAAGATCCCATCACGAAATTTGAGTAAGAAGTAAACCTTGGTTATAAGACATTACATTTGGGGAGTCATTTATTACTGCAGCTAAACTTAGCCTAAGCTAACAGCTGCAGCATTTACAAAGTAGCACTCATACAGGAAAATGTATACTTACCCCAGCCATTCCCCCAAAAAGAATGCACTTAAAGTAACACATTGAGGCCGGGCGCGGTGGCTTACGCCCGTAATCCCAGCACCTTTGGGAGGCCGAGTCGGGCAGACCACAAGGTCAGGAGATCGAGACCATCCTGGCTAACACGGTGAAACTCCGTCTCTACTAAAAATACAAAAAAAAATTAGCCGGGCGTGGCGGCGGGCGCCTGTAGTCCCAGCTGCTGCGGAGGCTGAGGCAGGAGAATGGCATGAACCCGGGAGGCGGAGCTTGCAGTGAGCCGAGATCGCGCCACTGCAATCCAGCCTGGGCGACAGACCGAGACTCCATCTCAAAAAAAAAAAAAAAAAAAAAAAAAAAAAAGTAACACATTGAAACCTTTCTTATTTTCAGGTATAAAACAGAATTAGCTACCAGTTTTTAAAATTCCTTATTCAGAATTGCTGGAAAGACAACCTTCCCCCTCAATACACACACACACACACACACACACACACACACAACTTTGCATTTGCCTAGCTGTAATTCTTTCCACCGATTTCAATTTTCTAGGCAAAATGATGCGGTAAGCATGTACAATTAAATGAGGTGATGATGCATTCAGTAGTCAACAATCCAGATAAAATCAATATTGAGCTTGCATTGGGAGCTGAAATCATCACTGTGGATAGCCATGTGGATTTAGTGAATCTCAGGGTAATAAAAATATAACAAGACTCTCATCCATGACTTTGGGCCTGCAAGTTGAGGCATTATGAAATACATCAAAGAAAATAAATACAGGCAATTTTTATCAAAATGTCCATTATCCAAGTGAAACAGATAAATAAGGAGATTGTAATTCAAAGGAAATATGAATAAGAGGAAATCATCAAAAGAAAAATTCAGGGATTTTATCTTCTTTTATCTACTTGCCTCAACTCCCCACAGACTATTTCAAGGGAAGTCTAAGACATCAAAAGGGGGAATGTGTTCTTCTCAGCATGAATGCATTTGATTTGTAAAGTAGGGAAAAATGATTCCAACCTCACTGGATCATTATGACAATGAAATTTTAAAAATTAATGGGAAGTTCCTTATATTATAATCCATTATTTTTAAAATGCAATTGTAAATCCCAAACTTCAAGGAATTCAGAGAGTTTTGTCTTCACTTCTCCCAATAACTAATTTGGGTATGTCTTTTGTGCACAAGAATCATTTATCCACACAAACATATGCTTAAATGTACACATCAGAAAATGGGGCAAAGAGCTTCTGACTAATTTCCCACCACCTCTCTTTCGGTGTGTTCTAAGAGCCACATGAACCCTGGGTGTGCTATTTCTTTCTCATTCATTCTTTTTGGATTGCAGAGGAAGCACACCCTGCACCTGCACATTGGGGTTTCTCTTTGTCAGGCATCTAGCAAAGATGTGATTTTAAAAGGAACTAGGCAGAGAAGAGAACATTGGTTGACAAGTTCGAATTATTTGTTTATGTAAATAAAAGATGACAACAGTGGCACCCCTGAAGATATATATTGATGCTGACAGCCTCACATGCAACAGTAGAGCATGGGTGTTTTACATCCCAGCAATAGAGGGGCATACTCTTATTTATAAGGAATAAAGACTTGCTTATATGGTAGAATGTTCCAGTGACAAGTGGAGCTGGATTCAAATCCAGCTGTCACAGGCTAGAGAACCCTGAATATGACAGTGGGCAAGGAGCTCTTCACACGGTAAAGCAGAGAGAGATGAAATATAGATTATAGATAGATAGATAGATAGATAGATAGATAGATAGATATAATAGATAAATAGATGATAGATACATGGATAAATTAAATAGATAAGTAGATAGATGATAGATAGATAGATAGATAGATAGATAGATAGATAGATAAGAGATAGATGATAGATAGGTAGAACAGATGATTGATAGATAGGCTAGGTAGATATAAGAGAGATACATGTGATGGATAATATTAACAGATGGGTAGATGGATACATAGATAGATGGATATATAGATAGTAGAATAGATACCTGATGATGATATATAGATACATACATATTATGACAGAATAGACAGCTAAAATACCTGATAGATACATGATTGATAGAAAGAGATAGTATACATAGAAGATTATAATGATGATGAACAGAGATAGATGATAGGTAAATAATAGACATGAAGATAGATAACATAGAAACATATTAGGATACATACACGATGATACATACATACATACATAGATGACAGAATATATAGATGAGATTGATAAGATACATGATAGATAATTGGCAGAAATAGAGAGATAGTATACATAGAAGATTATGATAATAAAGATAGATGATAGAGATAGATAAATAATAGAGAGCTAGATAAGATTCATAATGAAGACATACGTAGATTGATAGATGAGATAGAAAGGTAAAATAACATGATGATGAAGATAGATATATGATCGGTAGATAAAAGAGATAGATAACAGATTAGATAGATAGATGATGATAGATATAGATAGATAGATAGATAGATAGATAGATAGATAGATAGATAGAGAAATAACTCTGCCTAGAAGTCTGCCATGGACCACTTGAGGGAATATCAGTTAAAGTGTAGTACAAACATGCTTGGCACAAAGCCACTATTGAAATTCTATCTGTATTTTGCCTTTTCTCCCCCAACTTCTCATATATCTATTAATTCAGTAAGTCCCATTGGTAATCCATGTTTGTTTTTGAGGAGTAAGTGTACCATGAAAAACACATAACTTTTTTAAGTGTGCTAGTATTACATATTCAGCATTTCTCCTAAATAACAAAAACTCAGAAAAATCTGACCTCGAAGAGATGATTCCATTCTGCAGAAGAGTGGATATTTATTTTCCTGAACATTTTTCCCAGTGCATCATGGCCAGCAGGGAACCAAAGGAGACTAAACGCTCATAAACTCAAGAGTCACAGAGGCCACTTTCTTAATAAAGCTTTAAAGTTAAAGAGCTAGTCACAGACAACAAGCAACCTTAGGTAAGGGCAGTTGCAAAGCACGAGGGTTTAAAGGCATCCCTCTAAGCTAAGCCCATGGAATCTGTTCGCCAGATTGTGTTTTGTTTGAGAATCTCCTTCATGAGATGCTGGGCCATTCTCCATTAAATGTTGCAAAAATCTTTTATGGGAAGCTACAGCATGTTATATCTGTCACCTGCTCATTTATTTTTAGAGAAAGAATAAGGAGATTTGCAAATAATCTGAAACAGGGACTCAAAGAGCTATTTGTACACCCAATTCATTCACAGTAATCAAAAGATGGAAGCAAACCAAGTGCCCATCACCGAATGAATAGATAAACAAAATGTGATGTGTTCATGCAAGGGAATATTTTTCAACCTTAAGAAGGAAGGAAATTCTGACACCTGCTATGGCATGGATGAACCTTGAGGACATCACACTGAGTGCAATTAGCCTGTCATAAACGGTCAAATACTGTATAGTCTCACTTATACAACATCCCTGGAGTTGTCAAACCCATAGATAAAGAAAGTAGGATGGTGGGTGCCAGGGTTGGAGGAAGAGGGATAAGGAGTTAGTGTTTAATGGGGACAGGGTTTCAGTTTGGAAAGATGAAGCCATTCTGGAGGTGGATGGTGGTGATGGTTACGCAACGTGAATGTACTTAATGCCAGTGAAGTGTACACTTAAAAATGGTTAAAAGGGTAAATTTCATGTTACATATAATTTACCCCAGAAATCAAATTAAGGGATTTGCATCAACTCCAGATTCTAGGCCGATAGTGAGTAACCTTGAATGTTTTAGTTATTATCATTACTCACCAGATAAAATGCTGAAGAGTTTGTGTTAATGCACACCTTAGAGATCATTTTTAAACCTTTAAACTCCTTGAAGATGGTAAATGAGAGATGACATCTATACACAGTGGCTTTTTATAGAGCGGAATGTTATACAGAGTGATGTCATCTTTATAACATGACTTGTAGAGTTTCTTTCTTTCCTGCAATATCCTCAGGCTTGTGTTTAAATATAAATGTGCAAGCTTTTGCTCAACTTGCCAAATGAGAGAGGTTTTTTCCTTAAAGGGGCCTCTTCTCCATTTGCTGTGGTGGAAATTTTGTATCTGTAGATAAGGTATTTTTATGCTAAAAAATGGAAATCTCCTTAACAGCAATAATGAGTAAGTAGGCTACATTTTCATATTTATGCCAACATATGTTTTACATCCATTGACATGAGTTGTTTTTTTTTTTTTTTTTTGTCCTTTTCCTCTGGAAGATGCCATCATTTCATCTGGCTTTATTCTCCACTTTTTTACAAATAAAACTTAGGTTGTCTATTTTTCTGACATATTCCTGCTTTCCAAATCATGAATCCTTCCACATTTTCTCAATAACTTTAATCTTTCATTTATTTCTTTTTTCATAAACCTCTCTAAGAGCATTATATGTTGGAAGAAAAATAAAGTAATCCCCAAGCCTTCCACTATCCTCCTGCAAAGCCATTTTTCAGCATCCTTCACTCATCCTTTTTTGTAAATCTTAAATTGGGGAACTTTTGAGTGCTAAGTGCATCAATCCACATTCTTACTTAAATTCTTCAAACAACTATATACACTACTGGATTTTAAAAATCATTTTTAAAGGAGAGGGACTTTCCAAGAACAGATGGGTGACTGTTAGGAAGAACCAACAACACTTTTAAAAAAGAGAGATGACAGATGGGCTATTAGGTTTTTGTCCTACAGGTACACCATATCCTTGTCTGGCTTGCTTTTTAAACCACCCTATAACAAGCACCTGGGAAGCGGTAAGGCCCAGGATCACAATCCTTTTCTTGAGCTCTTGTGTGTCTGTCTCTGCAGAGGCTACAGAGGCTGCAAAGTCCCCCAAAAAGCATTAGCATGGATTATTGACAATGGAGCCACCAGGACTTTGTTTTTGAGTGGATTTGCTCAGCCAGAGTTCTGGATGTTCTGAAGTACTTGGACAAATATTTCCAAAAGGAAAGTTGTCCACAGCGAGCTGTGTTTTTTTTTTCTAATGTATAATGAGTTCCATTTTGCTGGCTTTCTTTTGATTATTAGACAGATAATGATGCCCTGAAGAGCAGCTACCAGCAACCTGCGCATCTCAGCCAGCAAGAAATTATATGTGGACCGTACTCTGGACTGGACTTTGCAATTTTGCTAGAGTTCTAGGAAGCTATTTTAGACAGGTCACAGGTCCCTTCCTGGAATATATATTGCTATTCTCCTAGATGGACCTTCCTTCCCACTTCTCCACCTTTCTCTTACAGAATCAATGCAAGAAAATCCATTGAGCTAGAGACCACCTTAAGCATGAAAAATGTGGATGCTTCTTGAACCACAGCATTAGCAGTCTCGAATATTGTAACAGTCTCTAGCTCTGCAATATCTAAAATGTGAACTCTGTAACCTGGCAGCCCTAATCGTGAGCATGCATATCCACTGGAAACAAACACTGCCTTGTTTTTGGTTTTTGTTTTTGTTTTTTCCATTGCTATGCAGGGTTTCACACTCCCACGACACTCTGTGCTTTTGCTCTTTTGATGGAGCAGACACTCTTTCCATTTGCTCCACAACAAAGCGTTTCAAAGATAAAGATTTATTAAAAGCCAGATTGGGGTCAGTGTGATAGAAATTGGGGGACATACTAAGACAGAAGTTTCAGGGACTCCAATGTCTCCTCCTGTTTGCTTCCCTCATCATTAGAATTGCAGTATCTATCGGCCCCCGAAACGCTGCCTGATTGTGTTTGCTTTCCCTGATTGGATGCAAAATGAAAAACCTTCTTTCTCCATGGACCGGCTGCTCTCTCCTCTAATCGACTGCATGCATTGAATCCCGATTACAGGCTAGGAGCCTGATGAATTGACTTCAAGAATATTAATTTAATGCTTGTAATGTCAGCAAATAGAGTGGAGGTATTATTCCAGGCCCAGCTTCTTGAAGTCTCCATTTGACAGATTGTTTTTAAGGCAGCCTCTGCATGGGAACACCAACTCCGTAAAGCACTGTGAAGCCATCTAACAAAGCAAGTGGAATGCACCCAAACTTTGAAAGCTCAGTCTCTGCTAAGTGGTTGCATGAGTTGGAATAATCAGGCAAAGGGCGAGACAATCTAGAGTCTAGAAAATGTTGGTGGATGCCTTCATGATTTCGGGAAGCCTTTTCAGCATGAGCTCTGCTTTGCTTTTTAAAGATATTTTATTTATTTTATTTTTTAGAGAGTAAAAGACACATTGTTTTATTGCACAGGGTCTCTGGTTATAATGCAGACCCCGGAACTAGGTTGCAATGCCATAGGCATATCTAGAAATGTGAGTTCACATCCATTGATACCATATGCACTTGCAGCTCCCTGTTGGGCTCAGAAAACAATACCCCACAACGCAGGTCTCCACAGCAGCCTCAGAAGCCAACGTTTCTCTCTGACCATCTCCCGCCAACTGCCTCTCAGTCCCATCCTCCCCCGAGGCACCACAGAAACTAGAATCCCTCTTTCCCAAGGCGGGTCACAGAAACCAGAACCCTTTTTCCCCAACGTGAGCCATAAAACCTAAAAATTGGAAGCTAACTTTCCCTCTATCCTATCTGCATAAAGACTGGCCATAAAGAAATTCCCTGACCTACCTTGTTTGACTGTAGGTCCTAAGAACCCCCACTCCAGAGAGGGTCCCGCCGCACACCCAGAAGGAAGGAGCGCTGCTCAGAGAGGCAAGAAGAATTTAGACAGACAGGCCTGGTTGGGTTTCCACACAGTCCGTTAGCGTTGGATCAGGGCCTTTTTGTCCAACCCTATCTCTACATGGCTGCCCATACTTTGTTGAAGCAAAGCATAAAAATGGACAGCTTCCCCTGTATCTTTATGTCTTCATTCTAAAGGCTCCTCTGTATACATGTTAATAAAATTTTTATCCAATTAATCTGCCTCTCGCAAGTTGGTTTTTCAGTAAACCTTTCAAGGGCTAAGCGGAAAGCTCTCCTTTGCCCCATACATCCCAACGATCTCTAATCATTTTTAAATATACATAATTTCAACTTTTAGATTTGGGGGTCCATATGCAGGTTTGTTAGCTGTGTATATTGCATGATGCTGAGGTTTGGGGTGTGAATGACCCCATCATCCAGGTAGTGAGCATAGATAGCACTCAATAGGTAGTTTTTCAGCCCATGACCCCCCTCCCTCTTTCCCCACTCTAGGAGTCCTCAGTGTCTATTGTTTCCATCTTTATGTCTATGAGTACCCATTGTTTAGCTCCCATTTATAAGTGAGAAACGTGGTATTTGATTTTCTGTTCCTGCATTAATTCAGTTAGGATAATGGCCTCCAGCTGCATCCATGTTGCTGCAAAGGACATGATTTCATTCTTCTTTGTGGCTGCATAGTATTCCGTGGTGTATATGTGTAACGTTTTTTTTTATCCAATCCACCATTGATGGGCTCCTAGGTTGATTCCTTGTCTCTGCTGTTGTGAATAGGGCTACAATAAACATACGACTACATGTGTCTTTTTGGTAGAATGATTTCTTTTCCTTTGGTTATAAACCCAGTAATGGGATTGCCTGGTCCAATAGTAGTTCTGTTTTAAGTTTGTTGGTCCCCACAATCTCTAATCTTTAGCTTAGAACTTTATATATTGCAGTTTCATCTGCTGGAAATGTCCTTTCTTAGAAACTTCCTCTCCTCCTTGCTAACTTAGATCCTGAGAATTCTCATCCTATAATCCCTTTTCATGTATACTTGCCCTGTTGATGTCTGGAAACACTTACATATCCCTTATAGGCTCTAGGTCAACTTGCTAACACCCTACAGCATATCATACAACGTGGAGACACTAGATGACCAATTTGCTCACAGCTGAACTCCAGTTCTGACACCTGTAGATGCTGCATACATTTGCATGAATAAATAGGTGCACATGTAGCAATGTATAGAGACACACATGCACCTGTGCCAGAGGCTGACTTTTGTCAGCTGAGGCTCCTGGTTCATTCTGTCTGATGGAAAATAATGTTCCATTTTCTAGGTATATGTGTCATCTGCATGCTTCAGTTTCATTTCAACTATCTCAATTTGCTTCTTGTTCTGCCCCAGGAAAGGCACAATGCCATAGTACTGTTCAAAGGACTTTGTGGGTATTAATATTGTCCACAAGGACTGTTCTCACCACTTATTAAGAAATGAAAATAGGCTGGGCACAATGACTCACACCTGTAATCCCAGCATTTTGGGAGGCCAAGACAGAGGGATCACTTGAGCTCAAGAGTACTAAACCAGCCTGGGCACCCATCTCTACAAATAAAAAATACAAAAATTAGGTAGGGGGCTGAGGTGGGAGGATCACTGAAGCCCAGGAGTTCAAGGCTGCAGTGAGCTATGATTGCAGCACTGTACTTCAGACTGGGCCACAGAATGAGACCTTGTCTCTGAAGAAAGGAAAAGAGAGGAGAGGGGAGGGAAGGGGAGGGGATGGATGGGGAAGGGAGGGGAGGAGAGGAGAGGGGAGGGGAGGGAAGAAGCAGAGGAGAGGGGAGGGGAGGGAAGAAGGAAAGGAAGGAGGGAAGGAAGGGAAGAAGGGAAAGAAGGGAATAAAGGGAAGAAGGGAAGGAGGGAAGGGAAAGAGGGAAGGGAAGGAGGGAAGGGAAGGGAGAAGGGAGGGAGAGAGGGAGGGAAGGGAAGGGAAAGGGAAAGGGAAAGGGAAAAGGGAAGGGAAAAAGAAAAGAAAAGAGAAAAGAAAAATGAAAATAGAAGTATGCACAAAGCAGCACATTATATTTCCTTTAACTTCTGTTTGGTCACCCCAGAAATTCCCCCAAATTCTCTCTTTGGCATGATGTGTCCAAGGTCCCCAAATCTGCCCTCCGATTCCACGATTTGCTAGGAAGACCCATAGAACTCGGAGAAGCTGTGACCCTCATGGTGGTAACTTATTATGGGGAAAGAAAGCAGACTAAATTCTGCAGAAATATCTCCTTACTCATTTCCACAATGATTGTATCAGTCTACAGTTCTACAAACAGTACTTCAAGATTCCCTTTTCTCCACATCTTTGTTACATCTTGTATTCTTTTTAATAGTCATCCTAACAGGTGTGAGGTGGTATCTTTGTGGTTTAGATTTGCATTTCCCTATTGGTTAGTGATGTTGAGCACCTTTTCATGTATCTGTTAGAATATATCAAATCATCACATCACACACCTTAAATTTATACACCTTAGGAGGCTGAGGCAGGTGGATTCCTTGAGCCCAGGTGTTTGAGACTAGCATGGGCAACATGGCAAAACCTTGTCTCAAGAAAAAATATAAAAATTAGCCAGCTGGGCATGGTGGCTTGCACCTGTAGCCCCAGTTACTTGAGAGGCTAAGGTGGGAGGATCACTTGAGCCCGGGAGGTGGAGGTTGCAGTGAACCAAGATTGTGCCACTGCACTCTAGCCTGGGTGACAGAACCAGACCCTGTCTCAAAAAAAAAAAATTACACAACTTTGTTAATTATACCACAATTAAGCTAGAAAAAAAAGAATTTTTCAAAAATAATTGAATGTTGAACTTCATGATAGTATTGCAAAATAAATAAATATAGTTAAATGTTTCACAAATTTGCAAAGGTAAAAGATACATATGGCAAAGTTCAGGAGAGCCCAGACAAGAGTTTCCAGTCCTTGTCTTCCAGCAGAGTCAGAAGGACAGCACTGAATTCTTCCAGCAACAGTGTGAGACAACATGAATAGAATGATGTCAAGGAGGGAGGGTCACTGGAGTCTTGGTGTCTAGAGTTCTTACAAGGGAGGCAGACTCATAGTTGTGAAGCACTTGCAAGCCTTACCTTGGTTATTAATGCCCCAGTTTGCTCGCCCAGAGGTCAAACTAATACAGCATGGCCCACCACCTCAGGAAAACAAAAATATATGGATTCACCTTCAATCATGTTGTTAGTACAAACTACCTGGCATGGCCCCAGACCCTCATCACAGAGGATATACCTTGGCTCATAGGTTATCACACAGAAGCTGTTCAAGTCCTTTCTTTGGCCCATGGAGGGTTGGACCACGCAAAATCTCCTGCATTCACCCTTAACTATACCCATGCCTACTTGCAAATAAGAACTACCCAAGTGTGTGGAACCTACAGCTGCCACAGAAGTCCACTTGAAACTATCTAGGTTTTTAGAAGTTACTCATTGAATTCCAAGACTGAACAGTTGGAAGGCATGAGTGACCCCAAGACCATTCGAGCTCATCTGTTTTTTTTTTTTCCACTGAGTTCTTTGCTCCTAAATCCTAGTTTCAAAATAATATCTGTACTCCAAACCAATGAGCCCTCCAAAGTACTTGTCTATGTGAACATTTGAAGATAACTTTGTATTGCAACTGATTGAAATTGGAAGGCTTTACTTATGTGGCCCGGGGGATGCAATTGAGTTAACTTTGAGCTAATCCGACCCTTTGAAGAGTATCCCTGCCAAGAACCTCAATTATATCTTATTCAAAACAGCTGTTGGCAAAATACAATCATAAAACCATCTGGTTTGCAAGAGTTTATTATGTAAACTTAGTGGCTTCCATGATTTTTAAGGCCATCAGTGCCCCTCGGAAAAGATTCTCTTCCATTGTTTAAGAATACCAAAGTACAACTCCTTCAAGGGACTGTTCTCCCTACAAGCTATTGGGGCCATCAAACCTAGTGAGGCATTTTATTGCATTGATGTTTCTCCAGGACACACATGCTTTATTGTCATCTTTCATAAAGAACTCCTGCAGGCAATGTTAAAAAGTAAGTATCTAATAAAATTTAGCAATGAGGCTTTGTAAAACTGATGATAGCTAAAAGATAAAAAAGGAAAGAGAGAGAACAGAAGAGAAATATGAATATTGATTTTCCAGGGTATCATTTAAAATTAGAATCAAAGAGGAAGGACAAAGAAGTGCTTGGATCTCAACCGGGGCACCCCTTCCCTACTAACCAAAAACAAACAAGTTGTGGGACTTCAGTGTCCAAGTCTAAGGCAGTTGATTTGCAGGACTTAGTGTCAGAACCTCAGAAAAGGAGTCAGAAAAATCCACAGTGTTTGACTGGCCACACCGGCACAGGGGCATTTATCTGACAATTTTGAAGACTTGTTAGAAGCCAGGCACTGGATGTATTGTTGACAATGCTAAAATCACTGAGACTCAGTCCTGTCTATAGGCAGCTCACCCGTCAGTAAATAAAAATAGATAAATAAATAAATAATTTTTTAAACTAGGTCATAGAATAAAGACGAGGAGTATGAAGTAGGTGTATTAGTCTGTTCTCACTCTGTTAATAAAGACATACCTGTGATTGGGTAATTTATAAAGAAAAAGAGATTTAAAGAACTCACAGTTTCACATGACTGGGGAGGCCTCACAATCATGGCAGAAAGCAAAGGAGGAGCAAAGGCACGTCTTACATGGCAGCAGGCAAGAGAGAATGGGAACCAAGCAAAAGGGGAAACCCCTTATAAAATCATCAGATCTCATGAGACTTATTCACTACCATAAGAACAGTATGAGGGAAACTGCTCCCATGATTTAATGATCTCCCACTGGGTCCCTCTCACAACAGATGGGAATTAGGGGAACTACAATTCAAGATGAGATTTGGGTGGAGACACAGCCAAACCATATCAGTAGGTAACCATTATATTGAAAGGCGGAGTGCCACATGAAAGATGTTTTAATAAATAACTGGCCCAAAGTAGAACTGATCTCAGAATACAGTTTAAGGCTGGGAACAGTGGCTCACACCTATCATCCCAGCACTTTGGGAGACCAAGGTGGGTAGATCACTTGAGCTCAGGAGTTCAAGACCAGCCTGGACCACATGGAGAAACCCCGTCTCTACCAAAAATGCAAAAATTGGCTCAGCATGTTGGTGCACACTTGCAATTCCAGTTACTTGGGAGACTGAGGCAGGAGGATGGCTTGAGCCCAGCAGAAAATCAGGGCTGCATTGAGCTGTGATGGTGCCACTGCACTCCAGCCTGGGCAACAGTGTGAGACCCTATCTCAAAAAACAAAACAATAACAACAAAATAAAGAATACAGTTTCAATAGTGACAGCTCAATTGATTTCTTCAATAGACCAAATAGCTTGCTTGCTGCTCCTTCAATTCCTCCTTAGCCTTACTTACTATTCTGGGGAGAAGAATACGGAGAAAGAAATGTGTTATTTCTTCATCAATTACATTCTTTGGGATAGTATAGCAGTTTCTGATTGTGCTATAACAAATTATCACAAATGACGTGGCTTAACACAACAAAGTTTACTCATTTTTAGTTCTGGAAGTAGGAGTCTGAGATCAAGGTGTAGGCAGGGATGTGCTCCCTCCAGAGGCTCTAAAGGAGGATCCTTCCTGCCTCTCCCAGCTCCTGGGGGCTCCAGGCATCCATGGGCTTGTGGCCGCAAAGCTGATGTCTCTGCCTCAGTCTCAACGTGGCCTTTCCTCTGTGACTGTGTCTCCTCTTTTCTTTTAGAAGGACACTTATCTTTGCATTTAGGACTCACTCTAATCCAGAATGACTTCTTCTCAAGATCTTTTATTTAATTACCTTTCCAAAGACCCTCTCTCTCTCCAAATGAGATCCCATCTGAGGTTCCAGGGGATAAGATGAGGACACATTCCACCACAGCAGGGACAATGTCATATTTCCCTTTCCGTCACCTGAAACCAACACATTCCTCACTCACTCTTTTTAGTAGATTTCTACTGAATACCCAGGGTGTAAAGACAAAGGCCAAGCAAATAGAGATATCATCTATGCTTCTTTGGAGCTTACAGTTGAGCCCTGGAGGTTCACTCCTAGAATATAATCACACACATAACCATAGGATTACCAACTGCAAGGGAAAAGTTGAAGGAAAATTAAGACTACACGATAAGAACACAGAGAGAGGACCTAGCCCAGGTCTGAGGAGTCAAGATCGTACTTTGTGGTTAGTTCTATAGGAAGAATAAAATTTAACTCTGCAAAGACAGAAAGAGAGGAAAATTCGGCAAAGAAAGTCTCCTGTTCAGAGAGAGAGAGAGAGCTTGATTTTTTCCTATGCAGAGAAAGCGCTTTTGAGGAATTATAAGGAGAAGACCAGGGAGGGTGAGAGTAGAGACCAAGATGACACTTGGGAGTTGACTACACCCTGGGCTTTCTCCAGGACTCCGTCATGAGGATGGTGCAGAGGACTGGAAGATGTCACCCTGCTGAATGGAGTTTCCTTGCTCTGAAAATTTACCTATATTAGCAATGGACATTACATGTAGGACATGTTTATTCACTGTCCAAAGGTTAGCTCTTGAAGGTGAGTTATTAAAAAGCTCGCTTGTCAGGATCATTCACGTTGATAGAGTCACTTTTTACAACTGCATTAGGGGTTGACAATATAGTGACTGGGGCCTTTTCACTAGACTTCTGTGACTACAAACTACTTTAATATAAAGTAATTAAATAGTATATTATCACAGAGTAACTATACAACTCGTTGCAAATGACTTATGGAGAACAGGTGATACTCATAATAATATCATACATAATATGAAATAGTATATATAATAAAGAATAAGTAAGTGATACATAATAATATCATACATAATAGATGAGTAAAATGCATAATAATCAATATAAGATATGCAAAGTTAATATTATATACTATATTAATTACAGTTAATATAGTATAACAATTATTCGTATATATTAGTATATAATAACAATATTAGTGTATATAATTATAATTATTAGTATATATTATATAACATATATCACAATATATAATATATTCTAATAATTATAATTAATATAGTATATATTAATTATAATATATTATATATGCCAATAATTATAATTAATATAGTATATAATATATAATATAATATATATTAAGAATTATTTGCAAGTAGCAATAAGAATAAGTGATATTCATGACAATATAAAACTAACACAATATAATAAAAGCATGATAATTTATAAATGCATAATATACAAATACAACATACTATAAAATGATTAATTAATATGTAAATATATATGAATTAATATGATATCATGAAATAGCTGCACAACTTATTTATTACAAATAAGTTATACTTATGATATATAAAAGGAGTAAACTGCAGCATACACAAAAGTTGTTATGTTAAAAATATGTAATGTAATAGAAAATACAATTATTCTATTCAAGAGACATTAAAATAACTGACAATTATAATAATGTATATTATAGTAAAATATATCAATATACTTATGTATAAGTGTATAGGGTATAATGTATAAATAATACAATATAATAATAATTATTTGCATCTGACATTAAGAACAAGTCTGCGCAACTGAGGCCTAACTTAAAAGAAATATAGATTTCTCCCCGACTGCTTTCACAGTTTCCATATGCAGCATTTTGTTTCATCTTTCACTGATGCATTTTAGAAGAGCTTGAAAATATTACCCAAGGAATACAGCAACAGTAGTTTATAAAGCTCCTAAAAATATATTGGTAATAATATCATAGAAAATATAAAACTCCACAATGGCATAAATTCAAATCTGTTTATTTCTCTTTTGGGAAAATAATCTCAACTGATCTTTGCAACACAATCTGCCCCTTCCCATGTAGTGAGTTGCCTCCTATGTATGACATGTCACTGGGTCACAAGTACGGATTGACTTTACAACAGAAACACCTGCCCAAGGTGTTTGGATTGATAAGGTGCTGTAGCCAGATACAACACTGTAAAAATTAAAGGATGCACTTCTCTGGAAACTGTCAAGATAGCCAGGGAGATGAGCACAAACTGGAACTGCCTAAGCCAGCCGCGGTGGAGACTAACAGCTGTACACTCCAGCAGCTTTTCAGGTTTCCTTGAGTGTAAATCAAAGTAAGTTCCTCCTCTGATAACCCACCAGCTTCTTATTCTCCACCAAGAGCATTCAGTATGATCTAATCTCAATGGGGCCATTTTCGAGAGGCAGCTCATAGCCAGGACTGTCTCAAATCCTAAAAGATATTTGTGGGTTTCCATAAGCCCAATGCTATCTTATTGATAGGCAATCCTACCATGCAGGCTTTGAGCCAACAGCAACAGTTTGCTTATGGAAATGCTGAGAGCTCACTCTGATGGGTACCACCGTCAGGTAAAATCTCCCCACTTGTCAGGCTGCATCTTAAAATGTAGGATACTCTACTGTCTCAACCCTGCAGTTATGCCTCTGGCTGGCTGGCTGGTAGTATCACTGCGAGTGAATCAAACTCAGACTCATACCATCCTTCTGCAGAGACGGACACCATGCACAGGTGGTAACCCCCAATTCTTTCAAAGCCATCATGGGGAAGAGTGATTCATTGTTTACTCTCTGGAGCTGTAATCTCCAAGTCTTAATGCATCCTGACAAGGTAGCCCCACAGGTTGGAGACCACCTTTCTAAACAGAATGCAAAATCTCCATGCCCTGCAAGAATTAGAGGGTGATCCTAATAATCAGTGTCCCAGTAGTGTCCCATCTGATCCATCATTCAAAGCTCACCTAATTTGTCCTTTTCTTCTTGCATTCTCTTTTTTTAACTCACATCACCAGCTTTGCTGTCATAGTTTCCTTAGTACAGACAGAAATTCAGCATTTTCTTCCAGGCAATTTTAACCCTACCAGAAGTGGGCATGGAAAAGACTATTTCGGTCTTTCTAAGTTGAGCATCTGTCTGCAGTAGGAGCCATTCTCACTCTACCTTTGGTCTGTTCTTTTCCCGAATCTCTTGCCTTCATGAATGGCATTTAAGAAACCAAAGCCCAAGAATCTACCAGATCCTTGATCCTGAACATATGAACCATATCTGCAATGCTGCTTAAAGCTATCCATGGGGAAAAAAATCACTGGTTTTAAATTGCAGCATCTGGTGTTCCTCGAGAGGGAATGAAAAATAAAAATATTGCTCTAAAATGAAGCGGAGGAAATGATACTTACTTCCAAGTGCCAGAAAAAGCTGCCTTTCTCCACCAGAACCCAGCTTTTCTGAGTAATGTGAATGGTGGTAGAATTTTCCCTTTCATCCAGGATAAAGAAGAAGGCAGCAAGTCAAGTATTTTATTTCCATGAGCTCATCGTCCACAACTTCAGGTGGAGAATTAAGGACCTAAAAACTTAGACAAGGAGCTAATATTCAAAATATATGATATGATTTGGCTGTGTCACCACCCAAATCTCATCTTGAATTTCCACATATTGTGGGAGGGACCTGGAGGGAGGTAATTGAATCATGGGGGTAAGTGTTTCCCGTGCTGTTCTCGTGACAGCGAATAAGTCTCACAAGATCTGATGCTTTTAAATTTCTTTTAAAAAAAGAAATTCCCCTGCATAAGCTGTCTCTCTTTGCCTGCTGCCATCCATGTAAGATGTGACTTGCTCTTCCTTGCCTTCTGCCATGATTGTGAGGCTTCCTCAGCCACGTAGAACTATAAGTCCAATTAAACCTGTTTCTTTTGTAAATTGCCCAGTCTTGGGTATGCCTTTATCAGCAGCATGAAAACAGACTAATACAATATACAAACAACAACAACAACAACAGCAACAAAAACAATTTTATTAAAAAGTGGGCAAAAGACATTTTCCAAAAGAAGACATGCAAATGGCCAACAGGCATATGAAAATACGTTCGACACCACTAATCATCAGAGAAATGCAAATCAAAACCACAATGAGATATCATCTTGCCCCAGTCCTAATGGCTACTATTAAAAAGTCAAAAATAACACATTTTGGTGAATATTCACAGAAAAAGGAATGCTTATGCACTGCTGGCAAGAATGTAAATTAATACAATGTCTATGGAAAACAGTATGGAAATTTCTCAGAGAACTAAAAATAGCACTACTATTTGATCCAGCAATCCCACTACTGGGTATCTACCCAAAGGAAAATAAGTTATTCTATCAAAAAGATACCTGCACTCATATGCTTGTCATAGCGCTATTCACAATAGCAAAGATATGGAATCAACCCAAGTGTCCATGAGTGGAGGATTGGATAAAGAAAATGTGGTACATATACACCATGGAATACTACACAGCCATAAAAAAGAATGCAAACACGTCTTTTGCAGCTACATGGATGGAACAGGAAGGCATTATCTTAAGTGAAACAACTCAGACACAGAAAGACAAATACTGCATGTTCTCACTTATAAGTGGGAGCTAGGTAATGTGTGCACATGGAGATAGAGAGTGGATTAATAGGCACTGGAGACTCAGAAGGGTGGGAGGGTTGGAGAGGGTGGGTGATGAGAAATTATTTAATGGGTGCAATGTACATCATTCGGATGATTGATACCCTAAAAGCCCTCACTTCACCCCCATGCAATCCATGCATGTAATAAAATTGCATTTGTACCCCCATACATTTATAAAAATAAAAATAAATAAATACAAGGCATATGTAGCATGCTTTCTTATTCTAATAAAAACTTAAATAATTGAAGAAGGAAAAGGAGGCTAATGCATTTTACTTTCTCCAAGCCCAGGAAGAATCACATTTCTGGCCTCATTCCCTCTAGTGTTTTGCATTGATGGTAAACACACTGGCAAATCTGTTTCTCTCCTAGACACAGACCTTCCTCACCATTAGTAACCACCCCAGCTCCAAACCTCCCCATCTCTGTTCTGGATCAATAGTTGAATGATCTTTGGCACTCATCTTGATTGATAATCTAAAAACCCCATGCCTGATCACATCAAACATCAAGATGTGTATTGAATATTGATTAAATTATAAAGGTTCACTTCCTACCACTTCTTTAACTATGCTTTATGAGTCTCTGTATTTGCACACTTGCAGTTTGCACACTTGCTGTTAGGATTCTGGTAACCTAAAAGAATGAAGGTCAGCTCTCAAGTTTTAGTTCCTATCCTTGACAATATGCCCTAAACAGCATCCTTTTTGGGATAGAGCAGTCCTATAATTCCTAACAAATTTTAATGTAATGTTTAATTATATTTGTCTACACTGCTAGGATCAAAATCATGGGTAAGGAAACTTAAGATACACTGGCAGAGAGGACATTTATTTCTGATCATATAAGTCAGCATCATAAATTTAAATGCCAAGCAGAATATACAACTCAAAGTTCTATATGCATTTACCTTATGCTAGGCCATGCACTTTTAGTTTATTTGCACAACAATAAATTGGGAACTTTGTTTTCCCATTTCCAGGTAATAGACTAGAGCTCAGAAAGGTTTAGTAAAATTTCTAAGTTTGCACAGTTAGTAGAAGCCAGATCTTATTGGGTTTTACTGACTCTTAAGGTCTTACTGGCTCTTAACCACCACTCACTTCACTGATGAAAGTGCCAGAAAGCCATCATGGTTACCAAATCATGCGATGAAAAATCAAGTGACAATGCAATAAATTTCCGTGATGTAGATGAAACACAGACTGCGGCAAAACCATCTGTTAGATTTTGTTAGTTAAATAAACCCCAAAATGAATCTGGCAGGAACATTTGCACCTATCCTAACCAAGTGTACACTTATATACATTTATATTTTTTAATGCAAATTTGCATGTACAGGCTATTTTCATGCTCAGAACAAGTCTACTTTTGGAGAGATTATTCTTATTATGCTATGATTATCATCAATGAAAAGTCGAATCATCATTTAATGCATCATTTGCTATGTAAATTGTTTTTCACAGAAAACTGTTTGGTTTGACCTTTCTGGGAGTTGTCATTTCAAACTCATGGTCATTTACATTTTTCACCTTTCAGGAAGGTGCATTGAGTAGTGCATAGCTTGAGTGGTGCATTTCAAAACTATAAAAATATTGGTAGGGCAGTCCTGTGATAGGCAGTCCTGTATTTAAACTCTGCTGTCTTTATTTAAAGTTAGATTCGGAGGAGTCAGGAGCTAACAGTCCATATGGAAGAGGAGGGATGGATCCTGGGAATTCACCCTTCTATGCTCCATGCTAAACTAGATCCATGGCCTTGAAGTCTTTTCTTCACAAACTCTATCAAAATTGGAGCATCAGCCCAATAGTTGAATGTTATTTTACTTATAGAAAGATCCCTGTGCTTTGGGTCAAATAGATTGTGCATGCTAGCAAGCTTACACCCAAACCAGAATGTCCAAAAGAATAAAATGTGGATGAATGAACAATGTTTTAAAATTGCTCAGGACATAGTGTGTGCATTAATTTATATGTCCATGTTAGGTGTTAATAACCATAATTTCTTTAACAATTTAGATTAAAAGATGCATAGAAATTGACATTTTAATAACCACTACTCCTTGTCCCTCAGCTAACTGTGCAATTCTGGGTGTTCACCTTGCTCAGTAAACCACTGCCCAGAAAAGGGTCACACTGAATCTACAGATGAGGTCTCACCATTTCTGAATCTAGAAATGTTGGCGGGTACAATTGCATAGTTTAGCAAAAAAAAAAAAATACATACACATATATATGTATATATATACACACACACACACACACACACACAAATGCAATATTTATACATAAATTTGTCATGTCAGAAATTTTGAAGAAAATTAGTATTGATCCTAATTTATTTTGATTTTCATATCTGCTACCCAAAATTTTATAAACCCTCCATTTGTCTGTGGTAATAAACAGTGTTATTCGCATGCATGGAATACTTTACGGTTAGCAAAATGTTTTTCCAAATTCTTCTGCGAGCCTCAAAACAATCTCCAGGAACTTAAGGCAGTGTCTTAGTCCATTCGTGCTGTAGAGAAATACAAGAGACTGCATAATTTACAAAGAAAAGAAGTTTATTCGGCTCTCACTTCTACAGGCTGCACAAGAAGCATAGCGCCAGTGTCTGCTTCTGGTGAGGGTCTTAGGAAGTGTCCACACATGGCAGAAGGGGAGGGGAGCAAGCAAGTGCAGAGCACATAGTGAGAGAGGAAGCAAGAGAGAGAGGAGGTAGATGCCAGGCTCTTTTAACAACCAGCTCTTGCAGGAACTAACAGAATGAGAGCTCATTATTATGAGGATAGCACCAAGCCATTTTTGAAGAATTCTCTCCCATGACCCAAACGTCTCCCACCAGGCCCCACCTCTAACACTGGGGAACAATTTCAACGTGAGGTTTGGAGGGCCAAATATCTAAGCTATAGCAGGCAGGTATGCATCTGTTAACCAAATCCTCTCAATGGGCTCTGTACCAAATTCAGTAATAGTATCTCCTCTTCTTCTTTTACCATGAGTGGATGCAGCCTGAAGCCCTCATCCAATGCAGATGCTGGTGCCATGCTTCCTGTGCAGCCTGCAGAAATGTGAGCCAAATCAACCTCTTTTTTTTTAAATAAGTTACTCAGCCTCAAGTATTCCTTTATAGCAACACAAATGAACTAAGACGCTACCTCATGTTCCTGGCAGTTGCTGTGAGACTCAAAGAATCTACACCCCAAAACATGGCACATACAGCTATTGAAATTCCTAGAAATAAATATCTAGGCCAAAATGAATGTCTCAAAGATGAAAACAAATATAATAAGTACTCAAATCAAGAGGTAAAACTGGAGAGAGCCACTTGTCAAAATGCGAAAGAAAATGAATAGTAAATGTAATTCTATACACATCGATCAAAGCAATAAGCTGCTGCGTATAGCACGGCATGTATGAATCTCACAGCCATACCATCAACTGAAGAGAATCAGATATATTAGAGTTTATAGTATGAAATTCTATTTACACAAAGTTCCAAAACAGTATCTATGGTGGTGATAGATGTCAGAACAGGGCTAAACATTGTGAGAGTACTGACTGAAAACAGGGAGGAGTTTTCTGGACTTCTGGGAATATTTTATATCTTGATACAGGTGGTGAAGACACAGGTGTATGTGTATGTAAAAATGTATAAAAATATAAACCTTTATTCCATTGTAAACTTAATACTGTTCACTTTTCTGTATGAAGTTGTACATCAAAAGTAATGATCTAGTGTGTGTGTTTTCAGAATTAAAAATCCATAAGAAATTGGAATAAACAAAGCATACCAATATTTGATTTTGATTCTTTGGGGAAAATATCATGAACTAGACAAACCACTTTAAAGGAGAGTAGGAGAGAGGAAAAGAAACATGATGTGAATAGAAAGAGAGCAAAAGAGAGAGAAGAGAGAGATATATAAATAATATTAAGCCCAGAAAAGTAAATAACCAAAGATTCAGTGGAGATTGTAAAGATTAGACAAGAACATTGTGAACTCTGTTCCAAAGTATTTAAAAGTTTGGACAAATTACATTACTTCCAGAAACATATAAAATAAAACATTAAGATAATTTAATATTCATTAAAATATCATTCATTATGATGTTTTTAACTTTATAAATTAAGATATATGAAATAAAACTTTGACCAGACAAATATCAAATAAAGAAATTAAAATATTAATTAAACATTCTTCCTTAAAAATGTAAACAGCTCATTCAGTATCATTAAGTCTAACAATATAATGTACCTTGATAACATTTTTAAAAGAGGAAAAAAATCTTCAACTGTAGCCAATGCAGATGCCAATGAGCTGCCCACATAGGGAAGCCCCTGGAGGTCAACGAGTTCACTCTCTGAAGTTGACTACAGACTAAATTTTCAAGATGAACCTGGAGTTTAAGGGTCTAAGGACCTTTTTACCCACATCCCAAGAGTCTTTGTCTTATTGGTGCAGAGAAATAATAATATAAACATAAAATAGTGCCACTGGCAAACAAAGATGACATCAGGAAATGTCTGTTGACTATAGATGTTATCTGATTCTGAGAAATTAAAGGTAGCAATCTCCACTGTATTCCACCTACACAGTTGAAATCGAATTCACAAAAATATAGCTTTTTCCCAGATTTTTATGGAGCATTGAGATGTTACTGCTGTTTTTCTAATGACTTGCTGAACTAAGGTACAAGAAATTACTCTTTCAAACACAGTGTAAAATTATATAAAATCATAAATTCATACCTTAAAACCCAAAATATTTTGGGGGAGAAAAATCAAATACATTCATTTTTATTTCTACTATTTTGTGGTTTTGATCCCATTGGGAAGGTTTGAGGTGAAAAACTGAGTAGACATATAATAATTTTCCTATTCATGAATATGTAGCAACTAAATTTTAATGACCAAATCATACAATGCAGATAAAAACATAGTGTATATAGACTTATATTTCTTGGTATTTTCCAGGGTTTTTAATATTCTTGCAGGCATTGTAAATAAATCCGATTTGAACGATAATGCAAATAGTTGAAAAACCTCACACGAAGAGTGTAGATTAATTTGATAAGATTGTGGATACATTTGATAAGAGTGTAAAGTTATTTGATAAAGCCAGTTTGTCCACTTAGAGGGCACCATTTCTAATAAGGAATTGATGACATTTGCAGTATTTTTAAATTAGATCCTCAAATGAGACACAATAAAATGGATTAACTAATACAACAATCAGAATAATAATGATCCTGCCTTTACCTTTAATTCTCTTCTATGAAGTTAAAAATTGTTTTGCTTATCTTGTTTATTTTCCTGTGGTGCCAAGTATATGTCAAGCACATAGTGGATGTCAGAAAAATGAAATGGGGAAGGAGGAGCAGGAAGGAGAAGGAAGGAAGGAGGGAAGGAAGGAAGGAGGGGAGGAAGGAAGGAGGGAGGAGGGAGGGAGGGGGCAAAAAAGAAGAAAGGAAGGGCAAAAAAGAAAAGAAATATCATCTGTTGTCTATGCTTGTTATTAGCCATTTTTTCATAGATTTGCCATTAATTCTTGTCTCTCTGATAGTGGTAAAAATTTACCACCACAACTCAAAAATGTTTTGTTGATGGATGCCTAAATGAATTAGGGCCACTATCTGCATGATATAATAATTTCCTCTCTTTGTATGGCTCATGAAAAATCTAAATCTGGTAGAACACAGTGGTAAAATATGATACCCTCCATCATTCAACCTGGAAAAAATATTTCAAGAAGCAAAAATAAGATTAACAAAACCTCCTGAAAATTTATGTTTTCCAGAGAACTTCACGGGTAGCAGAACACTTGCAATCCTGAGGAAAGTGTAATTTATACAGAAACAGGTAGATGCCATCCAAATATTACATTCAGAATAAACCACTACTCTGGTTCCATTCCAGACCTCCAGCTGAGCCACACAGTTTCATGATAATGGATTATTAATTACAATGATATCTGCATATTAACTGACACCATGGAAATATTTCCATTACAAATGGTTGTTTGTAAAAACCTGCAGCATCTTAACTGTGTGGCTACATTCAGCAAGAAAGAGAATTTTCCTGATCTTAGATGATTTTGTCTATGAGTAAGAAATAAAGATAAACATCTGCTCAAGGAAGATGGAATTGAAGGTATCCCTAAGAGATACTACAAAACTCTTAACAATGCAGGAATATCAAGGAGTAACTGTCATTGCAACATGTTCCAATGATATTGTCATGTTCTATTGGAAGCCACAGACAGACATTTCCTCCATGTGTGTGTCCTACCCAGTGTGGATGTGATGGATGATTTCATGTGTAAACTTGACTGGGCTCAGAGATGCCCAGATAGCTGGTAAACACTATTTCTAGGTGTTTTTGTGAGAACATTCCAAGAGAGATTAGAAGTCGAATCAGTAGACTGAAGAAAGAAGATACCCTCACCTATGTAGGTGGGTATAATTCAATCCATTGAGGGCCTGAATGGAAACAAAAAAGTTGAAGAAAGACAAATTCACTCTGTTATTGAGCTGGGACATCCATTTTCTCTTGCCCTTGGACTCAGAGCTCTTGGTTGTCAGGTTCTCAGATTCCAGGACTTATACCAGCAGCCACGCCTGGTTCTCAGGCCTTTAGACACAGACTGAAGTATGCCACCAGCTTCCTGGGTCTCCAGCTTTCAAGTGGCAGGCCATGGGACTTCTCAGCTAATTCCTATAATAAATCTCTATTCTCTCTTTATCTCTCTTCCTCTCTCTCTCTCTTTCTCTCTCTCTCTATATATAATCATCTATATATCCATCTATCATCTATGTATCATCTGTCTACCTATCATCTAGCTAACTAGTTATTTTATCTATCTATCTGTCTGTCTGTCTGTCTGTTTATCCTTCCAACATTTTGGTTTTGTTTCTCTGGGGAACCCTGACTAATAGAGAGTAACATAAGTTTAACCTGTGGGCTTTCTACCCTCAACAAGCTTATCACTGAGTTGAGTAGAGGAAACAATGAATGCTAAAGTAAAGCTTAAAACTCACCAGTAGAATAAAGAACACTGCCTCTCTGGTAAATTATGCCTATGGTTTGAAAGACATATTTACCACTTTTGCATATTTTGAAATATTTAATCTAATTCCCTTTGCAATATCTAACCCCCTCACTCCAAGACAATCTACTCTGAAAACACCAGATTGACATGGCACCCAAGCATCATTTAATCTAAGTATCTTTCTTTAGAATTTTGTCTTCTAGCATGAGTTTTCAAAAACTAAAGTGAATACTGGGCATTGTATATTTCTGGTAGTTTTTGAGTGAGAGAAAGTGGTTTCTTAATGGAATTACAATAAGAGGGCTTCTACAATATTTCAGGATTTCATAGATTTGTGGTACTGAGGCCATTCTCCTGGGCTTTAGGAGCCAGGAAATAGCGCCCTTTAAGAAGTAGAGGATTTATTTTCAAGGTTTGAGCTCTATCAGTGCTGGAGGACATGACAAAATTTGAGCTTTTTTTCACTTCTAAGGAGGGCTATGAGTGTCATCAGAAGAGATATTTTTCTGGAGCCTAATCTTTGTTTGAATGTCATGGAGGACTCATATTCTTTGACTTGGGTGTCATATTGATCTAGCATTTTTAGTGTACATTATTGTGGAGTTAGGGCAATGGATATTGCAATGACATATTTTAGATAATTTCCAAGTTTTGTGGTTTTTATACAGAGCAGTGGCCCTCAAAAGGGATAACTCTACCCACTGGGGGACATTTGGCAATATCTGAAGACGTGTCTGGTTGTTACAATTGAGGAGTTGGAACTGACACCTAAGGTATGAGGCCAGGGATACTGCTCTGCTCAGTCTCCTACCATATACTCCCAGCCTGTGGCGCACTTGAGAGCTCCCACAGGAGAGAATGGTCAGAGTGTAGAGTCCAGGCGTGTCCAAGGGAGAATTTACAGTCATGGGTTTTTAGTTTCTGTTTCTGGCTGGGCCAGTAAAGCCCCTTCCTTATCTCTCTTTTCCACTTATCACCAGAGACAGAAACTAAAATCCATGGCTTCAGGCTGCTAAAAGCCTAAAACAAAACAGAACAGAAAAACAACAAAATAAAGTGGGTTGGACAAGCTTAGACTAAACCAAAATATCAACCATGCCAAGGTTACAAAACCCTGAAATAGAATTGACATACCCATTGGAGAAGGGTAATTCCTCTTTTTTCTTACTATACTTCAGTATCATTCTGGTTAGAGTTTACTTTTAGGGGCTCAGCGCTCTCTGGGGTGCTATTTCTTCCTTTGTAAAATGAGAATAATTTCATTTCTGTTAGAGACTGTAATTGCATTAATAACATGGGATACTGTGCATGGGGCAAGTTCCTGGTGTATAAGTAGTGTGTTTGAAATGGTAGCTATGTATTACAATATGTCATAACAATTGGCTATGGAGCCCTTTTATGCATCTAAATTTGTTTCTTTTCTTTTTTTTTTTTTTTTTTTTTTTTTTTGGCGACACAGTCTCACTCTATCACCCAGGCTGGAGTGCAGTGGCGCCATCTCAGCTCACTGCAACCTCTGCCTTCTAGGTTCAAGCAATTCTCCTGACTCAGCTCCCGAGTAACTGGGACTACAGGCGCATGCCGCCACACCTGGTTAATTTTTTGTGTTTTAGTAGAGACGGGCTTTCACCATGTTGCCCAGGCTGGTCTCAAACTCCTGAGCTCAGGTAATCTGCCCGACTCGGCCTCCCAAAGTGCTACGATTTCAGGCTTAAGCCACAGCTCCCGGCCTTTTTTTTTTTCTTATAGCATAAAAATAAGGCTCTTTAAGCATAGTTTGAGATCCAAATGAGATCAGGTACAAAATTACTGTCTTAGAATGGGTGAAAGAAGACAGAGGACATCTGTTGGCCATCGGTTATTTTTTAAAGATTGGCATCACTTATAAATAGAATCATTATAAATAAAATAAAAATAAATTATAGCATTATATTATGCTATTAGTACTTAAAATTAAAATATATCCATTCAATATTTATTAACAGAGAAAAGATACCTATGTTGCCTACATAAACAATTCCTTGTGGTCACAGAATTGTTTTGTAAAATTCAGCCAATGTCTTTGATGTGGAGAGGAGCAGAAAGGTATTACCCTGGGGCATGTTTTCCTTATTTAAAACTAGTGTTCTTTCCTGAATTTGATAAATAAAAGACCAGGAGTGGGCAAGCATCATATGGACTCAGCTGAATCAGTTTCCAAGAACCCCGCATTTCAGCCCGAGCACATGCAAAGCTGGTCACCACAGTGGCAGCTGGAAAAGAGATAGGTGTGGCCATTGGTCATGAATGAATGCATGTGTTGGGCGTACTGGCTAAAAGCAAAATTCTATTGTGTGCCTGTCTACCCAATGACCTCATGAGTTGCAATGACCAGCTGCTAGCCTAAGCTCCAAATTCAGCAAGACTATTAATCTCTTGGTGCTAGAATTCCTTTATTGGATATTAAGTTTTCTATACAACGGGGACATGAAGCAAAAATTGTAGAAGGAGGTCGTTGAGTATATGGAGATGTTCCATCTTCAATTCTATTACTTAGTTCCCTGACTCATTTATTCTAGCTAAAAGAAGAACTGCATCATATATTGACCTGGTTCAAAGAATATTCTTAATCTTACAGGCAGCACTTTATATTGAAAGCATTTATTTAACTGGAGGTACGAGTGAAGTATATTAGATCATTCTATTATTCTATAAGGCCAGTTGTTTCTGGGTGTTGGGTATCACACAACAAGATCAGTGATTCTCATCTGCAATAACCCATTATCTAGCATGGGTTCCTTGGTTAGAAGCAATGTTGTGCAAGATACTATGACCATTTATAAGGCTTCCAGTAAGTCCCCAGATGGTGGCTCTAGCAAAGAAAAAAAAAGAACCACACATTATAGTAGCAAGAATGAATTCTGTCAGTGAGGCACACACATCCATTACCTAATCTAAACTCTACAAAGTCTCCCAATGAGGACCCCGAGTGCTGACTGTGAACAGTGTGGACCCAAGTGAATCTGAATGTCAGCTGCTTTATCCAGATATGACCCCAATAACTGGACAATGAGATTATAATCACACAGCGATCCTCCCCAAGAAGCCTGTCTGAAGTTTGGACTTAAATATAATATAAACCCAGTATTGTCTTATTTACTTTAAATATAAACTCTTCCGTGTGCATCCCAGGGAATCAGGTTTTCAATGGCTCCTGAGTGTTCATTTTTGCAGAAGAATATTAATATTTTGTCCTACACACAGTTCAGTTGCTACTTTTTCTTCAATGGGAGCATCAGCAACGTCAGCTGCAGGAGTGGCAGATTCTCTCCAATTTTGCTTTCAATTAATATTTTTGAAACAAGAGAAATAAACTCTTGAGAATAAATAAGTTATTAGGCTCTTGGACAATTCGACCTGGGAAGTCCCAAGAAAATAATACCAAGTGCGGTAAGAAGGATTAAAAAATGGCTCCTAAGATTCCTGCCTCCTGACATACACACAGATTATCCAATCAAACACTAATGTAGGTGCTGTGGTGAAGGTATTTTGCAGATGTAATTAAAGTCCCAAATCAATTAATCTAAAGATAGAGACACTATGCAGTTGAGCCATGAGCATTTGAAAGCAATTTTCTCTGGCTAATAGCAAAATAGGAAGTTGGAGATGTGAAGTATGACCAGCATTTAATGTGTTGTTATTGGCTTAGGGATTGAGGAGACTATCTTAAAAAGACTGTGGACAGCCAGCCAGCAAAAACACAGGGACCCCAGTCCTACAACCACAAGGAACTGAGATTTTCCAATAAAAAAATTGAGCTTGGAGGTGCGTATTTCCCCAAAACTTCTGGGTAAAAATTCAGCCTAGTCAACACTTTGATTTTAGCTTTGTGAGACCATGACCAGAGAATCCATCCACACCATGCTGGTGTTCTGACCTGCAAAACTGTGAGCTAATAAATGAGTATTTATTAATAAGTGAATGTTTTAAGCAGCTGTGTCTGTAGTCATTGATTACATAGCATAGAAAATTGATATACATTTGATGTGACTATCACTTATATCCCCCAATAAATATTTTCCAAATGATACTACCTTTGCTCAGAAATTGCTCATTAAGTAAAAAGAGCAAAAATATTACCAAAACTTCCAGGAAACTAGATCACAATTGAAAGTCCAAATTCATGGAACCTATGTCAGCAGTTGACTGTGCCAATCCTATTGGTAGGAACTGGCTGCTGTTGGTACCATGGCAAGCAAAAAATTAATCCCATAGAAATGCATTAAAATTTCTCATTTTGCCTTGAGTTCACTCTGATAATCACAGTGGATGCAGCTAAACAAACTGGAGAAAACTTCATTAGTAATTATTAAGCGTTTCGAGGGAAAGCTCCCATGATACACACAGAGTTCAGCAGACAGAGGCTGAGTTCCAACAGCAAGTACATCTATAAATCAAAAAAATCCCAAGAGTTGGTGGAGTGGTAATAGAGAAACCAGTGTGAATTACTGCTTAACGGGAATATTGAATCCTTAAATGAACTGCACACTCTCATTTTAATGGGAGCAAGCAGTAGCCAGGCATAATAAAAATAATTGAAATGAGGATTTGGATCCATTAATCTACTGAAAAGTGTCTTAAAAAATTAGTGAGGCAGAAAAACAGCCAAATGTGGATGACAACTTCCCGATAGATGTCATTTGTGCCTAATGGTCTCCATGGCCGTCAATAAAAGAGTGAATGGTATGGATAATGGCAACTAAAAGTTTAAGACAAATTCTTCCCTAGAAGAAGGATGTAATGGAGACTAGGAAGAGTGATGGATGGAGTAAATGTGCCTCCCCATTGCTTCATTGGAAAATAAGAATGAATCATTATATCCACATACTACATATAATTAATGAAGTCGCAGGAGTCCAATTGAATGAACAAAACTCTTTTTTCATCTCTCTCTCTCCCCTGTCATGTATGTTATATGAGATAATGTCTGAATCAGTCTTGCAAGAAACATTGGGGATTGCCACAGGTTTTATCTGGGTCCTTTCCCTGGAGTCTGAAAGTATGTGCCTTCCCACCATATATTAGTCTATTCTCACATTGCTATAAAGAAATACCTAGGACTGGGCAATTTATTTTTAAAAAGAATGTTTAATTGGCTCATGGTTCCACAGACCATACAGAAAGCATAGCTGAGAGGGCATCAGGAATCTTACAATTGCGGTGGAAGATGAAGGGGACACAGGCACATCTTTCATGGCTAGAAAAGAAAGAAGAAGAAAAGGGGAAGGTGTCACACAATTTTAAACAATGAGATCTTTTGAGAACTCACACACTGTCATGAGAACAGCAAGGGGAAATTCCACCCCCATGCTCTAATCACCTCCCACCAGGCCCCTCCTCCAACACTGGGGATTACAATTAGACATGAGATTTGGGGTGGGATACAGAGCCAAATCATTTCACGCCATATTTAAAGGTTTCACAGGCTGCCAGAAAAAGGCACAAGGAGTTTGCCTTCATACAAGATGCAGGTAGGTAATGTGAAATGCAGGATGGTATGTATTTTTTTATGTTTTAGCAGATGAATTTGACAACTAGAAGCCCATGTTGGACCACTGGTGAGGGTAACTGTTTTGGAATGACCCACAGACCAGTCTTTGATCTCCAGTTTACATCAGCATAATACATAATATGCTGTTGATTTTGGGAAGGTGATAGCATTTACATGACAAAACGATTATTTAACGTGGTTATGCCATCAACACTGTGCAGAAATGTGTGTAAATATTGAGTTATGCTTTTTGTGATTATTCCTTAAAAGCATACATTTAGGCCACCCTATGACAGTTCTCACTAAATAAATTGTCACCAGAACTATTTTGCAAAATATAATTCAGGCTCCAATCCCCTCATATAGCTTCAAGAAAATAAATCTCAATATATGTGAAAAGACTTGCCCAGTGGAGAGACAACAGGTCTCAAGTTGCTCAGAGCCTACCCAAAATAGGTTGGACTTACCAAGAGGAGAATGAAATAGAGAATCGCAAGTATGGGAACAACCACATTGCTCTTTATTTTGTGAATTAGATGCAAATTTTGATTTCTCAGAACACACTAGTGTGTTTGAGAATTTCTGAAAGGAGAAAACATTCTTTCTCTCATTCCCTCGATTATTCTTGAGTTTCTTCTTCACAGAAGGCCTAGAAATGGTTAGGCCACTTCCTGAAGGCTGGTGGCATTATTTAATCCAATTATAAAATCCTCACTGAGGGTTTTATTGCCAAGAACTCTACACAGATAAGTTATATAAATTCTTGTACAGAAGACAGAACACAAACCCACTATATCATCACATACTATAACATATTTATATCATCATGCGATATACTTTACAATATACCATGCATAATAACATAAAATATTCAAAGTTAGGGTTTCAGTCTGTTTCAGCTGCTATAACAAAATACCTTATTTATAAATAAAAGAAATTTATTTATCAGAGTTCTAGGGGTTGTGAAGTCCAAGCTCCAGGTGCAAGCAGATTCAGTTTCTGATGCGATTTCACTCTCTGCTTCCAAGATGGTGCCTTCTTTCTGCATTCTCACATCCAAGAAGAGAGGAACACTGTGTTCTTAAATGGAAGAAGGGCAAAAAGGGCCAAGAAGACTCCCTCAAGCCCTTTTATAAGAGTACTAATCCCATTTGTGAGGGCAGAGCCTTCATGACCTCATCACCTCTACAGGCCCTGCCTCTTAATACTATTGCATTGTGGATTAATGTTCGACATGAATTTTGGAAGACACAAAAACACTCAAACCATAGTAATTGAAAAAGTTGAGTCCCTGCTTTCAAGAAACTCACCATCTAAAAGGAGTGGATGAAACACGGGTCAAAGATTAGTCTAAAATGGATAAAGGATAAAATATATCTATGCAATGGTTATAATAGGAGCCCCTAAACTTCTCCATCAACTTAAAATCTTTCATGGAAGGAGTCATTTTATTGGTGAAAATGTGGGAAAAGGCATTCAGAGTAGTGAAGAACCAGGCAGTTAAGTGTGACCTGTTTGAGAAAACACAAGAATTTTAATTCTTGAAGCAAAATGAGTCATGAAAATATGTCCACAGGTGAAGTCAGAAAGTAAGCTGAAAGTTTTGGTGGCAAGACTAAGAAATTTGACGCTCACTCTAACATTCATAGAAGCCATTGTAGGCTTCCTAAGAAAAAGAGTGACCAGCTTATCTTGGTTTTCCTGGGGCTCTTTAGTTTTAGAACTGAATGTCCACATCCTCAGAACACCTTAGACCTGAGCAACTGAAGATGACTGGTCACTGTAGGCATAAGAAGATGGTGTCTCTCAATCTCAGAAATGTGTTATAATGACAACCAAGAATAGAATTGGGTTCCAGCTCTGGGATTCTATAGTAGCAATTATGGCAATGTAATGTTTGTATGGACATAAATCAATGGCTGTGGAAACATAAAGAATGGAATCAACTCAAGAGAGATCAAGACAAACCCAACAGAAATTGGAAGCTAAATCAGATGTTTTGAGATGTGAGAGGGAAAGAGAAATGTCAATTATGGCTCACTGTTTCTGGTTTGAGGGAAACAGTGGACATTTACTGAGTGTGCCCAGATAGAGATTACAGGGATATACCTCTGCTTCTCCCCAGACAGCAGCATTAAATGCAGTGGATGTGTACATACAAATCCATTATTAGGGGTTCGAACCCAGAGATAGGAGTAAGGAGCAAGAAGAGTAAGACAAAACATGTGGGAGAATCTATGCACTGATGGCCCTGGGTGCTGCTAGTTGGCCAACCTGCAGGAAAATGCCACTAAGATGCATACAACATGCCTTGGAATTGCACCTTTGGAACGGAAGAAAGCAACAATAAATTATTCACTTGCTTCTTCTATTAGTTAAAGATTGGTGCCATAAGGCATTAACTTCTTGGACTTCCTGGTAGCACATATCTAGACAAGGGCAGTACACAAGGCTCTCCGTGCAGTCTCTTGGCATAATGTCCTTTAACATCAGAACTGCAATAAACTTCCAAGCACAGATGACTCCTATTGACCAAAAAAGACAACAAATAGCAATTACAATGCATGTCAATACATGCTTATCATTCACTGGACCAAGACTTTAATCTCACCAATGACCAGGTGATTGGTTGCACTAATTGATGAGCTGTTTTTACAGTGCTGGGTTCTCTGCTGATTATAAATGTTCAATTAATCAACATTGATGCTGTGTGTGGGAATCTGCTCCACAAGCATTTTCTCTGGTCCATGGACCAGGGCTCTGCAACTTTTTAAGTATAGTTAAAACTCCCAATGCATCCTCCAAGGTAGGACAGGTGTAGAAGGACAAAAAGTAGGTGAAGCTTTCACAGGTTTTGTTGTGTTATTGTGAACAGCAGGAGAAGCAAGTCATAACTTAGGGATCCTTTCTTAAACTTTGGAGAACACTTGAGAGATACACTTTTACATTCAGGATTAAATAGCACCCTTAAATGCAAATGACGTTCAAGTGTAAATTACCTGCATCCATCATGGCCATTGTAGCAATCAGTCAAAACCAACTCTAGCTAATTTAAGCTGAAAGGCATGGATGAAATAATAAAGAACAGGGTTCCTGAACGTCAACACTATTGATATTTGGGCTACACAATTCTTTATTGTAAGAGTCTGTTCTATGCATTATAGGACATTTATCCAGAAGAGGACAGTAGAACACTTTTTCTTCCTACCCGACCAGTTGTGACAAACAAAAAAGTCTTCAGATATTGTCAAATGTCCCCTCAGGAGAAAAATCACCCCAGTTGAGAAATACCAATAGCTCAAAAAATTGCCATGAAAAGGGAGAGGAATTAAGATCAACAAATAGCTGAGCCACAGCCAAAATCAGTGCTAGAGCCATCTGGTTGGTACAGTAATCCAGGTACCAGGATTTATTGCCAAATACCATGGACTACAGCATTGCTAATACCCCACAGTCTTATTATTGCCCTACTCTCACACTACCTCTGCATCTGTGGCTACCTCTGGTCACCTCCACCATGGTCTGTCAAGATTCTCCATCATCCCTTCATATTAGAGTCATCCTGTGAGGGAACAAAATGTTGGTGAAGAGATGGTAGCAGAATGCTTAAGGGGTAGAGAGTTGGGGCATTTAATTTAATGTCTATAAGGTGTGTGAGAGTGTGTGTGTGTGTGTGTGTGTGTGTGACATACGAAGATGGGTGAAGAAGCAAGAATGACTAGGGTGAAGATAACACTCACCAGTATGACTTCAGATGTAGGAATAACGTCTTCTGGTAGATACTCATTGGGTGACAAAGAAGGTGGACAGTTTATGCTGTCCTCCATTAAGGAAGCTTGAGCAAACTAATTCAAATAATGCATATCTCTCCTGAGAATGGTGAGGCCTTGCTCAACAACCCTAGACACCTGTATTGTGACTCTCCCAACATGGCTTGCCAAGGACTCTATGTACCATCCTTTCCCTCCACTGACACCTCCAACACCATAGGGTTTGCCAGATTATTTTACCTACGTGACAGGGTTATTTTCATCAAAGACTGGACAATTTCAGAGCTCTTTTCTACTGTGAGTCCCCATAAACTGGCCACCTTCTTTGTCACCCAGTACATGGGTCAAGGCATAAGATTACAACCTCTGTTTCTGTGTTATTTCCAAAACCCAAAAAAGGGCTACCGGGTTTTGTGCTGCCTTTTACATGGTGAGATATACAAGAAGCAACTATTTGTTTTCTACCTCAGATAGGACACCTGAAAGCCTAAAATTTTTTCCTGATATAGGAGACCCCTGAATCCTTACACACTCCACAACACATTTTACACCAAGGTTCCCAGTATGGTGACCACCTCTTGCACATCCTGCCTGATCAATCTGCTGTCATCAATATAATAATTTGATGTGATCTTCCAATGATCCGATTTCTTTTGTCTTTTTAATGGCAGGGTGTCTTCCCAGGGACCCCAGTATCTCTTCAACTATTAGGTTCCAGTCTTGAAAACAAGCTCAGACCTGGGAACAAAAAAGGGCTTGTGGCTATTGTGGAAAAGAGTGCCTGTTCTCAGCCTCTTTGTTTTCTATCATGATTCCTTTCACTGGCATATGCTGAAAAATTCTTCTGTTAGATATCCACACAATTTGCTCCACACACATGTCCATGCCTGTCTGATCTTCATGCATGTGGCCCTCTGATCTTCATGATGTGTGCCCTGAAGATCAAAAGGAGAAGCAGAGACACAGCCTGAGGGGGCACCTGTTGCCTTGTGGGGAAGCAACCTCTACCTTGTCTTCTATCACAGAGGGACATCCAGCTCTTACTGGTGAAATTGGCTCCTTATGCAGGCTCAGAAATTTCAGGCAAGTCTGGGCAGGCAATTCACCCAAATGTCTCTATCCCATGGGCCAGAGTCCCAAGTCTTCATAACCAGTGCCCTGACCTTGGTCTTAGAGATGGGCTTTGATTGGGGCATTTAATTTTCCTTGAAGTTCAGCCAGTTGTACTGTTGGATCCTTGAGGTGGTCTTAGCTTTTTTGCCTTCTCCTAGTGAAAAAGAGAACTTATTTGCTTGCCACCAAAGAGCATCTCTTGTTTTGTAGCACCCCTCAACTGACACTATGATGTTGCTAGTCATTGAGATATATGTGACCGACTCACTACAGGCAGATAAAAATGTCCACAGGGTCTCTATGATTTCAGGTCTTATCATCTCCTTTGTTATCAGCAAGACAAATGTTATTACTGCTTCTCCTCCTCTCAGGCCTGGTCCAAGAGAACACCACCTCTGAACCGCTGAGTGATGTTGCCATCCTCTCACCAGCTCTTTGTCATGACCTTCATGCATCCTTGCCCTGATGCATTTTGTTTTCCTTGCTATGGAACAGAAATATCAGGTAGCTCTTCCATGACAGCACATCAGCTTCTCTGAGGTTTTGTTCCCATCTACTACCATCTGCCACAGCAGTGCTGATATTTCTGCTCCACTCAGTGTAAACCATAGTGTTTTCCATGCATCTAATGACCATCTTAGTGGAAGGTCACACCATCTACTTGGGCACTGTCTAAGGTGTTAAATTCTGGGTCTCAGAACACTCTGAGATCAACAAACTCTTCCATAAGGCTATGTTTTAGCCCAAGAATCAAGCCCTGGAGAGATCCACTCTCTGCTGACTCTTTTTGGACATCACACATTGACTTGGTGATACAGCTCCTTCTAGGTAGACCCTCCCCTCCGCTGTCAGTCTCAGCACTATCCCAGCCAGTATGAGACTAAACTCTTGTTATTCCAAAAACCAGAGGACCACATGCATCATGAAGGCCTGAAGATCAAAAGGAGAGGCAGAGACACAGCCTGAGGGGGCACCTGTTGCCTTGTGGGGAAGCAACCTCTACCTTGTCTTCTATCACAGAGGGACATCCAGCTCTTACTGGCAAAATCGGCTCCTTATGCAGTCTCAGAAATTTCAGGCAAGTATGGACAGGCAAAAGCATTGGGGTAATTCACCCAAATGTCTCTATCTCATGTGCCAGGGTCCCAAGTCTTTACAACCAGTGCCCTGACCTTGGTCTTAGAGATGGGCTTTGATTGGGGCATTTAACTTTCTTTGATGTTCAGCCAGTTGCACTGTTGGATCTTTGAGGTGGTCTTGGCTTTTCTGCCTCCTCCTAGCGAAAAGGAGAACTTATTTGTTTGCCACCGTAAAGCATCTCTTTTTTCGTAGGTGGCTTCCAATTGACCATTAGTCTCTCAGCTGTTCCTTATTTTTCTGTAGCACATCATGGTATTTAATATTATTCATGCAATATCATTATGGCCATAGCTACCATTTTCTCTATCCCTTTCAAACGCCAGATGAATCATGGCCTGCTCATGCAGTCTCTTCCAACATTACACCATCAAAAGTTGCTACCAGTGGGTGTTTTGTCAAAACTGAACCATAACTTTGCACCAGAGACTACCTCTGCACCACCTACCATAGCAGTGGAGTTCTCCTTCCCACCAGGTGTTGAGGAATCCACCTTCTGAGCACCATCCTGTTGCTTTATTTCAGACATCTGCAGGTATCAACTCTCACAGGTGGGCTTCTCCAAAAGTCAATGCTGAGATAGATTTGGGTATGCAAGATAAGTACTAAGGATCGTTCATGTGAAAGGAAGCATGATTGGGCAGAGAAAGAAGTTGAATAGCATTGAATAACATTGCAGATCCATCAAAATTTCTTCTAGCCTGTCATCAAACTCTGAAGTGTGTGGCTATCAGAGTACCTTGGGTTGAACCAAATTGGCCAGTTCCTTTTAGCCTGGATCCTGTCACTTAATGCAGCTGTCCTGGGAAAAGCAGGACCTCAGAAAATGTAGCTCTCTGCAGCTGAAGTCAACCCTGAGTAGCAAGTCCTTCCACAAAGTTAAATCCAGGTGATGCATCTCCATTCTGCTATAGCAGATATTGTGTTTTATTCAGTAGTAAAATCAATATACAGCCTAGTCCCCATTCGTGGCCATTTCTTAAATGAATGAGTTAACATAGGAGCAAACAAAGTTATAAAAATTATACAGGAGTGTTATTTTCACAGTGATAGTACTGTGTGAGCAATTGTTCTCCTTTGTTTCTGTAAGATTTTAGAGGCAGTTAACCTAAGTATTGTTATGTGGTTTAATTTGTTCCACTATCTAGTCTCATTGTGATTTATTAAACATGGTGTGGTGCGTGGAGTGCAACCACACCTACCAAAGTATGTTAAAGTTTAACTTGGGGAAATGTCAGTTTAAAAAAACAATACTGCATTGTTAAGGCATTTTGCTTAACAAATACTCCTATCACTGAGGAATCACCCTTGTCATTTATCTTCTGTCTCACTGAGACAAAAATAACATCATAAAGTGCTAATCCTTTTCGATGTCACATGCCCTTGAGTATCTGTTGTTCATTAACTTCCTTTAGTTGTTTGAATAACCCAGTCGCTCCTGAAATCTTTATTAATCACATGAGCAATGAAAGTCATCATGCAAACAAATAAAATCTGTGCTCATCTTTCAAGTTTATTTTTCTTCCAGGGAGCCTCATTAGAGTGGCCTCTAAAATACTTGAAATTTGGTTTCCTAATTTACGAAGGGTGTGATTGTCAATAATTTATATCCACTCTGGGTTTAGCCAGGAGCCTTGCAATAAGAAATCAGTAGGACAACTATTTGGTAAACAAAATCCTGCTCTCAGGAAATTGCCCTCATCCCAAGACATGAACAGACATTTCTCAAATGAAGACAAGCAAGCGGCCAACAAATATATGAAAAATGCTCCACATCACTAATCATCATCATTTGCAGAAATGCAAATTAAAACCACAACGAGATACCATCGCACACCAGTCAGTATGGCTATTATTAAAAATTCAAAAAACAACCAATGTTAGCATGGACACAGAGAAAAGGGAACATTTATACACTGTTGGTGGGAATATAAATTCGTACTACCTCTGTGGAAAACAGTATGGAGATTTCTCAAATAGCTAAAATAGTAATCCCACTACTGGGTATTTCTCTAAAGGAAGGGAAATCAGTATATCAAACAGATACCTGCACCCCATGTTCAACGCAGCACTATTCACAATGGCAACGATATGGAATCAACCTAAGTGTCCATCAACAGTGGATGGGGTATAGAAAATGTGGTACATCTACAACATGGAATACTATGCAGCCACAAAAAAGAACAAAATCATGTCCTTTCCAGCAACATGGATGCAGCTGGAAGCCGTTATCATAAGTGAACTAACTCAGAAACAGAAAGTCAAATATTGCATGTTCTCACTCATAAGTAAGAGCTAAACATTGGGTACTCATGGACATAAAGATGAAAACAATAGACACTGGGGACTCCAAAAAGGGGTAGGGTTAGAGGGGGTCAAGAGTTGAAAAATTACCTATTAGGTACAATGTTCACTATTTGGGTAATGGATACACTAGAAGCCCAAATCCCCCATCATTAGGCAATATACCCATGTAACAAACCTACACATGTAGCCCCTGAATCTAAAATAAAATTAAATTTAAAAAAAGAGATTTTCCTAATCCCTTCCTAAGGGTATGCTATAGGTCCATGTTCTGGAGGCTGTCTGATTTTATATAGATATCCATTTAAGGCTGATTTTATATAGATATCTATTTAAATAATATAGACATTAAATATATATTATATATTAAATATATATTAAATATACATACCATGTATTTTAATATATAATATATATTTAAAATATATAATATATTAAATATATACTATGTATTTTAATATATACTATATATTTAAAGTATATAATGTATATTATATATAAAATATGTAATATAACAAAAATATACAATGTATATTATATAAACTATATAATCTATTTAAATATGTATAATGCATATTGTATATAAAATTTTATTTCATATGTAATATACATTATACATTATATATTATATATTATACATGTATATTATAATATATGTTATACTTTTTTTTTTTTTGAGACAGAGTCTCGCTCTGTCGCCCAGGCTGGAGTGCAATGGCGCAATCTCAGCTCACTGCAACCTCTGCCTCCTGGGTTCAAGTGATTCTCCTGTCTCAGCCTCCTAAGTAGCTAGGACTACAGGCACGTGCCACCACACCCAGCTAATTTTTGTATTTTTCGTAGAGATGGGGTTTCACCATGTTGGCCAGGCTGGTCTCGAGCTCCTGACCTCGTGATTCACATGCCTTGGCCTCCCAAAGTGCTGGGATTACAGGCATGAGCCACCATGCCCAGCCAATATTTTTATACTTTGTATACTTATTTTTATATATCAGTATATAATAGAATATAATATGTGTTATATATTATATAACATTCTAATAGAATGTATTATATAATATTCTATATTATATAATATAGAATATATATTATTATATAATATAGAATATATATAATATAGAATATTCTATATTATTATATGATATAGAATATTCTATATTATTATATGATATAGAATATTCTATATATTATATAATATAATATATAGAATATTCTATATATTATATTATACAATATATAGAATATTCTATATATTATATTATACAATATATAGAATATTCTATATATTATATTATACAATATATAGAATATTCTATATATTATATTATACAATATATAGAATATTCTATATATTATATTATACAATATATAGAATATTCTATATATTATATTATACAATATATAGAATATTCTATATATTATATTATACAATAGATAGAATATTCTATATATTATATTATACAATATATAGAATATTCTATATATTATATTATACAATATATAGAATATATTATATATTATATAGAATATATAATATAATATATAGAATATATTATATATTGTATAGAATATAGAATATATTATATAGAATATAGAATATAATATATATTATATAGAATATAGAATATAATATATATTATATAGAATATAGAATATAATATAGAATATAGAATATAGAATATAGAATATAGAATATAGAATATAATATAGAATATATAATATTCTATAATAATATAATATAGAATATATAATATTCTATAATAATATAATATAGAATATATAATACTCTATAATAATATAATATAGAATATATAATACTCTATAATAATATAATATAGAATATATAATACTCTATAATAATATAATATAGAATATATAATACTCTATAATAATATAATATAGAATATATAATACTCTATAATAATATAATATAGAATATATAATACTCTATAATAATATAATATAGAATATATAATATTCTATAATAATATAATATAGAATATATAATATTCTATAATAATATAATATAGAATATATAATATTCTATAATAATATAATATAGAATATATAATATTCTATAATAATATAATATAGAATATATAATATTCTATAATAATATAATATAGAATATATAATATTCTATAATAATATAATATAGAATATATAATATTCTATAATAATATAATATAGAATATATAATATTCTATAATAATATAATATAGAATATATAATATTCTATAATAATATAATATAGAATATATAATATTCTATAATAATATAATATAGAATATATAATATTCTATAATAATATAATATAGAATATATAATATTCTATAATAATATAATATAGAATATATAATATTCTATAATAATATAATATAGAATATATAATATTCTATAATAATATAATATAGAATATATAATATTCTATAATAATATAATATAGAATATATAATATTCTATAATAATATAATATAGAATATATAATATTCTATAATAATATAATATAGAATATATAATATTCTATAATAATATAATATAGAATATATAATATTCTATAATAATATAATATAGAATATATAATATTCTATAATAATATAATATAGAATATATAATATTCTATAATAATATAATATAGAATATATAATATTCTATAATAATATAATATAGAATATATAATATTCTATAATAATATAATATAGAATATATATTATATGATAATATAATAATATATAATATTCTATATTATATAATATAGAATATTCTAATATATTCTAATAATGTATTATACATAATATAATATATTCTAATATATTCTATTATATGTATTTTCACATAAATTCTATTCTAATAGAATTCTAATAGGGAATGTATATACTATTCTCTATGTATTATAATATATTCTATTCTATAGATTATCATATATATCCTATTCTATATATTCTATATGTATTCCATACATTGTATAATTATGTAAATATGTAATCAGAGTTAGTAAAATAATTACTGATTAATTATTATAATAAACAATATAAATATTATTTATCTTTATATAATAATAATAATTTAGATATTGCAAATATTTTCCTCACTGCATTGGTAGGAGATATGTAGCATGGTACAGAAAGCAAGAAAGGTCATCCTGCCTAGTCACATACCTAATTTCTTCCCTCCACTGTGGCCTAGCAGATTACAATTGCTATTTGAGATGTTTCCTTCACCACCTGGGGTAGGTGAGAGATTATTTTTATCCCATCCAAAGGTCTGCTTACAAATACCATGTACCTCTGTGCTGTTTATGGGCGCATTCAGTAAAGCATCATATTTTCAAGTATTGTAGAACATTACTGCTGGAATAGGTGTCTAAGCTCTTTTGCCTTTTTTTAATCTAGCAGAAACTTTCTGCTTGCTTTCTATTCATGATACAATCGCTGTTACTTCCACTCTTTTTAGTTCTGATTAAATGATTTGTGTGTGCAATGCTGGCATATAACTCTCTAAGTGACACGTTGTCTACATATCTCATGTTATTGAAAAGGCAGAAACCAGAAAGGAAGTATCCTATAGAGGAGAACTCTATTTTGGCCGGGTGTCTGATATGATGGGGCACAACCAAATACAGGCAAAGGACAGAAAAAAGCAGGAGTGGTCCAAGCAATCTATCACAAGCCTATGACTTTTATCTTGGAGGAAATGGGGCTGTTAGCCTCACACCTTTATCGGGCAATAACACATAAAATCAGAACAAAGATGAACTATGGTGGGGAGGCTTGACAGTCGTGAAATTTAATGACTAAGAAAAGAATGAGGAGAAAGAGGGAACACAGTCATCCAAAAAATTATTAAAACAATGAGGTCTGAAAGCATTCGGGTTTGCTGAAACAGCCCTTAGGTGCCACAAAGACTGTTGCTGTAATGACACCTACTTCAGTCTTCTCACTTTGTAATCACAGCCACAAAGAGAAACAGGTTAAGCAATTTTGTATTATTTTTAAGAATGTAGAGAAGGTATCGTTTTTTTTTTTTAACTTTTAAGTTCAGGGGTACCTGCACAGGTTCGTTATTTCGGTAGACTCGTGTCATGGGGGTTTGTTACATGGATTATTTTATCACCCAAGTATTAAGCCTAGTACACATTAATTATTTTTCCTGACCCTCTCCCTCCCCCCACCTTCCACTCTCAAGTAGACCCCAGTGTGTATTGTTCTCCTCTATGTGTCCATGTGTTCTCATCTTTTAGCTCCCACTTATAAGTGACAACATGTGGTATTTGGTTTTCTGTTCCCATCTTAATTTGCTAAAGATAATGGCCTCCAGCTCCATCCATGACCTGGCAAAGGACATGATCTCATTTTTTATGGCTGCATAATATTCCATGATGTATATGTACCACATTTTCATTATCCACTCCACCATTAATGGGAATTTGGCTTGATTCCATGTCTTTGCCACTGTGAATAGTACTGCAATGAACATTCACGTGCATGTGCCTTTATAATAGAATGATTTAAATTATCACATGTATCCCCAAAATACATACATTGATTGTGTATCTTTTTTTAATTGTGTAAATTCAACCAGGTATAAATAACACTTATATTTATCTCATTTTTTAAAAAAGAATGTAGAGAAGGAAAGACACATTGGGAGCTTGGAAGAGCTCCCAATGTCCTAATCTGGGAAAACTGGAACAAGAAAATAAATACTAATAGTTAGAAATTATACTCATAAAATTATTCCTCAGTCCATGGTGATGTGAGTAATTAATTGAATGGATAAATGAATGAGGAAGAAGGTAAACCTCTCCATGAAAGTAGACTTCCAATGGATAAATGCAGAAGGAATGGTGGAACCAGAAAATCATAATCATTATTTCAGGCAAGAGTTGCCCTCAGAGGCTAAAAGAAACAGTTAGCTATATGAGGGGAAACAACATACTTGCATAGTCTCAAAGTAACCGCAGGGTACCTACTAGTTGCAAATGAGAAAATAGTGGCTTCAATGAAGCAGCTGAGAAGGTACCACATTTAACCGGATAATCAAAGTTATCACCAATAATGAAACATATCAACATCATTGGTATGATGCTCTGAGAAGACCTCAACATCGCCTCTGTGGTATTCCAGCCAAATATGTGTAACCTCAACCTAATCTGATGGGTAAACATCAGACAAAGATGAATTGGATGCTATTCTGCAAAATAACTGGTCTGTATCCTTCCAAAAGTTCAAGGTCATCAGAGACAAAAACTAAGGACATGACCCAGATGGAAGTCCACTGTGGAGGCATGATAGTGAATGCAAGGTGGGTCCTGGAAGGACATTAAAACAGAAAAACCACATTAGCGGGACAATCAGAGAAATTTGAACGTCTATGGATTAGTTGACAGTGTGACAACAGTGTTAATTTCCTGGTTTCAATAGTTTTCCTGTAGTTATTTGAAACACCAATGTTAGGGGACGCTGTGCAAAGGGAATACTAGAATTCTCTGTGCCATTTTTGTAACTTTTTTGTAAATCTAAAGTGATTTCAAAATGAATAAAAATTAAAAATAATAAAAAAGAACACAAATACATATGACAAAAAATAATGAGAAGGAATTAATGCATTTTAAAAATACTCATGTCATTTCCAATCAATAGTAAATATTCAAGAAACGTTGCTGATATTTAAGAAAAGAAAAAAATGTGAACTAAGGATGTTCTACTAATGTTACTATCTATTTATGCCATTTTCTAAAACATAGCTATAATTTAACAGATCCTAACTTCATGTATTTCTTGCTTTGCCAAAAATATATCTACTTTTTTATCAGTCAAAATTCTAGTCATCATCCTACAGAATGGGAGAAGATATTCACAAACTATGCCTCCAACAAAGACCTAATATCCAGAATCTATAGGGAATTTAAATCAAGAAGCACAAAACAAATAACTCCATTTAAAAATGTGCAAAGGACATGAACAGACACTTCTCCAAAGAAGACATACAAGTGGACAACAAACATATGAAAAAAATGCTTGGCATCACTAAACATTAGAGAAACGCAAATCAAAAACCACAAAGAGATGCCATCTCACACCAGTCAGGATGGCTATTATCAAAAAGTCAAAAAGCAACAGATGCTGGTGAGGCGATGGTGAAAAGAGAATGCTTATACAATGTTAGTGTGAATGCAAATTTGTTCAGCCACTGTGGAAAGCAGTTTGGAGATTTCTCAAAGATGTTAAAACAGAGCTACCATTCAACTAGGCAATTCCATTACTGGGTATCTACCCAAAAGAAAATAAATCATTCTACCAAAAACACACATGCATTTGTATGTTCATTGCTGCAATATTCACAATAACAAAGACATGGAACCAGCCCAGGTACCCATCAATGGTAGATTGGATTAAAAAATATGGTACATATACGTCATGGAATACTACACAGCCATAAAAAAAGAATGAAATCATGCCCTTTGCAGCAACATAGATACAGCTGGAAGCTATTTTCCTAAGCGAATTAATGCAGGAACAGAAAACCAAATACTGCATGTTCTTTCTTATAAGTGGGAAGTAAGCATTGAGCACACATTAACATAACTATGGAAAAAATAGATACTGTGGAATACTAGAGTGTGACTGGGGGGCGGAAATGAAAAAACGACTTATCAGGTACCATGCTCACTACCAGGGTATCGGGATCCTTACTCCAAACCTCAGCATCACTCAATATTCCCATGTAACAAATCTGCATATGTACTCCCTGCATCTAAAAAGTTGAAATTTAAAACAAAAACAAAAAAGAATACAATTTCTTAGAGAAGAGAAAGCGTTATTAACAAAAAAAAGTAAAATCCTGGTGATACTTCTACACTCATTTCAAGCTTTGTGTACTTCATAAAATCTTTCAGATTTTCCCCAACTAATAGGGCATTTGTGTCTTTCATCACTCTGTGTTGCACTCTGAGGACAAAACTATCATATTCCATTTCAGTATCTTGGGATAGAAGGAAGATGTGAAGTCTTCCAAATGCTAGTCCATCTGTGGGCTTACAGGTGGAATCCCTCATGCCATATCCCCTATCCTAGGAATGTTTTGGAGACCCTGGGTGGGGTTTTTACAGTGGATGGAGAGTAGGACCTTGGACAGCTCCATGGTTTCAATCCTGGTTGATACCTACGCTACTCATGAACTATCAGCAAATCCCTTACTCAGAGAGCCATCTTCTTTCTGAAGGGCATATCAACAGCAATGCCCTCAGTTGCTACCACCATCTCTCTCACAAATACAGAACAGGGCTTTGGCTCACAACTTTCTTTCAGCAGAAACAGTAGCTAAGGTGACATTAGGCTATGACAAAAGGAGTGAACCAGGTATTCTAGGTGCTTCATGAGTCTATTTTAGGAAATGTTTTCTCCGGCAGGTGCAGCGTCTCATGCCTATAATCTCAGCATCTTGAGGCTGAGGTGGGAGGATCGCTTGAGGCCAGGAGTTCGAGACCAGCCTGGGCCCCATCTCTACAGGGAAAAATAAAATAGCCAGGCATAATGGTGCACACCTGTAATCCCAGCTACTCAAGAGGCTGAGATGGGAGGATCACTTCAGCCTAGGAGGCTGGGGCTGCAGTAAGCCATGATTGCACCACTGCACTCCAACCTGGGTGACAGAGTAAGACCCTGACTCCAAATTCAACAACAAAAAAGGAAATGTTTTCCCTTTGTGTTTATTTTCTACACACTGATGATATGCTCAAGGGAACCCACAGAAAGAAAATCACTCTTAGCCAACTGGCAAGTGATAATGGGTGTTTTTCTTTCAAAGAGCTAGAGAACAGAGATCACTATCCCTAAAAGGACAACCATCAATCCCCAAGCAGCAGTTCGTCTTTATATTCTTCTATATTCTTACTTCTTCCACTGACCTTTTATTGTTTCCACTTGGCCTGGGCTCATTGACATGATTGGGAATTGAAATAAGTAAGGGAAAAAGAGAAGAAATGCTTCCTCAGCTAGATGATGAAAAGTCAGGGTTGAGGGTGCAGGGATAAACAACCACATTTGCCAAATGGTAATGCATCCTTCTGCTGGGAGGTAGCTTCCAGATTTTCATGTCAGATGTACACCATGTTCAAGGGATTACGCTCAATATCCCAAAATGCATCCAGCAAGGTCTCTGATGTGTTTACATTGTTGACACTGCTTCCCTATGGGGGCAGGATGTGAATGGGTTTTACGGCATCCCACGCAATTCCTCACTCCTTCCCCAGTGATCAGTCTAATTGTGATAAACACCCTCACACTCTGTGCAGAACGTGTGAATCAAGCACTCTATGTTTTATAGCACTGTGATTCCGTGTTGCTGCATGAAGATATAAACACTTCCACTCTGGGAGCAGGGGTAGCCAAATTTTGCTGTACTGCATTTTTCTGTTTTAATCCTATTCCAAAAGTAGTACCATATCCCCTGGCAATGCTCTCCTCTAAGTTGGCAGCCTACCTGCTTGCCATTTGGAATTAAGATCTAAATGGTGCTGGAGGTTTTTACACTGTTGGTGGGAGCGTAAATTAGTTCAACCATTGTGGAAGACAGTGTGGTGATTACTCAAGGATCTAGAACCGGAAATACCATTTGACCTAGCAATCCCATTACTGGGTATAGACTCAAAGGATTATAAATCACTTTACTGTAAAGACGCATGCACACATAAGTTTATTGCACCACTATTTACAATAGCAAAGACTTGGAACCAACCCAAATGCCCATCAATGATGATAGACTGGATAAAGAAAATGTGGCACATACACAGCATGGAATACCATGCAGCCATAAAAAAGAATGAGTTTATGTCTTTTGCAGGGACATGGATGAAGCTGGAAGCCATCATTCTCAGCAAACGAACACAGGAACAGAAAATCAAACACCCCATGTTCTCACTCATAAGTGGGAGTTGAACAATGAGAACACATGGACACAGGGAGGGGAACATCACACACTGAGGTCTGTCAGGGGGTGGGGGGTAAGGGGAGGGAGAGCATTAGGACAAATAGCTAATGTATGCAGGGCTTAAAACCTAGATGACGGGTTCCTAGGTGCAGCAAACCACCATGGCACATGCATACCTGTGCAACAAACCTGCATGTTCTGCACATGTACCCCAGAACTTTAAGTAAAATATATCTATATTTCTCTAAAAAAGATTAAATCACAAATTGACACAGAGGTGATTTGTAAACATTTTAAAGATTTCTATGAATATTCATTTGTACTATTCTTACACTAGTGAGGCTGGTTTCCATTGTAGTGGATCAGAGAAAAAACAGACCAGAATTTATTTTCTATTTATTGCCTTTCCATCTTATTCTTTCTGACATCTGTCGCTCATTGCCTCAAGTTCAACCATACCTGATGTATAGTCAGCCCTTTGTATTCATGGGTTCCATATCTGTGAATTCGACCAACCGGGGATCAAAAATATTCAGAAAGAAAAAAGGGTCTGTAATGAATATGTATAGACTTTTCTTTTTCTTGTCATTAATCCCTAAACAACACAGTAGCTTTTACATTGCGTTTGGTATTTTAAGGAATCTAGAGATGACTTAAAGTATACAAGACAATGTGCATAGGTTATATGCAAATATCATGTCATTTTATAAAAGAAACTTGAGCATCCTCAAATTTTGATATTCATGAGGAGTCCTAGAACCAATTTTCCATGGAGACTGAGAAATGATGGTATAAAAGAAATAGGACATAAATAAGTAAATTATGTTTCAACTGCATGACAAGATTGGAACATAGCCCATAGATATGTGATATGGATAATGCTTTTTATTGCTATTGATAGTCATGATTGGCCCCATAATACCAAAATATTTAGTTTCATACAAGCGAGTTTTATTTTCTCAGATGTATTTTAAGTTCTTTGGTTTCTTAAACCTGTCTTCCACAATTCCCTGTAAAGTATTGGTACACAAAAATACTGAATAGGCTGGGCACAATGGCTCACGCCCGTAGTCCCAGCACTTTGGGGGCCAAGGTGGGAGGATTGCTTGAGGCTAGGAGTTCAAGACTAGCCTGGTCAATATAGCAATACCTATTCTCTACTGAAAATTTCAAAATTAGCCGGCTGTGGTGTTGCATGCCTGTGGTCTCAGCTACTTGGGAGGCTGAAGCAGGAGGATCACTTAAGCCCAGGAGTTTGAAGATGCAGTAAGCTATGACCACGTCATTGCACTCCAGCCTGGGTGACAGAGCAAGACCCTGTCTCAAAAAAAAAAAAAAAAAAACACTGAACAAATACTTTCTGGACTCTACTGAACATAGACTACTTAACAATATATGAGATAGACCAAGTAAAACTGGGAAATAAGTTACTTGGATTCAAATTAAAGAGGAGTTAATTCTGCTATTTGTTTTGCCTGTAAAACCACAATGTCGGGGTGTGTGGCTATTTTGAAAAGTAAATAATAGAATGCAATTAAAAATACAGGAGGGTGTTGGGGGTTGGTTATCAAAAGGCAAAATGAGAGACCCTTGTAATGCGACTGCCCTGTTTCTTGATTGTAATGGTAATTATATGAGCCTCTAAGTAGTAAAACTGTAAAGACATAAAGACACACAAACACATAAAAATTATTATCAGTGAAACTGATGGAATATGAATAAGGTCAGTGGATTGTATCAGTGTCCCTTTTCTGGTTGTGACAGTGTACAACAGTTATGCAAAATGTTACCATTTGGGAATTAGGATGGAAGGTACAGGCAACCTCTATGTATCATTTCCTACCACTGAATGTGAACGTACCATTCCCTCAAAATTTTTAAAAATAAATTTCATTTTTTTAAAAAAACAATGCTTAAAACAAAGTAAAATGAAACAAATGAACCTAATTTTGCATACAGGTCTTAACCACACAGAGGATAAAAAATCCATGGGTCTTTAACACATAATCATTCGACTCTACATCCCTAATGAGGTAGACCTAATGACCAAAACAACTTGAACAGTCAAAACAGGAAAGTAAAGCAGTCCTCAGGAGGGAACCTTAATGTCATTATCTCCATTGTGCCTAATTGATACTCTAGTTGTGATCTATAAGTTATTTTATAATATTACCTATTTATGTGGATTTTTTTAGAGGCAGGGTCTCACACTGTCACCCAGGCTAGAGTGCAGTGCAGCAGGCATAGCTCACTGCACCCTTGTACTCTTGGGCTCAAGTGATTCTCCCACCTCAGCCTCCCAAATAGCTGGGACTAAAGACAGATGCCACCACACCATGTGGCAGCTAAGGCTTTTAATTTTTTGTAGGGATGGGGTCTGGTTATGTTGCCCAGTCTGGTCTTGAACTGCTGGTCTGAAGCTATCCTCCTGCCTTGACCTCCCAAAGCATTGGGATTACAGGTGTAAGCCACAACACTTGGCCCTCAGGTGGACGTTACACCTTTACACAGGAGGCATTGTTCATTCTCCCTGATGCAATTTAATTATCCCCAAAATCTAAAGCTTAGAATCCCTGAAACATCACTGTGTACCCTAGACACTCTGCTGTTTCCTTCCTTCCTTCCTGGAAGTGGGTGCCAGTGTCTGTTAATAGTTAAAGCATTCCACAGACACTGACTATGACCATCAACCCTTCCCCAAGTGCAGCTAGACATTTCTTGTGCCAGTATCATCTTTGTCCAATCAATGCATCTTATTAAGGGGATGGGATGATGCCTATAGCCTTTGTATTCATTGCTCTGGCCATATGTATGAGGTGTTATGCTGGAGTTTTCTGTGACCAACCCCTTCCAGGAAACCACAATAATATTCCTCTTCAGAGGTCATTTCTCTTCTGTGAATTACTTCAGCCTTAGAAAACTAGAGAAGTCACGAAGGAAAGGGAAATTCTTCTACTCCAATCACAGAGTAATCTTTGCCTCTCAAGAGTTAAGGAATATATGAAGATTTGAAAATATATTTTATTTCAAATACATTGTCTTTTGTTTCCTTGTTAATTGTTTGATGGGAAGACACCATAAACATACAGCTTAGTTTCTCGAATTTCCTTCCAGAAGAACTTCATATTTTGAGCTGAACCTGTTTTATACTGAGCAGTTCACAAGGAAAACAACTATTCTTTGTGGCTCATGCCTGTAATCTCAGTGCTTTGGAGGCTAAGGTGGGAGGATTGCTTGAAGCCAGGAGTTCGAGATCAGCCTGGGCAAGATCACAGGACCCTGTCTCTACAAAAACTGGGAAAATAAAATAATTTTTTAAACAAACAGCTATTTCTTTATAGCCAAAGAATTCCCCACTTCACATTTCCAGGTGTAGGATACCTATGACCCTCTCTTGTCTAATTAATAGCTGTTTCCTCAGAGAATGAAAAAAAAAATATTACTTATAAAGTAAAATTAATTAAATTAAAGGGAAAATATTCCATGAGGAACAAATCATTAATTGAAGTATTAATAAAGATAAAATCAAACTAATGTTTAATTAACCATGCGGTAACATCTGCAGCTCCATTTCTCTTCATTAGCATAAAGAATAGTTGTCTATATTTGAATACGTATTTTCATGTTGCAATTTTACCTACAGAGGCTGGGTGCCATGGCTCACACCTGTAATCCTAGCACTTTGAGAGGCTGAGGCGGGCAGATTGCTTGAGCCCAGGAGTTCAAAACCAGCCTGGGCAACATATCGAGACCCCATCTCTACAAAAAATTAGCTGGACATTGTAGTGTGCGCCTATAATCCCAGCTACTCAGGAAGCTGAGTGGGGAGCATCACTTGAGCCCGGGAGTTTCAAGGCTGCAGTGAATTGTGATCTCAAGATTCTTCCCTTAATGACATCTGCAAAGACCCTATTTCCAAATAAGGTCCCATTCCCAGGTTCTGGGGGCTAGGATGCCGATATAGCGTTTGAGGGGACTATAGTTCAATCCACTACAATTGTAACCAGTTTCCTCTGGAAGGAGCCTTCCCTACAGCCTCCAGAAAGAACTGGATACAACTTCAATGGGTTGAATTGTGACCCCAAAACATATTCATATCCTACAACTCCGAACCTGTAAATGGGAACTTATTGAGATGGAGTCTTACTCTGTCGCCCAGGCTGGAGTGCAGTGGCACAATCTTGGTTCACTGCAACCTCCGTCTCCCGGGTTCAAGTGATTCTCCTGCCTCAGCCTCCTGAGTAGCTGGGACTACAGGTGGCCACCACCATGCCCGGCTAACTATTTGTAGTTTTAGTAAAGACGGGGTTTCACCATATTGGCCAGGCTGGTCTCGAACTCCTGACCTCAGGTGATTCACCCACCTTGGCCTCCCAAAGTGCTGGGATTACAGGTGTGAGCCACTGAGCCTGGCCCTAGACTTCTGTTTTAATAATGAATGATGACCATTACGTGTGACCAGAGTTGGATTCGAAGGGGATAACAAGAAAGCGTGTGGAGAGATGAATTGCAGACAGGCAATCCTTCCTAATTGGTCATGGGCTTCCCCTCTGCCTTGCATGAAGGTGCACTTACTGACAATACTCTCAAAGGCTTGAGGGGTCTTGTAATCCACTTAGAATCTGTGCAAGATCCTGCAGAGGCAATGCATTCTATTTCTCTACATTTTAAACTTTTAATAGAAAGGCACTTTGTGGTTTAAAACAATGAGTTGCATTGGCTTCGTTTCTCAAAGCTGAAAATGCACAGTGTGTTGCCCCGTGGTCTTGCTTCTGTAATTGGATCTGTCTCAAAACAAACAGAGCTGAGCAGCATCAAATGTTACTACAACTGAGTGGGTTTCCCTTTACAGGTACACGCTTATCGTTTATTTTCCTCTCAAAATATTTCTCCATCTCTGTTATTTGTCAAAAATACATACAGAAAAGGATCGGTGGAGAATTGAACTTCAAAAGAACAAACAAGGTAGATCTGAGTTTTTCTGGCGTCTGCCACCCTGGAGGCGCTGGAGAAGGATTGTGGCCACAGGTAGTGTCACGCTGGTATTCTCTGAGGTCGTTTTGTCACAGCGTAGGGGCACCATTTCTTCTTTAATGCATTTGTCAAAACTGCATCCAATTGTTTCACCAATGCAGCCAATAAACCAACTCTTTCTTTTCTCCTCTTATTTGTACCTATTTTAAGTACTTTTCTGAATAAATAACTTGATGGAGAAATTCACAGCAGGAGACGGCTATTTAAACATAAAACAGAGAGATGCAGGTAATTCTATATGAATTTTTGGCAACACCTAATTTAATAGTCTAGAAGATTTAATACATTCACATGATTTGAAAGTATTATTTTAAAAGTTAAGGCACTCATTTATGAGTAAATTTTCCTTCCTTCCTTCCTTCCTTCCTCCCTCCCTCCCTCTTTCCTTTCTCTTTCTTTCATTCTTTCTTTTGTTCATTCATTCATTCATTCTTTCTTCTTTCTTTCCCATATTTCTTGGAGGCTTTGTTCGTTCCTTTTTGTTCTTTTTTCTCTAATCTTGTCCTCTCACTTTATTTCATTAAGTTGATCTTCAATCACTGATATCCTTTCTTCCGCTTGATGGATTTGGCTATTGTTACTTGTGTATGCTTCATGAAGTTCTCGTGCTGTGTTTTTCAGCTCCATCAGGTCATTTATGTTCTTCTCTAAGCTGGTTATTCTAGTTAGCAATTCCTCCAACCTTTTTTCAAGGTTCTTAGCTTCCTTGCATTGGGTTAGAACATGCTCCTTTAGCTCAGAGGAGTTTGTTATTACCCAACTTCTGAAGCCTACTTCCGTCAATTCGTCAAATTCATTCTCCATCCAGTTTTGTTCCCTTGCTGGCGAGGAGTTGTGATCCTTTGAAGGAGAAGAGGCATTCTGGTTTCTGCAATTTGCAGCCTGTTTGCACTGGTTTCTCCCCATCTCTGTGGATTTATCTACCTTTGGTCTTCGATGTTGGTGACCTTCAGATGGGGTCCTTGAGTGGACATGCTATTCCTTTCTGTTTGTTAGTTTTCCTTCTAACAGTCAGGCCCCTCTGCTGCAGATCTGCTGGAGTTTGCTGGAGGTTCACTCCCAATCCTATTTGCTTGGGTATCACCAGCAGAGGCTGCAGAACAGTAAAGATTGCTGCCTGTTCTTTCCTCTGGAAGCTTCATCCCAGAGGGGCACCTGACACATGCCAGCCAGAGCCCTCCTGTATGAGATGCCTGTCGGCCCCTACTGGGAGGTGTCACCCAGTCAGGATACACGGGGTTAAGGACCCACTTGAAGAGGCAGTCTGACCCTTAGCAGAGCTCGAATGCTGTGCTTGGTGGTCCGCTGCTCTCTTCAGGGCTGTCAGGCAGGGACATTTTAGTCTGCTGAAGCTGTGCCCATGGCTGCCCCTTCCCCCCAGGTGTTCTGTCCCAGGGAGATGGGGGTTTTATCTATAAGTCCCTGACTGGGGTTGCTGCCTTTTTTTCAGAGGTTCCCTGCCCAGAGAGGAGAAATCTGGCAGTCCGGCCACAGCAACCTTGCTGAGCTGCAGTGGGCTCCGCCCAGTTTGAACTTCCTGGCAGCTTTGTTTATACTGTGAGCGTAAAACCGCCTACTCAAGCCTCAGAAATGATGGATGCCCCTCGCCTCACCAACCTCGAGTGTCCCGGGTCCATCTCAGACTGCTGCTGTGCTGGCAGCAAGAATTTCAAGCCAGTGGATCTTAGTTTGCTGGACTCCATGGGGGTGGGACCCGCCAAACCAGACCACTTGGCTCCCTGGCTTCAGCACCCCTTTCCAGGGGAGTAAGTGGTTCTGTCTCGCTGGTGTTCCAGCTGCCACTGGAGTATGGAAAAAACAAACAAACAAACAAACAAAAAAACTCCTGCAGCTAGTTCGTTGTCTGCCCAAATGGCCACCCAGTTTTGTGCTTGAAACCCAGGGCCCTGGTGGGTTAGGCACCTCAGGGTATCTCCTGGTTTGCGACTTGCGAAGACCATGGGACAAGCACAGTATCTGGACCCCGGTTCCTCAGGCTTGGTCCCTCACAACTTCCCTTGGGTAGGGGAGAAAATTCCCTGACCCCTTGTGCTTCCCAGGTGAGGCGACGCCCCACCCTGCTTCAGCTCGCCCTCCGTGGGCTGCACCCACTGTCTAACCAGTCCCAATGAGATGAACCAGGTACCTCAGTTGGAAATGCAGAAATCACCTGCCTTCTGTGTCCATCTTGCTGGGAACTGCAGACCAGAGCTGTTCCTATTTGGTCATCTTGATCAGGATCTCTGGAAGCTCTTCCTTTTAAGCTGGAAATTGAATCATGTATTCTAAAATTAGACTTCTGGCCGGGTGTGGTGGCTCATGCCTATAATCCTAGCACTTTGGGAGGCCAACGTGGGCAGATCACTTAAGGCCAGGAGTTTGAGACCAGCCTGACCAACATGGTGAAACCCTGTCTCTACTAAAAAAAAAAAAAAAAAAATTGGTCTTCTGCTCATTTAGGCCTCATAAAGAGAACATACTTTGGGATTGCAAAGTCAGAACAAAAACTTTGTGTTCTGAGTCATGGCTGTGCTCAGCTTTATTCTACTGCTGGAAGTCTGGTTACAAATAGCCCTTTGTCACCTAACATTAGTGAGAAGCAAGAGCTTTTTCATCACTAAACCAAACCCTAGGGTCAACATTGACACCCACACTTCAGATTTCACATGCATGACAAGGCCAGCCTTAGAAAGAAAGTTCAAGAAAAAGTAATAGAATTTTTACGTATTTAGCTTGAAGATGAGGAGTTTAAAGATTATTAGCTGAATTACTTTCAAAATATTTTAATTGCATAAAGAAGAGAATAATACATTATCTTAAGTGTAAAATGGAGAAATAAACAGGAAGCTAAAACATGTCCAGAAAGTATTTGGGTGTTTTGGTTTTTTTGATTAAGGAACTATTTAATGACTTCTAAGTCAATATAATTACAAATTCATGATATATTAGGCAAGGCTAATAAGAAAGATTGATTTCACAATCTTCAGGTATAGGAATAAGTTTTTTTTTGTTTTTGGTTTTGTTTTCTTTTGTTTTTGAGACAGAGCCTCACTCTATCACCCAGGCTGGGGTGTACTGGTGTGATCATGGCTCACTGTGGCCTCCACCTCCCAGGTGCAAGCAATCCTCCCACCTCAGCCTCCTGAGTAGCTAGGACTACAGGTGCACACCACCACACTCAGCTGATTTTTACGTTTTTTGTAGAGACAAGTTATCCCTATGTTTCCCAGGCTGGTCTCAAACTGCTGGCCTCAGCCAACTCTCCTGCCTTGGCCTCCCAAAGTGCTGGGATTACAGATGTGAAGCACCGTGCCCTGCCTGGAATAAGTTTAAAAAAAAAAAAAAAAAAGAAAGAAAGAAAAGAAAAGAAAATGTTATAATGTTATCTGTCCTGAAAAACTTAGATGTCCAGCCACCTACAAAAAAAAGAAATTAGACTAGATGACCTATTTAGGTTTTATACATGTATGTGTGTGCATGTATAGATATATGTTACTGTAAACCAATATTTGAGTTCCTACAAGAATATGGCATGTTTCTATGAAACACAATTAGTTTCACAGCATTTTTTCCATGAAAGAGTTGACTAATCATCTATGAGATCTTCTTTTCCATATTTTACTTGGCTTTCCAAAAATAGAAGAGAACAAAACAGAGAGTGGTAACTTGAGAGCATCAAGTCTGAGACCCAGCCTACACACCCGTGTGGATGAACTATGACAGCCAGGTAAAGGTGATGCACACCTGTCTTTAGAAGAAGGATCTACACTTGGCCTTTGAACTGCATTGGGGATCCACTTACACATGAATTTTCTTCCACCTCTGCCATCCCTTAGATAGAGAAACCAACCTCTCCTCCTCCTTCTCCTCCTCAGCCTCCTCAACGTGAAGACAATGAGATGAAGACATTTATGACGATGCACTTCTACTTGATGAATGGTAAATAGATTTCCTCTTCTTTATGATTTTTCTTAATAGTATTTCCTTTTCTCTAGCTTACTTTATTGTAACAACACAGTATATAATACATATAACATACAAAATATGTGTTAGTTGACTGTTTATGTCACCATAAGGCTTCTGGTCTTCAGCAGTTTATTAGCAGTTAAGTTTTGGGGGAGTTAAAAGTAATACATGGATTTTTGACTGAGTGGGGGGGTCAGTGCCCCTAATCCCCACATTGTTCAAGGGTCATCCATATATTGAAAATATAGGGCCAGGCACAGTGGCTCATGCCTGTAATCCCAGCACTTTGGGAGGCCGAGGTTGGCAGATCACGAGGTCAGGAGATCGAGACTATCCTGGCTAACACTGTGAAACCCGATCTCTACTAAACATACAAAAAAATCGCTGGGCGTGGTGGCACACACCTGTAGTCCCAGCTACTCGGGAGGCTGAGACAGGAGAATCACTTGAATCTGGGAGGCGGAAGTTGCAGTGAGCCGAGATAGCGCCACTGCACTCCAGCCTGGGCGACAGAGTGAGACTCTGTCTCAAAAAAAAAAGAAAAAAGAAAATATAAACTAGTCTTCTTGCCAATTAAAATCACTTTCGGGTACTGATGCAAGATGAATGTGCTTTAACTATGTTTTACTCCTTAAACCAAGACATATATAGACTTGGAAATTGTCAGTATATGGTATTGCAATACCTAACCCACAATATATTGGCTCTTATAAAAAGTTTCTCCTGCCTGGCATGGTGGGCTGATGCCTGCCACTGCAACACTTTAGGAGACCCAGGTGGGAGTATCCCTTGAAGCCAGGAGTTTGAGACCAGCCTGGGCAACATACGGAGACCCCATCTCTACAAAAAGATTTAAAAATTAGCCAGGCTTGGTGGTGCACTCCTGTAGTCCCAGCTACTTGGGAGGCTGAAATGGGAGGATCACTTGAGGCCAGGAGTTCAAGGCTGCAGTGAGCTATGATCACACCACTGCACTCCAGCTTGGGTGACAGTGGAAGACAAAAGAAAGAAGAAAAAGAAAGAAAAAGAAAGAAGAAAGAAAGGAAGAAAGAAAAGAAGAAAGAAAGAAGAAAGAAAGAAAGAAAGAAAGAAAGAAAGAAAGAAAAGAAAGAAAGAAAGAAAGAAAGAAAAAGGAAATTTTCTCCTGAATAATTATTTTTACTATAGCCCAAATGGAGAGACCAACTATAAAGAGAAGACAGAAAATGGTATCAAGACTTTTTCTCCCCTTTAGAGATAAAATACCCATGTTGGCACAGCCTGTTCTTTGTTTAAGTGTGTTGTCATTTTGTATTAGAAAGAGAAATTTAACGTGTGGAGTTTCTCCTGGAAATTTCCTTTGACCTGGCCTTGCTTGGGTTCATTTGATAAATCCATATCTGTTTATTTTTTTATGCCTCCAAATATAGACACACAAATACCAATTTAAACCGTAGGTTCTGTCTCCGTGGTAGTCTGAGGTGCCTCAAATCCTTATTTTTCACATGAATAGCTTTTGCTGTAGCCAATTTCCTACCTTTCCACAGTAAACAGCCAAGACACATGATCAGTCTTTGAAAGTTTTATCGTGTTTCTTTAATACTAAATGACACAATTTAACACCACCCAGGCCTGCAGCTCTCAAAAAAATTGAATGTGATTTTGTTTGAAATGAAAGGATCCACCATTGCCTTCAGCAGCCTTCTATGTGTCCGAGGTCAGGAAGTTGTCTTAAAGAGGATAAATCCCACCTAAGGGAAAAAAATAAAATAAACGTTTTTGAGTTTTATATCTACACAGCTGTACTATCAAAGAGAAACATGAAGGATAAAGGGAAAAAAATCTACCAGCTTCTACACACCAGATGACGAAAATCTGAGAGATTCTGAATATTCAGCTACTACAGGACAAAAACGCAGCTAAAATACAATGAAGTGTGCTCCTTTTCATTTAAAAGACATAAAACCACTCTCGTAAAAGGTTAAGGCTTTACAACTATCTATTAATGTTCAAAGCTTTTAAATAGCATCTTGAGTTGTTGAAAAGCATCTCAAGGGATTTTTGCTTTCTACCACAATTTTTCCTTGCAAGGTCAAAAGCATGATCAGTCACTTCTTTGGAGTTGCTCAAGAGTGCATAAAACCTTATTGTTAACTCTAGGCACTGTGACGTACAGCAGATCTCTAGAACTTACTCATCTCCAATAACTGAACTGTCGATCAACATCTCCCTTTTCCCTCTCCTCGCCTTTCCTAGCAACGACCATTCTGTTTCCTGCTTCTCTAAGTTTGACTGTTTTAGATACCTCATATGAATGGCGTATAGGCAAAAACTCACCTCAAACTGTGTCTTCCCTCTGCTGTCACACCACAAAAAATCATCAACACAGAAGACTTCTGTGACCAAATGTGTGGGGGGTTTTCCCCCAAACACCAAGCAGTGGACACCATCCAGGTGTCCTCCAATTCGGTTCCAACACCATCTACCCAAAGATAGAGAGCATCAGAACTCACAGGGTGAGGGCTCTGTTCCCAAGACTGCCCCCCTACACACATTAGTCACAAGTCCGGGCTTCTAGAACTTCTGACTGACCACTTTCGAGTTGGGGTTCCTGCAAACCCCTCTTTGGGTTCGATTAATTTGCTGGAGCAGCTCACAGAACTCAAGGAAATGCTTAATTACACTTACTGGTTTATTTTAAACGATATTGCAAAGGATATAGATGAGGATGTGTAGGGCAAGATTTGGGAATGGGAACCAAAAATAAAATTCTGAGGCCCCCCACCCATCTGAATGGACTTTCTCCTGGGTCAGGGGACTCTAAAATTTAACCCGAAAGACTATTTCAGACCATGATGGGAAGTGGGGGTTGGACATGCCTAATTCTATCCCTCCAGCTTTAACATCAACACAGACAGACCTTACATCTGATAAGAAACATTTACAATCTATTCTGTCTGAAGTCTGCTACTTGGAGGTTTCACCTGCATGATAAAACTTAGGTCTCCGCAGCCCCTTATTTTAACCCAGACATTTCTTTTTATTGATAATAACTCTTTCAACAAATTGCCAATCAGAAAAAATTTAAATCTACCTATGACGCAGAAGGTCTTCTCCCTCTTTGAGCTATCCTGCTCTTCCAGATGAAACCAAAGTGTTTCTTAAATTTATTTGATTGAAGTGTCATGCCTCCCTAAAATATATAAAACCAAGCTGTATCTCAACCACCTTGGGCACATGTTCTGTTGATATCCTGGGGCAGTGTCACAGGCCATGGTCACACATATTTGGCTCAGAATAAATCTCTTCAAATATTTTACAGATTTGGACTCTTCTTGATGGCAGGGGAACAGGCACAGAGCTTCCATGCCCTTCCTGCAGCACCACCCTCCAGGAATCTACAAGTGTTCAGCTCTCTGGAAGCTCCCTGAACCTTGTCGTCTTGGGGTTTTATTGAAGCTTCATGACATCAACATTTTCTCCCTCAAGGAATAGAGTGGGACTCTCTCATGAGAGGGAAATGGACAGTTTCCTGACCCCCATTCACAGGACATGTGACAGGTGTGTGGCTCATCTGTTCAGTCACTGCTGCTGCTCAAACCCCTTACAGGAGAGGGAGCACACAGATGGACAGGTGCAGGGGCCCAAGTGGGCATGTGTTACAGTGTGCTCCTTTAGCCTTGCCATCTGCAGACGGCTTAGGTTAACCTGTTAACCAGCTCAGTGGACCCTCTGCCTTTTTGCAAGGATGGAAGGCTAGTGTGACAACTTTCTGTATCCCTGTAGCAGGACAAGGTGCAGACAAAACCCCTCAGACACTGAGTTAAAGAAGGAAGGGCTTTATTCGGCCAGGAACTTCGGCAAGACTCACGTCTCCAACAGCCGAGCTCCCTGAGTGAGCAATTCCTGTCCCTTTTAAGGGCTCACAGCTCTAAGGGGGTCTGCATGAGAGGGTTGTGATCGATTGAGCAAATAGGGGGTACATGACTGGGGGCTGCATGCACTGGTAATCATATCAGAACAGAACAGGACAGGGATTTTCACAGTGCTTTTCTATACAATGTCTGTAATCCATAGATAACATAACCCATTAGGACAGGGGTCGATCTTTAACTACCAGGCCCAGGATGTGGTGCGGGGCTGTCTGCTTGTGGATTTCATTTCTGCCTTTTAGTTTTTACTTCTCTCTTTGGAGGCAGAAACTGGGCATAAGACAATATGAGGGGTGATCCCCTCCCTTATTCCCCCTCTTTCAGAATCTCACTTAATAGTGGGAGTTCTCACTTTCATTCTCGCTACCCATGTCTTCTTGCAAGACACGTCGATAGTGATTCATATAGTACACTTGTGCTGAAGCATTTTGGTGAACTAAGGTAGCAATGAAGCTTTTTATCATTTGAAGAAGTACAGTTAGCAAACAAGGGAGCAGTAAGCAGGTTCCTATTACTATTATAACTCCTATTATAAGAGTTTTAAATCCTCCTAGCACTGGGAACCATTTTCCAAACATGGCCCCAGGATCAAATCCATGCCACACTTGCATGGGCACATGTGCCAGTTTTGTCATATCTCTAACTATGTCTTCAACTACTTGCCCTTGATAATCGATGTGTAGACAGCAATTACTAAGGTTAAATTTCCCACAGATGCCTCCTTCAGCTGCTAGCAAGTAGTCAAAAGCCAATCTATTTTGATAGATAGAATTTCTCATCTGAGTTTCTTGCCGGGCCAGAATAGTCAAGGCTCTGACAGTTTTATTAGTGATGATTTCTAAGACAGCTTGTAACCATATGATTTGGTTGATCATGTAAATGGGGATCCAGTATCCCCATGAGCCGTCTTGCGTCCAAGTAGCAGGCCCATAATAGTGTATGATTCTCTGAGGGGGCCATTCATCATCTTTCCAATTTCCTACAACTATGCTTCTCTTTTCATGGGAAGCATAGACAGGGAAGCCCAGGAGTTCGCCTGTCTTTATGGGCAGTGGGAAGAAAGATGGTTTAATAGTGCCAATAACACAACTACCTGCCCGCTGGTCGGGTAATTTGGTGTAAGTTCTATGCCCACATATCCAGTATAATCCAGTGGGGGCTGTCCAGTCCTGGTGGGACTCCGGGTGGGTCCACACGGTTTGCAACTTTGGGAATTTACTAAATGGAGTACTCCGTGTGATTTGAACTCCACCAAGTGACTGTTTTTGTGGTACCATTATACAGTTTCTGTCCCAGACAACTAAGTCATCCTATGGGGTGAGTGAATTCTTTTCCTTCTCTAGCTATGCAATATTGTCCAATAATTGAGGCTTTTAGGACCCAGAAATTATCAGGGTGATTCTTTTGAGCCAGGAATTCATCAGGAACTCGTCTGTAGGTACTAATTCTCGGGCTTCTCATGGCCATTGATCTCCCATGACAGTTCCTCCACATACATAATGTGAAGTGACATTGAGAGACTGGGCCACATGCTCAGCTAATTGCAAAAACAAATTTCTTGTTTTTCCTGGAATTTCTGGTACTGGCACATTTAGTTCATCATAGAAAGTTGGAAACACTGGCTCAGGAGAGCGTCTGTAAACTTCTCCTCGAACTAAGATATTTACTCAAGGATCCAGTACGGCCCCATCAATTCCTAAGGTCACACGCTCCCCTTTTTTCCAGCAAGGATCAAGGGGATTGGTTATTACTAGCTCTAAGGGGTTACATTTTCCCTTAGTATAGGAAGGGCCATTTTTTCCTTTCTGAAGGTGGACTGGATCCTTTTCATTTTTTATCCAAGTGGCGCAAATGACGCAAGACCGGTATCCACATTCATTTCCACACAGTCCTAATTCATGACAAATGTACTTATTTTCGGTCATATAGCCTTTTTCCCAACTAAAACAGCCACATCCCCTTTCTAACTTACTGCTGTTAATGACAGTACAGGCATCAATTTTCAAGGTTATGTGTTTGGCCACCCCTTTTTCCTCTGTTCTGACTAACACTTTATTTGTATCATTTATGAGTCCCCACCAGCCTTCAGTCCTTAATCTCATTTCAAAAACTGTGGACATGGGAGGCTCAGAGGGGTCATAACACACATCTGGCCAGTCGTTTCCTGGGCTACTGAGTGTCATTACATAAACATGTTCCTTTTAAAGTTCCTAGGTATTCATAGCAACTATAGAACAGAAAGATTGTTTTAACTTGTTGCCCTACCTCGGTAACCTGATATATACACTGAGAGCAGTCCTCTATGCGGGGAAAATCAGTGGAAGTTTTTACTATACAAGGCCAAATTATAAGGAAAATGAGTCCTGTGATGGTCCTCCTCATGCTTCAGCCACGTGTAGACCAGTCAGCTTCCGGGTGTGACTGGAACAGGGCTTGTCGTCCTCCTCAGAGTCACTTTGCAGGGGTTGTCCGGGCTCAGTTTTGCCTCCCAGGTTTCAGTGGCTGCAGGTTTCACATGGCTGTGGTGGATCCAGGCTGGGATTCCTTCTACCTTTACAGCCATGGGGGTGGTCAGGATGATGGTCTGAGGTCGTTTCCATTGTGGCCGCAAAGGGGCTACGTTCCAGTCCTTGATCCACATGCAATCACTTGGAGAGAAAGGGTGAACTGGGGAGAATAAGCAGATGGGACACCTCTCATTTGCCCAAGTTGAGATTGTCTGTGTAATTTTTCCCAAAGCCTGTAGCTGTCACTGTAATTCAATTCCACCTAACTCTCAGGGAGTGCCTAGAAGTCCCCATAGTATAGGAGGAGGCCTATGATACAGTATTTCATAAGGGCAGTATCCTGTTTTCTTATAAGGAGTGCATCTAATTTTAAACAATACCATAGGAAGGGCCTGTATCCACTTTAATCCTGTTTCCTGACATACTTTCCCTAAACTATTTTTGATAGTCCGATTCATTCGCTCCACCTTTCCGGAACTCTGAGCTTGGTAGGTGGCATGTAGCTTCCAAGTGATTCCTAATGCCTTTGCTGTCTTCTGTACCAAGTCAGCCACAAACGCCAGCCCGTTATCTGAGTCGATTCTTAAGGGCAGTCCAAACCTAGGAATAAGATCTCAGAGAAGCACACGGGTTACCTCGTAGGCCTTTTCAGTTCGTGTTGGATAAGCCTCCACCCATCCAGAGTAAGTACACACACGAACCAGCAAATATTTGTTACCTCCACATTTTGGCATTTCTGTGAAATCCACCTGAAGATCCTCAAAAGGAGCCACTCCATAAGCTTGTATGCCAGGTGGAACAGTGGGGCCTTGCCTCGCATTGTGCTGTTAGCAAGTAACGCACTGTTGTGCTACTGCTTTAGCAAGGGCTGGCAAGTGTGAGATGTAGAAGTACTGGCCTAACAATTTTTCAAGTGACTCTTGACCTAGATAAGTGGTTTCATGCATGGCCAATATGAATGTGGCTCCCAGCAACTGCGGCACAGCTACTCTCCCATCTGGCAGTCTGATCCATCCTCCTTTTATTACTTACCTCCCTCCTGCATGGAAAAAGTCTTTTTCTTCCTTAGAATAGGTAGGTACCAGGTCAGGTGTTTAAGGGAGTAAGGGGGCTGCTACCAATGCCCGGTAAGGGGTAGACGCTGCTTTTTGAGCTTCTGAATCAGCTCGAGAGTTTCCTAAGGCCACTGAGATGGAGGCTCACTGGTGTCCCCTGCAGTGCAAGACTGCCACCTTCTGAGGTTTCCACACTGCCTCTAGTAATTGTAGAATTTCTTGTTGATATTTTATGTCCTTTCCCCCAGAGTTTAACAGACTCTTTTCCTTATATAATGCTTCATGCACTTGAAGGATTAGAAAGGCATATCAAGAGTCAGTGTAGATGTTTACAGTCTTACCTTCACTGAGTTCTACAGCCCGAGTTAAAGCAATGAGCTCAGCCTTCTGGGCTGAAGTGCCCTGTGGCAATGGTTTGGCTTCAATGACAGCATTCAAAGTTACCACTGCATATCCTGCACATCTTTCTCCTTGTAGGTTGATGAAGCTGCTCCCATCCATGTATAACTCCCAGTCTACTGATGCCCATGGCTGGTCCCGAAGGTCAGGACTGCTGGAATAAACTGAGTCCAACACCTCTACACAGTTATGCTCTACCGGGCTCTCTGATACTGGGAGCAGGGTGGCGGGATTTAGGGTGTTACAGACTTCAATGGTTATGCGGGGATTTTCACATAGCAAGCTTTGGTACTTGGTTAATCTAGCATTTGTTAGCCAATGATGTCCTTTGGTATTCATCAAAGTCACCACAGCATGGAGGGCCTTTATATTCAGGTTTTGCCCAAGGGTTAGTTTATCTGCTTCTTGTGCTCAAAGGGCTGTTGCTGCCAGGGCCCTTAGACATGGGGGCCAGCCTTTGGAAACCCCACCTAGTTATTTTCAGAGATAGGCCACTGGCCTTGGCCAGGGCCCCACAGTCTGGGTTAAAACTCCAACTGACATTTTTTCTCTTTCTGACACATAGAGTGAAAAGGGCTTTGTCAAATCTGGTAGTCCTAGGACTGGGGCCAACATAAGTTTTTCCTTTAACTTACAAAAGGCTTGCTGTTGTAGAGGCCCCCATTCAAAGAGGCTCATAGAGGCTCTCGGTCATCCCCCTTTGTAACCCTGTACAAAGGTTTGGCTAGCACTGCAAATTTTGGAATCCATAATCTGCAAAACCCCACAGCTCCTAGGAATTCCCTTACTTGCCTTCTGGTTTTAGGTTCTGGTAGGCTGCAGATGACCTGCTTTCTTTCTGACCCCAGGCTGCGCTCCCCTTTCCGAATAGTGAATCCCAAGTAGCTTACCTGCTGTCTGCAGATCTGAGCTTTCTTCTTGGACACCTTATACCCACAGCCCTCCAGGTGCCGAAGCAGGGCATCCGTCCCTTTTGCGCACCCAACTGCCGTGGAGTGTCCCAGCAGAAGGTTGTCCACGTACAGGAGCAAGACGCAGCCTAGGTCTTTAGCAGGAAACTTTTGCAGGTCTCGAGCCAGGGCCTCCCCAAAGCTAGCAGGGGAGTTCTTGAACCCTTGGGGAAGCCGGGTCCAAGTGTACTGAGTAGTGACACCTGACTCCGGATCTTCCCACTGAAAGGCAAACAGCTTCTGGCTCTCAGGAGCTATTCTGATGCTAAAGAAGGCATCTTTTAAGTCCAGACAGGTAAACCAGCTGTCCTCAGCCGGCAGCAGCCCTAACAATGTGTAAGGGTTAGGAACTGTCGGGTGCAGAGTCACTGTAGCTTGGTTGACCAAGCGCAAGTCCTGTACGGATCGATAGTCCTTGGTCCCTGGCTTAGGGACAGGGAGGAGGGGGGTGTTCCATAGAGACTGGCAAGGAACTATAATTCCAAAGGCTTTCAAGCACCTGAGATGAACCTGTATTCCTTCGAGAGCTTCCCTGGAAACCGGATACTGCTTTTGTCTAATTGGTTGGGCCCCAGGCTTAACTTCTATGAGTACGGTGGCTTGGTTGACTGCCAGTCCCGGAGGATTATCCTCCACCCATACTCGGGGCCATCACTTAGCTAGAGCTGGTTTTATCTCTTGGCCTGGCTTAGTTAGAAAAAGTCTCCATTCTTCTTCCCGAGGGACCATAAGGGCCATAATTCCTGTTCCCGGTAACTTTAGCTGTAAAGAGCCCTGTTTTGTAAAGGAGATGATGGCTGTCATCTTGCTAAGCAAGTCTCTTCCCAGCAAGGGCAAAGGACAGTCAGGCATGTACAAGAACTGAACTATTTCATGTCCCCCCATCAAGCAGGTCCACAGTAGACAGAAAGCCTGCTTAGTGGAAACTCCTGTTGCTCCCATTATATCAATGGTTTTCTTGGATAAGGGGGCGACCGGAGTGGTCACTACTGAATGTTTGGCACCAGTATCCACCAAAAACTTAATGTCCTTGCTCCCAGTTGTAATCCTGACCATGGGCTCCTTGGGAGCGCTTGAGCCCGGTCCTCTTCAGTCCAATAGCCCTTCAGCCAGATTGAACAAAGCTCCCTCATCTTTATCTGAGGTCTTTTGTTCTAAATCACCTTGCTTTTCCTTCAGTTGGGGACACTTATCTTTCCAATGTCCTATTTCCTTACAGTAGGTGCATTGGTTGTGTTGCAAGCGTGGGCGATTAGACTGGGTATTCTTCCCGGAACCTCCCTTTCCCACTCCCTTCGGGGGAATTCCCCTAATGGCCGTGGCCAGTAAGTCGGCATTCTCGCCTGGCCTGGCGTTCGCCTTCCTTACGGCTTTCTCTGCGGCTTGTTGCATCTCTATTCACAAACACTTAATTGGCTATTTCCAGTAACTATGAGGTATTCATACCCACAAACCCAGGCTGTTTCTGCAATTTTCTCCTGATATCTTCTGCGCTTTGACTAACTATGGCCATGTTGATCATGCGCTGATTTTCAGGGCTATCTGGATCAAAAGGAGTGTACATACGGTAAGCCTCACACAGTCTTTCATAGAATTGCGCTGGACTCTCCTCTTTTCCTTGGATGACCTCAGAAACCTTATTTACATTTGTAGCCTTTTGAGCCCCTTTCTTTAGACCTTCTATTAATGCCTCACTGTACCGTCTTAGCTTCTCCATGTCTGGTCCCTCGTTTGGGTCCCATTGGGAGTCTGTTCCTGGCAGCTGAATTCTTATATATTCTTGGGGGTTTCGGTAATTGGTTGGGACGTGCTCCTCTAGCCACTTATTGCCGCCTGGAGCACCCTTCGCTTTTCATCTGTATTAAAGAGGTACATGAGTAGCTGGTGGTGATCAGCCCAAGCAGGATTATGAGTCTGTATAATAGTTTACAGCAAGTCAATTAAAGCTTGAGGCTTTTCGGTGTAAGATGGAGTACTAGTTTTCCATTTGAGGAGGTCAGCAGAGGTGAAAGGTTGATACACAAAGGCAAGCCTTTCCACCATGTGTCCCTCCTCATCTACCCCAGTATATTGCTGCTCTCTCAGGTGCATTTGGATTCCAGTCTTGGGCCGTAAGTGAGCCACCAAGGCAGGAGTTTCTCCCATGGCTTCACTTCCTCTTTTGTCTACTCTGGATGGTCTAGGAGTGTGGCTATCTAGTGGAGGTGGAGATGCTGTGGGCTCAGGGGTGGGGAGCCCTTCCTCTCGATAAGGAGGGGGTACTGCTGGTACCAATTCCTGCCATGATTCTTCTGGTGTTGGCTCGGACAAGACTTATGGTGCTGATTTCCCTCGGCGGGTGGGGCGAGAACCTTCCTTAACTAACTCTCCCTTTGCTACTAGTACTGCTGCTGCCTGTCCTCTTAACCACTGTGGGGGGTCCAAAACTAGCTATAACCAAGAATCTATATATGGAAACTGATCTGGGTTTCCTGGCTTACAGGTTACCCTGTGCCATACCTTTGAGACAGGGGACCTGTCCAGGTTTCCTTCTGATGGCCAACCCACCTCTAATGCTGGCCAGTCTACCTCACACAAAGTTCTAAGTTTTCCTGGTGTCATGGTGACTCCATAGTCTCCCTTAAATCCCTTTTTGAAATTTTTCAACATAGTTCCTAGTGGGATGGGCTTACTTTGTGCCTGATCCATGTTTCCTCGAGACAAAACACCACGCTCACACCACACGCACACCACAAAACAAAGACTGGGTAAAAAGGGCACACACACATTTTTTCAGTTTATACCAAACCAGAATCAGAACCAAAATCAGAGTATCAAGAGATCCAAGCCAGGTCAAAACCAAAACCAAAGTATCAAGCAATCCAAGTCAAGTCAAAAACAAAAACCTGAAGTGCTGGTACAGGCACACTGTGGGTGATCAGGCCACACTTCCACTCAGATGGTGTGGGGCAAGTTCCAAAGACTAGTCTTACCAAGTTTCAGATGTCCGGACTCCAAGTGCCAGTTCCTTCCCAGTGTTCAACTGCTGTGTTGATCCTCCACGGGGGCCTGCCACGCACTGCTCTGGCAAGGCATTCCACCGGGGCAATTGCCTACCCGGGAGCACACTCAGGATCTGCGTCGCTCAAGCTGGCCGCAGTCTCCCACAGGGATGCTCCACAGGGCAGGCCTAAGCCGCCTAAGGGGCTGCCTCAACCGTCCGTTAATCACCTCACTTCCCGGTCAGGGAACCAAGAAATGTAGCAGGACAAGCCACAGACAAAACCTCTCAGACACTGAGTTAAAGAAGGAAGGGCTTTATTTGGCCAGGAGCTTCGGCAAGACTCACGTCTCCAACAGCCGAGCTCCCTGAGTGAGCAATTCCTGTCGCTTTTAAGGGCTCACAACTCTAAGGGGGTCTGCACGAGAGGGTCGTGATCAATTGAGCAAGCAGAGGGTATGTGACTGGGGGCTGCATGCACCAGTAATTAGAACGGAACAGAACAGGACAGCGATCTTCACAGTGCTTTTCTTATACAAATAACCGATTAGGTCAGGGGTCGATCTTTAACTACCAGGCCCAGGGTGTGGTGCGGGGCTGTCTGCTTGTGGATTTCATTTCTGCCTTTTAGTTTTTACTTCTTCTTTCTTTGGAGGCAGAAATTGGGCATAAGACAATATGAGGGGTGGTCTCCTCCCTTATCCCGAGCTCTTGTCCAGCATCCCGGAACAATTAGGTCACACAAGGACTTAAAAGATGAGTGTGGGGGTTGTATTGAGTGGTGGAGGTGGTTCTCAGCAAGATGGATGGGGAGCTGGAAGGGGGTATGGAGTGGGAAGATGGTCTTCCCCTGGAGTTTGGCTGCCCAGTGGCCTATCTCCTCTCCGACCATCCCCAGCTGAACTCCTCTCAGCGTTCAGATGCTTCTTTTCTTCTCTCTGCCATACCGTTCTACCACTCCTCTGCTCTTCTGTTCGTCTCTCATCTCCTTCTGGAACCAGGGGTTTGGGATTTATATGGGTACAGGATAGATGGGTGTGGTGGGCCAAAAGGCAACTTTTGGGTGCAAAAATGGGAATGCCTGTTCCCAGTTAGGGTCACAGGTTTCCAGGCTTGAGGGTGACGCCTTTGCCGGGGAACTGCCCTCTTCTACCCGATATTTCCCTGTTTCCTGTCTGTATCAGGAGGGTCTTGAAACCCACACTCAGAAAGGCAGGGGAACATTAGAATGAAAGGAATGCAGGAGAAGGTGAAAGACCTGCCCCTGAGGCCTGAAAACACCCAATATTATGAAAAAAGACTGTAACCAGGGCTATGGGAGTTATGGGCCAGGACCAATGAACAAAACCCAACATATATCATAACAAAAAAAATGGAATCATGCAGTATTTTTACACTTAAAAACTTGCTAAGAGGGGGGTAAATCTCATGTTGTGTGTTCTTATCACACACGTTGTCAACAAAAAGAGTCAAACTCTGTAAAGTATTTGAAAATATTTATTCTGAGCCAAATATAAGTGACCATGGCCCATGACACAGCCCTCAGGAGGTCCTGAGAACATGTGCCCAAGGTGGCTGGGGCGCAGCTTGGTTTTATACATTTTAGGGAGGCATGAGACATCAATCAGATACATTTGAGAAATACATTGGTTTGGTCCAGAAAGGCAGGACAATTCAAAGTAGGGGGCTTCCAGGCTATAGGTAAGTTTAAACATTTTCTGGTTGACAATTGGTTGAGTTCATCTAAAGACCTGGGATCAATAGAAAGGAAATGTTCAGGTTAAGATAAAAGACTGTGAAGACCAAGGTTCTTTTGAAGTCTCATAGTGGCTGCCCTTAGAGATAATAGATGACAAATATTTCCTATTCAGACCCTTTAAAAGGTGCTAGACTCTCAGTTAATCTCTTCAGGATTAGGAGGGCCTGGAAGAAAAAGATCTAGCTATGTGAATAGAGATTCTTTACAGATGCACATTTTCCCCCGCAAAGGATGGCTTTGCAAAGCCATTTCAAAATATGGCAAAGAAACATGTTTTGGGGTAAAATATTTTTATTTTCTTCTTTGTCATGTAACATTATGCCAGAGTCATATTGGAAGGTAAGTCACAATATATAGGGTTAAATGAAACCATCTGATGAGAATTTATGGTTTGTAGGGCATGGATCCCCAGACTCTTGAGATAGGAATTTGGGCAAGATAAGAAATCAGTCCTCACATATACACACACACACTCAAGAAAAATCCAAAAAAGAAAAAGGGACAGAAAAAGCTTTTGGAGGTAATGGGTATGTTTCTTATCTTGATAGTGACGATAGTATTAAAGAAAGTGACCGTGTCCTCGGGACACAGCAACTCTGGTGACTGTACAGTCAACACAATAAACCTCAGCGTTTGCATTGTTATTGAGCTCATTCAAGCTAAGCTATCTTCAGTAGGGACTTTCCCTTCTAGAGACCACGTGCATTTTTATTTTACCTGTCCTCAAACTGACCCTTTGCTCATTTTAATAGTTAAAAAATACCCCTCGGTAGAGATATAAGATGCTAATGAGACCTGCAGTCCATGAACAAGCATGTACAGCTACTGGGCATGTGCACCCAGAGGACCACCCAGAACATGCTTACTAGCAACACCTCTCCCATCCCCTTATGAATCATCATGTAAGACTCCCATAAAGGGAGTTTCTCCAGCAATAATCAATACTGTCTCACCCTTATGAGAAGCCTGCCCTGAAATTTCTCTCTCTCAGGGTGTACTGTCTATTCTGCACCAAACTTTCAAAATATTCTTTTTCCTTTACAAGAAATTGTTCTATGCTGCATGCCCTTTGCTGTGTGTCTCTTGTTTAAATTCTTTGAAACTAAGAAGACAAGAACTGAGTTTTCACAACAGCAGTCCCAACAGTAAAATGGGTGCACACATGTGTCCAAACTCATCAAATTGTATACATTAAATATGTGCCTCTTTTGCAGATCAATTATACCTCAATAAAACTTTAAAAAAAAAAAAGAGCTACTCAAGAAAATTTCCCACCAGATGTAAGGATAAAAACACAAAGAACAAACAAAAACAGTTCATTTATATGCACTTGCTAGAGTTTTGAACACTTGGCTAGAACTAATATTTTGTATCAAGTGTCTGACGGCAATGATGTCCTTTTCCCCAAAGTGCGGGGAAGACCATGCCTTCATTTTGATGCACGGGTGCACACATTCTACAATCTATCAGCAAACGAATGTTGGTGCAGCGTGCAGAAAATTTGAATAGATAAGACGTATTGATTGGAAGGTGGTGAAACAGGTCTGCCAGGTTTGTTTTGCCTTTGATGATGGATGTCCAAGTTCTTTTCCTTCCTCATCTCACTCTCTGACACATGCAGACCCATGCACTTACCCCTGTTTGCTCTGCCCTCATTTTGCCTCAGCGTGAACACATGCGTCTGGCTTCACCCTTGCAGCTAATGAATAAACCCAAAGGTTCCCACTGAGCCTGCGAGATTAATTAGGCTGCTGACTTGGGCAGCTCAGCCCTGCACTGCTTGCTCCCTGAACACTAATGGCTCCAGCAAAGCAAACCCACAGAGCCTTTCCCAACCTCAGCAGGGTAGGCTGTGATCATCAAGTCACCGAGAATAAAAGTAGCTCTTCTTTTCTAACTGTCGGGGTTTGTTTTCATTCTTATTTATTTTTGTCCAAGTGGGAAAGAACCATGCAGGACTGCTTTGGTATCTATCTTCCACAGGGCAAGAGCTCCCTCTATCGCTCCCAATTTTTTTTTTCCTTCCCAACCTCAGCAGGGTAGGCTGTGATCATCAAGTCACTGAGAATAAAAGTAGCTCTTCTTTTCTAACTGTCGGGGTTTGTTTTCATTCTTATTCATTTATTTTTGTCCAAGCGGGAAAGAATCATGCAGGACTGCTTTGGTATCTATCTTCCACAGCGCAAGAGCTCCCTCTAGCGCTCCCATTTTTTTTTCTTTTTATCGAAGGCAGACGCTAATCAACCCTGTGAAATATTTGTTTGCTTTTTGGCTGTTTGAGAATGCACATGCATTAAAACAATCTGGCGATGCCACAGAGAGGAGTGTAGAGTTTCTAATTCACACTTTTGCAGAATTTTTCTCTGTATCAAAGATTTTAACGCTCCATCCCCAAGAGACTTTTTAAAAATGTATCTCCCTATTGGATTACCTCAACTATGAAGTTGCTGATGCTTGAAGAACATCTCACATAGCTCACAATTTTCCCTCACCTTGATATCATTAATATATCTATTAATCTCAATATAATGAGATCATTAATATACATATTAGAATTTTTTAGACTGTATTAGGATAATATAATATCCTAAGTATTTCAGCCATCGTGAATTACTTGAGAATTCAGTTTTCATGGCTCTTTCTTACATATTTGTTCCATCTCTTAAGTTTATTATTTTTAGGGGCCCTTAATTTTCGCAGTCTCACCCTGCAAAATTGTCCAGTCAATGAACAAGTATTTGTGAGTTGTACACAATTTTTCTGAGCTACATTTTAGCTTCTGTGATCTGCCAAAGAAACACAAGGAATGTTTCTACCCTCAAAGTAGCAAGGGAGAAAAACAAACATACGTGACTCAATTTATTGTGAAAAATAAACTTTTAAATAATTGAAGCCAGTGTAAGTTGGGGACTCAAGAACAGCTTAGAGATAGAGGGTGACATCCTTTCAAGAAGAGTAGGGGGAGACTCCTGGGAGCATTGAAGAATGTGAATGCATTTTGTGTTTGGAAAGGATGTATACCATTAGTGGTCAGAGGTGGACAGTGGTCGGAAGAGTTTTTAAGATGCTCCCCATGATTTCTACTTCCTGCTGTGGATGCTAAGAATATAATGGGCTAGTCAATCCTTTGATTAATGTATATTATATGGCAAAGGTAAAGAGATTTTATTGGGGTTTTTTGGTCGGGGATGGCATATGGTAATAGTATGTTTGTTATTTTTTTTTAATTTTTATTTTAGGTTCAGGGGCATATGTGAAGGTTTGTTATATAGGTAAACTTGTGTCATGGGGTTTGTTATACAGATTATTTCATCGCCCAGGTTCTAAGCCTACTATCCATTAGTTATTTGTCCTGATCCCATTCTTCCTCCAACCCTCCACCCTCAAGTAGGCCCCAGTGTGTGTGTTGTTCCTCACTATGCATCCACGTGTTCTCATCATTTAGTTCCTACATATAAGTGAGAACATGCAGTATTTGGCTTTCTGTTCCTATGTTAATTTGCTAAGGATAATGGCCTCCAGTTCCATCCATGTTCCTGCAAAAGCCATGATCTCGATCTTTTTTATGGCTGCATAGTATTCCATGGTGTATATATACCACATTTTCTTTCATCAGCCTACCATTGATGGGCAAGTAAAGAGATTCTGAACATGTAATTAAGGTCTCTAATCAAACTGACTTTGAGTCATGACTTTAAGATGATTTTGAGTGGACCACACCTAATCAGGTGAGTCTTTAAAAACAGTTTCAAGCCTTCCCTGAGGGAGAGATTCAAATTAATTAAGATTCTCTTGCTGGTCTTTCTCTTGCTGACTTTGAAAAAGCAAACAGCCATGCTTAGAACTGCCTGTGAAGGGGTCCACAGGGCAAGGACCCGGGGGCAGCCTCTAGGGAGGAACTGAGTGTGGTCCCCGGCCAACAGTCAGCAAGAAAACAGAGACCTCAGTCTTGTGCTTTCTTGCTGACTGTTGGTGGGGGACCACACTAAGCTCCTAGAGTGGACTTTTCCCAGTAAACGGACTTTTCCGACTACCTAAGGGAGCTTGAATGCAATCCTTTCTTCAGTTGGGTTTCCATAAAAGACATAGCCTGGCGGGGCATGGTGGCCCACACCTGTAATCCCAACACTTTGGGAGGCTGAAGCGGATGAATTGCTTGAGTCCAGGAGTTTGAGACCAGCCTGGGCGACATTGCAAAACCCCATCTTTACAAAAAATACGAAAATTAGCCAGGCGTGGTGCCACATGCCTGTAGTCCCAGGCCTGAGTAGCTACTCAGGCGGCTAAGGCAGGAAGATCACGTGAGTTCGGGAGGTCAAGGCTGCAGTGAGCTGTAATCTTGCCACTGCACTCCAGCCTAATTGACAGATCAAGACCCTGTCTCAAAAAAAAAAAAGCTTGTACATTTCCAGATATTTGACATACAGCAACAGAAGAGCAATACAATGTAAAGATATCACAGTAGAAGATAGAGGATGTATATGCCTAAGATAGTATTAGGGTGGATAGTAAGAAGGGTGGGATGGCTCAGTAGAGTTTCAGTTTACAGAAGGTTTTGAAAGACCAGAACAAAACTTTAATTTACATCTTCTGCCTTTTCTAACCATTTAAACTAGCTCAAACCATCAATGGCACTTGGTCTTCTCTGTTTAAACAATAGTGGTGATGAGTTTGAATCAAATTCCCCACTCACTCTGTTTCGACCAACAAAACACAGCAGGATGGGGATATCTAGTCTTGTATCTAACACCATTGTCTTTGAGTGGAGAAAGTAACTGTACACATTTGTTTTTAGCTCTATCTTGGCTACTATTACACATAAAAGGCTTCACATAAATGCCTCCCACTCCATTATAGGCATTTGTTTCCAAAAAGATCTCATGTTCTATTTTATATTTTGGCACATCTCAAGATCTCATAGCACTATGTTAGCACCATGATTGCATTTGAATGGGAATAAGCCTAAATGCCCATCAACATGGACTAGATAAAGAAAATGTGGTACATATACACCACAGAATACTCTGCAGCCATAAAAAAGAACAAGATCATGTCCTTTGCAGGAACATGAATGGAGCTGGAGGCCATTATCCTCAGCCAACTAATGCAGGAACAGAAAACCAAATATCACATGTTCCCACTTATACGTGGGAGCTAAACTATGAGAAGACATGGACACATAGAAGGGAGCAACACACACTGTGGCCTTTCAGAGAATGGAGGGAGGGAGGAGGGAGAGGATCAGGAAAAATAACTAATGGGGACTAAGCTCAATACCCAGGTGATGAAATAATCTGTGCAACACACCCACAAGACACAAGTTTACCTATGGAACATTCACATGCACCCGTGAACTTAAAAGTTTTCAATAAAATAATTTTTTTGTTTTTTTTTTTGCCACAGCAAATTATTTGATGTTCACCATTGCTGAGTTTATTGAATGTTGTGCTTTCTCTATAGCTCTGAATTAAGTGGCTTTTTGAGGTTTCTTTTAAACAAGCTTGGTTTGACATAGAAAATGAAACCCCATAACCCTTGTGTTCTGTAACACAAGGTTATTCTATTTACTCAAAAAAAAAATTCTTTGATATAAGCTCCTTGTCCATTCAGATTTGGGAATATTTGGGTGTTTTGTTCTGTTTTGTTTTGTTTTGTTTTGTTTTTGACAGGGTTTTGCTCTGTCTCTCAGGCTGGAGTGCAGTAGCGTGATCTTGGCTCACTGCAACCTTGACCTCCTGAACTCTAGCTATCCTCCCACTTCAGCCTCCCGAGTAACTGGGACTACAAGTGTGTACCACCACCCTTGGCTAATTTTTGTATTTTTCTTTAGAGAGAAGGTCTCAGTATGTTGCCAAGGCTTTTCTCAAACTCCTGGGCTCAAGCAATCCTCCTGCCTGGGCCTCCCAAAGTGCTGGGATTAAAGGTGTGAGCCACCATGTTTGGCCCAGAGGTGTGATTTTTGAAGGCAGTGGATTGGCTCCATTTTAAAGAGACTAGATTGAGATCTCCAATGTATTCTGTTGGAGCCCAGATATTAGCAGGACTGACATTGGCCACCTACCATATCTTGTAGCAAGACTGAGAGAATGACTGCTTCACTTGATTTGTCTATAGATATGTATGTTGTGTGGGCCCACCCATCAACCCTGCTTGGTAATGTCTTCAGTGCCTTCCATTTGTGGCTTTTGGACCATAGCTTTTATTCAATATTTCATTTGCTACCTACCAACCCACCCCCTGATAACAAGCCTGCCGTCTAGTTTGCTCATGAAGTTGACCGCTCCGATTTTTAGTTTTATTCAGTTGCTATTGTTGGCTGTTGAACTGCTAGGTTTTATAGTAAAGATGGAAAAATTAACATCATCTTCCAATTTTGGGTTAGCAGGTCCCAAAGTTCTTATATATTTCATAACACCCAAGATCTACGTTTTGGAGATTTCAGGGGATGATAAGTCAAGGGGTCACATTGCCCTTACACACACATACACACACACATATGCACATACACACACACACATACACATATACACATACACACACACACACACACACACACACAAACACCTAGACAGACCTAGACAGATGAAGAAATGATTAATGTCTCCTCACACCAAGAATGGGAAAACTTCTGGCCAGGCACGGTGTCTCACGCTTGTAATCCCAGCACTTTGGGAGGCCGAGGCGGGCGGATCACGAGGTCAGGAGATCGAGACCATCCCGGCTATCACGGTGAAACCCCGTCTCTACTAAAATTACAAAAAATTAGCTGGGCATGGTGGCGGGCGCCACCTAGGAGGCGGAGCTTGCAGTGAGCCGAGATCGCGCCACTGCACTCCAACCTGGGCGACAGAGCGCGACTCCGTCTCAAAAAAAAAAAAAAAAAAAAAAAGAATGGGAAAACTTCCAGTGGAAATAACACTAATCTATGTGTCAGGAGATCCAAGTTAGTCCCGACTTAGACACTTTCTAGATATATGACCTTGAGCAAGTCAGTCACCCTTAATTATGTTAAGGTTTTACATTTGTGGAAAAAAAAAATTATAATATTAATATGGCCAGGCATGGTGGCTCACGCCTTTGATCCCAGCAAGTTGGGAGGCCCAGGTAAGAGGATCACTTGAGCCAGAGGTGGAGACCAGCCTGGGCAACATGGTGAGATACTGTCTCCACAAAAAATAAAAAAATAAAAAAATTAGCTGGGCCTGATGATGCACCTGTAGTTCCAGCCACTTGGAAGGCTGTGGCAGGAGGATCACTTGAACCCAGGAGGTAGAGGCTGAAGACAGCTATGACTGCACCACTGCACTCCAGCCTGAGCAACAGAGCAAGACCCTGTCTCAAAAAATATATAGATAGTTAGATATGATGATGAAGAAGGAGCAAGTGGTCATGTGGACAAATTACATATCAATTAAATGGGTAAACAGATTCAACATGTCAACACATTTTGTACAATGCTAAGCCATATAAAAAATGTAAGATTGTGGCATCATTATTAAATAATGGCATTTTATTACCCATATTAAAGCTCACAAAATGTTGCCAATCTGGAGAAAAGACGTACTATGATGTGTCTGTCAGTTAAAATATTAAGAGATTGAATGAAGGGATATCTCAGTCATTCTCACAACAGAGTTTAGCCTTGTAATCTTTCCAAAGTAGAACATAATTTTCTGGTCTCATGAATTTCCCATGAAACTATTTTACTACTTTCACTGAAAAACAACATATCCTCTAAATGTATTAGCAGGATCTGTTTTGAGTCATTTATTATGCTTCAAGCTAGAAATGATGTGTAGGTTGATCATTCAAATTTCTGGCAGTCTGTTCACCAATTAAGATGCTTAACATATAATTACTTTCTACTTTGAGTAATGAAATATTTCAATTGCACAGAGTTGAGTCAATGTAATAAGAAATTTGTTTGAATGTCATCCTTAAAACAATACATACTCTTCCAATTTTTTTTTAATCTACTGAAATTTGCCTTTTTCCCCCTGCTATTCTAAGATGTTCAGTTTCCCTTTATCTGTTAGTTTTAGCTCCCTGTTTGTATTTAATATTGTTTACTGGTCTCAGCATTCTTATATTCTTGCTGAATCTTGCCAGAGTTTTCTATTTCATTGGTAATTTTTTAAAATGGCTTTTGGTTTAATTATCCGCTCTATTTTTTCAAGTTTTAATTTCCTGTTACTTTTGTCTGTATATCTTTTTTTAAACTTTTATTTTAGGTTCAGGGGGTACGGATGCAGATTTGTTACATGGGTAAATCGCATGTCACTAAGGTTTGGAGTACAAATGATCCCATCACCCAGGAAGTGAGCATTGTACCCAATAGGTAGTTTTTCAACACCCCCTAACCCCTCCCCCTCCAGTAGCCCCCAGTGTCTATAATTCCCATCTTTGTGTCCCTGAGTACCCAATGTTTAGCTCCCACTTGCAGGTGAGCCCATGTGGTATTTGGTTTTCTGTTCCTGTGTTATTAATTTTCTGTTTGTTGTGTTGTATTTTATTCATTTCTGTTTTTATTAATTTGCTTTGTTGTGATATCTTTTGTGGATTTTCTTCTTCACTGCTTTAAAAATTCTTGAGTTGAATATTTAATTCATTAACTTTCAGCAGTTCTTATTTTCTAGAATATGCATTTAAAGTTATACATTCCTTCCCACTATCAAGTTATCTATTTGGGTACAAGGTACTGTCACGTGATGCTATGCTAAACAGTTTGTCATTTTGTTTGTAGTTTTAAGTATTTAATGAGTGAATTACTTATAATTTTGATTTTACTTTCCAAATGTGTGGGTGGAAAAGGCTACTTCTTACAACTTAATTCTATTTTTGCATTTTAATTAAAGAATGCTATCTCAATCACATTTTAAATTTGTAAAAGAAAAACCCTATTTAACATAGTGTGGTAGTCACTTAAAGGATATGTGCCATATATACTTGGAAAGATATATATTCTCAATGCTTGGTAGTTTTAATTGTTCAAATCCTATACCATTTGTCTCTGTGCTTGGAAAGAACCTGATTATCTATGTGTTGATATCAGTGTTATTCTTTTTTAAAAAATCCGTTTGACATATTTCAAGAGAGCATTAAATTTTTTACACAGTTGTGATTTTTAATTTCTCTCTATAATTACGACAATTTGCTTTCTACTTTTAGGGCAATTTTGTTAGATTCATCTGGGTTAAAGATTATTATATTTTCCTAGTAAATTGTTTCTTTTTTTAAGCAGTGAATCCTGTAATCCCCAATAATGATTTCTGCCTGGAAGTTGTTTTTCTAATACATTATTATGCCAGCTTTATTTGTGTTATTTTCTCTGTTTTTAATATTTATTTTCAAACTTTTATGTTTTTTATGCTTCACTTGTGTCTCCTTAAATTTTTAATTTTTTGTTCACTCTTAGAAAAAATCTGTCTCTTAAGAGGTGAGTTTAATCCATTCACATTTATTTATTTATTTATTTATTTATTTATTTATTTATTTATTTTTAAGGGGACATTTTAGTACCCAAAAGTTATCAAGCATAGCTCTACATTCAAGTTGGGTATGATTTTATTTTCCCAGTAATTTCCTAAATATAGCATAATATTGTCTATACGAAAAAAGAGAGCTTTTCCCCCAAGCAAAATCTTAACATTTTGCTTTTATGAGCAAAAGTCTGTATTACCTTGCTTTTTTTTTTTTTTTTTTTTTTTTGAGACGGAGTCTTCCATTGTCGCCCAGGCTGGAGTGCAGTGGCATGATCTCAGCTCACTGCAACCTCGGTCTCCCTTGTTCAAGTGATTCTCCTGCCTCAGCCTCTCGAGTAGCTGGGATTAAGCCATGTGCCACCACATCCAGCTAATTTTTGTATTTTTAGTAGAGAAGGGGTTTCACCATGTTGGCCACGCTGGTCTTAAACTCCTGACCTCAAGCGATCCACCTGCCTCAGCCTCCCAAAGTGCTGGTATTACAGGCATGAACCACTGCACCCAGCCTTACATATTTCTTATGTTGATTTTATATACGGTTTCCATTTTCAGGTTCCCAAAGGGACTTACTCATTTTATCTGCAACACTTAGATGTCTGAATGTAACATGCACTAGAATGAAAAATTAATTCTATCACCTTGGAAAGAATGGGGATGGAGGAAAATGTTGACATTGACTATACCCTCACCTAGTGTTCTGATGTTTCCTGAAAGAGCACTGTGATTTGTCCACTGTTGTATCCTTGCAACTTGGCACAGGCTGGCAGGTTAAAAACGATCTACTTTCTGTAGAAGGACAAGCCTATGCTTTACATGTAAGTCATGATTACTACTATTTTATCACATCTTCAATATACATATCTCTTGAATATCAGCAGTTTATTCAGACATTTTTGCAATTTAGCATGGCTCTGGCAAACCCCCAGCTCAACAAACTACTCCAGGAGTCTAGCTAAGGATACTCTTTACTCAAGCAGCCATGCTTTTCATTTAGGCGTATTTTCGGTAAGCAAGAGCAGATTAATACAGCTGATAGTTTTAAGCACCTTCAACTCACCTATTAGCAAATGATAGGCAAGATACCAATGGCTACAAGGCAAACCCAATATAAAGTAAATTTGTCTATCATGGGAAAAAGTAATTTAACTATAAAATAGTCTAAAAAGTACATCCTTTTTTTTTTTTCATTTTTGAGACAGGGTCTCGCTGTCACCCAGGCTGGAGTGCAGTGGTGCAATCTTGACTCACTGTAGCCTCGACCTCCTGGGCTCATGTGATCCTCCCACCTCCGCCTCCTAAATAGCTGAAACTACAGGTGCATGCCACCATGCACCTGCAGTTCATTTTTATATTTTTTGTATTTTTTGTAGAAACAGGGTTTGTATTTTTTGTAGAGACAGGGTTTTGCCATGTTGCCCAGGCTGGTCTTGAACTCCTGAGGTCAGGCGATCTGCCTGCCTAGGCCTCCCAAATGTTGGGACTACAGGCATTTGTCACCGAGCCAGGCAAATCCATGTAACATCCTAGTACTTACAGCCATGGAACATCCTAGTACTTACAGCCATGTAACCAAAAAGTTAAGACAAAGAAGTTTTTGTAATGTGCCCGACACACCCCAGCTAAGCAAATAGACTTTTTAATAAAATACCTACCTCTTACATTCTTAACTTTATTAGTTCACCTATGACCATGTAAGGCCCAACATGCCTATTATGAGAATAAAATCTCCAGCACAACCTAGAGTTATAGTCCAATCTTTACTTTAAAATCTGATCTGTCGGCTTAGCATTTTCCACCAACTTGGGGAGCTGAAACTTCCACAGGCTTTGCAATTGTCTGCCTAGGTGCTGCCTTTGGCAAAAACGCAATTTCTTTTGCACCAACCTAATAGGTGTCTTAGCAGCAGCCATTGCAGTCTTTTTAGCTGCTTGCTTAGCCTTTTTTGCTTCTTTATGAGCCCTGATAGCTTGTTCTCATTGAGCCTTTCTAATGTCAAGTTTCTCATTCCTCTTGGCCATTATGTCAACGAGAGATTGCACCAGTAAGGGCCCTCTGCAATTTGCTCAGCAGCTTCTTTTCTGTTGAATTTCTTCCAATTGTCCTTTTTTGTGCTTCCTTCTGTAGAGGACAGTCCAGTTTACCTGCCAAGGATTCCTCTTGGCAAGGAACGCCAACTCGCATTTTGCATTAAGACACTGGAAAACCTTCTCGTCATTGGTCCTGGCATAGCGCCTCCCGTGTCCGGGGTAGATCTTGTACCCTCTGAAACTGCAAACCTCGACATTCATGGCAGCAGCTCCATGGGAGGAGAAAAGATGGCAAAGAGAACTCCATTTATTCTTATATCTGATATATCGGATCTTATTTTCTCCTGCTTATTTTGTGTTTTCCATTTACCAAACGCTCTTCATTTTCTTCTTTGCTGCCTACTCTTGAATTGATTGAGTTAAAATCTATTTCTATATTCCCCCTCTCCTTATATGAAAGTTACATGCTCTATTTTATTTCACTCTTTTCCCTTAAAAACGTGAGTGTGCATTATTAAAGGGCTAGAGTTAAGTGATACTTTAGTGACACATCTCTATGGCTCTCCGTTAAAGTGCTTCTGTTTGACAATCCCTACTATCTGTTCCTGGATTTAAATACTTTATATAATGAATAATGGAAGCGCACCATTAAAAAGCTATACTGTGCTTTGTTTGTTAATTTCCAAGTTAATCCAACAGTTTAATTTTTTGGTATCATCATAATCAATATGAAAGCCTAAAAATCTAGCTATGTCTTTTCTAGAGATATTTCAACACTACTCTTAGATTGTTTATTTTTTTAGATGAAATATAATATACTTTTAGAGAGCTCAACAATAGTATGTTTTACTATTTGTGGTTCATTGCAAACTGGCCACCTGCCATAGCCCCTCCCTGTCCACACCCTATGTAAGACGACTTTGTCACTCCTCCCGTTAACAAGTGAAGTGCATTAGCTCTCCCCATGAATCTGCATTGTCTTTCTTTAGTCAACAGCATGCAGTGGAAGGGATAGCATGATAGTTTTAAACCTGGGCTTCACAAGGTCTTTCATGTTTCAGCTCTTGGACCTCGACCCAAGTCCCACGTATACAAATCAGAGCCAAACTACTGGAGTTCATTCAAATCACTAGGAGATGAAATGAGTTTTCACCTTGCCTGAGTCTGTCCTAGACCCTCCAGTCCCCAGCCAACCTGTGAACTGACCACAGATACATGAGGGAGCCCAGGCAAGAAAAGAAGAGCCCCCCAGCTGAGCCCAGTCCAAATTACAAAACCAGAGACACTCTTGTGCTAAACAATGAGTAGTTGTTTTTTTTTAGCCACTAAGTTTCGGAGCAGTGTGTCACGTCCTCATGCTTGCTTGCTTTCATCATTGTGGCCTGAATTTTAAAAATTCATAAATGTGAAATAATCCCCATATCTCTTCCATTTAAATAACAAAAGATACACATGCAGAAAATCACACTTCTCTGTATTAGAAATTGCAATGCATTTCTCCATAATGAAGTATTATCCTAGAAAGTTGACAAAGCCCTCATCCATCCCATCTCAATTACAAATTTGTCCCCTTTCCTTCAAATAAATTGTTTTGGACCATAAAAATGGAAACTGCATTCTGCAAATGTATTTTGAATCATACTATGTTCATAGCCAGTTTTTGAGAGTCTAGCAGAGAAATTTTGTGACATTGCAAATCAATATCAAAAAAGGTCCAGAAATAACAAATTCTATGACTCTGAATTATGAAAGATGATCTGATTATTACTATAAGTTGAAAAACAGATGGAAAAGAAATGTAAAAGACCCCAAAGTGATACATCATTGGTTTCATAGGAAAAAAATAAAAATATATATATATATATATATATTCTCAGTGTTTTGGCGTTTCAATTTTTTTGGTTGGGTTTGGGGTTTTTTTGTTTTGTTTGTTTGTTTGTTTGTTTGTTTAGATAGAGTCTTGTTCTGTTGCCCAGGCTGGAGTGCAGTAGTGTGATCTCAGTTCACTGCAATCTCTGCCTCCTGGGTTCAAATGATTCTCCTGCCTCAGCCTCCCGAGTAGCTAGGATTACAGGTGTCTGCCACCACCTCCAGCTAATTTTTGTATTTTTAGTAGAGATGGGGTTTTACCATGTTGGCCAGGCTGGTCTTGAACTTCTGACCTCAAATGATCCTTCAGCCTCGGCCTCCCAAAATGCTGGGATTACAGGCATGAGCCACATTGTATGGATTTCAAATTTCCAGAAATTTACAATGTAGAACATTTGTTATCTATGTAACCACCTCTGATTTTTTTTTTCCCTGCTTACAGCATGTTTTTAAACAAAATGTACCTTACATCATTAATTTCAATGTATTTAAAGAGCTTAATGAAGTGGCATGTGAACACCACATTTCAAATCTGAACTTGGGCTGACAGGGTCTGGACTCACTCAATTTCATAATTTCCACTTCCTAAGAAATTGTCCTGTCCCCACTCTTTCTATAAGCACTTGCACACACAATTCCAGCAGCCGCATTAAAATATTACAACCTCATGTTTCCTTCAGAAAAGAGAATTGGCTTTAGTTTTGATGTCTTTTAAAACACCATCGTTTTGGCTGTTCTGTAAGTATATTTATCATTTAAGCAATGAAATTTCCATCTCAGGAAAAGAAAGTGTCTATATTTTTTTCTGTCTCTCTGACTCATAGTTTCTCATGCTGAACTCTTTATGAACCAGAGAAGGGGACGCATGGCCAGTGTATTTCCATGAAACATTCTCTGCTGATAGATGTTATTGCCAAGGCAGCTTTCAGAAGGCTAGGACTCATTGTCAATGCCAAGTGTGCAGTCATCCATCATTTGGAACCATTTCTACCTTGCTAGCGCACCCGCTTCTCTTCGGGGAAGTTCTATTGTTGGTAGAATGAGAAAACCTTCTTTGTTCTCCTGAAAAACTGGGATGTTTTTCAGAAAGGCCCAGGCGGGCTGGGCATGGTGGCTCATGCCTGGTATCCCAGCACTTTGGGAGGCTGAGGCAGGAGGATCACTTGAGCCCAGAAGTTCAAGAGCAGCCTGGGTAACATAGCAAGACTCTATCTCTACAAAAAAAAAAAATTAAATTAGCCGGGTGTGGTGGTGCATGCCTGTGGTCACAGCTACTTGAGAGGCTAAGGCAGAAGGATCAATTCAGCCCAGAAGGTTGAGGCTGCAGTGAGCCATACTCATGCCACTGCATTCAAGCCTGGGTGACAAAGAGAGGACCTGTCTCAAAAAAAAAAAAAATTGCTCAGGTGCATTGATGTTTAATAATGGAAGAAAAAGATTAACTCTTTTTTTGTTTTGTTTTGTTTTGAGATGGAGTCTCGCTCTGTCGCCCAGGCTGGAGTGCAGTGGGGCGATCTCGGCTCACTGCAAGCTCCGCCTCCCAGGTTCACGCCATTCTCCTGCCTCAGCCTCCCGAGTAGCTGGGACTGCAGGCGCCCGCCACCACGCCCGGCTAATTTTTTGTATTTTTAGTAGAGATGGGGTTTCACCATGTTAGCCAGGATGATCTCCATCTCCTGACCTCGTGATCCACCCACCTCGGCCTCCCAAAGTGCTGGGATTACAGGCGTGAGCCACTGCGCCCGGCCATTAACTCTTAAAAGATTAAGCATATGTGGATTTTAAGTTTGCTGTGAGAAATAATTTACAACGTTAGACTTTCTCCCTTTAACAATAAATCATGTGTTAACTGCTCAAATTATGGTTTTTGACTTCTTTTCATGTCAAGATTAAACACCAACAAATAAATACTTTTGTTTCTCATAGCAAATAGTTGGAGTCTAATTATTGCCATATATTGTTATATGTCTGGTAAAGTATTCTGAGGGACAAACAGAAGAATCAGGTAATCAAAAGGCGAAATGATATGTTAATTTTTTTAATACATGGCTCTGGAATAAGGGAAAACAGAACTTTAAAATGAAGAAGGATTCCTCCCTGAAGGAACTCTGGATCTAACTTCTTCCAGGCAGGGCATGGTGACTCATGCCTGTAATCCCAGCACTGGGAGGCTGAGGTTGGAGAAGCACTTAAGCCTGGGAGTTTGAGACCAGTCTGGACAACATAGAAAGATCCCACCTCTACAAAAAATAAAATAAAATAAAATAAGATAAGATAAAATAAAATAAAATAAATTAGCCAGGCATGGTAGCACAGTCTGCAGGCCCAGCTACTCAGGAGGCTAAGGCAGGAGGATCGTTTGAGCCCAGGAGGTGGAGGCTGCAGTGAGCTGTGATTGCCCTGCTGCTCTCCAGCCTGAGCAACAGAGCAAGACCCTGTCTAAAAAAAAAACAAAAAAACTTCTCCCTCATAAGGGGCACGTCTTTAAAGGTCAATATAGTACAAGTATTTAACAAGTTGTTCTCAAGAAGTAGGAAAATGAGAAAATATCAAGGCCTTCTATGCATGCACTCTATCTAAATTTCTTTGAATGTCTTTTAAATTCAAAGAGAAAAATTATTGATCTATGAGTATACACTCATTCTATTTGGCAAAACAACCAAAATATTGTTGGAGATAATATTGTATTGCCTAGTTATGCTTCTCACCCAGTTATTTATGTACTACAGATATACAGTTGCTCAAATTTGTGGAATGAGAAAGCAAGCCAGGTGTACAGGCTAAAAAATGAAAATTTAATCATCAATTAAACATTCATAATTGGCTTTTTTCACTTAGTGACTGTTGATACTTTATAGATACAGCTTAATTTTGTCTTCTGTTGACTTCTTGTGCTATTTTCTCTGTAGAAAGTTTATGTGATCCTTGAACCTGAGTTATTATTTATTTATAAGTATATAACTTTATCTTCCCCAGGAGATCACCAATTCCAAAGGGCGCTCATGTTATTTTCATAATAAAGAAAACATAAAAATATTCTTAAAACTTTTGAATTTTTAGGGGGCCAGAAAAAAATTATACTACCTAGCTTAGACCTATGATCAACATATTTGTACATAAAAAAAGCAAGTCATTAATTCAGAATAATTCAAGCAAATTCAATACATAAAATACTCTTGGGCAATGAAAATAAAGAATGCTTTATTTATCCCCAAATAAAAATCAACGACAAACACAAAGGCATCTGATTCTCCAGCATATTTTTATTGAAGGATTGAGTAAAGAAAATGAAGTGTCTTCATTTGCCATTTGGTAATATGAGATGAAAAAAAGAATGCAGAAATATATGCGTTTAAACTTCCTTTTTTTGAGACAGGGTCTTGCTCTATCGCTCTGTCTGGGGGGCAGTGGTACGATCATGGCTCACTTCAGCCTCAACCTCCTGGACTCAAGCAATCCTCCCATCTCAGCCTCCATGTAGTTGTAGCTGAGACTACAGGTGTGCACCACCACATGCAGCTAATTTTTTAAATGTTTTTTGTAGAGACAGGATCTCCCTATATTGCCCAGGCTGGTCTCGAGCTCCTGGGCTCAAGTCATCCTGCTGCTTCAGCCTCCCAGAGTGCTGGGATTAAGGGTGTGAGCCACTGCACCTGGCCCCAAAACTTTCATTTTAAAGACCTGTGTTTTCTGCACATAGAGCCGCAGAAACTATTAGTACTGGGGAGTACCAAGCATGATATTTAAGGGCAACACTGACTATTCTAAAATGCATGTGTTTTATTTAAGTCTGTGAAAGTACACAGATAAAGAATCTTACTCTTTCAAAGTAATCTCCTTAGAGCTATCCGTATACTCATAGGTGCTCTTCTTGATCGAACACAATTGTGACTTCTGGAAACACTTTCAGAACCTAGAGTGTGTTCTTTCATGCCTGAGCTTCTTTCCACGAGACTGTTGCTTCACTAAATGCATTACTGAACATCTCCACAGATACAAATCGTCACTCTTTCTAAACTGATTTGGAATTTGGCAACATTTTGAGTGAGTTTTGTTTGTTTGTTTTGTTTGGTTTTTTAGGTACGGGGTCTCACACTGTCACCCAGGCTGGAGTGCAGCAGTGCAATCTTAGCTCACTGCAGCCCTGGACTCCCAGGCTCAAGGGATCCTCCCACCTCAGCCTCCTGAGTAGCTGGGACTATAGGCACACACCACCATATCTGGCTAATTTTTAAAATGTTTTTTGTAGAGATAGGATCTCACTATGTGGCCCAGGCTGGTCTTGAGCTCCTGGCCTAAAGCCATCCTCCTGCCTCAGCCTCCCAAAGTGCTGGGAGTACAGGCATGAGTCACCATGCCTGGACATGAGTGGCTGTTATACAAGATACAGTAAGTAAGATTTATGATGTTGTTAGGGAATTGAAAAATGATTTTCAAAAGATAATTTTTAACCAATGGATCAGAAAGAATAAGAAAATGAAGCTTTCACATTGTCCTTTTATATTCTTCCTCATAGCAACAAAAACTTCAGTTGACCATTTTCAAACTCCATCTGCATACTCTAAAAAGATATTCTCAAAAGGCAATTGAAAGGGTCAGTTGAATGACTTATATTTACACTTCACTAATCGATTGTTTGAGAAGACACTTGGCTAGGGCCAGCCAGGAAAGAAGAAATAGAGAAGACACTTAACCAGTTAACCCAATTGACAGGTGGCTTTGGGATGGTATACGGAGAGCCTTCTGTGTTTTAGAAAATTTGAGTTGTTCCAAGAACAGAATAACAGCTGATCTCTCAAATGATAAATGTGGATTCCCTGGCTAATGGCAGAGGAGTGATTTGCCCATTAAATTGCTGAGGGCTATTGTTTGATTTAATACTGGCCAGGCAGAAAGAGGAAGTTTTCCTTGGAGTGGAGCAGGTCACCCCGTCTAAGGCTTGAAATCATTGGCTGTTGTTGCTGGTCAAAAAGCATAGGCCAAGCCGGGCAGTGGCTCACGCCTATAATCCCAGTAGTTTGGGAGGCTGAGGCAGGTGGATCACCCGAAGTCAGGAGTTTGAGACGAGTCTGGTCAACATGGTGAAACCCCATCTCTACTAAAAATACAAAACTAGCCAGGTATGGTGGCTCATGCCTGTAGTCCCAGCTATTCTGGAGACTGAGGCAGGAGGATTGCTTGAACCCAGGAGGTAGAGGTTGCAGTGAGCCGAGATCGTGCCACTGCACTCCAGCCTGAGCAACAGAATGAGACTTCATATCCAACAAAAATAATAATAAAAAAATAAAATAAATAAAATAAATCTATAAGAATAAAAAAATTGAAAAAGAAAATGTGGTATATCTACACAGTGGACTACTACTCAGCCATAAAAATAAATGAAACCATGACTTTTGCAATAACATGGATGGAACTGAAGGCTATTATCTTAAGTAAAATAACTTAGAAAGTGAAATGCCAGACATGCTCATTTGTAAGTGGGAGCTAAAGAATGCACACTCATGGATATAGAGAGTGGAAAAACAGACATTGGAGACTCCAAAGGGTGGGAGAGTGGGAGGGGGTGAGGGATGAGAATTTCTGTCATGAGTACAATGTGCATTATTCAGGTGATGGATACATTGAAAGCCCAGAAGGCAGTAGGTAATATATCTATAACAAAATTGCACCTGTACCTCTTAAACTTATACAAATTATTAAAAAGCATAATGATATATCTCTTGACCACTTAAGGAAGCAGAAATGTTAAAAAGTATCTGTACGAGTTATAAATTGCTTTTTCATAACATCCACAAACTTGAAAAGAACACACCCACTTATTGAGAGACTGAATAAACAGTGGCCAGACTATCTATAAAACAATGCTTAACCTCAATAATAATGAGAGAAATGCAAATTTTTAAAAAAATTGCTTGCCAACAGATGGCAAAAATTAATAGTCTGGCTGCACCAAGTATTGGTATGAATAGAAAGCAGTCAAGTTCTCATATACATTTTTTTGGTGAGAATAAAATAGTCCCGCAACCACCTTGGAATCAGTGAGAATTTTCTAGTAAACTTGAATATGCTCATTCTCTAGGGCCTTGCAATTAAAAAAAAATGCCAAAGCCCATGAGCAAATATTCATACCCACGTTGTCCATGACCAGAGAATACTGAAAACAACCGATGCACTCATCAACATTGGACTTGATGAATAAAATAGGGTAGATTCACACAATAAAACTGCAGTGAATATGAATAAACTCCGTGTACATGTATCGACATGAATGCATTTCAAAATCATAATAGTGAGAGAACCAAGTCAGACAAAACTATATGCCCTATGATACCATTTATGTGAAGTTCAAAAACAGGCAAAACTAAACAATGTATTGTTGAGGGATATTTACATAGACAATAAAACAATACAAAAGATAGAATGACTGGACATCTCATTATTGGGTTGGCGTTTTTTGTTTTGTTTTTCAACCTGGGTAATGGATATTAATTTTATAAATTATTATTTAAACTCAATCCATTATATGTTTTATGCATGCTTCCCTATGTGTATGTACAAAGATAGACAAGGGGTGGGGGAGAGAGAGAGAGAGAAAGGCATGGAGGGAGCAAGGAGGGGAGGGAGGGAGGAAGGAATGAAAAGGAGAGAGTGCAATAAGCAAAATCATGAAGGAGAGAGTATTGGAAATACCGAAGAAATAAACAACATGTAAAAAATAAAGAAAACGCGTGACTCCATTTCACAGGTCCTTTTATTTCTATGGGCTTTCTGGGTATTGCATGCAAATCTCCATGGTCTGAAAGCAATCACACATCACATGTGTGCTTTACACACATCACCATTCAGCCATTGCTGACTTTTCATTTGTCTGTCTGCCTGCTGTGTTCTTTAGTTTCGAAATCTCGTAATGGAAGACTCTATTCAATTTTGCATCCTCGGCACCTCGCATGGTGCCTGGCAAACAGAAGAATAAATATAATTAAATTTAAAAATGCATAAAAACGTTAAAAATGGACCAAAATAATGGGAGGAAATGTTGCCTTATTTTTAAACTCTAAATTAGTCCATGGGGAGTGTCCCACCCCACACCACCCACCGCACTCCCCACACACACTTATAATAGCCTCTCTTCAAGACACAATCTTAATTTGCACATAACCAAACTAAAAGAAAACACAACTCTGAAAACGTGAAAAAACTATGCCCCCTCTTCTAGGTCTTATTATGTTCTTTTCAATGTTCAAACACAAATTGATTTGGCAACCCACGTTTTCTTAAAATTCCTAAGGGCGTTTATTTAACCGAACTACAATAGCATGCCACTTGCATATATTCGTATATTTGGATTCAGATAATGTTTTCCATTTACTTTTAAATGATCCCATATAATGTGCATTATTCAACTGTACCCCCACTGAATATAAATAATTTAATGTTCACATTTCTAATGCTTGCCAGCGGAAGCAATTTTTTCCCTCTAAATGTGTAAGACAGAGTAGGTTCTCATGCTTAATGCAAACAAAAATGCCCTGAAACTATTTATTTTTCATTTTAGAAATATTATTGCAACACAGACAGAACATAAACTCAGTACTTAACAGAAAATTAATATAATTTTAATGTCCTGTTATGATGATTTCTATTCTCCATTGCTTTTGCACTTACGAAGAGTTTGGAATAGACTTTCCATAAAATGTAAGTTCTCAATTTGATCCTAAAAACTATTCAAAGAATCGACAAGCATTATATAATAGCACAGATGTGACAGTCCAATTTTTTAAAGTTACAAAAAGAGACCAGAAATCACTGAAAAGAGGCAAAAATAATACTATTTTAGTTTTAAATCGCTGATTTTTCTTTTTTTTCTTTTTTGATTTAGACAAAGGTTCCCATTCCATAAATAGATGATTTTTACTACAATTCAGGAAGAAAGCTAGTTCTAAAATTCCTGATACTTAAAATAGCTACATTTTATGCTTAAACATTAACATACATTACTAAAAGTTACAAAGAGCTGGTTAACATATGAAATTCACAAATATAACCTTTCTGATTTTCTTCTTCTTTATCAAGAAATCCTCTTATGTCACCAATTCAGCCCCATTGCTAAATGCAAACAGTGTAAGTATTTTTACATCTTCACCCACTATTCCTAGCTGACTCAAGACCTTGTTACTAAAATGCTTATTTAAGAGAAATATTTCTGGTTAGAAATGGTGTAATAAAGTCCATCTTGAACTCTCCTCTACTTGGAAATCATTTCAAAAAACACAATAAAGGTGAAAAACAGAAACACTGCCTTCCTTTTTATGAGAATAAGAGATAGAAGATATTCAGAATCACAAGCAGTAGAAGCCACACAAGGCTGTGGAAAAAGACAGAGAAAATAACCCTGGCTGCAAATTCTAATATCCAGGAAAAATCAGTTCTCCATGGAAGGAGAAACCAGAAGTCCAAGACAAATATTTCTTGTTGACAATAATGAGGAAAGTGTGCTATGGACTCATGGTAAGAGCTCCTCTGCGACCAGTCTAAATTCAACATTTAGAGAAAATGGTGTTGAATGAGAAATCACAGAGACAGCCATATTTGTAGGAAGCACCTCATGACTGAGGCAGACCAAGGATGAAACACGAATGCAGGGTGCAGCTGCCTAGCTTTTTGGGTAAAACAAAAAGGTTAAAGATAGTACTGGGAATCCTATTCAGTGGAAGGAAGGAAGGAAGGAAGGAAGGAAGGAAGGAAGGAAGGAAGGAAAGAAAGAAAGAAAGCAAGCAGAGAGGGAGGGACGGAGGGAGGGAGGGAAGAAAAGGCATATATTGGAATGGAGTAAAATAGTTTTTATTCATAATGACATGATCTTGCATGTAGAAAATTCTCTAGCATCTGCAGAAAAGCTACCAGAATAATAAATGGATTTAGAAGGTCACAGAATACATGGCTAATTTTAAAAATTAAATTAGGCTGGATGCGATGGCTCAAGCCTGTAATCCCAGCACTTTGGGAGGCCAAGGCGGGCAGATAATGAGGTCAGGAGATCAAGACCATCCTGGCTAACACGGTGAAACCCCATCTCTACTGAAAATACAAAAAAATTAGCCGGGCATGGTGGTGGGCACCTGTAGTCCCAGCTACTCAGGATGCTGAGGCAGGAGAATGGCGTGAACCTGGGAAGCAGAGCTTGCAGTGAGCCAAGATTGCGCCACTGCACTCCAGCCTGGGCAACAGAGCAAGACTCCATCTCAAAAAAAAAAAAAAAAAAAACATTAAATTATATCAGTAACAAAAAGTTGGAAAACAAATTATTTTAAATGTCATTTACAATAGCAAGTAGTACTGAGAGACAGATTTAGCAAATTTATGCAACACCTGAACACTGAAAGTTTTTAAATATATATGTTGATGAGAGAAATTTATGAAGACCAATACATAGAGAGATATATCATCTCTATTATTTGAAAGTATTGGCATTGTTAAGCTGATAATTTCCTCTTACTTGATCTACTGATTCAATGAAATGTCAATCAATGTTTCATTAGGATTTTTTTTATATTGACAAGCTAACTCCAAAATTTACCTGCAAATGCCAAGGACCTAGAATAGCAAAGTAATTTAGATAAAGAACAACAAAATTAGAGCACATATGCTTCTTAAGTTCAAGATTTACTAGAAGGCAACAGTATCAATGTCATGTGTCACAGGCAGTAGGACAGACAGGGAAAACAATGATATAAGATAGAACCACACATCCATGGTCAATTGACTCAACGTGGAAATAATAAGCTTTTCAAGAAATGGTGTAAGAATAACTGAGTATTCTTTTAGGAATTTTAAAAAAAACCCTTTTTTCACACTATTTAGAAGGTTTTATCAAAATGTATCATAGACGTAAATGAAAAAGCTGAACTATTAAGCATCTAGGTGAAAACACATGAACAACTCTTCTTGAACTTGGTATAGAAAAGATTTTTTAGGGCTGGGCATGGTGGCTCATGCTTGTAATCCCAGCGATCTGGGAGGCCGAGGCAGGTAGATTACTTGAGGTCAGGAGTTTGAGAACAGCCTGGCCAACAATGATGAAACCCCATCTCTACAAAAAAAATGCAAAACAAAAAAAAAAAATTAGCCTGGCTTGGTGGCGTGCACCTGTAATCCCAGCTCCTTGGGAGGCTGAGGCAGGAGAATTGCTTGAACCCAGGAGGTGGAGGTTGCAAAAAAAAGAAAAGAAAAGAAAAGGTTGTTTAGATAGGACACAAAAAGCATGAATCATAATATTTTTAAAAATGGATGAAGTGGACTTTATCAAAATTCAAAATTATCTTTAAACAACATCATTAATAAAAGAAAAGATAAGCTGCATACTGGGAAAAAACATTACATAAAATATATTTATTATATATTCAGAATATATAAACAACTCAATTACAAAAGACAAGCAACTCAACAGACTACTGACAAAATATATGAACTAATACTTCACAGAAAAATAACACACACACACACACGGAGCCAATAGGTATATAAACAAAGATACCACCATTATTAGTGATCAGAGCACTGCAAATTAAAGACACAATGAGATATCCCTACATGACCATGAGCATAAATAACATTTTCAAGCTTGACAATAACAAGCACTAAATATAAAGCAACTACAACCCTCCTACATTCTCAGGTGCAAAGTGAAAAGACAACTTTTGAAAAACAGTGCAGCATATGAACCTAAACATGTAACCAAGAAAAAAAAATAGAAATAGCCTATAGACAAAGACGTGTCCACTGATACCATGCATTTTTATTCATAATAGCTCAGACAGGTAAATACCTCCATTGTAAAAATAAATAAATAAATAAGCTATTCCACTGGGATTATGAAATTTTTTAAAAATTTGCATAGTCTCATTATCCCTGTGTATTTAATTTTCTCCTCTGGGAGCCTGCAGCATTTACCTTGGAAGTGCCCCAAGCAGGTGACTGAGCCAGTTTCACTCACCTTTGGTTGACCTCACCTGGAAATGATGGGGAAATTGTATTTTTCTCACATTCTAAGCACATCTGGTTGACCTATGATGCAATAATAATTACATAGTTGGGTTCTCTGCACCAGATAGCTCCTTCCACTGCAAAAACATTGCCATTCATGCATTTTCACCCCCCAGCTAAACCTCACATGAAGGTCTAAGAAAGAACAGTAGATTGTGTCAAAAATCATTGATTTCTGAGTTGTTGGGTTTTTTTTTTTAAATGCTAGTGTTTGGTGCCATCTAGTGGGTTCAATTTACTATTTAAGCCACACAAAAAAAATCACCATAACAGAGGGAAGAGAGAGGATCCTTTTAAAATAAATGAAATCAAGAATTGCTTTTCAAAAATAAGTGTGGGCCGGACGTGGTGGCTCATGTCTGTAATCTTAGCACTTTGGGAGGCCGAGGCGGGTGGGTCACTTCAGGTCAGGAGTTCAAGAACAGCCTGGCCAACATGGTAAAACCCAGTATCTACTGAAAATACAAAAATTAGCCGGGATGTTGGCGGGCGCCTGTAGTCCCAGCTACTCAGGAGGCTGAGGCACGAGAATCGCTTGAACCCGGGAGGTGGAGGTTGGAGGGAGCCGAGATCACGCCACTGCACCCCAGCCTGGATGAGAGAGCGACACTCTGTCTCAAAAAATAAAAAACAAAAAACAAACAAAACAAAAAGTGTGGACTAGGGCTCAAAATTCTGATGCCTTTTTTTTTTTTAATAATTTAAATTAACTTGCTTGATGAATATGGGGGTGATATTCTTTTTTGAGGGTGATAAAAATGTTCAGGGAGATGGAGATGATGGTTGTACAATATTATGCATGCTGTGTACTAAATGCCACCGAATTCTATGCTTTGAAATAGTTAAATATATGTTAGAATAATAACATTCTAAGAAAACATGAATTTAAAGTGGGAGGCATGGTAGATAACATGACTGCCCACACATAATCTTTAAATCTGCCCAATATAGTCCAACATTGTTTCTTCAGATGGCTATACTTTATTTTACCTTGTATTTTATCTACTATGTCACTTTTTCCCCCACTTTCTCACCTCAGCTATTCAAACAGCCCCCTGCCCAGCTTTCTAGCACTCAATCCTGTCTCCCGGGATAAACGGCATCCCTCCTAAGCCATCCAAGACATGGTGTCACTGCACTTCTGAATGTTCCTGGGTTTTCCCCAACTTTTCCCAATGGAAAAGCCCTGTAAGGGTCTCTATGGAAGTTTAGTAGGGTTAGGGGCTAGCACCAGCGGTCCCCACTGTTGTAAGCTCTCTCATCCCTCTGGGTGGCAATTGGGAGGTGGGTGATGGTCTGTGGACCAGCCGTGGGGAGCTACCCCTGGAGTGCAGAACTTACGGATGCAGAGAAGAGGTACCTCCTTCTTGTACAGAATGGGTGTGCAGGGATGCCTGAAATGGGGAGAGGGCAGAGTGCCGGGAAGGAAACCCAGCACTCTTATGGGTTACACTGTAGGGATGGCAGGGAAGGAGGTGGGAAAGATGATTTCAGCAGGGGACAGGAGTTAGTGGGGGAGGCTTGCACCCTTCCACGCTTTTGAGAGTGCACTCACACAGGCACATGCACTCACTCCCATGCACACATTCCCACTCATTCATGTACACACACTTGCATTCTCATGCCCTCTACACTTGCCCTTGCACACTAGCACACTCAGGTCCACACCCAATACACATACACAGTCATATACTGAAAAACACAGCCACACTCACACTCATGCATCACAACCCTACACTTACACCATCACACGCACACTCATACACTTACATGTATGCACCCACATACACATGCATACTTTCACATTCTGTCATTCATAAACACTGACACGCAGCCACACAATGTCACAGTACACACACACTGTCACACTACACACACACTTTTACATGCTCTCACACTCATACCCACTGGCACACACTCATAAACACACCCACAAGCAGTCACACTAACTCACACGCTCACCCTTCCACACACATGCACTGCACACTCACATACTGACATACTACATGCCTTCATAGTTTACACACACACTTCCATGCACATTCAGTCCATACCTTTTTGCACACTCATACACTCATTCACACTTCCATCATCACAACACTGACACACATCTGCCTGTCCTCACACACTTGCCACACACACACTGACAGTGTTCCATGCACACTCACACATCCTGCGCATTCAGTCACTAACTTGCCCTCATGACCACACACACACACACACACAGGCTTTCAAATGCACTCATCCACAGACACATATTCTCATATGCATACATACTTGCACACACACCCTCACACGCTTGTTCACACTCCCTTACATGCAGTCACACTAGCCATCACACTCACATGTGCTCACACACATACACACTCACACCCCCTTTGCACACACACTCCCCCCACCCGCTCACCCCAAGCCCACCTGACAGGTGACACACTTTACCTGTGCGACTGGGATGGCTGGTCCTCTGCCTGGGCTTCGAGGTTCCTTGGGGGCAGCGGCTTATGCTGGTTTTCCCACTGCGGTGTCTTCTGTGGCTTCAGCGTCACCTAGTGCAGGCTGCCATTCAACAAACGCATTGTCAACAGTCAACCAAAAGAAACTCATTGGCCACCATGCCCTGAGGACTAACCCTGACGCAGATGCCCTTCCAGATGCCCTCAATAGTCTGTTTCCATCACCCCAGCCTTGGAAGAGAAGCACTGCTGCCTATGCACTCCATTTACAGGTGAGACTGGGAGAGGTTTAGGGAGTGGCCAAGTCCCCTGCCTACACAGCTGCCTCCCAATCTATCTTCTCATCCTCCCCCTTCTCAGGCTAAAATCACACTCAGTGTTTCTGTGGGATCATTTGATCTGGACATTGTCAGAAAAAATTGCACCAGACAAGTTAAACCTTCAAGGAAGGACTCAGTCAGGAGTATTGCAATATGGAAGAGAGAAGGAGCTTAACTTTGTTGAAACAAAAGGCTGGAGAGTTTTTAAGTGCCGGGGTGGGATGCTGAGAAGGAACTGGAGACATCAGGAAGAGGTTAGGAAATGCTGTAAAGCTATCTGCGTTGGCTCATTGGAATTTTTCAAAACTGGGAATCTGCCCTTCTACAAAAACTGAGACACAGATGTATCATCTCCTTCAATAATTGCATTTTAAAGGGATGGCTCTGAAGTCTTTCCTGGGTTGCAAAACTAGGAAGAGGCTAGAAGAAAATTTGGGAGAAGATTTGCATCTCAAAGAGGTAGAGAAAGAACTCACAATTGCAAGTTTCCTAAAATAAATCCTCTGTGAAAAAAGGAGGCCTGATGGATGGAACTGGAGGTCATTATGTTAAGTGAAATAAGCCAGGCACAGAAGAAAAATACTGCGTGTTCTCACTCACATGTGGGAGCTTAAAACCTGGATCTCATGGAGATAGAGAGTAGATTGGTGGCTACCAGAGGCTGGGAAGGGAGCAGAGAAGGGAGATAAAAATAGTTTGATTAATGGATGCAAATATCTTAGGTTTTTTTGGTTTTTTGTTTTGTTTTTTTGGAGACAGGATTCTGCTCTGTTGCCAGACTGAAGTACAGTGGTGTGATCATAGCTCACAGTAACCTTGAACTCCTGGGCTCAAGCAATCCTCCTACCTCAGCCTCCCCAGTAGCTAGGACTACAGGTGCATGCCACCATGCCAGGCTGGCTTTTGTGTTTTTTTTTGTAGAGACAGGGTCTCACTAGGTTGCCCAGGCAGGTCTCGAGCTCCTGAGCTCAAGAAATCCTCCCGCTTTGCAAATATACACTTCGATAAGAGAAAAAAGACATAGTGTTCAATAGATCAGCAAGTGACTGTAGTTTACAATAATCTATTGTACATTTCTTTTCTTCTTCTTTTTATTTTTTATTTTTTATTTTTTTTTTTTGAGACAGAGTCTCGCTCAGTCACCCAGGCTGGAGTGCAGTGGCATGATCTCCACTCACTGCAGCCTTGACTTCCCAGGCTCCAGAGATCCACCCACCTTAGCCTCTTGAGTATGGGACTACAGGTACACAACACAACACCTGGCTAATTTTTGTATTTTTTGTAGAGACAGGGTTTTGCCATGTTGGCCAGGCTAGTCTCAAACTCCTGGACTCAAGTGATCCACCCACCTTGTAGCAGGATGAGCCGCAGACAAAACCTCTCAGACCCCGAGTTGTAGAAGGAAGGGCTTTATTCAGCTGGGAGCATCGGCAAGCTACTGCCTTAAAATCCGAGCTCCCCGAGTGCACAATTTCTGTCCCTTTTAAGGGTTCACAACATTAAAGATTTCACATGAAAGGGTCGTGATTGATTTGAGCAAGCAGGGGGTACGTGACAGGGGCTGCATGCACCGGTGGTCAGAGAGAAACAGAACAGGGCAGGGAGTTTCACAGTGTTCTTCTATACAATGTCTGGAATCTATGAATAATACCGGTTTCTAAGTCATGAGTTGATTTTTAACTACTGGGTGTAGGCCAGGCAGGCCCAGGCCTGGTTTCAGGCCTGGCACCAAGCTGCCTGTCTTTGGTTTTACTTCCTTGCTGTTTTTGCTTAAAACAGGTACTGAGTATAAAACAATATAAAATAATATGAGAGGGTCTTTCTCTTCCTTCAACCTCGGCCTCCCAAAGTGCTGGGATTACAGGCCTGAGCCACCGCACCCAGCTATCTTGGTGTTTTTAACCTTAATAACGACCAAGTGCATCCTCGATATGGTCTCATCCCCCTTGCTGTAAGCACGTTAAAATGCTGTTATGACGTGCATTCAAGTGATCAAATGGTGCTAACATCAATGCCTTTGCCTGCAGAATTAATTCAGGGGTTTATTTGAAACTCAATAAAAAAGGCCTAATGTGCAACATTCGGCAGACAAGAAGCCATATGCAGATACTTTCTTTTAAAATAACAGGTCATTATTTGGTTCTTTCTCATGTGAGAGTCAGATGACTCAGAGCCAACATAAATTCCAAGTGGTATGCAGAAAACCAGTGCATAGCTGGAGAGGGGAATGAAGGTTAGTATCTGCAGTAAGGCTGAGTCGATGCAAACGGCCACACGGTCATGGATTCACAATGATCTGGGTCTCCATCATCCTGCAAACCAACACCTTGCACAGCCTTCAAACACCAGCTGGGAAATCAAAAGTAGCATGTGCAGTAGCAGGAGATCTGTTCACCCTCTATTTCCTCTCATCTCCATGCAGCAATCTGTGAACAGAGAGAAGCCTTTAAGCTCTGGGGTCTGCTGCTCTGCAGAGACAATTTGCATTTCTCTCAACAACCCTGGAATTCTTACTGGGAAACCCAGGGTACCTGGGAGCTCAGGCCATCCTGTGTCCTTTGGGATGTTAGGAGGAAGCAGAATAGCCAGCTCCCAAATGGAATACTGCAAAATGCTCACTTCTCAAGGGTCTGTTTTGGGTTTTGTGTTTTTTTTTTTTTTGAGACAGGGTCTCTGTCACACAGTCTGGAGTGCAGTGGCATGATCCCGGCTCACTGTAACCTCCACCTCCCAGGTTCAAGGGATTCTCCCACCTCAACCTCCCAAGTAGCTGGGGCTACAGGCACGCACCACCACACTCAGTTAATTTTTGTATTTTCATTTTTGGGGGTTTTTTGGTAGAGACAGAGTTTCACCATGTTGGCCAGGCTGGTCTCAAACGCCTGACCTCAAGTGATCTGCCCACCTCAGCCTCCCAAAGTGCTGGGATTACAGGCATGAGCCACCGCGCCTGGCCTCCTTCAAGGGTCTGAATCCAGCCAGTGAGCTTGCCCTACATCATGCCTGCTTCATCCTATGCAATGGAGAGAGGCTGAGATTTTATTTTAATGAGAAAATCTATTGAATTGCATTACATTAAACTAAAATGGAGAGACACAAACATAAAAAATGAAATAAAAATCCAGAAATTGCAATAGTAGGTAACCCTCCAAAATGTGGCAAAGCTCTGTGTATATTAAAAGTGTACTGAGGTCGGGCATGGTGGCTCACACCTGTAATCTCAGCACTTTAGGAGGCCAAGGCAGATGGATTGCCTGAGTTCAGGGGTTCAAGACTAGCCTGGGCAAAACAGTGAAACCCCATCTTTACTGAAGTACAAAAAATTAGCCAGGCATGGCGGCATGCACCTGTAATCTCAGCTACTCGGGAGGCTGAGACAGGAGAATTGCTTGAACCCAGGAGGCGGAGGTTGCAGTGAGCTGAGACCTCGCCATTGCACTCCAGCCTGGGCAACACAGCGAGAGTCCATCTCAAAAACAAAACAAAACAAAAAATATACTGAAACATGCAACATCCACCTTTTCGTAATAGTTCCCATGGCCTACACAAGTGAGTATGAAATGCTTAATATTTTGCTTGCCCTACATTCTCTTTTGCTGGAAGGGTGGTTCTGAATAAAAATTTTTTATTTTCCCGTTCTTTGCTTTTTCATTAATGCTATTTTCTTTGCCCCAAAGTTATAGAGTGGAAAAACTCCCAATCTCTTTTTCTTCTCTCTTGTATTTTCAGGTAGATGCATTCTATTACAATATTCTATCTATCCGTTCATTCCATCTATAATCTATCATCTATTCCATATATCTATCCACCATCTATCTATCTATTCCATCTATCATCTATCTACCTACCTATTATTGTCTATCTGTCTATCTTTCTATCATCTATTCATTATCTATCTATTCTATCTACCTATCATTAATCTGTCATCTATTCCATCTAACATCTATCTACCTATTGTCTATCTTTCTATCATCTATCGTCTATCTACATTTACCTATATTGTTCTCTCTGTCAATCATCTATCTATCCATCTATGTATATATGTATTTATGAATGTATGTGTGTAATTTTCTATCTTCTAGTTATCCATCTATCTATCCATCCGTCCATCTATTTCTCTTATGTATACAGATAAATATATAATCTATATATCTTACATCTGTAACATGTTCTTTTTACTTTTATACATCAGTGACATTAATTAAATCCCACCTAATAAAAATTGTATTCTAAAATTTGGTGTAGTAGGAGGCTGAATAACCTGACCCTAGATCAAGGTACACATTGTGTGGCTGAAAATCACCTGGCTTTGTTAGACTTCATCTTTCTCCTACATAGGACTTGGTAGCCAGCCTAGAAAATCTCAAAGGTGCCTTACAACCTTTGAATGCATTGGTTCCATGGAAGCAGGAGGCTTGAGCTCTAGACCCATGGCTGTTGTAATTACACATAACTCAGGCATTGCCATAAGGGACCCTTAGGATGGCAGTACGACACTTGTTCCTCAGAATACCCTACATGCAAATTTGCCCTCCCAAGAGCCATATTTTACAAAGTGATAAACTTGGGAACATGGTCCACCCAAATGCCTCTGCCTGCAGTGGATTTCTGCAGACTTCAGACAATCTGGGCACCATCAAAGCCAAGCACTCCCTGGTGTAGTGTCTAATAGGGACCATGTAATTAGGGCATGTTTTATGTGAGATTCTGCTCAAGAGATGTAAGTACAAGAAAAAGACAGCTTTTCACGGCAGAGATAAGATAATTGAGCTGTCTGGCATAGTGACTCAAAGCCATTGAAGGTTCTAGTCAAATGATTCCTCTGGTTTTGACTTTTTAAATGGCTCTTTCACTGTTATTGCCTCTGGCAACTACCATTACAATTGGAGGAAATTTTGTTCCGCTAAGAGGCTACTCCATTTACGGACTCAAGCCAGACCAAAATAATGAAGCTCTCGTATAATCCCGGTATGTTTCCTGATCGTTCCCATTTCCCTCTCTGGCTGTCCAGAAATAGACTCTTTTCCAAGGTATCACTTTTATTTATAGCCAATATGAAGGTCTTGTAGAAAAACACTGACTTCCAAAAACAACAGACGCATGTTGGCAAGAGTACAGAGAGAAGGGAATGCTTATACACTGTTGGTGAGAAGTAAATTGTACAACCTCTATAGGAAACAGTATGTAGATTTCCCAAAGAACTAAAAATAGATCTACCCTTTGACCCAGCAACTCCACTAATGATTATCTATGCAAAGGAAAAGAAATTATCAAAAAAGATGCCTATGCTTACATTTTTATTGCACCTCAATTCACAATAGCAAAATTGTGGAATGAACCTAAATGTTCACTGGATGAAGAAAATGTGGTATACACACACCAAGGAATACTATGCATCTATAAAAAAGAATGAAACTGTATCTTTTGCAGCAACATAAATGGAGCTGCGGGTCAATATCCTAAGTGAGATAACTCAGAAACAGAAAATCAAATACCACATGTTTTCACTTATAAGTGGGAGCTAAAAATGGGTACACATGGACCTATAGAATGGAATAACAGGCACTGGACACCTTTAAAAGGGGGAAGGTGGGAGAGGATGAGGGTTGAAAAATTACCTATCTGGTATTATGTTCACTGTTTAGGGGACAGAAGGCCAATCCCCACCACTAGGCAACATATCCATGTAACAAACCTGCACCCTTATGCCCTGAATCTATTTGTTTTTTCAACATTGACTTCCATGGTCACTATTTGTGAAATCACTCCTCATGAACCAGGACTTGCATGTTTTTTTGTTTCTCAGGTGAACTGTCACCCCTACAACTCAGCTTGCAACCAGCCCTGGCCACCACCAGTTTCCCCACACTGAGCTGAATATTGGACATGCCCATCTTAGACATTCCAGCCCATTCTGAAATTCCACATCGATTCACCCGACAAAGTCTGAAGTTCCAGGGCAATTTATCTGGAAAAGCTCACCTGGAATCACGTGTCATTTCAACCAACAACTGTTGAAGAGGACGTGGCATCAAAACCAAGGTTATCAATTATTTATAAAGGTTGTGTGGTGGTTGGTCCAAGCATCTCTCCTTCATGCCATCACTCCTTTCAAGAGCTGCCTCTGTTTTCTAATTTAGCACAGGAATTTAGATGCCCCTAAATAAGTAGGCATCCAGTATCTGCCCACACCAGTTTTTGTGAGAGTACATATGGAGACACTGCCACCACCCCTGCTCTCCTACTGCATACCCCACCATGCCAAAGCATGGTGGCTCACACCTGTAATCCCAGTGCTTTGGGAGGCCAAAGAGGAGGAACACTTGAGGCCAGAAGTATGAGACCAGCCTGGGCAACATAGTGAGACCTCATTTCTATAAATAAGTAAAAAAAAACAAAAAAATAGGGCATAGTGGTGCACATGTGTGGTCCCAGTTACTCAGCAGGCTGAGGCTGGAAGATCACTTGAGCCCAGGAGTTTGAGGCTGCAGTGAGCTAGGATTATGCCACTGCACTCTAGCCTGGGCAACAGAGAGAGATCCCATCTCTAAAAAGAGGGAGAAGAAGGAAGGAGGAGGAAGAAGAGGAAGAGGAGGAGGAGGAGAAATACTGCTCTTTCTCAGGCCCAAGGTAAAAAGGTTTTTGGTCTCATGTTGACCAGAAAGACATTGATATTTAATTAAGCAATATAAAAAGGCTCATTGTTAGGATTAAAGAGTAAGTAAAATCAATATTGAGATAGGAGGATGGAGGACACCAACTGAGTTCCAATCCCAATGAAGAGGAGAAAAAGCTACAACTATCTAGGTGAAATATCTACTTATCCTAGAAGAAGCCTTTTGACAGCAACATAAAATTCATACCTATAGGTTTTTAATTCCTATGGATGCCATAGCAAATAACAAAAACTTGGATGGCGTAAAGTAACAGATGTTTATTCTTTTCCAGTATTGGAGACCAGGAATCTGAGATCAAGGTGTGGGCAGGGGTGCGCTCCCCCTGGAGGTTCTAGGAGAGGATCCTTCCTGCCTCTTCCAGCTCCTGGTGGCTCCAGGTGTCCCTGGGCTTGTGGCCACATCACTACATTCTCTGCCTCCATCTCCACGTGACCTTTTCCTCTGTGTCTGTGTCTCCTCTTCTGTCTCTTAGAAGGACACTGGTCATTGGATTTAAAGGCCACCTGGGTAATTTATAGTGATCTAATCTCAAGAATCTTTCCTTAATTAGATGCAAATTCTCTTTATCCAAATTAGTTTGCATTCACAAATTCTGGAGCTTAGTACTTGGACATATATTTTGGGGGGTTGATGGTTGGAGGGGCTTTTATTCAACTCAGTACATCTTAATAAGGAATTAATGCCCCCCAACTTGCCTTACAAGTCATATATTAAAAACAATGTTGGCCTGGCGCAGTGGCTCATGCCTGTAATCTCAACACTTTGGGAAGCCAAGGGAGGAGGATCACTTGAGCCCAGGAGTTGGAGACCAGCCTGGATAACAAAGGGAGACCCAGTTTCTACAAAATATTTAAAAATTAGCCAGGCATGATGGTGCATGCCTGTGGTCCTAGCTATTCAGGAAACTGAGGTGGGAGGATCACTTGAGCCTGGAAGTTCAAGACAGCAGTGAGCTATGCTCACACCACTGCACTCCATCCTGGGCAACAGAGCTGGACTCTGTCTCAAAAAACATAACACTAAAACATCAAAATTAAAAAAAAAAAAACAATGAAAGTAGCCTCCACTTACAAACTAATTACTCTTTCTTGAAAATATTACACTTTTTTTCTTCTATATCTCTACTCCTAGCTCTCAACACCTTTCTTAAGCCCACATCATAACCTGTCTTGCATAACTTTGTGAGTGCCCAACTTTTCACTGTACAAGATTGTAGAGCTGCATGCTTCTTAAGAATAAATCCACACTTTAGGTACCAGTAAATCCATGCAATGCCTCAGACATTATAACCAAATAATGCCTGGAAAATCGACATGAATTTATGTGAAGCATAAGCCTTTAATTTTTTTAAAGAAAAGTAGATTGCTGTTTTTCCACATCATTTCAGAGCTGTTCTCTAGTTTTGCATGCCCTTTACTGCAGAACCATACAGATTTTGTTCTCCATTTCATACATCATTTGTTGAAATGCCCTTTAAAATGTAATGGAATATAGAGCTTTATGGGAAAAAATGCTGTAGAAAATAAATTATCTTCTCTCTTTGTATTGGGAACCAAAAGGTCTCACCTTATTAATGACCACAGAGACTCTCCTAAAGCAATTCTGGAAGTCAAAACAGCTGGAGTCTAGTTTAATGGGAACCCTCATTAATTAGACAAGAACACCAAGGCTATGACCACAGCAGCTGGTAGCAGCAGCCCTGCAGTGAAGTAGACTCTCAGAGGACACAAGGAAAGAGTGTATTGATAAGAAATCTACAGCAAAGGTGTAGCACATCATCATTTGATCTTGATACACTTGACTGTGGGCAAAGTACCTGTTATGTAAAACATGCTTTGTTAGTTAGGGCCATGATAAGCTGCTTAAGCTGATGAATGAACACCAAATCTCAGTGGTTTTTTTTTTTTTTTTTGGTTTTTTTTTTTGAGACAGAGTCTCACTCTGTCGCCCAGGCTGGAGTGCAGTGGGGTGATCTCAGCTCACTGCAAGCTCCGCCTCCCAGGTTCACGCCATTCTCCTGCCTCAGCCTCCCGAGTAGCTGGGACTACAGGCGCCCGCCACCATGCCCAGCTAATTTTTTTGTATTTTTAGTAGAGACGAGGTTTCACCATGTTAGCCAGGATGGTCTCAATCACCTGACCTCATGATCCGCCCACCTCAGCCTCCCAAAGTGCTGGGATTACAGGCGTGAGCCACCGCACCCAGCCCGTATATTTTTTTTCTAACAAATACCTGGTGTTAAGCCCAAAGTGTGTGTTTCTGGTTGGCTGGTGATGCTCTTTCAAGTCCTGAATCAGGGACCCAATAACTTTCAACATTGTGTCTCAGCTCTCTTCAACAGCTGCCTCCAAGTTCTCTTGAGATATTGGTATTTATCAGAGGAGAGGGGATGGAGAAGGTATATGCCTTTGCTAGAGCTGCCATAACAAAGGACTGTAGACTGAGGGGCTTAAACAACAGAAATTTATTTCCTTACAATCCTGGAGGTGGGAAGTCTGAGATCAAGGTGTGGGCAGGGCTGGTTCCTCCTGAGGCCTCTCTCCTTGGCTTGTAGACTCTGTGTTCTCCCTTTGTCCTCACACAGTCATCTCTCTGTGTGTGTCTGTGTCCTCATCTCTTCTTATGAGGTGTCTTAGTCCATTTCAAGCTGCTATAACAGAACACCATAGACTGCAGGGCTTAAACAACAGACATTTATTCTCCCATTGTCCTGGAGGCTATCTATCTACCTATGTAGCATCTATCTACCCATCTATCTATCATCTGTGTATAATCTACCTATTATCTATCTATCTACTTATCATCTACTTATCATCTACCTATCATCTGTCTATTTTTCTATCTATCATCTATCTACCATCTATGTATCTACCTATCATCTAGCCATCTGTCATCTATCTATCATCTATCACCTATCATCTATCTGTCTCACCTATCATTTATCTATGTATTTATGTATCATCATCAACCAGCTATGAACTATCTATCATGTATGATGTATCTATCATCTATGTATCTACCTATCTGTTATTTTGGTCAAATATACATGATATAAAACTCACCATTTTAACCATTTTTAAGTGCACGGTTCAGTGGCATTAAGTGGATTCACACTGTTATGCAACCATCACCACCACCTATCTCCAGAACTTTTTTAATATCCTCAGTGAGATTCTGTCCCCATTAAACACTAACTCCTCATATTCCCTTCCCCCAGTGCCCAGTGCCCACCATTGTCTCTATGCATTGGATGACTCTAGAGACTTCATATGAATGGACTCATAGAGTATTAGTCTTTTTGAGCCTGGCTTATTTTACTTAGCATAATGTCCTCAAGGTTGATCTACATTGTAGCACGTGTCAGAATTTCCTTCTTTGTTAGGGCTGAACAATGTCTCATTGTATGGATGGACCACACTTCGTTTATCCATTCCTCTGCTGATAGACACTTGGGTTGCTTCCACCTCTTGGCTACAGTGAAAAACAATGTTACGGACATAGGTTTACAAGTATCTCTTTGAGACCCTGCTTTCAATTCTTTTGAGTATATACCCAGAAGTGGAATTGCTGGATCCTATGCTAACTCTGTGTTTAATTATTGGAGAAACCACCACACTGTTTTGCACAGGGGCTGCACCATTGAGCATTTTCACCAACAATGCACAAAGATTCCCATTTCTCTACATCCTGGCTGACACCTGCTATTTTCTGGATTTTGTGAATCGTAGCCATCCTAGTGGGTGTGAAGTGGTACAGCTTTTATTTAACACTGAAGGACACAGCACAGCAAGAGAGAGAAAAAGTGTGTGCGCAGGCCAGCATTGGGATACAGAGAGACCCTTGTGCAAGATCCCAGGGTTCGTATTGATGCATGAATTGAACCACCTAAATATAGTGAAGCCATACTGACTTCACAAGTGGTTAGGCCAGTTGCAAGCCATCAGTAAAGAAATTGACCCTCAAGGGATTTCTTTCTTTCTTTTTTTTTTTTTTTTTGAGATGAAGTTTCCCAGGCTGTAGTGGCGTGGCATGATCTCAGCTCACTGCAACCTCTGCCTCCTGGGTTCAAGCAATTCTGCTGCCTCAGCCTCCTGAGTAGCTGGGAGAACAAGTGCGTGCAACAACACCTGACTAATTTTTTTGTATTTTTAGTAGAGACGAGGTTTCACCATGTTGGCCAGGATGGTCTTGAACTCCTGACCTCAGGTGATCTGCTAGCCTTGGCCTCCCAAAGTGCTGGGACTACAGACGTGAGCCACTGAGCCCGACCAAGGGATTTCTTAATTGTACATTTTAAAAGAACTTAAAGAATGTCATTGGATTGTTTGTAGCTGAAAGGATAAATGCTTCAGGGGATGGATATCCCATTCCCCATGATGTGCTTCTTTCACATTGCATGCCTGTATCAAAACATCTCATGTAAGGCTGGGCACGGTGGCTCATGCATGTAATTCTAGCACTTTGGGAGGCCAAGGCCAGCGGATCACTTGAGGCCAGGAGTTCGAGACCAGCCTGGCCAACATGGTGAAACCCCATTTCTACTAAAAATACAAGAATTAGCTTTACATGGTGGTGCACACCTGTAGTCCCAGCTACTCAGGAGGCTGAGGCAGGAGAATTGCTTGAACCCAGGAGTCAGTGGTTGTAGTGAGCCAAGACCACATTACTGCACTCCAGCCTCGGTGACAAAGCCAGACTCTGTTTCATAAAAAACAAAAACAACTCATGTACCCCACAAATACATACACCTACTATGTATCTACAAAGATTAAAAATTAAAATTAAAAATTTTAAAAAAGAAATCTTATCCCACCATGCAAAGCAAAGAACCACTCTATTCTACAATTACCAAGCCCAGTATGAGACTTTAAGCAACATCTCATAAAACCCACTGACCGTGGGTCAAAGACCAGACCTCTAGTAGTTGCAAGAGATACATAGAGCTTGTCCAGTTCAGCTATAAATCAATTTTATTTCCACAGAGGGTCACACAGCCCTTTCAAAAACAACCATATTGGATCAAACACAAAATTCGTAAAAAATATTCCTCCTGTTCCCCCAACCTCAAAATATATGTTGAAGGTCATATAGCCAGGGGCAATGCAGATTCAAAGCCACTATTGTGAGCTGCATTGACTATACCACCATGTAATTCATAATGTGTTGAAAATCAAATGCTCATGATAAATGATCATTGATTAGGGCCCCTAGTTGTGAGTGTACCTATATTTTTTCATTCTATAAAAGCAAATATTAAATCAACATGAAGAGTAAATAATTACCCATGTTATATTGACAGGCTGAAATTGGTTTATATTCCATATGGAGTTCAATTGATCATTATTTTCATCCTTGACACTTGGGTTTATCCATTCTCCAAACCACCACTTTGGAAGAGCAAGTTAATATACAATTACTGCTAAAAAAGGTACATACCTCCAATTTTGGGTTGTGTTGACAATTCCACTTGTTTGTTCTGTCCTTCTGATTGGGAGTATTATTTTCCTAGGTCTGTTTTAACAAAGTACCATAAATTGAGACACTGAATGAGTCTCAATAAATGTGCATTCTCACATTTCTAGAGACCAGAAGTCTGAAATCAAGGTGCGGTCCGAGCCACACTCCCTCTGAAGGCTCAGCCTGGCCAACATGGTGAAACCCCATCTCTACTAAACATACAAAATTTATCTGGGCATGGTGGTGCGCACCTGTAGTCCAAGCTACTTGGGAGACTGATACAGGAGAATCGCTTGAACCGAGGAGGCAGAGGTTGCAGGGAACAGATATCGTGCCACTGCATTCCAGCCTGGATGACTGAGCAAGACTCCATCTCAAAAACAAAAACAAAAACAAATACAAATACAAAAACAAAAACAGAGACTGATGCTCACAGATTGTGTATTCCAGACCACCAAGTTAATTCAGCATTGGCAGTGACATCATGTTCTTTCAAACAGCATCCCCTTTCTCCTTCTGGGTACTGAATTTTTGTAAATGGCAAATGAATTCCTTCATTAAGCCACAAACAGTGACATGACAGCTGCAAATTCAGCCATCTATAAGGTTTCCAGATAAAAGACACAACACCAATTAAATGTGAATTTCAGATAAATACTGAATAATTTTTTAGTATCCATATGCCCCCAGTATGACATGGGGCATACTGATACTCAAAAATCTGTTACTTGGCCAAGTGCAGTGGGTCACACCTGGAATCCTAGGACTTTGGGAGGCTGAGGTGGGGGGATTGTTGATCCCAGGAGTACAAGACCAGCCTAGGTAACATGGTGAAACCCTGTCTCTACAAAAATACAAAAATTAGCTGAGCGAAATGGTGCACACCTGTAGTCCAACTACTCAGGAGGCTGAGGTGTGGGGATCGCCTGAGCCTGAAGAGGTAGAGGCTGCAGTGAGCCGTAATCACACCACTGTACTCCAGCCTGGGCCACAGAGTGAGACCCTGTCTCAAAAAATAAAAATAAAAAAGTAGAATAAATATAATTAAAATTTAAAACATTTTAAAATGTGTTATCTGAAATTTAAATTTATTACAATTTTTATTTGCTAAATGTGGCCACTCCAAGTGTATGGAGTATTTATTCTACCATGCAGTTTTTAACACTTGCATCTCTGCATCTGCTTCTGTTCCAGGACAGAGAAAAACTAACACATTTCTGCTGTATCTAAGAATATGTAGATATACCTGTGTTTTGATTCTTTCTGATTTCAGTACTAAACATCCCTCATTATCATTCTCAGGGAAAAGATGAATATAGAATCTCTGCAGAGCTAATATTTCCTGACACCCTGTTTATGTGCCTTGTGAATTGTGGGCATTGCCATGTGGGTTATTTCATTTCATCTTCACAATCACCCTCCAAAAGTAAAAAACAAAGACTGCCTCACTCAAATGTCCACTGCCATCAGTGCCCCATGAGTATATATACGGTGCCAAGCTCTGCCATGATCTCTCCAGAGAAGAGGAGTAAAACCAAAGAAGTGAAGACGTGTCTGCCTGGAAGGGAACATCTGTGACACCTTCTTTTCCAAATGTTCTTAAAGTTTAAGCAGATTATTGTAAAGGAAATATGAAAAAGTTAGTACTTAAAAAAAAACCTCCTTGTATCAAAATGTCCCATTCCCAGCCTCTATTCAATTTCAATCCTTTAAATGTTTGTTTTCATATTTACAATCATGGTGCTATGTAATATTCTTACACTACAGTTTCAAGATTTGTCAATTTTACGCCTTATGGTTATTGAGGATTTGGTCTTGAAACTGAGATTGCAGAATTATAAGAAATGTGAGAAATCTTGGCTGGGCACGGTGGCTCATGCCTGTAATCCTAGCACTTTGTGAGGCTGAGGTAGGCAGATCGCTTGAGGTCAGGAGTTCAAAACCAGCCAGCCAACATGGTGCAACTCCGTCTCTATTAAAAAAAAAAAAAAAATTAGCCGGGCATGGTGGCGGGTGCCTGTAATCTCAGCTACTCGGGAGGCTGAGGCAGGAGACTCACTTGAACCCAGGAGGCAGAGGTTGCAGTGAGCTGAGATCGCACCATTGCACTCCAGCCTGGGCAACAACAGCAAAACTCCATCAAAAAAAAAAAAAAAAAAAAAAGGAAAAGAAAAACAAATATGAGAAATCTAACGTGACTGACTCCATCTTCCATCAGACCTCACAGGCTAAATTGTTTTGTTTTGTTTTGTTTTTGCTTATTCTAGTGTGGCAGCCAAGATAACTGCGTGAGGAAGTTAGTTTATAGTTAAAATTTGAAGCCAGGTGTGGTGCCACCCAGCACCTTGGGAGACCGAGGCAGGAGGATTGCTCGAGCCCAGGAGTTGGAGAACAGCCTCAGGAACATAGTGAAACCCCTTCTCAAAAAAAAATTTACAAAAATTAGCCAGGCATGGTGGTGTGCACCTGTAGTCCCAGCTACTCAGGAGGCTGAGGTGAGAGGATCGCTTGAGCCCAGGAAGTTGAGGCTGCAGTGAGCCAAGATCACACCACTGCACTCCAACCTGGACAACAGAGCAAGATTGTGTCTCAAAAAATAATAAATAAATAAATAAATAATAAATAATTGTGTATATATATTTATACACACACACAGAGAGTGAGAGAGAGAGAGTTAAACTCTGAGGCAAGGAAACTGACCTCACTCCTTGACTGCAGATTAAAGCCACATTCAGAAAACAAGGTTAGAATTACTGTAGGGGCTTGAACTTTGCTAAAGTATAGGCATAGTTAATCAATGACCTGCCATCACTTAGTGTGTTTTCATGTAAGTTGTTCACTGCACCAGAGTCATGTAACCAGGGATCACAAGATGTATAACTTCTCAAACTACTCTTGTAGATAACATTACTATTGTAAAACCTAAACAATGGTCTTTGAAATATTTTTCAGATTTAGCATTTTGGCAGACCAAGAGATGCCACCTGGTCCTGAGATACCCTCTCCTGGGAACTAACTCACCTGCAGAAAGACAGTTTTAGACACCCCTGAGATTTCATCCACAGTCAATCAATTGTTGCAGTTCCCCAGCCTTCTGCCCACAAAAGTACCATGAAAAACCATAGTTTCCAACTTTTTAGGGAGACAGATTTGAGAAACCTCTCCTATTCTCCTCAATTAGCTGTCCCTGCAATTATTAACCTCCCTCTTTGCTGCAACATCTGCTGTTCTCAGTGCATTGGGTTTTTGGGGGGCAGCAGGAAAGAAGAACCCCTCAGAATGTGACACTCTCCTGCCTGCCTTTCCATCCAATCACAAATGTCCTTTCCCTCCTACCACATTCTTGTAAACATTTAGGTCACAATATTTGGTTTAAGAAATCATCAGTGTTTCCATTATAATGACCATTGCAATGATATTCAAAGATGAACCAGTGACTACAATGATTATGTTTTCTTTCTTTCCTTTTTCCTGGAGTTAGTAATTGCCTTTTTATTTTTTGGAGACAGGGTCTGTCACCCAAGCTAGAAGGCTGGAGTGCAGTGGTGCAATTATAGCTCACTGCAGCCTCAAACTCCTGAGCTCAAGTGATCCTCCCAACTCAGCCTCTGGAGTTGCTGAGATTACAGGCATGAGCCACTGCACTGGGCTGCCTTCTTTTTATATAAAATTTACTTAGTGCCTGAAACTATTTTATTCCAGTGCTCCAAAAGTCCTACCATGTGCCCCTAAATTCATCAGTTTTTCTAACTCCCATACTTTTTGTCCATTCATTCCTGCTCTTTCTTCCTGGATGGCTCCGTCTAGCATCTCTTGAACCCCATCTCCAACATGAACTGTTTGCCTATGGAACCTGGTGAATGGCTGTCACCCTGACCACCAACTGCACTTCTCTCCTCCACCGGATCTCCTAACTTTCTGAATCCACGTCTTACTTGTTCTCAGTTTGCGCCATCCTTTTTCTGAAGAACATCTTGTAGTAGCTGTCCAAGAAAAGGTGTCAACAAAAAGAGTCAAACTCTGTAAAATATTTGAAGAAATTTATTCTGAGCCAAATACGACTGACCATGGCCCATTACACAGCCCTCAGGAGGTCCTGAGAACATGTGCCCAAGGTGGTTGGGGTGCAGTTTGGTTTTATACATTTTAGGAAGGCATGAGACAGCAATCAAATACATTTGAGAAATACATTGGTTTGGTCCAGAAAAGAGACAAGTAGAAGTGGTGGGCGGGGGAGGGGGGGTGGAGGAAAGGGGGTTCCAGGCTGTGGGTGAATTTAAACATTTTCTGGTTGACAGCTGGTTGGGTTTATCTGAAGACCTGGGATCACAGAAAGGAATGTCTGGGTTGTGATAAGAGGTGGTGGAGACCAAAGTTTTACTATGCAGATGAAGCTCTTAGCTAGCAGGCTTCAAAGACAAGAGAGAATAGGTTGTAAAATGTTTCCTCCCTCCTGAGTAGCCGGGTCTGGACCTGTGCGCCTCTGCGCCTAAGAGGGTCGGGGCAGTAGGTCGCGGTGAGAGGTCGTCCTGGGTGCCACCCGAGGGGCGCCTCGGGCGCGGAGGGGGCGTGAGCACCTCCCCAGGCCCGCGCCTGCCCACGGTGGCGGGGCACGCCCAGGTCTCTGGCTCCTGGGCTGGGTCGCGGCAGGGGCGGAGCGCGTGCGAAGGCGACGCCCCCAGCCCCTAGGCCTCGCCCAGGCGGCTTCCGCCCGCCTCTTCAACGCGCACGCTGCTACCGAGCTGCAGGAGGCAGCGGGCGCGAGACTGGGAATGCGCAGGGCCCCCGCCTGGCTCTACAAGCCCGGGCCGCGGCCCCCGCCTTCCCCGCCGCCTCCCAGCGCTCCGTGCCCGACCCCCGAGGCCGGCGGCTGCTGCTACCTGGGGCCGTTGCTGCTTGTGCCGTGAGCGACGCCCAGCCATTGTCCCCGCCGCTCCGTCAGCCGCGCCGGGCCGCGCGCGCACCGGAAGGCGCATTGGCGTCTTGCGGGCTCCGGGCCGGGTGGGCAGGATGGCCTCCACAAGCCGCATGGCGCGCATGGGGAGCCTCCGTTGATGCCGCCGCGCCGCCCTCCGAGGCTGCGTCCCCGGAAGCCCGGCTCCCCGAGCACTCCGGCCCGGCCCGGCGCCTCGGACCTGAGTGCGTCCCCATGGAGGCGCCCGGGCTGGCCCAGGCGGCCGTGGCAGAGGAGACCCCGGACCGGGCGCCCGAGCTCTGCCCCAGCTCCGAGGCGCGGTCGTCGGAGCTGCCTGCCAACCGCCTTCAGGACTTCGACACGCTGGTCACCGTGGGTGAGTGAGTGCGCGCGGGGACTCGGCCCACAGGGGCGCGCGGCGCGGCCGGGACGCTGTCGTAGGACAAAGGGCCCCGGGTGCCGGCCTCCTGGGGAGGGCCCTGCCCCGCCGCTGCGGCTCGGGATCCCAGCGCGGGGCTGCCCCTGCGCCCTGGGTCTCCCTGGGGGGCGCTCGGAGAAGTAGAGCGCACCCCCCAGCCCCGGCGAGTCCCCCGACCGACCGGGTGCCTTCCCTGGAACGCCGACGGCTCCTGTCGGGGACCACCCTCCACCCCCAGCACACATAGCACTCTGGGGCCTGGGCCATCCGACGTCACCAAACTTCCTGTGGGTCACCTCGCCTGGGGTAACTCGTGCGCTCTCCCAGGCAGCGGCCCCAGGGACACGGGGACTGTTTGTCCTCTCATTTTGGACAGGAGGAAGCTAGGCTGGGAAGCCCAATGGCTCAGGGTTATAGCTTCTGGCTTAGGAAGACCAGCAGCCATAGCCGAGGAGCCTTCAGGCCTGCTGAGGAAGAGGGGACTTTGCTTCCTTCAGTGACCTTTTTGGCACCTAGGCCTTGAGGAAGGGGTCATGAGGAAACCCTGATTTTGGAAGGATAGTGGGAAGAGGGCCCTCTCTTTTTCTCCTGTCCCTCCCTTTCTCCTATCACATTTTCTCTCTCTTTTTGTCTCTCTCCCTCTTTCTGTGTCTTTATGCATTACTCTCTGTATTAGTCGTTTTTACGCTGCTGATAAAGACATATCCTAGACTTGGAAGAAAAGGAGGTTGAATTTCTTTTTTTTCTGAGACGGAGTCTTGCTCCTGTCGCCCAGGCTGAAGTGCAGTGGCGCGATCTAGGCTCACTGCAACCTCTGCCTCCCGGGTTGAAGCGATTCTCCTGCCTCAGCCTCCTGAGTAGCTGGGATTACAGGTGCATGCCCCAACTCCTGGCTAATTTTTGTACTGTTAGTAGAGACGGGGCTTCACCATGTTGGCCAGGCTGGTCTGGAACTCCTGACCTCAGGTGATCCACCCACCTCAGCCTCCCAAAGTGTTGAGATTACAGGTGTAAGCCACCACGCCCGGCCAGGAGGTTTAATTTGACTTACAGTTCCACATGGCTGGGTAAGTCCCATAATCATGGCAGAGGGCAAAAGGTACTTCTTACATGGCGGCAGCAAGAGAGAATGAGGAGGAAGCAACAGCAGAAACCCCTGAAAACCCATCAGATCTCGTGAGATTTATTCACTATCATGAGAATAGCACGGGAAAGACCCGCCCCTATGATTGCAGTTACCTTGCCCTGAGTCCCTCCTGCAACACGTGGGTATTCTGGGAGATACAGTTCAAGTTGACATTTCAGTGGGGACACAGTCAAACCGTATAATTCCACCCCGGCCCCTCCAAATCTCATGTCCTCACATTTCAAAACTAACTGTGCCTTCCCAACAGTCCCCGCAAAGTCTTAACTCATTTCAGCATTAACCCAAACGTCCACAGTCAGACAAGGCAAGTCCCTTCCACCTATGAGCCTGTAAAATCAAAAGCAAGCTAGTTACTTCTTAGATACAATGGGGATACAGGTATTGGGTAAATACAGCCATTCCAAATGGGAGAAATAGGCCAAAACAAAGGGGTTATAGGGCCCGTGCAAGTCCAAAATCCAGTGGGGCAGTCAGATCTTAAAGCTCCAAAATGATCTCCTTTGACTACAGGTCTCACATCAGGTGCAAGAAGTGGATTCCTATGGTCTTGGGCAGCTCTGCACCTGTGGCTTTACAGGGTACAACATCCCTCCCTGCTGCTTTCACAGGCTGACGTTGAGTGTCTGTTGTGTTTCCAGGCCTATGGTGCATGCTGTTGGTGGATCTACCTTTCTGGCGTTTGGACGACAGTGGCTCTCTTCTCACAGCTCTACTAGGCAGTGCCCCAGTAGGGACTCTGTGTGGGGGCTCCAACCCCACATTTCCCTTCTGCACTGCCCTAGCAGAGGTTCTCCATGAGGGCCTCACCCCTGCCACAGACTTTTGCCTGGACATCCAGGCATTTCCATACATCTTCTGAAATCTAGGCGGAGGTGCTCAAACCTCAATTCTTGACTTCTGTGCATCTGCAGGCTCAACACCACATGGAAGCTGCCCAGGCTTGGGGCTTCCACCCTCTGAAGCCACAGCCTGAGCTCTACGTTGGCTCCTTTCAGTCACAGATGGAGCAGCTGGAACCCAGGGTACCAAGTCCCTAGGCTGCACACAGCACAGAGACTCTGGGCCCAGCCCACAAAACCACTTTTTTCTCCTGGGCCTGTGATGGGAGGGGCTGCTGTGAAGGTCTGTGACATGGCCTGGAGACATTAGACTCCTTCCTACTTATGCAAATTTCTGCAGCTGGCTTGAATTTCTCCCCCCCAAAATGGATTTTTCTTTTCTACTGGATCATCAGGCTGCAGATTTTCAAACTTTTATGCTCTGTATCCCTTTTAAAACAGAATGCTTTCAACAGCACCCAAGTCACATTTTGAATGATTTGCTGCTTAGAAATTTCTTCCGCTAGATATTCTAAGTCATCTCTCTCAAGTTCAAAGTTCCACAAATCTCTCGGGCAGAGGCAAAATGCTGCCAGTCTCTTTGCTAAAACATAATAAGAGTCACCTTTGCTCCAGTTCCCAAGAAGTTGCTCATCTCTATCTGAGACCACCTCAGCCTGGACCTTATTGTCATATCGCTATCAGCATTTTGGCCAAAGCCATTCAACAAGTCTCTAGGAAGTTGCAAACATTCCCACATTTTCCTGCCTTATTCTAAGCCCTCCAAACCGTTCCAACCTCTGCCTATTACCCAATTCCAAAGTCGCTGTGACATTGTTGGGTATCTTTTCAGCAATGCCCCACTCCCGGTACCAATTTACTGTATCAGTCTGTTTTTTACGCTGCTGATACAGACATACCCAAGACTGGGAAGAAAAGGAGCTTTAATTTGACTGACAGTTCCACAGGCTGAGGAAGTCTCGTAATTAAGGTGGAGAGCGAAAGGCACTTCTTACATGGTGACAGCAAGAGAATGAGGAGGAAGCAAAAGCAGAAACCCTGATAAACCCATTAGATCTCATGAGACTTATTCACTATCACCAGAATAGCACAGGAAAGACCGGCCACCATGATTCAGGTACTTCCCCTGGGTCCCTCTCATAGCACGAGGGAATTCTGGGAGATAAAATTCAAGTTGAGATTTCAGTCGGGACATGGCCAAACAATATCATTTTCTGTTTCTCTATTTCTGTCTTTCCCCGTCTCGTTTTTTTTCTTTTCTTTTTTTTGAATGAATCATTGAAAATCACATGTGCAATTATTTCAGGATATACTTAATGGCAGACTATTAAATGCAAAAAGGAAGACAAAACACACTTTTTCAAGCAAGGCTTTCCATTCCATTCATTTATTTATTCATCCCGGAGTGCTGGGATTAAAGGCACGAGCCACCACTCCTGGCGAAAGGATTCCGTGTATACATATAGAAATACACGTGTACAGTGAAAGGGGAAAAAAAATGGACAAGAAGGAAGTGGAGACCCCTGCAGCCATTATTTTTTGGGCAATAGGGAATTCGGTGGTTCTTTTGGCCTTTGGTTTTCTGGGTTTTCTGAGCTAGATTTAACCATGCTGAAAGGCTCTTGATACACGAAGTTGCCAGGCCGCAGGATTCTCAGAGTTAAAACCAGCATTGAATGGGAATGTTTGAAAACCTCACTGCAGAGCCAAGCCTCCCATGTGCAATTTGCATTTTCCCTGTGGAAGCCTGCGGTTCCCTGTAGGAAGCCAGCCGCCTCCCTTCTCCTTGAAGTCTCCTAGGTCTCAGTTTCTGCATCCACCCAATGGGGATGACAGTGAGGCGGTCAGAAGTCGCAGCTGGGGCCAAGCGGGGAGGCAGCCAGTGGCGCGGGCTCTGCAAGGAATCAGTCGCGGGCCGGCGCGAACATGGAGCCCTTTCAGACGCTCGGGCAGCACCAGATGGTGGGGCGGTCGGTTATCTCAGTTGGTGAGCGCGTGGTGCTGATACCGCCACGGTCGCGGGCTTGATCCCCGCACCGGCCCTAGTCCCAGTTTTTTGTTGGTTTGTTTCTTTGTTTTTTCCCCATGAACTGTTTCTGCAACTCTTTTTCAAAATGCGCCTTTCAGGTTCTGTAAGCCCCATGCGGGCAGGAGCGACTTGCGGTATCTCTTGGACTCGGCCCAGAGGTGGTCGAGGACAGCCTGGCAGGGAGGAGCGGGAGAAACCCGGCCAGCGCTGGGGCGGTGGCTCCTCCCCGGAGTCCCCGCGGCTGGGGCAAAGCGGAAGGCAGCCAGAGGCGCGCGGGCTTGGCGAGGAATCGCTCGTGGACGGGCGCGAACGTGGAGGGAGCCCTTTTATATGCTCCAGGGGCGCTGTGGGGTCAGGCGGCCGGTTAGCTCAGTCGGTTAGAGCGTGGTGCTGATAACACCAAGGTCGCGGGCTCGACTCCCGCACTGGCCACGGTGTGAGCTTCTTTTTTTTTTTTTTTTCCCGCCGCCACCCCGCCATGAACTCTTTCTACAACGGTTTGTGAAAAATGCGCCTTTCGGGTACTGTGAGCGGCGTGCGGATAGGAGCGAATTGCAGGATCTCTTGGTCTCCCCGCCCAGAGGTTGTGGAGGGCAGCCTGCTGGGGAGAGCGGGAGGTACCAGGCATGCGCTGGGGCGGTGGCTCCGCACCCGAGTCCCTGCACCCTCCGCCACCTGCAGGGCACTCAGGACATCCAAAGCGATCCACATCTCCGGCCCTCAGCCCCCACCCCTGCCGCCCCCACGCTTCCTGAGGCTGTGGCTCCCCTGGAGGAATCGCCCACTGAAGACGGGTGCTCCCAGATGTCACCGCCTCGTGTTCCGCTGGCCGCCTTGCGGGGAAGTCTTAGGGTTGAAAATCCAGGTCTGCAATGAATGCATTCCACAGATGGTGTGTAGGGCTACTGCATGCCCAGCACCGTTCTAGGCGGGGAGCAAAACGGTAAGTGAGACACAAATCCCAAGCCACGTGGAGAAAGTGACCAGCCAGTAGATGCCTGCCATGTTTTTAGAGAGGCGTTCTGGTTGTGGAAGCCTCTGGAAACCTTCTCTTGCTCTTCCCCCCCCCCCACCCCCCGTTTCTTTTCAGAGACATCTCAGGCTTCACATTTCTTCCTCTTGGTTCTGCATTTTGCAGCCAGAGCAAGTGGATGAGTTTCTCGCTGGTGGTTCAAGTTTCCGGGGTGGTCAGGTGTGCTCCGTTGAACGAAGCCAGTTGTGTAGGGTCAGTGCCATTTTCTGTCACGATCCAGCAGGGGCTCCACCTGCTTTTGAAAACTCTCCAGTGGAAACATCTACTAACTCTGACCTAAATCAGTAGCTGCTCAAAATCTACAGACTACTGGCTTAAAACCTTGGTAAGTGCCCAGGGTGTAGTAAAAGTTCTCAATAAACGCCAGCTGATGGCGCTGCTGCTACTATAAGCAACGTTAGGAGAGCCTGGGTCGGCTGACACCTGAAATAGAAACCTGTAGGCAACAAGTTGGATGTCACATCTTGCAGTAGTCGTGCCGGGTTAGATGCAGGGACAGAGCACGGAGGAGTCGGTGGAGGTTGCTGCCCTCAAGTTTCCTGAACTTGAAGGGGTTTAGAATGTGCCACGGTGGCGTGAAAATTATTTTGAGCAGAAGGCATTTGAATTCCTGAAATTTCTTGTCTGCTGAAAAGCAGAGCTTCCCAAAAGATCTCAAAAGAACTCAGTTGTCATAAATCCCTTCTTGGGAAGGAACTAGGAAAGATTGACTCGGGCCAGGCGCAGTGGTTCACGCCTGTAATTCCAGCACTTTGGGAGGCCTAGGCAAGTGGATCATCTGAGCCCAGGAGTTGGAGACCAGCCCGGGCAACATGGTGAGATCCTCTCTCTATTAAAAAAAAAAAAAAAAAAGAAAGAAAAAAGAAAAAAAAACGAAAATTAGCTGGGCCTGGTAGCGCATGCCTGTAGTCCGAGCTACTCCAGAGGCTGAGGTGGAAGGATCACCTGAGCCCGGGAAGTCGAGGTTGTAGCGAGCTGAGATGGCGCCACTGCACTCCAGCCTGGGCAACAGAGTGAGACCCTGTCTAAAAAAAAAAAAAAAAAATGTGGTAAGATACCCATCATATGAAATTCACCATTAAAAAATAGCAGGGAGCATCGTGAATGCGACGTATTGATGAGGATGATGGTGATGTTCCAGAACCTTCTCTGACACCAGCCTGCGCCCCGCCCCCAGCCTTACCTTTCCTGGCTTCCTGGTGCTAATCATACTGTACTGCAAATGCCGGTTTCCTCCTTCTCGCCAGCTAGACCCGTGGTACCCCACAGGGAGGGAATGGCGACTCAGCCACCAGGCGCTTAATAAGTGTTTGTTGGCCAGTGGACCTCCTACGCTCCCTGGGGAGAGGGACTGGGACCGGGACGTGTGTACACACCTGTAGCTACAAGACTCGGTGGGGAGGGTGCACAGAGCCTCGACCCTGTAAGAGAGGCGATCGGCCTGAGGAAGACGGGGCACTGGGGCTGGATGGATGGGACGGACATGTGGAGAGGGTGGGTTCGTGGATTTGTTCACCCGTTCATTTATTGGTTTCTATGCATCCATCCATCTTTCACGCCTTGAGCGTGCGTTCTGGGCAGGGCCTGTAATGGGCACCGAATGAGTAACATATCGTCTCTCCCTTCAAGGTACACGCAGCCTGGGTGGGTGAGGGGAGAGACGGTAGGGTGACATGGGAACAGTTTGGGGGTTGGGAAGCGCTCCTGTTAAAAATTCAAACTTTGGGTCCCCTCTCAGATTTATAAACCTAAACGTTTGCTGGTGGACCTAGGACTCCGCGTATCCAGGCAGGATCCTCCGCTGATTGGGGTGCACGATGACGTCAGAACACGTGGATAACGTGATAACTTGTGGGCCAGGGGCTTTGGAACCTCAAAGAATGTGATACCTTTTGGGTCAGGGGCTTTGGAACCTCAAAGACCTCCGCCTGGGGGATCGGGGACAGCTCCCGGAGGAGGTGACATCTGAGCGTTAAACACATCCGTGACAGGCAATGAGAAAATAAGGTGGGTCCGCTGTGCTGATCGGCCCTAGGGGCCGCGGCGGCTGTCCCGGCCGGGCAGCGTCGCCTTCCGAGGTGTCTTGGCCTGCGGGGCACTCGTAGCCCGCCGCTTTCCCAGGTGAGGCACGTCGTCGCCCAGCGACCCAGGTTGGAGTCCCCGCTTCAGCCGCCGTGGCGGATGCGGCGGCCAGGCTTCTCCGGGCCAGGGCAGCGTTGCACGTGTGGCCCCGCTGGGCCCCGAGCAGCTGCGGCAGGTCCTGAAGCGGGTGACGAAGGCGCAGCTGCTGCCGCCGCGGCCCATCAGGCCGCTCTCCAGCGGGACCCTGACGCCGAGCCCCCGTGCCCGCCACGCCTGCTGCCGCCCCAGGTGAGGCTCCGGGAGGGACGTGGGGAAACTGAGGCCCGGAGGGGGCCGAGGCCCCGCGGCGGGGTTAGCTGCTTGGCCGGTGTGGCCAGTGTCCGGCCCCAGTCAAGACTCAGGGTGTCCCGAAGCTGAGCCCCTTAGGGACGGCGTTCGGCCCCCACCTGCCACCACCCTGGCGTTTTCACCCCAGGAGCCTCACTTGAGGAGCCGATGCTCACGCTGGGCCCTCTGCCTGGGACGCCGTCGTGCCCTCTCTGCCTCCACAGCCCTGCCCGGGGCTCCCCTGTGCTGCCTAGCTCTTCTTACACGCCTTTGACCACTCGTTCAGCCTCTGCGGGGCACTCAGAGACGGGGTTGCCCGCACTCCCACCTAAGTGCAGGAGGTGCGGCCTTCACCACACTCGATGAACGAACATCAGGCAGGTTCTGGGAGGGACAGGGGGGCCGCTTTAGAGTGGGTGGTCCCGTAAGCCAGACGCTGCCCCTGAGACCTGAATGAATTAAAAGGAACCAACTGAGCTTTTCAGGTCTCAGGCACAGCAAGTGCCACGGCCCAGCATTTCCTTCTCTTCATTGCTGCTTCTCAGCATTTTCTTTCTCTCTCTCTCTGTCTCTGTCTCTGTTTTTGCGTACAGATACTATGCTTTTGGGGTGGGTACTCTCATTGTCCTTCCAGGGGTCCTACACGGCGTCTGTAAAATTCCATCTCATTTCATTGCTGGCGCTGTAAATAAAATTAGTCGTATCCCAAAATTGCCAAAAGAAGAGGGCTTTTTCCACTAGAAGAGATGCGTTAGAGAATAGAATCAGCGATCTTCACTCCTGAGTTTTTTCGACTTCACTCGTTATTTTAGCTGCCTGGGGTTGTTGTATCCAGTTGATCATCAAGAGTGGAGAGTTGTCTTACTAAGGTTTAGGAAGGCAAGTATGATTCTGCCCAAATGCCACACTATCTAGACGTGTGACCTTGGGTAACTCGACGTTTTTGGACTGTGGTCTGGGTCCGAAGGCTGCAAGACGCCATCCTGGGACAGCCATCTGCAGAGCCTCTGCTCTGTGCCGGGCAGTGTTCTGGGTTGCTTAGCTCGCAGTAGTGTTTTTGTACCAGCATTTTGCAGGGAGGTTGAGTGGCTTTGTCCAAGATCCCTCAGGTGTGGCTGCTCTCCAGAGCCCTTGTTCTCCCCAGCACACCCTGCTGAATGTGGCCACAGCTTTTTGGGTTTGGAATGGAGTCAAAAAATGACAATACTTTTCATAAAGTAAAAGCAAACTTAGTCAAGATCAGGCAGCATGATGGGACTTATTCTGTAGCTAATCTGATGGAGATGTATAAATTCTACCTCCAATAATGTACCTTTGTAGCACATTCTGCTAATAGTTTTTCAGCCCCAGCTGTGTCGTGGAAGCCACGAAGTCAAACCGGATGTGTACTTTGCCCCTCAGTAGCTGATGAACTAACAGGAGATAAAACATGACCCAGATACCTTCTGATCAAGGCCTGAAAGCTAGTGATGAAGAACTAAATGTAGTTAGAGAAAGGGAGATTGTTTCTGGCCGAGGAAATCACAGGCAGCTTTGTTGAAGAAGTGGTATCTGAACTAGATTTGAAAGGGTGAGTCTGAGTTGAAAATGCAGAAGAGGAGAGGCAGGTTCTGGAGCAGGTGGTGGGGTGCATTTCAACAACCACAGCAGACTGCCCAGTGGTTCGCTGTGGGGGATGGTGTCGATCAGAAGCACAGACCAGTGGACACACTTGGGTCAGATGGAGGCCCCTGTCTCTCCCCATCTTCCCTCTTCCCACCCCCCAGAAATGTCCAGTTCCATCCAACATGCCAACCCCTTTTCATGCATCCATGCATGTACACATTTTTCTTTGTACTCAGAATGCCCTACCTGGCAAAAATTCCCAGCCTTCAAAATGCCCCTCAGAGATCACTGCTTCTGGGCTGTTCTGCCTCTTTATTGCACCTGTTGTACCATGATGACATTTTTCCCGTCTGCCTCACCTGTCTGCATTCCTTAGGGAAACTTGTCTGCCTTCGAAATCGTCAGCGGAGCTTTTGAAAGGGCAGATCGGGTCTCCGACCCAGGAGATCGATTCAGCAGGTCTGCGGGGACTAAGGCATGGCAGGGAAACTGCCCACCATCTCAACGGTGAGGCTAGGAGTTGGCTAGTGTGTATGTATTCCATCCAGAAATATTTAGTAAATGTTCACCGAATGAAATAAAAACACACAAGAAAGCATGAAGCGTAATACCCACGGGGTAAGCCAGTCAGGATAGAGGATGAATACATTATTAGGCCGGCTTTGCTGCTGTGGTTATCCTAAAACAATAGGGTTTAGGTTGTGTGTCTGTGTGTATATGTATTTTGTTGTTGTTTTGGGGTTTTGTTGAGACAAGGTGTTGCATTCTCACCCAGGCTGGACTGATCACGGCTCACTACAGCCTCAAACTCCCAGACTCAAACGATCCTTCCCCCTCAGCCTCCCGAGTATCTGGGGCTACAGGCATGTACCATCAAGCCTAATTTTAAAATGTTTTGTAGGCGGGGCTCGGTGGCTCACCCCTGGAATCCCAGCACTTTGGGAGGCGGCGGCGGCGGGTGGATCACCTGAGATCAGGAGTTTGAGGCCAGTCTGGCCAATGTGATGTAACCCCGTCTCTACTAAAAATACAAAAATTAGCCAGTCACGGTGGCGCATGCCTGCAATTCTAGCTACTAGCGAGGCCAAGTCAGGAAAATCGCTTGAACTCGGGAGGCAGAGGTTTCAGGGAGCCAAGAATGCACCACTGCAGTTCAGCCTAGGCAACAGTGAGACTCTTTGTTTTGGGTTTTTGTTTTTTTTTTAATGTTTTGTAGGGACAGGGTCTTGCTCTGTTGCCCAGGCTGGCCCTGAACTCCTGGCCTCAAGCAGTCCTCCCGCCTCAGCATCCCAAAGCACTGCTACTACAGGTGTGATTTGTGTTTGGCCCTTAGAGAGATATTCTATGTGATTGGTAGTAAAATGAAACAGACATTGTTCTTGAAGGATATGCACAGTCAATCTAGTTGTCATTTGATTTGCAAGTAGCCCAGGAATGGGGACTCCCAGGGTTGTGGTGCCACCTCGGTACACTTGACCTCTGTTATTTGTACTAGTGTATAACAAGAGCCAGACGAGAGACACACTCCAGCCTGATCTCAGTGAGGGTCTTTATTCTGTCCTGTTTGACATTTTTATTGACTTTCTACTGTTTGAGGGTCACACCAGAAGGTTGAGTCCAAAGAGGGCCAGTTGGTGGTCCCGAATAAGTGGTTCTCAACCGAGGGCAGTTTTGCCCCACAAGGGGCACTTGGCAATATCTTGTCAGGACTTGGGATCACTACTAGCATCTAGTGGGTAGAGGCAGAGATGCTGCTGGGCATCCTCCAGCCACCCATGTCAAAGGATTATGTTCTGAAATGTTGGTTGTGAAATCGTGCTCTGGATGACGAGGTTTGCCTCTTTTTCTCCCTGGAGGAAAATGCTCATTATTTCTGCTCTGTGAGGGCAGGAGCCTTGTTTCTTTTGCTTCCTGACCTTCTCCCCTAAGCTGTATGAGAACTGTTTCTCTGACACCTGTAGCAGTGTCTCATGCACATGGTCAGTACTCAATAAATATCTGTGGGATGTTGTCGAAGGTAGCTCTCCCCTTTGGTAGGTGTTTTGCTATTACAGACAGTGCTGCCTTGAACCTCATAGAACATAACATCTTTATGGCCATCTAAGTTTTTTTAATTTTGGAATCCAGGAAGTAGAATTACTGGGTCAAAAAGCACATGTATTTGAAATTTTGTTAGATATATTTGTAAAAAGTTGTTGAGGATATTCAGCCCGGCCGGGCACGGTGGCTCACGCCTGTAATTCCAGCACTTCGGGAGGCTGAGTGGGGCAGATCACTTGAGGTCAGGAGTTTGAGACCAGCCTGGACAACATGGTGAAACCCTGTCTCTACTAAAAATACAAAAATTAACCAGGCGTAGTGGCACGTGTCTGTAATCCCAGCTACCCGGGAGGCTGAGGCAGGAGAATCACTTGTACCTGGGAAGCGCAGGTTGCAGTGAGCTGAGATCATGCCATTGCACTCCAGCCTGGACAACAGAGCAAGACCTTCTCTCAAAAAAAAAAAAGAAAAAGATATTCAGCCCTACTCCTAGATACATGCCCCTGGAGAAACTCACACATGTACACACATACATCCGTGGAGATTCAGAGCAGACCTTAGAGCAGAAGGTTGGAAAGTACCCATCCATCAATAGGAGATTGGTAAACTCATACTGCAGAGAAAATCAACCCCTGAGAGCTACACATGTCAATGAGGGTAAAATTCACAAAGCAAAATGGAGTAAAGAAACCTGAAAAAAGCCCTATCAAGTTGCAGGAGATGATATCATTTCTATAAAGTTTTAAAGCATTTCAGAACTGAACTGTATATTTTTAGAAATATCTGCATATGCCATGTAAATATTTAAAAAGCATAAGAATGCTGAACAGCACATTCAGGACAGGGTGAAGAAACGGGCGTGCAGGTTGGGCAGGAGGATCCTGGGTAACATTGTCCTTTATGGCTTTTTTGTGGCTTCTAGAATTTCATTAGAAACTTTTTTAAAAACATGGTCCCACATTATGAATTACATCTGATTTTAGAGTACTAAAAACTCCAAGCAAAAACACATGGGTGAAACTGTTAAGAAGGTTCTTATTATCTCTTAATTCATCATGAAATCAACTTAGTGGATTATGACTAGTATTTTTTTTAAAGTGATGTAGATTAGGGTCAGTGCGGTAGCTCACACCTGTAATCCCAGCACTTTGGGAGGTCGAGGCGGGCGGGTCACTTGAGTTCAGGAGTTTGACACCAGCCTGTCCAACATGGTGAAACCCCGTCTCTACAGAAAATACAAAAATTAGCCAGGCATGGTGGCATGTGCCTGTAATCCCAGCTATACAGGAGGCAGAAGCAGGAGAATCACTCAAACCTGGGAGGCGGAGGTTGCCGTGAGCTAAGATCGCGCCACTGCACTCCAGCCTGGGCGACAGAGTGAGACCGTCTCCAAAAAAAAAAAAAACAAAAGGTGATGTAGAAATGAAGAATAGATACAATCAGCAGGCATTTACATAGGAATGCTAAGTAGTTCCATCAGCTTTTCATTTATGTATGCAAATATTTATATACATGCATACTAGGTCATAATGTAAAATGTGTCACTGTGGTCTGTTTTTGTTTTTTGTTTGTTTTTGAGACTGAGTCTAGCTCTGTCACCCAGGCTGGAGTGCAGTGGCAGGATCTCGGCTCACTGCAGCCTCTCCGCCTCCCAGGCTCAAACAATTCTCCTGCCTCAGCCTCCCAAGTAGCTGGGAGTACAGGAATGTGCCACCACACCCGGCTAACTTTTGTATTTTTAGTATAGATGGGGTTTCACCATGTTGACCAAGCTGGTCTGGAACTCCTGGCCTCAAGTGATTCGGCCTCCCACAGTGCTGGGATTACAGGTGTGAGCCACCGTGCCCGGCCATTTTGTTTGTTTTTTGAGATGGAGTCTCGCTCTGTCACCCAGGCTGGAGTGCAGTGGCGCGATCTTGGCTCACTGCAACCTCGTCCTCCCAGGTTCAAGCGATTCTCATGCCTCAGCCTCCAAAGTAGCTGGGATTACAGGTGTGCACCACCACACCCTGCTAATTTTTGTATCCTTAGTAGAGAAGGGGTTTCACCATGTTGGCCTGGCTGGTCTTGAACTCCTGACCTCAAGTGATCTGCCCACCTTGGCCTCCCGAAGTGCTGGGATTACAGGTGTGAGCCACTGCGCCCGGCCTGTATCACTGTGGTTTCTGGTCAGAAAGGTCTGAAAAACAGTTAATACAAACACATTACATAAATTGTATATGTAAGACGTAATTTAGAAAAAATGTCAGTAGTGGATTTACTATGAGAGCAAAATTGCAGACATGTTGATAAGCACAATGCTTCTTTTCCCTTTCTTGTCTTTCTGTAGGAAAGCAACTAGAAGCCATTTGTGTCAAGGTAACGTCTGGAGAAACAAAAGGTCAGGAACGGCCAACGTCCCTACTGGCCACAGTCCAGCCCCAATCTGCAAGACAGAGCCAGCCGCCCCGGGGGAATTCCCGCCTGGTGGGACTCCACGTCACCAGCCCCCAGCTGCTCAGGGTACAGCCCCTCGTGAGAACCGAGCCACGGTCATGTTTCCTACATCAACCTCCTGCTCAGGGGTTTGTACAGAGACCACTGCCAGCCCTCTAGGTGGTCCCTACAAAGAGAGTCCCAGCCCCTAAGGCTCCAAATGGACAGGGCACCACGTTGACCCCTTTGTCGGCCTCCAGTTCGCCGACTGTAACATGTTTCATCCAGTTCAGGACGTTTATTTATTTCCAACTTGCATACAAAACATACTGAGAAACTAAAACCATCGTTAAAAGTGAAGACATGTTGAGACAGGTATCTCGACCTGCCAAGTATAAAGCTAAAGCTGAGTTCATAAAAAGGGATGATTTGGCCGACGGTCATCTGCCAGATTCTGATGATTATTCAGAACTCAGTGTGGAAGAAGATCAGAGGGAGAGGCAGGCGCTCTTTGACTTATCAAGCTGCTCCCTGAGGCCCAAAAGCTTCAAGTGTCAGACTTGTAAAAAGTCATATATAGGGAAGTGGGGACTGGCCCAGCATTTTAAACTTAATCCAGGCCATGGCCAGCTGGACCCTGAGATGGTGCTATCTGAGAAAGCCAATGGGAGCAACCTCCGGGGGTGCACAGAGGAAAGGACGCTCAGCCTAACCTTCCCGGGGCTGTCCATGCCAGCGGCTCCGCGTGAGGGAGGGGCCCGCTCCTGCTTGGTGAGAGAGTCAGCACGCGGTGGCCTGCAGGTAATGTTTGCATCTGGGTGTCGTTTTCGGCCATTCTCACACTGTTTAAAGAAATACTTGAGACCAGGTATTTTATAAAGAAAAGAGGTTTAATTGGCTCACAGTTCCACAGGCTGTACAGGAAGCATGGTGCTGGCATCTGCTCAGCTTCTGGGGATGCTTCAGAATCAGTCACGGTGAAGGCAGAGTGGGAGCAGGCATGTCACATGGCCACAGCAGGGACAAGGGGCCGGGGTAGGTGCTGCACACTTTTTTTTTTCCTTTTTTTTTTTTTTTTTTTTTGAGACGGAGTCTCGCTCTGTAGCCTAGGCTGGAGTGCAGTGGCGTGATCTCGGCTCACTGCAAGCTCTGCCTCCTGGTTTCACGCCATTCTCCTGCCTCAGCCTCCCGAGTAGCTGGGACTACAGGCGCCTGCCACCACGCCTGGCAATTTTTTCTATTTTTAGTAGATACGGGGTTTCATCGTGTTAGCCAGGATGGTCTCGATCTCCTGACCTCATGATCCACCCACCTCAGCCTTCCAAAGTGCTGGGATTACAGGCGTGAGCCACCGTGCCCGGCAGGTGCCACACACTTTTAAACAACCAGCTATCATGAGAACAGCACCAAGGGGATGGTGCTAAACCAATGAGAGATTGGGTGGGGACAGATTCAAACCATATCAGTCCTTATTCCTGCCTCTGCCTGCCCATCATCCTTAAGTTGACCTTTACAATGTCTGATGGGGACTCAGGCGAAGGCTCAGGCAGAACCAGAATCATTCTTGTGGAGGATCTGAGACCCCTCATGTTGTCTGCACTGCTGCTGAACAGGCTGGAAGATGCATGTCTGTGTGTCGGCATGATTTAGTGAGCAAATCTGATGGGAACGCAGCCGTTTCTTTAGGTTTGGTCAGTAAAACCAATGGCAGTGCACTCTTGGCTGACGCTGCCATTACAGAGGGTGATGTTGAGAAAGGCAGTCCCTGGGGATGCTTCTGGTGTGTCAATAGCCTCTGGCTGCTTAGCGTGTCCTCTCCCTCCTGCCCCTTCTGAAACTCCCGATAAAGCAGGTGTGAGTCGCTGTAAGTTTGCATTATCACATCAAAATTTTTTTTCCAACATATTTTATTGTAGTAAAATATACATAGCATAACATTTACCATCTTAGCCATATGTAGGTGTGTGGTTCAGGGGCACTAAATACATTCACGTTGTACAGCCATCACCCCCACACATCTCCAGAACTCTTTTCATCTTGTACAACTAAAACTCTGAGCTTCAAGTTGGGGTAAGCGGGTCGGGGGGGGACTAAAACTGCCCCCATAAACACCAACTCTCCATTCCCTTTTTCCCCAACCCTGGCAGCCACTATTCTACTTTCTGTCTCTATGATTTTGACTACACTGCTTTCTTCACAGAAGTGGAATCACAGAATATTTGTCTTTCTGTGACTGGCTTATTTCACCTAGCACAGTATTCTCAAGGTTCATGTTGTAGAAAGTGTCTGAATGTCCTTTAAGGCGGAGTAAAGTTTCACTGTGCATACCACATTTTGCTCATTCATTCATCTTTCAATGGACACTTGGGTTGCTTCCACCTTTTAGCTATTATGAATAATGCTGCTGTGAACACGGGTGTTCAATTACCTCCTTGAGACCCTCCTTTCAATTTTTTGGGGTATATATCCAGAAGTAGGATTGCTAGATTTTAAGTGGAATTTTCATTTTCTTTAGTTCCTTTTCAGACTGTTCATTGTTTGTTAGTATTTAGAAATGCAGCTGATTTTTCTGTATTGACTTTTTTTTTTTCAGTCTCACTCTGTCGCCCAGGCTGGAGTACAGTGGCGCAGTCTGAGTTCACTACAACCTCCACCTCCCAGGTTCAAGTGATTCTCCTGCCTCAACCTCCCAAGTAGCTGGGACTACAGTCACGTACCACCAGTAATTTTTTATATTTTTAGCAGAAACGGGGTTTCACCACGTTGGCCAGGCTGGTCTTGAACTCTTGACCTCAAGTGATCCATTCACCTTGGCCTCCCAAAGTGCTGGGATTACAGGTGTGAGCCACCGCACCTGGCCTGTGTATTTACCTTGTATGCTACTACATTGCTGATTTCATTTATTAGTTTTTTTTTTTTAATTCTTTTTTAAAAAAGAAAAAAGAGACAGAGTCTCGCTCTCTTGCTCTGTCGCCCAGGCTGGAGTGCAGTGGCACAATCTTGGCTCACTGCAACCTCTGCCTCCAGGGTTCAAGTGATTCTTGTGCCTCAGCCTCCCAAGTAGCTGGGACCACAGGTGCCCACCAACATGCCTGGCTAATTTTTGTATTTTTTTGTAGAGATGGGGTTTTGCCAGGTTTTGCCATGTTGGTGAGGCTGGTCTCGAACTCCTGACCTCAAGTGATCTGCACACCTCTGACTCCCAAAGTGCTGGGATCATAGGCACAAGCCACCATGCCTGGCCTCATTTATTAGTTCTAACGTGTGTGTGTGCACACACGCTCTTTAGGCATTTCTACTTATAAGATCCTATCTGCAAATAGAGATAATTTTACTTCTTTCTTTTCAATTTTGATGCCTTTTATTTCTTTTTCTTGCCTAAGTGTGCCGGTTAGAACTTCTAGCACTGTGTTGCATACAAGTAATGAATGCAGACATCCTTGTCTTGTTCCTAATTTTAGAGGAAAAGCTTTCAGTTTTCACCATTGAGTGTGATGTGGCTTTTTCATATATGACTTTTATTATGTTGAGGTAGTTTTCTCTATTCTTAGTTTGCTGAATGTTTTTAATCATGAAAGCATGTTGAATTTTGTCAGTGCTTTTTCTCCATTAACTGAAAAAATCATACATTTTTGGAAATGGAAATGCAGCCACAAATAATGGCCAGCCTGGGCTCTCCTGGTGCCCACTTGCCCCAGCCGGCCTCTTACACCCCGGGCTCTGCTCCGCTCTGAGGCTGCAGCCCAGACTGCCTGTGCCCCACACTTACCATGGATGCAGGGTCAGTGCGCCCCTCTGGAGCTGACAGCCCAGCCTGTGCCCAGGACCTTTCTGCCTTCCCTTCCCGCCCTGTCCTGAGAGCTCACCATGCCCTCTGTGGCCCCGACCCCAAGGCTTGTTTGTTTCTTGGCCTGCTCCTCCCTGCCCTGCGCCATACGGAACACACAGTAGGTGCTCACTGGGGAGTGAAGGAAACACCCACCACTGAGTGGCTGCTCAGGGGCTGAGAACCGAAACTTTGTTTAGGTTTTCTTCTGTATTTTCCTTGCCTCAGGTTTAAACTTTTTTCTTAATCTTTATCTTCACAAAGGTTGAAAAAGATCATCTAGCAAAGCCTTTTTTCCCAGCTACATATAAGGAATTTGAAAGTCACATAAAATGGTTAAGAAAATGTGCCAAGATTACCTCAGTAATTCTGGTCTGTGTTCTCAGGAGACCCTGGAAATAAACAATGGTAAGGTACAATCTCCCATGGCAGAAAGAGTTTCACTCAGAGTTAGCCAAAACAAGGGCCAGGTGCAGTGGCTTACACTTGTAATCCCAGCACTCTGAGAGGCTGAGGCAGATGTATCACTTGAGGTCAGGGGTTCAAGACCAGCCTGGCCAACATGACAAAACCCTAATACAAAAATTAGCTGGACATGGTGGTACATGCCTCTAATTCCAGTTATTCAGGAGGCTGAGACACAAGAATTCATTTGAACCTGGGAGGCGAAGGTTGCAGTGAGCTGAGATTGTACCACTGCACTCCAGCATATGCCACAGAACGAGACTGTCTCAAAAAAAAAGTCCATGAATGAAGGAGAATGTTTTTAGTAATGATATTTTCCTAGTCAGCCTCATTTTAGCTTCTTCCCATCAAGTGAATTTTTTTTTTCTTAAAGCAATAAATGCGACCGGGCGCGGTGGCTCACGCCTGTAATCGCAGCACTTTGGGAGGCCAAGGCAGGTGGATCACAAGGTCAGGAGATCAAGACCATCCTCCTGGCTAACAAGGTGAAACCCTGTCTCGTCTCTACTAAAAAAAATACAAAAAATTAGCCGGGCGTGGTGGCATGTACCTGTAGTCCCAGCTACTCAGGAGGCTGAGGCAGGAAAATCGCTTGAACCCAGGAAGTGGAGGTTGCAGTGAGCCAAGATCATACCACTGCACTCCAGCCTGGGCGACAGAGGGAGACTCCGTCTCAAAAAGAAAAAAAGCAATAAATGCTCTTCCAGAAAACTCAAAAATGAAGATAAGCTAAAAGAAAATGGAAAGCACCAGAATACCAGAATCTTTCCACTCACTGATGATCAGAGTTAATACCTCAGGTACCCTTTTCGTCTTTCTGTTTTTGAGACAAGGTTTCACTCTGACTCTCAGGCTGAAGTACAGTGGTGCAAATACAGCTCACTGTGGCCTCGATTTCCCAGGCTCAAGCAATCCTCCCTTCTGGGCCTCCCAAAGTGCTGGAATTATAGGCATGAACCACTACACCCAGCCCTGTTTTCTTCTTTACGTGGGTTTTTGGGGATGGGTTATATAGGAGCCATTTCATTATTGTTTGTGGTTTTTCTGACACAATTCTCATTTCAGTGTCACTGTTATCATCAAACTGCTTTTAGCTACATTGGATTTTTTGGGGTTTTTTGCATAGAGTCTCGCTCTGTCGCCCAGGCTGGAGTGCAGTGGTGCAATCTCGGTTCACTGCAACCTCGGCCTCCCGAGTTCAAGCGATTCTCCCACCTCAGCCTCCCCAGTAGCTGGGATTACAGGCACCCGCTACCATGCCCGGCTAATTTTTGTATTTTTAGTAGAGATGGGGTTTCACCATGTTGTCCAGGCTGGTCTTGAACTCCTGATCTCAACTGATCCACTTGCCTTGGCCTCCCAAAGTGCTGGGATTACAGGTGTGAGCCACTGCGCCCAGCCCCTGCTGCGCTTTAAGCAGAGAGAAAAACACTGTGGTCATAAGAACTATTAAATACAGTACATAATTTTAAAACATTTTTGAAACACAGAAAACACGTTTTTTGATCTCAGGAAGGAGGAGGAGTTAGTAGGGGAGGCTTGCACCCATCCATGCTTCTGAGCGTGCACTCACACATGCATGCACACTACCACTCATTCACATACACTCACACACACTTGCACTCATGCCCTTTACACTGTGCACATTCAGATCCACACCATGTACACTCATACACTGGCAAACCCACACATGCATCACACCCCTACACTTGCACTGTCACATGCACATACACTTAAGCACGTTCACACCCTCATGGTTACACTCACACGCACAGCCTCACATATGCACACTCACTCAACACTCATACATACACATTTACATGCTCTCATTTATACACACTGATACATCCACACACCATCACACTACACACACTTTTACATGCTTTCACACATACCCGTTGGATATGGACACACCCACAAGCACTCATTCCCACACATGCTTGCACTGCACACACTGACACACTACATGCCTTCATAGTTGACACACACTTCCATGCACATTCACTCACCTTTTTGCACACTCATTCACACTCCCATCACAACACTGACACACTTCTGCCTGTCCTCACACGCCTACACACTTGCCACACAGACACACTGACAGTGTTCCATGCACACTCACACATCCTGCACATTCAGTCACTAACTTACCCTCATGAGCACACACACACACACACACACAGGCTTTCAAATGCACTCATCCACAGACACATATTCTCATATGCATACGCACTTGCACACACACCCTCGCACGCTTGTTCACACTCCCTGACATGCAGTCACACTAGCCATCACTCATGTGCTCACACGCATACACACTCACACCCCCTTTGCACACACACTTCCCCCACCCACTCACCCCAAGCCCACCTGACAGGTGACACACTTTACCTGCGGGCTGGGATGGCTGGTCCTCTGCCTGGGCTTTGAGGTTCCTTGGGGGCAGCGGCTCATGCTGGTTTTCCCACTGCAGTGTCTTCTGTGGCTTCAGCGTCACCTAGTGCAGGCTGCCATTCAACAAACGCATTGTCAACAGTCAACCAAAAGAAACCCATTGGCCACCATACCCTGAGGACTAACCCTGACACAGATGCCCTTCCAGATGCCCTCAATAGTCTAACTGATTCCATCGCCCCAGCCTTGGGGGAGAAGCACTGCTGCCTATGCACTCCATTTACAGGTGAGACTGGGAGAGGTTTAGGGAGTGGCCAAGTCCCCTGCCTACACAGCTGCCTCCCAATCTATCTTCTCACCCTCCCCCTTCTCAGGCTAAAATCACACTCGATGTTTTTATGGGATCATTTGATCTGGACATTGTCAAAGAAAAAATTGCACCAGACAAGTTAAACCTTCAAGGAAGGACTCAGTCAGGACTACTGCAATACGGAAGAGAGGAGCTTAACTTCATTGAAACAAAAGGCTGGAGAGTTTTTAAGTGCCGGGGTGAGATGCTGAGAAGGAACTGGAGACATCAGGAAGAGGTTAGGAAATGCCGTAAAGCTATCTGCGTTGGCTCATTGGAATTTTTCAAAACTGGGAATCTGCCCTTCTACAAAAACTGAGACACAGATGTATCATCTCCTTCAATAATTGCATTTTAAAGGGATGGCTCTGAAGTCTTGAGAAAGGCATTCCTGGGTTGCAAAACTGGGAGGAGGCTAGAAGAAAATTTGGGAGAAGATTTGCCTCTCAAAGAGGTAGAGAAAGAACTCACAATTGCAAGTTTCCTAAAATAAATCCTCCGTGAAAAAAGGAGGCCTGATGGATGGAACTGGAGGTCATTATGTTAAGTGAAATAAGCCAGGCACAGAAGAAAAATACTGCATGTTCTCACTCACATGTGGGAGCTTAAAACCTGGATCTCATGGAGATAGAGAGTAGATTGGTAGCTACCAGAGGCTGGGAAGGGAGATAAAAATAGTTTGATTAATGGGTACAAGTAAGTAGGGGTTTTTGTTTTTTTTGGAGACAGAATTCTGCTCTGTTGCCCAGACTGGAGTACAATGATACAATCGTAGCTCATAGTAACCTGGAACTCCTGAGCTCAAGTGATCCTACCACCTCAGCCTCCCCAGTAGCTGGGACTACAGGTGCGTGCCACCATGCCAGGCCGATTTTTGTATTTTTTGTAGAGACAGGGTCTCACTAGATTGCCCAGGCTGGTCTCAAACTCCTGGGCTCAAGCAGTCCTCCTGCCTTGCAAATACAGAGTTTGATAAAAGAAATAAGACCTACTGTTCAATAAATCAGCAGGGTGACTGTAGTTTACAGTAATCTATTGTACATTTCAAAATAGCTAAAGATAAGAATTTAAATGTTTCTAGCTTAACGAAAAGGCAAATATGTAGGGTGATGAATATCTTGATCACAATGATGTGATCTTTACAAATTGTGAGTGTATTTAGTAATCACATGTACCCCCAACATATGTGCATCAATTATGTATCAAAAAAATTAAAACTAAAAAATAGACAAGGAGGTCAGGAGGAAAACTGTGTAACACTCAGTCAAGCTGAGGGAAACGTGAAGGCTGTCTTAGTCAACAGATTTGCCTTTTTCCCTTTAATCTGCTAATTATCAATTGATATGGTTTGGCTCTGTGTCTCCACCCAGATCTCACCTTGAATTGTAATAATCCTCACATGTGGTGGAAGGGAACTGGTGGGAGCTAACTGAATTATGGGGGTGGGTTTTTCCCATGCTGTTCTTGTGATAAGTGAATGAGTCTCAGAAGATGGTTCTATAAAGGGCAGTTCCCCCTGCACATATTCTCCTGCCTACCACCATGTAAGACGTGACTTTGCTCCTCCTTTGCCTTCTGCCGTGATTGTGAGGCCTCCCCAGCCATGTGGAACTGTGGATCCATTAAACCTCTTTCCTTTATAAATTACCCAGTATTAGGTATGTGTTTATTAGCAGCATTGAGAACAGACTAATACATCAATAACTCCCTTTGAGGACATTTTAGCTGTTTGGAAATGTCTGCTCCTATCTTGTTTTTTTGTTTTTGTTTTTGTTTTTGTTTTTTTTGGGACAAGGTATCACTGCACCCAGGCTGGAGTGCAGTGGCACGATCTTGAAACTCTCAATATAAATGCCTAAGGTGCAACACTTGGCAGATAAGAAGCCATATGCAGACACATTCTTTTAAAATAACACATCATTATTTGGTTCTTTCTCATGTGAGAGTTGGATGACTCAGAGCCAACATAAATTCCAAGTGGTATGCAGAAAACCAATGCATAGCTGGAGAGGGTAATGAAGGTTAGTATCTGCAGTAAGGCTGAGTCGATGCAAACGGCCACACAGTCATGGATTCACAATGATCTGGGTCTCCATCATCCTGCAATCCAACACCTTGCACAGCCTTCAAACACCAGCTGGGAATTCAAAAGTGGCATGTGCGGTAGCAGGAGATCTGTTCACCCTCTTATTTCCTCTCATCCCCATGTAGCAATCTGGTACAATCACAGCTCACAGCAACCTCAAACTCCTGGACTCAAGTGATCCTACCTCCTCAGCCTCCCTAGTAGCTGGGACTACAGGTGTGTGCCACCCTGCCAGGCTGATTTTTGTAGAAACAGAGTCTCACTAGGTTGCCCAGGTTAGTCTCGAACTTCTGGGCTCAAGCAATCCTCCCGCCTTGCAAATACAGAGTTTGATAAAAGACCTCCTGAGGTCCTACAGAGAGAAGTCTTTAAGCTCCAGGGCAGAGACAATTTGCATTTTTCTCACCACCCAGGGAATGCTAACTGGGCAGCCCAGGGTACCCGGGAGCTCAGGCCATCCAGTGTCCTTTGAGATGTTAGGAGGAAGCAGAACAGCCAGCTGCCAAATGAAACACGGCAAAATGCTCACCCTTCAAGGGTCTGCTTTTGTTTTGTTTTTGTTTTTTGAGACAGTCTCACTCTGTCGCCCAGGCTGGAGTGCGGTGGTACAATTTTGGCTCACTGCAACCACCACCTATTGGATTCAAGCAATTCTCCTACCTCAGCCTTCCAAGTAGCTGGGACTACAGGCACGCACCACCACAGTCGGTTAATTTTTGTTTTTCGTTTTTTTGGTAGAGACGGGGTTTCACCATGTTGGCCAGGCTGGTCTCAAACTCCTGACCTCAAGTGATCTGCCTGCCTCAGCCTCCTAAAGTGCTGGGATTACAGGCATGAGCCACCGCGCCCGGCCTCCCTCAAGGGTCTGAATCCAGCCAGTGTCCTACGTCATACCTGCTTCAGCCTATGCAATGGAGAGAGCCTGAGATTTTATTTCAATAAGAAAATCTACTGAGTTGCATTACATCAAACTAAAAGGGAGAAACACAAATATAAAAAATAAAAATCCAGAAATTCCAATACTAGGCAACCCTCCAAAATGTGGCAAAGCTCTGTGTATATTAAAAATGTATTGAGTCCGGGCACGGTGGCTCACGCCTGTAATCTCTGCACTTTGGGAGGTTGAGGCAGGTGATGACTTGAGGTTAGGAGTTCAAGACCAGCCTGGACAACATGGTGAAACCCCATCTCTATTAAAAAGAAAAAAAAAATTAGCCGGGCATGGCGGCAGGAGACTATAATCCCAGCTATTTGGGAGATTGAACCCAGAAAGCGGAGGTTGCAGTGAGCCAAGATCACTTCACTGCACTCCAGCCTGGGCGACAGAGTGAGACTCTGTCTCAAAAAAAAAAAAGAAAAAGAAAAAAGAAAAAAAGCATTGAAACATGCGACATCCACCTTTTTGTAATAGTTCCCATAGCCTACACAAATGCATATGAAATGCTTAATATTTTGCTTGCACTATTCTTTTCTGCTGGAAGGGTGGTTCTGACTAAAAAATTTTACTTTCCCATTCTTTGCTTTTTCATTAATGCTATTTTCTTTGCCCCAGGGTTATAGAGTGGAAAGTCCCACAATCTTTTTCTTCTCTATTTTCAGGTAGATGCATTTTATTACTATATTCTATCTATCCATTTATTCCATCTATCCCATTTATCATCTACCTACCTATTATTATCTATCATCTATGTATTCCATCTACCTGTCATTGATCTATCTATCATCTACCAATCTACATTTTTGTCTTGTAGAAAAACGTTGACCTCTTGGCGAGAATGTAAAGAAGGGAACGCTTGCTTATACACTGTTGGTGAGAATGTAAAATTGTACAATCTCTATAGAAAACAGTATGTAGATTTCTCAGAGAACTAAAAATAGATCTACCCTTTGACCCAGCAACTCCAGTAATGGTTATCTACCCAAAGGAAAGAAATTATCAGAATAGACACCTACACTTATATTTTTATTACAGCACAATTCACAATAGCAAAATCATGGAATGAACCTGAATGTTCATTGGATGAAGAAAATGTGGTATACACACACCAAGGAATACTATGCATCTATAAAAAAGAATGAAACTATATCTTTTGCAGCAACATAAATGGAGCTGCGGGTCAATATCCTAAGTGAAATAACTCAAACAGAAAATCAAATACCACATGTCCTCGCTTATAAGTGGGAGTTAAAAAAATGGGTACACATGGACCTATAGAATGACATTAACAGACACAGGACACCTTAAAAAGGGGGAAGGTGGGAGGGGATGAGGGTGGAAAAATTACCTATCCTCTATCTGGTATTATGTTCACTGTTTAGGGGACAGAAGGCCAATCCCCACCACTAGGCAATATATCCACGTAACAAACCTGCACCCTTATGCCCTGAATCTATTTGTTTTTCAACATTGACTTCCATGGTCACTATTTGTGAAATCACTCCTCATGAACCAGGACTTGCATGTTTTTTTTGTTTCTCAGGTGAACTGTCACCCCTACAACTCAGCTTGCAACCAGCCCTGGCCACCACCAGTTTCCCCACACTGAGCTGAATATTGGACATGCCCATCTTAGGCATTCCAGCCCATTCTGAAATTCCACATTGATTCACCCGACAAAGTCTGAAGTTCCAGGGCAATTTATCTGGAAAAGCTCACCTGGAATCACGTGTCATTTCAACCAACAACTGTTGAAGAGGACGTGGCATTAAAACCAAGGGTATCAATTATTTATAAGGGCTGTGTGCTGGTTGGTCCAAGCATCTCTCCTTCATGCCATCACTGCTTTCAAGAGCTGCCTCTGTTTTCTAATTTAGCACAGGAATTTAGATGCCCCTAAATAAGTAGGCATCCAGTATCTGCCCACACCAGTTTTTGTAAGAGTACATATGGAGACACTGCCACCACCCCTGCTCTCCTACTGCATACCCCACCATGCCAAAGCATGGTGGCTCACACCTGTAATCCCAGTGCTTTGGGAGGCCAAAGAGGAGGAACACTTGAGATCAGAGGTCTGAGACGAGCCTGGGCAACATAGTGAAACCTCATTTCTACAAATAAGTTAGAATATATATATGTAGGGCATAGTGGCACACACCTGTGGTTTCAGCTTTTCAGCAAGCTGAGGCCGGAAGATCACTTGAGCCCAGGAGTTTGAGGATGCAGTGAGCTAGGATTATGCCACTGCACTGTAGCCTGGGCAGCGGAGAGACCCCATCTCTAAAAAGAGGAGAAGGAGGGAAAATACTGCTCCTTCTCAGACCCAAAGTAAAAAGGTTTCTGGTCTCACACTGACCAGAAAAACATTGATATTTACTTAAGCAATATCAAAAGGGTCACTGCTTTAGAACAGGATTAAAGAGAAAGTAAAATCAACATTGAGATAGGAGGACAGAGGCCATCAACTGAGTTCCGATCCCAATGAAGACGAGAAAAGGCTACAACTATCTAGGTTAAATATCTACTTGTCCTAGAAAAAGCCTTTTGGCAGCAACATAAAATTCATACCTCTTAGTTTTTAAATTCCTATGGATGCTGAAGCAAATAACCACAATTTGGGTGGCTGAAAGTAACAGAAGTTTATTCTTTTCCAGTATTGGAAACCAGGAATCTGAGATCAAGTTGTGGGCAGGGCTGGACTCCCCCTGGAGGCTCTAGGGGGTGTTCCTTCCTGCCTCTTCCAGTTCTTGGTGGCTCCAGGTGACGCTGTCATAGGACAAAGGGCCCCGGGTGCCGACCTCCTCAGCCGCAGCGGGGCAGGGCCCTCCACAGGAGGTCGGCACCCGGGGCCCTTTGTCCTATGACAGCGTCACCTGGAGCCACCAAGAACTCCGCGCAGGGCTACCCCTGCGTCCTGGGTCTCCCCGGGGGGCGCTCGAGGAGGTGGAGCTTCCCCCGCAGCCCCGGGGAGTCTCCCCGACCGGCCAGGTGCCTTCCCTGGAAGGCTGACGGCTCCTCTAGGAGGCCGCCCTCCACCACTAGCACACACCACCCCCAGGCCTGGGCCGCCCAATGTCACAAAACCTCCTGTGGGTCACCTCGCCTGGGGGACCTCGTGCGCCCTCCCAGGCAGCGACCGCAGGGACACGGGCCTCCATTTGCCCAGCGGCAGGGTCCTAGGCGTGGAATGTACACATTGCTCCCAGTTCGCCCGCCCCCTCCGGCTCGGAGCCCGAGAGCCACCTGCTCTCATTTCAAATCGGATAATAGGGACGCTGAGAATAACTACGACCAGCACCGCGAAGGCGCCCCTTTTGTGGGTCAGAGGTCGGCACCCCCGCTCCGCAAGCCCCCATCACCTGCCCGGGGACCCCCGGTGGCCTCAGGCCTCCAGGCCCACCCCGGAGCCCCCTATTGGCCCCGAGGCCTGCGGCGCAGCTTTGCCGACGGGGAGGGCCTGCGGGCCGCAAGGCTGCACGAATGCCCCCGACCACCGTCCTGAGTCCAGCGGGGCCTCTCATCCGGCTGCAAGGGCTGTGCGGCTCCGCGGCTGCGTTTCCCGGCCCCAGCGGGAAGGCGACGGCGGAGCGGACTCCGAGCCCAGCCGAGCTGTGAGGGCTGACGGGAGGCGAGCCCGCCCCTCGGGCGCGCCCATGGCTTAGGCGAGAGCCGCGGCACCCGATGCGGGCGCTACTGAGGGGCGTCTGGCTGCGGGTTCGGCGTCGGCGCCTCTCCGGCAAGAGCCCTTGGTCCATTGTGCGCTTCTCTCTTTTTTTTTGGAGACGGAGTCTTGCTCTGTCGCCCAGGCTGGAGTGCAGTGGCGCGATCTCGGCTGACTGCAAGCTCTGCCTCCCGGGTTCATGCCATTCTCCTGCCTCAACCTCCCGAGTAGCTGGGACCATAGGCGCCCGCCACCACGCCCGGCTAATTTTTTGTAGTTTTAGTAGAGACTGGGTTTCACCGTGTTAGCCAGGATGGTCTCGATCTCCTGACCTTGTGATCCGCCCGCCTGAGCCTCCCAAAGTGCTGGGATTACAGGCGTGAGCCACCGCGCCCTGCCTATTGTGCGCTTCTCAGGGAGGCTTCTGTCTCCAGGACCCAGCGGCAGCTGCGGCGGACGTCAGCCGCGTAACCCGTTCCCGCCCAGTGGCCCGCCGTTTCCGCCACCGCCATTGACCCGCCCCGGCCTGGTGCTGTGCATGTCATGGTGTCGGAAGGAAGTACGCCAATGGGGTAAAGGGGTCAGACGGCATTGACAGCCTCTGCGATGGCCCTGAGGCGGGACTAGGAGGACGTTCCCGGTAGCGATTGGACAGGATCTTGCGTAAGGGCGCCTGCGACACTGGAAGTAACGAGCAACTGGATTGGCTGCCTCCATCGCAAAGTGGGTGGGTCTTGCATCCTCGGGCCTAACGATTGGTCTTTCCAAGTGCGGGAAGCGGCAAGCATATGGTCTGGAAACATTTGGTATCGAGACGCTGCCAGCCATAACGTCCGTCACCCGGGCCGGAGAGGCCCGTGACCGCCGCATACCCATGGTCTCTTGCTTCTCCTCGGGCATCTCTGGCCACGTCCGCCCCAGCCCCCGAAAGGCCCGGCTCTTGGCCGCGCTGCCCTGGTGCGGCGGTGAGGGGAGGGGACCGGGGCCTCGGGGCGGGTGGCGGCCGTAGCGTGAGAGCCCTGTGCCTTGCGCTCTGACAGGCTGAGCTGTGTGAGGGAGGGCAAGCTCCCGCGAGCCGCAGCCCCTGCCTTGCTAGTTCCCCAACACGCGAAAAAGGTAGATGAGAACTGGTGCGGGGATAGGTTTGGGTGGGGTTCACTTCGCACCACCCAATTTCTAAATCGGTCATATTTTCTGAGTAGTTCTACCAACAAAGGTCAAGCTGGAGCCAAGTGCTGTAATCCCAGCACTTTGGGAGGCCCAGGCGAGAGGATACATTGAGGCCAAGAGTTCGAGACCAGCCTGGGCAACATAGCAAGAATGTCTCTACAAAGTTTTTGATTTTTTTTTTTTTTTTTTTTTTTTGAGACGGAGTCTCCCTCTATCACCCAGGCTGGAGTGCAGTGGCACAATCTCGGCTCACTGCAACCTCCGCCTCCCGGGTTCAAGCCATTCTCCTGCCTCAGTCTCCCGAGTACCTGGGACTACAGACGCCCTCCACCACGCCTGGTTAATTTTTGTATATATAGCAGAGACGGGGTTTCACCATGTTGGCCAGGCTGGTCTTTAACTCCTGACCTCAGTGATCCGCCTGCCTCGGCCTCCCAAAGTGCTGGGATTACAGGCATGAGCCACCGCACCCAGCCACAAAAAGTTTTAAAATTACCTGGGCATGGTGGTGCGTGCTGGTAGACCCGACTACTTGGGAGACTGAGACGGGAGGATTGCTTGAGGCCAGGAATTTGAGACCAGCCTGGGCAACGTAAGGAGACTCTGTATCTAGAAAACATATATATATTAGCTAGGTGTAGTGGTGTAACGCCTGTGGTCCCAGCCACTCAGGAGGCTGAGGTAGGAGGCTCACTTGAGCCCAGGAGGTCCAGGCTGCAGTGAGCTATGATCGCACCACTGCACTCCGCTGGGCCAGAGCGAGACCCTGTCTTCAAGAAAATAAAAGGACACAGCCACACACAGAGGGATGACCATGTGAGGACACAGGGAGGATCGCTTCAGCCTGGGAAGTGGAGGCTGCAGTGAGCTATGATCACGCCACTGCACTTCCCAGGCTCAAGTGATCCTCCCGCCTCAGCCTCCCGAGTAGGTGGGGCCACAGGTTTGTGCCACCATTCCGGGCTAATTATTTGTAGAAATGAAGACTTCCTATGGTGCTCAGGCTGGTCTTAAATTCCTGAGCTCCCGTGATCCTCCTGCCTTGGCCTCCCAAAGTGCTGGTACTATAGGCATGAGCAACTATGCCTGGACCAATTCTTAACTGGTGACTTGACTTGTTTATTAGTTAATCTGTCTCACTCAGCTTCCTTCAAATGCTGAGCCTCCATCCTCTTGCTAAGCTCTTTTAAGAAGGTTGTGTACCATGTCAACCTGTTCTAAATATTTGAGGAGAGAAAGTTCTAGAATTCACGTCCCCACCAACTTTCTTTTTTTCTTTAAAAAAAAATTTTTAAGAGACACGGTCTTGCTCTGTTGCCTGGGCTGGAGTGTGGTGGTGCAATCATAGCTCACTGTAGCCTTGACTTCCTGGGCTCAGGTGATCCTCCTACCTCAGTCTCCCAAGTAGCTGGGACCACAAGTGTGCATAACCACACCCAGCCAATTTTTGTTTGTTTACTTTTTGTAGCAGAGAGGTCTCGATCTCCTGGCTTCACATGATCCTCCCGCCTCAGCCTCCCAAAGCACTAGTATTACAGGCATGAGCCACCGTGTGTGGCCACCACTGACTTTCTGAACCCCAAGTGTATTAGCCACCATAACAGACACCTTTTGTCTGATACATTCTGTGGATCATATTCCTTTTTTATATATAATTTTACCTTTTATTTTAGATTTGAGTGGTACAGGTACAGGTTTGTTTCATGGGTATATCATGTGACACTGAGGTTTGGAATGCAGGTGATCCCATCACCCAGGTACTGAGCATAGCACCCCACAGGTAGTGTTTCAGCCCTGGCCCCTCCATCTCCCCACCCTCTAGTATTTCCCAGTATCTACTGTTCCCAACTTTATATCCATGTATAGATTATGTTTCTTAGAGTTCTCTAAATAATGGGGCAGGGAAGGTAGTGTGAATGATGCAAAGGTGTGGCAAATTGATTCTGCAAAATTAACCTTTTTTGAATAAAGTATTCAATTTTCTGAAGCGAGCAGGCTACTTTCTCAAGCAAAATTTCATTTGAATCCTCCACCCCCAGCCTGCAGAGAGAGAGGGAGGGAGGGAGACCTCTTAAGAGTTTTATTTGTTCTCTTGCAGTCTTATGACTTACTTCTTAATGAAAACCCTTACTGTTTTCTAAGAGAAAAAAAGAGAATGAATGCAATGTTCGAAATGGGATTATGTAGAATTTTTAGGAGCATAAAGAGAAATTGAAGAATTATGAAAACAAAGGCCAGAAAAGCAAACAGTGTTCTTCCTCTACGTAGCAGCCAGATGGCGTTTTAGGCAAATACACCGCAAACTGCACAGCCAGGTCCCCATCTCAAAGGGCTTTCCACGGAGCAAAAGCAGTTTCGATCGTATCGTCATCACCACCATCAACTTTTTTTTTCCACTCACATGATGTATGCCAATATCATTCTCGTTATTTGTATAACCATCATCATCATCAATGTCTCGTGAATTTTTGCGTGTTATTTTTAACATAGCATGTAAACAGCACCTCCCCACAAAAAAACTAGCTCAGGATAAACATCTCTTAAGAGTATTTCATAGGAGCTGATAGTTTGACCAGCAAAAAAAATGTTTTCTTTTCCCAAAATAAAGTTCTGTGGTTTGTCTCACGGAAAGTTTTTTGTTTGTTTATTTGTTGGATTTTTGGTTTGGTTTGGTTTTGTCTCATTTGTGGGTTTGGTGGTTGGTGGTTGAGTTTGTTTCTGGCTTAAAGGGCACCCTTGATGAAGAAGTGTTTATGTTTTCAGATATGTAGGCTTTAGTAAACTAGCTCATTCTGAGAAATCTGAAGTTTCAATTGCTCTGTGAACACCACTGAAAGAATCCACCTCCCTTCTCAAACCACATTCTCAAGGGCAGACTTGGGGATGCTAGAACTCTCCTCCCCTTTCCCCTCTCCCCTCCCCCTCTCGCCTCCCCTCCTCCCCTCCCGAGGCTCTGTTGCCCAACCTCCGCCTCCCAGGTTCAAGCCATTCTCCCTGCCTCAGCGTCCCCAGTAGCTGGGATTACAGGCGCCCAACACAATGCCCAGCTAATTTTTGTATTTTTAGTAGAGATGCAGTTTTGCCATGTTGGCCAGGCTGGTCTCGAACTCCTGACCTTAGGTGATCCACCCACCTCGGCCTCCCAAAGTGCTGGGATTATAGGCGTGAGCCACTGTGCCCAGCCTAGAACCATTTTCAACAACAAAAGACTCAACACATTCATGCTTCCATGCAACATGGCAAGTCCACTTCGAGATGGTGCCTTTATTTACCTTTGATTATTCTTCACCATACACCCATCTTACTTTGTGGAGTCTTCACAATAATGAACCACCCAAGACTCATATGGCCAGAACTGAAACCTGAGACTGTCAACGAGAACAACGTGTCCCGATACTTATTTCTGCTTGGACTGTTATTCAAGATATTCAATATATTCAATAAATATTCAATATTCAACAAAATATTCAATGCTGTTCAAAATACTCAATAACAGTTACAGGAACTGTCCAAGGAGAAGGACCCTGGTCTCAATGGCAAGATAATGTCCTGGGTCAGGCATTGCCAGCGTGAACCATGAGATTGGGAGTCCCAGTCTGGGGTGTGGCATCCAGAGAGCTTAGGTCTGGGACAGAGGCTGTTTGACCTACCACTGCAGAGGTGTGGCCATATTTTAAGCCCAAGAATGTCCCAAGAAATATTGTAAAGCCAAGAATTGTGTACATACCGGCTGATCAGCCTTGTTTCTGCTCAAAGCCATCTTATGAGTGTTTGGTAGTAGAATCCTCCATTCAAACAATCTAACCCAAAACAAATGGAGACATTGCATGATTCCAAGTCAACAACTGGCTCTCGATTTCAGGGGAAAGAAATGGCCATATTTCAACTCATTCTGAGCATATCCTTTTAAGGTAGAGAAAGAGGCAGAAAAAAATAGTATGTACTTCCTGACACAGCAATGCTCTCTCATTCCATAGAATGTTGTAGCAGCCCCCTCAAGACTGATAATGGCCTGCAGAATGAATACCAAGGACACTCACAGGATATAGGGGGTCTTCTTGAAGCTTTACAGTTCTAACCTGCCCTTCCTCTGGCACATTGCCCCAGTGGGAACAGGCTTTTTCGTGGAATAAAAAAGTAACCAGGAATTCCCCAATTATACTAGGTTGGTGCAAAAGTGATTGCGGTTGTGTGTGTGTGTGTGTAAAATGGAGTCCCGCTCTGTTGCCCAGGCTGGAGTGCAGTGCCATAATTTCGGCTCACTGCAGCCTCTGCCTCCTGGGCTCAAGCGATTCTCATGCCTCGGCCCCCCAAGTAGCTGGCACCACAGGCACGCACCACCGTGCCCAGCTATTTTTTGTATTTTTAGTACAGATGAGGTTTCACCATGTTGACCAGGCTGGTCTCGAACTCCTGACCCCAAGTGATCCGCCCACCTTGGCTTCCCAAATCTCTGAGATTACAGGCATGAGCCACTGCGCCCAGTCTGGCCATTACTTTTAATGGCAAAAACTGCAATTATGTTTGCACCAAGCCTACATTTCGGTCTACGCAAATCCTCCAGCAACTATACTTCAGAACCACATGGAAAAAATACACAGCTTTTCAGGGAAGTAGAACCATTGGTGCCTGTAACTATCTGTAAAAGCCACTTTCTCCTCAGCCGTGGGATGCAGGAGGCATGTTCTTCCTGCTGGGTCATGGGGATGTAGCCTCTGCCACATTCTGAGATCAAATTCCAAGATTCATCTGGGGGTCCTCAGTCATCACTGCCTAGTGTAAAACTCCAGCTCCAATGAACAACTTGAAAGTGGAAGAATCAGATACATGCGCCACTACTCCCAGGGTACAATCAAATCCAACATCTTCTGGCAAACTCAAAGCATGGATGCTAAACACAGAAATACACTCCTGATGGGAATGTTTTCACACACGTCCGTGTGAAGAGACCACCAAACAGGCTTTGTGTGAGCAGTAAAGCTTTTTAATCACCTAGGTGCAGGCAGGCTGAGTCTGAAAAGAGTCAGCGAAGGGAGACAGGGGTGGGGCCGTTTTATAGGATTTGGGTAGGTAGTGGAAAATTACAGTCAAAGGGGGTTGTTCTCTGGCTGGCAGGGGTGGGGGTCACAAGGTGCTCAGTGGGGGATCTTTTGAGCCAGGATGAGCCAGGAGAAGGAATTTCACAAGGTAATGTCATCAGTTAAGGCAGGAACATTTTCACTTCTTTTGTGATTCTTCAGTTACTTCAGGCCATCTGGATGTATTAGTGCAGGTCACGGGGGATATGATGGCTTAGCTTGGGCTCAGAGGCCTGACAGATGTAAATTAACTCCGCTGCAGTGAAAAGCAGTTTGGAGAGTTCTCAAGGAACTCAGAACTACCATTCGACCCAGCAATCCCATTACTGTTTATATACCCAAGGACAAATACATTCTTCTAACATAAAGACACCTGCATGCACATGTTCATTGCAGCTCTATTCACAATAGCAAAGACACGGAATCAATCCCGGTGCCCATCCATGTGGAGTGGATAAGGAAAATGTGGTACATATACACCATGGACTACTACACAGCCATAAGAAAGAATAAAATCATGTCCTTTGTAGCAACAAAGATGCAGCTGGAGGCCATTATTCTAAGCAAATTAATTCAGGAACCAAATATGGGGCATATTCTCACTTATAAAGTGGGAAGTAAACATTGGGTACTCATGGACATAAAGATGGGAACAATAGACACTGGGGACTACTAGAGGGGAGAGGAGGGAAGGGAGACAGGGCTGGGAAAGTGCCTCTTGGGTACTATGCTCACTACCTGAATGATGGGATTCATACAGGAGCTAGAAAGAAATTATTCAGGCAGATAGGGTAAAAGAGTCCTCGGCGGAATTTCTCTTTTAACAAAAAGCAGCTCCAAAATCATTTCTAACAAAGAGCAGCCTGAAAAATCATGCTGCAGACATAGATAAGCAAGCTGGAAGCTTGCACAGGTGAATACCGGCAGCTGCGCCAATAGAAAAGGGCTACCTGGGAGCCAGGTACGTTCAACATGGAGGCTCCATCTTCCCTTTTGTCACCGTGTGTACCTTAAAGGAACAGGCAACATAGTGCCAACCAGGTAGAGAATCCATCTGCATAATAAAAGATTAGGGTGAAGGTGGCCAGGTTTTGGTGCCCTATGCAAATGGCATGCCTAGCCCTAACCAGTTTTTTTGTGCCCTATGCAAATGACACACCTGGTCCAACCAATCTCTTGCACCCTATGTAAATCAGACACCACCTCATCAAGCTCATCTATAAAACCCATTGCATTTTGTTGCAGACCAGAAAACCCACTCGGAACCTCCTCTCTGCAGGAGAGAGCTCTTCTTGTTCCTTCATCTATTAAACCTCCGCCCTTAACCTCACTTCTTGTATGTCCACATCCTTGATTTCCTCAGCCATCACCCTAGATGAACAACCTGCTTCAGAATCGTTCATACACCAGACCTCAGCATCACGCATTATATCCATGTAACAAACCCACACATGTGCCCCCTGAATCTATAATAAAAGTTGACATTTTTTTAAAAAAAGAAATACACTCTAAAGGACATATATTGTATGATTTCACGTATATCAGTACCTCTAGAGTAGGCAAATTCATGGAGTCAGAAAGTAGAATGGTGGTTACTAGGGGCTGGGGGAGTAGAGAATGGGGAGTTAATGTTTAACGGGGACAGAGTTTCAGGTGGGAAGATGAAGAATTTCCAGAGGTGGATGGTGGTGACAGATGCACAATAGGAGTGCACTTAATGCCACTCAACTGTACACTTGAAAATAGCTAAAATGGTCAGTTTTGTCTTATGTATACTTTGCCACACAATTTTTTTTTGAGATGGTGTCTTTCTATGTGGGCCAGGCAGGTCTTGAACTCCTGGGCTCAAACAATCTTCCCACCTTAGCCTCCCAAAGTGTTGAGATTACAGGCGTGAACCACAATTTCTAAAACGACACACAGTGTTTGCCACAATTTCTAAAACGACACACAGCGTTTGCCACAATTCCTAAAACGACACACAGTGTTTGCCACAATTTCTAAAATGACATATAGAGACTTGTTATCTTTATAAAGGAAGAGCAGTGAAGGGCATGCAGACTAGAAAGAGAGCCATTTCAGAGGCTCATCTTTGACCCCTGGTTTCCAGGCACCTGTCCCTGTGACCCATCGCAGCCCATGTGCTGCACACCTCTCCCAGGAATGCATTATTTGTCCTTTTTCTCCAAAACTGCCAAAGTTAATATTTTGTCATAAGCAGCCTTATTTGTGAACCACGCAGCAATGCTCTGGAGGAAAAACATACAAACTTACTTTCTCTGGTGACTGGAAGAAGCCCTTTCATCAGAAACTGGGTTGAAAGTATTGGATGAAAACGAAAACCCCGATCTCACTGGAGCTGGTGCGTGGAAGCTCGAGCCTGTGGTTAGTGAAGCCCCAGGGCTCCCTCCTCCGCAGGCTGATAGCGCATCAGCGGCTGGGGCTGATAATGAACCCTCCGGGTACTGCATCTCTCCCAGGAACTCTCTCACTGCGAGTGAGAAACCAGAAACAGGTGTGGTTTTCCTTAATAATGCCTCAGGATGAGAAAGCAGAAACAGGTGTGGTTTTCCTTAATGCCTCAGGATGAGAAAGCAGAAACAGGTGTGGTTTTCCTTAATAATGCCTCAGGATGAGAAAGCAGAAACAGGTGTGGTTTTCCTTAATAATTCCTCAGGATGAGAAAGCAGAAACAGGTGTGGTTTTCCTTAATGCCTCAGGATGAGAAAGCAGAAACAGGTGTGGTTTTCCTTAATAATGCCTCAGGATGAGAAAGCAGAAACAGGTGTGGTTTTCCTTAATAATGCCTCAGGATGAGAAAGCAGAAACAGGTGTGGTTTTCCTTAATAATGCCTCAGGATGAGAAAGCAGAAACAGGTGTGGTTTTCCTTAATAATGCCTCAGGATGAGAAAGCAGAAACAGGTGTGGTTTTCCTTAATAATTCCTCAGGACTCGCAGGCAGACCAAACAGTTAGCCTACATGTGAAATAAACATGAAGTTTCCCTATCAGGAACCAATCTAAATGCCCGGATATTTAAATGATGCCAGCCCAATACAGCCCAAGGGTGATCAGAAACCCATCCCATTACAGGGAGCTTCAGAACATGACAAACCAGTACTTCAAGGGTGAACGATTAAAAGGTTTGAGAATGTACCGAAGTTGGTGTAAGAAAAAAAAAAGGGAGAGACAGAGACAGAGACAGGGTCTGGCTCTGTCATCCAGGCTGGGGTGCAGTGGTGCAATCGCAGCTCACTGCAGCCTCAAACTCCTGAGCTCAAGCAGTTCACCTGCCTCAGCCTCTCTAATAGCTGGGGCTACAGGTGCGTGCCACCACGCTCAGCTAATTTTTAATATTTTGTAGAGATGGGGGTCTCACAATGTTGCCCAGGCTGGTCCTGAACTCCTCAGCCTCCTGAGTAGCTGAGACTACAGGCGTGTGCCACCACATGCAGCTATTTTTTAAAATTTTCTGTAGACATGGGGTTTCAATGTGTTACCCAGTCTGGTCTCAAACTCCTGGGCTCAAGCAATTGCCTCACCTCAGCCTCCCAAGTATCTGAGACTATAGGTGTGTGCAAACACACTCAGCTAATTTTTTATTTTTTGTAGACACGGAGTCTCGCTGTGTTGCCTAGGCTGGTATCAAACTCCTGGGCTCAAGCGCTCCTCCTGCATCAGCTTCTCAAAGTCCTGGGATTACAGGCATGAGCTACCGCACTCAGCCTCATTTTCTTTCTCTGCTTTTTGCAGAAAAAAGACAATTAGAATTACGTTAGGAAAAAAGCCAAGGAAACCTGATCCATGTTTAACACGGGAGACACTTTTTTTTTTCTTTTTTTTTTTTGAGATGGAGTCTCACTCTGTCGTCCAGGCTGGAGTGCAGTGGCGTGATCTTGGCTCACTGTAACCTCCACCTCCCAGGTCCAAGCGATTCTCCTGCCTAAGCCTCTCAAGTAGCTGGGATTAAGGCACATGCCATCGCGCCTGGCTAATTTTTGTATTTTTAGTAGAGATGGGGTTTCACCATGTTGGCTGGTCTTGAACCCCTGACCTCAGGTGATCCGCCTGCCTCAGCCTCCCAAACTGTTGGGATTACAGGCATGAGCCACCGCACCCAACCAACACTTTTATTTCAAAGACAAATAAAATTTGAGTTAGGAGGAATAAGTTCAAGGGATCCATTGTATAACATGGGGACTATAGGTCACAACAATGTATTGCATACTTGAAAATCACTGAGAGCAGATTTTAAATATTCTCATCACACACATAAAAGATAAATATATAAGGTGATACATACGTTAATTAGTTCAATTTAGCCACTCTGCAATGTGCACGTATTTCAAAACATCATATTGCACATCATAAATATATGCAATTTTTGTCAATTTTTAAAAATATAAAAAGAGGCCGGGCATGGTGGCTCACACCTGTAATCCCGGCACTTTGGGAGGCCGAGGTGGGTGGATCATCTGAGGTCAGGGGTTTGAGACCAGTCTGGCCAACATGGTGAAACTCCATCTCTACTAAAAATACAAAAATCATCCAGGTGTGGTGGCACGTGCCTGTAATCCTAGCTACTTGGGAGGCTGAGGCAGGAGAATTGCTTGAACCTGGGAGGTGGAGGTTGCAGTGAGCCGAGATGGTGCCACTGCACTCCAGCCTTGGTGACAGAGTGAGACTCCATCTCAATAAATAAATAAAAATCCATCCTGCCAAATCCTTTTTTAAGAATTTTGTTGTTTCCATTGACATATAATAACTGTCCATATTCCTGGGATACACAGTGATATTTCAATATATATAATGTATAGTGGTCACAGCAGGATAATTGGCATATTCATCATCTCACACCTGTACCATTTCTTTGTGTTGGCAACATTTAATATCCTCTCGGCTACTTGAAACTGTATATTATTGTTGCCTAGAGTCATCCTACAGTGCTATAGAACACTAGAACTTATTCCCACTCTCTACCTGTAACTTTGTATCCTTTAACAAATCTTACTTTTAAGTAGGCAGTTGGGTTCACAGTTTCATGCAAAACTCATGCCTGCAAATGATGTACAACAGTCTCCCATGTGAAAAGGCAGCTAAAAATGATAAAGTTCAGGCTTTGCTTCTGGTACTTAGTGATTTGTATTTTGTAGCTTGCCCACTTCCCAAAAACTCATGATCCATGAGTCGACCAAGAGTATTTTCAGACCAGTAGTTACCATTTTAGGGAGACCAAAAAAAAAAAAATGCTTTTTTGAGAAGAAGAATATTACCTTAGTTGTACAACATTGGGGCAAAGTGATTTTGATGAAATCTGTAGTCTAACAGTGACTTGCATTGATAGAGCTTTCTACAGACAGGATTTATGTTACCCCCAAATCAAAATTGAACCCCCCAGGTGATGGTGTTAGGAGGTGAGGCCTTTGGAACGTGATGAAGTCAGGAGCCTCATGAATGGCACTAGTGCCCTTATAAAAGGGACCTCAGAGAGCTCCCTCACCCTTTCCACCATGTGAGGACACGGCGAGAAGGTGCCAAGTCTATGAACCAGGAAGCCCTCACCAGACAATGAATCTGCCACACCTTGATCCTGGACTCCAGAGCTGTGAGCAGTAAATGTCTTTTGTTTAACCCCTTTCCCATTTGCCCCGAGAATACTCTTGACTCTAATCCCAATGCAACAGAAATGTATATGATTTTACATTAGAATTAGACACAAGCTCTGTTTAGAAATAACTCCAAGAACAGTTTTTGTATTTTATTTTCACACTGAAAATCAATCAGATTTGCTTCAGCCTCAAAGAGCGAGCGTGTTTATGTAAAATTAAATGAGTGCAGGCAGCAAGCTGTACCTTTTTTTTTTTTTTCTAAACGGGAAATGGGTTAAAAGCCATTCACTGTGTGGTATTTTGTCATAGCAGTCCAAATGAACTAAGTCAGAGCTCCAATGGGGTACCCCAGAGGATAGGAAACATTGGTGTCATCTTGCTACTGTTTTGATGTTCTTTTTGTAAAGGAGGAAGGAAGGAAACACTCCATGAATTCTATCTGGGCCAGACCTTTATCTTTTTTTTTTTTTATTTTTTTTAAGACGGAGTTTTGCTCTTGTCGCCCAGGCTGGAGTGCAGTGGTGCAATCTTGGCTCATTGCAACCTCCGCCTCCGGGGCTCAAGAGATTCTCCTGCCTCAGTCTCCCAAGTAGCTCGGATTACAGGTGTGCACTACCACACCCAGCTAGTTTTTGTATTATTAGTAGAGACGGGGTTTCGCCATATTGGCCAGGCTGGTCTCGAACTCCAGGCCAGGCTGGCCTCAAGTGATCCATCCACCTCGGCCTCCCAAAGTGCTGGGATTACAGGTGTGAGACACTGCACCCAGCCCCAGATAATTTTTCTTATTTATTTATTTACTTGAGACAGAGTCTCCTTCTGTCGCCCAGGCTGGAATGTGGAGTGCAGTGGCTCGATCTCGGCTCACTGCAACCTTCACCTCCTGGGTTGAAGCGATTCTCCCACTTCAGCCTTCTGAGTAGCTGGGATTACAGGCGTGTACCACCACACCCGGCTACTTTTAGTATTTTTAGTAGAGATGGGGTTTCACCATGTTGTCCAGGCTGGTCTCGAACTCCTGACCTCAGGTGATCTGCCCACTTCAGTCTCCCAAAGTGCTGGGATTACAGGCGTAAGCCACTGCGCCCAGCCCCAGCTAATTTTTTTATTTTTTGTAGAGACGGGGTCTCACTCTGTTGCCCAGGATGGTCTCAAACTCCTGGGCTAAAGAAATCCTCCCACTTCAGCTTCCCAAAGTGCTGGAATTATGGGTGTGAGCCACTGCGCCCAGCAGGAAGCACTTCTTGGGTGTCAAATGTGTTTACTCCAAGTGACTTTCCTGAGGCTGCCGTAATACAGTACCACAACCTGAGTAGCTTAAAACAACCGGAATTGATTGTCTCCTGGTCCTGGAGGCCAGGAGTCTGAAATCAAGGAATGTCGGGGCTGCGCTCCCTCCAAAGGCTCTAGGGGAGGCTCTAGGGGAGGCTCTGGGGGAGGCTCTAGGGGAGGCTGTACGGGAGTCTCTGGGGGAGGCTCTGGGGGAGGCTCTAGGGGAGGCTCTGGGGGAAGCTCTAGGGGAGGGTCTGGGGGAGGCTCTAGGGGAGGCTCTGGGGGAGGCTCTGGGGGAGGCTCTAGGGGAGGCTCCAGGGGAGGTTCCTTCCTGCCTCTCCCAGCTCCTGGGGGCTCCAGGCATCCCTGGGCTTATGACCGCATTGCTCCAGTCTCTGCCTCCATCTGTAGGTGGCCTTCTCCTCTGTGTCTGTGTCTCCTCTTTCATCTGTTAGAAGGACACCTGTCATTGGATGCAGGACTCTCCCTAACCCAGGATAAGCTCCTTTTGGAATCCTTAACGAATAGTATCTGTAAAGACTCTATTTCCAAATCAGATCCCATTCACAGGTTCTGTGAATTTAAAGGGGTTAGGATCCTCAAGTGGAGGATCCTTCCTGCCTCTCCAGCTCCTGGGGGCTCCCGGTGTCCCTGGGCTTGCTGCCTCATCACTCCAGTCCCTGCCTTCTCATGTGGCCTCCTTCTCTGTGCCTGTCTCCTCTTCTGTCTCTTAAAAGGATAATTGTCAGGGGACTCAGGGCCCACCCTAATCCAGGATGAGCTCATCTTGAGATCCTTAACCTACATCTGCATCACTTACTTCACACACATCCTTCAGTACATCTGTGAAGACCGGATTTCCAAATAAGGCCCCATTCACAGGTACTGGGGGTTCAGCTTTCAACATATGTTAGTTGGGCATATGATTCAACCCTCAACAAAGGAATGTGAATCCATGGTACACTCTTCTGTGCTTTCAAACATTTATCTAGCCCCTTCACTATACAGGCTTTCCCTTTCTGCAAATTTATTTTTACAAATAATAGCCATAGCTGTGATTGTTGAAGCACTCATGATGTGCCATCCACTTCTTAACTTCTTTGCAAACTACAATCATATAATTGCCACCCAAATCCTACCAGGAAAGTACTACTGTATTTTATAAATGTGGAAACAAAAGTTTGGAGACGTTAAGACAAGTCTAATATTTCACAGCTAAAACATGGTGGGTTTCCACTCCGAAGTATATCTCCAAGAGAAATGAAAACATGTGCTCACGTCTGCTCACGTAAACTCTCAAACACACATTCACAGCAGCATTATTCATGGTAGCCTAAAGGTGGTAACAACCTCAAATGGCCTGTCAGCAAATGAATGTGTAAACTAAATGTGGTCCATCCATATCATGGAATATTCTTCAGCCCTAAAAAGGACTGAAGCTCTGACACAGGCCACCACATGAGTGAACCTTGAAGGCAATTTGCTAAGTGATGGAAGCCAGTCATAAAACGCTGTGTTCTGTATGATCCCATGTAAAGGATAATTCAAAACAAGGAAGTCTATAAAGATGGAAAGTAGATTTGTGGTTGCTTAGGGATGGGGGCAGGGGTTGTTAAGGTGGTTATAGCTAAAGGGTACAAAGTGTCTTACCAAAGAAATCAAATGCTCGGCCGGGAGCAGTGGCTCACGCCTGTAATCCCAGCACTTCGGGAGGCCTAGGCAGGTGATCACCTGAGGTCAGGAGTTCGAGACCAGCCTGGGCAACATGGTGAAATACTGTCTCTACTAAAAATACAAAAATTAGCTGGGTGTGGTGACGCGTGCCTTAATCTCAGCTACCCAGGAGACTGAGGCAGGAGAATCGCTGGAACCCTGGAGGCAGAGACTGCAGTGAGCTGATATCACGCCACTGCAGTCCAGCCTGGCAACAGAGCGAGACTCTGTCTCAAAAAAAAAAAAAAAAAAAAAAAAGAAATCAAATGCTCTAAAACTGATAGTGGTGATGGTTGCACAACTCTGAATATACTACGAAACACTGAATTGCATGCATTAAGTGGGTAAATGATATCATATGTAAGCTATATCTCAATAAAGTTGTTAAAAAAATAGTTTCTACCCAAAGGAAAATAAATCATTCTACCAAAAACACACGGACACATATGTTCATCACAGCACTATTCACAATAGCAAAGACATGGAATCAATCCAGGTGCCCATCCATGGCAGACTGGATAAAGAAAATATGGTACCTCTACACCAAGGAATACTACACAGCCATAAAAAGAACAAAATCATGTCCTTTGCAGTAACATGGATGGAGCTGAAGGCCATCATCCTAAGGAAATTAAGGCAGGAACAGAAAGTCAAATAGCACATCTTCTCATTTACAAGTGGGAGCTAAACATTGAGTACCCATGGACATAAAGATGGGAACAATAGACTCTGGAGACTGCTAGAGGGGAGAGGAAGGAAGGGGGACAAGGGCTGGAAAGGTACTTATCAGGTACTAGGCTCACTACCTGGGTGACAGGTCCATTAGGAGCCCAAACCTCAGCATCATGCAATATACCCAGGTCAGAAACCTGCACATGTAGCCCTGAGTCTAAAATAAACATGTAAAAAATTAAAAATTAAATAATTTTAATTTAACTTAAATTTTTAAAAAATTGGCCAGGCACAGTGGCTCATGCCTGTAATCCCAGCACTTTGGGAGGCCGAGGTGGGCAGATCACTTGAAGCCAGGAGTTCGAGACCAACCTGGCTAACATGGTAAAACCCTGTCTCTATGAAAAATACAAAAATTAGCCTAACTTGGTGGTACATGCCTATAATCCCAGCTACTCAGGTGGCTGAAGGAGGAGAATCTCTTGACCCCGAGAAGTGGAGGTTGCAGTGAGCCAAGATTGCAGCACTGTACTCCAGCCTGGGCAACAGAGTGAGACTCCATCTCAAAAAGTAAAAATAAAAATAAAAAATTAGCTGGACATGGTGGTGTGTGCTTTTCATCCCAGCTACTTGAGACCATGCCACTGCACTCCAGCCTGGGTGACACAGAGAGACCCTGTCTTAAATAAATAAATAAATAAATAAATAAATAAATAAATAAAATTAGAAAGACCCATAAGAGCATTACTCCACCAAAACCCAAAAATACTTCAAATGAAAAATAGCATGTAATTTTACCTAATGTGGAAAAGACAATGATTTGAAATGCATCGAAGTTTTGTTTTAATAAAATAATGATGAAGTAGTGGGTTGAAGATTCAAGGCCAGACTCACACCTGCGTACCTTCTCATCCTCTGAACACAATAAGGACACATTCTCTCTGTTGTATAGCGCCTTTTATAATCCATTGCACACCAAAAACTTTATCATCATTTCCCTGTTGCAGTTTCAATTTCTTCCCAGGTACTTTTCACAGCCCGTCTGTATCTTCTCTTCGTTAAACTTCTTCTTCCTATCTATAGATCTGTTTCACACAGAACTAACATCTGTGACCCAAATGGCACACTGCTATTTATTTAAATCTAAGATCGCAGATCTGGAAGAAATCATGAATAATAATCTAGTCCAGGTGTCCTGAGTCGTAGGTTAAAAAACATCTCAAGTGGAATCAACCCAAATGACCATCAGTGGATGAAGAAAAACACAACGTGGTCCATCCACACAAGGGAACATGATGCAACCCTAGAGAGGAATGCGGCTCGGAAACAGGTTACAGTGTGGGTGCACCTGAATAACAGCACACTCAGCGAAACAAGTCAGACACAAAAGACCACGTGCTATATGATGCCATTTATATAAAGTGTCCAAAATAGGCAAATCCACAGAGACGGAAAATACATGGCCATTAGAGGCTGGGGAGGCGGACTGGGAAGTGACTGCTAGTGGGTACAGGGTCCCGTTTTGGAAATATGAAAATGTTCTGGAACTAGATAGAGACGTGGTTGTGAACATACTAAATCTCACTGAGCTGTACACATTAAAATGGTGAATTTCACCAGGTGCGGTGGCTCACATCTGTCATCCCAGCACTTTGGGAGTCCAAGGTGGGTGGATCACCTGAGGTCAGGAGTTCGAGACCAGCTTGACCAACGTGGTGAAACCCCGTCTCTACTGAAAATACAAAAACTAGCCGGACATGGTGGTGGGCGCCTGTAATTCCAGGTACTTGGGAAGCTGAGGCAGGAGAATTGCTTGAACCCAGGAGGCAGAGGTTGCAGTGAGCTGAGATTGCACCACTGCACTCCAGTCTGGGCAACAGAGTGAGACTCTGTCTCAAAAATAAATAAATAATAAAAATAACAAAATGTTGAGTTTTATGTTCTATAAATTTCCTCTCCATAGAGAAAAAATTAGTCTTCTCCTAAGTCTCAAAACCTACGGTGGGCATCACTTCAGTTACCCCAAAAGTTAAGAGCCAGGGCCAGGCACAGTGGCTCATGCATGTAATCCCAGCATTTTGGGAGGCCAAGGTAAAAGGATCACTAGAGCCCAGGGGCTCAAGACAAGTGGGGCAACACAGCACGACCCCAACCTTACAAAAAATAAAAAACTAAGTGGGTATGGTGGAGCACAGCTGTGGTCCCAGGAACTCAGGAGGCTAAGCTGGGAGGATCGCTTCAGCCCAGGAAGTCAAGGCTGCAGTGAACCACGATTGCACAACTGCACTCCAGCCTGGGCAACAGAGCAAGACCTCATCTCCAAAAAAAGTTTAATTTAAAAAGAAAGTTAAGAGGAGAGACAATCCTGTCCTCCCCATCCCCGCATTGTCCAACACTCAACAGACAAACAGATACCAGTCTTCCTTTATATTTTTTTTCTTTTTTGAGACAGAGTCTCACTCTGTTTCCCAGGCTGGAGTGCAGTGGTGCAATCTCAGCTCACTGCAACCGCCGCCTCCTGGGTTCAAGCAATTCTCCTGCTTCAGCCTCCCAAGTAGATGGGATTACAGGCATGTGCCACCACACCCGGCTAATTTTTGTATTTTTAGTAGAGATGGGGTTTCACCATGTTGGCCAGGCTGGTCTCAAGCTCCTGACCTCAAGTGATGCGCCCACCTTCGCCTCTCAAAGTGCTGGGATGACAGGCCTGAGCCACCGTGCCCAGCCCTTCCTTTATATTTTCACATGGCTTCATCTTAAAAGATTTATCTGTGCACCTCTTTGGGGAAATTTTTGCAAACAAATATTTCTGTCTGGCCATTGGGAATTTGAAAAATGTTTAAATCTTATTGACTTTACAATCTTTCGTGGGTTTCCTAGAAGACAACATAGAAACCTGATGGACGTAGAAGGGAAGGGTAATATAGAATTAGCAGAAAGTTTGTCAATTAAGATCCATACTTATTTATAAGATAATAACATTGGCCTCATCATGAAAAAAGTTCAGGTAAGTGGCACACCAATTATATCCCAGCTAGAAGTAACAATCAATGGTGTGAAAAGATAATTCTACTTATCATGCGGTCAGAAACACCTGAAAGTACCTCAAGCATATAGAGCTTCCAGTGCTGGGTGACCAGGGGAGAAAACCATGAGTTTTCAAACCTGTCCCAGCACATCCCTGAAGTTTTCACTTACTTTTTTTTTTTTTTTTTTTTTTAAGACGAAGTCTAGCTCTGTTGCCCAGGCTGCAGTGCAGTGGCGCTATCTCAGCTCACTGCAAGCTCTGCCTCCCGGGTTCAGGCCATTCTCCTGCCTCAGCTTCCCGAGTAGCTGGGACTACAGGCGCCCATCACCACGCCCGGCTAATTTTTTTGGATTTTTAGTAGAGACGGGGTTTCACCGTGTTAGCCAGGATGGTCTCGATCTCCTGACCTCGTGATCCGCCCGCCTTGGCCTCCCAAAGTGCTGGGATTACAGGCATGAGCCACCGTGCCCAGCCAGTTTTCACTTACTTTTTTTTGGCGGGGGCGGGATTGGGGGCAGGGTCTCTGTCTGTTGCCCAGGCTGGAGTGCAGTGGCATGATCATAACTCACTGCAGCCTCAAACACCCAGTCACAAGTAATCCTCCCACCTCCCAGCCTCCCAAGTAGCTGGGACCACAGGCATGCACCACCGTACCTGGCTAATTTCAAATTTTTGGTAAAGACAGGGTCTCACTATGTTGTCCAAACTGGTCTCAAACTCCTGGGCTCAAGGAATCCTCTGCTCTCAGCCTCCCAGAGAGCTAAGGTTATGGGCATGAGCCACTGTGCCCCGACTTCCACTTACTTACTTTGGAAACAAGCTGCATCCCACTAGAGAAGTCCCAGCATCTGCAGGTGCTGTATAGGATGACGATGAAGTTCTTCCTACTCCATCAAGACCATCAGCCAAAGGAAAGAGAGCACATTGCTCCAGGCTGGAGTAGGTGTTACGGACTGAACCATGTCCCTTCAAAATTCATATGGGGAAACCCTAACCCTAATGTGGCTGTATTTGGAGATAGAGTCTATCGGCAGATAATAAAGACTCAATGAGCTCATAAGAGTGGGGCCCTCATCCTATAGGACTTGTGTCCTCATAAGAAGATGAAGACAGATCTCTCTCTCTCTCTCTCTCTCATTGTGATAAGAACCCTTAATATGAGATTTACCCTCTTAAATACTTAAGTACACAATAGAGTATTGTTAACTATAGGCATGATTCTGTACAGTAGATCAGAGCTTATATGTCTTGCATAACTGAAACTCTGTACCCACTAAACAATTCCCCATTCCTTCTTCTGCCAACCCTGGACAACCACAGTTCCCTCATTCTCTCTCTCTCTCTCTCTTTCTCTCTCTTTCCATCTCCACCACCACCTTTCTGCTTTAGGACAAAGGAAAGGCCATGTGAGGATACAGCGAGAAGGTGGCTGTCTGCCAGCCAGGAAAAGAGTCCTCACTAGACCCCAATCTTAACAGCATCCTGTTTTTGGACTTCCGGCCTGCAGAACTGTGAGAAAATAAATTTCTGAGGACTGTGGGACCTAGCAGACTAATATGGTGAGTGTTTGTCCCCAGACAGGAATGCCTGAAGTTGGGACTCTTGGACTCAATAGAGCTGTATACGTCCATTCTCACACTGCTATGAAGACATACGTGAAACTGAGTAATTTATGGAGAAAAGAGGTTTAATTGGCTCACAGCTTCACAGGCTGTACAGGAGGCATGGGTGGGGAGGCCTCAGAAAACTTACAATCATGGTGGAAGGCGAAGGGGAAGCAGGCACAATCTTCACATGCCCAGCAGGAGAGAACGAGAGTGCACAAAGGGGGAAGTGTCACACATTTTTAAACAACCAGATCTTGTGAGAACTCACTCACTACAAGAACATCAAGGAGGAAATCTGCCCCCATGATCCAATCACCTCCCACCATTGGGAATTACAATTCAACAGGAGATTTGGGTGGGAACACAGAGCCAAACCATATCAAGAGCTAGGTCAGGATCAAGCCTCTGTCTCCTCATTTTATAAGGATAGCAAAAGCATTAGCTGCAAGTTACTGAATTCACATGGTTTAACTGTACAGACTGCACCCAAAGGTTATTTCAGAGACAACACAGATAAGATTTTTGAGACCAGGTTGTTTCCAAAGGTAAGGGAAGATTGAACTACACACTGTTTGCAAAGCAGCTAACTTATGTATGATACACTATGCACAACTACCGGAAAAGAACATATAGGAAGGTGTTGGAAATTAACTCTGTGGCTCCTCCCCTCTTCCAGATGTGGTTTTAAAAAATGCCCATTTCCTGTTCCTCAAAAAATTAAAAATAAATCTACTGTGACCCAGCAAGCCTACTCGTATTTGTCCAAATGAAATAAAATCAAGATCTCAAATAGACATCTGCACCCCCATGTTCACTGCAGCATCATTCACTATAGCCTGGGCATGGAAACCATCTAAGTGTCCGTGGATGGATGAATGCGTAAAGAAAATGTAATGCATATATACAGTGGAATCCTATTCAGCTTTAAGAAAGAAAGGCAACCAATCATTGGCAACAACACAGATGAACCTGGAGGACATTATGCTAAGCAGAATCAGCCAGGCACAGAAAGACAAATACTGCCATGTCTCACTTATATGCAGAGTATAAACTCATGAAACTCATAGAAGCAGAGGATGAATGGTGGTTGCCAGGTGCTCCAAGGAGGGGCAGTAGGGAGTTGTTCTGTGGGTATAAAGCTTCAGTTATACAAGACGAATAAGTTCTGATCTGCTGTCTACAACACTGCGCCTGTAGTTAATAATACTGTATTCTGTACTACTCAGCCATAAAAAGGAATGAAATAATGGCAATTGCAGCAACCTGGATGGAATTGGAGACCATTATTCTAAGTGAAGTCATTCAGGGATGGAAAACCAAACATCGTATGCTCTCACTTATAAGCAGAAGCTAAGCTATGAGGATGCAAAGGCATAGGAATGGCATAATGGACTCTGGGGACTCAGGGGGAAGGGTGGGAGGGGGGTGGGGGATCAAAGGGGACACACTGGGTACAGTGTACACTGCTCGGATGACGGTGCACCAAAATCTCAGAAATCACCACTAAAGAACTTATACGTGTAACCAAACACCACCTGTTCCCCAAAAACTATTCAAATGTTTTAAAGAGTTAACAAGTAATAATAATACTGTATTGCATACTTAAAAACTTGAGAGGATAAATCTCATGTTAGATATTCTTACTGCAATTTTTTTTAACGTGTCTGTTTCCTGGTTCTATCCAAATCTTCTGATCTGCCACTATCTGATTCTCTGTCACCTAAGAATTTCCTTCAGTGGCCCCCACTAAGACGTCCCGCATCCTACTCAGCCATGGGACACCTGCAGCTTTATTTCAGGTCACACAGGCTAATGTCAGGGAATCCACTACTCTCTGTCAAACCATAGGTACACAGCATTTCTTAAGTCCAAGATGTCTCTATACTTCCACTGGCTTCTCTTGTCATAGTCCAACTCCATGCCATACTGAAGTTTGAGGAGGTTCATTCTTTTGTTTTCCAATTCACTTTAGAAAAAAAAATTAAATAAATAAAACACACACTCTAGAATCTCATCCTTTCTCTCCCCAAGAGGTAAAAATCTCAGAGCAGGCGCCCTGGGAACCTGCTGGGAAGATTCTAGCCTTGGATGAGGGTTGGAGCATGTGTTCCTAGTGAAAACTTTTAGAATAAAATTGGACCACAGCCACCGGGTATGGGTATAGGAACACATCCAGGTGAAGGGGATAGACAGAGCAGACCAAGATGGGAAGAAGAATTAGTAAATTCCCTCAGCTGTAGGAGTCCTGAGACAGACCCTTTGTATGGGGTGCACCTGGAAACATTCAAGACTTAGTCCAGAGTCCTCCTGACCTGACAGCCGGGTCCCCCTGCCAGAACTTGGGGACACCTCCATAGACAACCATCAAAGTCTAAACAATGGGTAAACGATGACCCGGAACAGTCTCCCCATGGTGCAGGTGCAGCGGTAACTTCCAGGTCATGTCAGACATCTCTTGGGCTGCAAGACCTCCCCACTCTCTTCCTTCTCCTCCTCATTCTCCTCCTCTTCCTCCTTTTTAAAAAACCATCTAACACCTTCACATGCTGATGAGAAGACACGAACCCACACCAACCTGTGGAACTTAAGTGTGTCCAGGAGTACCTTCTATTTTGTTGATTTTTTTTTTTTTGCTACATTATATTAGAGCCTTGAATTAATCATATAACTGCACAGAAATCTCTGTGGATAATGTAAAAGAGTTCTCAGGGTGTGAATACCCTTCCTTCCTCCTCCTCCCCTCCTCCTCCAGCTCCTTCTTCCTCTCTCCTCTTTCTCCTCCTCCCTCCAAGTTTTCTTTCTTTTTCTCCTCCTCTTTCTATTCCTCCTCCTCCTTCTCCTCCTATTGTTCCTTCTCTTTCTCCTCCTTCTCCCTCCAATTTTTTCTTTTTCTCCTCCTCCTCCTCCTTTTCCTCCTTTTTCTCCTCCTCCTTCATCTCCTTCTCCCTCCTCATCTTCCTCTTCCTCTTCTCCTCCTTCTCCTTCCCCTCTTCCTTTCTCTTGCTTCCTTTTATCTTTCCTCCCTCCCATCTTCCATTCCTTCCTTCCTTCTTTCTTTCTTCTCACTTTGAGCACTCCACACAACCAACCCCACACAGTCAAGCATTCCCAGATATGTGTCAAGAAAATGTGACGAAAGACATATAAAAAAGAGTACCAATCAGCCAAAAAAGCAAAAGTGGGTCTGATACAGGTCAGATATAATTATGAAACCACCAGTACCTCTATTCCAGGATGGGATGGAGGTTGAAAGCTGATGCACAGCCAACATGAAACAGTCTCAACCGCATGACCAGCAATTCCACTCCTGGGTAAATACAGAAAAGAATCGGAGGCCAGACACAGTGGCTCACATCTGTAATCCCAGCACTTTGGGAGGCAGAGACGTGCGGGTCACCTGAGGTCAAGAGTGTTCAAGACCAGCCTGGCCAACATGGTGAAATCCTGTCTCTACTAAATCTAAACCTGTAATCCCAGTTACTCAGGAGGCTGAGGCATGAGAATCGCTTGAATCTGGGAGGCAAAGGTTATAGTGAGGTGAGACCGTGCCACTGCACTCCAGCCTGGGCGACAGAGTGAGATTCCATCTCAAAAAAAAAAAAAGGGGGGCGGGGGTCTGGGCATAATGGCTCATGCCTGTAATCCTAACACTTTGGGAGGCCAAGATGGGAGGGTCACTTCAGACCAGGAGCTCGAGACCAGCCTGCCTGATCAACACACCGAGACCCCCATCGCTAAAAATGAAAAGAATTTAAAAAATAATTGAGACTCCAACAGATATGTACACACCATATTCATAGCAGCACCATGGGTCGGGCAGTGTGACTCACGCCTGTAATCCCAGCAATTTGGGAGGCCAAGGTGAGCGGATCACTTGAGCCTAGGAATTTGAGACTAGCCTGGTCAACATGGTGAAACCCAGTCTGTACAAAATATACAAAAATTAGCCGAGGCTGATGCACGCCTGTAGTCACAGCTACTCGGGAGGCTGAGATGAAAGAATTGCTTGAGCCAGGGAGGCAGCGATTGCAGTGAGCCGAGATCATGCCACTACACTCCAGCCTGGGTGACAGAGCAAGACCCTGTCTCAAAACAAATGAACAAATAAGTAAATGAAGAGCAGCTTCGTGCACAAGAGCCAAAAAGTAGAAACAACTTAAACATTCACTGGAGCATGAATGCAGTTACATAAATGTAGCTCACACATACGACAGACTATGATTGCACAATAAAAAAGACTGGAGCTCTCACACATGCTGCAACATGAATGAACTTGGAAACATGATGCTAAGTTTAAAGAGACAGACACAAAGGTCTCATATTGTATGATTCTATTTATATGAAAGGCCCAGAATAGGCAGAGAGACAGATAGCAGAGTGGTATTTGCTGGAAGCTTCGGGTGGGGAGAGGATTGCAGGGTGAGGGGCTGATAACTATTGGGTGTAATTTCTTTGTAAGTAATAAAAGTGTTTGATTAGGCATGGTGACTCACGCCTGTAATCCCAGCACTTTGGGAGGCTGAGGCGGGCGGATCACTTGAGGCCAGGAGTTCAAAACCAGCCTGGTCAACATGGTGAAACCCCATCTCTACTAAAAATACAAAAATTAGCCGAATGTGGTGGCGGGCACCTGTAATCCCAGCTACTTGGGAGGCTGAGGCACGAGAATCACTTGAACCTGGGAGGCAGAGGTTGCAGTGAGCCGAGATGGTGCCACTGCACTCCAGCCTGGGTGACAGAGTGAGACCCTGTCTCAAAAAAAAAAAAAAAGTGTTTGATCGTTGATTGGCATGATCATGGCACAACACTGTTGTGCACCAAACACGAATTCACTGTTGCGAATGCACTAAATGCCATCAAATTGCACAAAGTGGCTAAAATGGTAAATTGTAGGTTACGTGCATCTTGCAACAATTGAAACAGAAAACTAAAACCACACAGTCTCAGAGATACTACACCCATCCCTCCATGGCTGGTGGCTGACATCCTGCTGGGACCTGGAGCCAGGAAGAAGGCCCAGGATGGGCAGTGGTTTCCTTGTGGCTTCATCAGCAGTTTACTATGGACACCCTTTATTCGCCGTGCCATTTTTTGGAGCGCTTTGTGGTATCCAGGTCAAACCCTGAAGGAAATGGGATCCCGTCTACTGCTCCTGTCTTTGGGATTGCGTTTCTCCCAGTTCCCAGCAATGGGTGCATCTCATCTATCCTCTGAGCTCCTCTGAGGCTGAGACTCAGGCAGCAGGTGGGCGCCAGGAGCCCACCTGTGTACACCCGCCCAGCAGGGACCCTTCCTCCTCTGGGAACTGCTTGCTTTCCTGGGTGCCCCGTTCCCAGCCATCCAGAGAGTTGCGGAGAGCAGGCACCTGGGAATCACTGGAGTGGTGGTGTTACCGCGGGTGAAGCCATACCGGCTGCAGCAACCTCAATTCCTGCCTCCTCAGGAGAAAGAATTTGACTGAAGGGCATAAGGCAGAAGGAGAGATTGAGGCAAGTTTGAGAGCAGGAGTGAAAGTTTATCAGAAAGCTTTAGAACACGATCGAAAGAAAGGAAAGTATACTTGGAAGAGGGTCAAGTGGGCAACTTCAGAGTCAAGTGCATGGTTTGACCTTTAGACTTGGGGTTTTATGCGTTGACTTTTAGACTGGAGTCTTGTGTCCCTTCTCCGCTGAGTCTTCCTTTGGGGTGGGCTGTCTGCATGCACAGTGGCCTGCCAGCACTCGGGAGGGGAGCATGCGCAGTGTGTTTACTGGAGTTGGACGCATGCTCACTTGAGGCGTTCTTCCCTTACCAGCTGAATGTTCCTAGAAGGTTACAGACCAGTTAAACTCCACCGTTTTGCCTCTTAGTGTGCGTGCTTGAGCCCACTCACTCACCTCCTGAGATCGTATTGGGAAGCTGCTGACCACCAGTTTTAGGTGTTTTCTATTTACTGGGAGACGGCCTTTCCCTGGTGCTTACTGTGGCCAATTATTATTTTAGAGACAGTTTATCAACCACCTGACCATCACCTGATGGTCTTCTGACATTTCTGGTGTGTGTGGGGAGGGAGCAGGGGGAACCCATCTCCTGCCCTGTTCATGCCTGACACGCTACCTACCCTAACAGTAGTGTCAGAGGTGTGTGAACCAGAACAACTCCATCTTAACTAGGAGCTGGGTAAAATGAGGCTAAAACCTACTGGGCTGCATTTCCAGATGATTGAGGGATTCTGAGTCACGGGATGAGATAGGAAGTCAGCAAAAAATACAGGTGATAAAGAGCTTGCTGATAAAACAGGTTGCAGTAAAGAAGGCGGCCAAAACCCACCAAAACCAAGATGGCCACAAGAGGGACCTCTGGTCGTCCTCACTGCTACACTCCCACCAGCACCATGACAGTTTACAGATGCCATGGCAACGTCAGGAAGTTACCCTATACAGTCTCGGGACCCCTGTCCTGTAACAGTAGGAGGCACAAGATCCCAAGTTTGTTTAAATCCCCTTAGGGTACCTCCCAAGCCTTGCAGTGACCTGCCTTGCTGAGGGTGGGAGACCTGGCCCATATCCTATCACCTGAAGGATCTCATTGTTGGTAGCCTCAGGTAGGACCCATCTGTCTGCAAAAAGCAAACAACAAAAATTTTAAAATCCAGGCTCTCCTTCTGCTTGGGGTGAGGCTTCTGTAGACAGATCTAGGGCAGGTCTTCAAAGGGACAATTTGAAAGAGGAGTCGTGAGGTCTGCCTTTTCCCAAAGCCTCCTCCCCCTGGGGACCTGCAAGGGCAAGGACGGGGAGATTGGATTCCATCGACATTGCATCTGCTTTGTTCTGAAAACTCCCCAGGTAGCTCTGCGGAGCCGGTTGCCTCCCTAAAGCCCCACACCCAGTCTTTTCTCTTCTTTTCCTTTTTTTTTTTTTTTTTTTTTGAGAGGTCTCCGAGCTAGATGCATTCAATTCTTTCTGTATTCAACAACATAACCCTCTAAAAAAAACCTGTCTGCCGGGTTTTAAGTATTCCAGTAGAGACGCATGCAGAGAAAAACATTTGCAGTGAAATGAGAGCTGTGACTGATGTTTCTGTTCCTTAGATCCTGGGGAAGCAGGAAGATACTCCAAGGAAACATCAGAAACCCAGGAGGCAGACAGAAGAGGACCCTGGTTTCCCTAACAGCCAAACCATAGCACTCACTGCTCTAAACTGCCTTTCTGAGAGCTGATTATTTTCCACATTTGAAAAATGGCCAAGCTGAGTCAAAAGATCCTCCCGTGAAACAGCTAGCTCACCCGGGGGTAATTCTAAGCGCTGTAGATTCCTCCAAACACCTGTCTTTGCAAACCAAGCAACTTTTCCAGTGTACAGTAAGACAATTAAGAGGAACAAAGCCATTCTAGCCCTCTCTTCACTCACCTTTTTCTTTGTCTATGTGATTTCAACATCAAGTTAATTGGCAATTGCGGTTACCATAAAGTGCTTCCTTGCCAGTTTTAGAGTGTCTTTCAAATTGCCCATGTATTTAAAATTGTCTTCTTCTTGGAAGATTAAGCCCTGCCTGAAAGCTTTTGTTTCAAATTGTTATTGATTGAATCATACAGCCTTCAAAGGGAGGGAGATTCTAACACAGGCTATAATGCAGATGAATCTTGAGGCTGTTACGCTAAGTGAAATAAGCCAGGCACAAAAGGACAACTAGAGTGTGGTTCTGCTTATTTGAGGCGGTCAACCTAAAAGGAAGAAGCTGAGGCAAAATTAATATAAATAGAGAGTTTATTTGAGCCAAGCTTGAGGCTTGCAAACTGGAAGAATAGATTCAAGTTGCCCTGAATATACACTTAGACGCTCTGATTAGCAGCCGTTGCAAGTGGATGTGTTTGAGACAGGGTCTCACTTTGTCGCCCCGGCTGGAGTGCAGTGGCCTGAACACGGCTCACTCCAGCCTTGACCTCCTAGGCTCATGTGATCCTCCTGCCTCAGCCCCCCAAGTAGCTGGGACTACAGGTGCACGCTACCACGCCCAGCTAATTTGTACACTTTTTATAGAGAAGCGATTTCACAGGGAGTGGATTGATACAAAATTGTTTGTCAGAAATTCTTGCTGTTTACAGAAATAATACTGATTCGTGATTGGCTGTCTCTTGTTAAACCATAGGGTGTGGGTTGTGGTATCCAGTGTGGTATTATTAGGTTAACTTATAGTTATGTGTGACAATGGCAAGCAGTTTCAATAGATGTATACATAGCTCAAAGCGGGGACTAGGACACGATTGCTGTCTTGTCTTAATGCATTTCTGGGCCTAATAATTTGAAAGTGCTCAAATTCCTCAGATAAAAGTACTTCTCTTTCATGAAAATACTTGGAATAGTCAAAATCATCAAAGCAGAAAATCGAACAATGCTGCCAGGGCTTGGCGGAGGAGGAAATGAACAGATGAGGACACTATGCAACTGCTATGTGTATTTTAACACAATGAAAAAATAGAAAGCTGGGTCCAGTGGCACTGGATTACAGTGCCTGTAATCCTAGCACTTTGGGAGGCCGAGGCAAGCGGATTGCTTGAGCCCAGGAGTTGAAGACTAGCCTGGGCAACATGGCAAAATCCCTTCTCTACCAAAAATACTAAAAATATGTCGGGTGTAGTGGCATGTGCCTGTAGTCCCAGCCATTCCAGAGACTGAGGCGGGAGGATTGTTTGAGTCTAGGACGTGAAGGTTACAGTGAACAGACATGGCACCACTGCACTCTAGCCTGGGTGACAGACCCTGTCTCAAAAAAAAAAAAGAAAAGAAAAAAAAGTGAAAATGTGCCATCCCCTTGTTATAAAACCATGATAGTTTTTATAAAGGGCTGTTCCCCTGCACACACTCTCTTGCCTGCCACTATGTAAGACATGCCTTTGCTCCTCCTTCACCTTCTGCCATGACTGTGAGGCCTCCCCAGCCATGCAGAACTGTGAGTCCATTAAACCTCTTTTTCTTTATAAATTACCCAGTCTCAGGTATTTTCTTCATAGCAGTATGAAAATGGACTAATACACACACCCAAAGGTATTATGTAATAAATTATAAAGGATCTTTCTGGTCCTCTGCATAGAAAGATCCAGGAATGACCTCCCCTTTATGAAAATACTGTCAGAGGTATTTGAACCAGAGTGACTCCATCTTGAATAGAAGCTGCGTAAAATGAGGCTGAGACCTACTGGGCTGCATTTCTAGGAAGTTAAGCATTCTAAGTTATAGGATGAGATGAGAGGTCAACACAGGATACAGGTCACAAGGACCCAGATGATAAAACAGGATGCAGTAAGAAGCTGTCCAAAACCTACAAAAACCAAGATGGTGAGGAAGGTGACCTCTGGTCATCCTCACTGCTCATTATATGCTAATTATAATGAATTGGCATGCTATAAGACACTCCCACCAGTGCTATGACAGTTTACAAATGCCATGGCAATGTCAGGAAGTTACCCTATGTGGTCTAAAAAAAGGAGGAGCCCTTAGTTCTGTGAGCTGCCCACCCCTTTCCCAAAAAACTCATGAATAATCCACCCCTTGTTTAGCATATAATCAATGTATTAGACTATTCTCACATTGCTATGAAAAACTTCCCAAGACTGGGCAATTTATAAAGGAAATAGGTTTAATTGACTCACAGTTCCTCAAGGCTGGGGAGGCCTCAGGAAACTTATAATCTTGGCTTAAAAGGAGGCAGGCATGTCTTACATGGTGGCAGGCAAGAGAGCAGGTGCAAGAGAAAGCAGGGAAAACTGCCTTATAAAAGTATCAAATCTCTTGAGAACTCACTCACTATCATGACAACAGCATGGGGGAGACTGCCCCCATGATCCAAACACCTCACACCAGGTCCCTCCCTCAATGCACAGGGATTATGGAAATTACAACTCAAGATGAGATTTGGGTGGAGACACAGAGCCAAACGATATCAATCCAGAAGTATCTATAAGTATAATCAGCAGAGCAGCCCACACTGCTGCTCTACCTATGGAGTAGCCATTCTTTTATTCCTTTACTTTCTTAATAAACTTGCTTTCACTTTATGAACTTGCCCTGAATTCTTTCTTGCGTGAGGTTCAAGAATCCTCTCTTAGGGTGTGGATAAGGACCCCTTTCCAGTAACAGTACCAACTAATATCCAGGCCTCTGGGGCCCCTTTCTTCTGGAAAGGTAGTACTTTGGTCTTGCTCTGAGACCTCTCTGGTTTTTGCTTTCCCCATTCCTGGACTCAGGGGAAAGAAATAGTGTGTGGGTGGAAAAAGGATGCCTGATGCTGTAGTTGCATTGGAGTTTCCATAAATGTCCTGATAGCACAAAGGGAGGAGCAGCAGAGTACTAAAAAGCCAGTAGGCGTGACTGGAACACTACTCGAAGACCAGGAGCCCTACTGAACAGTAGGTTGCAGAAGTGTCCAAAACAGATGCTGTTTCTACCCATTGGAGTCTATAGTCAGTGTCCCCAGGGACCATGATGAGGGGGAACGAGGCTCTCCAGGAAGCTATGAGTGGCTTTTCTCTCTTAAAGCAGCAGTAGGAAGAATCCAGAGACTAAAGCCCACAACCAGCCACTTGTGCAGTCTATTGAGACTGGGGTTTAGAGTCTTGACAGCTCAATGCAGATACTTTCATTACCAGCTCTGAAACAGTCCCTATAATTTTCATGAATTAATAATAGAGGAAGAGAGGAGAGAAATGAAAATAAAGCAAGCTTGCAGCCCATGCAGCATTCATCCTGAGTTCAGCCTACTCTCTGCCCTGCAACTTCATGGTTGTCTGATGCCTCTTGTCCTAGAAGCACACAGATGTTAGGTTATAGTGCCTTGTAACTGCTCTGGAGACAACAACTTGTACATTAGGAAACATTACATTTTCCCTTTGAGATATTCTTTCACAAATTGGCTTTTCCTATTCCTACAACCATCACTGTAGCCAGGCACGTGCAGAGGTGCATGCTTGGCTATAGTCATAGTGATAGGAATCTATACAGGGGATAAAATTTCACAGCACTACACATGCACACACATTTCACATAAAACCCATGGAAATAATGTAATTTAGTGAAGAGTATTTGATATGGTTTTGCTGTGTTCCCACCCAAATCTCATCTTGAATTTTGAATTGTAGCTCCCATAATTCCCATGTGTTGTGGGAGTGACCCAGTGAGAGATCACTGAATTATGGGAGCAGTTTCCCCATACTGTTCTTGTGGAAGTGAATAAGTCTAATGAGACCTGATGGTTTTATAAGGGATTTACCCTTTTGCTTGGCTCTCATTCTCTTTTGCCTGCTGCCATGTAAAACATGCCTTTCATCTTCCACCATGATTGTGAGGCTGCCCCAGTCATGTAGAACTGTGAGTCCATTAACCTCTTTTGCTTTATAAATTACCCAGGCTCAGGTACGTCTTTATCAGCAGAAGAAAATAGAATAATACAGTATTGTACCAATGTCAGTTGACTGGTTTTGATGGTCTACAATAGTTAAATAAGATGTTATAATTGGGGAAAGCTAAGTGAAGGGTCCACAGGAACTCTATGTATCATTTTTGCAATAATTTGTGTGTCTTAAAAATTATCTTAAAATAAAAAATTAAAAACACTTAATGAAATGGATGACAGGTCCATTCCCACCCATTCGAATCAGAGAAGAGGAAAATGCCAAATCACTATATTCTAAGATTTGTTCAACTAGAGAGGCAGTGAGTGGATCAGCCCCTTTGGACTATAGCCAGAGGTGACCAGTGGAAATTGATCCTATAGACTCCTGCATTCACAGCATACATTCAGTCTTCCGATCACTTGAATCAGATCTGGGTCAAATCGAAAGCTCATTGGTTGTTTATGATGAACTGATATAGCCAATTCTCATTATTCACAGCAGTCATTTTATAAAATCGCCAAAAACACTGAATTAGCAAAGACTGAACCATTGATCCTACTAGAATTATAAGGTTAGGTTCCTGCGAGTGTCTGGTCACATTTTCATCAAATTATCAATACACAACCTTGTTTTAGGTGTGTTTCTGTTTAAAGGCACATTATTGAATATATATTGTTGACTCATTCTCATTGAACTCACGGCCAACAACTGTAACTCCTGCCTGAACACCTGAAAGAAGCATCTCTAACACACATATTTTCTCTGTTAGCAGCATCACAGCCTTCTTGCACTTAGGAACACTTGACAGCCCTCCAGCACAATGCTTAGGGTCATTTTAAACAGCAAAATTACCAGCAGAAAGAGGCTGCATTTTGCAAAAATGAAAAAAGCATGGCACTCCATAGACCACAACAAGGCACTTGTTTATAGTATGAACTGAAATAAGAAGGCAGAGCATTGCCTTGTTCAAGCTTAGCCAGAAATGTACAAACCAGGTGACTCCAATTATTTACTGCTTTAAATGTTCACGAAAGTGCAATGAGTATTAATTTGGGGTTACAAAGAAATTAGAGCAAGTAGCTGAATTTGCAAAGAGAGCATCTGCAAATAATGAAGGTTGACTCCACTTGGGTAACCCCCAAAAAACCTTGACCTCTGGCATTTACACCCTTGTGTATACCTTTCTGTTGAACCAGAGTAGCCCTGGGATATGCTTTATCCAACACTATATGGCAGAGGGTGGCTGCACTCACCCCAGGTCTAAGAAGAACTGAAAGCTTCTGCTTTTGTGACATGGGGTAAGTCACCCTCTAATTACCTTGAGACAGCCATATTGTAAGAAGCCTGAACGATCCCTGTGGAGGAGAATCGAGGCCAGGCCAGTCAATAGCCATACTGAGCTCCTGGCCTTCAGACAGCATTCCTCTGCCAGGCCAATGCATGGGGCCATCTTGGGAGTAGAATGCTTCAGTCATGCCGAAGATGTTTCTGCTTATGTCCCAGGGAGCAGAGAAGTGCTGTGTCCACCAAACTCTGCCATGTGGCAGGATCCCAAGCAGATGACTGAAATGGGCATAGTCATGGCCCTTTTCCATCTCTTCTTTCTCTACCTGATATACAGCTTGCTTCTAGGAGATGGTTGCTTTGACTTCTAAGACTGTTTACCCAAACCCCACTTGCTTTGAAATGCAAATGTGTGCATTCTCAATGCAAGGGAGCTCTTCCAAGGATTGAAGAAATAAAACAGGATGCCACCCTTCAGCTCTCTTGAAATTTCTTTAGACCAATGTCAGCCATCAAACAAAAACAGTCACTAGAGGGTCTGTATTTTTCTAAGACTGTTTGTTGCCATTTTCTACTGTTTTTAGCTATGTTTTGCATCTGGGTGAGACTAACATGGGTTATGTGATGACCCAATATTTATTATTTGCTATTGCTACTCAAGTTCTTTCTTACTAGGTTCTCTCCAGGTGGGAAGGAGGCAAACATTGACGTGATACAAAGTTGAACATTTATTCTATGACATGAAGGTCAATCAACTCAAAGCATATTAGTGATGACAATTCTTCATTTAACACATCTCCCCTCTCCAAGTCCTGGAAGGAATATGACCTGAAATAAATACAAGTACACAGGATTTATAAGTGGAATCTCCTTGTGTATACATAAAAAAGGGTGGTGAACACACAAGATTCTGTGCATCCTCAAGAAACAGCCTCATGTGGCCCCAGTAGCTTTACAATGGGCAGGTCTGGACAGAGCAGCCCCAAATCTGTTAAACAAAAAACAAAACTCCTTAATCACATGGGCGCCATGATGGTGATAACCCACGTATATCTAACTCTCTAGGGCTCCATGATTAGAGGTTTAAAGTGGGAAACAAACTAGCATTGCCTTTGGTTGGAATGAATTCTTAAGCTCATTAGTTACATGATAACTCCGAGAAAGTTCTGCCACACATCGGTAGGGTGTCTAGGGATCTTCCGTACAGCCCAGTTCCCAAAATAAGATTGGTAATGATGTCAGAAAGCATGTTGCTAAGGGAACCCTGCAGAGGGAGATAAAGAGGAGTTGTTTGAACAAATGCACCAGAACAGCCAAGTTAATAGATGGCCAGTTTTGCTGGAGACAAAGGAATACAACAAAGCCACCTGCAATGCGTGGTACCTCCGTGTGGGCAAAGTGGATCCAAGCTAAGAGTCAGGTTACCGGCAAATTTCTACATATGCCTCAGAAAGAGTGGCCAAAAGGCAAACTCAATATGTGTAAGAATTCTCAGGACAATAACAGCTTGGGTTTCCTCCTATTTCCTTACAAAGCACCTCCTTGCTACTTGTCCTGGGCTCCTTTGAGACACATCACCTGTAGGGAAAAATACTAACATCAGGCATGCATTTTTGCTTGATCACAGTAACTTGGAAAGTTGAATGATTCATTATAAAATTAGAAGAGAGAATTAGTAGAGCTGTGTCTTCTGCTCAGGGTCCCACAAGGCTGAAATCAACAGAGCTGCAGTCTTATCTGAGTTTTGGGGTCCTATGCTGAGCTCTCTGGATATTGTCAGGATTCAGTTCTTTGTGATTATAGGAAGAAACTGAAAGTGTAACTGTGTGATTGGTTTTATTCTATGCCTCCTGGTGTGAATGGAAAGTGATTCCTGTCAGGAGAACTTGCTTTCTACCAGTTTCACACATTGCCTGGGTCAGAACTATTCATTTGGAGCAGAGTAAACAGTAATTCACGGTTTGTTGTTGCCAGTAAACCAGATGCAAGAAAGGGGCAGGACACTGCTTAGCAACTTCATGAATAAAATTATGCAGTTAGCAGAAACTGGGCTGTGGGAACCCATAATCTAGCCCAGCCCTCCTAAGACTATAAATGCCTCTTGGGAGGTACATGGGAGGCACAGAATGGACGGTGATTCCTTGCATTTTGGTATCCTAGAATACTCCTGTCTTAATCCATTCAGGCTGCTATAACAAACTAGCATACTCTGGATGGTTTAAACCACAGACATTTATTGCTGGCAGTTCTGGAGGCTGAAACTCCAAGATCAAGGTGTAGCAGAATCTGTGTCTGGTGGGGACCTCCTTCCTGGCTCATAGATGGTGACTTCTTGCCATGTTTTCAAATGGTGGAAGGAGGTAAAGGAGCTCTCTGTGGTCTCTTTTAGAAGGATGCTAATCCTATTACTGACGCTCCGCCCTCATGACCTAATCACCTCCTAAAAGCCACCTCCTAATACCATCACCTTGGGAGTTAAGATTCAACCTATGCATTTTGGAGGGACACATTTAGTCAATAGCAACTAAGTTTCCCCTGTAAATAAAGTGGCCATTCGAGAGTGGGTGAGCCTTTCAGAAACTTTTCCAAGCAGCCATGTGGGAGTTTTCAGCAAGGCATTTTGATATGAAATATTTCATCTTTCTTCTAAGTGAGATTCCAATTTCTTGAACTATCACAGTAGATAGTAAATACTAACAAAGTATCTCCTCCACACAAAGGTGTTTGGCATTTGATAGCTGGAGCATATGACTCATGGCCAGGCTTTTTCCACCCATGGACAGCCTTCTAAGGAAGGACTCCCTGCTTATTTCACATCAGAAATGAGCAGTGTATTAGTTAGCTATAGCTTCATAACAAATGATCACAGTCTTTGTGACTTAACACAACATACATTTACAATCTCACACCATTTCCTGGCACAGTATGGCTAGGTATTCAGCTTAGGGTCCTACAAGGCTGAAATCAACAGAGCTGCCATCTTATCTGAGTTTTGGGATCCTCTCCTGAGCTCTCTGGCTACTATCAGGATTCAATTATTTGTGGTTATAGGAATGAAGCCATCAGTCCATTTCCTGCCATATGGCTGTCTTCATCATGTGGTAATTTGCTTCTTCAAGGCCAAAAGGAAAATATTTTTGTTGTTTAAAATCTATCTGGCTTCTCCTGTCTTTGGCCTACAGATGTACTTTTAAAGGATTCACCTGATTAAATCAGGCCCACCCAGAATAATCTCCTTTTAATTAACATAAAGTCACCTAATGAGAGACCTCAGTTACTTTGTTTTTATTTTTCTTTTGTTTTTTGTTTGAGGTTTCTTTTTTTTTTTTAGATGGAGTTTTGCTCTTGTAGCCCAGGTGCGATCTCAGCTCACTGCAACCCACCTCCCAGGTTCAAGTGATTCTCCTGCCTCAGCCTCCTGAGTAGCTGGGATTACAGGCACCCACCACCACTCCTGGCTACTGTTTTTGTATTTTTAGTAGAGACGGGGTTTCGCCATGTTGGCCAGGCTGGTCTCGAATTCCTGACCTCAGGTGATCTGCCCCCCTCAGCCTCCCAAAGTGCTGGGATTACAGGCGTGAGCCACCACGCCTGGTGGAGACCTCAGTTACTTTGTACAAAATACCTTCACCTTTACCATATAATGAAACTTAAATACAGGAGTGACATTTATGCTATTTCACAGTCCTACCCACACTCAAGAGGAGAAGAGTACACAGGGTGTTTGCATTGAAGGCAAGAACCTTGAGATCATTTTATTTTGCTTTCATTTTAGATTTAGAAGGTGCATGTGCAGTTTTGTTACAAGGGTATGTCGTGTAATGCCTGGCTTTGGGCTTCTATTGAATCCACCACTCAAATACTGAACCTAGTGCCCAATAGGAAGTTTTTCAGCCCTTGTTCCCTCCCTTCATCACCCCTTTTGGAGTCCCCAGTGTCCATTGTTTCCATCTTTATGCCCATGTGTATTCAGTGTTTAGCTCTCACTTATAAGGGAGAACATGTGGTATTTGATTTTCTTTTTCTGTGTTAATTCATTTAGGATAATGGCCACCAGCTACATTCATGTTGCTGCAAAAAACATGATGTCGTTATTTTTTATGGCTGCATAGTATTCCATGGTGTATATGCACCACATTTTTTAAATCCCATCTACCATTACGGACACTTATTATGTTGGTTCCATGACTTTGCTATTGTGAATGGTGCTGTGATAAACACACGAGTGTGTGTGTCTTTTCAATATAATGATTTCTTTCCCTTTGAGTGGATACCCAATAGTGGGATTGCTGAGTCAAATGGTAGTTCTATTTTTAGTTTTTTGAGAAATCTCCATACTGTTTTCCATAGAGGTGATACTAACTTACATTCCCACCAGCAGAGTATAAGAGTTTGTTTTCTCTGCAACCTTGCCAGCATCTGTTACTTTCTGACTTTTTAATAATAGTCATTCTATTTCATTTTGGTGTTAATTTGCATTTCTCTGATAACTAGTGATGGTGAGCATTTTTTCATATTTTTTTGTTCACTTTATGTTTTCTTTTAAGAAGTGTGAGACTGGCCGGGCACAGTGGCTCACGCCTGGAATCTCAGCACTTTGGGAGGCCGAGGCGGGTAGTACCTGAGGTCAAGAGTTCAAGACCAGCCTGCCCAACATGGTGAAATCCTGTCTCTACAAAAATACAAAAATTAGCCGGGTGTGATGGCAGGCACCTGTAATCCCAGCTACTCGGGAGGCTGAGGCAGGAGAATTGCTTGAATCCTGGAGGCAGAGGTTGCAGTGAGCCGATGTTATGCCATTGCACTCCAGCCTGGGCGATAGAGCGATACTCTGCCTCAAAAAAATATAAATAAATAAATAAATAAATAAAAATACAAAAATTAGCTGGGTGTGGTGGCACACGCCTGTACTCCCAGCTACCTGGGAAGCTGAGGCAGGAGAATCACTTGAAACCAGAAAGTGGAGGTGGCAGTGAGTCAAGATCACCCCAGTCACCCCACTGCACTCCAGCCTGGGTGACAGAGTGAGACTCTGCCTCAAAAAAACAAAAACAAAAACAAAAACAAAACAAAACAAAAAAAACCAAAAACCTATGGGCAGAGATAAAAGAGCCTTGGGCCTCCTTATTAATTTCCTTCTCTAAACTCATGGCAGATCCACTGACACCAGCCTTCCTGCCTGTCAATTGCCTGTAAGTTAAAAAGCAGATCCCTGCAGTCTATAGGACTTTCTCCAAAGAGAAGCCCTAGTATCTCTGCCCCAGATCTTTCTTTGAGAACAGAAAGAAAACAAACCTCAGGCAACTATCTAGAGTTGAGGCACTCAACATACAAGCAGGAAATAAGAGTCCCACATTGACAGAAACACCAGCTCCCTTCATAACTTTAAGTATAATCCCATTTACACTGGGATGTGAATTGAACCAGAACTGAATAAGCTCTGTAAGTTTGATCAAGACAATTGCATCCCGAGTAGCCATTGGAGAACAGATGATAACGTCTCTGTGGTTGCAGTTTGAACATTTTTTCTTCCTGAAGAAAGACGAAAGTCCTTTTTTTTTTTTTTCAGTTGGATTAGATTGGATTCCCTTTGTATCCCTCAAGGAACTCTCTCAGTATAGGCTGAAGAAGGTCAGAGGAGAGAATTCCATCATCATAATTCTACAGAGAAAGGCCAAGTTTCAGGACGTCTTCAGGTTAAGGGTGTCCAGTGTGGTGTGGATTTCAGGGTCTTACAAAGTGACGTGGGAAAACCCCAATACATGTCTCTTTCCTCTTCCTACACCCCTTCCTACTACTAATCTAATTAACCCATCTCTCTTCCTCCCACTGTGAGCTTCACCTCTTCCTTCTTCCACTCTGCGGTAGACTCCTAACTGCTTAGCTAATGTCTCCTCTTCCCATTGTCCATATTATCAGGAGTTTCATCGTTTTAGATGGTCATCAGTTTAAAGGCTACAATCCCAGCTTCCCCCATCGCTACAGGATTTCTTTCTTTTCTTTTCTTTTTTTTTTTTTTGAGACGGAGTCTCGCTCTGTCACCCAGGCTGGAGTGCAATGGCGTGATCTCGGCTCACTGCAACCTCCGCCTCCTGGGTTAAAGCAATTCTCCTGCCTCAGCCTCCCAAGAGCCGGAATTATAGGCGCATGCCACCACGCCCGGCTAATTTTTTGTATTTTTAGTAGAGATGGGGTTTCTCCATGTTGGCCAGGCTGGTCTCGAACTCCTGACCTTAGGTGATCCGCCCACCTTGGCCTCCCACAGTGCTGGGATTACATGCGTGAGCCACCGCGCCTGGCCAACTATGGGATTTCTAATGGAGTCTCTTGGGTGAAGCCTCCATGAAAGCTATGAAAAATGGAGTGCATTTGGAGATTTCTCAAAAACCTTAAAACGGAAGTACCATTCAACCTAGCAATTCTATTACTGGATATATAACCAAAGAAAATAAGTCCTTCTACCAAAAAGATACATGCACTCACATGTTCATTGCAGCACTATTCACATTAGCAAAGACATGGAATCAACCTAGGTGCCTGTCAGTGGTGGATTGGATAAAGAAAATGTGGTACTTATGGCCAGGTGCGGTGGCTCACACCTGTCATCCGAGCACTTTGGGAGGCCGAGGCAGGTGGATCACGAGGTCAGGAGTTCGAGACCAGCCTGGCCAACAAGGTGAAACCCCATCTCTACTAAAGATACAAAAAATTAGCCGGGCGTGGTGGCATGCGCCTATAATTCCAGCTCTTGGGAGGCTGAGGCAGGAGAATTGCTTGAACCCGGGAGGCGGAGGTTGCAGTGAGCCGAGATTGCGCTCACTCCAGCCTGGCGACAGAGCGAGACTCTGTTTAAAAAAAAAAAAAGAAAAGAAAAAGAAAGAAAAGAAAAGAAAAAAAGAAAATGTGGCACTTACACACCATGGAATACCTCGCCACCATAAAAAATAAAATCATGTTTTTGCAGCAACATGGATGCATCTGGAGGCCATTATCCTAGGCAAATTAACATATGTTCTCATTTATAAGTGGGAGCTAAACATTGGGTACTCATGGACATACAGATGGGGACAACAGACACTGGGGACTACTGGGGGGTAGGAGAGAGGGGAGAAGGGTTGAAAAACTATCGGGTACTATGCTCAGTATCTGGGTGATGGGATCATCTGTACCCCAAACAAACGTCAGCATCACACAATATACCCATGGAACAAACTGGTGCATGTACCCCCTGAAGCTAAAATGAAAGTTGAAATTATGTAAAAAAATAGATGGAGTACTTTGGCGGGGCGTGGTGGCTCACGCCTGTAATCCCAGCACTTTGGGAGGCCAAGATGGGCGGATCACGAGATCAGGAGATCGAGACCATCCTGGCTAACACAGTGAAACCCCATCTCTACTAAAAATACAAAAAATTAGCCGGGCTTTGTGGCGGGCACCTGCAGTCCCAGCTACTCGGGAGGCCGAGGCAGGAGAATGGCGTGAACCCGGGAGGCGGAGCTTGCAGTGAGCCGAGATCGCGCCACTGCACTCCAGCCTGGGCGAAAGAGCGAGACTCCGTCTCAAAACAAAACAAAACAAAACAAAAATAGATGGAGTACTTTTTGTGTCCTCCCTCTCTTGCATCTTGGACATGATGTCTAGGGCTCAAGGCGCCATCTTGAAACATGAACTGATAGAAATGTAGCTCAGAGACAGACGAGTGGAGGAGAAAGACAAAAAGATCCTGGTCCCTGAAAACCATGTAACTGTCACATAGACCCTGCCCTGCCCTTTTCAAAACTTCTCCAAGATAAACCTCTGCCTCGTTGAAGCTTGTTGGATTTTCTTTGATATGTGGGTGAATCTACTCTTAATAGACACCCAATCTTTATTGGAAAAATAGAGTTCTTTCTATTCCCGTGCCCCACCTTTGACCTCTTACAAGCAGGAAAATTAGATTAAAGGAATATGGAGGATTAAGCAAGAAAAAAGATTAAAGGATATGGAGAAGACGGATAAATAATTTTGGCGAAAAATCCAAGTACAATGGATAGATTTTTTTCAAATTTTAATTTTATTTACAATCAGTACCAACATTACACTTTCTGCTTTGTGCAAATACCATGCCATTTGTCTGTTCCACAGCAAGGAGACCGAAATCATTACTTACTTATAATACCTAATGGTGGAAGCAGCTCTCTCTTAGCAATTACACAGATGCATTGAGTTGAAGCCTGGTTTGATCCATCCCCACTTCTTCCTGGGAGAAATTCAATTTCCCATATGTTGCAAAGGAAAGCACATGTCAAGAGAAATTATTTGTTATCCATTTAGAGTCTCGCTATCCTTAGCTCCAGGGAAAGATTGCAAAGAAGGAAAGTCCTCAAGAGGAAGATTATTTTTTTATATGTATTGTGAATATCCCCTGAGCATGATGAAGGACAAAGGGTAAAGCAGGCATATTTCATAAATGCTCCCTGAGTGATTCTGATAGAGCACCACTCTTCTCCTGTCCTTTACCTACTGACGTAGTTTGGATATTTCTCCCCTTCAGATCTCATGTTGAAATGTGACCCTCAGTGTCGGTAGTGGGCCTGGGGAAAGGTGTTTGGGTCATGGGGCAGATCATTCATGAGTGGCTAGATGATGACGTTTTGGTAATGGGTGAGTTCTCTGGTCTATTTGTTCCCAGATGATCTTGTTGTTAAAAACAGCCTAGTACGTCCTCTCCTTTCTCTCTTGCTTCTTTTCTCACTGTGTGATCTCTACACACGCCAGCTGCCTTTCCTTTGCCACCATGAGTGGAAGCTTCCCGAAGCCCACCCCAGAAGCAGATGCTGGTGCCATGCATTTGTGCAGCCTGCAGAACCATGAGCCAAATAAACCACTTTTCTTTATAAATTACCCAGCCTCAGGTATTCCTTCACAGCAACACGAAATGGACTTAGACACCTACTAAGAGCCATAGCTCTGGCGAACTGGGAAGGCATCATCTATCTTAGGCAACATGCATTGGGGCAAAATGGTACATCCATGTGATCGTTTTGTTTTCTGTTTTTATTTGCTACTTTTCTTTTCTTTTCATTTAATTTTAGAATCAGAATGAGTCCATGTGACCTTTCTGCAAACAAAATCTTCTACTCCCACACTCAGCCCGGGCACAGAGAAATGAGAAGGCAGGAGGATTGCTTAAGCCCAGGAGTTCAAGACCAGCCTAGGCAACGTGGTGAGAACCCATCTCTACAATTTTTTTTAAAAATTACCTGTGCATGGTGGTGTATGCCTGTAGTCCCAGCTACTCAAGAGGCTGAGGCAGGAGGATCGCTTGAGCCCAGGAGGTGGAGGCTACAGTGAGCTATGCTCGTGCCACTGCACTCCAGCCTGGGTGACAGAGTGAGACCCTGTCTCTAAAAAAAACAAAGCTTATCCTTGTTTAGTACTGATGAAGATCACCACGGTGACAAGGTGGGTTTAGGGAGTTGGGGGGGGGACTTCTATAAATTGAATCCGAAATCTAAAAATTATTGATTATCAGTCTTATTTGTTTATGTTGTACAAAGGGCCTGTATGATCTTGCAATTTCCAGCAGGTCTGCACATGTCATGAGTCACTGTCCAGTCAAGGGAGCCTTGCCTTGAGTCAGGGGTCCAGCCCCAATCCTTTGAGCTATCCCTGAGTGTTAGAGGTTGGGGACAGGATCATACAATAGGTAATAGGATAGGGAAGGTTGGCATTTTCCCTGTTGGAGGTGAGATGTCTTTTCACATCTCACATAGCTGCATGAGATACTCATGCAGCTCCCAACTGAATCCCCTTTAGAGATAATTGCCTTGGAGCTGGTTGGTTCAAGGAGAATTGAACAGGCTGGGCGTGGTGGCTCACACCTGTAATCCCAGCACTTTGAGAGGCCAAGGCAGGTAGATCACCTGAGGTCAGGAGTTTGAGACCAGCCTGACCAACATGGCGAAACCCCATCTCTACTAAAAATATAAAAATTAGCCGGTCGTGGTGGTGGGCACCTGTAATCCTAGCTATTTGGGAGGTTGAGGCAGGAGAATCGCTTGAACTCAGGAGGCGGAGGTTGCTGTGAGCCGAGATCGCACCATTGCACTCCAGCCTGGGCAACAAGAGCAAAACTCTGTCTCAAAAAAAAAAAAAAAAAAAGGAGAATAGAACAACGTATTTTAGTCAAACATACTTCTGCTTTATCCAAATTTTCATTACTGCTCCTTCTACAAATATTCTATGTTGATTCCAATATGCATGCTTACGATTTTGTTATTTTTGAAACTCTGTCCCTGTAAGCTGTTTGCTAATACAAATACTTGCCAGGTGAGTTACCTTGATTTTTGTTGTCTGCACACTAAGGACCAGATAGGGAAGTGGGAATCATCTTCTAACTCATAGATGGATAATGGCTACCAAAAACAATTGCATTCTATAGGTTCACCCATAGAGACAGAAGGCAGATGAATTATTGCCAGGGGCTGAGGGAAGGGGGAAAGGGGTGGGACTAATTAATGGTATGAGGACTCCTTGTATGGTGATAAAAATGTTTTGGAACTAGATAGAGGTGATTGTTGCCCAACATTGTGAATGTACAACATGCTACTAAATCATATTCTTTAAAATCATTCTATATTAGGTGAATACGTATTTTTAAAAAAGAAAGAAATTACATTTGAAATCCCAAAATTTTGATAGGAAGAGGTACATATTAAGCATAAAGCCATTAACACTTTGCTTCACCATATTTACCCTGTCTCCTTGAGTCATTTGTAAATTCAATATGCTGTTGTTAAGTGGTAGACGGGATAACAGACCCCAAAACAGCCGGGCTTGGGGAGGAGCCAAGGATCTCCATCTGGCCCACTGGCAAAAAAGTCAACAATGGGCAAAGAACCCAAGGGCTGGCTCAGTCAGAAAGCAGTGTCCCTTCCCAACAAAGGCACCGAAATTGTCAGAGGCTTTTGAACAAGAGCAACTTCATCTTGAATAGGAGCTGCGTAAAATGAGGCTGAGACCTACTGGGCTTCATTCCCAGACAGTTGAGGCATTCTAAATCTAATGATGAGACAGGAGGTCAGCACAAGATACAAGTCATAAGGACCTTGCTGATAAAAACAGGCTGCAATAAAGAAGCAGGCCAAATCCCACCAAAACCAAGATGGTGATGAGTGTGACCTCTGGTGGTCCTCACTGCTACACTCCCACCAGCACCATGACAGTTACGAATGTCATGGCAACATCAGAAAGCTACCCTATATGGTCTAAAAAGGGGAGGCACGAACAATCCACCCCTTGTTTAGCATATCATCAAGAAATAATCATAAAAATGTGGAGCCAGCAGCCCTCGGGGCTGTTCTGTCTATGGAGTAGCCATTCTTTTATTCCTTTACGCTCTTAATAAACTCGCTTTTGCTTTGCACTGTGGACTGGCCCTGAACTCTTTCTTGCGCAAAATCCAAGAATCCTCTCTTGAGGTCTGGATCAGGACACCTTTCCTGTAACAAAATGAATGAAGATGAGCCATCGCAAAGACTGTCTACTTTCCGTTCCTCGTTGCATAGTGATACCATTGATTTACCATTATGGAACCGAATAATTCAATGCAACTCTCCGATGATGCTTTTCAACCCAGTCACATTTTTATGTAGACTAAAAATTAAAAACAGACAAAAGGCAAAACTGTAGAAAAAGTAAAAAGATCAGTGTTTGTCAGTGTCCTGGGGGAGAGAGAGGAGGAGGAACACAGGAAGCATAGGGGATTTTGAGGGCAGTGAAACTATTCTGTACGATGTATCTGCAGATACTATTCCATATCTACAAGTCAGTCTCTATTTGTCAAAACCCATAGAACTGCACAGCACAAACAGTGAGCCTTCATGGAGACTGTGGACTCTGGTGAATGATAATGTCCCACTATCAGCTCATCAGTGGTAACACGTGTACCACACTAATGCAAGGTGTCAATCATGGGGCAAACTTTGTTGTATATACAGGCAAGTGGGTCTAGGGGAACCCTAGACTTTCTGCTCAGTTTTTTAATAAACCTGAAACTGCCCCAAAAGCAAAGGCTATTCATTTAAAAAATAGAATATATGGCCTTTGCAGCAACTTGGATGGACTTGGAGGCCATTATTCTAAGCGAAGTAAGTTGGGGATGAAAGGCAAATATCCATGATATTAAGTGAGTATGTTCTCACTTACAACTGGGAGCTAAGCCATGAGGACGCACAGGCATAAGAGTGATATAATGAACTTTGGGGACTTGGGGGGAACGGGGGAAGGGGGCGAGGGATAAAACACTACATATTGGGTATAGTGTATACTGCTCAGGTGACAGGTGCATGAAAATCTCAGAAATTATTAATACCACTAAAGAACTTATCCGCATAACCAAAAAACTACCTGTCCCCAAAAACTGTTGAAACAAAATTTAAAAAAAAATGAAAAATAAAGTTAAAAAAATTAACTAAATAAAATAGACAAAAGGAAAACCACCCACCTTGCACCTGCATGTGCTCTGCACAATTCCTTTCATTACAAGCATTACAGAACAAATAAAAAAAGATGATTGAAAAAATGCAGGGATGGCCGGGCGCAGTGGCTCACACCTGTAATCCCAGCAATTTGGGAGGCCGAGGCAGGCGGATCACTTAAGATCAGGAGTTCAAGAGACCAGCCTGGCCTCTTGAACATGGCAAAACCCTGTCTCTACTAAAAATACAAAAATTAGCCAGGCATGGTGGCACGTGCCTGTAATCCCAGCTACTCGGGAGATTGAGACAGGAGAATTGCTTGAACCTGGGAGGTGGAGTTTCCAGTGAGCCAAGATCAGGCCACTGCACTCCAGCCTGGACAACAGAGAAAGACTCCATCAAAAAAAAAGAAAGAAAGAAAGAAAGAAAAAGTGCAAGGAGTCATTATATTTTTAGTGAAACCAATGATGATGATGATGATGATAATAATAATAGGCTGGGTGTGGTGGCTTATGCCTGTAATCCCAGAAATTTGGAAAGCTGAGACAGGAGGATCGGTTGAGCCCAGTAGTTCAAAATTAGCCTGGGCAACATAGGGAGACCCCGTCTCTACAAAAATTAGCTAGGTGGGCCAGGCACAGTGGCTCATGCCTGTAATCCCAGCATTTGGGAGACTGAGGTGGGCAGATCACGAGGTCAGGAGTTCGAGATCAGCCTGGTCAACATAGTGAAACCTTGTCTCTACTAAAAATACAAAAAATTAGTTGGGCGTGATGGCAGGTGCCTGTAATCCCAGCTACTTGGGAGGCTGAGGCAGGAGAATCGCTTGAACCTGGGAGGCAGAGGTTGCAGTGAGCCGAGATTGCACCATTGCACTCCAGCCTGGGCGACAGGGTGAGACTCTGTCTAAAAAAAATATAAATACAAATAAAATTTGTACAAAAAAAAAAAATTAAAAAAAAACAAAAAAAATTAGCTAGGCCTGTAGTTCCAGCTACTCAGGAGGCTGAATAAGGAGGATCACTTGACCCTAGGAGGTTGATGCTGCAGTGAGCCATCATTTGCTCCACTGCACTCCAGCCTGGGAGACAGAATGAGACCCTGTCTCAAAAATAATACAAATAAGAATAAGAGCACATGTGACCCTAATTGGTGAGTGCATATTTCAGCTCTGGGATTCGGGGGTCTCCTGCAAGAGCCAGGCTGGAATTCATCCTGCTGATGGAGTGATCCTTCTGGATAGGTTACATATTTGAACACATTCCCATCTGCTTGAGATTTTCTACTTTTGCCTACAAATTATCATTTTCCTGCTTATGGCCATGACACAGAAATTAACATATCAGATGCTGGAAGTTTGAGGCCAACGTTAAAAATAAATTGACATCCTTAGAGGGGATATCTCTTGGCAAATATGTTATTTGTGGTTCTGCAAATGCTGATATTTCTAGATACCATCCACTTTGTTTTTTACATTAAAGTCTTTATGAACTTTAAAAGAAAACGTGCTTAGCAAAAATGTCCTTAAATTTCATAAATGCATACTGACTGGTTTTTCCTATATTTTAAGAAAAGATCCAATTTTTATATTTTTTTCTAAGCATGGTAACTTTTTTTTTTTTTTTTTTAAATGGAGTCTCACTCTGTCGCCCAGGCTGGAGTGCAGTGGTGTGATCTCTGCTCACTACAACCTCTACCTCCCGGGTTCAAGCGATTCTCCCACCTCAGCCTCCCAAGTAGCTGGACTTACAGGTGCACGCCACCATGTCTGGCTAATTTTTGTATTTTTAGTAGAAATGGGGTTTCACCATGTTGGCCAGGCTGATCTCGAGCTTCTGACTTCAAGTTATCTGCCCACCTCGGCCTCCCAGAGCGCTGGGATTACAGGAATGAGCCACCGTGCCTGGCCAATAACATATTTTTTAAAATGATAACAGCCAGGCACGGTGGCTCACGCCTGTAATCCCAGCACTCTGGGAGGTTGAGGTGGGAGGATGACTTGAGCCCAAGAGTTTGAGACCACTCTGGGTGACATGGCGAAACCCCATCTCTATATGATAAAATTTTAAAATAACAATAAGAATAATAAGCAGTATTTGTTTAAAATGAGTAGACATCCCAAACCAATCTTCATCTCTACACATCGTCAGCCAAATGCAGGTTTTTAGCTACAATATAAATGTATATTTTTCAAGCCAAATTCCCATTTTTCAAACCCAAAGCCAGCATACTACTCCTGACATTTTGAAGAATTTGGCAGAAAGTGTTTCCGTTTTGTGAATGGCATAAGCTCCTTCCTGCCTAACCACATTCCAAAATACTCGGCCATTGTTTGGTTGGGGGAAAGCGTCTACTTTCTAAAAGTATATTACAGAGTTTTTAAGGGGCTGACTGTTTTTACTGATGATTTATGGTCCCTTTTAAAGCCTCTTAATTCTCTCTGGCACTATTAAACCAAATTCATGACCCACCAAGATGGTGTCAAAGATAAAACTCTCTGAGATTCATAATTGACAGTCAACTGGGAGACCACGCCTAAGAAATTAATAGTTCATGTGATACCAACATTTTAAAACAAGGAAAATGTAGAAAACATTGCTTGCTTTTTATATCTTCTCACAACTTTCAGTCTGGGGCAGGTTCAAGCAAGTTCAGTCAAAGGAAAACATTTGTTGCAAAGTTGTCTTTAATGCTCTCATGTCATTTATCATAGTTGAAAAAAAAAATTCAGTTATAGAGTTGAGGCCTGCTTCATCAAAACTTAAACCTTTGTGCTTCAAAGGGCACCATCAAGAAAGGAAATTACAACCACGGCAGGGAGAAAATGTTTGCAAATCATGTACCTGATTAGAGACTTGTGTCCATAATATAGAAATCATCCTTTTCACTCAACGATAAAATTACTTTTAAAATTCAATTTACGAGTGGGTAGGGGCTGGGCATGGTGGCTCACACTTGTAATCCCAGCACTTTGGGAGGCCCAGGTGGGCAGATCACCTGAGGTCAGGAGTTTGAGACCAGCCTGGCCAACATGATGAAACCCTGTCTCCACAAAAAATGCAAAAATTAGCCGGGTGTAGTGGCTCGTGACCATAGTCTCAGCTACTAGGGAGGCTGAGGCAGGAGAATTGCTTGAATCTGAGAGGCAGAGGTTGCAGTGAGCCAACATAACGCCACTGCACTCCAGCCTGGGTGATAAAGTGAGACTCCCTCTCAAAAAAAAAAAAAAAAAAAAAAAAAAGTGGGTAGGGCCAGGCGCAGTGGCTCACTCCTGTAATCCCAACATGTTGGAAGGTTGAGGTGGGTGAATCACTTGAGGTCAGGAGTTCAGGACCAGCTTATCCAACATGGTGAAACCCCATCTCTACTAAAAATACAAAAATTTAGCTGAGCATGGTGGCGTGCACCTGTAATCCCAGCTACTTGGGAGGCTGAGGAATGAGAATTGCTTGAGCCTGGGAGAAGGAGGTTGCAGTGAGCTAAGATCGTGCCACTGCATTCCAGCCTGGGCAACAGAGAAAGACTCTCTCAGAAAAAAATAAAAATATAAAATAAAAACATAAGTGCGTAAAGGATTTGAATTGTACATCCCTCCAAAAAAGATACACGAGTGACCAATAAACACATGAAAAGATAGTCAATATCACTGGCCATCAAAGATATGCAAATTCAAGACACCATCAGAATGCTTACACACCACTGGTGGGAATGTAAATTAGTTCAGCCCTTGCAGAAAGCAGTTTGGAGATTTCCCAAAGAACTCAAACTAGAACTACCTCTTGATCCAGCAATTGCATGACTGGGTATCTATCTAAAGGAAAAGTAATCATTTTACCAAAAAGACACCTGCACTCATATGTTTCTAGCAGTACTAGGTACAGTAGCAAAGACATGGAATCAACCCAGGTGCCCATCAATAGTGGATAAAGAAAATGTGGTACATATACACCATGGAATACTACACAGCCATAAAAAAGAATGAAATCATGCCCTTTGCAGCAACATGGATGGAGCTGGAGGCCATTATTCTAAGTGAACTAACACAGGAACAGAAAATCAACGCATGTTCTTACTTACAAGTGGGAGCTAAACATTGGGTACTCACAGACATAAAGATGGGAAAAGTAGACCCTGGGGACTCCTACAAGGGGGAGAGAGGGGGAACAAGGGTTGAAAAACTAACCATTGAGTACTATGTGGGTGACAGGCTCAACAGAAGCCCAAACCTCAGCATCATGCAATATACCCAAGTAACAAACCTGTACATGTACCCCTTAAATCTAAAATTTTTCTTAAAAACCCACCATCAGATTGAGTTCATACCTACTAGGACAGCTAGCATCAAGGTCGAATAATAACAAGTGCTGGTGAGCAAGTGGAGAAAATGGAACCCTCCTAGAGTGTTGGTGAGAATGTAAGATTGTGCAGCCGCTGTGGAAAACAGTCAGATGGCTCCTGAAAAATGGGGTTCTTCATAATTTTTAAGGATATAAAGGGGTCCTGAGACTAAAAATTTGAGACCCACTCCTTAATGAAAATATTTTCTCATATATAACTTGTATTTGTTGAATTCTTTTCAATTCAATTGTTGTATTCAAGTAACAGAAGAGACATCATCTCTACAGAGAAGTTGATTTTTGTCTTTATTTTCTCTCTGAAGCCCATGAGAAAGACACATAGGGCCTCCTGTAATAGCCACTGAATTATAAGAGACAAGATAAAACACAAATGATGACAGCAGGAAACAGACATACTGAACAAACTCGTTAGCTAACATGGAGTTATAGCTACTTGTAAGCCGATTTAAGTGCTTTCCTTTGCCATATTGTATGCTACAACATCAACTCTGAGATCTAAACTGGCTCTAACTCTATTCAACACTATGTACTAAAGATACATAAGGCAGGGGTATGTTTTTTATAAATAAAGCTTTATGGGAACACAGGTGCTCCTGTTCATTTAAGTATTGTCTATGTCTGTTTTCCACTCTCTCGACAGAGTTGACCTGTTGCTACAGAGACCACGTGGTCTGCAAAGCCAAGAATACTTAGCATTTAGGCCCTTACAGAGTAAGTTTGCCAAACCCTGCTAAATGATATGAATTGGACCCAGATTTTGCAGAAATTGCAAGGTTAAGCATGCAGGAAAGAGAAACAAAAAGTAGAAACGGGCAGATCTGGGTTCAGGGGGACTTGCAATTCTGGGATGAGGTCACTGGCCAAAGAGGCTTACCCAGCTCTGAAGCCACACCAGGTCTGATTTTGGTATGTCGGAACACAGTCTGCTGCATGGAGCTGAGAGACTGAAAATACAGACAATGGCTAAGCCATGTATAAATAGAGAATCCTGACCCAAGATCTACAGCAACCAGTCTAGAAATCAATCCACTGCCTATAGTAACCAGTCCCAAAAGCCAGCCTACTAGCTGCAAATCATGCTTGTAGTAAATCAGACCACTGTCTCTAGTAACAGTCCAGGAAGCCAAACAATGACCCCTGTAATCATTGGCCCCAGATGACCACGACTTGTTTAATAACTGACAGCGTTCCTAATTTTTGTCCTACTTCTAAATTAGGACCAACAAGAGACTGCCACACATGCACTTGTAACCAATAACATGGAATGTCCTGCCTGTAGTGAGCCTCCTACAGCTCCCTGTGCCAGCCACCTCCAGTCAGGGCACACCTGAAGCCTCCCTTTTTCTCCACTATGAAGCTGTCCTGCTTCTCTGCCTGCCTGTGAGTCTCTGCCAAATGCTTTTTAGTATATGAATAGTGGGTAGATGGATGAATAGATATTGAATGGATAGATAAATGAATCATGGATAGATTGATAGATAGATGGATGGATGGATGGATGGATGCATAGATAATGGATGATTGGATGAACATAAAATGATGAATGAATGGATGGATGATGAATGAATAGATGATGTATAAATTAATGTATGGATGGATGAATAGAAAATGGATTGATGATGGATGGATGAATAGATGGATGGAAAAATGAGATATAATAGATGGATGAGTGATAGAAAGATTGATAGATTGATGGGTGAATAATGAATGGGTAGATGAATGGATAGATAGATGGATGAATTGATAGATGGATGATTGATGGATGAATTGATATATGATGGATGAATGGGTGGATGATGGATAAATGGATGGATGGGTGGATGGGTGGGTGGATGGATAGATTGATGTATGGGTGGGTGGATGGGTGATGGATGGAGGGAGGGGTAAATTGATGGTGGGTGGACTGATGGATGGATGATGGACAGATGAATAGATAATGTATAAATGGATGATGAATAAATCAATGGATGGATAGATAAATAGATAATGTATACATGGATGGATAGATGGTATATAACAGGTGGACCAATGGATGAATAGATGGGTAGATGGATGGAAATATAATGGGTGAGTGGATGAATATATAATGGATGAATGAATGAATAGGATGGATGGCAGATGGATTGATGGATGGATGGATGGATGGATGGGTGGATTGATAGATGGATATATAATGTATGCATGAATGGATGAATAGATGGAAAAATGGATGGATGAATGGAAACATAGATGGATGATGTGGCTGAACCCCTTGCTATGGTAATCTCTGAAGATGCAACCTTCATTTCTTTTCATGTTGTTGGTCTTTGTTTATTTCCACAAAGCAAAGCAGCAGGAGCTAGCAATTGGTGCAAAATTCACAATTAAGTCAGCAGCTGAGCGCTATACTTAGATAGTTGAAGGCAACAGAGGGCCAAAATACAAGAGCAAGATCAATTTCACCAAGAGAGAGTCCCAAGGGCCAAGTCTGACATCTCTTTCTAGCATGGAAATTGGTTGGTTCAGTGAAAGTTAGGGAGAAGACTGTCAAGCTACTTATGGATGAGGAATTTCTGGGTCATCAGATACTGACATGTCCCAGCCCTAAACTCTGATTCCTCCAGCTGGTGAAGATATCCTTAGCATTGGCTCAGGCCCAGTGAGAGCTGAACGCAAAGGCAGAAGGGCTGTAGTATCCGTGACAGGGAGAGGCTGAGAAAGGTGGCAAAAGACACACAAAACAAATAAAAAGAGAGGAAACCTCCAGGTTTGACTCAACCGTGGAGAAGTGAGAAAGAAGACCAGCTTAAAAAATAGAAATGCTTACAGAATAGTTCTTCTTTTTTTTTCCTTAAAGGAACTGACTGCTTTTTAAAGGAACTGAGAAACTGGGAAACAGACTAGTACAGAGTTATAAATAGAACCATCGATAGACAGTTCATAACCCCAAGTAGACTACCTATGTTAGGTGTTACAACTTCTCTCAAACAGCAAGGTACCAGGCAGCTCACACTTCATCTTCAGGGGACTCAGTCCACTTTTAGAAGATTACATTTTGTATAACTTAAAATGTTCGTGACTCTTCACACTCATCTGCAAATACAGGGATAATTTTTTAAGACTTTATTTTGACACCTATAAAAATGGTGCCTAATTCTGCAACACCCAGCCAAACATCATCGGCTTATATGGAACTATTAAAAATACATAAAACATATATTTATTATATAATGACTAGATTACTACCTATTATTTACTAAGTAGCAAACATAAGAAAATGTATCATTATTTATTATTACCAGGCACTCTATCAAACGTAGGAAAATGTATTATTATTGATATTAAGTAGTGCTTATCATTGCTTAGTTATTAAATGCCAAACATTATGACAAACCCTTTACATAAAATGTCTTGATTTCACAAAAATCACCTGAGATTCAGGACCAGAATCTAACCCCAGGTCGATTGGATTTTTTGTCTGTTTCGAGACAGGGTTTTGTCCTGTTGCCTAGACTGAAGCACAGTGGGACAATTACAGCTCACTGTACCCTCACCCTCCTTGGCTCAAGTGATCCTCCCATCTCAGCCTACAAGTAGCTGAGACTACAGGTGTGCACCACCATGCCAGGCTAATTTTTATTTTGTAATTTTTTGTAGAGACAGGGTCTCACTATGCTGCCCCAGCTGGTTTCAGACTTCTGGCCTCAAGAAGTCCTCCTACCTCAGCCTCCCAAAGTGCTGGGATTACAGGCATGAGCCACCATGCCCAGCCTCAATTTGATTTTAAGGCTAATTTGCCTAACAGTGACAGTCTATTGGAAACATACACAGAAAATAGGAAAAAGAAGAATGCCGCTTTCAGAACCACAACTACCTTTGAAGAAGAGAGAATCGACTTGAATGGAAACCTTGATGTTTCACTGGGTACCCCAGTGGGCTGGATGTGTGTTTTGGGAGCAGAAGCTGGAGAGGGCTGAATGGATTTTCAAAATCAGTGAAGGAACAGCAACAAGGAAATTCCAGGGAGCCAAAGAGGGGTGAGAAACAGGATAATGCGTTGTAAACTCATTCTCTGCTTTCTCCCTCACCACTGTATTTTGCTGTGTTTGTTATGCTACACTGGGAAGGCTGCATCAGTGTGGTGTGTTTGCTTGAAAGTTGCAGAAGAGGTTGGCTTTCATTACAGATTCTGGGGTGTGTGTGTGGAAGCCGAAATCCAGAGTACAGGGCTTCTATAAGAAGGTAACGTTCCTTCCAGCCTCCAAGGAAGTCACAGAAATTGGGAAACAGATTTGAATTTTCATGAGAAGTAAAAATAGGAGCTTGAGACAATTTCATCTCCACCTCAGGGTGCCAGGGGCCCCAGCCAACATTGGCATGCAAATGTTCCTGTATGAACAATGCACATACACAAACACACAATTTTCTATACAGCCTTGTCTGACATCACAATTTAGACACAAAGGGATTTGCTTAAATTAATTACACAGGGACAAAACATTAGTGTCAGGGCCAGACCTGGAGCTTTTAGAACTCTGGTTCTTTTTCCATGAGGCTATCCATGTTCCATCTATATATTCATCCATCCATTCATTCACCTAACATTCATCTGTGTATCCATCCATCCATCCGTATTCCATCATCCATTCCATCCATCCATCTGTCATCCTTTTATGTATACATCTATCAATCCATCCATTTATTAGCTATTCATTCATCCATCCTAGATCCATCAATTCATTATCTATTCATCTATCCAACCATCTATCACCCATCTACCCATTCATCTATTATCTACCCTCATCCATCCATACGTTCATCCAATATATTCGTCCGTCCATCCATCCATCCATCCATCCATCCATCATCTTTCATCCATCCATCTACCATGCATGTATCCATCATCAATTTATTCATCATAGTCCTTGGTGATGGTTTTGAATAAGAAAATCCTCATTAATCTGAATAGGAATTGGTCCTGTCCTTGATCAAGCCCAGTAGGTTGGAACCTGGAAGCAGGACAGGTTCATAAGAGTGAGGACACATTGGAGCAACTATGGACACAGGCAAAGCCCTGCCTAGGGAAGTATAGTATTAATAGTTCCCTAAAACAACTGAAAATAGAATTCCACTTCTGGGTATATACCCAAAAATATTGAAAGCAAGATCTCAAAGAGATATTTGTATGTGCTCATAGCAGCATTACTCACAATAGCCAAAAGATGGAAGGATCCCAAATGTCCATAGATGAATAAATAAGTAAAATGTAGTATATGAATGCAATGAAATATTATTCAGCCTTCAAGGGAGAGAATTCTGACATATGCTACAATATACTTAAATCTTGAGGACGTTATTCTAAGTGAAACAAGCCCGTCATGAAAAGACAAATAATATATGATTCCACTTACATTAAGTCCTTTGAGGAGTCAAATACTTGGAGACAGAGTGCAGAATGGTTATTGTCAGAGGTTGGTGGGGAGGGAAAATGAAAAATTATTACTTAATGGGGACACGATTTTTGTTTGGGGTGAAGAAAGTGTTTTGAAAATAGATCATGGTGATAGTTGCACAACAATGTAAATGCACTTAATACTACCAAATTGTACAGTTAAAAATAATGTAATTGGTAAATTTTATGTGATGTACATTTTACCACAATTTTTTAAAGTTTAGCCTAGGACATCAAATGACAAGAATTTTTGAGGAAAGAGTGGAGGGACATACAAACCTGTGTGGGGCACAATCACATAAGCAAGAGGGAAAAGCAGAAGGAAGACCAGTAGCTAAAGATGACTTTCCTGTTGACCTACATGAGCCACCAAACTGGATTTTTGATGTTACATGTTGCTCAGATCACGGTGGGTCTTAGAAACTGAGGTGAAAAGTCAAGAGTCAGCTTTGCACAGAGGAGACCATCGGGACAGAGAACCAGAAGCCTGTCATGCTGATCATCAGCCTCCCATGTCTCCCCATTCCCTGATGGTGCTAAATGCTTCCAAAGCCTTGGTTTAGAAATGGAACCATTCTCATTTCTATTCAGGGGCCTGGAGGGATAAAAACTTGCTTTCCCATTTAGGCAGAAGGAACTCAATTTTGGTCTCCTCAAACATACAAAATAGATAGATTGACAGATGGATTGATGGATGGATAGATAAATAGATGATGGACAGATGAATGGGTGGGTGGATGGATGGGTGGGTGGGTGGATGGATGGATGGATGGGTGAGTGAGGTAGGTAGATGGCTAGCTGGCTGGCTGGATACCTGGCTTGCTGGCTGGCTGGCTAGCTGGCTGGCTAGATGGATGGACGAATGGAAAGATGGATAGAAAGATGGATGGGTGGATGGATGAATGAATAACAGACAGATGAATGAATGACAGACAGATGAATGAAAGGATGAATGATAGACGGATGAATGAAAGGATGGATGGAATGGTGAATGGGTGGATGAGTAGAGGGGTGAGTGGGTGAGTAGTGTGGGTGTGTGAATGAATGGACAGAATGATGAATAGTTGGATGGGTGGGTGAATGTGTGGGTGCGTGAGTAGCATGGGTTAGTGAATGGATGGATGGATGGATGGAATGATGGACAAATTGGTGGTAGATGGATGGGTGGATGGATGAAATGATGAATGGATGGGTGAGTGGATGGGTGGGTGGGTGAGTAGCATGGGTTAGTGAATGGATGGATGGATGGATGGAATGATGGACAAATTGGTGGTAGATGGATGGGTGGATGATGGATGAAATGATGAATGGATGGGTGAGTGGATGGGTGGCTGGATAGATGGGGAGATGAAAGGATGGATGGAATGATGAATAGATGGATGGATAGGTAGGAGGATGAGTGGCATGGATGTGTGGATGGATGAATGAAATGATGGATAGATGGGTAAGTGGATGGGTAACTGGGTGCATGGGTGGGTGGATAGATGGAATGATGGTTGGGTGGCTTGTTGGCTGGCTGGCTGGTTAGATGGATGGATGGATGGATGGATGGATGGATGGATGGATGGATGAGTGGGTGGATGGATGAATAGATGGATGGATGGTTAGATGGAATAATGGTTAAATGGAATGATGGTTGGTTGGGTGGCTGGTTGGCTGGCTGGCTGGCTGGCTAGATGAGTGAGTGGGTGGATGGATGGAATGATGTATGGATGGATGAGTGGGTGGATGGATAGGTAGATGGATGGGTGGGCGGATGGATGGAGGGAGGGATAGCTGGGCATATGGGTGGATGGATGGGTATATGGGTGTGTGGATGGGTGTGTGGATGGATGGATGGATGGATGAGAGGGTGGATGGATAGGTGGGTGGGTGGATGGATGGATGGATGGAGGGGTAGGAGGGCATGTGAGTAAATAGATGGGTAGGTGAATGGATGAATGGAGGGATAGGTGGGCATGTGTATAGATGGTTGAATGGGTAGATGGATGTATAGATGGATAGGTGAGAGGGTGGGTGGGTGGGTGGATGGCTGGATGGCTGGATGGATGGGTGAATAGATGACTGGCTGGATGGGTAGGGGGGTGGATGGATGGATGGGTGGGTGGATGGATGGAGGGGTAGGTGGGCATGTGAGTAAATAGATGGGTGGGTGGATAGGTAGATGGATGGATGGATGGATAGGTAGGTGAGAGGGTGGGTGTATGTATGGATGGGTGGATGGATAGATGGATGGACGGGTAAGTAGGTGGGTGGATGGATGGAATGATGGATGGATGGATGAATAAATGTGTGGGTGGATGCATGGCAGTTATAGTTGCGTGTGTGTGTATGTGTGTGTATGCACATGTACATTTATGCTTATAAAACAATGACAATGTGCAGAATTAAAATCTATGAGAAATCTAAAATTCCCCTCCTTTCCCTCATTTTTACTCCTTCTATTCCTTAGCATCTACCAGAGCTGTAACAAAACTGAACAAATTTGGTTTGACCTCTTTTCATTGTGCCTCGTTTCTAAGTGACAAACAGAAAACATGACAAAACCCCCAAACATTAGCAAGGGAAGGTCAGGACAATGGACTGGACTCACCAGTGCCTTAAATGATTGGCCCCAGGGAATCCCGAGGTGACATTGCAAAGGCTTCTTCCAAGCTCCACATCAGACTCTCTCTCCACTTAGCAGCATTTAACCTACAAGCTAAGAAGATTCCATGCCATTAGTCTCTTAGCTGCACAAGCCCAGACTGGCTGAGTTCCTAACTGAAGAAGCTGGCATTTGTCTCCAAAATTGGCATTTGTCTCCACATTCATTTCCAAAATAGGTCATGCCTTTAGGATAAAAGGCTTAGAGGAAATAATGAGAAAGGGTGTAACCTCCAAACCGTTCTACTGCCTCCTCCATGAGTCTATGTGCTCGGCAGGTACCTGGGCTGTTCCTTTCATGAGTTCTGTAATGCACCCTTGCAGGGGGCACCCGAAGGCACAAGTCTGCATTTTGTACTACTGCAACTTGCCCTTCCCATAGGAAGGTCACATTGTAACCCGTTACCCCCATTTTTCTTTCTTTTCTTTTCTTTTCTTTTTTTTTTCTGAGACAGAGTCTCGCTCCGTCGCCCAGGCTGGAGTGCAGTGGCGCGATCTCGGCTCACTGCAAGCTCCGCCTCCCGGGTTCACGCCGTTCTCCTGCCTCACCCTCCCCAGTAGCTGGGACTACAGGCGCCCGCTACCACGCCCAGCTAATTTTTTGTATTTTTAGTAGAGACGGGGTTTCACCGTGTTAACCAGGATGGTCTAGATCTCCTGACCTCGTGATCCACCTGTCTCGGCCTCCCAAAGTGCTGGGATTACAGACATGAGCCACCGCGCCCGGCCATTACCCCCATTTTCCTGAGAGAAAGAGAATGAGTTTTTAAAATTATTTTTTCCTCTTTTTTGTCTTTTCTCCTTTTCCCCTGTTCATCACTTCCTACTTAGCTCTTTAGAAATGCAATTATAGGGCTGGGCACGGTGGCTCACACCTGTAATCCCACCACTTTGGGAGGTCGAGTTGGTGGGATAACGAGATCAAGAGATGGAGACCATCCTGGCCAACATGGTGAAACCCCGTCTCTACTAAAAATACAAAAATTAGCTGGGCGTGGTGGCAGGCGCCTGTAGTCCCAGCTGCTCGGGAAGCTGAAGCAGGAGAATTGCTTGAACCCAGGAGGCGGAGGTTGCAGTGAGCCGAGATCACGCCACTGCACTCCAGCCTGGCGACAGAGCGAGACTCCGTCTCAAAAAAAAAAAAAAAAAGAAAAAGAAAAAGAAAGAAAGAAAGAAAAAGAAATGCAGTTATAACCTTTTACCTTTCCTTCACCAGAAACGCCTTATATTGCATGCTTATCAACTGTGTGCTTACTTAAACGCTCCAGAGCTCCTCTTCCACCAGGAGAGTGCCTCCAGAGATCACAGTCGACTTACAACCAAAAGTATGCCCACTAGGAAACCCTCTCCCACCTGGAGAGTATCCTGAGGCAACGGTCAATTTACAACCTATCTCTGTCCGTGAGTGCACCAGCTCAACCACCCTGTAGATAAGCGAGTTACACGGACCCCCACCTGCTCGCCCCTTCCCCTGCATTCCATTCATGCCAAGTCACCCCCATTTAAAAGCCCCTACTGTCTGGGCGCGGTGGCTCACGCCTGTAATCCCAGCACTTTGGGAGGCCGAGGCGGGCGGATCATGAGGTCAGGAGATCGAGACCATTCTGGCTAACACGGTGAAGCCCCGTGTCTACTAAAAATACAAAAATTAGCCGGGGGTGGTGGCGGGCGCCTGTAATCCCAGCTACTCAGGAGGCTCAGGCAGGAGAATGGCGTGAACCCGGGAGGCGGAGCTTGCAGTGAGCGGAGATCAGGCCACTGCACTGCAGCCTGGCCGACAGAGCGAGACTCCATCTCAAAAAAAAAGCCCCTACTTTCTGTGCCAGAAGCAAAGCAGTACTCTTAAGGCAGGAAGCATGTACTCCTTCCCCTAAGCTAGCTTTGGAATAAAAAGTCACTTTCTTTATCAGACCTCACTCTTGTTAATTGAACTCTGCCAGCAGTGAGTGACTGAACCTGAAATTCAGTTACAACACAGGGGCTGATATCACTATGGGATATCCCCTTAAATGGGAAAACGGCTTTAGTCCATTCAGCTGGACTTCAACCCAGAATTCACCCAAAATAAGGCCACAGACCTGGCCACACTCAATATATCCAATGCAGGGAATCATGATGACATTTCCAAGGCTGTCTAAATTTTTGTGCTTCTTACCTAGAATTCATTAATTCCCACAATCCAGGATATATTAAAAATTAATAGAGACTGGGCACGGTGGCTCACGGCTGTAATCCCAGCACTTTGGGAGGCCCAGGCATGTGACTCACTTGGGGTTAGGAGTTCGAGACCAGCCTGGCCAACATGCTGAAACCCTGTCTCTACTAAAAAATACAAAAATTAGTTGAGCATGGTGGTGGGCACCTGTAATCCCAGCTACTTGGGAGGCTAAGGCAGGAGAATTGCTTGAACCTGGGAGGTGGAGGTTGCAGTGAGCTGAGATCATGCCACTGCTCTCCAGCCTGGGCGACAGAGCAAGATTCCATCTCAAAAAATAAAAATAAAAATAAGAGCAATAAATAAAAATTAATAGGGCCAGGCATGGTCGCTCATGCCTGTAATCCCAGCACTTTGGGAGGCTGAGGCAGGCAGATCACCTGAGGTCAGCAGTTTGAGACCAGCCTGGCCAACATGATGAAAATCTGTCTCTAATAAAAATACAAAAATTAGCAGGTGTATTGGAGTGCCTGCAATCCCAGCTACTCAGGAGGCTGAGGTGGGAGAATCTCTTGAACCCAAGAGGCAGAGGTTGCAGTGAGCTGAGATTGCACCACTGCACTCCAGCATGGGCAACAAAGCAAGACTGTCTCAAAAAAAAAAAAAAAAAAAGATAGTATTCTGTCTTTCTTTTTTTTTTTCTCAGTGTTTCCCCAAAACTCCCAGGCAAATACCCCAGTGGATTTAGCTCAGAGGCAGAGAATAAAAGCATGTAGTTCTTTCTTGTGATCTTAGTGTGTTTGTCTTTGGGAAAAACAGAGTGAAACACTTTAAAATTACTGAGCACCAGAAAAGTATACTAATCATGAATCGGCACGAAAATCATGCTTGTCATGCATTTGCACGTCAAGATCAATTTATTATACTTGGCAACAAGATGAGAAGAAAATAAGTGGGTTATTATTTATATAACCATCATCATTTTTTCCCATAGGATCTACTATTAAGAATATTCAGAGTCCTATAATACATAGGGGGGTTTGTCTTTCAAAAAGAAAGAAGGAAGGGAGGGAAGGGGGGGACCTACCATTTATTAAGAAGCTTGTCTACATTAGGCAATAAATGAGCTTTTCCCAAATTCCCAAATGAAATCCATGTTAGTTTTATAATGCTGCTGTAAAAAATCACCACAAACGTATGTGCCTAACACAAACAAATGTATTACAGTTTTAGAGGTCAGAAGCCCCACACGAGGCTCATGGAGATAAAATTAAGGTGTCGACTGGGCACAGTGGTTCACACTGGTAATCCCAGCACTTTGGGAGGCTGAGGCAGGAGGACTGCTTGAGGCTAGGAGTTCAAGACCAGCCTAGGCAATATGCAAGACTCCCTGTCTACAAAAAATACTAAAAATTAGCTGAGTGTTGTGGTGCCTGCCTGTAGTCCCAGCTACTTGGGAGGGTGAGGTGGAAGGATCGCTTGAGCCCAGGAGCTCAAGGCTGCATTGAGCCGTGATTGTAGCACTGTACTCCAGCCTGGGTGACAGAGAAAGTTTCTGTCTCTTATGAAACCCATCAGTGCTGGTTCTTTCTGGAGGCTGTGGGGAGGATCTATTTCCTTGCCTTTTTTAGCTTCCAGCATTTCCAAGCTCATGGCTCTCCCTCACTCGCATCTCAGCTTCCATTTTCATGTCTCCTTCTCCAATTTGGACCCTCCTGCCTCCCTCTTAGAAGGAGCCTGTGACGGCATTTAGGGCCAACCTGGGTCATCCAGGGGCATCTCCCATCTCAAGATCCTTAACCTCATCACATCTGCAAAGTCCCCCTGACCGTGCAAGACCAGCTGTTCCCAGGTTCCAGGGATTCAGATGTGGACATCTTTGGGGAACCATTATTCTACCTATCACAGTAGCCTATATGCTTTTCCCCCCAAAACTCTCTGAAGTAACCACTGTTATCTCATCAGGCAAAAATTCTGAGACCCAGCGAAGTGAATTACTGTGGATAATATCACGTCAACTAGAAAGTGGCCCCAGGTAGTCAGACCATATCTTTTTTCTTTTTCCTTTGACTTTTATTTTAAGTCCAGGGGTATCAGTGCAGGCTGTGCAGGTTGTTTCACAGGCAAACGTGGGCCATGCTGCTTTGTTGTTTTTCACTTTTTAATAATCGCCATTCCGACTGGCATGAGATAGCAACTCATTATGGTTTTCATGTACATTTCATTACCCAGGTATTGAGCCTGGCATCCATTAGCTATTCTTCCTGATGCTCTCCCTCCCCCTGCGCCCCCTCACAACAGGCCCCAGAGTGTGCTCTTCCCCACAATGTGTCCATGTGTTCTCATCGTTCAGCTCCCAATTATAAGTGAGAACATGCAGTGTTTGGTTTTCTCTTCCTGTGTTAGTTTCCTGAGGATAACAGCTTCCAGCTTCATCCACGTTCCTGCAAAGGACATAATCTCACTCCTTTTTATGGCTGCATAGTGTTCCATGGTGTCTATGGACCACATTTTCTCTATCCAGTCTACCACTGATGGTCATTTGGGTTGATCCCGTGTTGTTGCTATCATGAATAGTGCTGCAGTGAACATACACGTCTATGTATCTTTATAATAGAGTAATTTATAGTCCTTTGAGTATATACCCAGCAATAGGATTGGTGGGTTAAATGATAGTTTTGCCTCTAGATCTTTGAGAAATCACCACACTCTCCCACAATGGTTGAACTAATTTACATTCCCACCAATAGTGTAAAAGCCTTCCTTTTTCTCTGCAACCTCACCAGCTTCTGTTTGTTTTTGACTTTTTAATAATTGCCATTCTGACCGGTGTGAGATGGTCTCTCATTGTGGTTTTGATTTGCATTCCTCTAATCAGACCATATCTTATCTTCTTGCAAGTCCATCTTCTTGTTACAATGAGCTGCCTCCCAAAGTTCCTTCCAAAGATGTCCAATGTTATGTCAGAAATGGGGTATTAAGTCCCATCTTTATCATCATCCACCTTCAAGTGTAACTGAACTCATGAAGACGTATTCACTGAGCATCTATGTTGGGTCACACTAACCACCCTCAGAGAGCTAGTCAAACAGAGCAATATCCTGCCACATATAATCAAATAGCAAATATATTCACTGAAGATATTGGTCAATGGCAAAAAAATGAGCCTGGGCAATATAGTGAGATCCTACCTCTGCCAAAAAAGCAAATTTCAGTTAGCTGGGCATGGTGCCGCCAACCTGTGGTCCCAGCTATTTGGGAGGCTGAGGCAGGGGAATCTCAAGCCCAGGATTTCAAGGCTGCAGTGAGCCATGATTACACCACTGCACTCCAGACTGAGCAACAGAGTGAGACCCCATGTCTGTAAAAAAAGAACCCCCCCCCTCAAAAAAGACACAAAATGTCAGTTAGACAGGATGGATAAGTTCAAGAGATCTATTTTATAGCATGACGACCACAGTAAATAACAATATATTTTATCGGCGGTGAATGGTGAAGACATTCACTGTTAAGTGAAAATTACTACGAGAGTAGATTTTAAGTGTTCTCACCACGAAAACATAACTATGTTAGGGAATGTTAATTAGCTCAATTTAGCCATTCCACAGTGGATATATGTATCCAAACATCATAAATACATACAATATTTGATTTGTCAATTAAAAAAAGAATATGCCAATATAAATGTGTTTTAAAGTAAAAAAAAAAAGAATATACAGAAGAAAAAAAGAATATAGAAATATGTAGAAAAGAAGGCCAGGAGCTGTGGCTCCTGCCTGTAATCCCAGCACTTTGGGAGGCCGAGGCGGGTGGATCACCTGAGGTCAGGAGTTCAAGGCCAGCCAGGCAAACATAGTGAAACCCTGACTCTACTAAAAATACAAAAATTAGCCGGGTGTGGTGGTGGGCGCCTGTAATCCCAGCTACTTGGGAGGCTGAGGCAGGAGAATTGCTTGAACCCAGGAGGCAGAGGTTGCAGTGAGCCAAGATTGCACCACTGCACTCCAGCCTGGGCAACAGAGTGAGGCTCCATCTCAAAAAAAGAAATATGTAGAAAAGAAATATTGAAAAGAATAAATAAAATAATGTATTTAAGCAAAATAACTGAAACAAATAATTTACAAGCCAGGTGCTGGTCCCAACTATTCAGGAGACTGAGGCGGGAGGATCCTTTGAGCCCAGGAATTTGAACTCAGCCTGGGCAACATAGCAAGACCCCATCTCTAAAAAAGAAAAAGATGAAGAATTTACAATTCTTACATCTACATTGTTTTTGTTTTGTTTTGTTTGAGATGGAGTTTTGCTCTGTCACCCAGGCTGGAGTGCAATGGCACCATCTTAGCTCACTTCATCCTCGGCCTCCCAAGTTCAAGGGATTCTCCTACTTCAGCCTCCTGAGTAGCTGGGACTACAGGTGCCTGCCACCATGCCTGGCTAATTTTTGTATTTTTAGTAGAGATGGGATTTCACCATGTTGGCCAGGCTGGTCTCGAACTCCTGACCTCAAGTGATCCACATTCCTCAGTCTCCTAAAGTGCTGGGATTACAGGCATGAGCCACCATGCCTGGCCCAACAATTCCTACATCTACATTATTGAATGGGGCAGTGACAGGGAAACCAGCTGTAGCCCAATTCAAGATTGGATTGCTCAAATTGGGAGGCATCATCAGCATAATGAGCTGGAAACACCAAGTATACGAGTTTCCCATTGCTGCTGTTACAAATTCTCACACACTTAGTGACTTAACACAATCAATGGACTGTCTTACAGTTCTGTAAGTCAGAAGTTCAGAATGGGTCTTACAGGCTGTATTAGTCTGTTCTCACATTGCTAAAAAGAACTACCTGAGACTGGCTAATTTATAAAGAAGAGAGGTTTAATTGATTCATGGTTCTGCAGGCTGTACAGGAGGCATGGCTGGGGAGGCCTAGAGAAACTTACAATCATGGCAGAAGGCGAAGAGGAAGGAGGCACATTCTGTATGGCTGGAGAAGGAAGAAGAGAGCAAAGGTGGAGGTGCCACACACTTTTAAACAATCAGATCTTGGGAGAACTCATTCACTATCATGAGAACAGAAAGGGGGAAGTCTGCCCTTATGATTCAACTACCTGCCACCAGGCCCCTCGTCCAACACCACGGATTACCATTCAACAGCAGACTTGGGTGGCAATATGGTTTGGCTGTGTCCCCACCCAAATCTCATCTTGAACTGTAGTTCCCATAATCTCCAGGTGTCATGGGAGGGAACCAGTGGGAGGTAATTGAATCATGGGGGCAGTTACCTCCATGCTGTTCTCATGATAGCGAGTGACTTCTCATGAGATCTGATGCTTTTATAAGGGACTTTGCCCCGCTTCACTCTGCACTTCTCCTGGCCGTCGCCACGTGAAGGATGTGTTTGCTTCTCCTTCCACCATGATTGTAAGTTTCCTGAAGCCCCCAGCCATGCTGACCTGTGAGTCAATTAAACATCTTTCCTTTATAAATTACCCAGTCTTGGGTATGTCTTTCTTAGCAGTGTGAGAAGGAACTGATACAGGTGGGGACAAAAATTCACATCACATCATAGGCTGAAACCAAGATGTTGGCAAAACTGGTTCTTTCTGGAAGCTCTAGGGGTAAAATTAATTTCCTTAGCTTTCCCATATTCTGGGAACCACCCACATTCCTTGGCTCACGGCCCCTTCCTTTATCTCCAAAGCACATCATTCCACCTCTGCTTCCATCCTCATGTCTTCGTCTCTGACTCTGACCTCCTACTTCCCTCTTATAAGGATGCCTGTGATGACATCGGACATATGTGGATTATCCACGATCATCCCCCAATCTCAATATCCTTAACTTTGTCACATCTGCAAAGTCCCTTTGACTATGTAAGGGAATGTAGCCACTAGTTCCAGGGATTAGGGTATGGATGTCCTTCAGTAACATTATTCTGCCAACATCACCAAGCTTCTGTGTGGAAGTCCTCTCTCTATGGGGGTAATGCTTCTAGCCCTTGGTCAAGGACCACAGAATGCCTCTCACTAGTTTCTTCCTGCATCTCCACCTTCCCACGAAGAGCCAATTTCCATCAGCAGTGATGACACAGAGGCTATCTTGCTGCTTTTGAACTCTCCACCACGCAATTCCAAGCTCTCAAAAATTCTTGCTTCGTTTTAACCTAGCAAACTCAGCTGTTATTTTTGACAACACAGAAATGAAATCAATTGACCTGTGTTGTTTAATCATTTAATCAAATTTTAAAGTGGATAATATACCTTTTTTGGGGGTGGGGGACAAGGTCTTGCTCTGTCACCTAGGCTGGAGTGCAGTGGTGTGATCATAGCTCACTGCAGCTGTGACTTCCTGAAATCCTTCCACCTCAACCTCTCAACTAGCTGGGACCACAGGTACACACCACCATGCCCTGCTAATTTTTGTATTTTTACAAAAATTACACATGGAACTTTGTCAGAGTCTAAATTTTAAATTTAATTTTAAATTAAAATTAAATTTAAAATTAAATTTAAAGTTGTCATCTAAGTTGTTATTAAAAGTTAAAAAATAACAGATGCTGGCAAAGCTGAGAGAAAAGAGGACATTTATAGACTGTTGGTGGGAGTGTAAATTAATTCAGCCACTGTGGAAAACAGTCTGGACATTTCCCAAAGGACTTAAAACACAACCACCACTTGACCCCACAATCTCACTACTGGGTATATACACAAAGGAATATAAATCATTCTACCATAGAGACACATGCACACGTATGTTCATTGCAGCACTATTCACAATAGCAAAGATATGGAATCAACCAAAATGCCCATAAATGACAGATTGGATAAAGAAAACATGGTACATACACACCATGGAATGCTATGCAGCCATGAAAAAGAAGGAAATCACATCCTTTGCTGCGACATGGATGTAGCTGGAGGCCATTATCCTAAGCAAATTAATGCAGGATCTGAATACCAAATACTGCATGTTCTCACTTCTAACTGGGAACTAAACATTGAGTTCACACGAACACAAAGAAGGGTATGATAGACACTAGGGCCTACTTGAGGGTGGAGGGTAGGAGGAGAATGAAGATTGAAAAACTACCTATCCAGTATTATGCTGATTACCTGGGCAATAAAATCGTCTGTACACCAAAGCCCCACAGCATGCAATTTACCCATGCAACAAACCTGCACATGTACCCCTTGAACCGGAAATAAAAGTTGGAAAGAAAAAATAATAGGCCAGGCACGGTGGTTCATGCCTGTAATCCCAGTGCTTTGGGAGGCCAAGGCGGGCGGATCACCTGAGGTCATGAGTTTCAGACCAGCCTGACAAACATGGTGAAACCCTGTCTCTACTAAAACTACAAAAATGAACCAGGCATGGTGGCAGGCGCCTGTAATCCCAGCTACTCGGGAGGCTGAGGCAGGAGAATCACTTGAACCCAGGAGCCGAGATCATGCCACTGTACTTCAGCCTGGGCGACAGAGCGAGACTCTGTCACAAAAAAGAAAAGAATACTTCTTCTTTAATTTAATTTTATTTACTTATTTATTTATTTTAGAGACACGGTCTCCACTCTGTCACCCAAGCTGGAATGCAGTGGTGCAATCACAGCTCACTGAACTCTTGAACTCCTGGGCTGAAGTTTTCTCCCACCTCACCCACCCGAGTAGCTGGGACCACAGGCACATACCATCATACACAAAACCAATTTTAATTTTTTTGTAGAGACAGGGTCTTACTGTGTTACCCAGACTGGTCTCAAACTCCTAGCCTCTGGCGATCCTCCTACCTCAGCCTCTAAAACTCTGGGATTACAGATGTGAGCCACCATGACTGGCCTCTAATTTTAAATGTAGTTTTTATTCTTTTTATTCTTGTCAAAGTGATACATGTATAAAGCTCAAAAGATGAAGCCAAACCTTAAGCTTATGTCTTGCCCTCAAGGTTCACTCCTATTTTTTTTCTGGGATCTACTTTATATTTTGAAATAACATATTTGCCCAGAAATCTCTTGTGTTTCTTAACTTTAGATGGTATCTATTAACTTTCTGTTTGTAGGATGATGGCTTTTCGTTTTTTGCCCAATCACCATTCCCTCAAGTGCCTGCACGCACACGCACACACACACACACACACACACACACACACACACACACACACACACACACACATTTCCTTTCTATTCAGCTTCCTGATATGGCTACATCACCAATGTTTACTAAATGAATACCCAAACTTACATTATGTGAGTTCTCTAAATACTGAGATGTGCCTAACTTCCCTTCCTTGTATACATTCTTGAATTTCCTAAGCTTGCTAGCTGTTCATGGTTTGCCTTCTAAAATTCTTTTCACAGACTTATTACGAGACTGAAAATCCCTTCCAAATACCGTTAACACCTAAGGTAGTCACATCATGATGGTGAACACAGCCTCCTGGGACCCTACAACTTCCTTCTCCAACCTGGATTCAAGGCTTTCTAAGACACCCCCAGAGCTACTGTCCCCAGGACATCCCGTTTCCAAACAGCCTGGGTTTGTAGCCTGGATTGCTTCTTGTGGTATTTTGATCAGATAAGTCTGCCTCTCTGCAGCTCAGTTTCCATGACTGGTTGGAAAATGAGAATAATAATAGTCACGTGCATTAAATGTGATCGTGGTTGTAAAATGTTAAGGCTAGCTCCCTACTCACTGTGTGCAGGATGTTATTTTTATGGTCATCCTGAAAATTCCCCCCAAATTTCTTCACGTTAGCTGCATCAGTTCCTGAATTCCATGTCTCCCTCATGCTCAAATTGCCCTCATTTCCTCAAATCCAGTTTTCTAAGACATTACCAGCAAGAGTGCATGGGGGTTACCATTATGAGGCATTCTGCAGCTACATGAGCTCCAGCCTTCATGCTCAGCCCCTCATGTGGCATGGCTGGGTTGTGTATGCAATCCTAGACATTTCCCCCCAAAATGGTGAAGGCATCACTGTTACTATTGAGCTTCCAGTGCTGCTGAGCCTGAGGCAAAGTCAAATCCCTTTTTTATTTCTCAACCCTTTGCATCTCTCTCTCTCTCTCATTTTCTTTTTTTTTTTTTTTTTTTTAGACGGAGTCTCGCTCTGTCCCCCAGGCTGGAGTGCATTGGCACGATCTCGGCTCACTGCAAGCTCTGCCTCCCGAGTTCAGATGATTTTCCTGCCTCAACCTCCCGAGTAGCTGGGATTACAGGCACACACCACCACTCCCAGCTAATTTTTGTATTTTTAGTAGAGATGGGGTTTCACTATGTTGGCCAGGCTGGTCTTGAACTGCTGACTTCAAATGATCCACCCACCTCGGCCTCCCAAAGTGCTTGGATTACAGGCGTGAGCCACTGTGCCCGACCTCTCATTTTCTCTCTCATTCTCTCTTTCTCTCTCTTATTCTCTCTTTCATTCTCTTTCTCTCTCCCACTCTGTTTCTCTCATTCTCCCTCCCAGTCTCTCCGTCTCTCTTCTTTTGCATAATTCTGTCATTCTCTTTCTCTCTCATTCTCTCTCCCACGATCTCTCTCTTTCTCTCCCTCTTCTTTCCCTCTCTCTTTTTGCATGACTCTGTCATTCTCTCTCATTCTTTCTCCCACTCAGTTTTCTCTCTTTTTGCATGAGTCTGTCACTCTCTCTCTCTGTCATTCTCTCGCTCTGTGTCTTTCTCCCTCCGCCTCCCCAGCCCCCACTATTCTAGAGTCTTTTCTCTTCCCCCTTCACACACTGAAATGTCACAACAATGCGAGCCATTTTCCTCCCAGTCTCATGGAGACCCAGAAACTTAGAGGTTCTCCTATATTTGAGTAAAACATTCTCATTTCAGGCTGAGCGCGGTGGCTCACACCTGTAATCCCAGCACTTTGAGAGGCCAAGGGGGGGCAGGTCTCTTGAGTCCAAAGTTTGAGACCAGCCTGGGCAACATGGCAAAACCCTGTCTCTACTAAAAATACAAAAAGAATTTGCCTGACGAGGGGCTGCATACCCATGGACCCAGCTACTCAGGGGGCTGAGGTGGGAGGATCACTTGAGCCTGGGAGGTCAAGGCTGCAGTGAGACATGATTGCACCATTGCACTCCAGCCTCGGCAACAGAGCAAGACCCTGTCTCAAGAAAAAGAGAAAAAATATCATTCTCATTTCAAGCCATTTATCCCCTCTTTTCTCACACATAGAAGCAAGCTTGGTTTCATTTCTCTAATTTTCGATGTAGCATGTTTAAGCAGTAGGAGAGATACCTGGACCTCTACATGCTAATTAACGTTGGCATTGATGAGACACGTCTGCCTACTTAATGAACACGTTCTGATCGCTCCTGTTTTGAGGCAATATGCTGAGAGTCAGAAATAAAAAGGCTGAGGGAAACATTATATTCTCCTTTCCAGTTGATATAGTCTAATGGGAAATGCAGGTTTATGAACAAATAACTAGGACTTACTGTTAGACATAGTACATAGCACATAGCAAATTTAACAAAATAGTTTATCTTTGCTGTGTGTTTGTGTGTGTGTGTGTGTGTGTGTGCACGCGCGCATGGGTGTCTGTCTCTCTTTTTCCCCCTCCTCAAAATGGATGTAGGCTGGAATTAAAAGGAAAACAAAGGACAAAGAGAATGTGTGAGAACACAGCAGAGAAAAGACGAGGATGACCTTTAGAAGGCTTGGAGGCAGATGGATGCTGCAGTGTAATGTGTGTGACCCCCAAAATTCCTATGTTGAAATGCTAACCCCCAAAGTCATGAGGTTAGGAGGTGGGACCTTTGGGAGGTGCTGATGTCATGAGGGTGGGGCCTCATGAATGGGATCAGTGCCCTTAGAAAAGGGACCCCAGAAAGCTCCCTCACCCTTTCCACCATGTGAGGACACAGTGAGAAGGTGCCATCTATGAACGAGAAAGCCCTCACCAGACACTGAATCTGCCACACCTTGATCCTGGACCTCCAGCCTCCAGAACCATGAGCAATAAACATCTGTTGTCTACAAGCCTCCCAGCCCAAATGGACTAGGACTCTAAGCTAGCAGTAACTGTCATGGCAGGCAGGACGGAGATGGAGGCAATGAACTCATGGCAATACACAGGAGAACCCAACAAGAAGTCCCAGAAATCTTAACCATCTCAGGAATGGGAGACAGCAGGTGGCTCTCAAGGTGCAGACACAGGCGGGGCTGGAGACAGGAGCTTTGCACAGCAGTGCTTGTCAGAAGAATTCTCCTCCTACTCCTTGCAGCCAGATGAACACATCTCGACAACTTGGACAAACTTACTTGTAATTTTAACCAGTGATGAATAAGCAAAGATCTAGATTCATGGACGCCGGAGAGAGCTGAGAGTAAAGGTGAGATAATGTGCCAGAAAAAATAAGATTAAGAGAAAGTCTGACACTCCCAAATATGTACCCCAAAGAAATAAAAGCAGTGAGATGGAAAACAGTACATACGCACTCATGTGCATAGCAGGGACTGAGTAGCACACTACAGTGTTCACTACACCAGGGATGCTCTCTCTATATATATATGTTTTTGTTTTTTTTTTGAGACAGGGTCTCACTCTGTTGCTCAGGCTGAAATATAGTAGCACGATCACAGGTCACTGCAGCGTCAACCCCCCAGGTTCAAGCAATCCTCCTACCACTCACTCCCAAATAGCTGAGACTACAGGTGTGCTGCACTGTACCTGGCTATTTTTTGTATGTTTTTTAGAGACAAGGTTTCACTATGTTACCCAGGCTGGTCTCAAACATCTGAGCTCAAGCAATCTGCCCACCTTGGTCCCTCAAAGTGCTGGGATTACAGGCATGAGCCACCGCACCCAGCCCATGTTCTATCTTTTATTTATTTATTTATTTATTTTTTTGAGACTGAATCTCACTCTATGGCCCCAGCTGGAGTGCACTGGCATGATCTCAGCACATGGCAACCTCTGCCTCCTGGGTTCAAGTGATTCTCATGCCTCAGCCTCCCGAGTAGCTGGGATTACAGGCGTACACCACCACACCTGGTTAACTTTTGTATTTTTGGTAGAGATGGGGTTTCACCATGTTGGCCAGGCTGGTCTCGAACTCCTGACCTCAAGTGATCCGTCTGCCCCAGCCTCCCAAAGTGCTGGGATTACAGGCGTGAGCCACTGTGCCCAGCCTATTTATTTATTTACCTTTTATTTTAGGTTTGGGTGTACATGGAAAGGTTTGTTAATCAGTAAACACGTGTCACAGGGGTTTGCTGTACAGATTATTTCATCACCCAGGTACTAAGCCCAGCACCCAATGGTGATCTTTTCTCTCCTCTCCCTCCTCCCACCCGCCCCGCTCAAGTAGACCCCAGCGTCTGTTGTTTCTTTCTTTGTGTTCATGAGTTCTTGTCATTTAGCTCCCAGCTCTATATTATTTTTCACCAACAGAACCAGAAAGCTTTTCTGAGTAATTAATTGCATGATGACCTCAGCAATATCTAAGAAAAATGATTCTGGAAGCTGTGGTGGGGGGTGGGGTTGACGCTTTAAAGAGAAAGCTACAGGAAGGGTATGGCAAGTCTGTGGTCATGGGCTGAAGTAGTCCTGGGCAGGAGATGAATGACAGAGATAGACAGGAAAGTCTCCACCATGATGGTGCTGATAAAAGCAAAGTCAAGAGGATGTGGTGACCTATTCTGCATTGTAAAAAACAAGAGGAAGATAAAGATGACGTCCAAATTAGTGCCTGAGAGGACTAAACAGAATATGTACGTAAGAGATATATAGATAGATAGATAGATAGATAGATAGAGAGAGAGAGAGAGAGAGAGAGAGAGAGAGAGAGAGAGAGAGAGAGAACGAAGACGATTAGATTGGGGGGTGGTGTAGAAATGAATTCACTTTTTATTACTTTTACTTTATATATAAAATGCATTTTAGACTCTGAAATTTTACAAGGAAATAGGAAGAATTAAGGAAGTCTTTAAAGTGCCACTTGAAAATCATGTTATATTGCAAGTACTACACTGGCTTTAATATTCAAGACTCTCATTTCTTTTTTTTTTTTTTTTTTTTTTTGAGACAGAGTCTCACTCTGTCGCCCAGGCTGGAATGCAGTGACCCAATCTCAGCTCACTGCAACCCCTGCCTCCCAGGTTCAAGCAATTCTCCTGCCTCAGGCTCTACCTCAGATTACAGGCATGCGCCACCACACCTGGCTAATTTTTGTATTTTTAGTAGAGACGGGGTTTCACCATATTGGTCAGGCTGGTAAGACTCTCATTTTTTTTTTTTTTTTTTGAGATGCGGTCTCACCCTGTAGCACAGGCTGGATCGTGGGTCACTGTAGCCTTTAGCCCCCTGCTCAAGAGATCTTCCCACCTCCATCTCCCAAGTAGCTGGGACCACAGGCACATGCCACCATGCCCAGCTCGTTTTTGTATTTTTTTGTAGAAATCGGGTCTCACTATGTTGCCCAGGCTGGTCTCAAACTCCCGGGCTCAAGCAGTCATCTCACCTCAGCCTCCTAAATTTCTGGGATTATAGACATCAGCCACCGTGTCCAGCTAAGACTCTCATTTCTTACCAAGACCTGATAGTATGTCTTATTTGGGTTATTAGTTGAATTTTAGGTTATTTCATTAAGTACATGAAAATAATTAAAATGGATGGCCAGGTGCAGTGGCTCACATCTGTAATCTCAGCACTTTGTGAGGCTGAAGTGGGTACATTGCTTGAGCCTAGGAGTTCAAGATCAGCCTGGGCAATATAGCAAGACCCCATTTCTACAAAAATATTTTTTAAATAGCCAGGTGTGGTGGTGCATGCCTGTAGTCCCAGCTACTCAGGAGGCTGAAGTGGGAGGACCATCTGTGCCCAGGAGACAGAGGCTGCATTGAGCCGTGATGGCACCACTGCACTCCAGCCTGGGTGACAGAGACCCTGTCTCAAAAATAAATAAATAAATGGACTCATAAAATAAGTTGTTTTCATTCTTAAAAGGACAAGATATTTTAAAATAGCTTCACATGACATGAAGTCCACTTGTCTTCTTGAGTAGAGAAAGTTAACACCTTTGAGGGATGTCCACTGGTATCTAGGATGTGTTGCGTCACAAAACAGGGAGGGAAAATGTAAACAAAAACAAAAACAAAAAAACAAGCTGGTTCTCAACAGTCCTACCACTGACTGTAATTTTGAGGTTATTTTCTTCATGGATATTTTTGTTCCTGGTCTGTTCCAGTTCTGAAACTCTGATTGACTTCTTGACGCAATCACATGACATCAAAATTGCTGAAAAAGTCCCATCACTACAGTGTGAGTAAATCAGCTGGTAGAATTATTTTCTTTTCCTTTCACTCATGGGTGAGTATATCGTATTTTGTACAGTTCAAGAATAATAGAACGAACACCTACATAAATGCAATTTAAATCAAAACATGCATCCCATACCTCAAAAGGGCCTTGTGTGCCTCTCTCAACCCAGAATTTATGTTAACCACTTATGTTATTCATCAATTTGTTTTATATATAGTTTAGTGATGTGTCTCATCTCTACACTGTATATTATGTTGTCTCTGTGTGTTTTTGTTTTGTGTTGTTTTTTAGAGACAGGGTCTCACTGTGTTCCCCAGCCTGGAGTACAATAGTGCGATCATGGCTCACGGCAGCCTCAAAGTCGTGGGCTCAAGCGATCCTCCCATTGCAGCCTCTCAAGTAGCTGGGACTACAGGTAGCACCACCATGCCAGGATAATATTTTTATTTGTATGTATTTGTAGCATTCATTTTTTAAAAAATTTATTCATCATGAGTAAGATTGAGCATCTTTTCACATGTTTGAGTCACTTTTTTTTGAGACAGTCTCGCTCTGTTGCCCAGGCTGGAGTGCAGTGGCACTATCTCGGCTCACTGCAACCTCTGCCTCCCGGGTTCAAGCGATTCTCCTGCCTCAGCCTCCCGAGTAGCTGGGATTACAGGTGTGCACCACCACGCCCAGCTAATTTTATTTTTGTTTTTGTAGAGACAGGGTGTCATTACGTAGCCCAGGCTGGTCTTGAACTCCTGGACTCAAGCAATAATCTCGCCTCAGCTTCCCAAAGTGCTGGCATTATAGGCATGAGCTGCTCCTGGCCTGTTTTTTTTTTTTTTTGTCGTTGTTGTTGTTGTTTTTCAACCTCTGATATATTACTTTATTTTTATTTTTATTTATTCTACTTTAAGTTCTAGGGTACACGTGCACAACGTGCAGGTTTGTTACATATGTATACATTTTTAGTAGATTTTATTTTTTAGAGCAGTTTTAGATTGACAGCAAAATTGAGAGGAAGGTACAGAGAGTTCCATGGACCCCCTACCCTGAACATGCATCACCTCCCCTGCTGTCTGTGGCAGCTGATGAACCGGCATTGACACATCATTGACACCAGAGCCCATCGTTCACCTTCGGGTTCACGCTTGGTGGCGGACAGTCTGTGGGTTTGGATAAATGTATAATAGCATGGATATACCACTATAGTGTCACGCAGAGGAGTTTCACTACACTAAAAATCCTCTATACTCCGCCTATTCATTCCCACATCCTGGCAACCACTGATCTTTTTACTGTCTCATAATTTTGCCTTTTCCAGAAAGTCCTATAGTTAGAATCGCATGTAGCCCTTTTGGATTGTCTTCTTTCAATTAGTGATATGTATGGCTTATAGCTCATTTCTTTTCTCTTTTCTTCTTTTTCCTTTTTCCTTTTTTTTCTACTTTTTTTTTTTTTTTTGAGACAGGGTCTCGCTCCATTGCCCAGGCTGGAGTGCAGTGGTGCAATCATAGCTCACTGCAGCCTTGACCTCCTACGCTTAAGCAATCCTCTCACCTCAGCCTCCTGAGTAGCTGGGACTACAGGTGCACACCACCATATTTTAAAATGTTTTATAAAAACAGGATCTCACTACGTTGCCCAGGCTGGTCTTGAGCGCCTGGGCTCAAGGGATTCTCCCTTGGCCTCCCAAAGTGCTGGGACTACAGGCACAAGCCACCACATCTGACCCTTATTTCTTTATATATATTTTTATTATTATTATTATTTTTTGACATGGAGTCTCATTCTGTCACCCAGGCTAGAGTGCAGTGGCATGATCTTGGCTCACTGCAACCTCCACCTCCTGGGTTCAAGCGATTATCCTGCCTCAGCCTCCTGAGTAGCTGGGACCACAGGTGCCCACCACCATGCCTGGCTAATTTTTGTATTTTTAGTAGAGATGGAGTTTCACCACATTGGCCAGGCTGGTCTCAAACTCCTGACCTTGTGATCCGCCCACCTCAGCCTCCCAAAGTGTTGGGATTACAGGCGTGAGCCACCATGCCCGGCCTGTTTTTTGTTTGTTTTTGTTTTTGTTTTTTGAGACAGAGTCTCACTCTGTCAGCCAGGCTGGGGTGCAGTGGTGCGATCTAGGCTCACTGCAACCTCCGCCTCCCTGGTTCCAGCGATTCTCCTGCCTCAGCCTCCTGAATAGCTGGGATTACAGGCACACGCCACCATGCTGGCTAATTTTTGTATTTTTAGTAGAGATGGGGTTTTGCCATGTTGTCCAGGCTGGTCTCGAATTCCTGACATCAGGTGATCTGCCTGCCTCGGCCTCCCAAAGTGCTGGGATTACAGGCGTGAGCCACTGCACCCAGCCTCTTCTTTCTTTTTAATGCTGAATGATATCCCATTATCTGGATGCAACATGGTCTATTTGTCTATTCACCTACTGAAAGACGTCTTCCTTGCCTCCAAGTTTTGACAATTATAAATAAGGCTGTTGTAAACATCCATGTGCAGGTTTTCGCGTGGACACAAGTTTTCAACTCTTTTGGGTAACCATTGAGAGTGATTGCTGGATCATATGCCAGGACATATTTAGTTTTGTAAGAAACAGCCAAACTATCTTCCAAAGTGACTGCACCATTTTGCATTCCCACCAGCCATGAATGGTCATTCCTGTTGCTCCATGACCTCATCAGCTTTTGGTGATGTCAGTGTTCTGGCTTTTGGCCGTTCTCACAGACGTGTATTGGTATCTCATTGTTGTTTTAATTTGCATTTCCCCACTTTGCTTGTTTTCAATCTCTATATAATCATAATGACATTGCATGGAGTTTTTTTCAAGCTATCTATTTCCTTCACCATTGTTTCAAGAATTACGCCACTGAAGTAGGTAGCTGTATTTCTGTTGTTCTTTGCTGCATATTGTTCCATGATCTGAATATCCCACATTTTTTTAAACATCATGAACATTTGGATTGTTTCTCATTGATATGGTTTGGCTGTGTCTCCACTCAAATCTCATCTTGAATTGTAGCTCCCATAATTCCCACGTGTTGTGGGAGGGACCCGATGGGAGATAATTGAATCATGGAGGCAGTTTCCCCCATACCGTTCTCATCATAATGAACAGGTCTCAAGAGATCTCATGGTTTTATAAGGAAAAAGCCTTTCACTTGGCTCTCATTCTCTCGTTTGCCACCATATATGATGTGCCTTTTGCCTTCTGCCAAGATTGTGAGGCCTCCCCAACCATGTGGAACTGTGAGTCCATTAAACCTCTTTTTCTTTATAAATTACCCAGTCTTAGGTATGTCTTTATCTGCAATGTGGAAATGGACTAATACACCCATCTTGTAATACTATAAGCAATGACATCATAAGCAATTTAATTTCATGTATATTTCCTATTACACATTTGTACAAGATTTTCTATGGTAAGAAACCAGAGTGGAACTGCTGTGTCATTGGCACATCCTCAGCTTTACTAAGTAATTCTACATGGTTTTTCAAAGCAGCAGTAATATTTTCCACATCTACCAGCAGAGTATACATATTCCAGTGCATCTCTGTCTGCTCAGCTTTGGTACTGGGAGATAGCAACTGTGGTTTTAACTTTCCTTCCCTGACTACTACTGAAGCTGAGCAGCTTTCATTTGTTTATTTGTAATTTAGATTTCCTCTTCTGAATGTTCTTCCTTGACTTGTTCTTTTTTTTTTTTTGAGACAGGTCTCACTCTCTCACCCAGGCTAGAGTGCAGTGGCATGATCATAGCTCACTGTAGCCTTGACCTCCCAAGTTCAAGCAATCCTCCCACCTCAGCCTTTCAAGTAGCTGGGACTTCAGGTACACGCCACCACACCCAGCTAATTTTTGTATGTTTTGTAGAGATGGGGCCTCACTATGTTGCCCAGGTTGGTCTCAAACCCCTAGGCTCAAGCAACCCACCCACCTCAGCCTCCCAAAGTGCTGGGATTACAAGCGTGAGCCACCACACCCAACTTGTTCTTGACTTTAAGGAGACCACTTTTAATATCCCACTCTTTAGTATGACATACATTTTTCCGTAGAAAGCTTTTATCAGATTAAGGAAGTTTGTATTTATTCCTAGTTTGTTAAATCCTGAATGGGTGTTCAATTTTATTGCAGCTACTTTCTGTATCAATTGATACGAGAAATATTTTGTTTCCATTTTCTTTTCTCCTTTAATCTGTAAATATTTAAAGTACAATCATAGATTGTCTATTGTTGAAACTTGCCTAACATTTGTACCTCACAAAGAGTGAGATTGGTCTATAATTTCTTTTCCCATGCTTTCTTTGTTGAGTTTGCTGAGTTTGAATATCAAAATATTCTTGGCCTCAAAATAGTTTGCATATGTTGCTTCTTTTTGTTTTGTCTGCTGGAGCTTAAATAATACTTGAATTTACTGCTGCCTGATAATACCAGCTAGGTCTAGCATTTTCTTAGTGAGAAGCTTTTTAACCACTCATTCAATGTATTAAATTTCTACAATACCATTTGGATATTCTATATCTACTTGAGTCAGTTTGGTTAAATATATTGTTCTATGAATGTGTCCATTGTGTACGAAGTTTTTAAACACATTGTGATAGTTATTCCTAATATCATCTTATTTTTTTTATAAACTCTGCTACATCTGGAGTTATATTTCTTTTTTCTTCATAATGTTATTCATTGGCATATTCTGGTTTTTTTTTTTTTTTTTTTTTTTTTTTGATGGAGTTTTGCTCTTGTTGCCCAGGCTAGAGTGCAATGGCGCGACCTCTGCTCACTGCAACCTCCATCTCCTGGGTTCAAGCGATTCTCCTGCCTCAGCCTCCTGAGAAGCTGGGATTAGGTGCCTGCCACCACGCCCGGCTAATTTTTTTCTATTTTTAGTAGAGACAGGGTTTCACCATTTTGGCCAGACTGGTCTTTTTATCTGCAATCTCACCAGATTTTATTCATTCTACTCTTTTTATTGTAGTTTATTTTTAACTTGATTATAAATTAAAATTTGATTTAAAGTAAAATGAAGTTTATTAAAATGTTAATAAAAAATAAAAAGCTAATTGTATTTAAAATACATAAAATTAACTAATAAAATAAAAAAACTAGTTAATGTACTACAAATAATTAAATATAATTCAACTAATTTTATTTAAATGAACATTTAAAAGAAGCAATTAAATGCTTAAATGCTTTTTTAACACTTAAGAGGCGATTCTACTAAAATTAATTTCACTAAAATTAAAAAGATTTCTAACTTCAGCTACTTCCATCTTCTCTCATTTTCTTCTCTAATTTGTGAAATCTACTGGTTTTCACTTATTTCCTTCTACTGTTCTGTGTAATTCTGCTGTTCCTTTTCTAACTTCTTGAGAAGGACGCTTAGCATACTTTTCTGTGCCATTTCTTCTCCTTTAGGATAAGCGTGTTACTGAAGTTTTCAAGTACCTCTAGTGACGCATCCGCTGCATCCCGCGGCTTCTGAGCTGCGCATTTGAGTTCCAAGGAGTCACGAAGGCAGCTTGAAAACGTTTTCTTGGGAAACCGAAACTGTCTGTGTCAATGCAATGGGCGCTGGGCGTAAAAGAGAAAACTTCTCCATGTGGGAAGGCTACTCTGTTCTCCTCCATTCTCTGCAGTGAATTTGGAAAGAACTGACATTCTGTCTACTTTTAGGAAAGTATCCATGCACTGGAGAGCTGGAAGCAAGAGCGAGATGCCCCCAGATCCTAAACAGGGAATCCAGCCATTTGCTGAAGACAAAAACAGGCACGTGGAAGTGAGTCCCTTTGACCCTGTACTCAAAGTATCTCCAACCACATGGGTAAAAGACCAAACATGGCACAAACAATCCCATGTGGGAAGACCGCCCCAAGGGGCAGAAGTCACCAGGCCTGCATTTTTGCACGTGGTTTAGACTATTCTCTGACTGTTCCCCCTGCATCCCAGGCTCTTCTGCGCAGAGGAGGGGGTGCATGGCCTGTGCTGGCTTGGAGGAGGAGGGGGCTGGGGCAGAGAGCCCTGGGGAAGGGCTATAGGCAGAGAACATCAACTCAAAGGCGGTAGGTACCCAGGTCTGCTCTCCCCGAGGGAGAGGAGTGGGAGGGTCTTGCCAGCCTGAGAACACACCGGCTTTGTCTTTTTGGCAGAACAAAGACTTCTTTCGGAGAAGACTGACTGACTGGCCTAATTCCTTCTCATCTGTGTGTGCAGCTGGCCCTCAATATCCTCAGGGAGTTGGTTCTCGGACTTCCACTGATATCAAAATCCAAGGATGCTCAAGCCCCTTGTAGCAAACGATGCAGTATCTGCATATCACCCAGGCATATCCTCCCATACACTTTAAGCCATCTCTACTTATAATACCTAATACAGTGTAATTGTTTTGTCAACTGTTGAGACACAGTATCATTTTTCTGTTTGTTTATTTAGAGACAGGGTCTCACTGTCACCCAGGCTGGAGTGCAGTGACACCATCATAGCTCACTGCAGCCTCCAACTTGTGTACTCAAATGATCCTCCCCACTCAGCCTCCTGAGTAGCTGGGACTACAGCCACACATCAGTACTTGTAGCTAATTTTTTTAAATTTAATTTTGGTACAGACAGGGTCTCACTATGTTCTCATGCCTCAGCTTCCCAAGCACCTGGGATTGCAGGTGTGTGCCACCATGCCTGGCTAATTTTTTTTGTGCGTGTATATTTTTAGTAGAGATGGGGTTTTGCTATGTTGGCCAGGCTGGCCTCGAACTCATAACCTCAAGTGATCTGCCCACCCCGGCCTCCCAAAGAGCTGGGATTACAGGCATGAACCACCCCGCCTGGCCAACTTCAGGATTTTAAAGAATAGCACCATGGATTTCTACTTCCCCTTGACACAGCCCTACATTCACTTCTCATCCTCAACTCTCCAGCCCTCCGCTCCGTGAAGGCCAATCCTGGTGGTCTGCTGGGACTGAAGACTTTTCCCATCACGTGGCCGAGATGACCTAGAATGTAAAATTGCCAAATGTGCCCACAACCATCTCCATGGGATCTGCAGCTTGCCCGATAGCTGGCCTCCAGCAACTCCATGGAGGACCTGGGACTCCAGTTCCCACTATATTCTGAATCTCTGCTGTATGCAGTGGTGCACGCCTGTAATCCCAGCACTTTGGGAGGCTGAGGCAGGGGGATTGCTTGAGCACAGGTATGCGAGGCTGCAGTGGGCTGTGATCGCATCACTGCACTCCAGCCTGGGAGACAGAGGGAGACCCTATTTCAAAAAAAAAAAAATCTGAGTCTGACTCTTTTGTGGAAAATGAACTCTGATCATCCTTTGCCTTTTTAACTTCCTCATGTCTTGTGAGTAGTTTGTCTCTGCAACTGTCTTCCTTAGTATCTGTCCTTAGCATCACTCACAAAGACACCCGCAAATGCCCTCTCTCCTTTCTACACCTCTAACTTTCACAAGCAGTTCCACCTGGAGGAAGCCCCATCTCCAGTTCTACAAATGATTCAAACTCTCTGCCTTTTGTGCAAATGAGCTGTATGCATTTCTCACGGCTGCCTTCACCAAGTACCACAGGCTGGGTGAGCTCCACCTCAGAAACTTACTGTTCTTACAGTTCTGTGGCCAGAAGAAGTCTGAGATCAAAGTGTCGGTGGGGTTGGTTCCTTCTGAAGGTTTGGCCCAGCACAGTAAGGCCAAACATCTACACCAAGGTTTGCAGCGTGAGAAAGGAGGGCATGTATTTGTAGGGTGCCAAGCAAGGAGAATCATGCAGCTCATGCTTAAGACCTGACCTCCTAGCTGGGCAAGGCAGCTCATGCCTGTAATTCCAGCACTTTGGGAGGCCAAGGTGGGTGGATCACTTGAGCCGAGGAGTTTAAGACTAGCCTGGGCAAAATACTAAGACCCTGTCTCTACAAATCATTAAAGAATTAGCTGAGCGTGGTGGTACACTCCTGTAGTCCCAGGTCCTCAGTAGGGTGAAGCAAGAGGACCACTTGAGCCTGGGAGGTTGGGGCTGTGGTGAGCTGTGATGGCACCACTGCACTCCAGCCTGAGCAAAAGAGCAAGACTCTGTCTCAAAAAAAAAAAGGCCGGGCACGGTGACTCACGCCTGTAATCCCAGCACTTTGGGAGGCTGAGGCGGGTGGATCACGAGGTCAGGAGATTGAGACCATCCTGGCTAACAAGGTGAAACCCTGTCTCTACTAATCTACTAAAAATACAAAAAAAAAGTAGCCGGGCATGGTGACGGGCGCCTGTAGTCCCAGCTACTCGGGAGGCCGAGGCAGGAGAATGGCGTGAACCCAGGAGACGGAGCTTGCAGTGAGCCAAGACCGCGTCACTGCACTCCAGCCTGGGGGAGAGAGCGAGATTCCATCTCAAAAAAAAAAAAAAAAAAAAAAAAAAAAGCCCCACCCTCCCCCAATGGATTACAGGTGAGGGTTTTTCAAGGTGGGAGGCAGAGGTTACAGGCAAAGTTATAAAGCAATAAAGCAATATAGGGAGGTTATATGGTGGTTTGACCTAAAAAGGCAGAACATCTCGAAGCAAGGGGGACCCGCAGGACATAGGTAGATTCAAAGATTCTCTGATTTGTGATGGGTTAAGGAAGAGAAGCTTTGTTTAAAAGTCTAGAGACAAAAGAAAAGAACTGTTAGCTCTGGTCTGTGGGCATGACCTCCTCCAGGACCCTCAGGAAGGAATTTAGAACAAAGTACATTGGTCAGAGTTCAGTCCTCAGTTCCCCTTACCTGAGGTCCGTGCCAGCAGATCCGATTGGTGGGGTCTGGGTTCCTGAAAAACAGCTCGGGGACGTATGCTAAGATGCTATCTTTCGTTCCCATAGAAAGCCAAGCATCTCATGACTCTAGCTTCCTTGGCTGTTGTTTTAAGCTACTATTACCTTTTTACTTACCGAGTTGCTCATTGACTTCTCGTGGCCATCCAGGTGCCTGGAATTTTCTTTGAAGGAACTCAAGATTTGTCTTTACTTCCATGCTTCATGGGCCCTCAGGCCCTTACAAAGGGAGAACCTGCTCCATCCCACTGTCAGAGGCATTTGAACCAGAGCAACTCCATCTTGAGTAGCCGCTGGGTAAAATAAGGCTGAGACCTACTGGGTGGCATTCCCAGGAGGCTAGGCATTCTTAGTCACAGGATGAGACAGGAGGTCGGCACAAGATACAGGTTATAAAGACCTTGTGGATAAAACGGCATGCAGTAAAGAAGCCGGCCAAATCCCACCGAAACCAAGATGGTGACAAGAGTGACCTCTGGTCATCCTCATGGCTCATTATACACTAATAATAATACATTAGCACACTAAAAGACACTCCCACCAGCAGCACGACAGTTGACAAATGCCATGGCAATGAGACAGTCAAATAAAGCGGTCCCCAGAGAAACTCCGACCACTGTGCGGGCACTGGGAAAATGGGCTGGAGCCACGGAGTTCACGCCCTTTGCAGCGGGGAGGAGACTGGCCTCTTCTGTTTCAGGTGGAATCCAGGATTCAATCTGTGAGGGGGAGACCAGCTAGCAGGGACTCTCGCTTTGCTGAGAGTCCCTGTTTCTCTTTTTTTCCTTTTTGCCCAATAAATTCCATTTTTCTCACTCTTCAAAATGTCTGCGAGCCTAATCATGGCCATGTGGCAAGAACCTGGCTTTTATCTGAACTAAGGAGAAAGTCCTGCAACAGCAATACCTGGAAGTTACCTTATATGGTCTAAAAAGGGGAGGAACCCTCAGTTCTGGGAATTGCCCATCCCTTTCCTGAAAAACTCATGAATAATCCACCCCTTGTTTAGCATATAATCAAGAAATAACTGTAAGGACCTAGCTACTCAGGAGGCTGAGGTGGGAGAATCTCTTGAGCCTGGGAGGCAGAGGTCGTAGTGAGCCGAGATCATGCCACTGCACCCCAGCCTGGGCAACAGAGCAAGAAAGACCCTGTCTCAAAAAAAAATCAAAAACACCAAATACACAGGTGCTTACGCCGGGCATGGTAGCCCATGCCTGTAATCCCAGCACTTTGGGAGGCCGAGGCGGGCGGATCAGCTGAGGTCAGGAGTTCAAGACCAGCCTGGCCAATATGAAGAAACCCCGTCTCTACTAAAAATACAAAAATTAGCTGGGCATGGTGGCGAGCACCCGTAGTCCCAGCTACTCGGGAGGCTGAGGCAGGAGAATCGCTTGAATCCAGGAGGCGGAGGTTGCAGTGAGCTGAGATTGCACCATTGCACTCCAGCCTGGGTGACAGAGTGAGACTCCGTCTCAAAATAATAATAATAAGAAGAAGAAATAAGAAATAACTATAAGTATACTCAGTCGGGTAGCCCACACTGCTGGTCTGCCTATGGAGTAGCCATTCTTTATTCCTTTACTTTATTTATAAACTTGCTTTCACTTTACCCTATGGACTTTCCCAGAATTCTTTCTTGTGCGAGATACAAGAACCCTCTCTTGGGTTCTGGATCAGGACCCCTTTCTGGTAACAACAGATGACAGACTCTAGGACAGAATGTATTCTATGCCTCTCTCTGAGCCTCTGATGGTTGCTGGAGATCCTTGGAGTTCCTTGTAGCTGCGTCACTGCAATTTCTGCCTCCATCTTCACATGGTATTCTGCCCATGTGTGTGTCTCTGGGTCCAACTTTCCTCTTTTTATAAAGACATCAGTCATGTTGAATTAGAGCCCACCATCATGACCTCACCTTAATGGATTACAGCTTCAATGACTGCTGCCAAATAAGGTCACAATCTGAGGTCCTAGCATCAGAGGTGTTTGAACCAGAGCAACTCCATCTTGAATAGGGGCTGGGTAAAATAAGGCTGAAACCTACTGGGCTGCATTCCCAGGAGGTTAGGCATTCTAAGTCAAAGGACGAGACAGGAGGTCAGCACAAGACACAGGTCACAAAGACCTTGCTGATAAAACAGGTAGCAGTAAGGAAGCCAGCCAAATCCCACCAAAATCAAGATGGCAATGAGAGTGACCTCTAGTATTCCCCCCGCTACACTCCCATCAGTGCCATGACAGTTTACAAATGCCATGGCAATGGCCCTAACCCTAACCCTAACCTAAAAAAGGGAGGAACCCTCAGTTCTCAGGATTGCCCACCCCTTTCCCAGAAAACTCATGAATAATCTCATCCCTCGTTTAGCATATAAAAAAGAAATAACCATAAAAATGCGCACCCAGCAGCCCATGCTGCTGCTCTGTCTGTGGAGTAGCCATTCTTTTATTTCTTTGTTAATAAACTTGCTTTCACTTTATTGACTCACCCTGAATTTTTTCTTGTGCAAGATCCAAGAACACTCTCTGGCGTCTAGATCTGGACCCCTTTCTGGTAACATTAGGAATTACAACTTTAACATATGCATTTGCGGGAGCAGGACAGGATTCAGCCTGTAACACAGGCTTAATATATACAGCCTTGACACCCAAACAAAGACGGTTTTGGGGACTCATAACAAAGCATGTTTCAGGAGCCCTTTCCATGGTAAAAGTATTCCAAACTGAAACCCAAAGCGACTGCATGGATAGCCCTAATTTGGCAGGCTTTATACTTGGTGCGCAATTCAATCACCCAGGGAGCTTGTTAAACTGGTAGACCTAGGCCCCACCCCAAATGTATGGAATTGGAATCTCCTAGGTTATAGCTATTTTTAACAAGCCCCCAGGTGATTGCCTTCAGCGGGGATGACTGGAAGCACCAAGTACTCACAGTTGTGTTGAGTTCGCTGTTCTAAGCATCCATGGTCTGCCTTGATGCAAACATGTTATCAATCTGGTGAATGCTTTGGAGCTTGGATATACCTGGGCCATGGTATCCGGCACAAGACACATGGGGCACATTTACTTCTTACTTAGGCTAATTGGTTTTTTCTTTTCTTTTCTTTTCTTTTTATTGAGACACAGGGTCACTCTGTTGCCCAGGCTGGAGTGCAGTGGCACAATCTTGGCTCACTGCAACCTCCGCCTCCTGGGTTCAAGTGATTCTCCTGCTTCAGCCTCCTGCGTAGCTGGGATTACAGGTGCGCACCACAATGCCCGGCTAATTTTTGTATTTTTAGTAGAGATGAGGTTTCACCATATTGGCCAGGCAGTTCTTGAACTCCTGACCTCAAGTTATCTGCCTGCCTCGGCCTCCCAAAAGTCTGGGATTACAGGTGTAGCCACCATACCTGGCCACTAATTGGGTTTTAATTAGCAGCTGCTCTGTAGGCCAGAAACCAATATCAGATCCGCATGAGTGCATCCAAAATAAGTAAAAAAGAGTTAAATATTTGAATTAAGCATTGCATGGGTTGCTGGGCATGATGGCTTACTCCTGCAATCCCAGCACTTTGGGAGGCCGTGGTGGGAGGATACCTTGAAACCAGGAGTTTGAGACCAGCCTGGGTAACATAATGAGACCCTGTCTTTATAAAAAAAATTAAAAATAATCCAAGTGTGGTTGCAGGCACCGGTAGTCCCAGCTGCTCAGGAGGCTGAGGTGAAAGGATCACTTGAGCCCAGGAGTTGGAGGCTGCAGTGAGCTATAATCATCCCACTGCACTCCAGCCTAGGCAACAGAGCAAACCCCTGACTCTAAAAAAAATAAACAAATAAAGAAAAAATTGCACAGGCTTAAAACCTCCCTGTTTGCATGATGTGGTGTTATAATCTGCTTTTGAGCCCAGGCGTGGTGGCTCATACCTGTAATCGCAGCACTTTGGGAGGCCAATGTGGGAGGATGGCTTGAGGCCAAGAGTTTGAGGCCAGCCTGGGCAACATATCAAGAATTTGTCTCTATTAGAATAATAATAATAATAACCTGCTTCTGATTGTTTGTTGTTTTGGAGTTGAAAAGATTGATCTCTGGCTGGGCACAATGGCTCATGCCTATAATGTCAGCATTTTGAAAGGCCAAGGCAGGAGGATCGCTTGAGCCCAGGAATTCGAAACCAGCCTGGGCAACATAGTGAAGCCCCATTTCTACAAAAAAAAAAAAAAAAAATTACAAAAATTAGCTGGGCATAGTGGTACTCCTATAGTCTCAGCTACTTGGGAGGCTGAGGTAGGAGGATTACCTGAGCCCAGGAGATTAAGGCTGCATGAGCTGAGGTTGTGCCACTGCACTCTAGCCTGGGTGACAAAAGGAGACCCTGTCTCAAAAAAAAAAAATAATAATAATAAATAAAGAAAACATTGGTCTCCGTGTGACCTACACCTTTCTCTGGGTGTGAGATCGACAAGTTGTGTGAGTATTATTTTCCCATGTTATCAATAACATGATAATAATGGTCCCTGATTTGAGGGAGGTTGAATCCACAAAAGCACAACCTTCCTTTAAAGCACTGAAGGCTTTGTGAACAGCGGATTGCTTCCTAATCTTTGGTTCTTTCCCCACGCATCCTGCAGCCCTTCTCCATCTGAGAAAATCACTGAGATTACCGCTTCTGAGGAGAGGGACAAATCTTGAGTCTCTGTAATGCAATGCAGGATGCACCCCAGGTCATGTCCCACTGCCAGCTCTTACTAAGACCCAACTCTCTCTTTCAGAGTCTGAGAAAAGGCAAACGGACAATCGTTGATGTACAGACACAGCAATGGAAACACAGACATGCTGAAGGTTTTGCCCACATGGATAGCTCTGGCTCTCCAAGTTGTATTTTGCCTTAGCATCAGCCAATGCCTCCTGCTCCAGCAGCACTGCACATGACAAAAGCCACCTTGAGGCAGAGAGCAGGTAGGAACGCCCTCTTGCCCGTCACAGAATCAAGCTCACTGCTTGAGGCTGGTGCCCAGGTCTTTTTCGCTATTCTGTGCTTGACCCAAATTCCCTTGCATCTTTCTGCTCTATCTCTCATTACTGACTGAGTCTGACCCCTGAAATTGGTGCCTGCTGTTCATCTAATCTTTTTGTAAAAATAGGTCAGGTGCGGTGGCTCATGTCTGTAATTCCACTTTGGGAAGCCAAGGCAGGTGTGTCTCTTGAGCTTAGGAGTTCGAAACCAGCCTGAGCAACATGGCGAAACCCCATCCCTACCCAAAATACAAAAATTAGCCAGGCATGGTGGTGTGTGTCTGTGGTCCCAGCTACTCAGGAGGCTGAGGTTTGAGGATCGTTTGAGCCAGGGGGGCAGAGATTGCAATGAGCTGTACTGCACTACTGCACTCCAGCCTGGGTGACAGAGTGAGACCCTGTGTCAAAAAAAATTTATTTTTATGAATTTAGGGGGCGTAGAAGTACAGTTTCGTTATATGGATATATTGCATATATATGCAATGTGATGAAGCCTGGGCTACTAAAAATCCCAGATGGATACACTAAATCATCCATCACCCAAACAGCAATCATTGTACCCATTAGGTAATTTCTCATCCCTCACTCTTCTCCCACACTTCCAAGTCTCCAGTGTATGTTATTTGTGTGTGTGTGTCTGTGTATGTGTGTGTGTGTTTGAAGCAGGGTCTTGCTATGTTGCCCAGGCTGGAGTACAGTGCCGTGATCATAGTTCACTATAGCTTTGACCTCCTGGGCTAAAGGCATACTCCCACCTCAGCCTCCTGAGTAGCTGGGACTACAGGCACACACCACCATGCCCAGATAATTGTTTAATTGTTATAGAGATGGGGTCTCAGTGTGTTGCCCAGGCTGTTCTCAAACTCCTGGCCTCAAGCTATCATCCACCTTGGCCTCTCAAAGTGCTGGGATTATAGGCCTAAGCCACAGTACTCAGTTCTATTTTTAGTTATTTGAGAAATCTCCATAGAGGCTGCACTCATCTACACTCCCACAAATAGTGTAGAAGCATTTCCTTTCCTCCACATCCACACCAACCAACATCTACTATTTAAAAACTCTTTAATAATAGCCATTCGGACTAGTGTGAGATGGTATCTTATTGGGGCTTTTTCATTTCTCTAATGATTAGTGATGTTGAATGATGTTGAGCATTTTTTTTTTTTCACATGACTGTTAGACATTTCTATGTCTCCATTTGAAAAATGTTCACCTGGGCTGGACGCCGTGGCTCATGCCTGTAATTCCAGCACTTTGGGAGGCTGAAGGGGGTGGATCACCTGAGGTTAGGAGTTTGAGACCAGCCTGACTAATATGGTGAAACCCCGCTTCTACTAAAAATACAAAAATTAGCCAGGCATGGTGGCGTGCGCCTGTGCTCCCAGCTACTCGGGAGGCTGAGACAGGAGAATCGCTTGAACTCGGGAGGTGGAGGTTGCGGTGAGTCAAGATCGCACCACTGCACTCCAGCCTGGGCGACAAAGTGAGACTTCGTCTAAAAAAAAAAAAGTTCACCTAATCTTTTACAGACCATCCCCCTCTTTGTAAACTGCACCTGCCCTTGGGCCTTCTGCATCTCTTAGGCTTGTTAAACACTGGACATGCTGTTTATATCCCCCGTGACGTAAGGCTTAGCACAAAATGAAAGGAACCATTTTTGTGGGTACCATTTCTTAGGTGCCTCATGTGAATAGAATCCTGAAGTATTTGTCTTTCTGTGCCTGGCTTCCTTCTCTCAGCACAAGGTTCTCATGGTTCAGTCGTGTGGTTGCATTTCTTAGGATTTCCTTTTATTTATTTATTTTTGAGCCAGAGTTTCACTTTTGCCCAGGCTGGAGTGAAGTGGCGTGATCTTGGCTCACTGCACCCTCCGCCCCCCAGGTTCAAGTAATTCTCCTGCCTCAGCCTCCTGAGTACCTGGGATTAAAGGCGCATGCCACCTCGCCCAGCTAATTTTTTTGTATTTTTAGTAGAGATGGGGTTTCACCATGTTGGCCAGGCTGGTCTCAAACTCCTGACCTCAGGTGATCCACCCACCTCGGCCTCCCAAAGTGCTGGGATTACAGGCGTGAGCCACAGTGCCTGGCCAATTTCCTTTCATTTTAAATGCTGAATAAGATTCTATTATATGTATACATCATATTTCCATTGTCTTAATTAATAGCTGTTTGTCAGAATTTATGATTTTCAGATAGATTGAACATTATTCTCATTTATTTGGATTAGAGCAATTATTCACAACTGGGGGTGATTTTGCCCCAGGGGGCCTCTGTCAGTGTCTGGAGACATTTTGATTGTCACAACTATGGAAGGGGGGGTGCGGCTACCTGAATCTGGTGGGTAGATCTCAGGGATGTTGGTCAAGAGAATAACAAGGGGGCTACTGTGCCCAGGATCGCCGCGCCACAGAGACCCCCCAACAACCCCAAATGTCCACAGTGCTGAGGTTGTGAGATCCTGGATTACGAGATAGTGATTTCACAGGCGGGGAAGTTAGTGCCACATGTAAGGAGGCGAGCTGTCCGAAATTCCTCTGTTTTCACTTCTCTTGGCTAAATGTTGTATTTTAGATCTTCTTGTCCAAAGATAAAAATGTTTGTGGAATTTTCTCTATCACTTGCCAGAGAATGTAGACAACAGTTGAATCAGAAAATGCCTTTTTAAAGATTTTATTTTCGAGAAACAATCTTGCTCTGTCACCCAGGCTGGAATGCAGTGGCATGGTCTCGGTTCTCTGCAACCTTCGCCTCCCGGGTTCAAGTGATTCTCCTGCCTCAGCCTCCCGAGTAGCTGGGATTACAGCCTCGCCACCATGCCTGGCTAATTTTTTATATTTTTAGTAGAGACCGGGTTTTGCCATGTTGGAGGCCAGGCTGGTCTCCAACTCCTGGACTCAAGTGATCCACTCACCTAGGCCTCCCAGTGCTGAGATTACAGGCATGAGCCACCACGCCCAGCCAGAAAATGCCTTTTAAATGGAAAATACAAAACACTTAAAGCTTTAATTTTTGTGTGTGTGTGTGTGTGTCAGGGAGACTTAAGAATTTGAATTCTTAAGCTTATACAATTTATATATGTGTATGTATGCATATATATATACATACATATATTTTGCTTGATTTTAAAGAATTTTATGTGACTCAGCTATCCAGGATATACTTTAGGGAACACATTTGGGTTTTCAAATATGTCTTGTAATATTGATAAGTGTGTCTGGAGTAAATCTCATGAATGTATTTCCGTATGTAAAAATAAATGACCATGCTCCCTTAAAGAAATCACAGAATGACTAGGTGCGGTGGCTCATGCCTGTAATCCTAGCACTTTGGGAGGCTGAGGCAGGCGGATCCACCTGAGGTCAGGAGTTTGAGACCATCCTGGCCAACATGGTGAAACCCCGTCTCTACTAAAATACAAAACTTAGCTGGGCGTGGTGGCGGGTGCCTGTAGTCCCAGCTACTCGGGAGGCTGAGGCAGGAGAATCACTTGAACCCAGGAGGCAGAGGTTGCAGTGAGCTGAGATCACGCTGCTGCACTCCAGCCTGGGCGACAGAGTGAGGTTCTGTCTCAAAAAAAAAAAAAAAAAAAAACAATCACAGAATATCTGGGAAATGATTGAGTGACTGCTGGAGGACCAGCCATTTCAGGAAAATGAAGAGGATAACGACGAAACCCTGGGTTAAATTGATAATAAATTTCAATTCCACCTTTTTTTTTGAGAGAGAGTCCCCCTCTGTTGCCCAGGCTGGAGTGCAGTCGCACAATCTCAGCTCACTGCAACCTCTGCCTCCCGGATTCAGGCGATTCTCCTGCCTCAGCCTCCCGGGTATCTGGGATTACAGGCGTGCACCATTACGCCTGGCTAATTTTTGTAGTTTTAGTAGAGACAGGATTTCACCATGTTGGCCAGACTGGTCTTGAACTCCTGACCTCAAGTAATCTGCCTGCCACGGCCTCCCAAAGTGCTGGGATTACAGGCGTGAGCCACCGTGCCCGGCCTCAATTCCATCTTATTAAATCAAAGAGGGAGTATTCATTGTGGCTGTCAATTCCATATGTATGATACCACTTGCCTCATTTACTCCTGTCTTAGGGCCAGGTGCAGTGGCTCATGCCTGTGATCTTAACACTCTGGGAGGCCGAGGTGGGAGGGTTGCTTGAGCCCGAGAATTCAAATCCATCCAGGACAACACAGCGAGATTCCAATTCTATAAAGTTTTTGTTTGTTTGTTTTGTTGTTGTTGTTGTTGTTTTTATTAGCCAGGCATGGTGGCAAGTGCCCATAGTCCTATCTACTTGGGAGGCTGAGCCTGGGAGGTCAAGGCTTCAGTGAGCCATGATTGCACCACTGCACTCCAGCCTGGGCAACACAGTGAGACCTTATCTCTTAAAAAAAAAAAATTAAATTACTCTTGCTTTAATAAAAGTTGGCTTATGAAGTACAGATGATAATTGTACATTGTTTCAACATTTGAATTACTTTATTAACATTATCCATATAATGACCACAATTCATTTCTGAACTTGTAAGCCTTCTTTTTTTTCTTTTCAAGACTATGCTTAAATCGGGTATTAATTTAATGCAGATAGCAATGTTGTTTTATTCATAGCATTTGTGGATGCTTCTCAATTGGCTTTATGTCAGTATGTTGAAAGAATTTTCAGGTCAATGAAAATCAGACGAGTTAGAGGAGAGATCCTAAATTGTTCCAACAGCATCTCTCCAAGATAAGAAATGGCATGAGTAATAGTAAGAGCCAGTGACGTTCACTGAACCTCAGCACCCAGCTGGGTGGAACTGGACAAATTACTCACAGTCAGGTCTGGTTGTTCTGACAAGATCAGAGGTCCATGCAACGAATATTGTTTCTCCCCTCACTGCGATCTTCATTGCTCAGTTAAAGCACATGCAAGTGCACACTCATGAACGAGAATATTGACGTGACTAAATGCTAAGGGGTGAATCAGCTCAAATATCTTTAAACATTAAGCAAAACAATTCAGCAGCATGGTCTACATATTTTGAGAAACAATCTTATCTTGCTTTGCCTAATGTTAAACTGTTTATTTATACAAAGTAATTTTCTCTTTGAGGCAAGATTACTTTGGAGAGAATTGTTATATTAGAGAGAGGATTTTGGGAGTTTAGAAGCTGCTGCTCCTGGAGAAAAGCTGTGTTTGCTGATTCCTTCCCCAAGAAACTGAGATGTTCTTAGTTATTCTGGTAACATTTTAAAGATGTATTGAAATGAGCTTAAGAAGGCTGTAGAAGAATCAAGCCTACTGTTTGTCTTCCTGGATTTGTCTAAGAACGCCTTGCAAATGCCAGCAACCCCAACATTTGTAAAATTGTTGTAACGTTACCTAAACATGCGCAAACAAAAATAGGTGAAAACTCCTTAGATTTATACAGCCTTTACAACTTAAAAAACCCCACAAACACAGCATTCTTTTTTCCCCACTGTGGTTTCAACAATGGATTTCTTGCTATACTATTTTCCATGCAAATATAATTTCAGTTTCCCTCAGTGGAGTCTCTTTCCTGGGGTAAAAAGAAAACTTGAGACAAGTTTTATAAAACATGCTGGTTTGTGGTCTCTAGCATTATAGATTATAGATTGTTACAGAATCCACATCTTATTACAAAATTTACCGCTCTGAAAATAATATTGGGTCCTTTCTCGGGAACAAGAATTACTGTATCTCTCACCCTCATAAAAATTTATATATGGCTCTATTTGCCTTTTAATTGATCTCTTTTATTTATCTATTTATTTTTATTTTTTAGAGATGAAGTCTTGTTCTGTTGCCCAACCTGGAGTGCAGTGGTGCCATCATAGCTTACTGCAGCCTGGAACTCTTGGGCTCAAGCAATCCTCCCACCTTCGCCTCCCCAGTAGCTGTGACTACAGGTGCACCATCATGCCAGCTAATTTTTCTATTTTTTGTAGAGATGGGGTCTTGTTATATTGCCTGGGCTGGTCTTGAACTGCTGACTTCAGGCAATTCTCCCTCTAGAAGCGCTGGGACTATAGGTTCATGCCATCATGCCTGGCTAATTTGATCTTTTCAGACTTGTTTTTCTTCCAAAGATCTGTGCCAAGCTCATCAGTAAGGATGTAGCTCATTTATAGCAGGCGTGAGTCTCTCAGAAGGAAAAGCTTGCAATTTGTCGACTCTCTTATTTTTCTTTCAAAATAGAAGGCGATCCAGCTCTCATCACAGTTAATGAAAAATGTCGGGCCTGGCATGGTGGCTCAAGCCTGTTATCCCAGCACTTTGGGAGGCTGAGGTGGGTGGATCACCTGAGGTCAGGAGTTCGAGACCAGCCTGGCCAACATGGTGAAACCCCGTCTCTACTAAAAATACAAAAATTAGCTGGGCATGGTGGTGCGTACCTGTAATCCCAGCTACTCAGGAGGCTGAGGCAGGAGAATCACTTGAATCTGGGAGGTGGAAGTTGCAGTGAGACAAGATGGTGCCACTGCACTCCAGCCTAGGTGACAGAGTGAGACACTTTTTTTTTTTTTTTTTTGAGACGGAGTTTTGTTCTTGTTGCCCAGGCTGGAGTGGAATGGCACGATCTTGGCTCACTGAAACCTCCACTTTCCGGGTTCAAGTGATTCTCCTGCCTCAGCCTCCCGAGTAGCTGGGATTACAGGCACCCGCCACCACGCCCAGCTAATTTTTTTTTTGTAGTTTTAGTAGAGACGGGGTTTCACCATGTTGGCCAGGCTAGTCTCGAACTCCGACTTCAAATGATCTGCCCACCTCGGCCTCCCAAAGTGCTGGGATTACAAGCATGAGCCACCGTGCCCGGCCTTGTGATACCCCTATCTTTACAAAAAATACAAAAATTAGCCAGGCATGGTGGTGTGCACTTGTAGTCCCAGCTACTCAAGAGGCTGAGGCAGGAGGATTGCTTGAGCCCGAGAGGTGGAGGCTGCTGTGAATCATGTTGCACTACTGCACTCCAGCCTGGGCAGCAGAGTGAGAACCTGTCTCAAAACACAAATAAATAAAAGAAATAAATTAAAAGGCAAATACAGCCATATATAAATATTTATGGAGGGTGAGAAATGCAGTAATTGTTGCTCCTGAGAAAGGTCCCAACATTATTTTTACAGCTGTATATTTTGCAAGATGTGGATTCTATAACAATCTTTAATCTATAATGCTAGAGACCACTAACCAACATATTTTATAAAACTTGTCTCAAGCTTGTCTTTGTACCCCAGGAAAGAGACTCCATTGAGGGAAACAGATTATATTTGCATAGAAAATAATATAGCAAGAAATCCATTTTCTTTTTTTTTGAGATGGAGTCTCACTCCTGTAGTGCAGGCTGGAGTGCAATGGCACGATCTCGGCTCACTGCAGCCTCTGCCTCCTGGGTTCAAGTGATTCTCCTGCCTCAGCCTCCTGAGTAACTGTGGACCATAGGTGAACACCACCAAGCCCGGCTAATTTTTGTATTTTTAATAGAGACAGGTTTTCGCCATGTTGGCCAGGCTGGTCTCGAACTCCTGGCATCAGGTAATCTGCCCACCTCAGCCTCCCAAAGTGCTGGGATTACAGGCGTGAGCCACCGTGCCCAGCCAAAATATCCATTGTTGAAATCACTCTACAAAAAATAGTTTTAAATATAAAAACAAACAAATAAATGAATACAAATAAAATGCCTCCTATCATCTGACAGAAGGCTGGATGCATCCACAGATTAGTTCTACCCCACATTTGCGCAGCTGAGTTCATTCAGCAGCCCTTTGGGGATCTTTTGGAAATCTGAAATTCTTTCCAGTTTCCCTGGACAGCCCCACAGACACACTTCATGTTTCACAGCTAACGCACGCCTGTACAATGTTTAGTAGACTTCGGTTCTAGAGAGCTATAGACAGTAGGTTAAATTCATGTCTAGACTTGATTTTGTTCTGTATTTGTCAGGGCCTTCATATCACCAAGTGTCCGCACTCCATGAGGGTCTGTTGCTTTTCATGTGTAATGTCAGGCTGATCTGTGAAACCGGCATCCTATTTCTTCTTGCCTAGGATGAACTCATTTCGCAAAACCCAAAACAAATGACACCAAACGCTCTATTTGTATAAAGTGCTCCAGTTGATTATGTTACAGCATTCTTCTGTTATTGTTGTAAGCACCAGAGAAATGCATGCTGAGTACTTCCTGGTTTGTGTGTTATTTTGTTTCCTTATCTGATGTTCAGTATAGTCATGGGTTATCTGTGTATCTCCCAGCATTCCTGCCTTCTGCAGCTATTTGCAATCTCTCTCTCTTCAAGTACCAGATGGAATGTTTTTTGGCACACTTTGGATGCCCACAATATTTTGTCTTTATGCAGGACTATGACCTTATTGGTTAAGACTGTTCTGAATTCTATTAATACCTCTTGTGCTTTGCAGGCAAATCATTCACTAACATTCATTTTCTAATGTTCATGTACAGCTATAACTTTTGCAACTTTCATACAAAACAAAACACAAAACCCACAAACTGTCCCTTTTCCAGCACTATATCTTCTTCCTAAAGATATTCTGCACTCAGCTGAGTGTAGCAATATTTTCAGCATAGAGACAACCTCAAAGATGCAACAGGACCTCAGGATTCCACAAATGTCCTACGCCCCTCAGTGGCATTAAGTCCACCTCCTACTAATGACCACGTCAGTGCATCCAGGAATGTTCTGTTACTTCTTCCAACAGGGTCAACATTGTTGTAATAATAATACCTATATTGGAAATTGAGTTTTTCAGGCTTTTCTAGGACTCTTGGCCCAGCCCAGCAATACTGGTTGTTTTTGTTGTTGTTGTTGTTGTTGTTTTGAGACGGAGTCTCGCTCTGTTGTCAGGCTGCAGTGCAGTGGCGCAATCCTGGCTCCCTGCAACCTCCACCTCCTGGGTTCAAGCGATTCTCCTGCCTCAGCCTCCTGAGTAGCTGGGATGACAGGCACGCGTCACCACGCCCGGCTAATTTTTGTATTTTTAGTGGAGACAGGGTTTCACCATGTTGGCCAGGATGGTCTCAATCTCTCTTGACCTTGTGATCCACCAGCCTTGCCCTCCCAAAGTGCTGGGATTACAGGTGTGAGCCACCATGCCCGGCCTTAATGGCTTGTTTTTTAAAATTATTATTATTATTTTTTAACATTTTAAAAATTTTTTGTGGGTACATAGTAGGTATATATATTTACAGGGTACATGCGATGTTTTGATACAGGCATGCAATACGTAATAGGCACATCACGGATGATGCAGTCTCCAGCCCCTCAAGCCTTTATCCTTTGTGCGTGCGTATGTGTGTTTAATTTTTAGAGATAGGGTCTTGCTCTGTCATTCAGGCTGTAGTGCAGTAGTACAATCATGGTTCACTGCAGGCTCGACTTCCTGAGCGCAAGTGATCATCCCATCTCAGCCTCCCAAGTAGTTGGGACTACTGGCACACGCCACCATGCCCAGGTAATTTCTAAACTTTGTGTAGACACAGAGTCTTGCTGTGTTGCTCAGATTGGTCTCAAACTCTTGGCCTCAAGCCTTCCTCTTGTCTGGGCCTCCCAAAGTTCTGGGATTACAGCACCTGGCCCCAACTTGACCTTTGTTTGTAGAACTACTCAGAAAATACGGCTGAATTGGAAATTGGGTGGTGCCAAGTGAACCCCACTCAATCCTTCTGTCACCTTCTCTTTTGGGAAACTACTTCATTCTTTTGCCAGGGAATGGCTCTGAAAACAGAAGCTTGCATTCTAAGGTGTTATCCCTTTTTCCCAGGCCAGTTTTCTGTGGGGCCTTCACTCTACACCCAACAGAGGATTTCAGAAACACTGTATGGCAACTCTTACAAAGACACTTATCTGCCAGCGTCCAGGAAACAAATCCTGCCCAGTCACAAACTGACACAAATCCCAGTGAATCAAAAGGTTCACTTCCTTTTGGAAGGGAGGGGGCTTTAGCTTTCCTTCCCCAGCCCTACATTCAAACCAAGGTGAGATAACGCATTAAATAGCTCGGATTACCTTCTAAGCACAGAGCTGGGCATGGTCTTCAAAATCAGTCAAGTTTTTTGTTCATTTTTTTTTTTTTTTTTTTTTTTTGAGACAGAGTCTCACTCTGTCACCCAGGCTGGAGTGCAGGGGCGCGATTTCAGCTCACTGCAGCCTCTGCCTCCTGGGTTCAAGTGATTCTCCTGCCTCAGCCCCCCGGGTAGCTGGGATTACAGGCATGCGCCACCACGCCTGGCTGATTTTTGTATTTTTAGTAGAGACAGAGTTTCACCATGTTGGCCAGGCTGGCCTCGAACTCCTGACCTCAAGTGATCCACCCGCCTCGGCCTCCCAAAGTGCTGGAATTACAGGCATGAGCCACCGTGGCCAGCCTTAACTTACATTTTTAAAGTCCATATATTTATGTAGTACTTTATGATTTTATTTTTAAACATACATTTGACCTATCGGGAGTTTATTTTGGGGCTAGGTGTGATGGCTTACACTTGTAATCCCAGCACTTTGGGAGGGTAAGGCTGGAGGATTGCTTGAGGCCAGGAGTTTGAGACCAGCTTGGGCAACATAGTGAGACCCTGTCTCTATTTTAAAAAATAACTAATAAAAACCCTTTATTTTGGTATAAGGGGCAAAGAAGCAACCTGGCTTATATTTTTAAAAAATGTAACTCACTAGGCTGGGTGCGGTGGCTCACGCCTGTAATCCCAGCACTTTGGGAGGCCGAGGCAGGGGGATCATGAGGTCAGGAGATCGAGATCATCCTGGCTAACACGGTGAAACCCCATCTGTACTAAAAATACAAAAAATTAGCCAGGCGTGGTGGCGGGCGCCTGTAGTCCCAGCTACTCGGGAGGCTGAGGCAGGAGCATGGTGTGAACCCGGGAGGCAGAGCTTGCAGTGAGCCGAGATCGCGCCACTGCACTCCAGCCTGGGCGACAGAGCGAGACTCTGTCTCAAAAAAAAAAAAGTAACTCACTATGCAGCTGTCTGAATACCATCTGTTTGGAAACATTTGTTCTTTCTAAGGCTTAAGAATGTCACGTGCTTGCTGGATGACTTCTGGACTCCAATGTAACGTATTTCTCAATCTCTTTCCAATATAAAACTATCTTCAGGGCCGGGCTCAGTGGCTCACGCCTGTAATCCTAGCACTTTGGGAGGCCAAGGTGGGTGGATCATGAGGTCAGGAGCTCGAGACCCGCTTGGCCAATATGGTGAAACCCTGCCTCTCCTAAAAAATACAAAAATTAGCTGGGCGTGGTGGCGCACACCTGTGGTCCCAGCTACCTGGGAGGCTGAAGCAGAAGAATCGCTTGAACCCAGGAGGTGGAGGTTGCAGTGAGCCGAGATTGCGCAAGCACACTCCAGCCTGGGCGACAGAGCAAGACTCCATCTCAAATAAAATAAAATAGAATAAAATAAAATAAAACTATCTTCAAAACTCTGGCTTTGTCAGGAAAAAGGCTAGTTCCCATCTGATGACAAGTATTTTTTTTTTTTTCAAAATTTTACGATTCTGTGTCTCATATTGATTCTCCCAGATAAACTTTAACTTCACTTGGCCAAGTTCCCACATTCACTTTGACGGGGAGGATGCCACATGGAATCAGCCGGAAAGAATGAGCTGAAGTACATGTTTTCCTCCAAGGTCAGGGTATTTGTTTTTCCTATGCCCTTCAGCAGTTTTCAGGTTTCCTTTGTATTAGTCTCGTACAGATAAGTATTGATGACTAGCTGGATAGGACCTGTGAAACACTGTGATTCATGGATGAGACACAGTACATATCCTCTTATCGCTCCCCTAGAAAATGAGATAAATTACAGAATCACAGCAATTTAGCAAGTCCTAAGATAACTCTAACCCCATCTATCACTTTACACACACTGGTTTCCAAATCTCTCAATTGGTATCTTTTATGAAATCATCTATCGTGTGTTCTGAAGTCTGTTTCATCATTACAAGAAAATTATTCATGCTTGTAGAAGAAGGAGAATCACATTAAAAATGAAGATTCTAGTAACTCCGTCTGCCACGCTTTTTACATTTTCTCATCATTTTACATTATATTTTTATATCTGTAAGGTTGGAGTGTATTATAAAATTTGGATTGCTGCCTATATGTCTTAAAATGTAACCATAGTTTTCTCACTCTGTTCGCTGTTTATGAAGAGTTTGAAGATTTCCTCACATAAACAAACCAGCGTAAATGCACGCCTTCTCGTATTTTATGGTGCTGAAGGTATTGCCTTGTCCCACTGCTAAATTTGACTGGCTTTAAAAAACAAACAAACAAACAAATAAACTGTGTTGAATAATGGGTAACTAGGCTGGGCACGGTGGCTCATACCTGTCATCTGAACACTTCGTGAGGTATAGGTGGGAGGATCACTTGAGTCCAGGAGTTCTAGACCAGCCTGGGCAACATGGCAAGATCTCATCTCTACTAAAAATTTTTCAAAGTTAGCCAGGCATGGTGGTGCATGTTTGTAGTCCCACTTACTCAGGAGGCTGAGGTGGAAGGATTGCTTGAGCCCAGGAGTTAGAGGCTGTAGTGAGCTATAACTGCGGCACTGCACTCAAGCCTGGGCAATAGAGTGAGACCCTGTCTCTAAATAAATAAATAAATAAATAGGTAATTATAACCATGAAGCTTTTGCTGCACTGTGGAATTTAGTTTTGAAAAACAAATTCCTAGCTATAGAACGAGTGGACCAACACATATAATCATTTCTAACACCCTAAGGCTTTGCCCTAATTAACATTACGACCAAAAGTATATAAGAATTCTGTCATCAGTATGGAACACTTTATCTTCCTAGTATTCGGTAGATTAAAAATAAACAAACAACTGCCACATTTGTTCTTAGTTGCATTTCTTTGACGGTTCTCTCTCTGCCTCTTTCCCTCCCTCCCTCCCTCCCTCCCTCCCTTCCTTCCTTCCTTCCTTCCTTCCTTTTTTTCTTTCACAGGGTCTTGCTGTGTCTCCCAGGCTGGAGTGCAGTGGTGCAATCATGGCTCACTGCAGTCTTGACCTCCTGGGCCCAAGTGATCCTCCTACCTCAACCTCCCGAGTAGGTGATACTATAGGCATACACCACCACACCCAGCTAATTCTTTTCATTTTTATTTTTTGTAGAAATGGGATCTTGCTATGTCACCGAGGCTGGTCTCAAATTCCAAGGCTCAGGCGATCCTCCCACTTTGACCTCCTAAAATGTTGAGATCATAAGCGTGAGCCGCTATGCCTGGCCCAGTCTGGCCTTTCATCTCATGCACTATGTAAGCTTGCTGTAAACGTATTTTCATTTTGTTTTATATTTCAACAACTGTCTTGACATTTTTAGGTAGTCATATTTATTAATCTTTACCCCTGTAGTTCGATCTCTATGAAGCTTAGAAAGTTCTTTGGAGCCCACCAGGGACTGGGCTTGTTTCAAGTTTGATTTATGTCCCCAATTTCAATTTAATACTTCTGGTATTTATTTCAGTTTCTTTTCTTGTGATGTCTTTGTGGTATTTTTAATTACGGTGCAAGGTGAGAATCAAAATCAGCTTTTTTTACCAAAAATAGTGAGTGATTGAAACTCCTTTGTTACTTATTATGCTTAGAGACATAATGTGACTTGATGTGTTATAATTTTTCTCACGTTACTGTGTTACACTTTGTGTTACCTGCAAGCTTCAGGGAATAGCCCAAAGCCCATAAGCAGAAAGAGAAGTAAAAGGATCTAATTCAGGCCGGGCATGGTGGCTTATGCCTATAATCCCAGCACTTTGGGAGGCCAAGGCAGGAGAATCGCTTGAGTTCACAAGTTTGAGACCAGCCTGGGAAACATAGCGAGAGCCCTTAAGACCAGCCTGGGAAACATAGCAAGAGCCCATCTCTATAAAAAACTAGCCAGGCGTGGTGGCGTGCACCTGTAATCCCAACCTACTTGCGAGGTCGAGGTGGGAGAGTCGCTTGAGCCTAGGAGTCTGAGGCTGCAGTGGGCCATGATCACACCACTGCCCTTTAGCCTGGTTGACAGAACAAGACTCCATCTCTTCCAAATAATAAATAAATAAAAAAGGATCTGACTCAAGTGAATTCCAAATAACAAGGCCAGTGTTTTATAGGATACAGGAGAGTTGGTTAAGAGTTTTCACACACGTTTTTGCTTTCCCACATTGACATTATAGGGATCTAAATATTTAAAGGAAACCTCATTAACATATTACAGAACACAGCGATGGGTGTCCATGGTTATCTTACTCTCTTTTTCTTTTTAAATGGAGATGGGTCTCACTATGTTGCCCAGGCTGGTCTCAAACTCTTGGCCTCAAGTGATCCTCCCATCTCAGTTTCCCAAATCGCTGGGATTATAGGCAAGCGCAACCACATCCAGCTAATTAAAAAAAAATTTTTTTTGTAGAGATGGGGTCTTGGTATGTTGCCAAGGCTGGTCTCAAACTCCTAGGCTCAAGCAATCCTCTCGCCTTGGCCTCCCAAAGTGCTGGGATTACAGGTGTGAGCCACTGCAACAACCTCTGATGAATTCACTCTGAAATCATCTTGCTTACTGACTTGCTTCCATACACATCATTACTATTATTCTTCGAGTGAAATGTTACCTGTGACGTTCAAATCTGGAAATCCAGTTAAACAATAACATGAACACATACCATTAGCTTCCCTTTTGAAGGAAGGATTTTTCTTTCTGGTGCTTTTGTTTACCACTTTGGAAACATTATTCACCTGCATTCCTTCAATACCGTAGTTTGCATTTTCCATAAACTTTACCAGTATCCCAGAAATAAAAACTGTCATGTGTCTCTTGGATGAGGAGTAAACGCAGCCCATTCTAATTACAGGCTCATCTAGGCGTTTCCTAATGAATGGTTACCAGCGAAGACAACTATGACATCCTCAATGCTTCTATTGGATTTTCTTTGGAATCGCTCAAGAAAAGCCTCCAAATAAACAGGCATGTTTAGAAACATTATTTTTAGAAGTCGGCGCTTGATACATGAACAAAATCGCTTTGATGGCATTCTACGTTTGCAGATTTTTAAAACTTAGTTTTTAGAAAGAGTGGCTTAGGGTTTTATGTTGTGAATTTTAACTAAATGACGTTCTGTCTAACTATAATATTTGGACACCCAGGGATGAATTAATCCCTATAAACCCATTGAGAATTCAAGACCCTCTAACTTGGGAACTGAGTATAATACACATGTGGAAAATTTCATTTCACTCAGAAGTCCTATAATTTTTCATTTTTTCAAAAGTTGGTTTTGGTTTGTTTTGTCTTGTTTTCTTTTAGCTTTTAAGTTCAGAGGTACATGTACAGGTTTGTCACATAAGTACACTTGTGTCACGGAGGTTTGTTGTACTGATAATTTCATCACCCAGGTATTAAACCTAGTGACCCTTAGTTATCATTCCTGATCCTCTCCCTCCTCCCACCCTTCACTCTCCAAAATGCCCCAGTATGTGTCGTTCCCCTCTATGTGTCCACGTGTTCTCATCATTTAGCTCCCACTGATAAGTGAGAACATGCTGTATTTGTTTTTCTCTTCCTGTGTTAGTCTGCTAAGGATAATGGCCTCTAGCTCCACCCATTCCCTGCAAAGGACATGATCTTGTTTGTTTGTTTGTTTGTTTTTGCGACAGAGTCTCACTCTGTTGCCCAGGCTAGTAGCACAATCATAGCTCACGCAACCTCTACCTCCTGGGCCCAAGTGATCCTCCCATCTCAGCCTCCCAAGTAGCTGGGACTACAGGCATGCACCACCAGGCTGGGCTAATGTTTAATTTTTTTGTAGAGACAGAGTCTCATCATGTCTGCCAGGCTAGTCTCAAACTCACAGCCTCAAGAAATCCAAGAGGACATTTCTTTTTTTTTTTTTTTGAGACGGAGTCTTGCACTGTGGCCCAGGCTAGAGTGCAGCGATGCGATCTCAGCTCACTGCAACCTCCGCCTCCTGGGTTCAAGCAAATCTCCTGCCTCAGCCTCCCGAGTAGCTGGAATTACAAGCACCCGCCACCATGCCTAGCTAATTTCTTTGTATTTTTAGTAGAGACGGGGTTTCACCGTGTTAGCTAGGATGGTCTCGATCTCCTGACCTTGTGATCCGCCCGCCTTGATCTCCCAAAGTGCTGGGATTACAGGCATGAGCCACCGCGCCCGGCCAAGTTTCAGCTGTTTTTAAAAGGTGTCCCTTTGGACATTATTATTATTGTTATTATTATTATTGTTTTTTAGACAGAGTTTTGCTCTTGTGGCCCAGGCTGGAGTGCAATGGCGTCATCTCAGCTCACTGCAACATGATCTCATTCACTTGCCTGCTTCCCAGGTTCAAGCAATTCTCCTGCCTCAGCCTCCCAAGTACCTGGGATTGCAGGCATGCACTACCACGCCTGGCTAATTTTGTCTTTTTAATACAGATGAGGTTTCATCATGTTGATCAGGCTGGGTCTCGAACTCCTGACCTCAAGTGATCCACCCACCTCGGCCTCCCAAAGTGCTGGGATTACAGGCGTAAGCCACTGTGCCCAACCCCATTGGACATTATGTCTCTAGAGAATCAGGCCCTGAAAAATGGCAAAAAGGTGGCTTCTAAGACTGGAAATGATGGTGATTCAGCTGGGCTAAGACCACAGCAGATCTCTGATAACCGTGGTTATACATACATTTATAAAATCAATTTCATCATCCTCAATTAGTCACAATGGGCCCGGCCCATCAGCAGAGGCAGAAGTACTGAGGATTGTACTGGAATGTAGCCAACTCCTAGGCTATAGTGAAGTCCTAACATGTAAAGCCAAAACTAACCCATGATGGTACCGTCCTGTGACAAGGAAAAAATGAGAAGAGAAGATTGCAAAGCTACCAACGGTGAATCAGTCCTTGTAAGGAACATGCTAGGCATTGGGGATGACTCAATGATGCATGAAAATACTCAAGCCCCAATAAATGGCTCATCTGAGAAAACGAGAATGAACTATGTTGAGCATGAGAAAAGACGGATTCTATTCCTGGGACACAGTAGGCACGCAACCAAGGGCATTACCGTAATTATGGTGATATCTGAGTACTAAAATTTGAAACTGTATTGCTGTAACTAAACGTTTATCAGAATTCCCTTCCTGCCTTCGAAGACCAAATCATAGGTGGATATATTCTCAGGAAATGATAGAGTTTCCATTCCTGGCGCGGTCTAAACAGGAATTGATCACTGTATTGCTTGGAGGACCCCTTTCCAGATGCCCTGGGAAGACCTCTTACACTTGGTCAAATAACAAAGTATGGAGGCACTGTGTGTTTCTGAAGCTATGGTTTTTGTTGTTGTTGTTGTTTGTTTGTTTGTTTTTAGTTCATGTCTTTTATTAACTCATACACAGTTACTTGTCTTCTGGTTTGTTGAAGCAGTAAGTCAGACAACATTTGCCGCAATAATGTCTGTCAAAGTGGCTTGCCAGAAACACTCCAGCTCCACATTCGTCGGAAGGGCACTAATTTTGTCATTCTCATCCACCTTATAACATTTCAGGACATCCAGCTTCACCTTCTTTCTCTCGTGCTTATTCTTCTTGGGAGTGGGGTAAGACTCCTTCCTTTTCTTAGCAACACCACAAAGTCTCAGCAAAAGATGAAGAGTAGGCTCCTTTTGAATGTTGCAGTCAGACAAAGTACGTCCATCTTCCAGTTGCTTGCCAGCAAAGATCAGTCTTTGCTGATCAGGAGGAATTCCCTCCTTATCCTGGATCTTGGCCTTTACATTTTCTATCGCATCTGAGGGTTCAACCTCAAGGGTGATGGTCTTCCCCCTTAGGGTTTTCACGAAAATCTGCAGTTTGGTGGCAGCTTCACTGCAGACGGCAGATCAAAAGGGAAGCTGAAGCATATGTTTAGGTCAATAAGTTGCAACATAAATATATATATACACACACACATATATACACACATATATATATACACACAAACACATATACACATATATATACACACACATATTTTATATATTATATATGTTTAACTCAGAATATATATATGTGTGTGTGTATATGTCTGCGAAGGTGGCTAAACACTTCACGTATATACACACACACTAGAATATATATTATATAAAATATACTAGAATATATATTTATATGTTATATATATACAAATTATATATATAAATTGTAAAGTTGGCCGGGTGCAGTGGCTCAAGCCCATAATCCCAGCACTTTGGGAGGCCGAGGCAGACAGATCACGAGGTCAGGAGTTTGAGACCAGCCTGACCAACATGGTGAAACCCCGTCTCTACAAAAAATACAAAAATTAGCCAGGCGTGGTGGCGGGCACCTGTAATCCCACACACATACACAAACATATATATACACACACCAAGGAATACTATGATTCCATAAAAAAGAATGAAATAATATCTTTTGCAGCAACATAGAAGGAAATGGAGGCCATTATCTTAAGCAAAATTACTGAAAAACAGAAAATCTGCATTTGTACCTCCTCAATATATAAAAATGAAAAAATAAAAAATAAAATTAGAAAAAAGATTTTATATCACCATATATAGAAATATATATTTTATATATCATTTATGCAAAATATATTATATATCATATATTATATATGCACACTTATGTACACATACATATACACACATATATAACATATTTAATTCAGTATATATAATATATGGAATGGCTATATATACATTATATATACACACATACATACACAAACACACACATACAGTATACATGCTTAAAGAGTGTTCAGCTCCCTTCAGAGATTGTATGATTTTTTTTTTTTTTTAGTCAGGATCTCACTCTGTTGCCCAGGCTGGAGGGCAGTGGTGCAGTCATAGCTCACTGCAGCCTTGACCTCCTGGGCTCAAGGCATCCTCGTGCCTTTGCCTCTGTGCTGGGATTATAAGTGTGCACCACCACACCTGGCTAGTTTAAAAAATTATTTTTGGTAGAGATGGGGGGGTGGGTTCCAATGTTGCCCAGGCTGGTCTTGAACCCCCGTGCCTCCCGAAGTGCTGAGGTCACAGGTGTGAGCCTCTGTGCTAAGCCAGATGGTACAATTTTGATTCTTCTCATATTTAACAACACCTGCACCTATCATTGTATTGAATTTACAGCTCATTCTGGTTTAGGGTCAGGGACTTATTCCTTCGGAATGGCAGAGTTCAGCATTTCCTGACTCCGCCGCAAATTAATGCCACTTCATTAAGGCGGTAATGACCCTTCCATGCCTAACTCCCAGGGATTTTCCTTTTTTGTCTCTCAAGTAATAGGCTGCGGTTTCTCAAGGATTTTTATGATCCTTCCAGATGAAAGCTGTTTTGTCAAGCAAGGTGTTGTGAAACGTGCAGGGTCTATTTATAAGAAGAGGTAGCTATGCGGTCAAGTTCAGGGTGGGTTCGGTGGAATCAGACCAACCAGCAGCTCAAGCAGAGTTTAACGCTGCAAATCTGTGCCACGTTCTTCTTCCTGCGTGCAATTTGCAGGCAAGGACATCTGCTTAATTGGGTGTGAAACCCGGGCCTTGATTAAAAGGACTTTATGAGGCCGCAGCCTTGCATTTCCAAGGTCAGGCCCTAGTGGAGAGGGCGCGCGTTCCGCGGGGAGACACGAACTTTTCCTGAGTGCGCGTTCCTTGCTGGCCCTGAACCCCTCGGCCAGGCAGGGCTTGGCAGGGCCATTTCCTGTCCTAACCAGGATCAAGGGATTGCGCGGCTTGCTGGTGAAGCTTGGCAGGGCCGTGACCTGTCCTAACCAGGCTCAGGGGATGGCGGGGGCCTGCTGGTGTCGCATATGTTTTGCATTCCAGCTCAGGATTTTGCAGCGCATAGAGAGCGGGCGTCACCCCCAGGGGGATATGCCACCCACAAAATGCAGGTGCAGGCTGGGCGAGGCTGTCAGCCAGGGGCCAGAAATCCAAAGCCTGAGCCAGGTTCAGACTTCCTGACTCCCCCTCCCCGTTAGCTGTGGAAGGATGGCTCGGCCTGGTCCCCCTAAAAACGTGTCCGTTCTGACTTAGAGGCCGCTTTGGCTCTCGGAAAGCCCCCCTGACCTGCGGACTGAGGGACTGGAGACCCCCTCCAATCGCAGAATCGCTGAGATCCCTCAAAACAAAGGCGTTTGCAGTTTGACCCCTTGCTGCTCAAACTGTGTTCGGCGAACCGGCAGCCTGGGCCGCCCTGGTCGCGGGTCAGGGGCGCAGCGTCCAGGCCGTGCCAGGCCCGCAAGTTAAGCACTGTCTGCATTTCCCTGGGGAAAGGGGTGACCAAATATCTAGCTATATTTGCATTTCAAATCCACACGGATATGGGTTTTAAATATAAGTATGTCCAACTATTGCCTGAGCCACACTTAAGCCAGGAAAAAAAAATCTTTGCGTTTCTGAAATTGAAATGCCTCTGCACAATTCTTTATAGGGTTGTCGCCGGGGTGTTTGAAACAGTGACGAATCAAGTTTCACGCACTACATTTGGTCGGGCGATCTCTCAAATCTGTCTTTCCCTAGTTTTTTAAAGAAATGTTTATTTGTAAAGAATTCTAGATCCACAGGAAGCTGCAAAGAAACGCACAGGGTCGAGCCCGCCCTTCCCCGCCCCTTCCAAGTAGAAATCTAGAATCACCAGAGTCCTACAGCAAAACCAGGACGCTGAACTCATCCCGAAGACCCGGCAGCCCCTCTTGGGGATCCGCCCTCATTCCAAATTCTCTCAGGTCCCAAACAAGCACCCGCAGGAGTACTGAACTTTTTGGGGGGTGGGCAGAGGGGATCTGTATGCAGATTGCCAGCTGAGCAATCCTATTTTCTATGACTTAAAGCCAATCACAGGCTGGGCGTGGTGGCTCATACCTGTAGTCCCAGCACTTTGGGAGAACGAGGCAGGCGGTTCACTTGTGCTCAGGAGTTCCAGACCAGCCTGGCCAACATGGTGAAACCCTGTCTCTACTGAGAAAATACAAAAATTAGCCGGGCTAATCCGAGCCCCTCTCTTCACCAAACGCCAATTTCACTTTTTAGTTTTGAATTTCACTTCTGCTGAGCTACGCCCTCCCTGTCCCCGGGCCCCCTCGCCTCCCCATCTTCCGGGCTTGGGTGCAGCGACGCGGGTGGCCCGCCAGTGCGTCCCCGAGGAGAAGTCAGCCTGGGTCCCACCCCAGGGGTGCCCCGGGCGCGGAGGGGGCGTGGGCACCTCCCCAGCGCCCCACGCCCGGGTCTCCGGCTCCTGGGCTGGGTCGGGGCGGGGGCGGAGCGCGCGCGAAGGCGACGCCCCCAGCCCCGCGGCCGGGTTAGGGCGGGGAGAGGCGCGGTCACGCCCAGGCGGCTTCCGCCCGCCCCAACAGCGCGCACGCGGCTACCGAGCTGGAGGAGGCGGCGGGCGCGAGACCGGGAATGCGCAGGGGCCCCGCCTCGCCCCCCCCAGCCCGGGCCGCGGCCCCCGCCTTCCCCGCAGTCGTCCCGCACTCGGTGCCCGCCCCCCGAGGCCGGCGGCTGCTCCCACTCGGGGCCGTTGCTGCTTGTGCCGTGAGCGCCGCCCAGCCATTGTCCCCGTCGCTCCGTCAGCCGCGCCGGACCGCGCACCAGGAGGCGAGAGCGCGCATGGGGAGCCTCTGTTGATGCCGCCGCCGCGCCGCCCTCCGAGGCTGCGTCCCGGGAAGCCCGGCTCCCCGAGCGCTCCGGCCTGGCCCGGTGCCCCGGACCTGAGTGCGTCCCCATGGAGGCGCCCGGGCTGGCCCAGGCGGCCGCGGCGGAGAGCGACTCCCGCAAGGTGGCGGAGGAGACCCCCGACGGGGCGCCCGCGCTCTGCCCCAGCCCTGAGGCGCTGTCGCCGGAGCCGCCTGCGTACAGCCTGCAGGACTTTGACACGCTGGCCACCGTGGGTGAGTGAGTGCGGGCGGGGACTCGGCCCACAGGGGCGCGCGGCGTGGCCGGGACGTTGTAGTAGGACAAAGGGCCCTGGGTGCCGACCTCCTGGGGAGGGCCCTGACCCGCTACTTCGGCTCGGAGTCCCCGTGCGGGGCTGCACCTGCGCCCCGGGTCTTCCCGGGTGGAGCGCACTCCCCAGCCCCCCAGCCCAGGCAAGTACCCCCGACCGGCCGGGTGCCTAACCTGAAATGCCGACGGCTCCTCTCGGAGACCACCCTCCGCCCCCAGCACACACAGCACTCTGGGGCCTGGGCCGTCCGACGTCACAAAACCTCCTGCGGGTCACCTCGCCTGGGGGACCTCGTGCTCCCTCCCTGGCAGCGGCCCCAGGGACACTGGCGCGGGGTGCGAAGACCCCTGCAGGCCTCCCCTAGGCCAGCCTCCCCGTGTGCCCAGCGGCAGGGAATGTACAGATTTCTCCAGGGGCTGCAGGAGCAGCTGGGCTGTGGGGGACAGGTGTCCCGGGGCGCTGTGGGGACGAGGACGGCAGCGCTGGGGACGGATCCTAACATGTCCTGACACCGCCTGTGCTCTTCGTCTTGTGCCTCTGAAATGGGTAATTCTTGTATCGGACGCTTTATCCGTTTCCTTTGTCCTCTGTCTTTGAACTTAACCCCGAATGGGCAGCTTGACAGAGACGTTTCGAGTTCTCGGTGCGCTTGCATCCGGACACGCGCTGCTTTATGGAGCAGCCCTGAGTGGGTCAGAATATCCCAACTGAACGTGGGCGCTGGATTTAAACAGTTGTCATCGGCCCGCCTGTGCCTCTTAGGGACTCCGTATGGCTAAGTGGGGTGTTGGCTGTCAAGAAAATAAATGGGAGAGTAGAGGGGGCTGTCCTGGGTGTGTTGGTGAGGCGTCGGCTCTCAGGCCCTCTAACTCCTGTTTGTCCTCATTTTGGAAAGGAGGAAGCTGGGCTGGGAAGCCCAAGGGCTCGAGGCCATAGCTTATGGCTTAGGAAGACCAGCGGGCATAGCCAGGGGGCCTTTAGAACCGCTGAGGAAGAGGGGACTTAGCTTCCTTCAGTGACCTCTTTGCCACTTAGACCTTGAGGAAGGGCCCACGAGGAAAGCCTGAATTTGGAAGGACAGTGTGGGACGAGGCCCTCTCTCTTTCTCCTCTCCCTCCCTCCTCCTCTTTATCTCATTCTCTCTCTCTTTTCTCTGTTTCTCTTCTCTCTCCCTCTTTCTGTCTCTGTTCATGTCTCTCTGCATTTCTCCTCCTCTGTCTCTTGGTGTCTCTCTCCCTGTCCCCTTCCGGTCTTGGTTTTTCTGTCTCCCTCCCTCCTCTCTCTCTGCCTTCCCCCTTGTCTTGGTCCCCCCGGAAAGCTGTCCTGAGCTAATCTTAGAGCTGGGTGTGTTTTGCGGGGAAGAAGGGTGGGGCAGGAACCCTGACTGGCGCAGCCGCCACAGTAGGTGGAAATACAACTCGACAATGGAAAATTGATGAGGTCCAGCCATTCCTTGGCACTCAGCACCAGCGTTTGTCATTCTTTGGGGCACCCACATGGGTCCCTTGGGAAAGGTGGAGCTGGGGCTGGAGGCCGGGGCAGAGAGCAGGATGCGGGCAGGAGGGCGGCAGAGGTGAGGTGTTCTGGTGTCACAGGGGGCCACTCAGTTTGACGTCAAGTCAGCTTAGGGTGCCCAGCGGGTAACCTCATCTTTAAAAATAGAGTGTCGCTGCCTCTGGGGACCAAGCTGGCTGGGCGGGGAGTCAGCTTTGTTTTTCAGTCCAGTCAGTGCTCTCTTAATGAGGATGAGGATGATGCTCCTTTCTCAAGGATAACTTCCTATGGGCTCCAAGGGTGTGACAGGAGGGCTAGGTATCCCACACTCATTGGACAGCAGGGGACCAGGACCCAGGGGTGTGTGTGTGTGTGTTTGCATGCATGTCTGGAACACTCTCTAATGACAACTTCACAGCTTTGGTGACATTATCTGCAACCTTTTATCCAAGCCCCTTTCTTTATTGTTGGTTAAAGAGCAATCTGAGTGTGATTCACCTAAAATAATACGTTTTATAAAATCTAAGCCTTTTAGATCCTTCACGATTGTGTCTCTAAGCCACAATCTACAGCAGCTTTGGACTGTTTTCCAAGGCATGATGGAGAAGAGTGAGGGATGAGCTTGAGTCTCAGTCTGGAGTTGAAACCCAGTCTGGGTGGGTGTGACCTCTCTTCATCCTAAACTGTCACTACAGGAACATAAGTTTGCTTTTAAGTGCTCTTTCACCCTCATTCCTAATTCTCTCAGGCCCCAAACGAGCACCCGCAGGAGTACTGAACTTTTTTGGGGGGTGGGCAGAGGGGATCTGTATGCAGATTGCCAGCTGAGCAATCCTATTTTCTATGACTTAAAGCCAATCACAGGCTGGGCGTGGTGGCTCATACCTCTAGTCCCAGCACTTTGGGAGGCCGAGGCAGGCGGATCACTTGTGCTCAGGAGTTCTAGACCAGCCTGGCCAACATGGTGAAACCCTGTCTCTACTGAGAAAATACAAAAATTAGCCGGGCGTGGTGGCGGGCGCCTGTAATCCCAGCTTCTCAGGAGGCTGAGGCAGAGGAATTGCTTGCACCCAGAAGGCAGAGGTTGCAGTGAGCCAAGATCACACCACTGCGCTCCAGCCTGGGCGACAGAGGGAAAAAGAAACTTGTCAGCATTCTAGATTGACCAGTTTTCCTCAAGTTCAGATAGTTAGGAAGAAAGAGTGCAGTTTGCAGTTGTGAAAAGTCTGATAATGGATTCTTTTTTCTTTTTTATGTGTGAAGGGATTCTGGAATACGTCTGGTCTAAAGGCTGATTTCGTTTTAGGAACTTTGGATCAGAACAGTCTTGCTACTCCTCAGAGAAAAAATGGTTTTCAATCTGGTTCTTCAAATTTCTTTTTCATATAACCAAGCCATGCTTGTTCCTATCATGGAGAACAATTGTGCTTTGAAAAAAGAAATTTCAGGGCCAGGTACAGTGGTGCGTGCCTGTAGTCCCAGCTGTTTGGGAGGTCGCGGTGGGAGGATGACTTGAGGCCGGGAGTTCCAGACCAGCCTGGGCAATATAGTGAGACCCTCATCTCTTAAAAAAAAATAGTAGTAATAGTTAGCGGGGCATGGTGGCGCATACCTGAGTTACCTGGGAAGCTGAGGCAAGAGGATCACTTGAGCCCAGGAGGTCAAGGCTGCAGTCAACCACAATCGTGCCACTGTACTCCAGCCTGGGTGATAGAGCGAGATCCTCTCTATAAAAAATAAAATAAGAAAATGATATTATGGAAATGAAAAACTTACCCTATGTAGAGAGAAGAGGATGAATCTGTGCAGCCATCTACCAGCCTTATTTTATCAATCTTCCTACTTAAAATGACCACTTGAGAATTCCTTTCTCTATATATCAGATAAAAAATACTTAGGTTTTTTCCCAGAAGTGTCCTTATGGAATCATTTGGCATCTACAACCCAGTGCTTGCTTGTCATGGGTACCCCAAGTGTTAACCTGTCAGGAAGGAGGTAATTCAACAGGTAAACCAGTGGCCAGGCCTTGGGTCCACATTTCATTTTCCTTTTCTCAGCCTAGTTCTGCATTTACTCATCTACAAAGGGAAATAATGACGGAACCTGTCCTACACGATGACGATGAGGAAGACTCCAAAGTTCCTAGACACCTATTAAAAATATATATTTTTTGAAATACAGACTCACAGGGGATTTCAAAAACAGTACCTGGAGTCTCATGGACCCTTCAGCCAACTTCCCCATGGTGACGTCTTCATATCCGTGGGACAATATCAGAACCATGTCATCGATGTTGGTATATCCTTATTAAAGAGAACACATACCTTGTTCAGCTTTTTTTTTTTTTTTTTTTTTTTTTTTTTGAGACAGGGTCTCACTCTGTTGCCCAGTCTGGAGTGCAGTGGTGCGATCTCGGCTCACTCCAGCCTTGAACTCCTGGGCTCAAGCAATCCTCCTGCCTTGGCCTCCCAAAGCGCTGGGACTATATACAGGCATGAGCCATCGTGCCCGGCTTGTTCAGCCTTTATTAGTTTTCAAAAGGTGCTCATTTGTGTTTGTGAGTGTGTGTGTAGAGTTCTGTGCAGTTTTACCCAGTGTGTGGATTTGGCAGCTACCACCCTCCAAACCATGGTGCAGGATGAATTCCCTCACCACAGACCACCCCTCGGTCTTGCTCGACACTTTTTTTTTTTTTTGAGACAGAGTTTCACTCTTGTTGCCCAGGCTGGAGTGTATTGACCACAACCTCTGCTTCCCGGGTTCAAGCGATTCTCCTGCCTCAGCCTCCCGAGGAGCTGGGATTACAGGCATGTGCCACCATGCCTGGCTAATTTTATATTTTTAGTAGAGATGGGGTTTCTCCATGTTGATTAGGCTGGTCTCAAACTCCTGACCTCAGGTGATCCGCCAGCCTTGGCCTCCCAAAGAGGTGGGATTACAGGCGTGAGCCACCGTGCCTGGCCAGACACTTTTTTTTTTTTAAACTTTCACACACTATACAATCTGAAAATATTTTATTTTCTTAAGAGCTAGGAGATCTTCATAATTAATGATACATGGCTCTCAGATCTAAAGTGCTTATACTGGTAGGTTTTCTCTTGTCCTTGGTTCTCCTGAATTGGCCAGAATTTCCTTTCCTCTCCTTGTTGCTGGGTTCTTATTAATGCCTCAAGTTAGTCTATTCAGGCAGTTGTAGCAAAACACCACCGACTGGGTGGCTTATGAACCACAGACATTTATTCACAGTTCAGAGGCTGGAGGTGCAAGATGAAGGCATGGCAGATTTGGTGTCTGGTGGGGACCTGCTTCCTGGTTCATAGATGGCGCCTTCTCGCTGTGTCCTCACATGGTGGAAGGGGTGAGGGAGCTCTCTGGGGTCCCTTTATAAGGGCAGTGATCCCATTCATGAGGCTCCAGCCTCACGACCTCATCACCTCCCTAGGGCCTCACCTCCTGACACCATTACCTTGCAGGTGAGGATTTCAACACAGGAATTTTAGGGGGACACAGACATTGAGTCCACGGCATCCCCACCCTGTCTGTCACACAGCATGCTGCCGGGACGAATGGCATCTGAACTGGTGAGATTCTACTGTGTGCATAAATCAGCAGCCTTGTGGGCAGTGTTGACATAGCAATTAGGAGTGTTGTTTGTAGCCTAACAATACACAGAAAGTGGAGCTCAGCCCTTTGATCTTATTTATCTTGTGTGGGTGCTCCGTGTGAGACAGGCTCATGCATGTGTGAATGACAGTTTCCTTTAAGTGCATCACGCAAATGCCAAGAGATGAGATCAAATATTACACGTCAGAGAACATCTCCAAGGATAGAAGTCCTGCCGGTTTCTCCTCTTCATTGTTTATTTCATTTTATTTTTTTAATTTAAGTTAAATTAAAATACATGTTAAATTTAAGTTAAATTAAGATACATATGCAGGACTTATTTTAAATAAAAGAGACAGGGTCTCGCTGTGTTGCCCAGGCTAGGCTTGAACCCCTGGGCTCAAGCATTCTGCCTGCCTCCGCTGCTGGCACATAAATGCCAAGAGTGCAGGGACCTCTGTGTGTTGGAGCCACTTTCATCTCCCACATCCAAAGAACAGACCCGGCACTTAGTGTGTGCCCAAGACCATCCACCGCATGAATAGAGAAATCAACCCTCCTTATGCGCCTGGGGTTTCCTGAGGTGGGAAACCTTCAGTGCTAGCTGGGAAAGTCGCAGGCAGAGACAGGGACAAGCTGGTCACTCTGTGTGTGAATAAATAAATGAATGGATGATGGCATTATCGGCAGTTGTTCTTTATGACACTCACTGATGCCAAGTACTGGACGGGTACAATATGTACATTAGTTTCTCTATGCGCAGAAGCTCCACCATGACAACATTAGCGTTATTTTCTTTTTGCTTTTTTTTTTAGAGACAGGGTCTTACTCTGTCGCCCAGGCTGAGGTGCCGTGGTGCAATCAACAGCTCACTGCAGCCTCGACCTCCCAGGCTCAAGCAATCTTCCCACCTCGGTCTCCCAAGTAGCTGGGACTGCAGACGTGCACCACCACACTCAGCTAATTTATGTATTTATTTTTGTAGAGATGGGCATTGCTCTGTTGCCCAGGCTGGTCTCGAGCTCCTGGGCTCAAGTGATCCTCCCACCTCAGCCTCCCACGTAGCTGGGACTACAGGTGCATCCACCATGCTTGTAGCCTTATTTTCTTAATGGGAAAGAGGGTCTGAGAGAAGGGATGCTGTGTGCCCAATGGGTTTCGCCTGCAGCACGCTGCCTCCTCCCCGGGAAAGCAGGGCGTGCACACTGGGATTGGACGACAAAAGCAGAGTCATCTACAGTTCATGGGCACGCTGCAAAGAAGGGAGACGTTAAACTCTCGAAAGCAGCAGACAGCCCCCACCAGGAAGAGACATACTTGTAAAAATCAAAGGAGGGCGAAGGCATGAGAGTCGCTTGAGCCCAGGAGGTTGAGGTTGCAGTGGGCTGAGATCGTGCTACTGCATTCCAGCCTGGGTGACAGAGACCTTGTCTCAAAAAATAAAAATTCAAGGGAGGCCAGGTGTGGAGGTTCACTCCTGTAATCCCAGCACTTTGGGACTCTGAGGTGGGAGGATCACTTGAGCCCAAGAGCTCAAGATCTGTCTGGACAATACAGCACTACCCCATCGCTACAAAAAAACATTTTTTTAAGTAGCTGGGTGTGATGGAATGCACCTGTAGTCCCAGCTACTAGGGAGGCTGAGGCAGGAGGATTGCTTGAGCCCAGGAGGTGGAGACTGCACTGAGCCATGATGGTGCCACTGTGTTCCAGCCTGGGCAACAGAGCAAGACCCTATGTCAAAAATAAAGAAAGTATCAAGGGAGATGAGTACACAGTGCCTGGCACACTGTAGGGTCTCCAAAAAGTAAACCTTTTCTATCCATCAGTTTCCTCTTCTCTCCAGCATGAAATTGCATATGTAAAGTTGAAAAAAAGAGTGAGAGAGATATCTTAAAAAGGTAGTAATGTTGATGACATTGTGGTTTTTTTTTTTTTTTTTAAAGAAAAACCGGCCGGGTGCGGTGGCTCATGCCTGTAATCCCAGCACTTTGGGAGGCTGAGGCAGGCGGATCACGAAGTGTCAGGAGATCGAGACCATCCTGGCTAACACGGTGAAACCCCGTCTCTACTAAAAATACAAAAAAAATTAGCCGGGTGTAGTGGCGGGCGCCTGTAGTCCCAGCTGCTGGGGAGGCTGAGGCAGCAGAATGGCATGAACCCGGGAGGTGGAGCTTGCAGTGAGCCGAGATCACACCACTGCACTCCAGCCTGGGCGACAGAGCAAGACTCTGTCTCAAAAAAAAAAAAGAAAAGAAAAGAAAAGAAAAACCTTGGGGGAAATACAGAGGAAGCCCTAAGGCATTCCTTCCAAAAAGCTGAAAGTGCTTTACTTAGAATTGTGACCTCGTTTTCCCTGTTAGCTTCCTGGTAAGCCCAGTGTGAGAAGGTGGAACCGATGTTTCTGTGTGATGGGTTCCCTCTGCCTGTTTCTCCAGGTGGCCTCCCCGTGGTCCTCTACTGTGGTGGGTCCAGTCCCAAAACCAAGTCTGGGGCCACCATCATCATATTTGTGTCCCCCACCCCAAGATTCTTATGTCAAAACCCTAATCCCCAAGGTAATGGTGTTAGGAGGTGGGGCTTTTAGGAGGTGATGGGGTCACTAGGGTGGGGTCTCATGAATGGGATCAGTGTCCTTATAAAAGGGACCCCAGAGAGCTCCCTCACCCCTTCCACTATATGAGGACACAGTGAGATGGCACCGTCTGTTAATTAGAAAGCCGGTCCCCACCAAACTCTGAATCTCCCATACCTTCATCTTGGACTTGTAGCCTCCAGGACTGACAGCAGTAAATGTCTGTTGTTTCTAAGCCCCAGTCGCCGTGTTTTGTGATGGCAGCCGAAATGGATTTAGATGGGGCTCTATTCACCCCACGCGGCAGGGTCCATGGAAAGGCAGCTGCAATGCGCTGGTCTATCATTACCTCTTTTATGCTCTTTCACACTGTCTTAGTCTTGCGTGGCTGCTGGAAGGAAGGACCGCAAATATAGTAGCTTAAAACCACATACAGTGAAGAGATACCTGCACTCCCAGGTTCACTGCAGCACGAGTCACACAACAGCCAAGATAGGGCAACAGCCCACTTGCCCGTCAGCAGATGACTGGGTGAAGAAAATGTGGTCTCTACACAATGGAGTACTATTCAGCCTGTAAAAAGAATAAAGTCCTGTCATTTGCAACAATGTGGATGCAACTGGAGGTCATTATGCTCTGAGAAATGAGCCAGGCACAGAGAGACAAATACGGCATTATCTCACTCCTTTTTTTTTTGGACAGGGTCTCACTCGGACACCCAGGCTGGAGTGCAGTGACGTGGTGTCACTGCAGCATCGACGTCCCAGGCTCAAGGGATCCTCTCACCTCAGCCTCCTGAGGAGCTGGGACTGCAGGTGTGCATCACCACGCCAGGCTATTGTTTTGATTTTTTTTTGTAGAGATAGAGTCTTGTCATGTTGCCCAGGCTGGTCTTGAACTCTTGTCCTCAAGTGATCTCCCAGTTTAGCCTCCCAAAGTGCTGGGATTACAGGCGTGAGCCACCACGCCCTGCCTGACCTATGTACTTTAGAATCCCAGAAGCAAATCTCGTATCCTACTGGAGGAGCAAGACAGAAACACAGGTGCTAGAGGGCAGATTGTTTGCACAGAAACCTGGGCATGTGGATGAATTTGGTAATACGTGTGTGCGGGTAAACTTGACAGGCCCCTTTTTTTCCAGGGTTCCCTTGTGCAAGAAGAATGAAACTAATGCAACCAATACTTTCAAGAAGCTCCTCCTTTCTGGAGCGTTTTCACGCTGCATTTCTCGGGTGGGCATGTTTTCCCGGCGTCTCCGATTCTGTGCTGTGTTGGGTGAGACAGGATGATGGACATTTTGCTTCCCCATTAGGATCTTAAGTGAAAGTCCAGTTGGCATTTGCATTTGATCTGAGTAGGAGAAAACATGATAAATAGCCATTAGAGGCCGGGTGTGGGGGCTCACACCTGTAATTCCAGCACTTTGGGGGCCGAGGTGGGCAGATCACTTGAGATCAGGAGTTCGAAACCAGCCTTGCCAACATGACGAAACCCCGTTTGTACCCAAAAATACAAAAATTAGCTGGGCACCATAGTGGGTGCCTGTCATCCCAGCTACTCAGGAGGCTGAGGCAGGAGAATCACTTGAACCCGGGAGATAGAGGTTGCAGTGAGCCGAGTCTGTGCCACTGCACTCCAGCCTGGGTGACAGAGTGAGACTCCATCTCAAAAAAAAATAAAAAACCCAAAAACACATTAGATGCATTTGAAGCCTCCCAGCTATTCTCCCATGATGGCAGAATAGGCATCCAGGAGACTCACCCTACCCTGTCTGAACACCTTTAGTGAAGATGTAAATGATCTGCAGAGGAGACTCAGGTGCGAGGATGGAAATTCCTTCCCCCTCCAGCACTGATGGCTTCCACCTTCCTGTGGTCTAGGAGACCACACAGAGGTTGTCAGTGTGGGAGGCTGTTGCCAGTATGGTGAGTTTCCTACGGAGGAATTTCCTGTGGGACACCTCTGGGCAGTTCTTCCAGCCTTTCATGTCTTCTGTCAGATGATACAGTGGCCAGGTCAAGGGATTATCATGATTTTATTTGTTTTTTGTTTTTTAGAGACAAGGTGTTGCTCTGTCGCCCAGGCTGGAGTGCAGTAGGGGTGCAATCAATAGCTCAGCTGCAGCCTCAAACTACAGGGCTCAAGTGATCCTCCTGCCTCAGTCTCCCAAGTAGCTGGGACTACAGGGACACACCACCATGCCCAGCTCATTCTCTCATAAGGTGGAGAGAAGAGAAGAGAGGAGGACATAAAACTGTCCATATGACTAGTTTGGGCCTTTCCATCCTGCTTAATTCAGAACTGTCAAGGTTAGACCCTGATCATTCTTTAATATGTTTGAAAAATACGGCTGGGCACAGTGGCTCACACGTGTAATCCCAGCACTTTGGAAGGCCAGGGTGAGAGGATCACTTGAGTCCAGACGTTTGAGACCAGCCTGGGCAACATAAGAAGACCCCACTGCTACAAAGGGGGAGAAAAAATCAGCCACGCATGGGGACGCATGCCTGTGGTCCCAGCTATTCGGGGGGCTGAGATGGGAGGATTGCTTGAGCTCGGGAGGTAGAGGCTTCAGTGAGCTGCGATTGTGCTACTGCACTCTAACTTGTGTGACAGAGTGAGACCCTGCCTCAATTAAAAAAAAAAAAAGAAAAATAGACCTTCCTTCTATACAATGTCTTCCCTGCTGGCCTCCATGCCCTCGTACCTGTTTAAAAATCCATTGGAATTTTTCACCAGGACATAGAAAAAGGAAGTTGTCTCACGCAGTTCCTGTTAAATTGCACAAGTCCACACAGATCCTTGCAACCCACGCTACCATTTACTTAGCATGCGTTGTGTGTGGGCATTACATTATTCTCCGAGGTAGTTATTTTGGATGTTATACTGGGGAGGTACCCCATCAGAGAGATTTGGAGGGCAGCCTGTGGAGGGTTCTTTTAAAATCGTTGACAACTAATTTGGTGGATGTTTTCACCTTGGTGAATCATTCCCTTGGGAGTCATTTTGCAGAACAAAAGGGTTGCACACAGGTGTGGCCAGAGAAACCTTGGCACAGAAGAAAGAAGTGCTTTGTCATGCTTAGGGCACCTGGGATCTCTTTGGATGGGCAGGCAGAGGGGGACCCTGTGAAGCCTGCCTGCGTTTATTTGGGTATGCATGCTTATGTTGGAGTCTTGGCAATGAGAGGACAAGAGTGGAGGGAACAGAGCTGTTAACAGAAAGGGGTCCATATCCAGACACCAAGAGAGGGTTCTTGGATCTTGTGCAAGAAAAAATTCAGGGCAAATCCATAGAGTAAAGTGAAAGCAAGTTTATTGAGAAAGTAGAGGAATAAAAGAATGGCTCCTCCATAGACAGAGTGGCCTCGAAGGCTGCTGGTTGCCCATTTTTATGGCTATTTCTTGATTATATGGTAAACGAAAGGTGAATTATTCATGCCTCTCCTTTTTAGACCAAATAGGGTAACTTCCTGACGTTGCCGTGGCATTTGTAAACTGTCATGGCGCTGATGGGAGTGTAGCAGTGAGGACAACCAGAGGTCACTCTTGTCACCATCTTGGTTTGGGTGGGATTTGGCCAGCTTCTTTACCGCAACCTGTTTTATCAGCAAGCTCTTTATGACCGGCATCTTGTGCTGACCTCCTCTCTCATCCCGTGACTTAGAATGCCTTAACCATCTGGGCATGCAGCCCAGCAGGCTTCAGCTTCATTTTACCTAGCTCCTCTTCAAGATGGAGTTGCTCTGGTTCAGATGCCGCTGACAGAACTAGCTTATGTTTGGAGACAATGTCATAGGGAATTATTCTTCAAAGATCGCAAAATCCAGCTTGGATGAGATTCCAAAAATCAAAAGGTGTTGAGAAAGCAACTTGTCTAGAATTTCCTCTTCATGGGCTGGTTGATTTTGTTTACAATGATACCTTCAGAAAAAATAGGCGACACACAGTGGCTCACGCCTATAATCCTAGTGCTTTGGGAGGTCAAGGAGGGAGAATCATTTGAGGCTAGCAGTTCTAGACTAGCCTGGACAACATAGTGAGACCTTGTCTTTACAAAAAAAAAAAAAAAAATCAGCCATGTGTGGTGGCGCATACCTATAATCCCAGCTGTTCAGGAGGCTGAGGCAGGAGGATCATTTGAGCCCAGGAGTTGGAGGCTGCAGAGAGCTATGATGGCGCCACTGCACTCCAGCCTTAGTGACAGAGCAATATTCTGAAAGAAAAGAAAGAAAAGAAAAAAAGAAAAGGAAATAAAAGATGAAGAAAGAAAACAGAAGAAAAAAATAATTTATATAGAAAAAAAGTCCATAATGACTCAAAATATTCCCTGGACACTGGAATAGAATGATTTTGTTTGTTAAAGCTTTTCTTTAGTTCGTCCTTAAACAGTTTAGTATTTTCTTTTGAAAACAGATTGTGTCTTGTCAACTTCATTGATTTTCGGGCTGGGCGTGGTGGCTGAACACCTGTAATCCCCCAACACTTTGGGAGGTTGAGGTGGGTGGAGCGCTTGAGGCCAGGGGTTCGAGACTAGCCTCTAGCCTCGGCAACATGGTGAAAACCTGTCTCTACAAACAACAACAACAACAAACAATTAGCTGGGCTTGGTGGCACGTGCCTGTAGTCCCAGCAACTTGGGAGGCCGAGGTGGGAGGATCACTTGAGCCCAAGAGGTCGAGGTCGAAGTGAGCTATGATTGCACCATTGTACTCCAGCCTGGGTGACAGAGTGAGACCATGAAAGAAAAGAAAGAAAAGAAAAAAAGAGAAGAAGGAAAAAAAAAGAGAAGAAAAAAGTAAAAGAAAAACATAGAAAAAAAATCAGTAACGACTCAAAATATTCCCTGGATAGTTGAATACAAATAGTTGTTGTTGGACGTGATTTTATGTATTAAGGCTTTTGTTTAGTTTATCCTTAAATAGGTTAGGATTTTATTTTGAGAATAGATTCTGGTTTATCAATTTCATCAGTCTGCAAAGAAACAGCTTAGGGTTTCCTTTATGTTTCTCCGTTAACTTCCTGTTTTCAGTTACATTGCGTTTTGCTCTGGTTTTTCTTTCGTTTTTTCCACTCGTTTTAGGTTTCTGGAATTTCCTGAAACATTGTATTTTGATACAGATTCTGAGCTGGTGCTTTGGCTGTCACAAGCCAGAGGGTCCTAGAAGAAGTAGAATTGTAACCGAGGAAAACTGTTAGGAAACTCCATCCCTTTTGACCTTCAAAGGTCACCGCCTAATTTTGGTGTTTTGTAGTCTGATGTGTTCATAGCTTGTGACTATTAGGCTCTGATTGAGCTCTGCTTTTTTTTAAGTTTCTCTTACTCAGCTGGTGCTGTTTTAGCTCCAGCTTCCTCCTCCGTGTAATCAACACTCCCAGTCGCCTCTTCACCCAAAAAGCCACAGAAATAAGTGCAGAAAACAAGGCAGCCGCCACCTGCTACAGAGGCATGTCCTTAAATACGATGCATTTCAGGACAGCTGTGTGAGTTCCGGGAGCTTGTCTTCCTTCAAAGGGAAAAGTAAAAATAAACAGGAAGGTTGCACTGAAAGCATTCTCAATTGAAATTGTGCCATTTGGCTGTAGTATTTCTGATGCTCATTTAGAACTTTGGAAGTTGTGGGATGGTGGGCAAGTGTGTGACCTGGGATGGAGATTCTCTACCTCTTTAAGAGTGAAAACCTGGCTGGGCGCGGTGGCTCACGCCTGTCATCCCAGCACTTTGGGAGGCCAAGGCGGGTGGATCACCTGAGGTCAGGAGTTTGAGACCATCCTGGCCATAATGGTGAAACCCCGTCTCTACTAAAAATACAAAAAAAAAGCTGGGCGTGGTGGCAGGTGTTTGTAATCCCAGCTACTTGGGAGGCTGACGTGAGAGAATCACTTGAACCTGGCAGGCGGTGGTTGCAGTGAGCTGAGATTGTGCCACTGCACTCCAGCCTGGGTGACAGAGTGAGACTCCACCTCAAAAAAAGAAAAGAAAAAAAAAAACTTAAAAAAATGCCGGGCACGGTGGCTCCCGCCTGTAATCCCAGCACTTTGGGAGGCTGAGGTGGGTGGATTGCCTGAGCTTAGGAGTTTGAGACCAGCCTGGGCAACATGGTGAAACCCCGTCTCTCCTAAAATGCAAAAAATTAGCCGGGCGTAGTGGTGCACGCCTGTAGTCCCAGCTGCTTGGGAAGCTGAGGCAGGAGAATTGCTTGAACCTGGGAGGCAGAGATTGCAGTGAACCGAGATGGTGCCGCTGTACTCCAGCCTGGGCGACAGAGTGACACTCTGTCTCAAAAAAATAAAATAAAATAAAAATTAGCTGGGCGTGGTGGCACACATCTGTGACAGAGCAAGACTCCATCTCAAAAAAAAAAAAGAATTTTGGAAGTTGTGGGATGGTGGGCGAGTGTGTGGTCTGGGATAGATTCTCCACCTCTCTAAAAGTGAAAACCTGGTTGGGTGGGGTGGCTCACATCTGTAATCCCAGCACTTTGGGAAGCTGAGGTGGGCGGATCACTTGAAGTCAGGAGTTTGAGACCAGCCTGGCCAACATGGTGAAACTCTGTCTCTACCAAAACTACAAAAATTAGCCGGGTGTGTGGTGGCGGGCATCTGTAATCCCAGCTACTCGGGAGGCTGAGACACGAAAATCGCTTCAACCCGGAAGGCGGAGGTTGCAGTGAGCCGAGATCACACCACTGTGTATGCCACTGCACTCCAGCCTGAGCGGCAGTGAGACGCTGTCTCAAAAAATACACACACACACAAAAACAAAAAACAAAACACATGCAGAAAAAACCACAAAGACAAAAACAAAACAACAACAACAACAACAAAAAGTGAAAACCTACTTCTTTTTCTGGACACGGTGGCTCATGCCTGTAATTGCACCATTTTGGGAGGCCGAGGTGGGAGGATCACTCTCACCTTTCAAGGCCCAGGAGTTCGAGACCAGCCTGGGCAACACAGCAAAACCCCATCTCTCTAAAAATAAAAAAGAGAAAAAGAGAAAAATTGCTTCTTTCTATGTAGTTGGTGAGTTTTTTCAGTAGGATGCTTTGCATTTCTTCCTGCGTCTGTGGCTCTGTGGTATGCCAGCATATACGATAGTCACTACAAGATCCGTAGTTGTACACCCAGCCATACACATCACAGGTTTTTGGCTGATTTCATGACAACGCTTAAGGCTGCTGAAAACACTCTAATTCTTTGGATGTTGGCAAATGTTCAGATGAAACTAAGCGGCTGGCCCACCCACCTGCTCAGGAAAGAATGGCCGCATTGTGTGGGAAAGGAATCCTCTGTTCCCTAGCTGGCTGCCTGGTGTTCTTGTTGAGTGAGCAGAACAGACAGTGCCCCTGGGTAGACCTGTGTGTGCTCCAAAAGGCGATTTTGTCAATTGTTCCCTTGGGATGCCCTTGTTCCAGAAACCATGTTCTGTGTGACTCTCAGCTGGGGTTCCCAGACTGTGTAAAGAAAACATGGTGATTCATGGCTGTGTGCGGTTGCCCATGCCTGTCATCCCAGCATTTTGCGCGGCCGAGGCGGGAGGATTGCTTGAGCCTGGGAGGTCAACACCAGCCTAGGCAACACAGTAAGAACCTGTCTCTACAAAAACAAACAAAAAAAAGTGTAGCCGGGCATGGCGACGAGCACCTGTGGTCCCAGCTACTCAGGAGGCTGATGCAGGACGATCGCCTGGGCCTGGAAGTTGGAACTGCAGTGAGCCATAATCACACCACTCTACTCCAGCCTGGGTGACAGAGTGAGACCGCATCTTAAAAAAAAAAGAAAAAAAAAGGACATTGTGATTAATGAAAACAAACATTGCCTGGTGATAAGGAAAGTAAGAAGTAGGATTGTTCTCAGATTAGTGACCCAGCAGATAAAGGAGTAACAGAGTGTGCAGGAAGCAGGTCTCCAATTTAATAGCAGGATGGTGAAGATAGAGCAAGTGACTTCTTTCTATTTTTTTTAGAAACTGGGTGTTGCTTTGTCACCCAGGCTGGAGTGCAGTGGCGTAATCATAGCTGACTGCAGCCTTCACCTCCTGGGCTCAAGCAGTCCTCGTGCCGCGCCTTCCCAAGTAGCTGAGACTACAGGCACATACCACCATACTTGGTTAATTTTTTGTATTTTTAGTAGACATGGGGGTGTGGGGATGGTTTGCCGTATTATCCAAGCTGGTCTCAGACTTCTGGCCTCAAATAATCCTCCTGCCTCGGCCTCCCAAAGTGTTGGGATTACAGGCATGAGCCACTGTGCCTGGTGAGTAGATAGCTTTTTGTTTGTTTGTCTGTTTGTTTGTTCTGTTTGTTTGTTTTTGAGACAGTCTCGCTCTGTCGCCCAGGCTGGAGTGCAGTGATGCAATCTTGGCTCACCCCAACCTCCACCTCCCGGGTTCAAGTGATTCTCGTGCCTCAGCCTCTCAAGTAGGTGGGATTACAGGCACATGCCACCATGCTTGGCTATTTTTTGTATTTTTAGTAGGGACAGAGTTTTGCCTTGTTGGCCAGGCTAGTCTCAAACTCCTGACCTCAAGTGATCCGCCTGCCTCGGCCTCCCGAAGAGCTGGGATTACAGTTGTGAGCCACCGCGTCCAGCCAAACAAAAAAAAGTCTGTCTTATAAAGAAGATCCCTAATTTATGATGATTCCATTTATGATGGTTTGAGTTATGGTAGTTTGAGTTAGGATAGTTCGATTGAAGATTTTTTGATTTTACGATGGTGAGAAAGACACAGTCCGTGGAACCCGCGCTTCGAGTACCCATGCAACTGTTCTGTTTTTAACTTGCAGTGCAGTATTCAGTAAATTACATGAGGCATTCAATACTTGATTGTAAACTAGGCTTCACGTTAGGTGATTTTGCCCAGTTGTAGGCTAATGTAAGTGTTGCGAGCACGTTTAGGGCAGGCTGGGCTAAGCTGTGATGTTCGTAAGTTAGGTGTATTGGATGCATTTTTGACTTACCATATTTTCAACTTACAAAGGGTTTATGGGGTGTAATGTCATCACTGTAAGTTGAGGAGTGTCTGTATCGTAGACTGGGGGGCTTAAACAGACATTTATTGCTCCCAGTTCTGGAGGCTGGGAGTCACAGATCAAGGCATGGCACATTCGGTGTCTGGTGAGGGCTTCCTGGTTCATAGACGGCGCCTTCTCACTGTGTCCTCACATGGTGGAAAGGGTGAGGGAGCTCTCTAGGGTCCCTTTAATAAGGACATTGATCCCATTCATGAGGCTCCACCCTCATGACCTCAACACCTCCCAAAGGCCCCACCTGCTAACATCATCACCTTGGGGATGAGGATTCAACACGGGAATTTTGGGAGGATGCAAGCTTTCACCAGTAGGGTTTTCTTTGTAAAGAAATAGAAGGAAATGAAAAGGCAGGCACTGGGTAGGAGAGAGCTACAGAAGACAGCGGGGTGGTGGCACTCCAGGATAGTGCTGTCCCCCAGCGTCATTTACACCGAAGAAACCTGAGGCAGTCTTTCTGATGTGTCATTCTTAGGAAAACCACCATGAATCTGGCATCTAGCTATCAGTGAAACTGTGGGAGAGCTTAATGGAAGTAAAGACATGTGGTCCCAGAAATGACAGATCATTCGGAGAACCTAAGAGAAGATTAAAAGCAAAAGGGGGTCATGTGCGCTGTGACTCAAACTTTGGGAGGTCGAGTGGGAAGATTGCTTGAGCCCAGAAGTTTGAGACCAGCCTGGGCAACATAGGGAGACTCTATCTCTACAAAAAATATAAAAATTAGCTGAGTGTGGTGGCACACACCTTAGTCCCAGCTACTCAGGAGGCTGAGGTGGGAGGATTGCTTGAGCCTGGGAGTTCAAGGCTGCACTGAGCTAAGATTGCGCCACTGCACTCCAGCCTGGGCGACAGAACAAGATCCTGTCTCAAAAACAAAAACAAAAGCAAAACAAAACAAGAAAATCCAAAAGGGAAATATAAGAGAAAACAAAAAATCTCACTTTGAGACATCTTTTTTGAAGAGTTGGAGAGGATATTGTCTCCATCCACAAAAATAGGATGTTACAATAAAAGAGAAAGAGGAAGGAAGAGCTTTATATGGGACTGCTGAAAGTTAAAAGAAAAACATTGCATTAAATAAATTAGAAGGGTGATCTCATCTGTGCCTGTGACTTCAGTTATCATCTTAAGGCTTTGGGTCTCAAAGCACACATCTAGTTTAGACCTTTCTTAGGAGCCCTGAAGGGTGCATTGCCAACTACTGCCTGTTGGAGGGTCCATTTTTCCCAAGATATCCAGCAACACTCTTATATGAGTGTCCTGCTCCATTGTCTCAAATTACCAAAAACTGGGGAACGCAAGCAACAGAAATTTATGCTCTCCCAGGCCTGGACACCAGGAGTCTGAAATCAAAGTGCAGGCAGGATTGTGCTCCCTCTGGAGGCTCTGGGGGAGGAAGCTTCCTGCCTCTCCCGGCTCCTGGGGGCTCCAGGCATCCCTGGGCTTGTGGCCACAGCACTCCAGTCTCTGCCTCTGTCTCCACGTGGCCTTCTCGTCTGTGCCTGTGTCTCCTCTTCTGTCTCTTAGAAGCACACTGGTCATTGGATTTAGGGCCCACCCTTTTCCAGCGCAATCTCATCTCAAGATCCCTAGCTTAATCACGTTTGCAAAGTTCCTTATTTCCAAATAAGTTCCCATTCCAGGTTCTGGACATGAGGATGTGAATATATCTTTGTGGGGACCACAGTTCAGTCTACTAGAGTTGTATGCAGTTCCTTCTGGAGGCTCTAGGGGAGGATCCTTTCTGCATCTCCCAGCTCCTGGGGGCTCCAGGCATCCCTGGGCTTGTGGCTGTATCACTCCAGTCTGCCTCCGTCTCCATGTGGCCTTCTCCTCTGTGTCTGTGTCTCCTCATCTGGCTCTTTATTTTTTTAAATAATTTATTTATTTATTTATTTTTAATTTTTTTTAGTGACGGAGTTTCGCTCTTTTGCCCAGGCTGGAGTGCAGTGGCATCATCTCGGCTCACTGTAACCTCTGCCTCCCGGGTTCAAATGATTCTCCTGCCTCAGCCTCCTCAGTAGCTGGGATTATAGGCACCCGACACCACGCCTGGCTTATTTTTTATATTTTTAGTGGAGACGGGATTTCACCATGTTGGCCAGGCTGGTCTCGAACTCCTGTCCTCAGGTGATCCACCCGCCTTGGCCTCCCAAAGTGCTGGGATTACAGGTGTGAGCCACCATGCTCACTGGCCATTTTTTATTATTACTCTTTTTTCCTCTTCTGTCTCTTAGAAGGACACCCGTTGTTGGATTTAGGTCCCACCCTAAATCCAGGATGGCCTTATCTGGAGATTGTTTACTTAATAGAAACTACAAAGACCCTATTTTCTTTTCCTTTTTTTTTTTTTGAGACGGAGTCTCCCTCTGTTGCCCAGGCTGGAGTGCAGTGGCGCAATCTCGGCTCACTGCAAGCTCCACCTCCCGGGTTCACGCCATTCTCCTGCCTCAGCCTCCCAAGTAGCTGGGACTACAGGCACCCGCCACCACACCCGGCTAATTTTTTTTTGTATTTTTAGTAGAGACGCGGTTTCACCTTGTTAGCCAGGATGGTCTCTATCTCCTGACCTCGTGATCCGTCTGCCTCGGCCTCCCAAAGTGCTGGGATTACAGGCGTGAGCCACCGCGCCCGGCCTCAAAAACCCTATTTTCAAATAAGACTCCATTCACAGGCACCAGGGGTTAGGATGTAGACATACTTTTGGGGGGCACCATTCAACCTAGTCCATCCCTCCATCTCAATACATCCCCTGGGTTAAACATGAAATGTGTCCCCTTCTTCCCCCAAATCAAAGCAACCCAAAAGACCCCTGTGCACCTGCACACCTTGCCTAAGTCGGCAGCACTCACTGCGTAGATGCCCAAACCCTAAGCTGTGATCATCTCCACCCTCCCTCTTGCAGCCTAATTGAGCCCATTCTCTGCCCAAGCCCCTTATGAACAGGCCTTTAACCCTCCATCTCCACCACCTTCCCATTTTCACTGGAAATTTTACTTCTTAAAGAGGCCTTCCCTGACCCCTTGACCAAGGTTAGATGCATCCCAATGTTCTCCTATGGATATGTTGTTTGAAGTCCTCAAGTCTGAACAAACTCATGTGAGGTCACCCAAGTTGTTAGACTTACTGTCATTAATGCTTCCTGCCCTCCTTCCAGCCCGACTGGAACTAAACAAAACTAAATGAGGGACCAACCTTGTGTTGTTCATTGCAGTTTCTCGGAGGTAGACAGCACCTGAGGCCCAGGAAAATATCAATCATGATGGAAGTGATGCATTCATTTATTATATTGACTCCTTTTTTTTCCCAAAAGCTATTTTGTGTTCAAAACCTGGACTGCATAAACCACTTCATTGTGGTTATGGAGTGTTAGAAGCCGACACCTCATCAAAGAATTCAGTGTGTCTCAGTGGTAGGAACTCTAAAGCCATCTAACATTAAATGCAATAAAAGTTCAGTTGCTTACGACCTGGCGCCGTGGCTCACGCCTGTAATCCCAGCACTTTGGGAGGCTGAGGCGGGTGGACCACGAGGTCAGGAGATTGAGACCATCCTGGCTAACACGGTGAAACTCTGTCTCTACTAGAAATACAAAAAATTAGCCAGGCATGGTGGTGGGTGCCTGTAGTCCCAGCTACTCAGGAGGCTGAGGCAGGAGAATGGCGTGAACCTGGGAGACAGAGCTTGCAGTGAGCTGAGATCGCGCCACTGCACTCCAGCCTGGGTGACAGAGCGAGACTCCATCTCAAAAAAAAAAAAAAAAGTTCAGTTGCTTACTCTCCATAGCCTCAATTCAAATCCTCAGTAGCCACTTGTGAGCTTGTGGCTACCATTTTGGACAGTGCAGATAGAGAACATTCCTATCATTGCAGGCAATACTACGAGCAGTGCTTGCTCCAAAACAGGGGGTCTCAACTGGGGGCCGGCCTTCCCCCACAGGGCACTTGACAGTGTCTGGGGACAGTTGTGGTTGTCACTACTGGGGGTGGATGCTGATGGCGTGTGGTGAGTGGAGCCCAGGGACGCCGCTCTGCAGGTTTGCAGTGCACGGGATGGCCCTACAGAGCATCATCCAGCCTCAAATGTTGGCAGTGCTAGGCTGAGAGAACCTGCCTTAGCGTGAGAGTCAGTCTCTCTCTTTCTGTCTCTCTCTCTCTCTCTCCCCCTCTCTCCCCTCCCCACTCTCGCTCTCCCTCCCTCCCCCTCTCCACCCATCCCATCTATTATCTACCTACCTACCTATCAATTATCTAACCATCCTAATTATCTATGTATCACCTATCTATCCTATCTGTTACCTATCTACCTACCCACCTACCCATCCATCCATCCATCCAATCAATTAATCAATGTATCATCTTTCTCTTTCCATGTATGTATCATACCCATTGTCCATCCATCCATCCATCCATCCATCCAATCAGTCATTCAATCAATCAATCAATCAATCATCTTTCTATCCATCTATCTGTCTATCATACCCATCTACCTATCTTTCTATCTGTCTGTGGCAGAGATTCTCTGCCAATGGCAATTCAGCTCCATCAGGGAGATACTTCTTCCCTGGACAAGTCTGGAGACATTTTTGTTGTCACAGCTCAGGGAGGTGCTACTGATAACAGGTGGGTGGAGTCCAGGGTCACTGCTTGCCACCTTACAGTGCACAGGATGGCCCCACCACAGAGAATCATCCAGCTCCAAATGTTAATGGACTCAGTTTGAGAAGCTGATCTCAAGGGTAATTCGGGGGAGTCCTGCGGGATTGTTGCATCCTATTGAAGGGGGAATTAATGAATTTTATAAGTGTAATGGTTGAAAAATTGTTATTTTTCTTGAAGGTAGAATGTAATGTAGCCCGCCCCCCCGGGGCGGGGGGACTGGGTTAAGAGAGAATACTAACTGCTTATCCCTCCTCTATGCCCAGAGAGGCTTATCTGTGTTCCATCCTTATACATTCCTTGAGGCACGGCGAGTTCTTGCTTCCCTCCCTAGTGCAACTGTAAAGTCACAAGGTTGATAAGCAATTGCTGCAAAAGTATGTATTCCCAAGAATGTAAGACATATGGTGTAACAAATGCAAAAGAGTAATTTACTGCCTTTGTTCTCACTTCTGCAAGTACGCTTTCTGCAGCACGTAACTCCCGCCACAAACTGCTTAAAAGGTGATTGATCCCTCTGTTCGGGGCTCAGACTTTCTAGACCCTAGTCCGACTGAGCTGGTGATCACCTTAATAATTATAATTATAATGGTGATCTCCTAACTGTGCTCGGTCTCTACCGTCTCTGATTTATCCCTCAACACTATCGTGGAGGTAGGCTAGGATGTATCTTTAACCTTGCTGGATTGTATTGTAGATGTGTGAAAACCAGCCCTTGTTTTTCTTGGTAGAGTTGCACTCAAATGTTATTGAAAGCTGCACATACTGTGCTTGTATAAATACCCTGAGCCAGAAATCACGAACCTTTCCCTGGCTTCACATCTGTTAGTGTTGTGGGAGAAGATGAGAATTTCTTGTTTTTCTTTTCACTTCTGTGATTATGCATTTTGTATTTTGTTGTTGCTTTTTGGGACAGGGTCTCGCTTTGTCACCTAGGCTGGAGTGCAGTGGTGTGATCATAGCTCACTGCAACCCCCGCCCCCAGGCTCAAGTGATCCTCCTGCCTCAGCCTCCCAAGTAGCTGGGACTATAGTCGCATGCCACCATGCCTGGCTGTTTTTTGTGTTTTTAGTAGAGATGGGGTTTTGCTTTGTTGTCTAGCCTGGTCTTGAACTCCTGTGCTCAAGTGATCCGCCCACCGTGGCTTCCCAACTGTGGGGATTACAGGTGTGAGCCACTACTCACGGCCACATTTTGTATTTCTGATGAGAAAGTGTAATTTAATACACTGTACATCGGAGAGTGTAGTTCTGAAACATCTGCATCTTTTAAATTAGGACAGTGTAAAAATGGAATGTTGTTTGACTCAGCAAAATTTTGAGGGAGTTTGTTTCAACTGTCTAGACCAGTGAACTCACCAAACTATCGACCACACAGTGCTTGGCTGAATTGGCTCTACTGTTTTTAACTGAAGTTTGAAGTAAATATTCCAAGCTTTAAAATATATCTTCTTCCTCCTCCACCCACTGGTTATAGCAGCAACATAAATAAAAAATGCCTTCCCAAGAATATCCAAAGCATACATTCTTTTCTAAAGTAAACATTGTTTATAGAGATACAATTTCTATACCATAAGATTCACCCTTTAAAAACACATAGTTCTTTAGTTTTCAGTTTATTCACAGAGTAAGCACACTGTTTTTTGTTTGTTTGTTTTGTTTTTTTCGAGACAGAGTCTTGCTCTGTCGCCCAGGCTGGAGTGCAATGGTGCGATCTCGGCTCACTGCAAGCTCCGCCTCCCGGGTTCACACCATTCTCCTGCCTCAGCCTCCTGAGTAGCTGGGACTACAGGCTTCCGCCACCACACTTGGCTAATTTTTTGTATTTTTAGTGGAGACGGGGTTTCACCGTGTTAGCCAGGATGGTCTCGATCTCCTGACCTTGTGATCCGCCCGCCTTGGCCTCCCAAAGTGTTGGGATTACAGGTGTGAGCCACCGCGCCCAGCCCATCCCATTCATTCATTTTTTGAGACAGAGTCTTGCTCTCTCACCCAAGTTAGAGCACAGGGGTGCGATCACTACTCACTGCTGTCTTGAACTCCTGGGCTCAAGTGATCCTCCTGCCTCAGCTTCCCAGGTAACTTGGACTGCAGGTGTGTAACCACCGCACCCTGCTAATTTTTTGATCTTTTAATAGAGATGGGGTCTCGTTATGTTACCCAGGCTGGTCTAGGACTCCTGAACTGATGTCCTTCAGTGGCCTCCCAAAGTGCTGGGATTATAGGCACGAGCCACCATGCCTGGCAACACACACTCTTTTTTAAAAATACTTTTTAACAGCTTTTTTTCCTCTCTATAAAATAGAAGGTCATTATACTTGTTTGCAGCAGTAATTCCAAAAATCGACTTCGTAAAGAAGAACTGCGTGTTTCACACACTTATTTCCTCCACGGTAGCATTTAATGTTCTTTTATTGATTTTACCCAGGGGGGAAAATGTCAAGGAAAAGAACTGAGTTTGAGGATGATAAATGTGTGCATTCTGATATCATTATTTTGAAACAATTATTTAATACAATGCGTCGGTTTCACTTATCAATTTAACATAAATTGAACCTATGTAGATGAACTATTTCTATAGTCATAAATTTTAAAAGGTGAGAAAGTTATATAGTGAAATGCATCTGTTTTTGTGCCTCACCTGTGCAGAATTTGCCCTCTCCTTTCACCCAGGTGTCCATATTAATGTGTCTTGTATATTTCTCCAAAGTCCTTTCTCGATATAGAAGCAAATTATTACTTATGGAGAAGAGCCTCACTTTTTTTTTTTTTTTTAAACAGATGGGGGTCCTGCTCTTTTGCCCAGGCTGGAATGCAGTGGTACTATCATAATTCACTGCAGCCTCCAACTCCCAGACTCAAGCAATTCTCCCATCTCTGCCTCATGAGTAGCTGGGACTACTGGAGCATACCACCACACCCTGCTCATTAAAATTTTTTTTTTTTTTTGTATAGATGGTGTCTGGCTATGTTGCCCAGGCTGGTCTCGATCTCCTGGGCTCAAGTGATCCTTCTGCTTCAGCCTTCTAAAGTGCTGGGATTACAGGCATGAGCCACTGCTCTCGGCCTCCACCCATCTACAGGTGTGGAACAAGAGCATGTTCCCTCCCAAGCTAATGTGGCATGTAACTGGCCTCCCAGGCTGTAGACAAGATGGATGGGGGCCGTGCCCACTTCTTGAGTTAACCTTTTCTTTTTCTTTGGAGACAGAGTCTCGCTCTGTCGCCCAGGCTGGAATGCAGTGGTATGATCTTGGCTCACTGCAGCCTCTGCTTCCCAGGTTTAAGCAATTCTCCTGCCTCAGCCTCCTGAGTCGCTGGGGTTACAGGTGCCTGCCACCATGCCCGGCTAATCGTTGTATTTTTAGTAGAGATGGGGTTTCACCATGTTGGCTGGGCTGGTCTTGAACTCTTGGCCTCAGATCATCCACCTGCCTCGGCCTCCCAAAGTGCTGGGATTACAGGCGTGAGCCAGCGCGCCCAGCTGGGTTTTACCTTTTTTGTTTGTTTGTTTTTTGAGACAGAGTCTTGCCCTGTCGCCCAGGCTGGAGTGCAGTGGTGTGATCTTGCCTCATTGTAGTCTCCGCCTCCTGGGTTCAAGCAATTCTCCTGCCTCAGCCTCCCGAGTAGCTGGGATTACAGGCATGCGCCGTCACGCCCAGCTAATTTTTTGTATTTTTAGTAGAGATGGGGTTTTCCCATGTTGGCCAGGATGGGGTTTTACCTTTTTTGAAGTGTATTTTCCATGTAGCCACCTCTCTTGGAGTGTCCATGAGGAACACGATGCTGTCCTTGGTGTCTCAGCGGGGCCACTGTGACGCTCTCCTCTTGCAAATATTTCTGTCCATGATGTCTCAACATTGGCCTGTTTGGGGTTTTTTTCTCCTGCATTTTAGGGAGAATTAGGGCTCATCCACCCTCACCTTCTCTCCCCCATTGAATTGGTGCATCCTGTTTTTTTTAGCCCCTGGGATGCCCATGTTCAAGATTCCTTAAGCATCACAGTTTAAGGAAAGAAATGCAGATTATTTAAAATATGTGGGGTGAGTGTGCAGGGTGGTGATGGACAATGCATGTGTTTAATTCAGGGACTGTTGTGTCAGCTGTTTTTGAGCCTTAGGAATTCTTATAGTTGACTGGCATTTACAATTTATTAAGGGACTTACCTCTTAGGTGTATAATCCTCAAAACATCTAAAAAATTAGTGATTTTTGTTATCCAAGTTACTTTGACATCAGCCATTTGCTGTCTCACCCACATGATTTCTCATTATGTTACCTTATTATTGGCTAAGTTAATATGCTTACTGAGGACCTGCATGTGACTTTTCCCATTAAAAGTAAGTTAAGTCTGGGCGCAGTGGCTCATGCCTGTAATTCTAGCACTTTGGGAGGCTGAGGTGGGAGGATCCCTTGACTTTGAGACCAGCCTGGGCGAAAAAGTGAGATCTCAAAAACAAAATTAGCCAGACATGGTGGTGCATGCCTGTAGTACCAGCTACTTGGGAGGCTGAGGTGGGCTGATGGCTTGAGCCCAGGAGTTTATGCTGCAGTGAGCCGAGATTGCATCACTGCACTCTAGCCTGCGGGACAGAGTGAGACCTGTCTCTTAAAAAAAATTAATTAATTAATTAAAAATAAATAAAAGTAAGTCCAAGCGGAGATGGTTGGTGGTGTTGGTTGGATAACATTGTGAATGTATTTAACACCGTTAATCTGTACACTTCAAAATGGTTAATTAAGATGGTAAATTTTATGTTGTGCGTATTTTACCATAATTAAAAAATAGATTTGGTCTGCGTGATGGCTCACGCCTGTGATCCCAGCACTTTGGGAGGCGAGGTGGGCGGATCACCTGAGGTCAGGAGTTGGAGACCAGCCTGGCCAACATGGTGAAACCCCGTGTCTACTAAAACTACAAAAATTAGTCGGGCGTAGTGGCAGGCACCTGTAATCCCATCTACTTGGGAGGCTGAGGCAGAAAAATCGCTTGAACCCAGGAGGCGGAGGTTGCAGTGAGCTGAGATCGCGCCACTGTACTCCAGCCTGGGTGACAGAATGAGACTCTGTCTCCAAAAAAAAAAAAAGATTTAAAACAAAGTAAATATGTTCAAGGCCAGGTGTAGTGGCTCACGCTTGCAATTCTGACACTTTGGGGCGCTGAGGTGGAAGATTGCTTGAAGCCGGGAGTTCAAGACCAGCCTGGGCAACAGAGTGAGACCCCATCTCCAAAAAAAAAAAAAAAAAAATCATCAGCTTTCATTCTGGGATCATAAGTAGAGACATTGTTTCCCAGACCTGGTACAGATGGAACCTGCCTACATGTCTTCAATGGGCATCTTAAGACTTATGTTTTGGACATATCAGACTTTTGGAATAAAGGAGCTGAGTTGGGAGTGCAAACTCCTCTTCTTATCCATTTCCCTGTGGCAGGAGATTTTGCTCTCAGCCCCCACTTAGTGGTGTGAGATCCTTGATTCTGGAAGGTGAGCTGTGCTGTTCAGCCCACAGGTCGTCATGAATGTCTATATTCAGTGCCACGCAGAATAAGAAGAAACACACACCAGCTCTGCTTCTGTGAAGCTTACTTTTTGTTGTTGTTGTCGAGAGGGGGTCTTGCTCTGTCTCCCAGGCTGGAGTGCAGTGGTGCAGTCATGGCACTCATTGCAGCCTCTACCTCCTGGGCTCAGGAGATCCTCCCTGCTCAGCCTCCTGCGTAACTGGGACCACAGATGTGCGCCACCATGCCCACCTAATTTTTAAATTTTTTGTAGAGACAGGGTTTCGCCATGTTGCCTGGGCTGGTCTTGAATGCCTGGGCTCCAGTGATCCACCTGCCTTGGCCTCCCAAAGTGCTGGGATTACAGACATGCGCCACTGAGCCTGGTTTTGCTTACTTTTTCTTTTTTTTTTTAATTCCTCTTAGCCTATCTTGGGGGAGGCGGGTCAGTGTTATTCAGGTGTACATACAACAAAATCACCCATTTGAAGTGCACACTGGGAGGAGTCCTTGCCAAATGGATAGGGCTGGGTAACCACCGCCACATGGGACATTTGGGAAGCCGATGTTTGAATGTTTTCACACTTACAGATGCATTCATTTACTATGTTTATTATTCTGTGTGATGTGCTTTCTGTGTGTTATTTCACTTAAACCCAGTGGGGGTAAAGATTATGGTCCCTATTTGGTAGATGAATTTTAGAGAGGTTAGAGGGCTTGTCACAGTCACACAGCTTTTAACTGTGATGGGATGACGCCTCTAGAATGAGGCTTAGTAGTGAGATGGCTGAGGAAGGAAGAAAGTAGGAAGGAGAGAAAGAGAGAAGGAGGGAAGGAAGAAAGTAGGGAGAAAGGAAGGAAAGGAGAGGGAAGGAAGGGAGAAAGGAGGATGGAAAGAAGAGGAAGGAAAAAGGGAGAAAGGAAGGATGGAAAGAAGGAATGAGAGGAAAGAAGGAAGGAAACAGATGAAAGAAGGAGGGAAGGGCTGAAGGAAGGAACAGGTGCCCTGTTCAGGTGGGTTTATTCTCAGGAAGGACCCAAGATGGAAAGTGTGTATGCAAGAATTATTTTAGGCCAGGCGTTGTGGCTCATGCCTGTAATCCCAGCACTTTGAGAGGCTGAGGCAGGCGAATCACTTGAGGTCAGGAGTTTGAGACCAGCCTGGCCAACATGGTTAAACCCCATCTCTACTAAAAATACAAAAATTAGCTGGCTGTGGTCGCGCATGCTTGTAATCCCAGCTACTTGGGAGGCTGAGGCCGGAGGATCGCTTGAACCCAGGAGGTGGAGGTTGCAGTGAGCTGTGATCGTGCCACTACACTCCAGTCTGGGCCACAGAGCAGGACTCTATCTCACAAAGTAGAAATAAATAAAAAATAAATAAAAACAGAGATGAGGACACAGACGCACATAGGGGACGACCCTGTGAGGACACAGGGAGAAGATGGCATCGACAAGCCCAGGAGAGAGGCCTCAGGAGGAACCAGCCCTGCCCACACCCGGGTCTCCGACTTCCAGCCTCCAGGACTGTGAGAGAAGAAAGTTCTCTTTAAGTCCTCCAGTCTGTGTTAGGTTATTACAGTAGTTCAAGCAAAGTACTTTATTTACATAGAAGTCTGCCAGAATTATGAGCCCTGAAACCCTTTCCCAGGATGAACCGAGGTCAGAGTGTAATTAATAGGTACTTTTTTTCATTTACGTTTAGCCACTAGATTTTTTTTTTCAACAGAGAGTAGCGAATACTGCAGAAGCTGAATGAGATGAAGCTTAAGTCAGATCTTTATGCACCTCAGAATATTTGTACTGATGAAAAGAAATAACCAACACTTGATAGAGGGAAAGATTGAGACCCAGAAAGTAATCTCTCCCTGTGACCACTCCTACCAAATTCTTGCTTAACTACCATATTTTGTTTGTTTGTTTGTTTTTGTTTTTTTGAGACGGAGTCTCGCTCTGTTGCCCAGGCTGGAGTGCAGTGGCGCAATCTTGGCTCACTGTAACCTCCACCTCCCGGGTTCAAGCGATTCTCCTGTCTCAGCCTCCTGAGTAGCTGGGATTACAGGAGCACGCCACTACCACCCGGCTAATTTTTGTATTTTTAGTAGAGACGGGGTTTCACCATGTTGGTCAGGCTGATCTTGAACTCCTGACCTTGTGATCCACCTGCCTTGGCCTCCCAAAGTGCTGGGATTACAGGTGTGAGCCACTGTGCCTGGCCAACTACCTTGTTTTTTTTGGATGAAAATGTGGTTCTTACCTCAGTAAAGATTATGAAGGGATTTATATACAGATGACTAAAATATCAGCCATTAGTTTCCTATTTGTTTTTGTTGTTGTCGTTTTTTGTTTTGAGACAGGGTCTTGCTCTGTTGCCCAGGCTGGAGTGCAGTGGTGTGATCTTAGCTCACTGCAGCCTCGACCTCCCAGGCTCAGGCAATCCTCCCACCTCAGCCTCCCAAGTAGTTGGGACGACGGCTGTGCACCACCACACCTGGGTAATTTTTCATTTTTATTTTTGTAGCTGGGATCTCGCTATGTTGCCCAGGCAGGTCTTGAACTCCCGGCCTCAAGTGATCCCACCATCTAGGCCTCCCAAAGTGCTGGACTTACAAGCGTGAGCCACCCTGCCCAGCCTAGTTTACAATTTGAACTTGGTTTTTCATCTCGGCTCCTTCGAAGACTTCTGTCTTCTCCCATGTTTGGGGCGGCTGTGTGTTGTGGATATTCCTTAGTGATCGGTCTGGGAAGGCTCAGACATGTCTAGGCTGCCTTTGTAGGAATAGGGATTAGTAGCTCCTTAGCCCCACTCTTTCCTGGGATGTTGCTGTTTGCTGAGGTCTGCACAGTTCAGACCACCCTGGAAGCCTCTCTCAGGTTCTCAGAGATGGTGGAGTTATACCTTTGACTGTGAGCTCGCAGCATTGCTAGGGAATGTACTTGGCTAAATTTGGAACTATTTGGTTGAATTTGTACCCCTTGCGCATATTTGCTTTGGTAACATACCACAGACTGGGTGCCTTAAAATAACAGAAGTTAATTGTTTCACAGTCCTGGAGACCACAACTCTGAAGTGCAGATGCGGCAGGGCTGTGCTCCCTCTGCGGGCTCTAGGGGAGGCTCCTTCCTACCTCTCCCAGCTCCTGGGGGCTCCAGGCGTCCCCGAGCTTGTGGCCGCATCACTGCGGTCTCTGCCTCCGTCTCCACGTGGCCTTCTCCTCTGTGTCTGTGTCTTCTCTTCTTCTCTTACAGGAACACGTGTCATTGTGTTTAGGGTCCACTCCAATTTTGGATGACCTCACCTTGAGATCTTTAACTTAATTACATCTGCAAAGACCCTTTTTCCAAATGAGGTCTCATTTACAGGTTCTGTGGGTCAGGACATGGACATATCTTTCTGGGAGACCATAGTTCAGTCCACTACAGTTGTATCCAGTTGTTTCTGGAGGCTCCAGGGGAAGCTCCTTCCTGCCTCTCCCAGCTGCTGGGGGCTCCAAGTGTCCCTGGGCTTGTGGCCGCATCACTGCACTCTCTGCCTCTTTCTCCACGTGGCCTTCTCCTCTGCGTCTGTGTCTCCTTATTAGTTCACCACTCATATTGGACCACCTTCAGGATGACCTCACCTTAATGTATATCTTTTTTTTTATTTCATTTTTTTAAAAAGTGGAGCTGAGGTCTTGCTGTGTTGCCCAGGCTGGTCTCAAACTCCTGTGCTGGGATTACAGGGGTGAGCCACTGTGCCCAGCCTTTGTGTATATCTTAATCACATCTGCAAAGACCCTGTTTCCAACTAAGGTCCCATTCACAGGTACCAAGGATTAGGACGTCAACGTATCTTTTCCAGGGCACCCCATTCAATGCACGCAAAGTGGGGAGAGGGGAGATTGGCTGTGTTTAGGTGACCTGTGAAAGGCCGAGCTAGCTGTGCGGCATTGCTCTTGCAGCACAGAGGAAGAACTGGGCTCAGATGGTGTCAGCTGTTGGTGTCTGAGATCATCCGTGAATCTACTCCCGGGAATGTGCTGCAGTGAGACACGGTCCTTCTCCTGTCACCCTCCTGACCCCATCCCATATACCCACAGACCCCAAGGGAAAGTACTCAGGGTTGGTTGGTTTCTTTTCCGTTTTGTGACCGCGTGAAATTCCATGTCACGGTCCCTGTGTTTATTCCATACAGCTCTCCTGAAGTGTTTTGAGTTCTAGCAAAATTTAAAAATATAACCAAAGAAACTTAAATCCGTGTTTCTCCTCTTTCTGGACACTTCTTTAGTATGAATGGGCTTCGTGATGATAAACACGGTGGCCTGCTGTCTTCCCTCTGTTTCTGCTGGCCGCCTCCTTCCTTCCCTCCAAAGTCACAGGCAAGAGGGATTTAGGGTTTGCTGGGCTTGAGGAAGAGAGGAAAAGGCCATCTCTTTTCACAGTGAGAAATGTGTTTTCTGTTCTTTCTCATACCTCGCTTTGTACATTTAAAAAAATTATTTCTCTTTAGATTTTTGAACCAAGAGAGATATATTTATTATTTAAAAAAAATTTTTTTTTGAGACAAAATCTCCCTCTGTTGCCCAGGCTGCAGTGCAGTGGTGCAATCTCAGCTCTCTGCAACCTCCTGCTCCCTGGTTCAAGACATTCTCATGCCTTTGGAGTAGCTGGGATTACAGGTACCCGCCACCATGCCTGGCTAATTTTTTTGTATTTTTAGTAGAGGCTGGGGTCTCACTGTGTTGTCCAGGCTGATCTCAAACTCCTGGGCTCAAGCGATCCTCCCATGTTGGCCTCCCAAAGCACTGGGATTACAGGTGTGAGCTACTGTGCCCGGCCTATTTCTTTTCTAAATAGAGGCAGGGTCTCACTATGTTGCCCTGGCTGGTCTCAACCTCCTGGGCTCAAGCAATCCTCCTGCCTCGGCCTCTTGAGCAGTTGGGACTCCAGGTGCACACTACCATGCCTGGCTAATTTTTGTATTTTTTCGTAGAGATAGGGGTCTCACCATGTTGCCCAGGCTGGTCGGGAATTCCTGGGCTCAAGCAGTCCTCTGACCTCAGCCTCCCAGTGTGCTGGGATTACAGGTGTGCACCACTGTGCCTGGCCTTATTTATTTTTTATTTATTTATTTTTGGAGACAGGGTTTCATTCTGTTGCCCAGACTGCAGTGCAGTGGCAACCATAGCTCACTTCAGCCTCCACCTCCTGGGCTCAAGTGATCCTCCCACTTCAGCCTCCCCAGTAGCTGGGACTGCAGGAGTGCACCATGACTCCTGGCTAATTTCTTTTAATAGGGATGAGATCTCTATGTTTTTGTAGACAAGGGGCTCTCGCTGTGTTGCCCAAGCTGGTCGAGAACTCCTGGCCTGAAGACATCCTCTTGCCTTGGCCTCCCAAAGTGCTGGGATTACAGTTGTGAGCTACGGTGCCTGGCTGTAGATTCCCCCCAGCCCCCAAGCCGCCAGTTGTGAGTCTTCACTAACAAGGGAACCTTTCAGCATTTTCCATGGTCATGGTGATTCACCTAATATTTTAGTTCTGCTGAGTTGTCTAAACATTCGGGATAAAGGCTGTCATTTTTTGGTGACCGTAATGTGTATGTGTATGTTTACAGTTACACATGCCTGTATTTGGGTGGAGCTCAGAAGATGCCCATGGCATTTTTCTGGGAAAGTTGAAGTTTATGAGGTTTGCTCTTTATTGGGAGTGTGGAGGTCGTCTTTCTCCTTCTTCCCATCCCTCCAGACAGAAAGCTGGGATGTGGCCAGGTGCAGTGGCTCATGCCTGTACTCCTAGCACTTTGGGAGGCCGAGGTGGGTGGATCACTTGAGGTCAGGAGTTTGAGACCAGCCTGGCCAACATGGTGAAACTCTGTCACTACTAAAAATACAAAAATTAGCCAGGCGGGGTGGCGGGCACCGGTAATCCCAGCTACTTTGGAGGCTGAGGCAGGAGAATCGCTTGAACCCAGGAGGCAGAGGTTGCAGTGAACTGAGATTGCGCCATTGCACTCCAGCCTGGGCGACAGAGTGAGACTCTGTAACAACAACAACAACAACAACAACAACAACAACAACAACAACAGGCCAGGATGTGTTTGTGTGTGAGTTGGACCCAAGGGCTTGGGAAGGATGGATAGGGTAGGGGAGGAGGGATAGATGGATGAGGGAATGCAGAGAGAGTGGCCACACTGTCAGAGGCTTTCAAAAAGCAGGAGGTTCTCCAGTGGGAGAGAGGAGACCTGAGTCCACCCCGCATTAATGTTTACAGATCAGAATTGCACACACAGAATGGCTCATAAATCTGATCCACCTTCCTCGTCTGGCACTTGGCTGGAGAAACAACTCTTTGAATGTTGGAGGAAAAGCCCACTGTATTGCACCTGCTATAAAAAGGGCGTGCCCACCTTAAAAGTAGCCACACCTTCCCGAGATTGCCATGGTCCTTCTAAGTCTCTGAAATGTATAGATCAGGTATATTTGGGAATTTGGGGATTTTTCTAAATTTGGGATGAGAATGGGTGCATGTCCTTTTTAATTATACAACACCCTCAGCAGAGTCTGGGCTGGATGTTGTTATCAAGACAAGAATATTTCTGTAGTGAAATAGGTAGATATTCACCCCAAGGAGGATCAAGCCTGAACAGTCTCACGTTAGGCAAGGTCCAGTTTTGCGTCCAGGTGTGTTGATGAAGACACTTTGAGTATTCAGAGCCTTTAGCTTTAGCCACTGTGGGTAAGGGATTGTAGAACCCATACTTAAGCTTTTCCCTTAAAGCTTTGACTTTAATCTCCACATTGCAGCCCTGCAAAAGAACAGAATCGTGTCCTTTGCAGCAAAGTGGATGCAGCTGGAGGCTGCTGTCCTAAACAAATTCATGCAAAAAATCGAGAGCCAGATATTGCATGTTCTCACTTACAAGTGGGATCTAAACACTGAGTACTTCATGGACACAAAGATGGGAACAATAAACACTGGGGATTCCAAAAAGAGGAAGGGAGGGAGTGGGGAAAAGACTGAAAAACTTCCTATTAGAAACTGTTTACTACTTGGGCAACGGGATCATTAGAAGCCGAAACCTCAGCATCATGCAATATATCCACGTAATGAACCTGCACATGGACCCCCTGAATCTAAAATTAAAAGAAAAGACATAAACTCCACATCTGATTTCCCTCGTGCATAACACTACTACTTAGCTTGGAGAGAGATGGAGGGGATCTCTAGGGTGGGGAATGGACCACTTACCTTCAAGATCTCCCTTATCAGGAAGGAAAGAGCTGACCTGCCTAGAAACACTTGAAAAGACTCTTTTTTTTATGTCTTATTGGTCAAAGCTGGGTCAGATGGCCACCCTTAGCTGCAGAGAAGGCTACAAATAGACATTTTCTCCTCAAGTGGGATAATGATAACTGGGGAATGTGTACTGGAGAGCCTTCCAACACCAAGCGGGGAAAATCTACCAGCACCATTAAATGTTGCCTTTGTCTTCTGTGCACTTAAGCTGATAAACCTTAAACATTACAGCATGCCACTTCTGTCTGCTTTGAATAAGGTTGTTTACCGACATACTTCTGCAGTCTGATTGTGGCGTTGGCGGGACTGACAATATCTCCCAGGGTAGCGCAAATATCCGCTGCAGTGCATAAGTAACGTGTTTTGAGTTTTGTATGTTTATAATGCACACAGCTCAGAGAAAGCTTTAAAGAAGTCACAGAAGTGTAAAAAATCTGTTGAGTCATAGCTGTTGTTCTTAAAGTAGGCATGGAGAATTCTCTCTGTTGAGGGTCAAATACAAGTACTAAGACAGAATGTTATGCAGTAAACACAGCCAAGTAATGAATGGGTTCCTTGGAGTGGGTGATAGAGAAAGATAAATAAGGAGGAAGGAACCAGATAGAGGAAGAAAAGTCAAGGACCATATTCATTGCATTATTAGAATTTTAGGGTGTGGCAAGAATTTAATGTTTCCTAATAATATGCAAGTTCTGTTGGAAAGAAGAGCAACAGGAGACTAAAAGGTTAAAAGGTTACTCTGTTGCCCATTTCATAGGTCCAATGGCAGGATAAGCTTGGGTTGGATGCCAGTGTTCCTGATTCCTAATTGTGTTTTATCCAATTGAAGCATCAGTGGCCATAGTCAAACACCTAAACTGTATCAGTTCACAGTCCTCAAAGCCCTTCTCCCACTTCCTGTCTTTGACCTGATTCCACCTAATTTTGCCCACACCATGTTGTACTGTAATAAAACCTATTTTATTTCCAAATTAACTAAGAGAATATACTTTAAAAATGTGTTACTATTTCATTATTTGTTTACTTCTTTTTTTAAAGAAATATTTAACACCTGTCAGCTCTTGACATTGTTTCCTTCTTACACTTTTTCTTTATCTTGTAGTTCACTTTCTATTTCTGCCATAATAAAATATTCATTATCGGAAACTTCACTTAAAAAGCAAAGGTTACTTCTCCTCCTCCCTTCCCAGTCTGCCCTATAAGCTAGTAAATTCATCATTCATTAGCTTAGATATTTTACAACATGGGGATTTTAGTTTACAGCAAATACTCTAAGTAAAATTGGTAGCTTAAGTACAACTTTTTCTTTTCACGTTACCATGTGCAATCAATGGCATTCCAGACTCTTGGAAGGAAATCCATTGTATGGTTGTGGTCTTTTTTTTTTCTTCCCAAACCAGTCAAAAATACCCAGTCACAATTTAAAAAATTATCCGCCCTTGGTGGTGCACGCCTGTAGTCCCAACTATTTGGGCTGAGGTGGGAGGGTCACTTGAGCCTGGCAGGTCAAGGCTGCAGTGAGCTATTGATTGTGCCATTGCACTTCAGCCTGGGCAACAGAGAGAGACCCTGTCTCAAAAAAAAAAAAAAAAAAAAAAGACAAAACAATATAATGTGATCTACCCTCTAAGCAAATTTTCATATATACAATTTTACTATTGTATATGTGAGCTATTTATATATAAAATTTCATTTATCAGTTCAGTATTGTTAACTATATGAACTAGGTGTATGGTAGATCTCCATGGTTTATTTATCTTGTTCAACTAAAACTTTGTATCCTTTGACCAATATATTTCCCCTTCCCCCTCAAGCCCTATCCTCTGATAACTACCTCTCTACTCTCTGCTTCTATGAGTTTGACTATTGTAGATTCTGCATTAGTCCATTCTCATGCTGCTAATAAAGACATACCTGAGACTGGTTAATTTATAAAGGAAAGAGGTTTAATGGACTCACAGTTCCACATGGCTGCGGAGGTTCTGACAGTCATGGCAGAAGGTAAAAGGAGGAGCAAAGTCACGTCTTACATGGCAGCAGGCAAGAAGAGAGCGCGAGCAGGGAAACTCCCATTTATTAAAACATCTGATCTTGTGAGACTTATTCACTATCAGGAGGACAGCATGGGAAAACCCACTGCCATGATTCAGTTACCTCCCACCTGGTCTCTCCCACAACACATGGGGATTATGGGAGCCACAATTCAAGATTAGACTTGGGTGGGGACACAGCCAAGCCATGTCAGATTCCTTGTATAAGTGAGATCATGCAATATTTAATATTTGTTTTTCTGTGCCTAACTTATTTCACTGAACATAATGGCCTCCAGTTCCATCCATGTTGCTGCAAATGCCAGAGTTTCCTTCTTTTTTAGGGCTGAATGGTATTCCATCGTGTATATGTACCATGTTTTCTTTATCCATTTGCCCTTGGACGGACACTGAGGTTGTTTCCACGTCTTGGCTGTTGTGAATAGTGCTGCCATGAACATGGGAGTGCAGGTGTCTGGAAGATCCTAGTTCTCGTGGGTTTTGCAATCTAGCATAAAGCAGGCACAGGAGTATCAGGCAATGATTGGATAGGTAAATGGATCAATATTGATCAGTGAGATTTGCTCGTCAACAGATGCTGGTTCCTCAGAAGGATAAACTTCCAAACCATCCTTTCTCTGAAAGTCAGTTTCTGAGAAGCCTCCTCTGCTGTTTGGGGTGGGTGTGATCACATAATATGGGACGGCAGTTTTGTTTTAGTTGCTCATCTCTGTCTGCAGCTGTGAATGCGTTGTTTAAAAATATTGCTGAGGAATGACTTGCATGTCAGTAAGGGGCTGCTGACTCTGGGATCAAGGTAGATCAAAGACAATTTAGGGATACTCTAGAAATCCTGCATCAGTTGCAGTGGCTCATGCCTGTAGTCCCAGCACTTTGGGAGGCCAAAGCAGGAGGATCACTTGAGCTCAGAAGTTCAAGGCTAGCCTGAGCAACGCAGTGTGACCCCGTCTTTACAAAAAGTACAAAAATTAACTGGGTAGGCTGAGGCGGGAAGATTGCTTGAGCCCAGGAGGTAGAGGCTACAGTGAGCTGTGATGGCGCCACTGCACTATTCGTTCTATTAACCCAAGAACATTTATGCTACGTGAAGAATATTTCAATATGCATGTGAACACATGCATACCTTATAGGATCAATGTGTTACAGGAAGAGGAGGAGGATGAAGAGAAGAAGAGGAGGAGAAAGAAGGAGGAGGAACAAGCAAAGCGTGTTTACATTGAAAATGTGCTCCCAAGATACTATAGAGATTTTGATTTTCTTTTATATCTCATTGACTGTTAGATTTCTTCATTTAGATGCACCCCAGTGGGAGGAAGAGGAGGGAGAGGAGGAGGAGATGGAGGAGGAGGAAGAAGTGGAAAAGAAAAGGATATAGAGGAGAAGGAAGAGATGAAAGAGAAGGAGGAGAAGATTGAGGAAGAGAAAAAAGAGAAGGAAGAGATGGAGGAGGGGAAGGAGGAGAAGAGAGTGTTTGGATTGAAAATGTCCCAGCAGAATACAGTAGAGCTATTGGTTTTCTTTTATATTTGTAGTGGTTGAAGTTGTTGTTGTTGTTTTGTTTTGTTTGTGGGCACCTATATAGCACTTCATCCCAACCCACGCCAGATTGTAGAATACGGACTCCGTACTTTGAGCAAGCCTTAATGTGCGTTAAGGAAACAGCCGTGTTGAGGAGGGCTGTGTGTTTTACACCCTGTCTGTATTTCTGATAAAACCAGGGAGCCTGAAGAGAAAAAGGCATGTTATATAAATACATTTACTATTACTCTAATGCTTCTCCATGTGGGTGTGTGGGGCGTGTGGGTGTGCTGTGTGTGAAGACTGATCTGCAGAAATTATGGCCAGTTTGTCCCCAAATTGAGGAACCATTCAGAGGTAGATGGCTCTCTCTGTCTCCCTCTCTCTCCCTCTTTCTCTCTCTGCAATTTCTGTATTCAGTGGAAAATTCCAGGTGATTGCCTCTCACTAAATGCCATCACCCCACGTGCACCATGACACAAAGTCTCTGAAAGTTTCACTTGGGGTCTGTGTTTGCCGTCCTGCTGCAGCCCCCCACTGATTGCTTGGCTGCGGTGGTTTTTCCCTTTGTCAGGAGACTTAATGGCCTCTGTCGATTTCTTCTCTCTCCAGGCACTGGGACGTTTGGGCGGGTGCACCTGGTGAAGGAGAAGACAGCCAAGCATTTCTTCGCCCTCAAGGTGATGAGCATTCCCGACGTCATCCGCCTGAAGCAGGAGCAGCACGTGCACAATGAGAAGTCTGTCCTGAAGGAAGTCAGCCACCCGTTCCTCATCAGGCTGTGAGTCCCCTCCTGAGGCCTCTCCCGACGCACTCTCCCTAGACCCCTGTGTGTCTCTTCTTATAAGAAGCTGGGTGGGCCGAGACCATGGCCTGCGTGCAAAGCCTTAGGCCACAGCAGTCTCCACCTGTCAGGTCTCATCAGCCTCTGATCTTAGAGCTGGAATACCTCCAGGGCTCCTGACCTCCATGGCTGACCAGGTCCAAAAAGAAATGCTCTGTGTTCAGAAGTCCGTGCCCAAGGCCCCTTGCTCCTCTCCTGGGTGAGCGAAGTATCTCTGCCTGGAAAAGGATGCAGGAATCTTTGTCTCCTCACCTCCTTGGGTTCTGCGTCTATAGCTCTCGGCAGAACTGGTTAAGTTGGTTTTTAAGGGACCACAGTCACGTGGACGGGGCTGGGCTTCAGGTTTTGTTGGGTTTCTGGTTGACTGTGGATGAGAGATATCCCGTTTAGATGCAGCCCACACACTTCCAGCTGATGGTACACAACAGTCTTATGTCCTAGGGTAGGTGTGTTAGTCCATTCAGGCTGCTATAACAAAGGATCCTAGACTCGGTAATTTACAAATGACAGACATTTGCCTCATGGTTCTGGAGGCTGGAAAGTCCAAGATCAAGACACGGTGGATTCAGTGTCTGGCGAGGACCCGCTTCCTGGTTCATAGATGGCACCTTTTCACTGTGTCCTCACATGGTGGAAGGGGTGAGGGATCTCTCTGGGGTCCCTTTTATAAGGGCACTTGTCCCATTCATGAGACTCCACCCTCATGACCTCCCAAAGGACATACCACCTAACACCATCACCTGTGGGTGAGGATCCAACATAGGGATTTGGGAGGACACAAGATATTCAGGCCATTCCAGCAGGGTAATTCCATTTCCACCCAGTTGCCTTAGACAAGGATGTCCTGCACGTCTCTCCTTTCCCTCCATGGGTGCCTTCCATCCAATTCCCACGTCTTCCCTCCGCCATCTTGCTACCATGCCTCTCCTGTCCACCTATCCATCTTCTGCTTTATCTGGGTCCCGTCTCTCTGCCCTGATTTTCTGTACTAGCTTCCCTCCTACCTGGTCTTTCTCTCCCAGCCTTGCTCCCCTTGAAGACATTCCTCACTTTATAGCCTCACTGGTCCTCCCAGGTACCTCCGCAATGACCTGCCTCTCTCCTTTCATCCTCAGGGAACTCCTGAAGTATCCCATATAAAGCCCCAGCAATGCAGCATCCTCCTACCAGTATCCTCGTGGACTGGCCTCCTGCCACCACCTCCCTACAGGAGAAGGTAGAAGGTGCTGTTCACACGCTCATTCCGGGGCTTCTCCCAGGCCACCCTTCTTTGACAGGCCTCCTTCTTTGCTCTCATCATTGTCCTTCACTTCCCCCATCTAAGAAACACCTACCTGTTTTCCCTCATTCACCTGCTGTCCCCGGGACACAGGGTTCTTGAAGCACCTCGTGTGTACTGGAACAAGTGTACCTGCCTTCTCCTCTAGACCCAATGCTGCCTGAGCTCCGAACAAAATCATATGCAGAGGATGGGCGCGGTGGCTCCCTTCCTCCCTTCCTTTCTTCCTTTCTTCATTTCTCTTTCTTTCTTGACAGAGTCTCACTCCTTCTTGCCCAGGCTGGAATTCAGTGGCACAATCATGGCCCACTGCAGCCTCTACCGCCTCCCAACTAGTTGAGACTACAGGTATATGCCACCATGCCTGACTAACTTTTAAAAGTTTTTGTAGGATGAGGTCATGCTGTGTTGCCCAGGCTGGTCTCAAACTCCTGGCCTGAAGCAATCCTCCAGCCTCAGCCTCCCAAAGAGCTGGGATTGCAGGTGTCAGCCACTGCACCTGGATTGAGAATGCATGTCTGTTGTCTGCCGCGTCCCTCCACCCCAACCCCCAGTTTGTGGTACTTTGTTAATGATAGCCCTGAGGAACTCACACACACCCCCTGCACCTCCTGGAGCAGGAGAGCAGCCGAGACGATGGGCTCCTGAGTACTCTACAGTTCAGAAATCTAAAATCCCACAGAAGAACCGCATGGACATGGGAGTGAGTGGAGTATACAAGTGAGAGAATTCCCCAGGATGGAATTCTTGAGCTCCCGCAAGTTAAAAAATAGGGAGGAGCTTGTAGAACAGAGCTTTAGTTAGGTAGTTCTCCTTTCTTCAAGGCAGGATAGCTCAAGACTGTTTTCCTTGGCAGATAAGGTACATTCCTGCAGGGACATGGATTCTGATTTTGATATTCCCTGCTTTCAATTAAGGAACAAAGTCGTTTATATTTCTTAAGTCTTATATAAAGCCCTAGAGACTTTAGAAATTCTATTCAAAGTTACCTATGTTGGTTTATTTTTATCTTTTATATAAAAAAGTATATATATAGATTTACATTTAGAGACGGGTTTTGCTCTGTGGCCCATCTTGGAGTGCAACGGCACAATCACAGCTCACTGCAGCCCCAACCTCCCGGGCTTAAGCCATCCTCCTGCCTCAGCCTCCAGAGTAGCCGGGACTACAGGCACCCATCACTACACCCTGCTAATGTTTTTATTTATTTTTAATTTTTAAAAAACATATGTATATATTTTTCACAACCTCTTTGGTGAAGATAATTTTTTGTTTTTTTTCTATGAACAGGGTCTTGCTATGTTGCCCAGGCTGGTCTTGAACTTTAGGCTGCAAGCAATCCACTTGCCTTGGCCTCCTGGCATGCTGGGATTACAGGCGTGCACCACCACACCTACCTCATTTTAAAATTTTCTGTAGAGATGGGATCTCACTTTGCTGCCCAGGCTGGTCTCAAACTCCTGGGCTCAAATGATCTTCCCACCTCGGCCTCCCAACATGCTGAGGTTACAGATGTGAGCCACCGTGCCTGGCCTATTTCTAACTTTTAAGGAGTGAAATTTCTCTGCACCATGACAGCCTTTGAAGAGGACATTTTGGATGCTTCATGGGTTGTCCTTTGCCCGTACAGCTCACCGGCTCCTCCGAGTGCTGGTTACAGTCGAATGTAGCTGTTATTTGTATGTCAGGTCCGCCTGGTAGTGTTGCCAAAAGGCATGAATTTTTCCTCATCATTTAAAGTCCACATGGAATTTAAGGCTGCTTTTGATATTATTCTCGGGAGGATTTTATTCAGTGTTTTGGGAGAACATGGCAGGGGCTCATTTCAGAATTCTCTGATTTGGGGCTGAGCTCGGTGGCTCACACCTGTAATCCCTGCGTTTTTGGAGGCCAAGGCGGGAGGATCACTTGAGACCAGGAGTTCCAGACCAGCCTGGGCAACATAGTGAGATCTCGTCTCTTAAGAAAAAAAATTAAAAAGAAAATTCTAGCCTGGCCAATATGGGGAAACCCTGTCTCTACTAAAAATACAAAAAGTAGCTGGGCGTGGTGGCGCACGTCTATAACCCAGCTACTTGGGAGGCTGGGGCACTAGAATCTCTTGAGCCTGGGAGGCAGAGCTTGCAGTGAGCCAAGATCGTGCCACTGCACTGCAGCCTGGGTGACAGAGCAAGACTTTGTCTCAAAAAATAAAAAATAAAAATAAAAATAAATAAATAAATACATTTCTTTGATTTTGAAATAGTGCAGAAAACAAGGCAGGCCCTGAAGTGCACAGCTCTCGTGAAAAGTTTTGGATCTAGGGAAGTGATTGTCAACAATGAGCCTTTAAAGACTTAATGGTGATAGCAATTTACAGGTGACTTTTCCCAAAAAATGACAGAAAATGAGTTTGCCACTTGGGCATGTTGACTCACACTTATAATCCCAGCATTTTAGGAAGCTGAGGTGGGAGTGTCCCTTGCGCCCAGGAGTTTGAGACCAGCCTGGGCAACATGGCAAGACCCTGTCTCTACAAAAAGTACAAAAATTAGCTGGGTGTGGTGGGGGTGCCTGTAGTCCCTGCTACTCAGGAGGCTGAGGTAGGGGGATCGCTTGAGCCTGGGAGGCGGAGATTGCAGTGAGCCGAGATTGTGCCACTGCACTCCAGCCTGGGGGACAGAGCAAGACCCTGTCTCAAAAAAGAATCCGAAAAACAATGTGGACTTGGAGGGGGTGATGTAACTTAGCCCATGAGACCGCCTTAGTGACTTGCTGATAATTGATCTTTCGGTGCCCTGCAGTATTATGATAACCTGCTATAGCATTTTGCTTTTTCTGTGCATTAACACTTTAGGGACCAAGTGGCTTTAAGAACTGGATTAAAGTTGATCCAGTGCATTCAGACACTTGGCATTCCCTGTATATAACACGAGAGAGCACGCTGGGTCTGGCCAGCCCCATGGATAAGATGCTGGAGGGTGTCCAACGTTGCATGCTGAGGAGCATGTCTTAGAGGAGAATCCTAGATCCTCTGTGAAGAATGAATTTCATCCTCCCAGCTGTGCAGCTTCTCTTCTAAATGTAAGTTGCCTTGCTCAACATCTGCTTCCCATACTGGCAGTTTTAGGCCTTGGACTTCTTGATGAAGGTATAAAACGAGGAATTTCAGCGGAGGTGCCTCCCATTTACGGCTGGAGGAGTCTCTGGGGTGGGGCCGTCCTGCACACTTCAGGGTGTTGGGGAGTGTCCCTGGGCTCCACCCACCAGGGGCCAGGAGCAGCAACCTCAGTTATGAAAAGCAGAAGTGTCTCCATACATAACCAAGTGTTCCTTCAGGGAGGGAGGGCAAAGTTTTCTCCACTAGTGAACCACTGTGATAGACAGACGACGGACAGAGAGAGATGATAGGTACGATAGGTAGGTATATGTTGAGATGGATAGGTGATAGATAATAGATATTAAGATAGGTGTAAATGATGGGTGATTGATAGGTGAGTAGATAGATGATGGGTAGCTAATAGATGATATTAAGATAGGTGATAGATAATAGATACTAATATATACAGCTATAGATGATAGATGATATTGAGGTGGGTAGGTGATTGATTGATAGATTAATGACCGATTGCATGTAGGCAGAGCTCTCATGCTAAAAGAGAGTTTCTCAACCTCAGCAGTGCTGACACATGGGGCGGGATCATGGAGGACTCTGTGGTGGGGCATCCTGTGCACTGTAGGGTGTTGAGCAGCGTCCCTGGACTCCACCCAGCAGATGCCAAGAGCACCCATCCCATCTATGATGAGTACCTAAGATGTCTCTAGATACTGCTAAGTTCCCCCTATGGGGGGACAAAAAGTTATCCCCAGTTGTGAACCACTGTGACAGATAGTTGATGGATGGATGGATGGATGGATGGAGATCAACATTGAGACAGATATTTGATAGATGACAGATATTGAGGTAGATGATAGCTATAGATGATAGATGGTTGATAGATATTGAGATAAGTGATTGATAGATGATAGCTATAGATGATAGCTGATGGATAGATAGCTGGTAGCTATAGATGGTAGATGGTTGATAGATATTGAGATAGATAGGTGATTGATTGATAGATTGATGATGGAACATATTAGTAGAGTTTCTCAACCTCAGCACTGCTGACATTTGGGGCTGGAGGATTCTCTGCGGTGGGACCGCCCTGTGCACTGTAGGGTGCTGAGCAATGTCTCTGGGCTCCACCCACCAGATGCCTCTAGCACCCCCACTCCAGTGTGACAGCCAAAGATGTCTCCAGACATTGTCCAGTGTTTATTGTGGGGAGCAGAATCAGCTCCATTGACACCCACTGTAGCGGATGCACAGACAGATAAATACCTGTGCGTGTGGAGTCCCTTTCTCCCTTTTCTGCCCCAGCCCCTGAGCCTGCAGCCCCACTCTTCTGTCATGATTGATTGGCTTATGGGCCAAACAGTGGTTCCAGTGCCATATTATCTATGGTACAGCAGCCGAGCCAAGCCAGTGGGTTTGGTCTGTGGTTGCAGGGCTTAGCCAGCTTTCTTCTACAGAACTTGGAAGGCAAGAGGTCTCTCCACTCCGGGCCACATCCTTCTAGTTCCTGGATGACCGCTCGTTTCTCCATGGAGAGGAGTTCATGCCAGAACCTCTTCTTCGGGGAGAGTGGATGCATCTCTTGGAAACATCTTTTTTTAAAGTCTGCAGACTTGAGTGTGGTCCCCATTGTCATTGGTACTTGTTGGGGGTAGGAGTAAAATCATTCCTTTGTTTTCCTGAGAGTTCAGGAAGAAAGAACACCATGTTCTCTCCTTTTATTTATTTATTTATTTTGCTCTCTATTTGAATTTTAAAAGCAAAAATCTAGAAATAGCGCTTCTTGCTCTGTCATCACTGCCTGCAAAGCACAGAGACCAGAGTGAAGGCAGGCAGCTCCTGGGTCTTCTCTTCCTCTTCTTTGTCCAAAAAATGATACATTGCATGTTTAGTATTTGGGGCAAAGCAGACGCTTCAAAAAGGGAGGCTTATTTTATTATCTATATTTTTCTTTTTTATTATTTTTTTTACCTTGATTCCCTTTTTCTATGTATGAAAAGGGAGGTTTAAATTCTTGCAAGAGAATGCAATTGTAGTGTCTTCTGAATGGAGTTTTCCATTTGATGCCAAGCCTTCCAGTGCCTTGGTCTAAGGAGAACTGCGTAGGGTGAGAAGAGTCCCAGCGATACGTGGAAAAGGGGCCTTACCAGCTCTGGAGGGCAAGAGGTAGGGGGTGAAGACGCAGTGGACACCTAAGGAGAATTTTGCAGGAGGAGTAGGGGTTTATTGGCTGAAAGGGGTGGGTGGTGGAAAATCATTCTAGACAGGGAGTGACACGGAAGCCATGGGTCACTACGGGGCAGGAGGGACATGGGGGAGAAACTCAAATCTGAGTGCAGCCAGGAGGTGGACACAGGAATGCAGTGAACTCAGATGTGTAGGAGACTGCCATGGGGACTGGGGTATGAGGAAGGACTGGCTCTGGCTCGGCTGTGCCTATAAGGAAGGACTGGCTCTGGCTCAGCTGTGCATTTGGGCTGCTGGACAGTGAGGAGATCCAGGGAGAGAGAGTGCATTCCAATTTGGGAAACTTTGAGGGCAAAACATCTACAGCAACTGTCTCAGAAGAGAGCCTGAGGCAGGGTCCTTGGAGGGAGGAAGCCACAGGTGGATGGAGCCACCGAGGGCTGCTAGGTCACCTTGGTTAAGGGCTAGTTGCAGTGCAGCCAGGTCGGAAAGTAGAGCCGTTCTGGAGCCTCACGTGGCATAGATGTTGGAGGAGATGGGATGAGGATGGCTCATTTTCTTCTTCTCACCACAAAAGCCCAGCTTTATGGCGGGCTCTGGAGAGAGGAGGACCAACTTCTACGGTAAGGCGTCTCCAAATTAGTGAGGCTGATTTGCCTGTTCATAAAAACAAAAACAAAAGCAAAAAAATCCCTTAGAGGACAAGCCACCCCCGCAGACCCTGCAAATAAAAGACAGCAGATCAGCTTCGCGGATGGAAAAGTGCTGCTGTCAGCTAAAGATGAGGACAGAGCTGCTCAGCTGAGGTCACTGGAGAGGAGGCGGAGGGGACTTGGGAACCTCCCTTGTCTCAGTCGTTGTTGACGACATTGACTCTTTCTTCATGTTGACTTTCCCCCCGTTCATAGATTCATAGATTGCTCTCTATGCTGGAAAACATTCTTTAAAATTTATTTTTTTTATTTTGTTAACATATATGACATAACAGTTTACTATTTTAACTTCCTTTTTTTTTTTTTTTTTTTTAAAGAAATGAGGTCTTGCTCTGTTGCCCAGGCTGCAGTGTACTGGTGCAATCATGGCCCACTGCAGCCTCAACCTCCTGGGCTCAGGTGATCCTCCTGCCTCAGCCTCCCAAGTAGCTGGGACTACAGGTGCGCACTACCACACCTGGCTAATTTTTTAATTTTTGGTAGAGACAGGGTCTCGCTGTGTTGCACAGGCTGATCTCCAACTACCAGGCTCAAGCAGTCCTCCTACCTCAGGCCCTCAAGTTGAGCTGGGACTATAGGCACATGCCACCATGCCCAGTTAATATTTTAATTTTTGGCAAACATGTGATCTTGCTTTGTTGCCCAGGCTGTTCTCAAACTCCTGATCTCACTCAATCCTCCTGCCTTGGCCTCTCAAAGTGCTGAGATTACAGGCATGAGCGTCCATGCCCAGCCTCATTTTAACCATTTTTAAAATGTACAGTTCACGGCTGGGCGTGGTGGCTCACGCCTGTAATCCCAGCACTTTGGGAGGCCGAGGTGGGCGGATCACGAGGTCAGGAGATCAAGACCATCCTGGCTAACACAGTGAGACCCCGTCTCTACTAAAAATACAAAAAAATTAGCTGGGCGTGGTGGCGGGTGCCTGTAGTCCTCAGCTACTTGGGAGGCTGAGGCAGGAGAATGGCATGAACCCGGGAGGCAGAGTTTGCAGTGAGCCAAGATCGCGCCACTGCACTCCAGCCTGGGTAACAGAGCGAGACTCTGTCTCAAAAAAAAAAAAAAAAAGTACAGTTCACTACTCGGGAGGCTGAGGCAGGAGGATCACTTCAACCTGGGAGGCGGAGATTGCAGTGAGCTGAGATTGTGTCACTGCACTCTATCCTAGGCAACAGAGTAAGACTCTGTCTCAAAAAAAAAACAGAAAACAAAAAAAACAAAACACAGTTTAGTGGCGTGGAGCACATTCATGTTTCTGTGCGACCGCCACCCCATCCCCATCCCCATCCCCATCCATCACCAGAACTCCTTTTCATCTTCCCCAACTGAAACTCTGTCCTCATGAAACACGCCTTATTGCCCCTCCCTCCAGCCCTGCCCTGGCAACCTCCCTCGTACTCTCTGCTCTATGAATTTGGTGATTCTAGGAACCTTATATAGGCAGAATCATACGGCATTTGTCCTTTTGTGACTGGCTTCTTTCAGTTACTGTAATGTCCTTCAGATTCCCCCGTCCTGTAGAAAGGAATTTCCCTCCTTTCTAAGCCCGAGTAGTGTTCCATCGTATAGAGGATACAGCATGTTGTGTTTACCCATTCATTCATCCTTGGACACTGGGGTGCCTTCCACCTCTTGGCTGTAGTGAATAATGCTGCCATGAACAAGGTTTGGCAAATATCTGTCCAGTGCCTGATTTCAGCTGCTCGAATACATTGTTTTAATTTATTATTATTATTTTTTAGAGATGGAGTCTTGCTCTGTCACCCCAGCTGGAGTGCAGTGGTGATCTTGGGTCACTGCTACCTCTGCCTCCTGGGTTCAAGCGATTCTTCCACCTCAGCCTCCTGAGTAGCTGGGATTACAGGCATGCACCACCACCCCCAGCTAATTTTGTACTTTTAGTAAATATGGGTTTTCACCTTGTTGACTGGGCTGATCTGGAATTCCTCATTGCCAGGTAACTATTTCACAGCCTGGTATGGATCCTTCTGTACTTTTCTTTGTGTTAGAAAAGCCCCCTCACACAAACGCACACACACAAGCACGCACACACACAAGCACACACACATGTGCACGTGCACACACACAGGCACGCACACACACAAGCACACACACATGTGCACGTGCACACACACATGCACGCACACATATATGCATGCACACACACACGCGCGCGCGCCCCATGCAGTTTGGCCTCATGCCACTAGAGTATGCATCATTTTTGTCTCTTGTTTTCTTGGAGATCCCTCTGGGGTATTTTGAGGAGGAGAAGTTGTATTATTATTGTGTTGTTGTTAATCTTTAGACATTCAGGGATACACGTGGACGTTTGGTACATGGATGTATCATGTCATGGTGAGCTTTGGGCTTCTAGGGTACCCCTTACCCGAATAGTGAACATTGTACCCGATAGGTAATTTCTCAGCCCTCAACCCCTTCCCAGCCTTCCCCTTTTGGGAGTCCCCGTATCTGTTATTTCCATTTCTGTGTCCATGTGGACCCACTGTTGAGCTCCCACTTTTGAGCGAGACTATGCGGTATTTGACTTTCTGTGTCTCAGTTATTTTACTTAGGATAGTGGTTTCCAGTTCCATCCCTGTCGTTGCAAAAGACATGATTTTATTTTTTATGGCGGTGTCAATATACTACATTTTCTGTGACTTTTATATACTAAATTTTCTTTATCCAGTCATCTATTGGAATGGCTGTTATAAAAACTCAAAAAAATCCAGGCATGGTGGCCCACGCCTATAATCCCAGCACTTTGAGAGACCCAGGCAGGAGGATCGCTTGAGCCCAGGAGTTTTAGACCAGCCTGGGCAATATAGGGAGACCCTGTCTCTACAAAAAGCTCGAAGAAATAGTGAGGGATGGTGTTGCACGCCTGTAGTCACAGTTCTTCAGGAGGCTGAGGTGGGAGAATTGCTTGAGCTCAGGAGTTGAAGCCTGCAGTGATCTATGATCGCACCACTGCACTCCAGCCTATGCAACAACAGAGCGAGACCCTATCTAGGAAAAAAACAGAAAAGTAAGAAAACAACAGATGTTGGTGTGGAAGTGGAGGAAAGGGGCCGTGGATGCGCTGCTGGTGCGGGGGAGGTCTTCCAGTGCGTGCAGCAGGGGAGGTGACCTCACTTCTCCTCGAGAGGAGCTCAGCTGTGCAAGGCAGTGTTGCTAGAGGATGGGAGGGTGCATGTCACCCTAGGAGCAAGGCTGTGTGCCTGTGGGCATGCACTTCCTGGTGACGTTTCCTTGGACCCCACAGTGGGAAACAGGAGCCCCTCTGCCCTCTCATTCCTCTTTCTCTGTATTTGCATTCTCTGTCTTGCTGGTCTCAAGATTCCCAAGCGCTGCTGCCAGCCCACCCCTTCAGCCTGCCAAGCTACATGTGTGCGCCCACTTGACCACTCTCTGAGCCTTCTGCTCAGATGCCTCTCACCAAAAATGAGTTCCTGCTCTTCCTCCTTGCCCCACAGCCCTAATCAGTTCCTCATTTGCACTTCCCCATTTCATAGGTGGTCCTTCCAGCTCTTGGGGCTCACCCAGGAACCATTTTTTATTCCTTTTCTTTGACTCTGCATTCACTGTAATCCTGAGTCCTGCCCTTTTAACTTTTTTTTTTTTTTAAGAGATGTGGTCTTGCCGTCTCATCCAGGCTGGAGTGCAGTGGTGCAATCATGGCTCACTGCATCCTTGACCTCCTGGGCTCAAGAGATCCTCCCACCTCAGCCTCCCAAGTAGCTGGGACCACAAGTGCACACCACTATGTCCAGCTAATTGAATTTGTGTGTGTGTGTGTGTGTGTGTGTGTGTGTGTAGGGACAAGATCTCACTGTGTTGCTCAGGCTGGTCTCAAACTCGTAATTTCAAGCATTTCCCCTGCCTCAGCCTCCTAAGTAGCTAGGATTATAGGTGCACACCGCCATGCCTTGCCCCTTTCCAATTCTCAAACACATCTCCAGAGCCCATCCACATCAATGATGTCTTCACAGAAGCTGCCATAGCTTATCTAAATTCCCTCCCCTTCTCTCCACTGATCTCCGATCTCTGCTGAACTCACCCCTTCCTGCTGTATCAGCCCAAACGTCTCTGATGTGAAAATAGGCAGGGCGTAGTGGCTCATGCCTGTAATCTCAGCACTGTCAGAGGCTGAGGTGAGAGGATTGCTTGAGGCCAGGAGTTTGAGACCAACCTGGGCATCTTAGTGAGACCCCATCTCTAATTATTATTATTATTATTTTTTTAAAGACAGGGCCTTTCTCTGTTGCCCAAGATGGAGTGCAGCGGTGCCATCATAGTTCACTGCAGCCTCATTCTCCTGGGCCCAAGTTATCCTCCCACCTCAGCCTCCCAGATAGCTGGGACTACAGGCCTGCACCACCAAGCCTGGCTAATTTTTAAATTTTGGGGGTCTTGCTATGTTGCCCAGGCTGATCTTGAACTCCTGGGCACAAGTGATTCTGCTACCTCTGTCTCTCAAGTAGATAGGAGTACAGGTGCACATCACCATGCCCACCTAATTTTTAATTTTTTTTTTTTTTTTTTTTTGAGACGGAGTCTCACTCTGTCCCCCAGGCTGGAGTGTAGTGGTGTGATCTCGGTTCACTGCAAGCTCCGCCTCCCAGGTTCACGCCATTCTCCTGCCTCAGCCTCCCAAGTAGCTGGGACTACAGGCGCCCGCCACCACATCCAGCTAATACTTTGTATTTTTAGTAGAGACGGGGTTTCACCATGTTAGCCAGGATGGTCTCGATCTCCTGACCTCGTGATCCACCTACCTTGGCCTCCCAAAGTGCTGGGATTACAGGCATGAGCCACCGCGCCTGGCCCTAATTTTTAATTTTTTGTAGAGACGTGATCTTGCTTTGTTGCCTAGGCTGGTCTTGAGCTCCTGGGCTCAAGCGATCTGCCACCTTGGCCGCGCAAAGTGCCGGAATTACAGACGTGAGCCACCGCACCTGGCCTCCAGCTCTTTTGTGTCCCTCCCCAATCTTCCTTTGGCCTTCAGCTGTGGGGACAGAGATGCCCCCTGCCTCCCTGTCCCCACCTTCTACCTGGTCTTGCAAGACCCCCTCCAGGCATCCTTCCAAGTTTACTATGTAATGTCTGTTCCACATCAAGCCTGCAAAGCTCATGACAGTCACAAGATCTGCCGTTCCTGATATTATGTACCGAGGACATTGCTTGGCACATAAGGGGCCCTTGTCCAAAACATCTGGAAACCAATAAAGAATGTGGCTGGTGAGTTACTGATTAATGTGTTGATGAACTCATTGATTGCTGAGGCTAGTACGTACAGTAAGTGTTAGATCTTGAACATACTTCTCATATCCATTGTGATAAACCCTCTTATCGTCTATTGCTTTTGAACTTTTATAGACTTGATGTTAGGGGCAGAGTCCCGCATTTAACTGGAATCATTGAACCGATGCACCGGTTTCTAATTTTCCAAACTCAGATTTGAAATCACCTGTAGTCACTAAACTCGTCCTATCCCACAGCCCCTGCACATGGTGACTTATGTTTTGTAAATGTTTTTTGGAGATAGTAAAGTCAGTATCTCTTTCAACATTTTGTTCCTTATCTTTAGTGATACCCAGCTCTGTACAAATTCTGTCCACGTAAGCAAAGTCTTGTTTTTTTTTTTTCCAGATAGGGTCTGGCTCTGTCACTGAGGCTGGAGTGCAGACGTTCAGTCATAGCTCACTGCAGCCTTCAACTCCTGGGCTCAGGCTGTCCTCCTGCCTCAGCCTCTTAAGTACCTGGGACTACAGGCCTGCACAACCACACCTGGCTAATCTTTTTATTTTTTGCAGAGACAGAGTCTCCCTATTTTGCCCAGGCTAGTCTCAAACTCTTGGTCTCAAGTGATCCTCCTGCCTCAGTTTCCCAAAGTGCTGGGATTACAGGTGTGAGCCACCACACTCGCCTGCAAAGTCTTACTGATAAAAGATTTGAAGGAAGGATGTGTCAGAGAACTTCTTTTTTCTTATAATATTTACTTAATCTTATTGATTTGGGGAAGGGCAAGAGAATCCCAGTTATCTAGATTTTTCTTTTTCTTAAAGGAGTATGTTTTTACTTGCTAACTCTCTTTGTAAACTGTTACTTCTTAAAGATGCTGAAGGGTGATCCCGCATTAGTGTATAGGTAAAAATGATGTCTCCATTTCATATATACTGATTAGGTGACTTTATTAAGCCTTGTGGTTTGTTGATGTTGATTTTACTGAGACACTTGTATAACAGATGTATTTTCATACAACCTTACACATCTCAGTAGTTTTCCCTACTCACGCAGTAACTTTTTCTCCCCTGCTTTCCCTCCTCCTCACCCCACCTCTTCTCCCCTCCCCTCCTTTCCTCTTCCCTTCCCTCCTCTTCTCATTTGATACAAAGCCCTAACTCTCTTCCTCTACAGATCATCCTACCCATGGTTGAAATTGCAACTTCCCCTGCAAGCCAGGTGACCGAACCTGAGATGTTTGTATTGTCAGGGCTTGCATATTCTACATGCCTGTGTAATCCTCAAAGTTCTTTCATTCCTTGCTTCTAACCTACCCAAATCCTTCTAATCTCCCACCACGGTTAATTATCTCTGATGCTCCTGAAAGGTGACCTGCTGCTACGTTGTGACAAGGTGATGCATTATAAGAGGATCTGTACAGATTATTATCCCAGAGTGAGGTAGATGGGGGAGGATACAGGATATATCCAAAAATGTGTTGCAAACTAATTGATAGAGAGAGAGAGAGTGTGTGTGTGTGTGTGTGTGTGTGTGTGTGTAAGCCATAGGGAAATAGAGCCATGTATATTCTCTTCAACCAAATTAACAGTTGTAGACAGTGGTCTTGCTATTGCTTTGACCATTAATGGTATTTTCAAGAGCTCGGTGTTACCCCCACATGTTCAGTATCACACCTTGGCTGGTCAGTCGTAGCTAAATTTTCCTTCCACCTTGCGCCCTGAAGAAATTTAGAAAGTCACCAGCTGACACAGAAGTTTATTGTAAAAGTTCACTCGTACGATAGTATTTGGACCTTGGAAAATATTTCCCCACCAGAACAGTGAAATCATGAAATCATGGTTGTCTTCTAAGCTCATCCACAAAAGTACAGCTTGACTGTCATGCATTTGAGATGCCATGTACTTAATCACGAAATATTACTGAGAGGAACACTCTTGCCCAACCAATAACGGTGCAAAGCAGAAAAACAGGGCATTTAGCTGGGAGAAAATGAGTCGAGATGTCAGTGATAAGATGGAAGGAATGTGGGTATGTGCTGGATCTTTTAGAACTCCAGCAGATTGCTCTGGAAAACAGCCACTACATACCAAAAGTAGCCGGTCATGGTGGCATGCGCCTGTAATCCCAGCTACTCGGGAGGCTGAGGCGGGAAAATCACTTGAACTCGGGAGGCGGAGGTTGCAGTGAGCCAAGATCATGCCATTGCACTCCAAGCCTGGGTGACAGAGCCAGACTGTCTCAAAAAAAAAAAAAAAAAAAACCACTCCAGCAAAATACTTCTCCTTCCTCATATAGTCTCCCTGCTTCCCTTTATGCCTCAAGACCACACATTTTGAACTTGCTGAGCTATAAGAAGTGAATGGAGAGGTGGGACACAGGTGCACAGCCTTCAGTAACTGAAGGAAAAAAAACAGAAGAAATGTCTAACCCTGAGCTTCCTGAGCTCCCTTCAGCCACCCAGCTGCTGAGGGGCAGGAATCCAGCAGCAAGGTGGAGAGCAGAAGGCATTCCTGCAACCTGTATGTGTGGGTCATTAGTCCCCCACCTCCAGCATCATTGCAGAATCTGCAAATTTAAAAGTGCATTAGGTAAGAGCCTTTTTTATAAGAGGCCCATATTTTTGCTAATACATAAAAACATTGTGATTAGTCAAATAAATGTTCATCTAAAATTCACAGTAGCATGTGTCTATTTTTTTTTTTTTTCCTTTTAGAAATGAGGTCTTGCTCTGTCACCCAGGTTGGAGTACAGTGATGTTGTGATCATAGCTCACTGCAGCCTCCAATTCCTGGGCTCAAATGATCTTCCCACCTCAGCCTCCCGAATTGCTGGGATGCCACCATGCCTGGCTGATTCTTTTATTGTAGAGACGGGATCTTGCTGTGCTGCTCATGCTGCTTTCAAATACCTGGCCTCAAGTGATCCTCCTGCCTTGGCTTCCCAAAGTGCTGGAATGACAGGCATTGAGCTGCCGTGCCCAGCCTATGATTTTTCTTAGCATTAATCTCTGTGTCATTGCAAGCTGTCTCCCACGTCCTTGCCTTCATTCTACATTGTTTTGGTGGAATGGCCTGTGCTAGCAGACAAGACCATCCGGTCGACCTTGAGCATCCTTCCCTGTCCTCAGGGAACGTTTCCTGGGCCTCGTTTTGTTTTCTTCGTACACCAGCGGGGTGCAGCTCATTTGAATGAGCTTGCAGGGGAGCATCTGTGATAGCATCATGATCAGATGAGACAAAACTGGCACGGGTCCTGGTCATGGTTGAAGACCTTTATGCTCCTGATTCTACTGGGTGTCTTCTACTGGTGAAGGCTCATGTGCTCATGGGAACACGGGCATGCTGGTGTCTTCCGAGTCCTCTCCAAAAACAAAGCCCAGGTCAGGTACAGCGGCTCACGTTTGTAATCCCAGCACTTCGGGAGGATGAGGCGGGAGGATTGCTGGAGCTCTGGAGTTCAAAACCAGCCTGGGCAACACAGTGAGACCCTGTCTCTACAAATAACAGTAATAAAAATTAGCCAGGCATGGTGGCATGCACCTGTAGTCCTAGCTACTTGGGAGGCTGAGGTGAGACGATTGCTCGAGCCCGGGAAGTTGAGGCTGCATGAGCCTTACCTGCACCACTGCACTCCAGCCTGGCAGACAGAGTAAGAACCTGTTTCAAAAACAAACAGACCGGGCACGGTGGCTCATGCCTGTAATCCCAGCATTTCTGGAGGCCGAGGCGGGTGGATCGCCTGTCAGGAGTTCGAGACCGGCCTGGCCAACATGGTGAAGCCCCATCTCTACTAAAAATACAAAAATTAGCTGGGCGTGGTGGTGGGCGCCTATAATCCCAACTACTTGGGAGGCTGAGGCAGGAGAATCGCTTGCACCCAGGAGGCGGAGGTTGCAGTGAGCCGAGATTGCACCGTTGCACTCCAGCCTGGGCAACAAGAGCAAAACTCTGTCTGAAAAACAAACAAACAAAAATCCCAAAGCCCTTAGTTCCAAATCTTGCCTCATACCCCACCCGTCCCATCTTTAGGTGAAAACGTTCTTTCCTTATCAGTGCGTATCTCTCCAAACTGTATTTGTAACTTGTGCTGAGATGTTGAATGCACAGACGCACCTCAGTATCTTCTGTTCCTTCTTTCATCCCTACCCCCACCTTCCTCAATCTCTCATTGCTGCGTTTTCTTCCATTAATCAACACCTTTGTAAGGAGAAGCACCTCAGGCAAGCTCCCACAAGCAAGTGCTTCGAAATACTTCATTTGGGGCTTTTTAAAAGGGCTACCTTTTCCTAGCAGGTTTGGGATGCAGTCTGCTAGTTTATTGTTAATTCTCAGGCTTAATGATAGTTCCAGGTTACTGAATCAGGTGTGATCTCTGAAGACGTGTGTGTTGTAGGTTAGTTAGTTAGTGCTGCCATAACAAAGTAGCATAGACGGTGTGGATTAAACAACACTGATTTATTGTTTTATAATTTTTGAGGCTAGAATTTTGAGAAGAACGTCTTAACAGGGCTGGTGCCTCCTGAGCCCTCTCTCCTTGGCTTGCAGACGCTGTCTTCTCCCTGTGTCCTCACGTGGTCGTCCCTCTGTGTGTGTCTGTGTCCTCATCTCCTCTTCTTAGGACTCCAGTCCCGTTGGAATAGGGCCCATTCTAGTGACCACATTTTACCGTAATCACCTGTTTACATGACCTGTCTCCAAATACAGTCACATTCTGAGGTCCTGAGGGTTTGGACTTCAACATGTGGATATTGGGAGGACACAGTTCAGCCCATAGCATACTGTTGGCTGGTTTATTATGAGACCATGATATTTACTATTCATTCATCCCAAGACAATGAGACCTTTTACCCATGTGCCAGGATACACATATCTTAACATCTGCTGTTGTCTGAATACGTCCTTTCCAAATTCATATATTGAGACAGTAACCCCCAAAGCTATGGAATTAAAAGGTGGAGCTTTGGGGGAAGTGATTAGATCGTGAGGGTGAAGCCGTTGAACAGGACCAGTGCCCTCGGTGAAGGGGCCTGAGGGAGCCCGTTTCCCCTTGGTCCATGGGAGGACAGCGAGAAGGGCCCTTCCCTCAGGAATGGGCCCTTACCATGCAGTTCATCAGCAGGCGCCCCGACCTCGGACTTCCAGCCTCCAGAACTGAGGGTAATACATTTTTCTTATTTGTAAGACCCCCTAGTATATGGTATTTTTGTGATAGCAGCCAGAATGGACTAAGACAACATCTATGTAACATCTGCGGAACTTGTACTTTAATGTCCATCTATATGCTTATCCCAGTATCTGATTATACACCTCTTAACATCTACACACGTCTTAGCATCTACCTATACTGATGAATTACACCTTTCTATATGCAGACCTCAGCACCTGTCTATACCTGTAGAGTCACATCTATACACACGCATAGCCTAACATCTGTCTGTATGCACACCTTAGCATCTGTCTATCACATATATTAGCATCTACACCTACATATTAACATCTACCTCCACCCATATCCTAATATCTGTCTGCACCCACCGAGCAACACTGGTCTACACGTCTATACCCATATCCTAACATCTCTCTATACCTCTGTTAATATCTATCTACGTTCATATTCTAACATCTGTCTTTACGTGTATATTAACATCTCTCTACATCCATATCCTACTATCCATCTACACCCATATTGTAACATCTGTCTCTTCCTATATGTTAACATCTCTCTACACCCATATTCTAACATCTATGTCCATATATTAACCTCTGTCTACACCCGTATCCTGACATCCATCTACACCCATATTGTAACATCTATACGTGTAGATATCATCTGTCTTCACCTATATTGTAACATTGATCTCTATCCATATTCTAACGTCTGCCTACATCCATATCCTAACATCTATACCTACATATTAACATCTGTCTACACCTATATTCCAACATTTATCTATCTGTATTTTATTTGTCTATGCCCATACATTAACACCTGTCTACACCCATAATCTAACATCCATCTGCACCCATATACTAACACCTGTCTGCATCCATCTACACCCATATATTAATACCTGTCTACATCCATCTACACCCATATCCTAACATCTCTCTATACCTACATATTAACATCTGTCTACACCTGTATTCCAACACTTATCTATATCCATATTGTAATATCTGTCTACACCCATATCCTAACATCTATCTATAACTACATATTAACATCTTTCTATACCTATATGCTAACATATATCTATATCCATATTTAATACCATATGGTAACACTGTTGACACCCATGTATCAGCCCCGATGTACACCCATATCCTAACATCTGTCTCTAAGCACATCGTAACATCTGTGTGTACGTGCATTCGAACACCTATCTGTACCCATATATTAACATCCGTCTTTACCCATGTGCTGATATCTGTGTGCTCCATGTCCCGACATCTGTCCCCAGCTATTACTGTCTGTCTGTACACACATTTTGGCATCTAGCTGCATCTGTACCCCAACACCTAGCTGACGGCGTACCCCCTGCCCTGCCTTGGCGGGGCCCTGAGCATGTGCTGTCTGTCCCCGCAGGTTCTGGACGTGGCATGACGAGCGCTTCCTCTACATGCTCATGGAGTACGTGCCGGGTGGCGAGCTCTTCAGCTACCTGCGCAACCGGGGGCGCTTCTCCAGCACCTCGGGGCTCTTCTACTCTGCGGAGATCATCTGTGCCATCGAGTACCTGCACTCCAAGGAGATCGTCTACAGGGATTTGAAGCCGGAGAACATCCTGCTGGATAGGGATGGCCACATCAAGCTCACGGACTTTGGGTTCGCCAAGAAGCTGGTAGACAGGTAAGAGGAACGTGAACTCCGATGGAATCTACACTGCTTGGCAATGAGAAAGGTGGTGGTAGTTGTGGCAGGTCAGGCAGGGAAAGATTGGGAACCAGAGTTTAACTCTCATGTGTAGGAGACACTTGCAACCAGGGATGAGAGAGCCAGGTTGACCCACAGATCGTTTTAGGTGGGCTGCGATTGCTGGCAAAGAGCCAGTGGGCAGGAAGTCAGTCTCCTTCACTGGCACCGTGGAGGAAATCAGAACACCACATATCCGCTATTGATCCGAAATGATGAGGAAATGAGTCATATCCAAGTTTGAATTGCCCTGACTATAAAATAGATCTGCATCGAATAGGATACAATATCTCTTAAAATTAAATGCCAGGTGCTGTGGCTCACACCTGTAATCCCAGCACTTTGGGACGCCGAGGTGGGAGAATCATTTGAGCCCAGGAGTTTGAGACCACTGTGGACAACCTAGTGAGACCCCGTCTCTACAGAAATATATATATTTAAAAAAAAGTTGATTATGGTGGTGGATCCCTGTAGTCCCAGCTACTTGGGAGGCTGACGTTGGAGGATTATTTGAGCCCCGGAAGTTGAGGCTGCAGTGAGCTGTGATTATACCACTGCACTCCAGCCTGGGTGAAAGAGCAAGATCCTATCTCAAAAAAAACCAAAAAAAAAAAAAAAAAACCAAATTGAATATTCCATACACACCTGCTCACACACACGTGCACTTATTTTTTTCTGTTATCTATATTTCTATGATGTATATATATATTTCCACTATATATGTATATTAAATAGAAATACATATAATACTATATTATTGTATATAACATATAGTATATTTTATGTACATATGATATAGTATTATATATGTATAGTATAATACTATATATTATATAGTATACTATGACTATGATATAGTATCATATAGGTATGCTATATATTATAATATATAGCATACCTATATGATACTATATCATACATATCACTATAATCTATATAGTATATATTATATGTATTATATATTACACATACTACATATAATATTTATTATATAGCATATTATACTATATAATATATAATATATGTAACATAGTATATAATATATATAATATATATAACATAGTATATAATATATAATATATATTACATAATATATAATATATAATATATATATTACATAGTATATACTATATAATATATATAACAGTATATACTATATATAATATATATAACATAGTATATACTATATAATATATATATTACATAGTATATACTATATATAATATATATATTACATAGTATATACTATATATAATATATATATTACATAGTATCTACTATATATAATTATATTACATAGTATATTCTATATATAATATATATAACATAGTATATTATATATATAATATATATAACATAGTATATTATATATATAATATATATAACATAGTATATTATATATATTATATATATTACTTAGTATATAATATATTATAGTATATAGTATATATATAATATATTATAGTATATACTATATATACTATATATACTATATAGTATATATATACTATATATATACTATATATACTATATTATATATATACTATATATACTATATATACTATATTATATATATACTATATATATACTATATAGTATATATAGCATATATACTATATAGTATATATAGTATATATATAATATAGTATATATAGTATATATATAATATAGTATATATAGTATATATATACTATATATACTATGTAGTATATATATACTATATATACTATGTAGTATATAGTATATAGTATATATTATAGTATATAGTGTATATACTATATATACTATATAGTATATAATATATAATATATATTATATATATTACATAGTATATATTATATATATTACATAGTATATAATATATATTATATATATTACATAGTATATAATATATATTATATATATTACATAGTATATAATATATATAGTATACCTATATCATACTATATCACATGTATGATATATGTGTTTCTTTTCTGGAAACACACTCACAGACATACCCCAAAACAATGTTTGAACAAACATCTGGGCACCCCACGGCCCATCAACACATGAAACGAACCATCACATGTTGTCTCAGCCAGTGCAGGCTGCACTAACACCCATTCATAGACTGGGCAGCCTCAACAGCAGACATTCATGGCTCACAGCTCTGGAGGCTGGAAGTCCGAGATCGAGGTGCGACAGATTCTGTACCTGGAGGGAACCAGCTTCCTGGTTCGTAGACGGCGCCTTCTCACTGTGTCCTCACATGGTGGAAGGGGCGAGGGGGCTCTCTGGGGCCCCTTTTGTAAGGGCACTCATCCCATTCATGAGACTCCACCTTCGTGACCTTATCACCTCCCAAAGGCCCCACCTCCTAATCCTATCACTTTGGGGATGATGATTTCAACATAGGAATTTTGGGGGGGGTGGGCACACACATTCAGCTTATAATACATGTATATGTATTTTTTTTTCCATGATTGGATTCATTTAACCAGTCTGTCGTGACAAAAGACCACACACTGGGCATTTTAAAGAATAGACCTTTTCCTCTCACTGTCATGGAGGCTAAGGTCTGAGATCCAGGTGTGGGCAGGGCTGGTTCCTCCTGAAGCCTCTCTCCTTGGCTTGGAGACGCTGTCTCCTCCCTGTGTCCTCACAGGATTGTCCCTCTGTGCATGTCTGTATCCTTATCTCCTCTTCTTATGAGGACACCAGTCCTCTTGGATCAGGACCCACCCTAGTGACCTCGTTTTACCTTAATGACCTCTTTAAAGATGCTCTTTCCCATATAGTCACATTCTGAAGTTCTGGGGGTTAGGACTGCAGCATATAAGGTTTAAGGGATACATTTCAGCCTGGAACAGTTATATATAGATATGTTTCCGTACACACACATACTCCATTGAGGAGAAAACAGTTATCCTTTTTTGTTTGTTTGTTTGTTTTTTTTTGAGACGAAGTCTCGCTCTGTCGTCCAGGCTGGAGTGCAGTGGCACAATCTCGGCTCACTGCAACCTCCGCCTCCCAGATTCAAGTGATTCTTCTGCCTCAGCCTCCCAAGTAGCTGGGATTACAGGTGCCCGCCACCAGGCCTGGCTAACTTTTTTTTTTTTTTTTTGAGATGGAGTCTGGCTCTGTCGCCCAGGCTGGAGTATAGTGGCACAATCTCAGCTCACTGCAAGCTCCACCTCCCGAGTTCACGCCATTCTCCTGCCTCAGCCCCCCAAGTAGCTGGGACTACGGGCGCCCGCCACCACGCCCGGCTAATTTTTTGTATTTTTAGTAGAGACGGGGTTTCACTGTGTTAGCCAGGATGGTCTCAATCTCCTGACCTTGTGATCCGCCCGCCTTGGCATCCCAAAGTGCTAGGATTACAGGTGTGAGCCACCGCACCCGGCCCCAGTATGTAGTCTTTTATCTCTCACCCACCTCCCACCCTTTCCCCCAAGTCCTTGAAGTCCGTTGTATGGTTCTTATGCCTCAGCGTCCTCATAGCTTAGCTCCCAATGGATCTTTAATTTACATTCATAAAATCAACAGTCATAAAAAGTAAATTCACATGCCCAAGCTGCTGAAAAATACTCAGAAAGATTTTTGGTAACTATACTGAGTGTCAGTTTTTCAATCAGATTAAATTAATGAAAGTAGAATTAGATAATGACATCAGTTCCTTGGTAGACAAGCTACATTTCAAATACCCAGGATTGCACATGGCTATCGGCTTCTGTCTTGGTCAGACAAGCCTAGAAAATACATCTTATATTTCCATATTCTTTGATGTGGTGGGGTTGGGTAAGGAGATAATTACACTAATTATACTCCTAACATTGTAAAACCATCTGCGTTTTGAGAAACTTGATGTGGGGGCAGTTTTACACTAAATGACTCTCTTCTCTGGCAGCTTTTAGAAAAGGGCTCTCCTAGGAAAATTTTATGATGCGTTTACATTCAATCTGATTTTCCCCTATAGTATTTCTTGTACTACATTTCCAAAAATAAGGCACATGGAAATTAGGTGCATTTTACATGGAGTAGGAAAGATGCAGGATTTTTTAAAATATTGATTTATAGCATCTGTGCTGCCCTCTCTTGGCAGCACACGGTATATTAGTAAATTCTTTTAAAGTCATTTTATTTGCAAGTCTAATTCAAAGAAAACAGAGATAAGATATTTCATATATTCACTTGTTTATAAGTTTGACAAACCATGTTACTGTCCAGTTAATTCATGATGTCTATTTAAATGGACGAAGATGGTTTAGTATATAACATGCAGCAATTATTTTACTTAATGAACATGTGAAAATCTTAGAAAATGCCTCATTACCATCTTGATAGATTGCTTTAGCAAAGAACTGCATCTTCCTCTGTATGGGTAATGTAGCTTCTGGAAACTTTTTTTTTGTGGGGGCTTTTTTCCTTTTTTTTTGACCGTCATTGTAACGAAGCATCTCTCTGCTGGCCCGGCCCCAGGGAAGTTGTGTTCATGGGGGCAGATACATGGCCCTGCCTCTGATTCAGCATTCAAACAGTACATGTGCCTTTTGAATAAAACTGAAATTCACCACTGTATCGTGGGCCACTACAGAATAGATGGAACTAAACAGGGAGGCCTCATCTTGAATAACCTTTTTTTTTTTTTTTTTTTTTTTTTTTTAAGACAGGGTCTTACTTTGTCACTCAGGCTGGAGTGCAGTGGTGGGATCTTGGCTCACTGCAACCTTGGCCTCCTGGGCTCAAGCGATCCTCCCATTTCAGCCTCCCAAGTAGCTGGGATTACAGGCATGTACCACCACACCTGGCTAATTTTTGTATTTTTAGTAGAGACCTGGTTTCACCATGTTGCCTAGGCTGGTCTTGAACAGCTGGCCTCAAGTGATCCACCTGCCTCGACCTTCCAAAGCATTGGGATTACAGGCGTGAGCCACCGTGCCTGGCCTTGAATAACATTTTTGAACATATCCCAGAAAGAAGTCTGTTTCTCATTTTTCTCTTTTTTTTTTTTTTTTTTTTTGGAGAGGAGTCTCACTCTGTCGCCCAGGCTGGAGTGCAGTGGTGCAATCTCGGCTCACTGCAAGCTCTGCCTCCCAGGTTGATGCCATTCTCCTGCCTCAGCCTCCCGAGTAGCTGGGACTACAGACGCCTGCCACCACGCCCGGCTAATTTTTTGTGTTTTTAGTAGAGACGGGGTTTCACCGTGTTAGCCAGGATGGTCTCGATCTCCTGACCTCGTGATCCGCCCGCCTCGGCCTCCCAAAGTGCTGGGATTACAGGCGTGAGCCACCGCGCCCTGCCATTTTTCTCTTATAGCATGGGGTAAAAACATACTTAAGCATGTTGTAATGTAATCTACTCACTACATGAATTTCTTTCTTTGTTTTTTGTTTCTTTTTTGAGACAGGGTCTCACTCTGTCACCCAGGCTGGAGTGCAGTAGTGCAACCATGGCTCACCGCAGCCTCGAACTCCCAGGCTCAAGCAATCCTCCTGTCTCTCAGCCTCCCAAGTAGCTGCGACTACAGGCTTGCACACCCTGCCTGGCTAATTTTTGGATTTTTTGTAGAGACGGGGTTTCACTATGTTGCCAGGGCTGGTCTTGAACTCCTAAACTGAAGCAGTCCTCCAACCTTGGCCCCCCAAAGTTTTGGGATTACAGGCGGGAGCTACGGTACTCAGCCTCTCCCTCCCTCCCTTCCTTCCTCCCCTCCCCTCCCATTCCTTCCCCTTCCCTCCCCTCCCATTCTTTCCCCTTCCCTCCCCTCCCATTCCTTCCCCTTCCCTCCCCTCCCATTCCTTCGCCTCCCCTCCCCTCCTCTACCCTCCCCTCCCCTCCTCTAACCCTCCTCTCCCCTCCCCTCCCCTAGCAACCCTGTTAACTGAATGACTTGTACCCTACTTATTTTAAACCACTGCTCTTGGTGACTTGATTTCTGACTTTCCTAGGTTGTCAGTATGTTCAGATGGTGTTCTTTTGTGACTTGCGTTCACCAGGCTCTTGTTTTCTAACAGCAATATTACGTTTGTATTTTAAATATTTTGCACACACACTTTATGTTATCTAGATAGCTCCCCAAAAGATTTGGTGGCAAACTAGAATTATTTCTGGTTTTATGAAATGGTCAAAATAAAATACTGATGTGTTTAATTTGATTTTATAATTCAAATGCATAACACAAGCATCCCTTACCTGAAATACTTCAGACCAGAATTGTTTTGGATTTTAGATTTTTTTCAGATTGTGGAATATTTGAATTACACTTACCTGTGAGCATCCCTAATTTGAAAATCTGAAATCCAAGATGCTCCAGTGAGCATTTCCTTTGTGCTGTGAGCCTCATGTCGGTGCTGGAAAAGTATTGACTTTTGGAGCATTTGGGATTTCAGATTTGGATTAAAGATGCTCAACCTTTATACATCTGTCTTTAAACCATAACAGATGGTTTTCTTTCTCTGCAACAGCTCTTTTTTGTTTGTTTTTGGTGTTTTTTATTTCTCTGCGACAGCTTTTTGTTTGTTTTTGTTTTTTTGTGTTTCTTTTGAGACAGGGTCCCACTATGTTGGCCAGGATAGTCTTGAACTCCTGGCCTCAAGCAATCCTCCCACCTCGGCCTCCCAAAGTGCCAGGATGGTAGCCGTGAGCCACCATGCCAGGTGCAACAGCTCTTTCCTAGTTCCTCTGTTGTAGCATTTTAAATCCAGATGTTACATTGATTACTGTCCTCTGGATTTTTATTTCTAGCCTTATAGGGATAACATTGAACCTAGTCTTTCAAAATTACTACTTACCCCTTTCACACACACACACACACACACACACACACACACACAGGAGTAGAGAGAGTAATTCACATTGAAACCTTATGGCCCCATCACCCAACTTCGATTGTTATCAAAGCTTTGTCACTTTGTTTTTTTTCTCTTTGCCCATTTGTTTCTTGAGTTATTTTAAAGCAGGTGCACTTTATCCTATCTTTAACAGATAACTCCCTTTAAAAAAGAACTTCAGTGCCATTATCACATCTGACAACTATTTTAAAAAAAAAAAAAAACCCAGCCTGGGTAACATAGCAAGACCTCATCTCTACAAAACATCAAAAACAAAAAAATTAGCCTTGCATAGGTTAAATCCAGCCCCCTATGTGTCTGTTAATAAAGTTTTATTGGAACACAGTCACATCTTGGGGGCTTTTGAGCTACCGTAGCAGAGCTGGATATTTGTAACAGAGACCATGTGATTCACAAGGCCTAAAATATTTGCCGTCTGGCTCTTTACAGAAAATATTTGCCCACCCCTGAGCCAGGCCATTTGCTTTGTGAACTGGTTAAAATTGGCCAGGAGCTCTGTCTGTGCAGTGGAATATTATTTGGCCATGAAAAGGAATATAATTCTGACACATTCTACACGTTGATAAACCTTGAAAACGTGATATTGGATGAAATAAGCCAGACCAAAAAGGTCTCATATTGTGTGATTCTACTTGTAGGAGGGCCCTAGATTCTTCCAAATCATAAGGACAGAAAGTAGAATGGTGGGTGCCAGGGGCCGGGGAGGTGCAGGGAAGGGGGAGATGCTGTTTAATGAGGATGGAGTTTCTGTTTGGAATGATGAAGAAGTTCCAGCAGTGGACGGTGGGGAGGGTTGAACACCAAGGTCAATGGACTTCCCACCACCGAACTATACAATTAAAAATGCTTAAAATGGAAAATTCTATGCTGTGTGTATTTTACCACATTAGAAAATCATACATATAAAATCATAATTATGTATATAATTATAAATAACTATATAATTGTAATATTTACACATAAATAATATATCCTACATTAAATTTATATATTTAAATATATTTATCTCTTTAATATATTAAATATTTTAGTATATTCATATATAAATTTAATACATAAAGATATTAATGTAATGTGTTAATTACTAATATAACAATGTATGTATATATTAATATACTAATATATTCTAATTATAATTATATATTAAATATGTAATTTTTAGTTAAACATAATTATATTTAAAAAATAATTTAATACAATTAAATATATAATAAATGGATACAATTTTATATTTAATATTACATATTTAATTTTATAAACATGGCTACCAAATAATTATATGTGCTCATAAATTATGGTATAAATATGTTTAGAAAGTTATATGTAGCTATAATTATACATTATTATCCATAGTTTTATATATAATTTTATAAATATATATTTATTTTTAAAATTTAAATTTATATATTAGTATGTGTTACACATTTAGTGTTTAGATTATAAGTTCAAATTTAAACATATACATGTATAAATACATAATGGTTTTATATATATTTCGTAACACCAGAAAAGTCTTTCTAGTTACTTTAGAACTTTTCCCCTAGCTTCTTTCTTTGAGTATTTAACGGAAGTCAAGGAGGGCCTGAGATGTCGAGTCTGTTTGCAGTCGGTGTTGTTACTTTCCCTTGAGCCCCTTTTAATTTTGCTGTAGTTCATACTAGGACGTGGGTATTACTGTGCCGAGGTTGGTGACAGGCACCCTTCTCCCTGCTGATCAGTGGTGCCTAGGAGCCATTGTCACCGAGGAAACCCCTCCCAGGGCCTGGGCTGGCCATCGGAAGCTGTCCCATGCTCGCAGACACACACCTTCTCCCTTCACGGGCCTGAAATTCTCAACTGTTTGTCCCCATCAGACAGTTCTAGGAACTGTGATTGTGTCCCCATAAAAAAAAGATGACAAAATCTTTCCTTTTTATGAAAAACCCCACACCCTGCTGCTTTATTGCAACCCAAGATCCTATAAGAAAAGGCAATGTAGTATTTTCACCATGAGTACTGAGCGAACATCTATTTCCTGCATTACCAAACCCAGACAAAACACTGGCTCATACTTTTCTGATAAAAAGGGAAAAAATGCATTTGTATCTGTAATCAAGTGTAAAAGCTGTCATCAGCTGTCCTTCCTCCTGAGCCCCACCATGCCCCTGTTAGCTGAGTGACACGCTCACCATGTCATAAAGCCGTGAGGAGAGACAGAAAGTGAGGCTGGTGACGCCACCTGCTAGGACGTAAGAGGGACTGGACCGAAACTCAGCTTGGAGATGTCATCCGTTTCTCTCTGTCTCTCTCTTTTATTTATTTATTTATTTATTTATTTTGAGACGGAGTCTCACTCTGTTGCCCAGGCTGGAGTGCAGTGGTGCGATCTCGGCTCACTGCAACCTCTGCCACCCAGGTTCAAGTGATTCTCCTGCCTCAGCCTCCTGAGTAGCTGGGATTACAGGTGCCTGCCACCGCGCCCAGCTGATTTTTGTAGTTTTTAGTAGAGACAGGGTTTCACCATCTTGGCCAGGCTGCTCTTCAATTCCTGACTTCGTGATCCACTTGCCTCGGCCTCCCAAAGTGTTGGGATTATAGGCATGAACCACCGTGCCTGGCCTCTTTTTCTCTTTTTATTGTGGTAAAATACACTTAAAATGTACCATCGTAACCATCTGTATTAACATTTTTTCTGTTTCAGAATAGGGTCTTCCTCTGTCAGCCAGGCTGGAGTGCAGTGGTAGGATCATGGCTCACTGCAGCTTCCAACGCCTGGGCTGAAGCAATCCTCCTCCCTCAGCCTCCTGAGTACTTGAGACTAGAGGTGTGAGCCACCATGACTGGCTAACTTTGAAATATTTTTGTACAGACAGGGTCTTGCTATGTTGCCTTGGCTGGTCTGGAACTCTGAGGCTCAAGTGATCCTCCCACCTTGGCCTCCCAAAGCGTTGAGATTATAGGCATGAGCCACTGTACCCAGCCCGTTTGAACCATCTTGCCGTGCACAATTGAGTGGCATTTATTGCATTTACCATGTCGTGCAACCATCACCTCTGTCTAGTTCCAGAACATTTGCGCGATCCCAAAAGAGAACTTGTATCTGTTAAGCAATTATTCCCCATCCTAAGCCAGGATGGTCTCATCTTAACTTGATTGCAGCTACAAAGATCGTGTTTGCACATAAGGTCCCACTCACAAATACTGGGGTTTAGGACTTTAGGGGGTGCACCGTTCAGCCAGTGCAGGTGTGGCGGAAGGCGTGGGCATTAAGAACACAGGAGTCATTGGATATCTATACTTTATAGATAATCCTATCCTTAGCTCTGTTTCTCCTTCGTTAACATGGCCTCCTCCCTCCCCTCCCCCCGGCCATAGTGAAACTAAGAACAGTGAGAAAACTGAGAACAGCAGGTGTCACCTTCCTTCTACCCAAAAGCCAGGTGAGCAAAAGGAGATAGGAGCAGGGAAGTGGATAATTCACTGCCCAGACCAGTGGTCTCGACATAACACTCAGGCTGTCTCATCTCATATTCATTCACGCAGTCAGCATCTCTCCATAGCAGCGTATGTCTCTCTGTACATTCAGCTAGGCATTGGGGCTTTTTGCAGGAAGGAGTGACTCTAACAGGGCAGGAGTCCTCCTGAGGCAGTTAGAACCTGGATACTTATACAACCTTAGGTGTGTGTCCTTACCCTAACACGGAGCCAAAAAGAGCCTCATCTTTCAAAAGGTAAGTGGAGAAGTTGCAGCTAATGCCTGTAGCATGACCTGTGGCCTCTACCTGGGCTTCATATCAGCTAAGATCTAGGCTTTTAGCTACTTTCAGGCCACTTTGGATGGGCTAGAAAGGTGGAAATACAAAACTAGCAGGCCAGTAAGTCGCTCGTCTTGCAGAATGACAGAAGTGTTGTGCATTGAAGCAGCCAGGGTGTACTTGGAGTTGATTCAACTGCTGGGCAGGGCAGGGGAGAGCGTGTTTCTAAAATAGTGCACATTGTACTTTCCATTTGTAGACTTAATTCTAATGAGTGAGAAGCACTTAACAGGACCACAAGGTGGTCCCTGTTCCATACTTAGCTCTAACCTGCAGATCGGGAGTAAGTCCCTTCCACATGCTTCCATGGGAGGAGAACTCAATTTCTCTCCTTGTCTTCTTTCCTGGTTTCCTGACTTATATCTGCTAGATCCTGCAGTAATTTTTTTTTTTTTGAGACAGTGTCTTGCTCTGTTGCCCAGGCTGGGGTACAGTGACACTATCATGCTCCCTGCAGTGTTGACCTCCTGGGCTCAAGTGATCCTTCCATCTCAGCCTCCCGACTAGCTGAGACTACAAGCGCACTTCAGCACACCTGGCTTTTTTTTTTTTTTTTTTTTTTTTTTGTAAAGGAGTGGTCTTGCTATGTTGTCCAAGCTGGTCTGAAACTCCTAGCCTTAAGCAATCCTCCTGCCTCAACCTCCCAAAGTACTAGGATTACAGGTGTGAACTACCATGCCTGACCTGTGGTACTTTTATTTCATGGATGGCCGACAGAATTTGAAATTTGGATGGCAGCCAGTTTGTTGTTATCCCAAGGGCTTACAGATTAGTGTGGAAAAATCTGTTGTCTGGAAAGAGGTGGGGTATGGAGGTGTGGTGGAGAAGGGAAGGAAAGATAACAGTAACAACATTTTGGGTGGGTTCCTGCAAGCAGGAAGCTGAGGAGCTGAAGCCAAGATACATGCCCACACCACTGCAAACAGTGCGGACTCAGGCAAGATGTGCTGGGTATAAAATAGGCTTTGCACATGCTTGATACATTGTGCAAAGAACTTGAGAGTGGATAAACATGTATATTACCAGATTCTGTGGAACTTGTTTTTTGTTCTCTTTACATTCAACTTACAAAATAAGGGTTTCTTCTTTCATTGATCTGAGTGGTGGGAGGGAAGGGTCTTTTGCAAAGCATCTCTATATTTTTTCCCTCCGAGGGTGTTGCTTCTTTCTGCCTGTCTACAGACAGGCTCCACACACCAGGGCAGCACTTGGCAGGAAGGGTGGATGTGGCCCGCATTTGTGCTACAGGTCTGAATTGCTGAAAGCCCGAAGTGACATTCTACCCAGCAGTAGAGCGCCAGTGGAGTACGGCCCAGACAAGGCCCCCTCTCTGGGGTTACTGATACTCAGCTCCTTTCCAGCCCATGAGTCTTCCAGCTTCTGCTGCAGTCCTTGTTATCTTGCCCTGACTTTATTTAGCAGATTCTTCTGTAACCAAAATGCAGGTTCAGCCGCTCGCCGTTTGCAGAGTGCAATTAGCAAGAGCGTGGTCTAGTGTAAAGAAAGTGATTTTTTATTCCAGAGCTTTCTTAGGGGAAGAAGTACAGGCTTCCTGCTTGAGGCCACCCCTTTGCTTTTGGAGCACAAAGCAGGCACCTTTAAAGGAAAATGGCATGCAGGGGAGGAAGTGTATTTCTGTCTTTACACTGGTTTCCAGGGGGCAAGAAATGTTTTTCTGGGGGGTGTGGGTGGGGGTGTAAAGAGCCAAAGAGAACATACATAAGCTTTGCAAACCATCCAGTCTCAGTTACAAGTACAAACCCAGCTCTTGCACCTTTTTTTTTTTTTTTTTTTAAGAGAGAGTCTCACTCTGTCGCCCAGGTTGGAGTGTAAAGTGCAGTGGCGCATTCTTGGCTCACTGCAACCTCCGCCTCCTGGGTTCAAACATTTCTCCTGCCTCAGCCTCCGGAGTAGCTTGGACTATAGGCATGCATCACCATGCCTGGATAATTTTGTATTTTTAGTAGAGATGGGGTTTCACCATGTTGGCCAGGCTGGTCTTGAACTCCTGGCCTCAAGTAATCTGCCCACCTTGGCTTCTCAAAGTGCTGGGATTATAGGTGTGAGCCACCATGCCCGGCCTAAGCGAGTTCTTGAATTATTCTTTTCACTGCCACTTTTTTTTTGGATAAAGGATTTTCTTTTTACTTAATTTTATTTATTTATTTATTTAAAGAACTTTTAGGTTCAGGGGTACACGTGCAGGTTTGTTACATGGGTAAACTGTATGACACTTGGTGTACTGATTATTTTGTCACCCAGGTAATAAGCATCATACCTGACAGGTAGATTTTCCATCCTCATCCTTCTCCTGTGCTTCTCCTTCCAGCGGCCAGGTGTCTGCTTTTCCCCCTCTCTGTGTCTGTGTGTCCCCAGTGTTTAGCTCTCACATACAAGTGAGAACATGTGAGTCTACTTAGGAGAATGGCCTCTCCACCTCCATCCATGCTGCTGCAGAGGACATGATCTCGTTCTTTTTCCTTTAATTAATTAATTTTATTCTTTATGATTTATACTAAGACAGGTATAAATAACTCAAAAAAAATGAGGTTTTTTTTTGCTTCTGAGTAACAGTGGTAACAGTACCAGCAACAGGAGCAAGGATGATAAAACCAATTCTTAGCTTCCAAGCCCGTTAAGAAATGTTTCTATGGAAAGAAATCAGCGAAAACAATGTTACTGTCTTTACACATTAAAATATGTGCACAGGAGGGTAAACAGAGCGTGGTTTTACTCAACGAAGTTATTGTAACAATCAGAGCTTCTAAGGTGACTGCATTAGCCAAGCACCACTGAGTGTTGTGGGGGCCTGTCTCTGTCGCCCATATAGGACTTGGACCCTCTGTGGAACACCCGAGTACCTAGCCCCCGAAGTCATTCAGAGCAAGGGCCACGGAAGGGCTGTGGACTGGTGGGCCCTCGGCATCCTGATATTCGAGATGCTTTCGGGGTAAGTAGAGTCTCTGTAGAGAATCTTCATCTTACAGGCCAGCACCCCCTTCCCCCACCCATTCGTCCACTCGGCATTTCTGTAACCTTGAAAACGGTACGTGAGTGTCACAAACACACAGTGTGGCTGCACACACATCTGCTGCCCTGCTGAGGTTGGCAATGTGAATTAGCAATTGAGCTTGTGTGAATAAGAGGCAAAAAACGCAAACTTGTGAAGGAACCACCCATGCATGCCCATTGAGATTTTTATATTGAAATATCCATATCTTCTTTAAATATACAATTAACATTCTGGGCTGCTCTGAAGGTAGTGAGTTATCTCAGTTGATTTTCACAGTCAGCTACAGATTGAACTCCTTGCTCTACTCTTTTCCCCCCTTATCACTTCTGCGCTTGTTTAGTCTTAAAAAGAATTTAAAAATTAAATTAAAAAATGAATCTTCTGCACAGACCCTTTCTGAAGTAACCTGCAGAGCTCAGGAGGGCACAGGTTGGGTCAAGGTAAATCAGCCAAATACAGTTGAGTGGTTTCTGGATGAACAGCCGGCAAGGAAGGCGAGAATATGTTCTTTCCTAAAACCGTATGCCTGTGGTACAGGAAAGGGGTCCCGACCCACACCCCAGCACAGGGTTCTTGGATCTCTCGCAATAAAGAATTTGGGGAAAGTCCATAAAGTGAAAGCAAGTTTATTAAGAAAGTAAAAGAATAAAAATATGGTTACTCCTTAGGCAGAGCAACCCTGAGGGCTGCTGTTTGGCTATTTCGATGGTTATTTCTTGACTATATGCTAAACAAGGGGTGGATTTTTCGTGAGTTTTCCGGGAAAGTGGTAGGCAATTCCTGGAGCTGAGGGTTTCTCCCCTTTTTAGAGCATACAGGGTAACATCCTGACCTTGTCATGGCATTCGTAAACTGTCATGGCCCTGGTGGGAGTGTCTTTTAGTACCTAATGCATTATAATTAATGTATAATGAGGCATGAGGACGATCAGAGGTCACTGTTGTCGCCATCTTGGTTTTGGTGGCATTTGGCCGGCTTTACTGCAGCCTGTTTTATCAGCAGGGTCTTTGTGACCTGTATCTTGTGCTGACCTCCTATCTTGTCCTGTGACTTAGAATGCCTTAACCGTCTGGGAGTGCAGCCCAGTAGGTCTCAGCCTCATTTTACCCGGCCCCTGTTCAAGATGGAGTTACTCTCGTTCCAACGCCTGTGATACCTGTGTTGGGTGAGATTTGGAAGTCAGGAGAGGTGCCATCCCCCCTGCGACCACATAACAGAGAGGTCGGTCATTTGTTGGGACGTCAGCATGATTGAGCGTTCAAGTCTAGCATATGCCTGAGACAGCTCCACTATGACTTGAGCAGAAACGCAAAGGAAGCACGCAACACTTGGAAACCCAGGACGTGGGCGTCATCCTCGTTCTGTTGTTAGTGCTAAGATGACACAGTAGCGTGGCACTTTTCCAGATAGGAACCTGTAGGAAGGAGTGAGCTACGTGTCAGAGGAACTGTTGCACCGTGTGGCTCTGCACGAAAGACTCTTCTCTAGGATGAAGACGAGAGGAAGCCCAGCCAGCGAGGGCCCAGAACACCGGTTGGGGGAGCCTCTGCCGCGCTTTGCCACAGCCGACACTCTGCCTCCTAGGTTCTCTCTTTTCCTGTTTCCTTCTTTCTTCTGCTTGCCCCCGAGTCTCAAAGACAGACACCAGCGTATCCTCTGAGTGGCCTCCATTGTCGCAAAAGCCAGATCCTCTCTCACATCTCTCTGATTCCCTGCAGGGGGTAAAGACCAGAGTTTTACTGGGGAACCTTCCCTTTCAGTTGGAAACAAAGGAGGGAAGGAAGAGAGGCATTCTCCTGCGGGGAAGATGTGTCTAAGCCAGATCCTGCTGGCGGGGAGCACCGAGCGCTTGTTCCTGGGGGTGTGGAGCATGTGACATTCTAACATCCACCTCAGGAAATCCAGGCAGTCGCTGACTTTGTTTGGGGAGCAGACAGGGGTCATTGCCCCCGTGTACTTATCTCTGCCCTCTTTTATAAAGAAAGTGAATCCGTTAATTCCCACACTAGCTTAGGGATCAGAACGATGTTGAACAAGCACTACCAAAGAATTCCACCACAAAACCGGAGCCTGAGATGCCGCAGGAGGAGAGTGGAACCCGTAAAAACCTGTATTTCATTGTCTAGCTATCCATGTGTATTGTTTATCATCCATCCATCCATCTACCCACCTATTTATCTATGTTTATATACTTTTCCATCCATCCACCCACCTACCCTCCAACCCCTTCATCCATCCACCCACCCACCCTGTCATCCATCCATCCACCCATCCCTTCATCCATCCATGCACCCACTCCCCCACCCCCTACCCCTTCATCCATCCACCCCCCCACCCCTTCATCCATCTACCACCCCACCCCTTCATCCATCCACCCCCACCCCTTCATCCATCCACCCCCACCCCTTCATCCATCCATGCACCCACCGCCCCACCCCCTCACCCCTTCATCCATCCACCCCCACCCCTTCATCCATCCATGCACCCACCGCCCCAACCCCTCACCCCTTCATCCATCCACCCCCACCCCTTCATCCATCCACCCCCACCCCTTCATCCATCCATGCACGCACCCCCCCACCCCTCTACCCCTTCATCCATCCACCCCCACCCCTTCATCCATCTACCCCCACCCCTTCATTCAATCATCCATCCACCCACCCCTTCATCCATCCACCCCCCGACCCCCCCCACCCCTTCATCCATCCATCCATCCACCCACCTACCCCTTCATCCATCCACCCACACACCCCTTCATCCATCCACCCACCTGCCCACCCACCGCTTCATCCATCCACCCACCCCTTCATCCATCCATCCATCCACCCACCCTTCCATCCATCCATCCATCCACCCACCCACCCACCCACACACCTATCCCTGTCTATCTCTATGGTCTACCTATTTTGTATGTATGTATGTATCTGTTTATCCATTTATCCTTATCTATCATCTAAGTTGTCATTTATATATTTATATATCCATCTCTCTCCATCTCTTTATCTCTACGATCTTTTTATCTGTCTACCTACCTGTTATCTCTGTATTTACCTATCATCTGTCTGTCATTCATGTACCAATCTATCGATCTACTTCCTATTTATCTATCTGCCTATCCATCTATTTATCATCTTCCTGTGTAACTGTTTACCTCCCTACCTATCCATCTATCAATCATCTATCTACCTATTCATCTATCTGCTTTTCTATATATCTATGTATTTATCAATCATCTACTTACCTACCTATCCCTCTATTGCTACCTTTCTGTCTATCTAGCTATCAATAATCTACCTACGTACCGGCCTGTTGGTCTTTTGAATTTTCCATTACTCTTTGCTGAGGCATGCCTACAAATCATATAGAACCAAACTTCTCAATATGCACCCTAGCCCATTATGTCCTAGGCAAACCCAAAAGGTTAAAAATAACTTAGGCATATTGATCAGCATCCACCCAAGGAAAAGCACCACATTTTCCTTCGGTGATAACACTGACCACACGAGGGCAGCATTGCCTGAGGATCGTTGTATCCTGTAGTCTAATGGTTTTAAATAGAGTGAGGTTCGTGTGCCCCAAATTTTATTGATTCTAGGATAGAGTAGACTATTATTAGAATACAATATACTATTAGGACATAATATTGTTAGAATACAACATAGAATTATTAGACTATAATTAAAACAGAATATTAGTCTCAGGGTATGCTGAAGTTAAAAATACATAAAAATAAATTTAAAAAGAATAGAATATTACACTCTTAGAATGACTGTATTCGAATTATATAAAGTTACCAGAATTGTTAATAGGCTATAACATTGGAATATTTAAATATATTAGAATATAATAGAATAGAAAATAACCTAATTATAATGTAATAAATCATTAGGCTAATTGAAAATGAATAATTAGGCCAGGCACCATGGCTCACACCTGTAATCCCAACACTTTGGGAGGCCGAGGTGGTTGGATCACCTGAGGTCAGGAGTTCGAGACCAGCCTGGCCAAAATGGTAAAACCCCGTCTCTACTACACATACAAAAAAAAGCCAGGCATGGTGCCTGTAATCCTAGCTACTCAGGAGTCTGAGGCACGAGAATCGCTTGAACCTAGGAGGCGGGTAGGTTGCAGTGAGCCGAGATCGCACCACTGCACTCCAGCCTGGGCAACAGAGGTGAGACTCCATCTCAAAAAGAAAAAAAAAAAAAAAAGAAAATGAATAATTAAATTAAATGAATAACCGTCTCCCAATCAAAGCCCAGTCTGCTGACCTGTGCATTTCATGAGGCAGGGAGCTATTGATTCACAGTAAGCCTATTTTTATTTTCCTTTTTTCTAATTAGAGTCTATTTCTGGGTGAATATTATTTTTTCAATTTCTCAGCAGCCCTGTGTCTCTTCACATGGGTGGGTGTTTTGAGAGTTACCAGCTTCGCCGACCCCAACTCTCCCAGGCATTCCTGTGCTCTTCCCCAGCTCCGGCCGGCCTGAGCTCGCCTGGACCACCCCAAGCCTTCTCAGTCTCCTGCATCCCCTCCTGCCTGCAGTACATTTTCCTGGAAGCAGCTGCAGGCATCCTGTCCACGTACACATCAGCTGTGTCCCTATTCCCTGGGAGCCCACTTGTTGCTTCCCGGATGACTGGAGCAGAATCGGAGGCTCGTTATCATATGAGGTTCTGAGACGGTCTGCCTGTGGGTTGTCCACCCCCCTTAGACAACAGCCTGGCCCCTCCTTGTCTTCCCACTGCTTTTTAAACGTGCCAGGAAGCCTGACCTGTCCCCCTGCCCAAAGGCTGGCTTCCTTCCTCCTTCCTTCTTTTCTTTTTCCCTTTCCTTTCCTTCCCTTTCCTTTCCTCCCTCCCTCCCTCTCTCCTTCCTTCCTCTCTCCCTCCCTCTCTCTCTCTCTCCTTCCTCCCTTCCCTTTCCCTTCCCTTCTTCCTTTCCTTTTCCTTTCCCCTCTCCCTCTTCCTTTCCCCTTTCCCTTTTCCCCTTTCCCCTTTCCCCTTTTTCCTTTCCTTTCCTTTCCTTTCATTTCCTTTCCTTCTTCCTTTCCTTTCTGTTCCGCCTCGCTCTGTCACCCAGGCTGGAGTGCAGTGGCACAATCTTGGCTCACTGTAACCTCTGCTTTCTTGTCTCGCTCTGTCACCCAGGCTGGACTGCAGTGGCGCAAATCTTGGCTCACTGCAACCTCTGCTTCCCAGGTTCAAGCGATTCTCCTTCCTCAGCCTCCTGAGTAGCTGGGATTACAGGTGTGCACCACCACGCCCAGCTAATTTTTGTATTTTTAGTAGAGAGGGGGTTTCACCATATTGGCCAGGCTGGCCTCAAACTCCTGACCTCAAGTGATCCACCTGCCTCGGCCTCCCAAAGTGCTGGGGTTACAGGCGTGAGCCACCACACCCAGCCAGGGCTGGCCCTTTCTCTTCTACTGCACATGCTGCAGGCTCACCTGTCACCTGCTCCCACAGCCCTCTGGGGCCTCCCCTGTTCTCCTGGGCCATGCCCTGTCTCAGCAGCCCATCTGTTTTCTTTATACTGATTAGCAGCTCTGAAACCATCTACATTTTGTATGTGTTGACTGCCTCTGAGAGCAATGCTCCCAAGCTGCTCTCCTCACCTCCTTGAACCCGGAAACTTCTGGTGGCTGGAGGGAGGGCACTGCTGCACATACAAGTGGAGCCAGCCTGCAGTCAGAGTCCTCCTGCTCCCTTCGCAGCCCGTGTCTGCACCTTTCCTATCGCAGCTCCATTTGCTGGATTCCCACTCTTAGGATCAAGTGAGACTGTGCCTTGTCTGTGTTATTGCTTTAAGTGATTATCTCAATCTTCCACTAAGCACAGAGAAAACCATCTATGTGGTAAAATCTGCCATGTGATTAGGAAGGAGATCATATCATGATGCAGATTTTATTTTCATGGAATGAGACATGTTTAGGTCAGATGAAAATTGTGTGGCACATTCTGGAAGAAAATCAATCATGCACTTTCCAAGGACCCAAGCTCAGCTCCGATTTCTTCCATCCTATTCTCTTTCCTCATCCATTTCTGTGGTTTTATTCTCCCAGAGAGTTTAACTCAAGAGTCAGGTAAAGGCTGGACGTGGTGGCTCATGCCTGTCCTCCCAGCACTTTGGGAGCCTGAGACAGAAGAATTGCTTAAGCCCAAGAGTTCAAGACCAGCCTGGGCAACATAGTGGGACCCCATCTCTACAAAAAATAAAAATAAAACTAGCTGGGTGTGGTTGTATGTCCCTGTAGTCCCAGCTACTCAGGAGGCTGAGGTGGGAGGATTGCTTCAGCCCAGGAAGTCAAGGCTGCAGTGAGCTGAGATTGCACCAGTGCACATCAGCTTGGGTAACAGAGCGAGACACTGTCTCAGAAAAAGAAAAAAAAAAAAATCAGCTAAAGCATCAAGAACAAAACACAGGGACACACAAGACATACAGCAGAGTGCAGGGTAAGAGAAAGCCCCCGGGCCATCTTGTCTTAGTTGTGACAGCAGTGATTCTCAAGTGGCATCCCAGAGGACTATGGGGTTCCTGAAGTGTGTTTCAGCAGATGAGTGAGATCATTTTTCCAACGACAGATCTGAATAGTGATGAATTTTCTTCATAGGTGTCAACTAAGACAATACAGCATAGCAGACAGGGTGCAGAAGATCCTAGAGAAGGTGGAATCTGTCTGCAGTGGAGCCTCTTCCACGGGGAGCATTAGGCATTGTGCAGTGGTTCTCAAACATGTTGGCCTCGGGAACCCTTCAACACACAGCTCAAAGTTATTAACAACCCACAGAACTTTCATTTCTGTGTGTTACAGCTGTCCACACTGACTACATTTGAAATTAAAGTAGAGACTGAAATATAAACAAACAGAATACATAAATAATATATATGAGAAGTTAAATAATAATCAGAGGAGAACATAGCATTTTTAAATGAAAAAAAATGTGTAACCACACTTTCTAGAATTAAAACCATTCAGGCTGGGCATGGTGGCTCACGCCTGTAATCCTAGCACTTCAGGAGGCTGAGGTGGGAGGATCACTTGAGCCCAGGAGTTGGAGGCCAGCCTGCGCAACATAGTGAGACCCCATTTCTACAAAAAATAAAATGAAATAAATAAACCAATTAGCTGGGCATGATGGTACACGCCCAGGGTCCCAGTACTTTGGGAGGCTGAGGCGGGAGGATCACTGAGGCTGGGAGGTCAAGGCTGCAGTGAGCTGTGGTCTCGTCACTGCACTCCAGCCAGGGCGACAGAGAGACCCTGTCTCTAAAAAGAGAGAAAACATTCGTGAGGAGATTGCCCGTATTTTCTGGGTTTTGTGAATCTCTTTAGTGTCCAGCTTTCACAAGGGCTGCTGGCCTCTCCTCCCTCCGTCGGCAGCCTGTCTGCTGTGCTGCGTGGTGTTTAGTTGAGGCATAGGAGAAAATTCATCACTATTCTGAACTGGAGTCAGAAAAACGACCTCAGCCATCCCTAAATTGAGGTCGGGAAGCCACCCTGGGACTCCACTTTGAGGGCCACTGCTGTGATGCCCAAGTCAACGTGCCCGGGGCTATATTTTCACCCTCCACTCTGCCCCAACCCTCACACGCCCCAGTGCTTGCTCCTTCTGCTTTAACTGGCCCTCAAGTTCTTTCTCATCTCCCACCTCAGCCTCCCTGATTCATCTGAGGAGCACAGATTTTATATTTATTTATTAATTATTATTATTTTTTTCTTTAGAGGGACCCTCGCTCTGTCACCCAGGCTGGAGTGTAGTGGCGCGATCTCAGCTCACTGCAACCTCTGCCTCCTGGGTTCAAGCAATTCTCCTGCCTCAGCCTGCCGAGTAGCTGGGGTTACAGGTGCGTGCCACCGTGCCTGGCTAATTTTTGTATTTTTAGTAGAGATGGGGTTTCGCCATGTTGGCCAGCCTGCTCTCAAACTCCTGACCTCGAGTGATTCACCTGCCTCAGCCTCACAAAGTGCTGGGATTACAGGTGTGAGCCACCACGCCTGGCCTAAATTTTAGTTTTTAATCTGAAGATATCGGGACAAGGATTTTTGAGGAAGAAGTCAAGGTGGGATGAAATTCTAGTGAAATTCTAGTGACGGCTTTCTTCTTTTCTCTAAAAACCTCTGCCTTCCTTTTCTTGAATGCATTTCCAAAGCACCTGTCTTCCAAGGCCAGCCCGGGTCCTCAGAACTGGGGCAGTTAGTGTGTCAGCTGATAGTTTAGGAGGGTGTTTTTCCAGCTGAGTAGGAGGGAGAACATCAGCTCACAGCGCCCAGGGTATCTCTGCCTGCACCATCCACTTTACTGGAAGATGTAGATAGGCGGAATGGCTACATTCAAATTTTACTGGCAAATGATAGAGCTAGTGGCACAATTGGTGTAAATTTTTTTCATTTTTCTTTTTTTGTTTTTGCAGACAGTTTTGCTCTGTTGCCCAGTCAGGAGTGCGGTGGTGCAGTCACAGCTCACCGCAGCCTGGACGTCCTGGGCTCAAGCAAACCCCCACCTCCGCCTCTTGAGTAGCTGGGATGACAGGTACACGTCACTGTACCTGGCTAACTTTTTAAAATTTTTTTGTAGAGATAGGGTCTTGCTATGTTACCCAGGCTGATTTCAAATTCCTAGGCTCAAGTGATCCACCTGCCTCGGCCTCCCAAAGTGCTGGGATGAGAGCCGTGAGCCACTGCATGAGCGTTTTTTTTTTTTTTTTTCTTTTGAGACAGGGTCTTGTTCTGTGTCCAGATTGGAATGCAGTGGTGCAGCCATAGCTTACTGAAGCCTCGACCTCCTGGGCTCAAGCAATCCTCCTGCCTCAGCCTCCTGGGACTACACAGGCTGTAGCTGGGAACACAGGCACACACCAGCACGTCCAGATAATTTTTAAATTTTTTGTAGAGACGAGGTCTCACTGTGTTGTCCAGGCTGGTCTTGAACTCCTGGGCTCAAGCAGTCCTCCCGCGTTGGCCTCCCCAAATGCTGGGATGACAGGCATGAGCCACTGTGCCTAGCCTGGGCATGAATTTTTCAGGCGAAAATCTCGAGCTTGCATTCATGCTGATTAGCAGATTGTCCTTGCAAGTGTAGCTGTCACCACAGATCAATTTAACTTGCTTAATAATGCCAAATGCCATATAATGAGAATTTATTCTCCACTTGGTAAGAATTGGAAGCAGTCTGTATGTTTAGAGACAGAAATTTGAGGGTTTCAGAGGGCACTGCCCAGGCGTCCGGGGGAGTGCTGTTTCTCAGACACACACACACACACTGTCTCTGCTTTTTCTTTCAGGCAAGATCATCAGTTAGTGCTCACTTATTATTTATCTTTTTCCGCTTATTAATACCTTTCCCATGATCTTATGTAATGTCTACTGTCCAAGAGCACTTCGTTTAATATTCTCCATAAATGTTTTTAGGTATGTATGAGACATTTGCTCCTGGAGTTTAATGCTCCATTCCTGTATTTGTGCATTATTCACACAGCTGAATGTATTCACACAGGGTCGCCCCCCAAACCCGGAGAGAAACAGGAATACAACTCCCCCAACTACTGTTAGAACGCTGCGGGCAGGTGAGGGAGGATGGGCTCAGGAGGTTGTTAACGTCTGAGGCGGCAGGGTTGGCGCAGATCGCATGAGTGTCTGTACTCAGAGCTCTGCTTCCCAGCCTGGCCTGGGTGGTTTTTCAGTACGTTGTGGTGGCTTGTAACTCCAGGACCAGCGACCCAAAGAGATACCCTATTGGGAAACTCACCTTCGTGCTAAAGTGCAAAACAAGCAACTGAAATGTTATTTAAGAAGGAAGAAATGCTGTGTTAGGGCCACGTCGCACGCACCTAATCATTTACCTTTCTCTGGTAACTTTCATTTCCTCATGTAACCCACCCCCACTTCTCTGTCACCTCTCCCATTGATTTCCATTTTTGTACTTCGTATTTCTCCTCTTTGTTTTTCTTTGAATTTTTCTCCACTGCAGTGTATTGGACAGTTCACGTGTGTAGTTTGACGTATGAATGTCCTGACGCTGCTGTTAGAAACTACCACAGACTGGAAGGTTTAAACAAGAGAACTTTATCCTCTCTTAGTCCTGGAGACCAGAAGTTTGAGATCAAAGTGTCTCAGGACTGCACTCCAGGGAAGGATCCTTCCTGCCTCTGCCAGCTCCTGGGGGCTCCAGGCATCCCTGGGGTTGTGGCCACATCACTGCAGTCTCTGCCTCCACCTTCATGTGGCCTTCTCCTCTGTGTCTCTGTCTCCTCTTCAGTCTCTTAGAAGGAAGGCCACCTGTCATTGGATTTAGGGCCACCCTAATCCAGGACGATCTCATCTCAAGATCCTTCAATTAATCACATCTGCAAAGACCCTATTGCTGAATAAGGTCTCATTCCAGGTCTGGGCATTAGGACGTGGACAGATCTTTCTGAGGGCCACAGTTCAATCCACTACAGGTGTATCCAGTTCCCTCTGGAGGCTCTAGGGGAGGATCCTCCCTGCCTCTCCCAGCTCCTGGGCGCTCCACGCATCCCTGGGCTTGTGGCCGCATCACTGCTGTCTCTGCCTCTGTCCCCATGTGGCCTTCTCCTCTGTGTGTGTCTGCCTCCTCTTGAGTCTCTTATGAGGATACCTGTCATTGGATTTGGGCCTACCCTGTTCCAGGATGATCTCATCTGAAGCTCCTTAATTCTATCTGTGAAAACCCTGTTTCCCAATAAGGTCCCATTCACAGGTTGTTGGGGCAAGATCATGGATGTATCTTTTTGGGGACCTCTCATTCCGTCCACTCCACTGAATTTTGTTAAGGTCAGGAAGTGATTTGGAATCTACAGGAGAATTATTTTTGCTCATGGACATTTCTGATAATCAATGAGTGTGTCATTTGAAAGCTCCATTTTATAAGGTATTTCTGTTGCTAGCATACCTGAATTAGAATATCTTAAGTCAAAAGAAGCTAAATGGAAAACATGACTTTGAGCCAATATAAGTATCTGTCCTGATCAATATGAGAAAATCTCAGAAGTACAACTTGTGCCACGGACATGTAAGTGTCTAGTATACACTTACTGGTTGATGAAATGGTTTGGCTTTGTGTCCCCACCCAAATGTCATGTTTAAATGTAATCCCCAGTGTTGGAGGCGGGACCTGGTGAGTGGTGGTTGGATCATGGGAGTGGTTTCTGACGGTTTAGCAACATTGCCCTAGTACAGTCTCATGATAGAGTTCTCAGGAGATCTGATGGTGTTAAAGTGTAGTACTTCCCCCTTTGCTCGCTTTCACTCATCTGCCACCATGTAAATGTGCCTTGCTTCCCCTTCGCCTTCCACCATGATTGTAAGTTTCCTGAGGCCTCCCCAGCCATGCGGAACTGTGAGTCAACTCAATCTCTTTTCTTTTCTTTTTTTTTTTTTGAGACAGAGTCTTGCTCTGTCGCCCAGGCTGGAGTGCAGTGGCGTGATCTTGGCTCACTGCAAGCTCCGCATCCCGGGTTCACGCCATTCTGCTGCCTCAGCCTCCTGAGTGACTGGGATTACAGGCTTCCGCCACCACGCCTGGCTAATTTTTTTGTATTTTTAGTAGAGACAGGGTTTCAGTGTGTTAGCCAGGATGGTCTTGATCTCCTTGACCTCGTGATCCGCCCACCTTGGCCTCCCAAAGTGTTGGGATTACAGGCATGAGCCACCGCGCCTGGACTAAATCTTTTTTGTTTATAAATTACCCAGTCTCAGGTAGTTCTTTATAGCAGACTGAAAATGGACTAATACAGTTGAGTTCTAGATGTTCTTGGATTTATCTTGGTCTTTGCAGTTTTAAGTATATATATTTTTTTAGTTTATTTCACATATTTTGAACATTTCTAGATATTATTAAAGTCTGTTGGTTTCTGCAGCAGGACTGTAATCTTTTTACTACAGTCAACAAAGCATAGTATGACAATCTTGTTTTTACACATGCACCATTTTCAAGGCTGTATTTGCATGTATTTCTGTCTTTTTCCTGGGCTCCAGGGGTCAAGAAATGCTTTTCTTGGGGCAAAGAGCTTTGGTCAGCTTTGCAGACTACCCAGTCTCAGTTACAAGTACAGACTCTGCTCCTGCACATTAAAAGTGGTCACATAGTGAGACCGCATCCCTACAGAAAGTAAAAAATTAGCCAGGCATGGTGGCACACACCTGTGGTCCCCGCTACATGGGAGCCTGAGGTGGGAGGATGGCCTCCTGGGGTAGGTCGAGGCTACAGTGAGCTGTGATGGCACCACTGCACTCCAGCCTGGGTGACAGACTCAAACCCTGTCGAGGCTACAGTGAGCTGTGATGGCACCACTGCACTCCAGCCTGGGTGACAGACTCAAACCCTGTCGAGGCTACAGTGAGCTGTGATGGCACCACTGCACTCCAGCCTGGGTGACAGACTCAAACCCTGTCGAGGCTACAGTGAGCTGTGATGGCACCACTGCACTCCAGCCTGGGTGACAGACTCAAACCCTGTCGAGGCTACAGTGAGCTGTGATGGCACCACTGCACTCCAGCCTGGGTGACAGACTCAAACCCTGTCGAGGCTACAGTGAGCTGTGATGGCACCACTGCACTCCAGCCTGGGTGACAGACTCAAACCCTGTCGAGGCTACAGTGAGCTGTGATGGCACCACTGCACTCCAGCCTGGGTGACAGACTCAAACCCTGTCGAGGCTACAGTGAGCTGTGATGGCACCACTGCACTCCAGCCTGGGTGACAGACTCAAACCCTGTCGCAAAACAAAAGAAAAATATGATATCTCCGGCTCTTTCATTTGGCCTGTACACATTTATTGAGCACCTGTTGTGTGCCACATACTGTTCCATGAATGAGGAATATAAAGAAATTCAGTGATGGGTGTGGTGGCTCACATCTGTAGTCCCATTACTTTGGAAGGCTGAAGTGGGACGATCACTTGAGCCCAAGCGTTTGAGACCAGCCTGGGCAACATAGTGAGACCTTGTCTCTACCAAAAATTAAAAAAAACAAAAAACAAAACCCTGGCGTGGTGGTGCAGACCTGTAGCCCCAGCTGTTCAGGAGGCTGAAGTAGGAGCATAGCTTGAGCCCTGGAGGTGAAGGCTGAGTGCACTGAGCCAGGATCACGCTGCAGTACTCCAGCCTGGGGGCAACAGAGCAAGACCCTGTCTCAAAAAAAAAAGTAGTTCACTGACATTCACTTGCAGTTTATTGAGGATGCCTTATAGTGCCGTGCAAGCAGGCTCAGTACCGGGCTGGACATAATCAGGTATTGCTCGTGCTGTAGAGTGAAGGAAGCCTCGAGAAAGGTGTCCTGTTCTTGGCCATAGTGGCGTATTCACCACTGTAAACTTTACTTTAACAATTACTTTATATTTGATTTCATTTCTATTTATTTATTTATTTACTCCGTCTCACTCTGTCACCCAGGCTGGAGTGCAGTGGCGCGATCTCAGCTCACTGCAACCTCTGCCCCTCAGGTTCAAGCAATTCTCCTGGCCCAGCCTCCTGAGTAGCTGAGATTACAAGCACCAGGGACCATGCCCAGCTAATTTTTGTATTTTCAGTAGAGACGGGTTTCACCATGTTGGCCAGGCTGGTCTGGAACTCCTGACCTAAAGTGACCTGCCTGCCTCAGCCTCTCAAAGTGTTGGGATTGCAGGCATGACCCACAGCATCCAGCCTATTTTATATTTTATTTTATTTTGTGACAAGGTCTCACTCTGTCACCGAGGCTGGAGTGTGGTGGTGTGATCACAGCTCACTGCAGCCTTGACCTCCTGTGCTCAGGCGATCCTCCCCGCTCAGCCTCCCAAGTAGCTGGGACCACACATATGCACCACCACACTCAGCTAATATATTTTTTTTTAAGACTGGGTTTTGCCATATTTCCCAGGCTTATTTTATTTTTTAAATTGACACATAATAATTGTACATATTCATGGGGTAGACAGTGATGCTTTGATACAAAGAATGGAGTAATCAGATCAGGGTAATTAGCATATCCATTTCAATTATTTACCATTTCTTTGTGTTAGGAACATTCAATATCCTCTATGTATTTGAAACAATACGATATGTTATTGCTAATTATAGTCACCCTACAAGACTATAGAACACTGGAACATATTCCTCCTATCTGCTTGTAATTTTGTATCCTTTAACAAACCTCTCCCTATCTCTCACGTCTTCCCTTCCCAGCGTCTAGTATCCTCTGTTCTTCTTTATCCTTTCAGGAGATCAGCTTTTTTTTAGCTTTCATGTATGAGTAAGCACAAGTGCTGTTTAATGTTCTTTTCCTGGCTTATTTCACCTAACATAATGTCCTCCAGTTTCATCCATGTTGCTGCCAATCAGAGGATTGTATTCCTTTTTATGGCTGAATAGTATTCTACTGTGTGTAGATACCACCTTTTCTTTACCTATCTGCTCATCTGTTGATGGACACCTACGCTGATTCCCTATCTTGGCTGTTGTGAATAGTGCTGCGGTAAACATGGGCGTGCCGATGTCTCTCCAATATCATGACTTCCTTTCCGTTGAACAGATACCTAGTAATGTGATGGCTGGGTCATATGGGAGTTCTATTTCTAGTTTTTTGAGGAACCTCCATACTCTTCTCTATGGTGGCTCTACTAGTTTACGTTCCCACCAACATTGCGTAAGAGTTCCCTTTTCTGCCAGGCACAGTGGCTCACGCTGGTAATCCTAGCTATTTGGGAGACCAAGCTGGGTGGATCACTTGAGCCCAGGACTTCAAGACCAGCCTAAGCAACATGGTGAAACCCCCGCTCTACAAAAAAAAAAATACAAAAATTAGCTGGCATGGTGGCAGGTACCTGCGATCCCAGCTACTTGGAAGGCTGAGGCAGGTTGATCGCTTGAGCCTGGGAGGCAGAGGTTGCAGTGAGCTGAGATTGCACCGCTGCACTCCAGCCTGGGAGACAGAGCGAGATCCTGTCTCAAAAAAAAAAAAAGAGTTCCCTTTTCTCCACATCCTCACCAGCATTTGTTATTTTTGTGTGTATGTGTCTTTTTTTTTTTTTTTTAATTTTTTTTGAGACAGAATTTCACTCTTGTTTCCCAGGCTGAAGTGCAATGGCATGATCTCAGCTCACTGCAACCTCCACCTTCCGGGTTCAAGTGATTCTCCTGCCTCAGCCTCCCAAGTAGCTGGGATTACAGACCCGTGCCACCATGCCTGGCTAATTTTTGTATTTTTAGTAGAGATGGGGTTTCACCATGTCGGCCAGACTGGTCTCAAACTCCTGACGTCAGGTTATCCACCCGCCTCGGCCTCCCAAAGTGCTGGGATTACAGTGTCTTTTTGATAATGGCCGTCTTAACTGGGTTGAGATGATTGACACCTCATTGAGGTTTTGATTTGCATTTCCCTGATGATTAGTGACGTTGAGCATTTTTTTCATATACATGTTGGCCTTTTCCATGTCTTCTTTTGAGAAATGTCTGTGAAGACCACCTGTCCATTTTTTAATTGGAGTGCTTATCTTTTCGCTCTTGAGACATTTGAGTTCCATGCTTGGTCATGGTGGTGGATTCACCCCGGTAAACATGAGAGAGCATTTCTGTCCAGTGTTTAGTGCACAGTTAAGGAATGGGCTGGTGGCCCCTCAATAAGATGCCCAAAGGAGTTGCCTTCTGCTCAGCAGACGCCTCTCAAATGGTCTTTATATTCTCTCCAAGGGAGCTTCCCCTGCATCGGACTGTGGCACACGATGCCTTGCCTCTTAGAACCATCTGACTGTCACGTGCTTTCAGATCGTGACAACTTCAGTGTGCGGGGAAGAGCATGTGAAATAAATTATCTTCTGCCTGTGTGAAGCAGAAATAGCTATCATTACAAAGCAGGGATTTTTTTCCATGCTTACTCCCCACTAAAAATACATGTTTGTTTTTCTAACAGGTTTCCTCCGTTTTTTGATGACAACCCGTTTGGCATTTATCAGAAAATTCTTGCAGGCAAAATAGATTTCCCCAGACATTTGGATTTCCACGTAAAGTAAGTAAACCGTTTGCCTCATCACGGGGTGTGTTTATTTTTAAAGTGTCTAAAATCACCGTGAAAACACGCACTCAGCAGGATACCATATTGCATTATTAAATGTGCTGCGCATAAACTATTTTGGACAGTTGTCTTTTCCACAAGAAAAAGATTTTCAGTATTCTACTTTAATGATAGCTTCACATTTTAATGAGTCTTGGCCGTATTGTGTTCTTTTGGTGGTATGTTATATTTAAAATGAGCCAATGAACGAGTTTGTCATCGTATTTTATAAGCGAGCAGTTTTGGAATTTGACAAGAAGGATCCTCCTAGTTCTGTGGCTAACAGAACTGTTGATGGGTTTAGCAGAGTTTTATCCTTTCTCTCCTGCTGAAATTATGCTCAACCTCTAAGTCCTTTTTAACGTCAACATTTTCAGTTCTGAGCATGTTGCTTCAAGAATATTTACAGTTGCTGGATATTGGCAACTTTGGATGCACATTTTATAAAGGTCGTGGCAGTAGGGAAAAAATATATTATTTTCTTAAATATAAGAACGCGGCTGGGCGTGGTGGCTCATGCCTGTAATCCCAGCACTTTGGGAGGTCGAGGTGGGTGGAACACGAGGTCAGGAGATTGAGACCATCCTGGGAAACACGGTGAAACCTCGGCTCTACTGAAAATATAAAAAATTAGCTGGGTGTGGTGGTGGGCGCCTGTAGTCTCAGCTACTTGGGAGGCTGAGACAGCGGAATCGCTTGAACCCAGGAGGCGGAGGTTGCAGTGAGCTGAGATCGCACCACTACATTCCAGCCTGGGCGACAGAGCAAGATTCTGTCTCAAAAAAAAAAAGAATGCTTTTGGTTTTCTGGCTACCTTACCCAATCTGGTCAACTGGTAGCCATTTTTACTGTAATAAGCACTGATTTCTGTTTGTTTCACTGTATTTTTCAGATGAGTTGATGGGTGCACCAGCCCCCTGGGCACAAACTACAGCTAAATGCATCTAGTTGAGAATTAAACTTTTCTTTTCCATGGTCTATTTTCTTATGAGCCGGTGGAAGTTCAGTTCAGAGAAGACTTATTTCAGGGCGATGGAGCAGGTTGTTTTGAATATGCCCCTTATGGGGCCACTGGCTACGTTCAGTTGAGTTTCTTGGTGGTGAACGCACCCCATCCTAACCAGAGGTTCTTAGTCTGAACAGAAGATAAGGTCGTGTTTTATTGGCTTGAGCATGTGTTGTGTTTGACACACTAAGAGGCAGGCTTTAAAAGACTTTAGCAAGAAAACGAGGCTCCGCTTAACAATGAGTCGCCTAGAAGGGACACCCTGTGCAGTGAATGGTAAGACAGGGAGGTGTCAGGGGAAATAGCACCTCAGAAGCTGACTGCTCTGGAAGGAAATAGAAAGGATTATATAGAACCTCTCTCTCAGGCCCCAAATCCCATCTGAGTTGAGTGACATTATATTAAGTGGATGGCAAAGCACTTTTATGATCGAGTTTGGCCAGGTGAGGTGCTTATGCCTGTAATCCCAGCACTTCAGGAGCCTGAGGTAGGAGGATTTGTTGGGGCCAATAGTTTGAGGTCAGCCTGGACAATGTAGCAACACCCCATGTCTACAAAAAATTAAAAATTAGCTGGGCATGGTAGCAGGTGCCTGTGGTCCAGCTACTAGGGAGGCTGAGGTGGGAGGACTGCTTGAGCCCAGGAAGTCGAGGCTGCAGTGACCTGTGATTGCACCACTGCACTCCAGACTGGATGAAAGAGTGAAACTCTGTGTCAAGAAAAGAAAAAATAATAAAATTAAAAAATATAATTATATATATATATGGGGGGGGGTTCCAATGTTCTGTGGAAACAACAACAAAAAAAGGAATTGCAGAAATAGAACAAACCAGAAGCGTAATCAAAGTCTGGTCTCTTGCCACTTGTCCTTCTTTCTCTCCTAGTTTATCTTCTTTGAGAGTAGGGAACCAGCAGCGACCATCTTGGTACTGTCTGATCTAACATGCCTCTCTTTATGCAGCTCCCAGCCCCTTCCAGTGTTCCCCACAGTGCCCCTGTTTCTTTACATACCCAGTGTGGGTTCACCAAGAGCAGAAACAGTGATAGATAGAAGTGAACTGATAGTTCACTTCTTCCCATTATTTGTTAAATCTTATCAAATTGGCTGAGAAGCAAGACCTCAATGACTCATATCTTTCCTTTTTTTCGTAGAGATGGGTATGGGGATCTTGCTGCATTGCCTAGGCTGCTTTTGAACTCCTGGACTCAACTGATCCTCCTGCCTTGTCCTCCCCAAGTGTTGGAATTACAGGCGTGAACCACTGCACCTGGCCTTAATGAGGCATTTTTCTTATCCAAATCACTGTCCCTGGTTGTCCATGATGCTAGAATTTTGATTCTCAGCTTTTTAAAGTCATATGTTGGTTCCTGCAACTTTTATCATTTGACCAGGTAAACATGTCGCCTGGGCAAATGGCACATCAGGATTGACATTCCTTATAGAAATAAATATCATTTAAAACAAAACACCAAAACAAAGCTTTGGGACTTGTTGCCAATTCGGTAGAGGTATTATCTGCCGGTGTTTTTTACAACACCTGAAAGTACCTGCATCTGAGAGGAGCCAGTTGGTGCCAGGATCGTAAATAAAATGTAGAATTTTGGCTACAGTGCATCAAAAGAGTGCCGGCAGATGTGTCGCTTATCCCGGGGTCAAGGGACCCATCTACAGCTGTGGACACTTCTGTTGTTCCTTTATAGGGCTTTGCATCTTCAGGGGCCTCTTCTCATCCATACTCTTTACTTTCTAGACTGCTTTATAAGAGTTTGCTTTGGTATTTTACTTTTTCTTTTAAAGAGACGGGTGTCTTGCTCTGTCACCCAGGCTGGAGTGCAGTGGTACAATCATAGCTCACTGCAGCCTTGACGTCCTGGGCTCAAATGATACTCCCACCTCAGCCTCCCGAGTAACTGGTGCTACAGGCATGCACCACCATGCCTGGCCAATGTTTTGATTTTTTGTAGAAACGGGGGTCTTACTATGTTGCCCATGCTGGTTTCGAACTCTTGGTCTCATGTGGTCTTCCCACTTCAGCCCACTGCATAGGTGGGATTACAAGCCACTGTGCCCTGTATTTTAAATAAATCTTCATTTTCTTACATGCCAAACACCAAAAAAATTTAAAAAAAAATTCAAGGTCATCAAACATTTTGTTTTCTTACATGACACAGACACACACACACACACACACACACACACACACACACACATTGAAATTTATCAGGTGATCACCAAAACATTCTGAAATAAACATAGGGCTTTTTTTCCCACTATAATTTACACCACTGCCTGCCCCATTAGCATATACACTTAAAGCTGATTGGACTGGGATTATAAGAAAACAAAGGTTTATCTAAAATATAAAAGCATAAATAAACCTGTCTTATAATTGCACTCCAGTGAGCTTTAAGTGTGTGTGGTAAGGGGGCAGGCAGTGGTGTAAATCACGTGGGGGACGAAGCCCCACATTTATTTGGGAATGTTTTGGGGGTATAGTGTTTGATAACCTTGATTTTTTTTGGCAGGGGGGAGCATGTCAAAATAATGAAGGAGAAACTCACTAAGTAGTGGAAAGGTTTCTAACTTTTAGGTGATTTTTATATTCCCCACCCTGCTCAAAGCTTTTCAGCCTTACAGGATGGATACAAAATCCTAGCCTTAGGTGGGCGGACAGATGGCCTCTGAGTTTTACTTTGTGGCAGAGAAGCGGTGAAGTCTGACAAGCATCCCATCCTAATTCAGAAAGCATGGTGGCAGGAAACTGTAAAATTTCCGATCGGACAGCACTGGCGAGATTCACAATCTAGATGGTGGAGTCTGACCCTAGGACGTCACCTGGCTTGTCGGAGACTCCACAGTCTGTCACAGAACCTGGGAGTGGCTCAGTCCAAGTTCGTGCTACTTACCTTGGGGCATAGTTTATGCTGGGAAAGCCTAGACGCTTACACCGGGGTCATGGGTATTGGATTGTTTTGGGGGACTTCAATATATTATATTATTATATCATATTATGTATATTATTATACATAATGTACTCTGTGTATTTTATGTGTACACACAGACACACATGATCATTTCTACTTCCATAAATATGCATCTTTTAGAACTCACCTAATCTCCTGGAAGTCTTCAACATCATCTCCAACTACCCACCCTAATTGAACCAGCTTGCTGTTTTTTGTTGTCGTTGTTGTTGTTTGTTTTTGTTTTTTTTTTGAGACTGACTCTACCTCTGTCACCCAGACTGGAGTGCAGTGGCTCAGTCTCAGCTCACTGCAACCTTCGCCTCCTGGGTTCAAGCGGTTCTTGTGCCTCAGCCTCCCAAGTAGCTGGGACCACAGTTGTGTGCCAGCATGCCCAGCGAATTTCTTTTTCTTTTTTTTTGTAGAGATGGGGTTTCACCATGTTGGCCAGGCTGGTCTCAAACTCCTCACGTCAAGTGATCCACCCGCCTCGGCCTCCCCAAAGTGCTGGGATTACTGGTGTGAGCCAGTATGCCCAACCTCCCCACCTGCTGTACTTCTGACATGGTCTGTTATTTAAAAGGAAGATTATAAGTGAAGAAGCAGACTTAGGAGACTCATCCTAATGTGTGTGCTTATGGGAAAGCCAGCCTTTTAAAACAGGAATCCCATCAATAAGCAGACCCCCAGGGCAGCGCATGAGTGTTGATGTTGGTGAAAGCAGATGTCTTCTATTTTGCAGGGACAGCCTGACAGGCATGTTTACGTTAAGTGTCTGGATCCTCCCTGCAGGCACATATAAATTTCACCCTTTTCTACTCAAAGGTGTATTTTCTTTACAAAGATGTAATCAACCCCCTTCCCTTAGCTTCAGCCTTGCACGGGGCAACCTAGCCTTGCATAGGTGATTTAAGAGCCAGTGATGGTAGGAAATAAGCACTAGAAAGTGTTTTGCCAAAGTGGAAATTGAACTGCGGTCCTCATGTCAGATAGATCTTATCTCTGTTGCCATGCTGCGTTTGCTGATGTTGATATATAATCTGTGTACTTTTTTTTTTGTCTCCTTCCCCAACATAGAGACCTCATTAAGAAACTGCTCGTGGTTGACAGAACAAGGCGATTAGGAAACATGAAGGTCAGTATTTGATCCCGTAGGTATTCAGTGGTACCCGATGTGCGTGTCTGCCGTCTAACACCCACATTGGCATGTGCAGGTATAAACCAAGGCTTAGCGGTCATATTTAATCACTGCCCAAATTTCAAATCTGGTGTTTTATTTATTTTTTTAAATTTTACTTGAAACTGCCAGGAAAGATCTATCAAATCTCGGTTTCTGGGCCCACAACGTCAAACTGGGTCTACACCGTATCTCCCCTCCCCTCAAGCAAGGTTAATAGAGCAATAACAATTTATAAGTTATTACTCATTATTTTGTTTACTTATTTATTTTATTTTTTAAACAGTTTTACGGAGAGTGAATTCACACGCCATGCCATTTACCCATCTAAAATGTGCAATTCGGTGGCTTTTAGTATACACACGATTATGTACAGCCACCCCTGTGGTTAATCTTAGAACATCTTCATCAGCTCAAAAAAAGAAACCCTGCACCCTTCAGTTATCACTGTGCTATTCTTTCATCCTCTCTTGCCCTAAGCCAGCGGTCCCCGACCTTTTTGGCACCAGGGGCCAGTTTTGTGGAAGACAGTTTTTCTACAGACCGCACAACCTAAATCCCTTACTCGCGCAGTTCACAATAGGGTGTGTGCTCCTATGAGAATCTAATGCCACCGCTGATCTGACAGGAGGCGGAGCTCAGGTGCTAATGCCAGCCATGGGGAGCAGCTGTCAGTACAGGTGAAGCTTCGCTCACCTGCCTGCTGCTCGCCTCCTGGTGTGTGGCCCATTTTGGTTCCTCATAGGCCGTGGACCACTACCGGTTTGTGGCCCAGGGGTTGGGGACCCCTACCCTAAGCAGCCACTAATCTACTGACTTTCTCTGTAGGGTTCGGTGTTCTGGGCTCTGCTAAAAATGGAATTGTACAAAATGTAAGCTTTTGCCTCTGGCTTCTTTCTCTGAGCATGATGTCTTCAAGGTTCATCCAGGCTGTAGCCCGTGTCAGAGCTTCCTTCCTTTTCCTGACTGCATAGTATTCGATTGTGTGGGCAGACCTTGTTTTGTTTGTCCATTCATCTATGGATGGACATGTGGGCTGTTTCCACCTTTTGGCTTTTGTGAATGGTTCTGCCATGGACATGAGAGTAGGTGTTTTATGTGCGCAGGTGATGATTTTAAAAGTTGTGCATCAGGTATGATTTCCACAAACTTTTTGTGTGGAGGCAAGTATATAATTGACAAACAGACTATTCCTTAAGTAGTATCATACCTGATATGCGTGTTTTGACATCCCTGAATTTGACAGAATTCATGGACTTTTTGTTGGCCATTTCTAGCTCTGGACAACCTCAGAGGGACTTATACATGGAGGAACTTCCATATACGTCTTGACGCTGTAAATTACAGTCTGGAGAGACACAGTACACCGGGGTGTGAGGCTTGAACCACTTGGCTCTCTTGGGGCCCTCTGTGTAGTTTAGGAGTCTCCAGTAGCTGCCATGAGAACTGACCACAAACTAGGGGCTTAAACAACAGGAATTTCTGCTCTCCCCATCCTGGAGACGAGGAGTCTGAGATCAAGGTGTCTCAGGCCTCCAGAGGCTCTAGGGGAGGATCATTCCTGCCTCTCCCAGCCCCTGGGGGCTCCAGGCATCCCTGGGCTTATGGCCGCATCACTCCAGTCTCTGTCTTTCTTCACGTGGCCTTCTCTGTGTCTCCTCTTCTGTCTCTCAGAAGGATGCCTGTCATTGGGTTTAGGGTCATCCTAATGCAGGATTATCTCTTCTCAAGAGCCTTCCCTTAATTACATTTACAAAGACCCTATTTGCATGTAGGGTTCCATTCCCAGGTACTGGGAGTCAGGACATGGGCATCTATTTTGAGGGCCACTGCCCAATGTGTGATAATTGTGTCTGCTTCCTGCTAGAGGCTCTAGTGGGGGATCCTTCCTGCCTCTCCCAGCTCCTGGGGGCTCCAGGCATCCCTGGGCTTGTGGCCACACCACTGCAGTCTCCACCTCCATTTTCACATGGCCTTCTCCTCTATGTTTGTATCTCCTCCTCTGTCTCTTATGAGGACACCTGTCACTGGATTTAGGGCCCACCCTTCTCCAGGATGATGTCATCTCAAGAACCTTAATTTAGTTACATCTGCAAAGACCCTATTTCCAAATAAAGTGATATTCACAGGCACTGGGGGATAGGATGTGCACATATCTTTTTGAGGGACATTGTTTACCCTATAACAGTAGTCAAGCCTCTGTCCTTTACATTATTTGCAGACAGCAACCGATACCTTCAGGTCTCCAAGGAGCCTATCCAGCCAGGTTGCACGGTGTGGACTCATCTGTGCCACGGCTCTTCATAAGATTGGACGGGTCCTGTTTTAATGCCACAGCCATTTAGAAAAGAGCTGGGTCTCTTGCTGGGACTGCAGGGAATCACAGACGACCCATATCTAGAATCTGCTGGGAATGGCGTAGTGACCATCATAGGTACCTTCCAAGGGGGAAGAACAAGTTTCCCAATCAAAGGAATTGGGGAAAAGCTCACAAACTCCCAAGCTAGGTCTTAAAGTCTAGTTAAAGCTTCCTGATATGGAGATAAACTGAAAGAGACTCAAGAAAACACTGACTTTTATTTTTTTTTAAATTAACACATGAAAATGGTATTATTTAGCATGTACAACATGAAGTTTTGAAATATGTACCCATTGTGGAATGGGTCCATTGAGTTCATTAACATATGCATTACCTCACATAATTACCATTTATTTGTGGTGAGAACACTTAAGATCTACTCTTTGAAAAAAATTGTTTTTAAGAGTTGGGGTCTTGATGTGTTTCCCAGGCTGGTCTCGAGCTCCTGAGCTCAAGTGATCCGCCCACCTTGGCCTCACAAAGTGCTAGGATTACAGGCAAGAGCCACTGCACCCAGCAAGATCTACTCTTCCAGAGATTCTTGAGAATACATCATTAGTTATAGTCACCGAGCTGTGCAAGCGACTGACTTGAACTTGTTCCTCCTGTCTCTCTCACTTTGTCTCTTTTGACCAATGACTTCCCATCTCAGCCCCTTCCCAGCCCCTGGTATCCACCACTCTACTCTCTGCTTCTATGAGTTCAACTTTTTTAGATTTCCCATATAAGTGAGATTAGGTGGTATTTGTCTGTCTCTACCTGGCTTATTTCTCTTTCTCTCTCTCTCTTTTTTTTTTTTTTTGAGACAGAGCAAGGCGGAGGTTGCAGTGAGCCAAGATGGCACCATGCCCTCCAGCCTGGATGATGGAGTGAAACTCTGTCCATTGCCCCGCCCCCCCAAAAAAACATAGAGTATAGTAAATAGATAAACCAGGGACATAGTCATTTATTATCATTACCAACTATTAGGTGCCGTAGGTAACATATGTGTTAGACTGTTATACGCCTGGCAGCGTAACAGGAGGGATGCATTGTCCTGTGGTTACAATGGCCATGATGTCACTAGGGGATAGGAGTTTTTAAGATCATTATAATCTTACAGGAGCAACACTGTATATGTCATCCATTGTTGACTGAAGCATCATTTTGAGGCTCATGACTGTAGATACACACCCACACACACACTTTTTTTATTTTTATTTTTTCAAGACAGGGTCTTGCTCTGTCATCCAGGCTGGAGTGCAGTGGTGCGATCACAGCTCACTGCAGCCTTGACTTCCTGGCGTCAAGTGATCCTCCCACCTCCGCCTCCCGAGTAGCTGGGACTCAGTGCATGCACCACCAAGGCTGGCTAGTTTTTTATGTTTTTTTGTAGAGACCAGGTCTTACTTTGTTGCCCAGGTTAGTCTCAAACTCCTGGGTTCAAGCAGTCCTCCTGCCTTGGCCTCCCAAAGTGCTGGAATATAAACGTGAACCACTGCTCCCACCCCCCTCACACACACTTTATATAACACACACACACTAGTTTGGATACTAATGTGAATCTCGGTATATACATATACTTTATACTCTACATATAAAGTGTGTAAAGTACATATGTATATGTGTATATATATATAATACATGTGTATATATTAACGTGTATGTATATAAGTATGTGTATATTTAATATATGTGTATGTATTAACGCGCATATGTATATAAGTATGTGTATATATAAATATATGTGTGTATATATTAACGTGTATATGTGTATAAGTATGTATATATTAACGTGTGTATGTCTATAAGTATGTGTATATATTAATGTGTGTATGTGTATAAGTATGTGTATATATTAACATGTGTATGTATATAAGTATGTGTATATATCAATATATGTGTGTATGTATGTATGTGTGTGTATATATTACTATGTATGCATGTGAGTATATACAGACACACACATCCTTTAGTATCCAAATTAGAATTTTATCTGATGGATAAAATTTATTTTATTTTATTCTCTTATTTTATTCACAGCAGTCTTACTCTTATTCACAACATTGCTGAAGGTAAAACTCAACAGTATTATTTGTTGCTTGACTTAGCTAAAGATTAAAAATACCTGTTTTGCAATAAGAAAAGAAAAAGTTGTCAAAACAACTGGATGGGAAAACAATAGAAAAAATTCACATTACTGTTTCCTTTTGAAGATATGGTTGTGTACGTATTCCTCTTTAAGGATAAGAAATTTGAAACTACAGTAATGCTAACTGATAGACGCGTTAAATTCAGATGTACTGGCTTCTGTTTCATGGAACCTACGTTTATTTCTTCTGCTGTCCCACATTTAATTGATAACAACATCACTACAAGTATAAGAAAAGGAAGCAGAGTGAGGTTTACGGATGAGCACTTGGGAGGGATTTCGAGGTCGTGATGTCCACAGTGTGAGCCAGCGATGCCTGGTGCTACCCTTGAGCATGAAGCAGGCCGACTTGAACGCACCTTGTTAATTGCCAGGCCGTGCAATGTCGTTCTTAAGGTCTCTTAGATTGGACATCCTCGGTTTGAGTTCCCAGTCTTGTTATTTACTTGCTGGGTCCTACGGAGCAAATTAACATCATTCCTTGAACCCTAGTTTCTATGTCTGTAAAATACTGAATAAGTTTGCCAAGACGAAAACAGGAGACAAACTGAGAAATTACTGGCTGTCCAATTTTATGTCGAGAGATGGAATCGTATTTACCTTTTTCGTCTTTGGTCCGGAATGCAAATGCATTGCACAGGAGCAGAATGACTGGATTTGTTTCTGCGACAAAAAAGGGCAAACAAAACACTAACAGCTTTGCTTGCAGGTTTTCCTGGCAGCTCACCCTCCAGGCACAGTTCTCCAAAATGCAGCAAACTTGGTCTGTTTGTTTCAATACTAAAATAATGTAGAGATTCTTTGGGGTATTTTTCTTTCCTGCCCTGTCAAAATTCTGTACACTGACGACACGTGTTGTTTCTTTTGAAGAACGGGGCGAATGATGTGAAACGTCATCGGTGGTTCCGCTCCGTGGACTGGGAAGCTGTTCCGCAGAGAAAACTGAAGGTACAACACATATCAGTGGGTGACTCAGTATGCCCGAGCTCTCCCATGAACAGGGACTGCCTCTGAATCCTAGGACTTCTTTATTGATGGCTGACATGTAATTAATTTATATAATACAACTATTTGTCTAAAACTGTTCATAAGCCAAGTTCCCCACTCTGAGTGTCTTAGTGCTAACCATCTACCTAGCTCCCACAAAGGCAGGAGCCGCCACACCCAGTCATATACCACATGTTCTTTGTCCATTCATCCCTGGATGGACACTTATCCCAGATTTTGAAGCAGATTTTAGGAGACCTGGCCTGATTCCTGACTAGCTCTGTGACTGCTAAACCCTACTCCCTCCTCTTTAGTGGAAAGCGGTCAACAGGATTACAGAGATAAGCAAGCGTCTAGCACCATGGTCATCGTTCAGTGATGGTGGTGTATTACATGGAGAATATTCTTTGGAACGTTTCTGGCCAAACTGCCTATTTTTAAACATCTGGCTTTTTGGCTGGGTGCTGTGGCTCACGCCTATAATTCCAGTACTTTGAGAGGCCAACTCAGGCAGATCACTGGAACCCAGGAGTTTGAGACTAGCCTGGGCAATATGGTGAAATCCCGCCTCTATAGAAAATACCAAAATTAGCCAGGTGTGGTGGCATATGCTTGTGGTACCAGCTACTTGGGAGGCTGAGGCACAAGAATTGCTTGATACCAGGAGGCGGAGGTTGCAGTGAGCCAAGATTATGCCACTGCACTCCAGCCTGGGCGATAGAGCCAGACCCTGTCTCAAAAAAAAAAAAAAAAAAAAAAAAAATCTGGCATTTTTTTCAATGTATAATACTTGTCCATTTTATAAATGAGGAGACTGTGCTCAGAGAAGTTAAGCAATGTGTGGAAGGTTACACAGCTGCTAAGCAGTGTAACTATCACAGGTACATATTTATGGGGGTACATGTTATATTTTGACACACGCATAGAATGTGTAATGATCAACTGAGGGTAACCAGGGTATCCATCAGCTCAAACATTTATCATTTTTATGGGTTGGGAATATTGCAAATCTAGCTATTCTGAAATATACAATATATTGTTAACTCTGCCCACCCAACTATGCTATCAAACACTGGAACTTATTCCTTTTATCTAACATTATGTTTATGCAATATTTCTTCATCTCCCCTTCATCCCCTACCCATACACACTTCCCACCCTCTGGTAACTATCATTCTACTCTCAACCTTCATTACATCCATTTTTTTAGCTCCCACATATGAGTGGGAACACGCTGTGTTTCTCATTCTGCGTCTGGCTTAGTTTATTATTTATTTTTTGAGACAGCGTCTTGCTCTGTTGCCCAGGCTGGAGTGCAGTGGCACGATCTTGCTCACTGCAGCCTCTACCTCCTGGCTTCAAGCAGTTCTCATGCCTCAGCCCCCTGAGTAGCTGGGATTATAGACGCCCAGCTAATTTTTGTATTTTTACTAGAGACGGGGTTTCACCATGTTGGCCAGGCTGGTCTCAATCTCCTAACCTCAAGTGATCCACCAGCCTCAGTCTCCCAAAGTGCTGGGATTACAGGCATGAGCCGCTGCACCCGGCCTGGCTTAGTTTACTTAACATGATGGTCTCCCATTCCATTCGTGGTGCTATAAATGACAGGATTTCATTCCATTTTATGGCCGAATAGTTTTTCATTGTGTGTATGGACCACACTTTATCCTTTCATCCGTTGGTGGACACTTAGGTTGATTCCATATCTTGGCTTTTGTGAACACTCTGAACTGCATATGTTACTGATGGGAGTGTTCAATGGTAGTGTTTTCACCTTTGCACTTCAGAGTCAAAAGAATGGAGAATGCTTAGAAATGCTTATTCCTAGTCCTCAGCTCAGACCAGAGTTTCTGGGGCTGGAGCCTGGGATGATACGCTTCTTTTTTTTTTTTTTTTTTTTTTTGAGATGGAGTCTCACTTTGTCACTCAGGCTCGGGGTGTAGTGCAGTGGAGTGATCTCAACTCACTGCAACCTCCACCTCTTGGATTCAAGTGATTCTTCTGTCTCAGCCTCCCAAGTAGCTGGGATTACAGGTGTGCGCCACCACATCCAGCTAATTTTTGTGTGTGTTTTTAGAAGAGATGGGGTTTCACTATGTTGGCCAGGCTGGTTTCGAACTCATGACCTCAAATGATCCACTCTCCTCGGCCTCCCAAAGTGCTGGGATTACAGGTGTCAGCCACTGGGCCTGGGCTGATGCATCATTTTGTTCAAAGTTTTACCTTTTCAAATACTTTATTGTATTAAATTGCATTAAAAAAACAATTTGAATACGTTTTATCTATCCACATTGGTCAAAAACCAAGTCAATATTAAAAGAGATATATTGCCAAGTCTCCCTCTTACCCCCTCCAAGCCACCTGTAGGTAATCACCTTTTATTAAGTTTTTCTGTGTATCCTTCTAGAGTTTCTTTGTGCTAATAAAAACCCACATGGATACATGCATTCTTATTTTTGCCACTCATTTATACAAATCTAGAGTAGCGTAGTATGTACATTATTATAGTCTTGCTTTTTGCACTTGACTGTATAATCTGGAGACCTGTCTACATACCTGGCTAGCTTCCTCATTTTTTTTTTTTTTTTTTTTTTTTTGAGACGAAGTCTTGCTCCGTTGCCCAGGCTGGAGTTCAGTGGTGCGATCTCGGCTCACTGCAACCTCCGCCTCCCAGGTTCAAGCGATTCTCCTGCCTCAGCCTCCCAAGTAGCTGGGATTACAGGCACCCACCACTATGCCCGGCTAATTTTTGTATTTTCGGTAGAGACAGGGTTTCTCCACGGGCCAGGCTGTTCTCGAACTCCTGACCTCAGATGATCCTCCCACCTTGGCCTCCCAAAGTGCTGGGATTACAGGCATGAGCCACTGCGCCTAGCCAGCTTCCTCATTTTAAAAAATACTGCATTGTATTCCATCACATGAGTGTACCATAGCTTACTTAATACTATATATGTATATATTTTGAGACAGGATCTCACTCTGTCTTTCAGGCTGGAATGCAGTGGTGCAATCATGGCTCACTTGGAGTATCGACCTCCTGGGCTCAAGCAGTCCTCCCACCTCAGCCTACTGAGTAGCTGAGACTGCAGGCACACAGCACCACACCCGGCTAATTGTATTTTTTGTAGAGACAGGGGACTCCCTGTGTTCCCCAGGCTGGTCTCAAACTTCTGAGGCTCAAGCGACCCTCCCGCCTCACCTTCTTAAAGTGTTGGGATTACAGGTGTGAGTCCCCACACGCAGCCTCATTCACAATATTTTAATTCAAAGATTGCCGCGTTCATAAACGAAGGGAAGACAGCTTTAGTGTTTTGCAAATCATTTTCATTTTTAGGTACAGCGACAGAAATAAAGGGGTGTGTGCAGTATCCAAGTGTCCCGTTCCTTTCTAACCATGCCTTTGTGCTTCGGCCATGTCTCACAGCCTCCCATCGTGCCCAAGATAGCTGGCGACGGCGACACTTCCAACTTCGAAACTTACCCTGAGAATGACTGGGACACAGCCGCGCCCGTGCCGCAGAAGGATTTAGAAATCTTCAAGAATTTCTGAGGACAGGAGCTCACATCTGGAAGGTATATCTTTATATTTAGTAATTACCAAAAAATGAGACTGGCTCGACCCCACATCCAGGTGTGGCTGCGTTTACTGAGTGGGGCTTAACCTCATGCACACAGAGGTCAGCAGTGAAGCAGAGCAAAGGGGATTGATTGCAAGGGTCAGCGAAATAAACACAGCCATGCCTGGGACTCCAGGTCAGCATGTGACCGTCAGAGGCATCAGCATGACAGTTCAGAATCCATGTTCTGCGTCAGAACCTGCACGTCTAAATAAGACCGCTAGGTGGTTTGTGTGTGCCTGAACATTTGAGAAGCCCAGCTCCTCTGGTCCCTGTTCCAGAAACCCTGAGTGACAGGCGAGCTTCCTTAGAATAATTAACAAGTATTTCCAAAAGTCTCTTTAGGTCTCCTTTGGTTAAAAAATAAGAAGAAGAAATATGCCCTCATAGGAAATTTGCTAAGCTTAATTGAAGATGACTGGAAAAGGATTTTGAGTCTATTACTTCTTTGAGCCTTTGAAGGTCTATTATTATTTTTTAAATAATAATAATATTTTTTAGAATCCCTCATGAAATTTGCTAAGCTTTAATTTAAGATGACTGAAAAAGGGTTTTGACTGTGTTATTTCCTCGAGCCTTTGAAAGTCTATTATTAGTTTTTAAGTATGGATTAAAAAGAGCTTTCAGTTACTCCTCAATTCTAAATTGCTTGGTTATATGGCTTCAATTAGATCTTTCTTCCTGTAACACACGAGCAAGAAAAATACCAGTGAAGCAAAATATTGTCAGTGATGTGTCTATTCATTGACATAGCTTGTTTTTCCCATTTTGATTTCCATTCCCGTAATTTTCCTGTAGTCTTCCCAGTTATGTGAAGTGGAAAGCCAATTGGCTAACCAACACCATTCGAAACAGACACCAAATGTCGCAATTGCTGATTGGGGAGAGGAACCAACCTGCTGAAAGACATGGTGAATGAGAGCCCTCCATCCTGGGCAGGTGTTTACATGGATGTACCAAGAGGAAAGCTGGATACAAATTAAAATAATAGACAACAAAATGATAGAGGAATAGGTGGCTATGACCTCGAGAAGATAACCTGTCTCCATGGCATGGCTTCACCTCTCAGTGTGTGATGAACGCTTTTACAGTGGTGACTGGTTTGTATTAACATGAGAGCGTGAAACTTTACCAACTTCATAAATGCTCATGAAATCCAGTTGCGGGTTTTAAAAATCATAAGATGTTCCTGAATGTGTTTACTTCTTTTTGTTTCTCTGCTCTACTCTGGGGCTTACATTTTAGCTGACTCGCCCATAACATCTTACAAATTGTGTCTCTCCAGGAAATCTTTAAAATGATGTAAAGACTTGGTTTGCTTTAGTATGAAGGACCCCTAGTTGATAAGCCACAAAAATAGAACCTTTCTCTAATAGAGACCCCTCAATTGTAAAATTTACTTAAAGAACAAAAAAGCTTCCATTTGATGGATTTTTGTCGTATAATCAGTGAACAGTTTCATTACATCCTGTCCCCAGCTGCCCCTACTTTCCCTGAAAAAGATTCCACACATAGGAATAACCTTTCTCAATCTGATATGCATTGTTGAGAAAGTATGTGTAAGTATTATTTTTGCTAAGTGGAATCATTTTTAATATAGTTTGGCTAGTGGTTGGGGCTCTGTTTAATGAATTTTTTTTTCTTTTTGAGACAGAGTCTCGCTCTGTTCCCCAGGCTGGATTGCAGTGGTGCAATCTCAGCCCACTGCAACCTCCACCTCCTGGGTTCAAGTGATTCTCCTGCCTCAGCCTCCCGAGTAGCTGGGATTACAGGTGCCTGCCACCACACCAGGCTAATTTTTTTGTATTTTTAGTAGAGATGGGTTTCGCCATGTTGGCCAGGCTGGTCTTGAACTCCTGAGCTCAGGCAATCTGCCCACCTCGGCCTCCCAAAGTGCTGGGATTACAGGCATGAGCCACTGTGCCTGGCCCAGATGCAATATTTTAATCCATCTCAGTAATTTTATCAAGTAATTTGCACACCAAACACATCCCTGGCATTTTCAGCAACGAGCGATTAGTTGCAGGAATTTTATGCAGGAAGATATTTCTTCATGAAGCCAAATCTTCTCCTGTAAATAAGACACCAGTTCAGATGAATCACTGCACTTGAGGGCAGCTTAGAAACTATGCTTTAGCCGTTCATCTTTGTTTGAATCACCCTGTATGCCTTTCTGAATGTGGAGGAGGAATTTAAGAGAACTGACTCACTATGTCTTTTATTTTACTTTGTAATAAAATATTTTCTGTCTTGCTGTAAGGTTCTCTGAGGAAGCATGTTGAATTGGGGATCCCATTTTTCTTGTGCAGTTCATCATCTATTGGCGGATAAATTTATCTATTTATGGATAAGCGTATGATAGAACATTCTTCAGGCTGGATGTGGTGGCTCCTACCTGTAATCCCGGCACTTTGGGAGGCCGAGGTGGGAGGCTCACTTGAGGTCAGGAGTTTGAGATCAAGCCTGGGCAACATAGTGAGACCCCATCTCTACAAAAAATAAAAAAGTTAGCCAGGCGTAGTGATACATACCTGTTGTCACAGCTATTCTAGAGGCTGAGGTGGGAGGCTCGCTTGGGCCTGGAAAGTTGAGGCTGCAGTGAGCTGTGATTGTGCCTGTACTCCGGCCTGGATGGCAGAGTTAGACCTCATCTCAAAAATGAAAACAGGGCTGGGCGAGGTGGCTCATGCCTGTAATCCCAGCACCTTGGGAGGCCGAGGTGCATGGATCATCTGAGGTCAGGAGTTCGAGACCAGCCTGGCAAACATGGTGAAATCCCATCTCTACCAAAAATACAAAAATTAGCCAGGCGTGGTGGCGGGTACCTGTAACCCCAGCTACTCAGGAGGCTGAGGTAGGAGAATCACTTGAACATGGAGGCAGAGGTTGCGGTGAGCTGAGATCACACCGCTGTACTCCAGCCTGGGCAACAAGAGCAAGACTCCGTCTCAAACAAACAAACCAAAAAAACCCCTTACCTTTAAAACATTCTTCATTTCCTTTTTATTGGCCTCTCCTTTTAGAATTCAGGCTTATGGATCCTTGCAAAAAGAATTAAAAAGGGAAGTTTTCTTTGTTATCACTTAGGGAAAGGAAACCTTTGTATTATCATTGAGATGATGATTACAAAATTCATCCAGTTACTGAGCAACTCACAGAATCTTTTGTCCTATTTCATGCTAGAAACAGGAAGATTGGAATCTGCCTGGAACAAAGAACTGCACCTAAGCAGACCAGAAGCAAAATGTCTTCTTCACGGCATAAGGACATCTCCACTTTTCTCTGTACCTGTGTGTATAGAAATAGATTAGAGCACAGTTGAAATTCATGGAACTGGCATTATTTAAGCAACTGGAATTCCACACTGTAGGAAGGTTTTGAAAATTGTTTGGTTGTAGATTTTTTCTTATCCTTTAGTGTTGTGTTCCTACTGTGATGTCTTGGTTTTTGTCATAGACTTAAGTTTATAAGTTTGAACTGGACTTGTTCGATTATAACCACAAATTGTGTGTGTGTGTGTGTGTGTGTGTGTATGCCTGTGTGTATATATAGAAGTCATTATGGCAGATGCACAGAAATTGTGCAGTGATGTAAATGTTCATACTTTACAGAGCCTATAATTTTTATTTTTCAATTTGTTTTTTCAAAAATCTCGGGGACAACATCTGAAGGGTATGTTGCATGGATTTAAAAAAATCATCTCACATGCATTTTATAGTTTTGGGGAAGAAAATATCATGGGGAGGTCTACCTTCAGTATCTTTAGTGCTTCCTACCTGGTAACTTGAGACTTTAAAAGAAGAAACAAAGAGAGGAAGATATGGGAGCGAATTTATTCCAAGAATCTACAATGACATTGAAGTTGTTGGAGGAATGTACTGTATCTAAAAAAACCTTCTGTGACACATTCAAAAATTTCATCTGAGCTGGGTGCAGTGACTTGTTCCTGTAGTCCCAGTACTTCGGGAGGCTGAGGTGGGTGGATTGCTTGAGCCCAGGAGTTGGAGACCAGTCTGGGAAGCGTGGTGAGACCTCATCTCTACAAAATACAAAAAAATTAGCCGGGCATGGTGGCACGTGAGTGTAGTCTCAGCTACTCAGGAGGCTGAGATGAGAGGATCACTTGAGCCTGGGGAGGTCCAGGCCGCAGTGATCCGAGATCACACCACTGCATTCCAGCCTGGGTAACAGAGTGAGACCCTGTCCAAAAAAAAAAAAAAAAAAGAAGGCAATGGCTTTTTGCTTTTGAAAGTGGTATGAAGAGAACATCCACTTTAAGGCTTTAAAAGACAGTGAAGCTGGTTGTAGTGGCTCACTCTTATAATCCTAGGATTTGGGGAAGCTGAAGCAGAAAGATTGCTTGAGCCTGGGAGTTTGATACTGGCCTGGGCAGCATAGCGAGACCCCATCTCTATTAAAAAAAAAAGATGTTAAAACAGTGAAATTGCAGAAACAGAACATAGCCACCCTTTTTCATCAGTGACCTTTTCTTCACATAGAGGTCAACTCAGTAGGTGAGAATAATTAGTAGGTTCAGCAGAATAAACTCTTTACAATTAATAACTCAGTGGAAAATGATGTTCAGATGGTGAAATGTGGAAATGTTTTAGACAACTCTATTTTCAGCCTGTGCTTCTCACTCACCATCCTGTTGGGATTAACAGTTGAGGGCCATCGCTGTCTAAACATTTAGCATGCAGTTTCCCATCAGTTTTACCGTGAATGTGGAAAGGTGAAACTGGTGCTGACTTCGGCAGCAGGTATACTAAAATTGGAATGACACAGAGGAGATTAGCATGGCCCCCTGCGCGAGGAAGATCCGCAGATTCATGCAGCATTCCATATTTTTTTAAGAAAAGGTTACACTGTGCACCAACATGTGGAGCTAGAAGGAAAAGCTTTTAAGTCTCATGTTTGCTGACTATAAAAATAAATCATAGTAATATTATTGAACATTCTACTTTAAAAATTATTAATAAAACCATAAATGAAACACTTGAGCACACTTTAAAAAGTACATAAACCCATGAGTCCATATGCCTATTTTTAGGTTGTCTGTTTTATTATCCAGGATTTTATACTCAGATGAGAATTAGCATCAGGAAAGCCTGAAATGCCTTAATTGTGAACTGATATGCAGGAAAATGAAATATGCAAGCACATTGGTGACCTTGTTCTTTACAGACATCGTGATCAGCCTCCAGCCATACAGAACAAATGAGAAATTAGAAGCGATTCCAAGAACGTGTGATGGTGTGAAACCCACTTTGGAGCATCACACACATTTCAGCATTTGAAGTGACACAAGCTACCTGGTAACTGCCCATGGCAGGGTCATAGTTTAAATGGCCCAATGTCATGTAGAGGTTAATTTAATCAAAATGAGCTATAAACATGGAGCAATCACTGTATAATTTTAAAATAGTTTACCTGGCCAGGCATGGTGGCTCACGCCTGTAATCCCAGCACTTTGGGAGGCCGAGGCAGGTGGATCACCTGAGGTCTGGCGTTCGAGACCAGCCTGGCCAACATGGCAAAACCCCCGTCTCTACTAAAATACAAAAATTAGGTGTGGTGGTGGGCACCTGTAATCCTGGCTACTCGGGAGGCTGAGGCAGGAGAATCGCTTGAACCCGGGAGGCAGAGGCTGCAGTGAGCCGAGATCGTGCCACTGCACTCCAGCCTGGGCCACAGAGCAAGACTCCGTCTCAAAACATAAAAATTAAAAAAATACAAATAGCTGACCCGGGTGGGCATTCCAAAATGTCCGCATGGACGATCACGAAACAATCACGGTGCGAAATGTCCACATGGATGATCACGAAACAATCACGGTGCGAAATGCCCGCATGGATGATCATGACAAACAATCACTGCGCAAAATGTGGAGGAAAATTCATTACCATAATCACAACATTTGTATCAGAAAAACATTACAAATTTACTTTGCTTCATGTAATTTTATGAGTTGGCAATATTTTCTTAAATTGGAATACTCTAAGAGAATAGGACATGGATATGTTACAAGAAGTATATTGGGGCAAGTCTTGTTTTTCTGAAGGGAAATGCCACCGGCCTGCTTTCATAGGCATTGATAAAGCCAGGAAGGAAATAAAGTCACAACCGAATAGTATACACTGTCTCTACTGAATTCTTCTAATTCCTTCGCAACAGAAGTCTAAATCCTGCTTAGCCTAAACATATCTATAGCCAGCGATGGGCAAATTATATTTGCTGTCAGCATGATAGAATAAGAAGCAGAAACCCCCCAGCAGTGGGGTAAGATTGCGCGCTTCATCCCCTCAAAATGCTGTTCAGCCCCACTCCCTCTCCATGCCCATCAAACAACTGCACAATCACTTGTTACTGAATTTCTCATTCAGCGTTTTGTTTCTTTCTGTCCATACTTAAAGACCAAATCATTTGTTTGCTTTGAAGAAAAAGCAAAAACAAGAACAAAAACACCAAATCATTTGAAATCACTATCCATTAAAAAAAAATCACCAGTGGAACTAAACAGTTGAGTGGTTTGGGATGTGTTCGCCATTTCTGTGTTTGACCTACATGGCCTCTAGTTCTTTGGACCATTGTAACTGTGAAACTATGGCTTAACACTGTTAAAGACCCCAAGGCTCAACTCTGTAGCCACGTGCACCTCAGGCTGCACAAATACCCCACCAGAATGTCACAATCATTCATTGCTCCAGCTACCGAGTGAACAGGGTGCAAGACAGCACTGGCTTGGGTTTTATTTTTGCAGCCAGTTAACTTTGCATCAGGTCTACACAGTCCTTGCAGCCTTTGATTTCTCCAGTTGTAGAGATTTGAAATGGGGTGCCCGGGTTCCTCTCATTTTTCCTTCAATCTACCTAGCATGCATTTTACACACATTGGAGGAGTCGTATGCACTGTTTTTCTGTTGCTGATGGAGGCAAGCAGGCTTTCTAATTAGTCTAACTTAAACGGATGGGATTCACTTAACAAAAGCAAGAAGAAAAGCACACGAACAGGTGTCTTAATGCATTTGGATAGTTTCTTTGCGGGGGTGTGTGTGTGTGTGTGTGTGTGTGTGTGTGTGTGTCTTGGTGAAGGTGAGGGGCTGTATTTTCACCCAGCCTTTTCATAATCAAGTTTGCTTTGCAAACCTTATGGCCTTGCACCCCGCAGAACAGTCCTTCCTAATAGCAGGGATGCTCTGTCATGGTTTTCTGTAAATTATCGTGTGTTGGGAAGTTCTGTTCAGGCTTAGTTTGATCTTCCATGGTGGAGACTTCTGTTCTGTATGTAAAAGGCATTACAATTGTGTTTTAGCAGATGAGATTTGAAGCCTTTCCACAGTCCTTGTGCTCTGAGATGGCTGTTGAGCTCTGCTCAACTGTCGTAGCTGAATTCTTTCTTTGCGCTGAACACTGGGCAGCCTCACCATGTTGCCAACGTGCTTCTGGGGCCCCTGTGACTGCCGCCGGATGCCGCGCACACAGGCAGAGTGCCTTTGCAGGTTTGTGCACCCCTTGGCGAGCCAGAACTGGGAACCCCGCGGGGTGACCCCGCCTTCTCATGGGGGGTCAGGGAGGGGAGTGCCTATTTTTAATCCTGTCTGTTTGTTGCACAATGGAAATCACTGTGATTTGTACATATGCCCTAGGAAAATTTTACTGCTGTCTAATTTATGTAATAATACTGTTGATTCCAGGTTTGTTTAATAAAACTTTGTATCTTTTCAGAAGTCTGAGTTTTATCTGCTTCTGTCTCCAAACAAGCTGTGGCTTTTCTCCTTTGGTCTAATCCAGGGATGGGCAATTATCTGTAGGGGCCACATGGCAGATATTTTCTGCATTGTGGGACACACAGTCTCTGTTGCACAGAGTGCAAAAAAGCTGCTATAATTAGGCGGAGGTGCACGCTTGTAATTCCAGTGCTTTGGGAGACCAAGGTGGGAGGATCACTTGAGCCCAGGAGTTTGAGACCAGCCTGCAATGTAGCAAGACCCTATCTCTACAAAAATTAGAAAATCTGTCAGTAGTGGTAGCACGAGCCTGGGATTGCTCAGGAGGCTGAGGTGGGAGGGTCACTTGAGCCCAGGAGTTTGAGCCTGCTTTGAGCTGTAATTGTACCAATGCCCTCCAGCCTGGGCGACAGAACAAGAACCTGACTCTTAAAAAAACAAAAATCAAAAAGCCCCATAGATAATATGTAAACAAGTGGGCATGGCTGTGCTCCAATGAAGTTTTATTGACAAAAATAATCAGAGGGCCGGATTTAGCTCAAGGGCCAGCATTTGCTGATTCCTGTTGTAGTGTGATGTTGACTTTGCAGATTGGCTTCACAGGTTGTTAAAAATGTGCTGCCCTCATCATCATGAATGAATAAAATATTTTATTGCTTACTCTTATTACTCACATATTTGACACCCAGGTTTCTGAGTGACATTCGCAGCTTGCTAAAAACATCCTGACTTCGTACATTGTAAAATCAATTGATTTGTAATTTTTGACACTCACATAGCACTTGCTATTAGCAGAGGCTGAAATATTACACCCAGCTAAGGGTCAAACACAGGCCTGTTTACTTATGACCAAGCTGTCCCTGTTCCCATCTTGGAATTCCCTGGGGAAGGGAGTCTTCCCATGGGCTGGTATGGCTGTTCAGGGTCTGGTTCAGGGACCACTCGGGAGTTTCTGTAGCATAGGTTCTTGGTGAGTGACAGTCTGATTTGGGAAAGGATATGGAGTGTTTGTGTGTTTGTTGGAAGGCTAGGGGAGGGGTCTTGAAGCCCCTTCAGCAGAACAAACATGCTTTGTACTTTGGGGTAAGATTGCTAGAGATTGTCCAGGGTTGTGTCAATTATGTGTCATAGATATGTATTAATATTTAGCCACACCCTGTCGGAGCTCTCTGACTTTCCTAGAAGTCAGGCTCATCTTGTATACTTATTGAAAGGATCAGATAACCTTCTTCCGAGGGTGTGAAGGAAAATCATAGTTAGGTGGACCCCCCTCATCTTAACAAGAGGCTGTCTCGGGTATCGCTTTGCAGAGATGGACAGGAATTGCTGGAGTTTTTTGTTTTGTTTTGTTTTGCGACAGAGTCTCCCTCTGTTGCCCAGGCTGGAGTACCCTGGTGCAATCGCAGCTCACTGCAGCCTCGAAGTCCTTCTCTCAAGCGATCCTCCCACCTTAGCCTCCTGAGTAGCTGGGACTACAGGTGTGCACCACCACACCCAATTAATTTATTTTTTATTTTTATTTTGTAGAGATGAGGTCTCCGTATGTTGCCCGGGCTGATCTCAAACTCCTGGCCTCAAGCAATCCTCCCACCTTGGCCCTGCAAAGCGCTGGGACTGCAGGTGTGAGCAACTGCAGTTTGGGGAGCACCCGTTTTCTGTGGGCAGTGACATGCACACTGTTACATGTGTGTGCAACAAAGTTATCCTTCAATCCTTCAAATACTGCAACGCGTGGGACACCTGCCCACTCTAACCACTGCTAAAAGACAAAGCTGTTGACACGAGAACTCAGCAGAAAACAAAATCACAGAGCTAAGGTTTCCATTCCATCTGCTCCTGCTCACACCAAGGCGCTAAACAACACTTCAATAATAAATATGTGTTACATAAGCATAACAGAATAAATATATGACTATAATATGTAAATAGATTAATGTATGTTTATTACATATTAATGTAATAAATACATTAATATAATTTATGTTAATATATATTTTTAATGTATTTATGCAATACATGTATATTAAATATATACAATATGAATATGTTACATTAACATACAATATATACACAATATATATTAAAGTGCTGTATATGAATATATGCATGTACTATATTCATATACAGGACTTTAATATATCTACATATACATAATAAGTATACTATAATATATAGTATAGATGTATAATATATGTATATAATGTATATATAATGTGATTTATATAATATATATTTATATATGTTTAGTATAATGTATAGAATTATTATATATAATATACTTAGACATTTATTAAAGAACAGCATTCTGTATTTTCTGACAAAAATATTGGATGCCAGTTAAAACCATCAAATGCTGAAGACCTACCATGAGTATATTGATGAGGGAACTGGAAATTTGATGTTTTGTTATAAGGCAGAAAACCATGATGTACTAAAACTAGTCCATCAACCCTTCTGTGGATCAAATTTTTTTTAAAAGATTTTAATTTACATTTTAATGACAGATAATACTTGTACATATTTTTGGGGTACATACCAATGTTTGAGTAAATGTAATGTACAGTGATCAGATCATGGTAATTAGCAAATCCGTCAGGCATCTCAATCACGCATCATTTCTTTGTGTTGGGAACATTCAATATCCTAGATTTGGAACTGTATATTATTGTTAACTACAGTCGTCCTACAGGGCTATAGAACACCAGAAGGTATTCCTCCTGTCTAGCTGTAATTTTGTATCCTTTAAGAAACCTCGGCCAGACACGGTGGCTCATGCCTGTAATCCCAGCACTTTGGGAGGCTGAGGTGGATGGATCATGAGATCAAGAGTTTGAGACCAGCTTGACCAACATGGTGAAACCCTGTCTCTACTAAAAATACGAAAATTAGCTGGGAATGGTGGCATGCGCCTGTAATCCCAGCTACTCAGGAGGCTGAGGCAGGAGGATTTCTTGAACCCAGGAGGCGGAGCTTGCAGTGAGCCGAGATCGTGCCATTGCACTCCAACCTGGGCGACAGAACGAGACTCCGTCTCAGAAAAAAAAAAGCTCTGTCCCCTCCTCCCCCCACCCTTCCCAGCCTCTAGTATCCTCTGTTCTACTTTTTATTTTTGTAACAGCTACTTTTAGTTCCCATGTGAGAGAACCTGTGACATTTGCCTTTCCAATTCTGCTTATTTCATGTAACATAATGTCCTCCAGTTTCATCCTTGTTGATGAGAATGACAGGATTTCATTCTTTATTAATGGCTGAATAGTATTCCATGGCATATATATGCTGCCATATTTTCTTTATCCATTCATCTGTTGCAAATTTATTTTATTATATTATTTTTGTTGAGACAGGGTCTCATTCTGTTGTCAAGGCTGGAGTGCAATGGCACGATTGCAGCTCACTGCAGCCTCAACCTCCCAGGCTCAAGCCATCCTCCCACCTCAGCCTCCAAAGTAGCTGGGACTACAGATGCACCCCCGCCATGCCCAACTAATGTTTACATTTTTTTGTAGAGGCAGGATCTTGCTATGTTGCCCAGGTTGGTCTCAAACTCCTGGGCTTGAGTAATCCTTCTGCCTCAGCCTCCCAAAGTGTTGGGATTACAGGCTCTCACGAGCCACCATGTCTGGACTTGCAAATTTATTTTACTAGGCAAGCTACCTTTGAGAAGTCCATGAAAGAGACCATTTTCTACACATGTAAAGCTACAATTCAATTGTTAAAATTCTGATAAAAACCAAAACATGACATCTACCCTGTTAAATTTTTACGTGTTTAATCCACATTGTTTGTTCCCCATGAGCTCTGTCTTGTCCAGGAGATCTCCAGAAATTTTTATTTTACATGACTGAAACTTTACACCCATTAAACAGCAAGTCCCTATTGTCCCCTCTTCTCAGTCCCTGGGAACCACCGTCAACCACCCCCTACTCCAAAAATCAGAGAAGACACAGGTCTGCACACCTGGGTCTTAACTTTCATCTGAAACATTTTTAGTTCTCAAGGACATCACGGAGAATAGATTCATGCTTTCATATCTAGTTATAAATGTCTGGCTTTGAGCCGGCTGCATACTCAGCTTTTAAAATCCCCTTGGGGGCAATGTCTCGGAAACCCACTGGCTGAAAAACAATTCATAATGAATCAGGAATTGTGCAGAGGCCGTTTTAAAATGAGTGCCTTGAAAAAAGGAAAAAAAAAATCTACAAAAGGCAAAGTTTAAAAAATGATGTCATTCCAGTAAGTGAGGAATGAAGAAAGGTAATTTGGTCTACAGAGTTCAGAGTTCTTGTTATTTTACACTGGGCTTGTTTTTAATTGAACTGATGAATAATGACCAGAATGCCTGAACATCTAGAGCTGGAAAAAGCTGGCCCTGGAGAAGGTACATCATTCGTTATTTGTGAAAGTCAGCTGTGGTAGTCAGTAGAGGATACAGTAGAAGTATCCATTTCACTGTGGACAGATGTTTAGATGCCTTTTCTTTTTTCTTGGGATTTTTCTTTTTCCCACCCAACCCCACTCTACCTTTTTTCTAAGAAAAGTATCTGGTAACAATCCAACATGGGAAACTTCTGCTTCTTTCAAGAATATAACCTTTAAAATAATGGGTGCTTAACAAGACATTCTCCAAGCTCCTATTTTTCATACCTTTACCGTGGCCACAATGAGAAATATATTGTGCGTATTTCACAGAACCACCCAGACTCACATACATGCAAACGCACACACGCCCCTAAAGCTACAGCTGAACAAGACAATCCAAACTTAACAATATTAATAGTGTAGAAACAGGGTTATCAGATATGAATTTATTAATCATGGTTACATAGAGCACTGTTTCATTTCAAATTATTTTTAATACGAGTAGAGACCTGCAAAACTGAATCCATGGTCCTTTCTTGGGTCTTGCTTAGTGTTTGAAAAGCACTTTTCTATTAAAAAAAAGTGACAGCTCTGCACTCCGTATCTCTCTGCTTTTCCACATTAAAACGGGACTCAATATTGGTGATTTCACAAGGGAGCAAATGCCAGCTAGTCTTGAGAGGAAACTTGTTGCTCGCTTTCTCATGACATCTGTGAATTAAAAACTCAAAACCATTTCATTTCCATTGTTTAATATGGCACACAGCAGCTTTCTGGCTAAGATATGCATTTTGCAGTACATTTATTAGAATAATAGTATTCTGGCATTATGTGAGTATGATTTTCTTTTCTCCGGCCCCTGTTTCTAGACTTTGTAAATTTGTACATTGACAACTAGTTGGTCCAACTTCTTAGGTCTTTTTTTTTTTTTTTTTTAAAAACAACTGCTGGGCCCAAAGTGCCGTTGATATTACAGGTTGCCATTACTTTTTATGAGCTAGTTTGCGATGCCAGTTGGATGGATTCTCTTTTCCTAACGGCAGTGGAATATCTGTGTAAGCTTCTGGCGGCCGATGACTCTGTAGCCAGTCCATTTGAGAGACTTCCAACTCTCATGGAAGATCTGGGTGGACGTTGGAGTTCTGGATAGGTTTGTGTGTTCTCTTTTCCAAGGGGAAAGAAATGTTGGTGGAATTGCATGTGTCTAACTCTTAACTGTTTCTTATCAGAGTTTTAGTTTTTGTGGGCTTATGAATTCATCTTGTCTCAGTAACAAAGTGTCAACAAAATGTACTGAAAAGGGTTTTCTTTTAAAAATGGCAAGAGAAACTATTCCAGGGAATAGTTTGCAAACTAGAGAGATACAGTTCTGGAGAACAAAGAGAGGGTTTTTTCTTTCTTTTTTTTTTTTTTTTTTAGTAGAGTTCCTGCCCAAGGTTCCCACTGGTCTGCTAGGCAACTGAGGAATGCAAACTTGTTTAGTTCTGATTGGTTGCTGCTTGTTGAGTTCTGACTGGTTGACACTCATTGGATTCTGAGGGGTTGATGCTTGTTGAGTTCAGACTGGTTGACACTTGTTGGGTCCTGATGGGTTTATGCTTGTTGAATTCTGACTGGTTGATGCTTGTTTAGTTCTGACTGGTTGACACTTGTTGAATTCTGATTAGTTGGTGCTTGTTGAGTTCTGATGGGTTGGCATTCACTGGGTTCTATCTAACTGGTTGATGCTCATTGAGTTCTGACTGTTTGACACTTGTTGGACTCTCATGGGCTGATGCTCATTGAGTTCTGATAGGTGGACACTTGTTGAGTTCTGATGGGTTGACACTTATTGGGTTATGACTGGTGGGCACTTGTTGAGTTCTGATGAGTTTGGCACTTGGGTACTGATGAGTCAACACTTGTTGAGTTCTGATGGGTCGACCCCTGATGAGCTCTGACTGTTTGACACTTGTTGGGTTCTAACTGGTTGACACTTACCGAGTTCTGACTAGTTGATGCTTGTTGAATTCTGATGGGTTGACACAGATCACAGTCTATTGATTGATTCAGGCTGCATGGATAGGAATTGACAGTTGTGAAAGTCTCAAAGTTGTAAGAATGTTTGGGTTTTCCAGGAACTTAGAGCACATGTGTGAGCTCTTGTCAGCAAATGGCCGCTTGACCCTGTTTTGAATTTAGTCCCATTGAGTGACTTGGGATCCACCGTGAAGCACTGACTCCTTCAGGGTTCACAGAAAATGTAGGAGAACCTGCCATTTTAACCATTTGCCTGTATCTTGATCCCATATCTTTATTTTCTTACTCTTGACCTGATTTGGCCTAACGTTTTCCATCCTTTTATCTTCACTGAAGTTTAGCTTAGTTTTCTGCTCTTTAAATGTGTTCTTTAAGTAATGACGGATCATCCTCATTCTAGGCTCCAAAGATAGTAATAAGATGTACTCTTTCTAGACAGGCGGAATGAATTTTGATGGCTCAGTTTTTTGTTTTTTGTTTTTTGTTTTTTTTTGAGACAGAGTCTCGCTTTGTTGCCCAGGCTGGAGTGCAGTGGCGCGATCTTGGCTCACTGCAAGCTCCGCCTCCCAGGTTCACGCCATTCTCCTGCCTCAGCCTCCCGAGTAGCTGGGACTACAGGCGCCCACCACCACGCCCGGCTAATTTTTTTGTATTTTTAGTAGAGACGGGGTTTCACTGTGTTAGCCAGGATGGTCTCAATCTCCTAACCTCATGATCCGCCTGCCTCGGCCTCCCAAAGTGCTGGGATTACAGGTGTGAGCCACCGCACCCGGCCTTTGATGGCTCAGTTTTTAAAAATTTATATCTTTTTGAGGGGTTTGGTTAGCCTTTCAAATTTGAATTAGTCAATATTTTAAACAGTTTATTTAAAAAATTTTAATATTATAATATGTAAATATTGTCATGTTTCATATTGTAAATGTTACAGCATTTGTGACAATGAAAATAAGTCTTAAACATATCCCAGAAATAAAACCACTTAATCATGTGTAGAGTTCTCTTTATCAGTATCTACTTTGGTCATTGTTATATGGGCTTCACAATTCCATTACAATTTATAAAACTTGAGCTAGGCAACCTAGTAAGACCCTGTCTCTACAGAAAATGAAAAAATTAGCTGGACGTTGTGGTGCATGCCTGTAGTCCTAACTACTCAGGAGGCTGAGGTAGGAAGATTGCTTGAGCCCAGGAGTTATATGTGGATGTGGATTTGGATGTGGATGTGGATGTGGATGTGGATGTGGATGGATGGATGGATGGATGGATGGATGGATGGATGGATGGATAGATAGATAGATAGATGATAGATAGATGATAGATAGATAGATAGATAGATAGATAGATACAGATGAATAGACAGATAATAGGTTGATAAGGATAGATGATACATTGTTAGATAGAGTTTCTCATGCAAAAGCCCAGGGTTTCTCTAACTGAGCACTACTGACATCTGAGGCTGGATGATTCTCTGTGGTTGGTGCCATTCTATACATTATAGGATGTTGATAGACATCTTTGGCCTCTACTCCCTAGATACCAGTATCCCCCTTGGCCCCCACTCCTGTGGTGACAATTAAAAATGTCTCCAGACATTGCCAAAAGCCCCTGGGAGGTAAAAATCTCCCCTGGTTAAAAACCACTACTTAGAAAAATAAGATTGGGGACCATTTGGGAGCCATGAACACAGAGCAAAACAGAAAGAACCAAGACTCGAATGGTGATCTTCCTTTAAGCTTTCACAGCAAGATTAATCTTCATGCCAAAGAAGATCCTGGATCAACAGGGTCATCCTCGAATTTTGAAATTTATGACATATCATGCCCACATGCCAAGCCAAGAATGTGAGCTCTTGCAGTGTTTTACTTGGATGGGATTAGAGCCACCGGGTAGAAAAACTGCAGACAAGTTTATCCAACAAGATGGCTGCCAAGATCAACAAAGAGGTGCCAGTGCACTGAGAAATAGAAAAGAGGTGTAAAGATCTCTCTGGAATCTTCATTCTTGCAGTGGGCATTTGAAGGATATTTTTTTTGATGGGTCACCTTTCCTTTCTCTGAATTCATCTCAGAATTTCTACTCAATGTCGCCAAGTCAACATTTGGTCTTTTACCAAATGGAAAATATTTCTATGAGCAGTGTAGTGAATTGTAAGTAAGAGTCTGGGGTGCTTGAATGTGTCTTGAGCTATGAGTCAGAGACCTGGGTCAGGTTCTGCTTCTTACTGGGGCCATTGTGGTGGACATGTTTCTTAGCTGTTCTCCGTATTAATGGATCCATTCTTCAAATAGGGGCAGTAATTATTCCTGTGGGCTCCCTTTCTGATCAGAAACCTCCAGTAGCTCTCTGTTGCACTCAGAAGGCAAAGTAATATCATAACAACAGTATAGAAAGGTCTACATGATCTGCTGTCAGTAATGTCCCTGAGTCTCTCTCCAGGGCATCAGCTCCCGATGCCTGGACTCTTTGCTGATTTAGAACACATCCCATAAGCTCCTGCCACGGGGCCTTTCCACTGGCCCTTTTCTCTCTTCTAGATACCAGCATAGCTTTCGCCTTCGCCATCTTCAACTCTTTGCTCAAATATCTTCTCAATTCATCCAGCACTTTATTTAAAATTTCAACTTGATTCCAACACTCTCTACCACTATCCCAACTTTCTTTTTTTTCCTCTCTACCACTGAGCACTTTCTACTGGTTTGTACCCTTTTCTTATTTATTCTGTTCATTATTCTTCCCACTAGAATGCAAACTGCAGGCAGGCAAGGAATTTGGTCTTTGGTTGGGTTTATTGTCATAATCATATTAGTCATAATATCATATTAGTCATAATCATATAATGTAACTATATTAGTGATGATTCTCCTTATCACCATGCATAGCTGCTATATTTTCACTTGCAGTCATGGTGTGATATTCTACTTATGGATAAGGTGCACCGTAATTTATCCAGTTGCCTGAGGAAGAGAGAATTAAGTGGTTTGCCATTTTTACATTACAAACAATACTACATAAAATAATCGGGGGCCGGGCATCATGGCTCACGCCTGTAATCCCAGCACTTTGGGAGGCCAAGGTGGGCGGATCACCTGAGGTCAGAAGTTTGAGACCAGCTGGCCAACATGGTGAAACCCCATCCCTACTAAAAATACAAAAATTAGCCTGGCATGGTGGCAGGCACCTGTAACTCCAGCTACTCAGGAGGCTGAGGGAGGAGAATCGCTTGAACCTGGGAAGCAGAGGTTGCAGTGAGCCGAGATCATGCAACTGCACTCCAGCCTGGGTAAAAGAGGGAGACTCCACCTCAAAAAATAAATAATAAAATAATCGGTGCACACATATGTGTATGTTTGCATATTTGTGTCGGTGGGTGTGTTTGTAGGAACAGTTTCTACAAAAGGAATTGCTGGGTTAAAGGATTTACACAATTCAATTATGATCAGATATTACCAATTTCCATTTTTTTTCCCTTTGAGACAGGGTCTTGCCTTGTCACCCAGGCTGGAGTGCAGTGGTGCAATCACGGCTCCCTGCAGCCTTGGCCTCTCAGGCCCAAGCGATTCTCCTGCCTCAGCCTCCTGAGTAGCTGGGACTACAGGCATATGCCACCACACCTGGCTAATTTTTGTATTTTTTGTAGAGATGGGGTTTCGCCATGTTGCCCAGGCTGGTCTCCAACTCCTGGGCTCAAGAGATCTGCTTGCCTTGGCCTCCCAAACTGCTGGGATTACAGGTATGAGCCACCTCACCTAGCCAAATTTGTCATTTGTAGATTCCACCTATAAGTGAGATCATGCACTATTTATCTTCTTCTGTCTGGCTTATTTCACTTAGCATAATGCCCTCTAGCTTCCTCCAAGCTGTCAAAATGACAGAAAATTTCCCCTTGTTAAGGCTGAATAGTAGTCTGTCATATATAGATACCATATTTTCTTTACCCAGTCATCCATCGATGGACACTTAGGTGGACTCCATGTCTTGGCTACTGTGAATAGGGCTGCAGTGAACATGGGGCAGGGGGTGCAGATATCTCTAAATACCTAGTCGTGGGATTGCTGGGCCATATGCTAGTTCTGTTTGTAGTTTTTTGAGGAACTACCACATTGTTTTCCATAATGGCGATACTAAGGTACGTTCCCACCATCTGTGAAGCTATCTCTAAATTGCATGCGTAGCAAATGTGATATTTAACTCCTTTTTGTTTGAAATACTTGCATTCAAGTAGTCAAGTAGTCAACTTCAAAGGAAAAGTTCTAAGTAAATTGTTACAGGCCGGGCGCGGTGGCTCTCACCTGTAATCCTAGCACTTTGGGAGGCCGAGGCAGGCGGATCACCTAAGGTCAGCAGTTCGAGACCAGCCTGGCCAACATGGTGAAACTCCATCTCTACTAAAAATACAAAAATTAGCCAGGTGTGGTGGCGGGTACCTGTAATCCCAGCTACTCGGGAGGCTGAAGCAGGAGAATCACTTGAACCTGGGAGGCGGAGGTTGCAGTGAGCCCAGATCACGCCACTGCACTCCAGCCTGGGTGATAAGAGCGAGACTCCGTCTCAAAAAAAAAAAAATTGTTATAAACCATCTTTCCCCATTCCTCCAACTTCTGAACTTTGCAACTAATCACATAGTAAAGTGTTCCCACGTCATGTTAGGTTATTAATGCCAAATAAAACTTTTATTTGTTATGAGTGCCCATTTTGTGTTTTGTTTTATAGTCTGTGTGTAACATGTGAATATTCACTAGTAGATGTGGACCTGCCATATTTCTGTAACATTTGGAAGTAAATTAGTAGATGTTCTGAAGTAGTTTATTGTCTCTTTTGCCAATTATATTGAATAACAGATTACAGTGCATTTTATTTCTTTTTTTTTTTTTGAAATGGAGTCTCTCTCTTGTCGCCCAGGCAGGAGTGCAGTGGCGGGATCTTGACTCACTACAACGTCCGCCTCCCGGGTTCAAGCGATTCTCGTTACTCAGCCTCCCAAGTAGCTGGGATTACAGGTGCCTGCGACTGCACCCGGCTGATATTTGTATTTTTAGTAGAGACGGGGTTTCCCCATGTTGGCCAGCCTGGTCTCGAACTCCCTACCTCAGGTGATCCACCCGCCTCGGCCTCCCAAAGTGCTGGGATAACAGGCATGAGCCACCGTGCCTGGCCCAGTGCATTTTATTTCTATGTTGAGAATTATTTTTGTTCCTAAGTTTACCCTTCTGCTTTGTATTAAGTGAAAGTTGCTCGTGGAAGGCATTTTTTCTACTAAAATGTACATTTAGGCTGCTGGAAATCTGCTTTTTTTCCAGAACTCTCTAGTACCTCAGAGTTTTCCTACAGGCATTCCGGACTTTTGCCCCACGTTTGCTTTTTGATCTATTTCCACTACCACTGGCATTCTCATTGTGGTAGGAGTTATTAAGAAATTATTTTAGGCAGATAGAGAGGAAAAGGGGTCCTTGGAAAGTTTTCGTTTCTTTTAAAGCAGCTCCAGAAACCTTTCTTGTCTATCAGGAAAGCCCCGGCTCTTAGACTCGGCGGGCAACCTTTGATATGCAAACACAGGCCATTAGAAACTGGGTCCGTCCAAACATGGCGATTCCCGCCCTCTTCTTCTTGCCCTTGCCCAATATGTGCCTGGCAGCACGGCTGCCCCCACATATCCCCACGTGTGTAGAACATCATGGCGCCCCATATTTGCATATTAAAAGGCTAGGGTGGGAAGGCCAGTTTTTTTTTCACGGCTACCTAAACGACATGCCTGGTCAAACCAATCCCCTAAGCCCTATGCAAATCAGATCGCCTACTCCAGCCTCCTCATATAACTGGCCAGTATCCCCTGCAGGAGGGGCCTCCCCTCTCGCCTTTGGAGCCCCCTGCCTCTGTCTCTGTACAGGGGAGCTTCTTTCTTCTCCCTTCTTTCTTGCCTATTAAACTCTCCACTCCTTTAAACCACTCCACATGTGTCCATGTCGTTTTATCAAAACCAGCGCGAGGACCAAGAACCCTGGTGTTCCTCCACTCATTGGAGCCCTATCATCATCACGCCTTAAAAACCAGCCAGTGGCTGGCCAGACGAAAAGAACTCCTTAAATATCAGGCTGCCACTGTCCTCTCGAGACTCTAAGAGATTAAGTCTCCTGTATGGTTAAAACAAAAACAAACAAACAAACAAACAACAAAACATTAAGAGAATGGAAAACTCTGTTGTGGCAGACACAGTGACTCACGCCTGTAATCCCAGCACTTCGGCAGGCCAAGGCAGGGGGATCACTTCAGCCTAGGAGTTCAAGACCAGCCTGGGCAACATAGCAAGACCCCGTCTCTACAAAAAATAAAATAAAATTAGTTGAGTGTGGTGGTGGTGTGCACCTGTGGCCCCAGCTACTTTGGAGGCTGCGGTAGGAGGATTGCTTGAGCCCAGGAGGTCAAGGCTGCAGTGAGCTATGATTGCACCACTGCACTCTGTCACACGCGTCTGTGTGAAGAGACCACCAAACAGGCTTTGTGTGAGCAATAAAGCTTTTTAATCACCTGGGTGCAGGCGGGCTGAGTCCAAAAAGAGAGTCAGCGAAGGGAGATGGGATGGGGCCGTTTTATAGGATTTGGGTAGGTAGTGGAAAATTACAGTCAAAGGGGGTTGTTCTCTGGCGGGCAGAGACGGGGGTCACAAGGTGCTCAGTGGGGGAGCTTCTGATCCAGGAGAAGGAATTTCACAAGGTAATGTCATCAGTTAAGGCAGGAACCAGACATTTTCACTTCTTTTTTCTTTTTTTCTTTTTTTTTTTTTTTTGTTGAGACGGAGTCTCACTCTGTTGCCCAGGCTGGAGTACAGTGGCACAATCTCGGCTCACTGCAAGCTCGGCCTCCCGGGTTCATGCCATTCTCCTGCCTCAGCCTCCCGAGTAGCTGGGACTACAGGCGCCCGCCACCATGCCCAGCTAATTTTTTTGTACTTTTAGTAGAGACGGGGTTTCACCGTGTTAGCCAGGATGGTCTCGATCTCCTGACCTCGTGATCCGCCTGCCTCTGCCTCCCAAAGTGCTGGGATTACAGGCGAGAGCCACTGCGCCCGGCCCATTTTCACTTCTTTTGTGATTCTTCAGTTGCTTCAGGCCATCTGGATGTATCTGTGTGGGTGACAGAGCAAGACCCTGCCTCAAAAAAAACAAAAAACAAAAATGGAGACGGAGAAGAGTGGTGTGCTGGTGAGCCACTTCCTCTGGGTAAAGTAAAGCCCCGATTTGTAGCGTTTGCCAGTGCTGTGGTGTAAATGCTAACTCTTCCCATAATTGATTTCAAGCTGCCAGCAGTTTAACAACTAGCTCACAAAATTCTTGATTTTTTTTTTTTTTTTTTTTTTTTTTGCGATGGAGTTTCTCTCTTGTTGCCCAGGCTGGAGTGCAGCAGCACGATCTCGGCCCACTGCAACCTCCGCCTCCCAGGTTCAAGCGAATCTCCTGCCTCAGCCTCCCAAGTAGCTAGGATTACAGACACCTGCCACCATGCGCTGCTAATTTTTTTTTTTTTTTTTTTTTTTTTGTATTTTTAGTAGAGGTAGGGTTTCACCAGTTGGCCAGGCTGGTCTCGAACTCCCAACTTCAGATGATCCACCCGCTTCAGCCTCTCAAAGTACTTGGATTATAGATGTGAGCCACCGCACCCGGCCTCTAGTCTTGAATATTTTAACAGTCACCTCAAAAGAGCTGGAACAAGCCAGGAGGCATCATTAATTGACTTAGGGTCCCCAGAGGAACCAAGAACCATTTGCAAGGCCCTTCCTCTTTCTCCCCTTTTTATGGTGGGCTTGGGAGCTAAGGGGCTTTATTTAAGGTCTTCTAGTCTTTTCCTTAGACTGTCCTGCCTGCTAGGAGGGTCAGGAGGAATTAGCCAAGCCAGTAAACACCATCCACCTACATCAGGAATGTGGCAGAAATGTGGCTTCTCCATCATTCTTTCTTGTTCCCCCTCCAGTATTTTAAATGGACACATTGGCACATGAAAAGAAGATAGATGAATACCTCCTGCCACACCTCTCACCCTTAAACTTGTTACTTACAGTCATTTTACATTTTAACGTTGGCAAACTGGCCTCCAGAAAATATAATACTCCTCTTGTGTATACTCAATCAATAGTTTAAATAGAAAACAACCAAAAAATACTTGTGAAATCAAGTTTAGCCTAAAGCTGCCTCCTTACATATTTTAAGTTCAGCCCAAAGCTTTCTCGGTACATTGTGAACTCTAACAAGTGGAGATGTAGGACCATAGCCTACTCTTATGCCCATCACTGGGTTTCAGCCAATCAAATGTAGCCAACTGTTCAAATTGCGCCCAAATAGGGCAAACGCTGAGCTGTCACCAAACTAGCTGTTTCTGAACCTCACTTCCACTTGCCGCATGTCACTTCCCTTTTTCTGTCCACAAATCTCCCACCACGTGGCTGCGCTGGAATCTCAGAGCCGACTCTGGCTTGGGAGTCAGCCCAATTCGCAAATTGTTCTTTGCTCAATTCAACTCTTTTAAATTTAATGCGGCTTAAGTTGTTGTTCTCTTAACACACTTTTCCTCAGACATTTGCTATCATAAGTGTTATTACACTTTTGAATTTTCTTTGCCAATTGCATAGGTAAAAAGTCTTACATTTTGATTTGCATTTTTAAATAATTGAGGTTAATAATCTAGTATAGATTTTTCTGCAGGTTGCTTTAATTAATTTTAAAATTTCTTCAGTATTTTTTTTTAACACTTCAAGACCATTGAGTATATTTATTTATTTTTGAGATAGGGTTTCTTGCTGTGTGTCCCAGGCTGGAGTGCAGTGGTGCTATCATAGCTCACTGCAGACCCGATCTCCTGGGCTCAAGCAATCCTCCCACTTCAGCCTCCTGAGTAGCTGGGACCACAGGCATGTACCACCACACAGTTAATTTTTAAATTTTTTTTGTAGAGCTGGGGTCTTGCTCTGTTGCCCAGGCTGGCCTCAAGTAATCCTCCTGCCTCAGCCTCCCAAAGGGCTGGGATTACAGACATGAACCACCATCCCTGGCCGCAAGTTACTTTTTTATGTTTTTTGAGATGCAGTCGGGCCCCAGGCTGGAGTGCAGTGGGGCGATCTCGGCTCACTGTAACCTCTGCCTCCCAGGTTCAAGTGATTCTCGTGCCACAGTCTCCCAAGTAGCTGGGATTACAGGTGTGCACCACCATGCCTGGCTAATTTTTGTATTTTCAGTAGAGACGGGATTTTGCCATGTTGGCCAGGCTGGTCTCCAACTCCTGACCTCAGGTGATCCACCCGCCTCGGCCTCCCAAAGTGCTAGGTTTATAGGCGTGAGCCACCACCCCTGACCACAAGTTGCTTTTTAATATATGAGATAACCTTTTATATAATTTGTCCATTTCATTGGTTGCTTACTTTTTTTTTTTTGACGGACTCTTGCTCTGTCGCCCAGGCTGGAGTGCAGTGGTGCAATCTCAGCTCACTACAAGCTCCGCCTCCTGAGTTCACGCCATTCTCCTGCCTCAGCCTCCCGAGTAGCTGGGATTACAGGTGCCCGCCACCACGCCTACCTAATTTTTTGTATTTTTAGTAGAGACGAGTTTTCACTGTGTCAGCCAGGATGGTCTTGATCTCCTGACCTCGTGATCTGCCCGCCTCAGCCTCCCAAAGTGCTGGGATTACAGGCATGAGCCACCGCACCTGGCCTTCATTGGTTACTTCTTTTCTGGGTGATATTGTAAAATATGTATTCATTTGACGAACACTGAAAAGTAATAATTGGCCATCTTAATGATTACTATTTGCAGAACATGATAAGAGATAAGGCCCATATTATTTGAGTTTTCTTACGATGTGCATACATTGCTTATTTAAAAATATATGCTCTTCTGTATTAAAAGTACTAAAGAAGACACTAATAACCAAAACAAGGAAAAATAGTCCGAGAAATAACCATAAAACTCTTAGTGATCTTGGGTTTTGCAGTAGTAATGTGATCCTCAGGAGCAATTTGGGGAGGTTTGGAATCTCGTGGCCTCCAGCTGCATGACTCCTAAACCGTAATTTCTAGTCTTGTGGCTAATTGGTTAGTCCTGCGAGGGCAGTCTAGTCCCCAGTAAAGAAGGGGATTTTGTTTTAGGAAAGGGCTGTTATTGTCTTTGTTTTAAACTATAAACTATAAACTAAGTTCCTCCCAAAGTTTGTTTGGCCTATGCCCAGGAATGAACAAGGACAGCGTAGAGGTTAGAAGCAAGATGAAGTTGGTTAGATCAGATCTCTTACACTGTCTCAGTTATAATTTTTGCAAAGGCGGTTTTAGCATTTCCTATGGTGGCCTCCTCTTTCCTTGAAACCACATCTAGCCTTACTATTTCATGAATGCATGTCTACTATTCATTTATTTGATGATAGCAGAGTTAGATTGGATACCTACTGTTTCCATCCCTGTTATGGTCCCGTGCACAGATGCAAACCTGTGTCAGGTATTACTATCCTCTCTGCTAAAGGAAAGAGTTGAGAAAAGGGTGAATTAGAATTCTTAGAAATAAGAAGAAGACTACTTTTAGAACAGAATAATTGGAAAATTAGTATTCTTCAAAGAATCCAGTCCCAATAGTTATGGATTCCAAGAAAGAGTACAAAACGGGAACTTTCTGCTTTATAACCAGGTAGTTGTGGGTTAGTGGGAGGGATCACACTTTAGTTTTGGTTCTCTCAAGGCAGAATAATTATTATTATATGTTTTCATGGGTTTTTTTTAATAGGACTGATTAACTGTAAGGCCTCTTTATTTATTTTGCAAATGCCTCGGGCTGGATCATTTTAGAATTTACTTCAGGGTTATGAGGTGGTGCCTGGGGCTCCTGATAAACTCACATGTTTTCATTTTGTTTCAGAAAATCCAGAAGTAGAAGTCAACCTTTATTTCTAATTCATTTCAATTCCATGGCAGGTCTTTCCTTGCATGTTTAAAAGACGTGTTCTTATTTTCAGATAATTTAAATAGCTGAACATCATATTTCACAATGAGAAAGTCTTATGTTTATTTTAATTTTATTTTTTGAGACAGGGTCTTGTTCTGTTGTCCAGGCTGGAGTGCAGTGGTGCGATCATGGCTCACTGCAGCCTTGACCTCCTGGTCTTAAGTGATCCTCTTGCCTTAGCCTCCCCAGTAGCTGGGACTACAGGCACACAACACCACGCCTGGCTAATTTTTTAAATTATTTTTGTAGACATGATGGGTTCTCACTGTGCTGCCCAGGCTGGTCTCAAACTCCTGGCCTCAAGCAATCTTCTTACCTTGGCCTCTCTAAGTGCTAGGATTACAGACGTGAGCCACTGCGCCTAGCGTTGTATGTTTAGCTACAAATGATGGGTATGAACTTTTAAAGTTACAGATACCCTCAGAGCAAACTGTCATTGTTGGAGAGGGAAGATAGAACCCTAAGCAGACTGCAATGCAACAGTGTCTGGCTTCTAGTTTCTTCAGAAGGCCAGTGGTGAAATATTTCTCCCAGACCACAGTGGAATCATTGTTATCATAATGACTGGCTTCCAACAGTTTCTTCAGAAGGCCGACGATGAAACATCTCTCCCAGACCAAAATGGTATCTTTATCATACCCTATGGTACTTTAACAACAAAACAAAACAACAATAGTTTCAGCTCATAAAAGTTGGGTTCCCAGATAAAATACAGGACACCCAGTTAAATTTGAATTCGGGGTAAACAGTAAATCTTGTTTTAGTGTAAGTATATCCCATACAACATTCAGGTCATACTTATGGTGGTGGGTAGGCTGTATTTGTATTTGCTACACTGAAAGCCCTACCTAAAGGGCAGTGTTGCAAATTGTTTGTGACAGATGAATAATCAGCTAGCGTTCCCCATATGCTTTTACTAAAAAAGAAGACTAAATACAATTGACTTAAAGAAAACAAATGACAAATGTTAGCAAATAAGAGAACACGCTTCCCATTTATTGAGTGGAAGGATTGGCAAAGAGAGAAACTGTATTTTAAAATAGCCTAAAGAGTAACAAGAAAAGTAGCTGTGTCCAGGATGCCTCCGTGGTCGTTGGCTAACAGTTACATTCTTCCCCGCTAGGGCTTTATCCTGACTTGGCATAGCTCCTCATATTGGAGAGGAAAATTATATTCAGCCTGCATTTGTTTCAGGACTGGACATTCGCTGAGCCCATTCTCCGCAGACATACAATGCTGCATGAGACATCCTCAGTGATTTCATGAATGTAGAGTAACTACTGGAAGATAGGAATGTGAAATTTTACTAAAGTTTTTCTCTTCCTATTAACTTAGCTTCTCACATCTCATCCTGCTGTTGCCGCGGATTTAAATATTATTTTGCCTTAAAAAATAAACGGAAGATTCCCTTCTCAGTATCTTTCAGGCTTTATAATAATAAGTAAACAGTTCTTTCCTGCCCAACTAATATTTATACAGGTGGAGTTTATTTCTCTGGGCAAAGGAAAGCATTTTGGATTAAAAAAAAAAAGTCAATGGCTTTTAATTTTCATGACATTTTGTTATGGGAAAACAATTGCCTAGAAAGCAGAAGTCTGAATTTAAGTTAAGTATGGCCAACAGAAGAAAACATGTTAGTTTTAAATTGCTTTTTTTCCCCTTGAAACGATCACTTAGCATAATATCTGCAAACACAGTGGGCGTGCAATCAGTACTGATTCCTGCGTTACACAGAAAATGCGTGCAGCATGTGTGTGTAGATTAACAATCACAACCAATAAAAATGTGCACATCCACGAGACTTTTCGGGACAACCACATTTTTACTGAGATTCAAGAAAAGGGAGAAACCAAGAGATAGTGGGGAAAGCAAGAGATAATATATCTCTTCCCACCTTGGAGAATAAAAAGAAGGAAAGGAGACACATGTCTGTGAGATGATTCCAGGGTCCCATGACAATGCTGATGATGGAACTGAGAACCATTAAAATCTTCCCCTGAATTCAGATTCTGAGAAAAAAGAGAAAGAAAAAAGAACTGCCAGAATCAGGATGCACAGAAGGCAGCAGTTGCTCTTCTATTTACTAATGGAGAATGAACCACTGAGAGGGTTTCCCTTTCTGGGTTTGGGACATCAACACTTTGGACTTAGGGGTAGGCTTCGCACTCACATCAACACTTTCCAGCCAGTAATCACCTGGGTTTGTTTTTTTGTAGGAATTTACACACTGAAATCCCATGTCAGGAGGTGGTGCTCAGGTGGTAATGTGAGCGGTGGGGAGTGGCTGTAAATACAGGTGAAGCTTTGCTTGCTCACCTGCAGTCACCTTCTATGATGCAGCCCAGTTTCTAACAGGCCAGGGACTGGTACCCATGTGTGGCCTAGGGCTTGGGGACCCCGATGTGGGGCAGTAGAGACAGAGTCGTGTGTTAGAGACGCGATTCATGCACTAGAGAGACGGAGGGGAGGAAGCAGTGAGTCCCACAGAGGAAAGGCTGTGGTTTGCAGGTGTGGCAGGGTTGACCCTGCCCTAACTTAGTGCACTCTGCCTTCCGCAGTGGCTCTTTTTCTTTCTGTTCTCTTTCTGATCTTAGATGATGTCATTATGGCTGAGACTGTGCCTAAACTATATACTGCCAAAGCCTCTATTGCTGGAAGAAGATAATAACTGTATCTCTAACTTTAAAAAAATATTTAGTGTAAGAGAGAGAAAGCATGCCATAATGAATTGAATGAATTTGAAAAACTAAGCAGTCATATTTCACTCCTATTTTAGGAGTTAAATCCATCAGTGCATGTAAGGTGTTCATTGGTTTGGTTGGGAAAGGTGGAACAACTCAAAGTGGGGGCTTCCAGGTCATAGGTAGATATATAATGCCTATATTATTTATTTTTAAAATTTTTTTCCTTCCTCCATTTTTCCTTTCTTCCTTCCTCTCTCACTCCTGTCCTTCTCTCACCATTCTTTCCTTTCTTCATTTGTTCCTTTCTCTCTTTTCTCTATCTCTTTCTTTTCCTTTCTCTCTTTTTTGTTTTTTCTTTCTTCCTGTTTTTTTCTATCTCTCTCCTTTCCTTCCTGTTTCTCTTCTTTTTCTTTCTTTCTTTCTTTTCTCCTTCCTGCCTTCCTGCCTTCCTCCCTCCCTCCCTCCCTTCCTTTCTTCACTCCCTCCCTCCCTGCAATCTCTCCTACTCTCTCCCCCATCTCCCTCTCTCTCTTTCTTTTTGCATAGTTCTACAATACAAAATAGTATGAAAGGCTGTTGTCTGTGTGAGAGTATATCTGCTGTGGTCTAGCAAAACTTGAGTTCAAGAAACTCAACACTAACAGAGCCACCTGGGAATGAAAAGAAGTGAATCTGGGCCAGCTCTTGTGTGCACTTGGGTGGTGGAGAGTGAAATAACTTCGGTATAAATTGTTGAGTGTTTGACTGCAGGAGATAGAACATGTCACATTGAAGAAAAGTGGGGATCTCTGGACTTTCATGAGAGCACACGATTTTTATGGACAGTATTTGAGGATTGAGGGGAACTTGTAGGAAGAAACGATGGAGAAGCTAAAGTCACTTGACTCCCTCTTCCTGGGTTGGAAGGGTAGGTGCTACAACTAACAAGCATCACCTAATAGAGCAGATGGGACAGGGCTGAGGTGCAAAGAAGGCTTTAAAAAAAAAGACAGGTGCCAAACTTGGAAGAAATATAATTGATGGCAGCAATCAATAATCAATAAGCTTCCCAGGAGGTCCTACCTGCACATGACTTGGCCCTTACTTTTTATTTATTTTATTTTTTTGAGACAGGGTCTGCTCTGTTGCCCATGCTGGAGTGCAGTGGCAAGATCTTGGCTCACTGCAACTTCCTTCCTGGCTCAAGCAATTCTCCTGCCTCAGCCTCCAGAGTAGCTGGGACTACAGACACATGCCACTGTGCCCGGCTAACTTTTGTATTTTTAGTAGAGACGGGGTTTCACCATGTTGCCTAGGATGGCCTTCAACTCCTGGCCTCAAGTGATCCACCCATCTCGGCCTCCCAAAGTTCTGGGATTACGGGCGTGAGCCACTGCACCCACCAGCCTTTGCATTCTTACATTGGACCCTCCTCCTTCCCTGTGTTCCATCTCATTCTTCCCCTTTGCTTCTGGGGAGCACATCCTGGAGAAATTATAACAGAGGTGTGTGAAAGGACACTTTCCGGATATTCCACGTGGCGTTAGAATATGAAGGTCCACTCAGGCAGGCATCACTCCACAAGCTCATAAAATGTGTCAGATGCTTACCATGAATTGATAAGCAGCAAAATTGTTGCATATTCAGCAACATCATTGAATCTTACAAACATTTTTGTTGAGTGAGTGATATTAATAACCAGAATGCTATTTATAGCACAATACCATTTCTATAAATGAAAAACATACAATCACAAGGCAACACCATGCATTTTATAAACCACAGGCATAGTTAAGGGCCATGTGTCAAACAGATTTCATGGAGGGACTGTGAGTTGCCAGGAGTGGAGATCTGGGGGTGAATGGGGAAGAAACAGATTAACAAGGGAAGGATCTCACCATAAGTGGTGGTGATTGTGAATAAGCAGCACAGTCATCTCAATTCTTGGCACTGACATTCAAATTAGAATGACCACCAAAAAAAGTATGAATAGTTAGGATTTAGCCAGGTGAACAGAAAGGGATGGGGAAGAAAAGAAGAGTCTATCATTGGTTGGAGGTTAGAAACAACATACCGGATCTACTTCAAGGCTTATCCAGTTTGGTGCTACCACCATTACAGCTGGATAATCCTTTGTCCTGTGCATTGTAGGATGTTGAACAGCATCCCTGGGCTCTACCCACCAGATGCCACTAGCACCCCCAACGTGAGAGCCAAAACTCTCTCCAGACATTGCTCCCTATCGTCTGTGGGTGATGGAGAGGGAATCTCTCCTTTTGAGGATGACCAGTCAAGGGAAATCAAGATGATATAAAGAGAGGAGACTGAAGAGTAGAGTCTTGGGTGTCTTACAGAAAACTTGGGATTTTATTTTGAACCATCTGCAGAATTCCAAGAGGGGATTTCATCAGATTGGCATTGGGAAGTGTTGCCTGAGTGCTTAGAGCTCTTCAGTCACTTGAGGTCACATTTCCCTTTTCTACCCAAATAAAAGAGCTGAAGTCATCCCATTGCAACAGGAACTTTTTTGTGACCTTCCCAATATTTCCAAGGCTATCTGGAAGTGGATAGTGGCAGCAGTGGCACTTATATTCTCCAAGACACGTTCTCTCCAAATTCTGGCTCTTGGTGCAACCACTACGTCCTTCCTTCCTGCTTCATATTATCTGTGTTCAGAGCCCTGCCTTCATCATTCCCCTTCTTTCTCTTTGTCCCTTCTTTGCTAAACCCATAGACATTACATTCTTGTTAGTGACACAGTGAGAGCACCATAGACATCACAACACTGAACCCCAGACCTTGCTGATTGTATAACTCCCTTCACCATCCCTATCAAGGAGAATCGCTCCATGCTTCTTTATCTTTAAGACCTGGGGTTGCTGTTGCCGTCCTGGTCTATTTGAGGTTCTTTCCCATTTACCTTCTCCCCTTTCAAGGACTGCTGCTAGGCAACAACCCCCAAATTCCTTTGCTCTGTCAGGCAAAGCAATTCTGCTCCCTTCCAATGCATTTTCCTGACATACACACTAGGATACACATCTTAGGTTTATCTTTCTTCCCTTTTGTATTAATCTGTTTTCATACTGCTATAAAGAACTGCCCAAGACCGGGTAATTTATAAAGGAAAGAGGTTTAATTGACTCACAGTTCCACATGGCTGAGGAGGACTCAGGAAACTTACAATCATGGAGGAAGGGGAAGCAGGCACCTTCTTTACAAGGCAGCAGGAAGAAGTGCTGAGCAAAGGGGGAAGAGCCCCTTATAAAACCATCAGATCTCATGAGAACTCACTCGTTATCATAAGAACAGCACGGCAGAAACCATCCCCACAATCCAGTTACCTCCACGTGGTCTCTCCCTTGACATGTGGGAATTACAGGTTTTACAATTCAAGATGAGATTTGGGTGGGGACAGAAAGCCTAACCATATCACCTTCCCTCCTCTGTCTCTGCTGGTCCTAATCTTACAAATTTAGGTGGCAGACAGAGACTGGAGAAAGCCAACAAACCAGCAGAAGAGTGAAATCCTGGTACATACATAAAGATATGGCACAACCCTCAAAAACAGGAGAAAAGAGGTAAGGTTCAGGGGAGTGGGTATCGCTGGGGAAGGAAGCTGAGCATTTTTTACATGTGTGTGGCTTGGGGAAAGCAGATGTGCAGATCTGAGGTCATTACCCAGTAGTTGTGGGCAAAACAGGGCTTGCCAGCCTATATATGTGGTCTTTGAGCTGCTGAATTCTTCAAAATGTAATAAGAATTTGTGAATTATAAAACTGTTGTATTGGGTGATTTCCCTTACAAAAAAATCTCACCATCTCTGGATGACATCCTGGAGTAAGAACTTTCATTTAGAGTTGATTCAGTGTGATTCAGCATGCAATTCTGGGTCCTAGCATTTACACCTGCATCTCCTTAGCCCACACTGCCTCAGCCACTAACTCACTGGCTAGACATTTGAGTGTGCAAATCCTCAGCCACTCCCATTCACCATCCAGAGCTTATCAACATGACCTTACATATTAGCCCATTATTTTAGAATTTAAAATATTGCCTTTCTATCATGATTACTTTTATCATGGGCATTAAGGTTCAAAATTAATGCATTGTTTGTCATGTCTTCAAATTCATTGGGCTGCTCTCATCTGTTGACTTAGGTCTTCCATCGATTCAAAAAAAGTTTTCTTCTACTATTTCTTTTGGTTGAATATGCTTGTCTTCTTGAATGATTTCTTTTATATAGTCTTGCTGAATCTCTTCTCCATATTAAGACATAACAAAACAACAACAAATGTATTATCATTTTCATTACATTAAACTGGTCTCTTGAGTTTTGAACTTCCTGAGTTTTCTTCCATTTCTCAGTCTTGATATTCCGCAGGATGTAATCTGACATTTGCCACTTCCTAAGAAACTTTACCTACATCAAGGCAGGTTTTCATGTCTATGCAATTCATCATAATTTTACTATATTTTGCATGCTTTTGCATTAAGCCTGTTTCAGAAATAGCAATTATCTCTCCTCCAGGAGTCCTTATCCCTCTTTGGATGAGCAATAGTTTTTCTCTGTTGACAGGATTTGTTAAAAAGGAGGTTTAGTGGAGTGGACATCACTCAGAAACCATTGTTCTCTTTCTTTCTTTCTTTCTTTCTTTCTTTCTCTTTCTTTTCTTCTTTCTTTCCTTCCTTCTTTCTTTCTTTTGAGGTGGAATCTCACTCTATCACCCAGGCTGGAGTGCAGTGGTGCAGTCTCGGCTTACTGCAGCCTCTGCCTCCCTGGTTCAAGCAATTCTCTTGTCTCATCCTCCAGAGTAGCTGGGATTACAGGCACATGCTACTGTGCCCGGCTAATTTTTGTAATTTTAGTAGAGATGGGGTTTCACCATGTTGGCCAGGCTGGTCTCAAACTCCTGACCTCAAGTGACCTGCCCTCCTTACCCTACCAAAGTGTTGGGATTACAGGCGTGAGCCAGTGCACCTGGCCCATTGTTCTTTTTCTAGTTTTCTGGTTGTGTGAGTGTTCACCCCATGGTCAATCCTTCATTGCAACTCCTTGGGCATTAATGAGGATCCATTTTATGTCTCTTTTCTACTCTCTTCCCCCCCCTCCCCCGGCTTTCTTGGCCCATTTGGGCTGCAATTATAAATTTCCTCAGACTGGAAAATGTATAAACAATTGAAATTTGTTTCGATTGTGAAGCCTCACACTTCTGGCAGCTGAAAGTTCAAGATTAAGGTGCCAGAAGATTTGGTATCTGATCAAGGTTCTCTGCTTCGGAGATGGTGCCTTTTTGTTGTGTCCTTCCATGGTGGAAAGGACGAGGGAGCTTTCTGGGGTCCCTTTTCTAAGGATACTCATCCCATTCATGAGGCTCCACCCTCAGAATCTCATCACCTCCCAAAGGCCCCACCTCATAACACCATCTCCTTGGGAATTAGGATTTCAACATATGAATTTAGGGGTAACACAAACTTTCAGACCATAGCACTGGTTTACTGTTCTTTAGGGTTGGGGGAAAGTGGTTTGCAGATTACTTCTTCATGGCCCTTCATTTTCCTTCTGCCAAATTCTGAATGGGATAAATTCTGTGAAGTTTGGGTAATACTGTGGTATTCTGCCTAATGATATGGGTTTTCCTTGGAGATCTGTGGGTTTATATGCCCAGTCTCCTGCTACCATCCTATCTAGAAGTTTGTTTGTATTTTTATATTTGTTTATTTATATTATATATATAGAAATTGTATTCTTATTTTTATTCTGTGCCCAAAATACAGTAGAACTCCCTAAACATTTGTCTCTTAATTTAATTTGGAAAAGACATTTTATTTCCAGAATGAGAAAAATTTTATTTGCTCTAGAAGTAGCACCAATCTTTCTTAGTGCTATCTGCTTATCCAATATTTCTTATTTTTTGAGACAGAGTCTCGCTCTGTCGCCCAGGCTAGAGTGCAGTGGCTCAATCTCGGCTCACCACAACCTCCGCTTCCCGGGTTCAAGCGATTCTCCTGCCTCAGCCTCCCGAGTAGCTGGGATTACAGGCACATGCCACTGTGCCCAGCTAATTTTTGTATTTTTAGTAGAGACGGGGCTTCACCATGTTGGCCAGGCTGGTCTTGAACTCCTGAGCTCAAGTGATCCACCCGCCTCAGCCTCCGAAAGTGCTGGGGTTACAGGCATGAACCACTGCGCCTAGCCTTTTCCAATATTTCTTATTAAATCTCTTATAGTTTTTATAAAACGTTCAACCCTAAAAGAAATAAGTAACAGAATTTTTAAAATTCCATGGTGCAAATAAACAGCAGACTGATGAAACATCTTGTTCTAGCTTTTCTGCCTTAAAAATTGCATGAATTCATTTTTGTTTCTTTCCACTGTGGCCATTTTAGTTTAAGCCTCCATCCTCAGCTTCCTGGCTCTACGGGAAGAACCCCCTGTTCCTCTCATTATAAACTTCCTCCAAACTATTCTCCATTTATAACCCATCAAAGCCTTTGAAATCATAAATTACTCTCTATAATCTCTTCATTTTGCACTTAGAATAAGAGAAAAATAATAATAATAACAAAGTACCAACACTTTTCCAAGTCTCACAAAGCCCTAAATAATCCTGTCCTTGTCCAACCCTCTGGCTCACACTGTGCCACTCCTCTTTTGTTCCCGAGAAAAGGTAATTTTCTTGAACAGTAAATAACAGACAAGATGAATGGGAAAATATCCCATTACACCCTTATGCTCAAGAGAAAATATGACAAGTTTTGATGAGATCCTTCTGGCTAAAAGGTTGCTAATGATAATGAAAACAAAAGGGGACATTACTTCAACACATGCAATTTGCTAAAGAGAAAAATAAAACAAAAAAAAATTTTGCAGGAGTGTTCTTTTCTCCAAATTGATGCCATATAGATGTAATTTGGCGTGTCCAATGCAGTGACCTCTGTGGGCCAGGACACCGAGATGAAGACCTTGGGAAAAAGAGCTCCAGGGCTGGATCCCTGAGAAAATGATTACACAACATATAAATGTGGTTAATGCCTTTAACCGCAAACAGCTGTCTCCTACATCTGTCCCTCTCCAACCAATGGGTGATGGTCAGCAGCTTGCCAATCCTAGGTGTGGTTTGTTCAGACAAGGACATCCATCTGACTTTATTATAAACTAATCTTAGGAAGGGCAAAGGCCATATTGAAACAGAAAGCCCCAATATCCGAGAGGCCGCTTTCAAATATTTCCCCGCCTTGGCTTTTGTGTTGTTTCCAGCGATTTTTTCCTAAGAATGCCTTTCGCAGCACCATCTGTTTCCCTATCAGTTGCAACGCCAGGGCTTGAAGCCTGCACATGTCTTTCATCGATGTTGCAGGAGGCTCCCAATTGCACAAAAAACTTGAATGAATTCCCTACCCCGGAAAATCTGAAAATGTGGATTCTCATTTGCAGAAAGAAGCGTGCATTGCTAGATATTATCAATACAAAAAATGAAATCCACAAAAACATTTCAAAAGGCTATTTGTACTGGAGTCATCTATGACCAATAATGCTGGTTTTAGGGATGGAAAACATTCGTGCATTCTCAAGCACAGCACATTCTTCTTTCTTTCAAGAAGGGAACATTTAGAAGAGACTGTCTTGAAGCCCAAGTTAATTGGGCTTTTGCTCGACTAACCTATAGGAAGTTCCTTTGGGGCCTGTGAAATGATTAATAAATGCAATGAACACAAGCAAATATGTAAGGTGCGGGTTTCAAAAATACAATTATGTAGAATAAGGTTTATGGAGATATGGCTCAGCACCATGGCTCATGCCTGTAATGCCAACATTTTGGGGAGCCAAGGTGGGAAGATGGCTTGAGCCCAGGGGTTCTAGACGAGCCTGGGCAATATAGTGAGGCCCCATCTCTACTAAAAATAAAAATTTTTTAAATTAGCTAGGCATGGTGAGACGTGTCAGTGGTCCCAGCTACTTGGGAGACTGAGGCAGGAGAATTGCTTGAGCCCAGGAGGTCAAGGCTGCAATGAGCTATGATCATGCCTCTGTACTCTAGCCTGGGTGACAAGAGTGAGACCCTGTCTCCAGAAAAATTAAAAAAAAATAAGTAAATCAAAAGGTTTATAGAGATACAAGAAGGGGAGTTGTTTGGAATACAATTTTTCCCTTTAGCATTTTCTCTCAGTTTTATAACAGTTTTGATATAGGATATGCTAAATACCTCAACTTCCATGTTCGACATATTAACATATGAGGGTCATTTCCTTAAAGCAAATGGAAATAAGAACTGCAGCACGTTGGTATGTGTCCTCAGTTCACAAAGAACATACACTTTACCATTCAAAACATACGACATTGACACAATGCGAGCAGCCTGCATTCTTAGCTGAGGTTGCACCAACTCATAAACCCACAGAACTGTAAGGCAATGCTAACAAATACACGGTGAAGCCTCCCACAAGGCCTGTGAGCAGTGTTTGCTAAAATCAGCATGACTTGAGTTACAGGTACCTCTTTTGAAATTTGGTTGGCCTCCCAAGTTATAGAACTGAATACGTTTGCATAGGTTTATAGAACAATAGGACTAGGAAAAAACCTCAGGCCAAGCCATGTTTTTCCTAATTCTGTCTAGGAATAAATGCATAAATCCTAAAATACTTTTGAGACTTTGCAGTGTCACAATTTCTTATTAGGAGCTTGGACTTCTAACCACCTTCAAAAGATGTCTCAAGTATCATGGCTGATCCAATAGAGGTCAAAACACAAAACAAACTTAAAGGAAGCAAAAACCTGTCTACAATATCTTAAGATCCAGTGTAGAATTAATACTTTAAAATATATTTAGCAGTTCGAGACCTGACTGGGCAACATGGTGAAACCCTGTCTCTGCAAAAAATATAAAAATTAGCTGGGCATGATGGTGAGTGTCTGTGGTCCCAGCTGCTGGGGAGGCTGAGGTTGGAGAATCAATTGAGCCCCCAGAGGCTGAGGCTGCAGTAAGCTGTGACTGTGCCATTGCACGGCAGCCTAGGCGAGTGAGACCCTGTCTCAAAAAATATATATAAATTTATAAATTTTATAAATATAGAATTATATATTATATATAAATTATATATAATATATAACAATATAGTATAAATAATATATGGTTTTATAAAGTTGTATAAAGTTTATACAATTTTTATAAGGTTTATACAGCTTTATAGGTATTTTATTTATACAAATAAAATATATATAATATGTAATAAATCACATATTATATAAAATTTATAAATTATATAGAAATATATGGACATATATGTCTAATTATAAATGTATATAAAGATATAATTATAAATATAGATTTATAATTGTCTATTTATAGATATAAATATAATATTTATACATAATATATGTATACGTTTAGATATATTTAAATATAGCAGGGGAAACACTGTCATTTTTCGGGAGTTCACGTGATCCTGTTAAAGTTTCGATCAATACTCTTCGATCAATGGCTTCTGGTTTTCAGCAAATCAAGTGCATGCTTCCTGCTTTTGTGGTAAAGTCCTCAAACATGCGCCCCTGCCTACGTTCATGACTCATGATTTCTGTACCCGACCCTTCACAACACCCACACTAAGTGGCTTGTCTTTCCACGTGCCGGCCCCACACCTTGCTTCCTTTACCACGTGGATGTCCTCACACTATTTGTTCTCTATGCGTTTGTGTGCAAATAAAATCCATTCTCTAATGCTGGGCATGCATGGGTCTTCCTCCATGAGATTTCGTGAAGGAAATCTTACATACTGCTGATATTGATTGCATTGATTGATCAATTCACAGTCCCAGAGACATATTCTATAGAGGAGATGAGTAAAAGACCAATTAACACGGACTTCCAGACTGTCTACCCCAAACGTTGCCTTCTTGAAAGAAGGATTTCGTAGAGAAAACTCTCCCCCCAGCTCTCTCTGTGTGTGGTTCATATACCTCCTAGCCAGGTACAAGGCATGCCACCTTGTAATGCTCCTTCCTGCCTTATTTCTCCCACATACTGTGGCCCTGCCTGCACCTGGCTAATGGGCCAACCCTCAAAGCTGCTGAAACGCCAGCCTAAGCCACACATAACGTAACCCATTTTCAGAACGGTCGTTCCAGACACGTGGTGCCCAGATGGGAGCCCCAATTTGAGCTTCCACTTTTAAAATTTGCTTCCACTGCAGAAATTAACATTCAAATAGCCAAAGCTTACAGGGAGCCTGTTTATAGTCAATACCATAGGTTAAGATTAGAGATGATCTAATTCCTTAACCATAGATGTATTCTCCAAACGCATGAGCACAGAAAGGAAAATAGTGTGCAGGCAGCTGTTAAATTGGTCCCCGATGACTTCCCCTCTGCCATGTGGACTCTCTTCCTTTGACATGGTCTGACTAGTCTTGTATTAAAAATAAAATCTCCGTTATATGAACAAAATACAAAATATTAATATATTTCAGACTCCAACTGAAATTTATGCTGGAATCTACACCACCGGCTCTCGTGGGTCTCCTGGGTCTCCTTGTAGATAGCAGATCAGTTTTCAGCCTCCATGATTGCCCAGGCTGCAGTGCAGTGGCACAATCACAGCTCATTGCAGCCTCGACTTCCCAGGCTCAAGTAATCCTCCAGTCTCAGTCTCCCTGAGTAGCTGGGACTACAGTCATGTGCGTGCACACCCAGCTGTGTATTTCCTCTTATAGGGATATAAAATTATGTCATTCATCTTCTTGTTGACTTCTTGTAACCACCATGAAAGCATGACTCTTGTCTGTCTTATCCTCTTCCCCATCTCCAGAACTTGGCACATACTAGCAAGCTCTACAATTAGTTGTTGCATAAATGGCAAATGAAGGAATATTGCATTCTCTGCCTAGAAGTCCCTGCCCCCTCTCCCTTCCCCAGAAGAAAACTTCTTACTGGCTAAGATGCTGTTCTAACCTCAGTGCTTCCAAAGGAGCCTCAGCAGGTCAAGGTCTATCACTTCATACATATTTATCCCCAAATTTCAGATATTATTTGGCTCAAGGAATGCACTGCAAATATTTACAGAATGAACCATTGAAGCAAGAAAAGAAACCTGCATGAGCAAATTCTCTGTTTCTGTTATAAGAGGCTGTGCCATGCAGCTATTGGCACATAACAAAGAATCCCAAAATGCAGTGGGTTAAAAAAAAATCTATGTTATATACTCACTGTTATATGGGACAAAAATTCAGGCTGTACTCAATGGGTGCTTCTGAGATCTACCAAGCAGAGGCCCAGAATGATGCTGAGAATGCTGCAATGCAATTGGCAGCTTCCATGACAAATAATTTTCTGGCCCCAAATGTCAATAGTGCGAATGTTCAACAACAAAAACCTACTTCCTCTAAGTCTGAGTTTATTAGGTACATTTCTTTTCTTTTTTGACTTTATTTTACGTGTGTGTGTGTGTGTGTGTGTGTGTGTGTGTGTGTTTTAAATAATGAGATGCTTCACGAATTTACCTGTCATCCTTGTATGGGCCTTGCTAATCTTATCTGTATCATTCCAATTTTAGTATATGCGCTGCCAAAGCAAGCACATTAGGTACATTTTTATCTTCCAAGTCACTGCAGGCTACAGTTTTGCTCTTCCAACACAACATACCACTGGTTACCATTTTTTTTCTAGCCTTTGGTAGCAGTTACCTTACTATTTTCCCAACCTTCATTCACCACTCAGTTTCAAAGCCAATGAAGCATGTTTTAAGCTTTTGTATGAGAGCAACCCTCCACCCACTTCAGGTATGAATTTCAGGATCTGTTACCTATTTTTTTGGTATAAAATCAACTACAAGTTTAGTGCCTCAATATCACAAACATTGTATTTGCTCATATGTTTGTGAATCAATAACTTGGACTGGGTTCAGATGGGCAGTTCTTCTGTTGGTCTTGCCTGGGGTCTTTCTTGCAGCTTCCATTATCTGGCAGCTTGATGAGCCTGGATGGTCTAAGGTACATTCATGAACACGTCTGTTGGGCGGTCTTGTCTGTCAGCCTAGAGTACTGAGGCCACCCCATATGAAGAAGTCAGGGTAGCCTTTTTGAGATGAGTCACCATGAGAAAGATTCAGCTGACAGTCAGCACCAATGGCCAGCCATGTGAATAGGCTCCCAGCTTACACCATCCATTTTCAGTCAAACTATCAGAGGACTGGGACCACATAAGGGACCTTAAGGGAGACCCACAGAAGAACCATCCAGCTGAGCTCAGCCTGAAATTTGTGACCCAAGTGTGATGCACAAATAAAATGGTGCTTGTCTTTAGCTACTAAGTGTTGGGAGTGTTTGTTACCCAGCAATAGATAATGGATATGGGTCCTTAACTAACAAATAGATTACCTCATGCAAATGTGGAAACTCCCACTCCTGTATTTATAATTAATTCCAACATGGAAAAGAAGCTCACTATTGATTCTGTGGGGCTAAAACTGATGAGAAGGTAGTAGAAAGCCAGTGAGCAAGTGGTGGCTGGTTTGAGCTAAAGTGCCTCCTCAGGGAAGCATACCCTTCCTAAACTGCTGCATTGTGGGTCTGAACCAAGGCGAGCTTGGGTTTCTGAGGGGAGTTCCCTTACAGTAGGAGAAGTTACACACAGTGAAATAGACTTACAGTCACTTGTTGCTGAATGATGGGGATACATTCTGAGAAATGCATCACTGGGTGATGTTGTTGTGCAAACATCCTAGAGTGCACTTACACAAACCTAGATGGTCTAGCCTACTACACACCTAGGCTATATGGTGTAGCCTGTTGATCCTATGCTACAAACCTGTACAGCATGTTCCTATACTGAATACAGTAGGCAATTGTAACACAAATCACTAGGCAACAGGAATTTTTCAGCTCCATTATAATCCTGTGGGACCATCGTTTTATATGCTGTCCATCATTGGCCATACGTTCTGTGGCAGTGCATGACTGTATCTGTTTTAGATAGGATTTCCTTTGTTTGTAACTTTGTTACCAGGAAGGGGGGTCCCGATTCAGACCCCAAGAGAGGGTTCTTGGATCTCGTGCAAGAAAGCATTGGAGGTGAGTCCATAAAGTGAAAACAAGTTTATTACAAAAGTAAAGAAATAAAAGAATGGCTACTCCACAGGCAGAGCAGCCCCAAAGGCTACTGGTTGTCCATTTTTACCGTTATTTCTTGATTTTATGCTGAACAAGGGGTGGATTATTCATGAGTTTTCTGGGAAAGGGGTGGGCAATTCCGGGAACTCAGGATTCCTCCCCTTTTAGATCATATAGGGTAATATCTTGACATTGTCATGGCCTCTGTAAACTGTTAGAGCGCTCCCGAGAGTGCCTTTCAGCATTTTAATGTATTATAATTAGCATATAGTGAGCAGTGAGGACAACCAGAGGTCACTCTTGTAACCATCTTGGTTTTGGTGGGTTTTGGCTGCCTTCTTTACCGCATGCTGTTTTATCAGCAAGGTCTTTATGACCTGTATCTTGTGCTGACCTCCTATCTTATCCTGTGTCTTAGAATGCCTAACTTCCTGGGAATGCAGCCCAGTAGGTCTCAGCCTCATTTTACCCAGCCCCTATTCAAGATGGAGTTGCTCTGGTTCAAATGTCTCTGACCACTTGAATTTGATACAGTAAAATGCCTTTGCTGCGTAATCTATGGTGGTTTCTCAGATATTACAGTCTCATTGGATTTTCAAACAATGAGCACTAACCATGTACATAGTCAAGGCTTGTGTGAAGAATGAAGGCATTACATTATGTGTTTGCATACCACATTTTGACTTTTGCTAGAAAGGGCCAATCTGAACTATAATTGAGATTTTTAAACATTTTTGTTTGGGGGTAATTGATTTTCTTTCATTAATCTTCTAGCTTGCATCCTTCATTCTCCTAGAAGTTAAAAGCATATATAATCTAAGGAAGATTCAGTCTGTCTGTTTTTGATTTATTTTATAACTCATTGAGTATTTTTTATATGTACAAGAAGTATTCTGAGACTACTTAATATACTATTTTGATCTTTCTTCTTTTAAAGCATGAAGCTATATATATATATGTGTATATATATACACATATGTGTATATATATATATATATACACATATATATATATACACATATATGTATATATATATATTTTTTCCCTAAGGGTAGGAATCTGGAAGAGATTTCAGTGATGATCAAAACAGCAAACTCACGAGTTTTGAATGGTTTCTAAACTTGGAAAAAAGAACTCTCTGAACCTTCTTTCCTTTAGAAGAAAATCAGATTTTGACTCCCTGGCCTTGCACAAATGCTTATTTTTTTCTTCAATTCACCTGAGATTTAATCTTATACGATGCTTTGCTTTTCCTTCCAATTATATTTAACCTTGTTGAAACATTTCAAAAATATACAAATAATCTAAAAGATCATTTTAAACTTTCTTTCCCCCGGCACAGGGAAATACTTAAAAAATATGGTTTAAATTGGGTGATGATTTTCTAGAAAAATTTCATCGCAATCAGAAGGAAAGAATTGAGCAAATTGAGGGAAACGTAGGGAAATGAAAATTAAGTTTACAGTTCTTTCTACATAAGTAAATGTAAAATTAAGTTTACAGTTCTTTATATGTAAGTCAATAAAAAATTAGCAAATATTAGTAAAATTCCCCCAAAGCTCCCCACCCCCAGTAAATGCATATGTGTGTGTGCAAGAAGCATTATAATGAAACACTTAACTTCCTTTGCCCTGAACTAGAACCAGATGCCTTGGGAGGGGGTTGAGGCAGGCTGGCTGAGGGACTTGTAAGTTACGCTAAAGGGATTTTTAGAAATCAGTTGCTTTTTCCCATCTCCTTTCAGCAGTTTTTTGGAGCTGGAAATAAAGAAAAACCCCTACCCCTGACTTACTGGACCTTAGGAGTTAAAAATCACCACCTTCCTTTATCATTCCTTCATTGGCAGTTGTAAAGGGAACTAAGTAGTCTATTCATTTACTCAAACATTTATTGGGTGCTACCATTTACCACCATTGCGCCAGGTATGGAGGAAAACCAGAGAGGAAGACCCCTGAGCCTCCAGGTGCTTTTGATGTGTGTGGTGGGGGAGTGGACACGTAAACAATCATCATGGACTTGGTGTGTGGTGGGGGAGTGGACACGTAAACAACAATCATCATGGACTTGGTGTGTGATGGGTGCAGGGGACAGGGAGGAGCCTCAGGGAAGCTGGGCTGGCCAGGGGGCAGGCAGAAAGTGGTGCTGGGATGAAGAGACAGAGGCGGTGAAGAAAGCTGTTCCCAGAAACACCCCCTAGGAGTGATTAGATTGGAAGGGTGGGTAAGAAGTGAATGAGGCCAGTCAGTGAATGTCCTTGTTTACCACGTCACCCATTTAAAAAAAATGTTTCATTTTAAATATTTGTACATTTTACAAATCTCTATCAATCTTTCTCTGTGTGTATCAACATGCATATAATATATGACAAGAGATGAGAATAAATAGAAGAGATAGATAAAAATATGTTATAATAGATGACAGAGAGCTTAAATAGATTAGACTGTCAGATAGATAATGATAGATGATACATATATTCAATAGGTAGATGGATGGGTAGATACATAGACAGATAAATATATAGATAATGATAGATAATAGATTCAGTAGATGAATGGATGGATGGATAGATAGATTCAATAGATAGATGGATGGATGGATAGATATATGATAGATACATAGGTAATGGTAGATGATTAGAGTCAATAGATGGGTGGGTGGGTAGATAGGTATGTGATAGACAGATAAGGATAGATGATAGATTCAGTAGATGGATGGATAGATGATAAATAGCTAGCTAGCTAGATAGGTACATTCAATAGATGAATGGATGGATAAATGGATGAATGGATGGATGGTTATAGAAAGATGATGGATAGATGAATAGATAAATAGACAGGTAGGTAGATTATGTTGACTTATAATTTTATTTTTCTAGTAACTTTCTGAGGAATGTCTAATTTATCTGTTTTCCCACAGTCATTACAGCACTATTCACAATAGCCAAAATATGGAGTCAACCAAAGTGTCCATCAGTGGATGAACGGGTAACGAAAATGTGATTTGTATGCACAATGGAATGCTATCAAGTCTTAAAGAAGGAAGTGTTGGCATTTGCAACAACATGGATGAACGTGGAGGACATTATGTTAAGTGGAATAAGCCAGGCACAGAATGACACATACTGCATGATCTCATATGTGGAATCTTTGTATTCTTTAGTTCAAGATTCTCAATGTGGGTGCTGTTGACACTTGAGGCTAGAGGATTCTCTGTGGTGTGGCCATCCTCTGCACTCATAGGGTGTTGAGCAGCATCCCTGGGCTCCACCCACCAGATGCTGGCCACATCCACTCTCCAATGATAATAACTCAGAATGTCTCCAGACATTGCAAATGGCTCCTGATGGTTTGAAAGTCAAAGAGGGTCCAGTACCCAAGCCTTAACGTACGTTTCAAAATGACTTTGAAAGAAAGTCAGAAAAAAATGCAGCATCTATAGGGACCAGATGTCCACTTAGGAGCCCTTGGTGAGAGAGAAAGATGTATCTCAGCTGGCCTCAGTGGCTCACTCTTGTAATTCCAGCATGTTGGGAGGCTGAGGTTGGTGGATCACTTGAGTTCAGGAGTTCTAGACCAGCCTGGGCAACATCACAAAACCTCCTCTCTCCAAAAAATACAAAAATGAGTCTGGCATAGTGGCATGTGCCTGTAGTCCCAGCTACTTGGAAGGCTGAGGCAGGAGGATTGCTTGAGCCCAGGAGTTTGAGACCAGCCTGGGCAACTCAGTGAGACCCTATGTCTACAAAAATAAAAATAATTAGCCAGGAATGGTGTTGCGTGCCTGTAGTACCAGCTACTCAGGAGGTTGAGGTAGAAGGATTGCTTGAGGCTGGGAGGTCAAGGCTGCAGTGAGCCGTGATTACACCACTGCACTCCAGCCTGAGTGAGACCATGTCTTTAAAAAAAAAAAAAGTATGTCCGTCCATGCACAGACCTTGCTGTGTTTATCACATTTATCAGTGCCTTGTCTACATTCTATGGATGGACATCTTCCTTTAGTTCCCTGTCCAATCCAGCTGGATTTCATTCAGCCCTCCTCGGTCAGCACAATAAGCACGCTTTTGTCAGAGGCGTTGAAACCAGAGTGACTCCATCTTGAATAGGAGCTGGGTAAAATAAGGCTGAGACCCACTGGGCTGCATTCCCAGGAGGTTAGGCATTCTTAGTCACAGGATGAAACAGGAGGTCAGTAAAGATACAGGTCATAAAGACCTCGCTGATAAAACAGGTTGCAGTAAAGAAGTCAGTGAAATCCCACCAAAACCAAGACAGTGACAAGAGTGACCTCTGGTCATTGTAACTGCTCATTATACACTCATTATAATGCATTAGCTGCTAAAAGTCACTGCCACCAGAGCCACGACAGTTTACAGATGTCATGACAACCTCAGGAAGTTACCCTATATGGTCTAAAAAGGGGAGGAACCCTCAGAATTACCCACCCCTTTCCTGAAAAACCTCATGACTAATTCACCCCTTGTTTAGCATATAATCAATAAATAACCATAAACATAGGCAGCCAGCAGCCCATGCTGCTGCTCTGCCTATGAAGTAGCCATTCTTTATTCCTTTACTTTCTTAATAAACTTCCTTTGATTTTACTCTGTGGACTCGCCTGAATTCTCTTGCATGAGATCCAAGAGCCCTCTCTTGGGGTCTGGACTGGGACCCCTTTCTGGTAATGCTTTCACTTTACATTCCTGCCATCCCTGGAGGTAGGAGGTCCTGTCTTTGCCGGAAAGCCATGCGCTGCTGGGCTATGGTTATTCGCTGTGGTTTATCCGAACCCAAAAAGAAAAAACAATTTTCCTGGGGCCACTCCTGGCCTGGAAAGATTGACCTTATGTCAGGCTGTCTTAATCCCTCCCTTATTTCCACATTGTAGTCGGAAATTATATCAAGTGTAGAGGGAAGTGAATATCTCAGGACAGAGGCTGGAACTGGGAAAATGGATGTTATCTTCGTAATGCAAAGAAAAATCATGGGATGGTACAACAAAGAACCCAACCGCGCTTGGTGAGCAGACATTTGAGAAAAAATAGACATGCATTGCAGTTTTAGACTAGAACAGTGGTTCTTTTTAAACATTATTTTATTTTTTATTATTTATTATTTTTAGAGATGAAGTCTTGCTCTGTTGCCCACACTAGAGTGCAGTGGTGTGATCATAGCCCACTGCAGCCTTCAAATCCCAGGATCAAGCGATCCTCCTGCCTCAGCCTCCTGAGTAGCTGGGACTACAGGTGCATGCCACCATGCCCGGCTAATTTTTAAAAATTTTTTGTAAAGATGGGGTCTCGCTATGTTGCCCAGGCTGGTCCCCAACTCCTGGCTTCAAGCAATCCTCCTGCCTCTGCCTCCCAAAGTGCTGGGTTTATAAGCATAAGCCACCATGCCTGGCCTAAATTTTTTTATTCTTAATCATTATGGGTGCATAATAGTTGTACTTCTTTACAGGGTATATATGATATTTTGATACAAGCTTACAATGTGTAATAATCAAATTAGGGTAATTGGGGTATCTATCCTGTGAAGCCTTTATCATTTCTTTGTGTTAGGAACATTGCAATTCCACTCTCTTAGTTATTTTAAAATATACAATGAATTATTGTTAACTATAGTCTCCCTGTTGTAGTACCAAATACTATACCTTGTTGCTTCTATCCAACTGTATTTTTGCATTCATTAACTATCCCCACTCTATCGCCTCTTCCTCGATACTCTTCCCAGCCTCTGGTAACCACCATTCTACTTTATCTCCATGAGTGGAGGTTTTTAACATTTTTACCTCCCATGTTTGAGTGAGAACATGTGAAATTTTACATCAGGAGTTCTTTGATTTTTTTTTTTAATTTGAATAGCTTTAGGGTACACGTGGTTTTTGGTTACTTGGATGAGTGAAGTCTAGGACATTAGTGCGCCCATCACCCAGGTGTTGTACATGGTACCTAATAGGTAGTCCTTCATCCCTCGCTGCATTCACACCCTCCCACTTCGGAGTCTCCAATGTCCATTACACTACTGTGTACGCCTTTGCATACCCACAACTTAGCTCCCACATCTTTTTTGAAGCAGAGTCTCACTCTGTCACCCAGGATGGATTGCAGTGGCACGATCATGGCTCACTGCACCTTCAACCTCCTAGGCTCAAGCAAGTCCCCCCCTCTCAGCCTTCTGAGTAGCTGGGACCACAGGTGCACACCACCACTCCCAGCTAATATTTTCTATTTCCTGTAGAGACGGGGTCTTACTACACTGCCCATGCTGTTCTTGATCTCCTGATTTCAAGTGATCCTCCTGCCTCGGCCTCCCAAAGTGCTGGCATTACAGGCATGAGCCACCATGCCCTACCAGCTCCCACTTTTGTAAGTGAGAATGTGTGGTATTTGGTTTTCTATTCCTTAGTGACTTCACTTAGAATATGGCTTCCAGTTTCATCCAAGTTGTGGCACAATACATTATTGCTTTTTTTTTTTTTTTTTTTTACATCAGGAGCTTTTAACATGGATCAAGTTTGTCCCCCAGGTAACATGTCTGGAGATATTTTGGTTGTCACAGCTGGGAATGGGTGCTATTGGCATTTGGTGGGTGGAGCCCAGGGATGCTGCTCAACACCCTACAGTGCACAGGACACTCGACCACAGAGAGTCGTTCAGCCCCGAGTTACCCAAGGTGCACAGATTAAGACACCCTTCACTAGGCCAGTCACGGTGGCTCATGCCTGTAATCCCAGCACTTTGGGAGGCCAAAGCAGGAGGATCATTTGAGGTCAGGAGTTCGAGATCAGCCTGACCAACATGGAGAAACCTCGTCTCTTTTTCTTTCACTCTTGGCTGGCCACCAATTTAAAATGCAGCACTTGAAGAAATAAATATGCATTTCTGGCCCCTGTTTTGGAAAGGTTCATTTTCATAGAAACTTGGTTAATTTTATTCAAAGTAAAACAATGAAATCAATGAGATAAGAGAGTTTAAAAGATGCTTGTTTCTGCATTGCTGTTTTACAAAAACATATTGAATTATAATATGATCGCAATTCCAGACACCTGCCTTGAAATCGTTATAGAAATTTCTCGTTTTTTTTTTTTTTTTTTTTTGCTTCTCTCTATATGTCCTAATAAACCATTTGTCCATCAGATAATCACAGGCAGGGAGATATATGTATTTTTCTGTTTCCCTAACTTCAAACGCCGCATGAAAATGATGACTGTTTGGCAAGCCTAAGTTCCAACATTCCATTTCCCGGCATTATGTAATACAAAATCAGGTTTCATAGGGTTTTCTTAGATCTGTTTCCCCCTGTTTCATAAGATTTCAAGAGTCCTATAATTTATTATGTGGCTGGTGGAAGAAAACTATGCATAGAGTAGATGGGTGTGTGTAACCTAAACATTTAGGGCTGTCTTGACAACGACTCAAACCTACAGAGATGCTTTGGGGAAGTAGGCGGAATGTCCTATTATCGGGAATTTTTTAAGATGAGAGCCTCCCAGTTTCTTTTAATTGCATTGAGTGGGTGAATACATCAGAAAAGGAAAGAAAGGACAAAAACACGAAAAAGAGCCCAGATTGAAAGCAGTGCTGTTTTTGCCATCCTCATTAAATCAAAACATGTGGTGACAACAGATCGTATGAAGTCAGCGGGCACCCAACCAGGAGGCTGATATGTTTTCCTGATCAAATACAGCTAGAAGATAATGGCTTCCAGCTCCATTCATGTCCCTGCAAAGGACATGATCTCATTCCTTTTTATGGCTGCATAGTATTCCATGGTGTCCATGGACCACATATTCTTTATCCAGTCTATTATTGATGGGCATTTGGGTTGATTCCATGTCTTTGTTATTGTGAATAGTACTGCAATGAACATACGTCTGCATGTATCTTTATAATAGAATGATTTATATTCCTTTGGCTATATATCTGGAGTGCAATGGCACAATCTCGGCTCACTGCAACCTCCGCCTCTCAGGTTCTAGTGATTCTCTTGCCTCAGCCTCCCGAGTAGCTGGGATTACAGGCACCCGCCACTATGCCCAGCTAATTTTTGTATTTTTAGTAGAGACGGGGGCTGGTCTCGAACTCCTGACCTCAGGTGATCGGCCCGCCTCGGACTCCCAAAGTGTTGGGATTACAGGCGTGAATCACTGCGCCAGGCCTCCTTTGGGTAGATATTACTGGGATTATGTATTATCCCAGTAATTATTGGGATTGCTGGGTCAAATGGTATTTCTAGTTCTCGATCCTTGAGGAATCACCTCTGTCTTCCACAATGGTTGAACTAATTTACATTCTCACCAACAGTGTAAAAGCGTTCCTATTTCCCCACAGCCTCATCAGCATCTGTTGTTTCTTGACCTTAGGGAGGGGAACAACATACACTGGGGCCTTTGGGGGTGGATGTGGGGAGGGGGAGCATCAGGAAAAATAGCTAATGCATGCTGGGCTGACAGGTGCAGCAAACCACTATGGCACACATTTACCTATGAAACAAACCTGCACATCCTGCACATATACCCCAGAACTGAAAATAAAAATTAAAAAACAATGTGGGACATTTTCAGTAGATGAATGGCGAAGAAACTTTATGGATAATGACAAGAAAGTTTCAGGGCTAAGTACCAAACACACATGAATTATACCCTGGACTTTGTTTCTGTATTCGTATTTGACCACTGTCATGGATGGTATATGCTGGCATGCTTGGAATTTAGTCTTTGAATAAATATTTTTATTAGTGCTAAGAAAACACAACTAGAGCTTCCTTTCCAATGAAACTATTTTTTTAAAAGAAATGAAGCTCTGTTATATGCTTCTATGTGGATGAGCCTTGAAGATGCTATGCTCAGTGAAAGAAGCCAGACACAAGAGGCCACACAGTGTAGGATTCCACTTACAGGAACTTTTCAGAGGAGGCAAGCCCATAGAGCCAGTAGGCAGATTGGTGTCTTCCAGGGGCTGGGGAGGGGAGAAGGACTAGTGGCTGCTTGGTGGGTCCAAGGTTTCTTTTAGGGTAATAAAAGTGTCTTGGAACCAGATAGCAGTGGTGGTTGCACAACCTTGTGAAGGCATTAAATGCCACCGGGAGTTCACTTTAAAATCATCATTTTTAAGTTAGGGGCATTTCAATTTGATTGAAAAACAAACAAATCTGGCTGAGCGCGATGGCTCACGCCTGTAATCCCAGCACTTTGGGAGGCTGAGGTGGGTGGACCACTTGAGGTCAGGAGTTCGAGACCAGCCTGGCCAACATGGTGAGACCCCATCTCTACTAAAAATACAAAAATTACCTGGGCGTGGTGGCGGGCACCTGCAGTCCCAGCTACTCAGGAGGCTGAGGCAAGAGAATCACTTGAACCCTGGAGCGGTGGTTGCAGTGAGACAAGATGGTACCACGGCACTCCAGTCTGGGCGACAGACAGAGATTCTGTCTCAAAAATAAATACATAAATAAATAAATAAATAAATTAAATTAAATAAAACCAAAAACAAATATGCCAGCCCAGTTCTTCTTCAACCCAGATTTTGCAAGACAGTAAATGAGACAGCGTTTGGAACCTGGCGAACTTCCCCAGTGAACCGATAGCAGCTTAGAAAGAGTTAAATGTGCAAAGAAGATACTCAATCTCCAAGTCAGGGTTACTCATACAGAAAAGTGAGACTGAGGCCAGAGTCCCAGGAAATATCCATCTTCACACAATGCCTTAAAATGCAAAGAATTGGTGGGCTGCAGTGGCTCATGCCTGTAATTCCAGCACGCTGGGAGGCCAGGGTGGGTGTATCACTTGAGGTAAGGAGCTTGAGACCAGCCTGGCCAGCGTGGTGAAACCCTGTGTCTACTAAAAATACAAAAATATTAACCAGGCATGGTGGCGGGTGCCTGTAATCTCAGCTACTCGGGATGCTGAAGCAAGAGAATCTCTTGAACACGGGAGGGGAAGGTTGCAGTCAGCGGAGATCGCACCACTGCACTCCAGCCTAGGCGACAGTGAGACCCTGTCCCACCCACACCTCGCCCCCCCCTCCAAAAAAAGCACAGAATTCAGGCCCAGAAGGACGTTAGATGTTCAGGGAGGGGAACATGATGGGAAATGGGATTCAGAAGAAGGAATAAGAGGAACATGCCATAAAAGCCTGGATTCTTGGAAAAAGCCAAGGAAAAAAGAACCTCTAGGTGACTCAGAATCACTGTGTATTAGTAGGTTGGTGTAAACGTAATTGCGGCTTGTGTCATTGAAAATAATAGCAAAAACAAAGAGAAACCAATAGGGTGAGTGTGTATCTATACCTATATCATCTATATCTATATTTATATCTATATGTCTACACCTATATATTAATAATAAAATAAAAATATTAATTTAAAAAATTACACTTAATTTAAAGAATTGCACTGTTTAAAACCAGTGATAAAACCAACAACATTCTAAGATACTTATCCAACTCGTCTAAGTTTTGTCATTCTACACGAGGGTTTCTCAATCTTGGCACCATTGACACTTGGGCCAAATTATTCTTTGCACAAATATCAATCTGTAGATATCGATATCAGTAGATACACAGACATTTATTTTAAGGAATTGGCTCACGTGATTGGGGGGATTGGAGAGTCCAAAAGCTGATGGAGTGGGCCAGCAAGCAGGGGACTCAGGGAAAGGTTACAGTTTGAGTCCAAAGGCTGTTGGGTGGCAAAATGCCTTTTGGCTTGGGGGATGTCAATCTTTGTCATGGTCAGGTCTTCAATGGATTAGACTAGGCCCACCTACATCATGGAGGGGGAGCTGCGTTACTCCACAGATAGAAATTGTCAGGCCTCTGAGCCCAAGCCAAGCCATCGCATCCCCTGTGACTCGCACGTATACGCCCAGATGACCTGAAGTAACTGAAGAATCACAAAAGAAGTGAAAAGGCCCTGCCCCGCCCTAACTGATGACATTCCACCATTGTGATTTGTTCCTGCCCCACCTTAACTGAGTGATTAACCCTGTGAATTTCCTTCTCCTGGCTCAGAAGCTGCCCCACTGAGCACCTTGTGACCCCCGCCCCTGCCCACCAGAGAACAGCCCCCTTTGACTGTAATTTTCCATTACCTTCCCAAATCCTATAAAACGGCCCCACCCTTATCTCCCTTCGCTGACTCTCTTTTCGGACTCAGCCCGCCTGCACCCAGGTGAAATAAACAGCCATGTTGCTCACACAAAGCCTGTTTGGTGGTCTCTTCACATGGACGTGCATGAAATTTGGTGCCGTGACTCGGATTGGGGGACTTCCCTTGGGAGATCAATCTCCCATCCTCCTACTCTTTGCTCCATGAGAAAGATCCACCTACGACCTCAGGTCCTCAGACTAATCAGCCCAAGAAACATCTCACCAATTTCAAATCCGGTAAGCGGCCTCTTTTTACTCTGTTCTCCAACTTCCCTCACTATCCCTCAACCTCTTTCTCCTTTCAATCTTGGCGCTACACTTCAATCTCTCCCTTCTCTTAATTTCAATTCCTTTCATTTTCTGGTAGAGACAAAGGAGACACGTTTTATCCGTGGACCCAAAACTCTGGTGCCGGTCACAGACTGGGAAGGCAGCCTCCCCTTGGTGTTTAATCATTTCAGGGATGCCTCTCTGATTATTCACCCACGTTTCAGAGGTGTCAGAATACGCAGGGACGCCTGCCTTGGTCCTTCACCCTTAGCGGCAAGTCCCGCTTTTCTGGGGAAGGGGCAAGTACCCCAACCCCTTCTCTCCATGTCTCTACCCCTTCTCTGCTTTTCTGAGGGAGGGGCAAGTATGCCTCAACCCCTTCTCCTTCACCCTTAGCGGCAAGTCCCACTTTTCTGGGGAAGGGGCAAGTACCCCAACCCCTTCTCTCCGTGTCTCTACCCCTTCTCTGTTTTTCTGGAGGAGGGGCAAGTACCCCAACCTTGTATCTCTGTGCCCCGATCCCTTATTTCCATGCCCCGACCTCATATCTCTGCGCCCTGACCTCTTCTCTGCTTTTCTGGAGGGCAAGAAACCCCCACCCCTTCTCCGTGTCTCTACTCTTTTCTCTGGGCTTGCCTCCTTCACTATGGGCAAGCTTCCACCTTCCATTCCTCCTTCTCCCTTAGCCTGTGTTCTTTTTTTTTTTTTAAACCTTTTATTTTATTTATTTTATTATTTTTTTTATTATACTTTAAGTTTTAGGGTACATGTGCACAACATGCAGGTTAGTTACATATGTATACATGTGCCATGCTGGTGCGCTGCACCCACTAACTCGTCATCTAGCATTAGGTATATCTCCCAATGCTATCCCTCCCCCCTCCCCCCACCCCACAACAGTCCCCAGAGTGTGATATTCCCCTCCCTGTGTCCATGTGATCTCATTGTTCAATTCCCACCTATGAGTGAGAATATGTGGTGTTTGGTTTTTGTTCTTGTGATAGTTTACTGAGAATGATGATTTCCAATTTCATCCATGTCCCTACAAAGGACATGAACTCATCATTTTTTATGGCTGCATAGTATTCCATGGTGTGTATGTGCCACATTTTCTTAATCCAGTCTATCATTGTTGGACATTTGGGTTGGTTCCAAGTCTTTGCTATTGTGAATAATGCCGCAATAAACATACGTGTGCATGTGTCTTTATAGCAGCATGATTTATAGTCCTTTGGGTATATACCCATTAATGGGATGGCTGGGTCAAATGGTATTTCCAGTTCTAGATCCCTGAGGAATCGCCACACTGACTTCCACAATGGTTGAACTCAATTCAAGATGGATTAAAGATTTAAACGTTAGACCTAAAACCATAAAAACCCTAGAAGAAAACCTAGGCATTACCATTCAGGACATAGGCATGGGCAAGGACTTCATGTCTAAAACACCAAAAGCAATGGCAACAAAAGCCAAAATTGACAAATGGGATCTAATTAAACTAAAGAGCTTCTGCACAGCAAAAGAAACTACCATCAGAGTGAACAGGCAACCTACAAAATGGGAGAAAATTTTCGCAACCTACTCATCTGACAAAGGGCTAATATCCAGAATCTACAATGAACTCAAACAAATTGACAAGAAAAAAACAAACAACCCCATCAAAAAGTGGGCAAAGGACATGGACACTTCTCAAAAGAAGACATTTATGCAGCCAAAAAACACATGAAAAAATGCTCATCATCACTGGCCATCAGAGAAATGCAAATCAAAACCACAATGAGATACCATCTCACACCAGTTAGAACGGCAATCATTAAAAAGTCAGGAAACAACAGGTGCTGGAGAGGATGTGGAGAAATAGGAACATTTTCACACTGTTGATGGGCCTGTGTTCTTAAGAACTTAAAACGTCTTCAACTCTCACCTGACCTAAAATCTAAGCATCTTATTTTCTTCTGCAATGCCGCTTGACCCCAATACAAACTCGACAGTAGTTCCAAGTAGCCAGAAAACGACACTTTCAATTTTTCCATCCTACAAGATCTAAATAATTCTTGTCGTAAAATGGGCAAATGGTCTGAGGTGCCTGATGTCCAGGCATTCTTTTACACATCAGTCCCTTCCTAGTCTCTGTGCCCAGTGCAACTCGTCCCAAATCTTCCTTCTTTCCCCTCCCGCCTGTCCCCTCATTCCCAACCCCAAGCGTTGCTGAGTCTTTGTAATCTTCCTTTTCTACAGACCCATCTGACCTCTCCCCTCCTCGCCAGGCCAAGCTAGGTCCCAATTCTTCCTCAGCCTCCGCTCCTCCACCCTATAATCTTTTTATTGCCTCCCCTCCTCACACCTGCTCCGGCTTACAGTTTCGTTCCGTGACTAGCCCTCCCCCACGTGCCCAGCAATTTACTCTTAAAAAGGTGGCTGGAGCCAAAGGCATAGTCAAGGTTAATGCTCCTTTTTCTTTATCCCAAATCAGAAGCATTTAGGCTCTTTTTTATCAAATATGAAAAACCCAGCCCAGTTCATGGCTCGTTCGGCAACAACCCTGAGACGCTTTACAGCCCTAGACCCTAAAAGGTCAAAAGGCCATCTTATTCTCAATATACATTTTATTACCCAATCTGCTCCCGACATTAAATAAAACTCCAAAAATTAAATTCCGGCCCTCAAACCCCACAACAGGACTTAATTAACCTCACCTTCAAGGTGTACAATAATAATAATAAAAAAGTTGCAATTCCTTGCCTCCACTGTGAGACAAACCCCAGCCACATCTCCAGCACACAAGAACTTCCAAACGCCTGAACCGCAGCGGCCAGGCGTTCCTCCAGAACCTCCTCCCCCAGGAGCTTGCTACAAGTGCCAGAAATCTGACCACCAGGCCACGGAATGCCTGCAGCCCAGGATTCCTCCTAAGCCGTGTCCCATCTGTGCGGGACCCCACTGGAAATCGGACTGTTCAACTCACCTGGCAGCCACTCCCAGATCCCCTGGAACTCTGGCCCAAGGCTCTCTGACTGACTCCTCGGCTTAGCGGCTGAAGACTGACGCTGCCTGATCGCCTCAGAAGCCCCGTAGACCATCACGGACGCCGAGCTTCAGGTAACTCTCACAGTGGAAGGTAAGTCCGTCCCCTTCTTAATCAATACAGAGGCTACCCACTCCACATTACCTTCTTTTCTTTTATTTTTATTTTTATTTTTATTTTTATTTTTTTATTTTTATTTTTTATTATACTTTAAGTTTTAGGGTACATGTGCACATTGTGCAGGTTAGTTACATATGTATACATGTGCCATGCTGGTGCACTGCACCCACTAACTCGTCATCTAGCATTAGGTATATCTCCCAATGCTATCCCTCCCCCCTCCCCCCTCCCCACCACAGTCCCCAGAGTATGGTATTCCCCTTCCTGTGTCCATGTGATCTCATTGTTCAATTCCCACCTATGAGTGAGAATATGCGGTGTTTGGTTTTTTGTTCTTGCGATAGTTTACTGAGAATGATGGTTTCCCACATTACCTTCTTTTCAAGGGCCTGTTTCCCTTGCCTCCATAACTGTTGTGGGTATTGACGGCCAGGCTTCTAAACCTCTTAAAACTCCCCCACTCTGGTGCCAACTTAGACAATACTCTTTTACGCACTCCTTTTTAGTTATCCCCACCTGCCCAGTTCCCTTATTAGGCTGAGACACTTTAACTAAATTATCTGCTTCCCTGACTACTCCTGGATTACACCTGCATCTCATTGCCGCCCTTCTTCCCAATCCAGAGCCTCCTTTGCGTCCTCCTCTTGTATCCCCCACCTTTACCCACAAGTATAAGATACCTCTACTCCCTCCTTGGCAACCGATCAAGCACCCCTTACCATCTCATTAAAACCTAATCACCCTTACACCGCTCAACGCCAATATCTCATCCCACAGCATGCTTTAAAAGGATTAAAGCCTGTTATCACTCGCCTGCTACAGCATGGGCTTCTAAAACCTATAAACTCTCCTTACCATTCCCCCATTTTACCTGTCCTAAAACCAGACAAGCCTTACAAGTTAGTTCAGAATCTGCGCCTTATCAACCAAATGTTTTGCCTATCCACCCCGTGGTGCCAAACCCATATACTCTCCTATCCTCAATACCTCCCTCTACTACCCATTATTCTGTTCTGGATCTCAAACATGCTTTCTTTACTATTCCTTTGCACCCTTCATCCCAGCCTCTCTTTGCCTTCACTTAGACTGACCCTGACACCCATTAGGCTCAGCAAATTACCTGGGCTGTACTGCCGCAAGGCTTCACAGACAGCCCCCATTACTTCAGTCAAGCCCAAATTTCATCCTCATCTGTTACCTATCTCAGCATAATTCTCATAAAAACACACGTGCTCTCCCTGCTGATCGTGTCCGATTAATCTCCCAAACCTCAATCTCTTACAAAACAACAACTCCTTTCCTTCCTAGGCATGGTTAGCGTGGTCAGAATTCTTACACAATAGCCAGGACTACACCGTGTAGCCTTTCTGTCCAAACAACTTGACCTTACTGTTTTAGCCTAGCCCTCATGTCTGCGTGCAGCAGCTGCCGCTGCTTTAATACTGTTAGAGGCCCTCAAAATCACAAACTATGCTCAACTCACTCTGTACAGTTCCATAACTTCCAAAATCTATTTTCTTCCTCGCACCTGACGCATATACTTTCTGCTCCCCGGCTCCTTCAGCTGTACTCACTCTTTGTTGAGTCTCCCGCAATTACCATTGTTCCTGGCCCGGACTTCAATCCGGCCTCCCACATTATTCCTGATACCACACCTGATCCCCATGACTGTATCTCTCTGATCCACCTGACATTCACCCCATTTCCCCAAATTTCCTTCTTTCCTGTTCCTCACCCTGATCACACTTGATTTATTGATGGTGGTTCCACCAGGCCTAATCGCCACACAACAGCAGAGGCAGGTTATGCTATAGTACAAGCCACTAGCCCGCCTCTTAGAACCTCTCATTTCCTTTACATCGTGGAAATCTATCCTCAAGGAAATAACTTCTCAGTGTTCCATCTGCTATTCTACTCCTCTTCAGGGATTATTCAGGCCCCCTCCCTTTCCTACACATCAAGCTCGAGGATTTGCCCCCACCCAGGACTGGCAAATTAGCTTTACTCAACATGCCCAGAGTCACAAAAACTAAAATACCTCTTAGTCTAAGTAGACACTTTCACTGGATAGGTACGGGCCTTTCCTACAGGGTCTGAGAAGGCCACCGCAGTCATTTCTTCCCTTCTGTCAGACATAATTCCTCAGTTTAGCCTTCCCACCTCTATACCGTCTGATAACAGACCAGCCTTTATTAGTCAAATCGCCAAGCAGTTTTTCAGGCTCTTAGTATTCAGTGAAACCTTTATATCCCTTATAGTCCTCTGTCTTCAAGAAAAGTAGAGCAGACTAAAGGTCTTTTAAAAACACACCTCACCAAGCTCAGCCACCAACTTAAAAAGGACTGGACAATACTTCTACCACTTTCCCTTCTCAGAAGTCAGACCTGTCCTCAGAATGCTACAGGGTACAGCCCATTTGAGCTCCTGTATAGACGTTCCTTTTTATTAGGCCCAGTCTCATTCCAGACACCAGACCAACTTAGACTGTGCCCCAAAAAACTTGTCATCCCTACTATCTTCTGTCTAGTCATACTCCTATTCTCTGTTCTCAACTACTCATACATGCCCTGCTCTTGTTTACACTGCCGGTTTACACTGTTTTTCCAAGCCATCACAGCTGATATCTCCTGGTGCTATCCCCAAACTGCCACTCTTAACTCTTGAAGTAAATAAATAATCTTTGCTGGCAGGGCTATGCTGAACCTCCTTAGGCACTCTCTAATCAGATGTCCTAGGTCCTCCCAATTCTTAGACCTTTTATACCTGTTTTTCTCCTTCTGTTATTCCATTTAGTTTTTCAATTCATACAAAACCGTATCCAGGCCATCACCAATAATTCTAAATGACAAATGTTTCTTCTAACAACCCCACAATATCACTGCTTTCCACAAAATCTTCCTTCAGCTTAATCTCTCCCACTCTAGGTTCCCACGCTGCCCATAATCCCGCTTGAAGCAGCCCTGAGAAACATCGTCCATTCTCTCTCCATACCACCCCCCAAAAATTTTCACCGCCCCAAGACTTCAACACTATTTTATTTTTCTTATTAATATAAGAAGGCAGGAATGTCAGGCCTCTGAGCCCAAGCCAAGCCATCGCATCCCCTGTGACTTGCACGTATATGCCCAGATGGCCTGAGGTAACTGAAGAATCACAAAAGTGAAAAGGCCCTGCCCCACCTTAACTGATGACTTTCCACCAGTGTGATTTGTTCCTGCCCCACCTTAACTGAGTGATTAACCCTGTGAATTTCCTTCTCCTGGCTCAGAAGCTCCCCAACTGAGCACCTTGTGACCCCCGCCCCTGCCACCAGAGAACAGCCCCCTTTGACTGTAATTTTCCATTACCTTCCCAAATCCTATAAAACGGCCCCACCCCTATCTCCCTTCGCTGACTCTCTTTCGGACTCAGCCCACCTGCACCCAGGTGAAATAAACAGCCTTGTTGCTCACACAAAGCCTGTTTGGTGGTCTCTTCACACGGACGCACATGAAAGAAACGTTCATCTCATCCAAAAACACCCACACAGTAACATCCAGGGTAACCTTTGACCACACGTCTGGGCACTGTGGATAAAATTCACCATCACACCAGCCCGGTGGATACATAAAATTCATCATCACGCCAGTCAAGTGGACACATAAAATTCACCATCACACTAGCCAAATGGACATATGAAATTCACCATCACACACTATGAGAAACTGAATCACAGATGGTAAGGAAATGAAGTCACAGGTCTATGTCAGTCGTTGTCAGTTGGGGTGATTCTGAACTCCATACCCAAACCCCAGGGGGCATTCAGCAATGTCTGCTGGTACTTTTGGTTAATACACCTGGGGAGAATACTACTGGCATGTGGTGAGTAGAGGCCAGGGATGCTGCTTAACACCCTACAATGCACAGGCTGCTTCCCATAATAAAGAATTACTTGGCTCAAATATCAATAGTGCCAAGATTGGGAAACTCTGATATGCAATAATCACAAAAGTTATAACAGGTAACTTTATGACTAGTTAGACATTTAGAATGTTGTTGATTTTATGACTAGTTTAATCATAGTGTATTTTTTGAAAAGTAAGTATATATCTTTTATTTTATGAATATTATATATTTGCAATTGTATTTTGATACTTTTGCATGTTACTAAGTGACATCTCCTCCTAACTGTGTCTATGTATATATTGATCTCTCATCTATCCCATTCAGGAGGCTCCACCCTCATGACCTCATCACCTCCCAAGGGCCTCACCCCCTGACACCATCATCTTGGGGGTGAGGATTTCAGCATAGGAATTGTGGGAGACACAAACATTCAGTTCATTGCACATGGTTGTATAGTTTTGTAAAATCCCCCAAAGTAAGATACATTCAAATTCATTTTCTGAAAGATGACTTCTGAAATTTTGTAAGCTTCAGCTCCCACAAAACCTGCATCTAATCCTAAATGCAAGGAGTGTGTTCCTGGTTTTGATGGTGGTAGTTATGGCCACGGCTGTTTCTGACTTTCCAGTCAAGGAGATCCTGCGATGATCTGAGAAGCTAATGCACAGGATTCAGTGAGGAGTGAACTTGTTCATCTGTAGAATGTGGGTGGCCTTTCTTTCCTTCTGGGAGCCAGCTCCCCTGTGGAGGAGAAATTCACCAAGTATCTTTTTTATTTTTAAATTTAATTTTATCTTCCTAATTTTATTTTTTTAGAGACAGGGTCTCATTCTGTCACCCAAGCTGGAGTGCATTTTTTATTATTTATTTTATTTTCCTAAGTTTATTTTTTTTAGAGATGGGGGTCTCACTCTGTCACCCAAGCTGGAGCGCATTGGTGCAATCATAGCTCACTGCAGCCCCCACCTCCTGAGTTCAAGTGATCCTCTTACCTAAGCCCCCTGCGTAGCTGGGACTGCAGGTGGATACCACCAGGCTTGGCTAATTTTTAAAATATTTTTAGAGATAGGGTCTTGCTCTGTTGCCTAGGCTTGTCTCGAACTCCTGGGTTCAAGTAATCCTCCTACCTCAACTTCCCAAAGGGCTGGGATTAAAGATGTGAGCCACTGCTCCAGCCACGCCAAGTATACTTGTTCACCATTCTCCAATGCCCTTCATATCTGTATACATTTTATTTTGTTGGATCAACAGAAAGGATTTGGTTGAAATTCTTTGACTATACTCTGTGCAGGTATCGCAAATTTCAGTGACTATTAAAAATACAGTGTCAGTTGCAGGCTAATTGTGATTTAGATTCAGAATTATGACAGATACAAAGTAGGAAGTTCATGACAGCATTCCTCTATTTGCAATTTTAAGCAAATTCTCCTTATTCTTATTTTTTGAAGGTCTAATATCTATTGGGATTTAAATTTGCAATGTGAGATAATGATGCCCTGTTTCCTAATATACTATAAAAATAAGTTTTAGCCATATTTTCCATATCAAAAATTAAATTGCTGCCTAGCGAAGACCTCTGGAGCCAGGCTGGAGAATAACTGTGCTTATTGGCTGTCTGTTACAGTTTGCCCAGGACTTTTGTGGTTTTAAAGCTGGAGGTCCCACATCCTGGGGAAACCCTTAGCCCCAGGCAATTCTAGAAGTTTCCTCGCTGTCATAGGAACCTATGTGTTATCCCATTCAGAGAGTCCTTGACTCAGACTGTGGTTGTCTAATTGTTGCAGGGCAGGTGAGCCCCCAAACTGGGGGCTTAGCTTGGGAGTGTTCTTGGCTTCACCCAGGAAAAAATTTCAGGGTGAGCCCGTGGTGTTAGACAGCAACTTGCAGAGCAGTGGCGTGATCTCGGCTCACTGCAACCTCCACCTCCAGGGTTCAAGTGATTCTCCTGCCTCAGCCTCCTGGTAGCTGGGACTACAGGTGCACATGACCACACCTGGCTAATTTTTGTATTTTTAGTAGAGATGGGATTTCACCATGTTGACCAAGCTGGTCTCGAACTCCTGACCTCAAGTGATCCGCCCACCTCAGCCTCCCAAAGTCCTGGGATTACAGGCGTGAGCCACCCCCACTTTCACTGAAGTGGCAGTGCGCAGCAGCAGCAGCAGAGGTCCTGCTCCTGGCAGAGCAGGGCTACCCAATAGGCAGTGCGTCCAGAACAGCAGCTCAGAGGCAGTGCTGGAGTCATATGTATACCCACTTCTAATGGCATGCAAATTAAGGGGCAGATTATGCAGAGATTTCGAGAAAAAGAGTGGTAACTTCCATGTTCTTGGATCATTGCCACAGAAAGGGGCGGTAACTTCCAGGCGTTGCTATGGTAACAGTAAACTGACATGGCACTGGTGGGCATGTATTATGGAGAGGAGCTATTGCTATTGCCACTTCCCTATTTTAGCTAGTCTTCAGTGTGGTCCAAAGTCTAAGTCCCTGCCTCCGGAGTCAAGTTGGGTCTCCTACTTCATAATGAATGGCCTCTTAGGTGATGAAGATAAATCGATTGGTCTCTTGTTTCACATGAATCCACCACACATTGACTGGGGAGTTTGGGATGAAGATTTAGACGACCCAACAGAGAAGTCCTCTCAAAAGCCCATGGGGCCACTCTTCTGAAGCTCCACTTCACCTGCTTCCGCACACCCCAGTCCTGCCTGATACTCAGCTTTTCTTTCTCTCGTGAATAGAGACACACGTTTTTCTCCCTTGACACCATGCAGGTTGGGATTCTGATAAGGATTAGAATGCTACAGATCAATCCTCTAGTACAGTCCCTCTCAAAGTGTGGACATTTAAGGCTGGGTGGATGATCCTCTGGGGTGGGGTGTCCTGTGCACTGCAGGGTGTTGAGCAGTGTCCCTGGGCTCCACCCACCAGATGCCCGGAGCACCAACCACCCCGGTTGCGACACCCAAAGCTGTCTCCAGACATTGTCGAGTGTCCCTGGGGACATAGTTGCCTGTGTGGAGCACCGCAGGGTCAGATGAACACAGCAAGGACCACTGACAATGTGAGCATCTGTGTCACCCTCTGCTGTCACTCGCCGGAACCAGAAGGGACGATTTGCTGCCGGTACAGCTTTTTCCCATGCCGAGCTTCCTGCAGAGGCTCCTTCCCAACGCATTGGAAAGTCCCTGGCTCTCGGAGTGAGTCTCAGATCCTCCTGGCTTCATGGGTCCAGCAATTAAGTATTGCCACATACCTTTTCTTTTAGCTCTAAAAATTGTTTGTGGACCTGGGAATTAAAAAGAAAAGAAAAGTGGCACCAAGCAGAAGAAGCCAGGAAAACCCTGCTCCATTGTTTTGCAGACGGAGACCCTGGAGAGAGAGGGAGAGAGAGACAGAGAGAGAGAGACAGAGAGAGAGAGAAAGAAAGCAATCCCGACGTTATGAGAATCGGCTGCACGACCATCCCATGCCTTTCAGGAAAACCAACACAAACGCCCCAGTGGAGACATTTTTAACCATTGTAAAATTTTCTAGAAATCTCAGGCATGACTGGTTCTCCTGTGGCTGGTGAATCATATTATACGTGGTGCTGGTGCATCTTGCAAAACACTTAAAAGATAAGTGTACCACATAGATTTGAACATTGCGAATTGGAACATTTAAAAAAAATCCATGGTTGCTTAATTCTTGGAAACAGAAACAATTTACTTTATAGTCATTTGAACTGTAAACCTAGCTAGTCGTTTGTATACAGAATGTTTGCGGGTATTGCTGACTATGGCTTTGTGGATTATGAAACAGCTATAATAAATCAACAAGAAACCTTGGCAGATTTAGTTGTCTTCCTCCTTTATGCAGAGCTTTAAAAAATGTTTTATGTAATAGGTGCGTGAGATCTTTTCTGTTTAAACAGTCTGCACAAGAGGGCAGTGTATACCACTTAACAAGGTTTTCCCTGGGGACGTGGAAGTTTATTGGTGGTGGCAGAGAGGGAGGTTCAGTAGATTTTTCTTACTCCGCTATAGAAATACCTTCCCATAGAGAATTATGACTCTTATGTATCTATTATTATTGATATTTATTATGTATTTTATAGAATAAACATAATTCACCTCCACTTTTAGAAGATACAAGCTCTTTTCTTTCACTAACTCAGGAATCAAATAGTGAGACACAACTTTCCCTATGCCACATTGACTGTTTGGCTCAGATGAAAATATCAATTAGCCTTTAAAAAAGAAAAGAAAATGTCCTATGAATAAATATTCATGACAAGATGTCCATGCGAAGAGCTGATCATCAAAATACCTAGCACAGTTCATGAGGCTTTTTCCTCTAAAAAAGCATGAAATTCAGCTTTTGAGGTACATTTGGCTTCCACCAATGTTGTTTTTGAGTGTTGACAAGCAAAAGTTAGATTTTTAGAGAAGGCTGGTGTTGTTGGTAGCAAAAGTAAAATCATAATGAAATTTTAAAAGATTTATTTCTTCAAGGCTTAGGTTCTTTATTCATTTATTTATTTTTGAGACAGGGTCTCACTTTGTTGCCAGGCTGGGGTGCAGTGGTGCGAGCTCGGCTCACTGCAACCTCCGCCTCCCATGTTCAAGTGATTCTCTTGCCCAATCTCCCCAGTAGCTGGGATTATAGGCACTCACCACCACACCCAGCTAATTTTTGTATTTTTAGTAGAGACAGGGTTTCACCATGTTGCCCAGGCTGGTCTCAAACTCCTGACCTCAAGCGATCCGCCTGCCTCGGCCTCCCAACGTGCTGGGATTACAGGTGTGAGCCACCACTCCTGGCCCCCAGGCTTAGGTTTAGTAAGCAAACAACAACTAAAAAAACAAGATAAAAAATGACATGGAAAGATAAGTTTATTTAGACAAGTCATTTAAAGCAAATCTGGGTTTAGAAGAAAATTTAGATTGCAAGTTTCTTGAGGGCAAAAAAACCCTTCTTTTCATAGTTCTTTTTTATTTTTTATTTTATTTTTTATGAAAAAAATTAGAGATAGGGTCTTGCTATGTTGCCCAGGATGGTCTCGAACTGTTGGGCTCAAGCAATCCTCCTGCCTTGGCCTCCCAAAGTGCTAAGAGTACAGGTGTGAGCCACCACACCCAGCCTATGGTTCTTATATTTTATAAAGTATGTAATGTTTTCCTCATTTTTTTTGCCTCTTTTCCTTTCTCCCTTCCTGTATCTTTTCTTCCTCAATATCTATCACAATGAAAACATATTGTAAGGGCTGCATTGCCTGATGTATGAATTTCTAAACAGGGCACTTTGAACAAAGAGGATTATCTGTGGCATCAAAATTCAAGTCACCACTAGAACTTGTGATGGTCTAGTCCCATCCCATAAAGTGAAATCCTGCATTTCCAATCTAAAGCTTTCCAGTGCTTTCAGGTTGTGAAATTAAACAACTTGGGTACTTTTTAGATAGAAGCAAAATACAAATGGAAGTAGGGGACTAAGGATTTCTCATATTTTTTGGTTTAAAAAATAATCTCCAGCCTGAGCAACATAGTGAGACCCATCTCTAAATTTTTTTTTTTTAATTAGTTGGGCATGGTGGCATGCGCCTGTGGTCCCAGCTACTTGGGAGGCTGAGGTAGAAGGATTGCTTGAGCCCAGGAGTTTGAGGCTGCAGTGAAGCTGTGATTGTGCAACAGAGTGAAACTCTCTCAAAAACAAACAACAGCAACAACAACATTTCAGTGACAATGATGGCCTTAGAGGCTGGGTACCTTAGAAATGATACATCTTCATGTGCATAGAAAGATCCCTTCCTTCCTTCCTTCCTTCCCTCCCTCCCTGCATCCCTCTTTTCCTTCCTACCTTCCTTCCTTCCCTCCCTCCCTGCCTCTCTCTTTTCCTTCCTTCCTTCCTTCCCTCCCTCCCTCTTTTCCTTCCTTCCTTCCTTCCTTCCTTCCTTCCTTCTACCTTTTCCTTTCCTTTTGGGGTCACACACTTAACAGCTAGTTTAATTTTGGAGGGTCTCAAGTTTGATCAGAAAAAGGCATGCTTATCCTTTAAAGAAGGCAACAAGAGTTTCTCTCTCTGTCTGACTTTACACCTCCACAATTTCACCAAGACAGAGATTTTTATTGGGTGAGCACATATACTTAAAAGAATTACTTGAGACAAAAATGAAGAACTTCATGGAGAGTTGAGGGTCTTGGAATGAGCAGAGTGACTCTTGGTGAACTCCACCTTTCCCATCTTCCAAAAAAAACCAAAAATCAATTCACTCTGAGATCTAATAATACCTCTGAATTGATCATCTACAGTAATCAAAGCATTCAGGCCATGAGAGCTGGTGTCTATGTTAGGGGTTCTGCATAGTAAACTGCAGTACACATTGAGAAAATATCATCGTCTCTAAACATTTGTTTCTCTGGGCTGATGAAAGAGTAAAGATGTCTGAAGAATAAAAAGGATGACTGTGTGGAAACATGCCCTGCCAACTTGATGAATTCATCAATGATCACAATTGAGTGTCTTATGTAATGAAAGTTGGCTCATTAAAGAATACCAATGTGCCCTCTGGGCATGCTTTGGATTGGCATCCACTTCTGTAAGCCAGGTTGTTTGAGAACAGATGAGTTAACTCTGCAACCAGAAGATTTAATGTGCGATTTTGCTCAGGGCTATTTCGCTGAGACACAGAAGATGGCAACAAGATCTATGCGATCTTTTGCCATGAGGGCAGCAAGTGGATGTGTCTCAGCAAATCTTTTAGAAGAATGCAGAACCATCTGACCAGGTTTCTGGAAACGTTCAGCTCCTCGTCCTGCCTGTAGAATCCCATGTCTTGCAAGGCTGTTAGCAAGGAAGCACTCCCTCTCCTTGAGCTAAGGATGGCTTTTAGTGAAGGAAGGAAGGAAGGGAGGGAGGGAGGGAGGGAGGGAGGGAGGAATCTTTCTATGCACATGAAAATATATCCTTTCTAAGGTACCTAGCCTCTAAGGCCATCAGTGTCACTGCTTTTCGAAAACAAATAACATCACTGTCCAACTTATAAAACTCTTCTTCAATATAAATCTAGAACCTTCTGGAACATGTTGAGTGGAAAAGCCAAACAATGCAAATAAACTGACCACAAGCTCGTGCTTAAAATTGTAGTCCTCCTTTAAACATCAACATTGCTGTTCTTCCTTCTGGCTGCTGTGCTAGTTTTTTCAATTAGCAAACATGCTACTTATTATCTTTACTACTGTTGTTTTTCAGGAGAGAAGAGTTTAGGAAGAAATGTTGGTTTTTTTCAGATAAGGTACACAAAAGCTTATTTCACTAAAATTTAAAAGTGCATATTGAATACATATATTTATATGTATATTTAAGTTTGCTATAAAAACATGAAAATGGTTATTTTAATTTTTTTATTTTTAATTTTTTCAGACGGAGTCTCACTCTGTCACCCAGGCTGGAGTGCAGTGGCATGATGATAGCTCACTGCAGCCTCGAACTCTGGGGCTCAAGCAATCCTCCCACCTCAGCCTCCTAAGTAGCTGGGACTACAGGTGTATGTCACCATGCCCAGCTAATTTTTAAATGTCTTTGTAGATACATGGTCTTGCTATGTTGCCCAGGCTGATCTTGAGCTTTTGGCCTCCAACAATCCTCTCACCTTGACCTCTCAAAATGCTGGGATTATAGGCATGAACGATGGTGTCTCCTATCTTTTTTAATTTTTTTTTTCTTTTTTATTTTTAGACAGGGTCTTGCTCTGTCACCCAGGCTGGAGTGCAGTGGCTCAATCTCAGCTCACTGCAACCTCTGCCTTCCAGACCCAAGCGATCCTCCCACTTCAGCTTTCCAAGTATCTAGGACCACAGGTATGTGCCACCATGCCTGGCTAATTTTTTGTAGTTTTGGTAGAGATGGGGTTTCGCCATATTGCCCAGGCTGGTCTCGAACTCGTGACCTCAAGTGATCCACCTGCCTCGGCCTCCCAAAGTGCTGGGATTACAGGCCTGAGCCACCGTGCCTGGCCATGTGTCTCTTTTATAAGGGTGCTAATCCCATTTGTGAGTCTCCACCCTCATGACCTCATCACCTCCCAAAGGCCCCACCTTCCACCATCATCACCTTGAAGGTTAGGGTTTAACACATGAATTTCGGGAGGACACAGACATTCAAACCACAACACTAGGGTTGCCATAAGAAAGTGCCACCAACAAAGTGTCTGCAGAATCACAGACTTCTGTGGTCCCAAATAACATGGGAAAGGGTCTTCTGCTCCCTGTGGGACCTTCTCCTGCCATCCTCACCCTGCTGCACGGACAGTCCTATGGCCAACCTGTGCTCATTCTCTCCTTTGTCTGTTTCCATGGGATCCTTCTGGGACAGTGACCAAAACTGAAGCTTCAGTTGACCGCAGACTTCCTGTATCTCATTTACATCCCTGGTCAATAGTAAGACCATCACAGCATCTGTCAGGACCAACCGAGGAGGCAGAGGTCAACATGGTGGACAAACGTCCCTACTGATGAGAACAGTGTAACCCCACAGGGGATGATTTAAAGCTTCGCCACCCCAAGGCAGCGTTGGCCACTTCATTGGGTACAGTGGGGTCTACATGACCTACCACACAGAATCCTAAATCCCTGCACTGGACATGAATCCTGCTCCTGGCCACTAGGTACTGGATTTTTGGGGTGAGTGTTTGGAGATGGCTAGAATGATGGGGAAATCGAGTGAAGATGCCTGTCTATGTCTTGGTATGCACAAAAAAATTATTACTATGTAGAATTTCTAGTTCATTGTTTTTTGAGACAGGGTCTCACTCTGTTGCCCAGGCTAGAATGCAGTGGTGTAATCACAACTCACTGCAAACTTGACCTCCTGGGCTCAAAGGATCCTCCCATCTCAGCCTCCTGAGTAGCTGGGACCACAGACATGTGCCACCACATGCTCGGGTAATTTATATATATATATATATATATATATAGAGAGAGAGAGAGAGAGAGAGAGAGAGAGAGAGAGAGAGAGAGAGATGGAGTCTCGCTCTGTAGCCCGGGCTGGAGTGCAGTGGCGTGATCTTGGCTCACTGCAAGCTCTGTCTCCCGGGTTCATGCCATTCTCCTGCCTCAGCCTCCCGAGTAGCTGGGACTACAGGCACCTGTCACCACGCCCAGCTAATTTTTTGTATTTTTAGTAGAGACGGGATTTCACCGTGTTAGCCAGGATGGTCTGAATCTCCTGACCTCATGAGCCACCCACCTTGGCCTCCCAAAGTGCTGGGATTACAGGCGTGAGCCACTGCATCCATCCAATTTTTATATTTTTACTGTAGAAATGAGATCTCACTATGTTGCCCAGGCTAGTCTCAAACTCCTGGGCTTAAGGAATCCTCCCATCTCGGCCTCCAGAAGTGCTGGGACTACAGGAGTGAGCCAACAGGACTCATTTTTTTTTTTTTTTTAAATCTTAGGTGAGGAGGCGGGGAAGTCACTTCTAATTCCATCCCCCTGGGGTGAGCCAATCCCCATAATCTTGGACTTGGAGATGAGATCTGCTCCAGTGCCATAGATAATCCCTGAGCTATTAATAATTATAAGGTTGAGAAGAAACTTGGAACTTTGAATACCATAAAAATAGTAGCTGCAAATCAGAAACAGGTTCTCATTCATGCCCAACCACATGGAGATGCAATTTGTAGGTTACATCATGGACCCAAGACCTAGGATTCTACCATTTCACAGACTGGGAAGACTCCACTGCTACATCTGTGTCCAGATATAATGAACACAAAAGTCACTTCCCAGCTGGACATGAATGTCCCAATGCTGAATTCCTCCCCGGCAGTGATCTTGTAACCTCACTCAAATAGCTTAAAAAACAGACAGCTGTCATGTCTTCACCCTGGTCCTTCTTATCACCACAACATCTGTATTATCTCTGAAATCTTACATTTCATAGCAGTCAGCATCTGACCATAATACTTTAGCTTTAGCCCTCTCTCCCCAAGACCCTCATAATCCTTCCCCATCTCTTTGATCTTAGTCTACTAGCTCCACCTGACTTTCTTCTTTTCTTTGATGCCTCAGGCCAGTACCAGCCCTCAGGCTGCCAGCCTGGATCAACTCTGCAAACCACATCCTCTTGAGACTACCCCTGGGCTCTGATCAATCACTTACTGATTGATACGGTTTGGCTGTGTCCCCTCCCAAATCTTGAATTGTAGCTCCCATAATTCCTATGTATTGTGGGAGGGACCCAGTGGGAAGTAATTGAATCATGGGGGTGGGTCTTTCCCTTACTGTTTTGGTGATAGTGAATAAGTCTCATGAGATCTGATGGTTTTATAAAGGGGAATTCCCCTGCACATGCTCTCTTGTCTGCCACCATGTAAGATGTGACTTTGCTCCTCATTCACCTTCTGCCATGATTGTGAGACCTCCCCAGCCATGTGGAACTGTGAGTCAATTAAGCCTCTTTCCTTTATAAATTACCCAGTCTTGGGCATATCTTTATTAGCATCATGAGAACAGACTAATACACTGATCAATGGTGGTGCCTCACCCTGCCAGGTCTGTAAGCTGCCTAGAAATAGTCTCTGCACCCATGAAAAGTTCTTGCCCACATGTCCGATCAGGGGCTGCAAACCTTTGCAAGTCATTTTTGCCTCCTCTCTGCCCTGCAATTTTCTTTCCCTGAAGAACTTACTATCTAGGTCTTAAAGGAAATTTCAGCCTTCCACGATTATCTCACACACGAATTCCTATCTTACATCCCTGTGCCCTGTCTCCCTTGAGGTCTTCTTCCATCTGGCACTTCCTTCTAGTTCAATCCCTACAGGATTGCTTGGGTAATTACAAAATTATAAATGTGAGTGTGCCATGCTCTTAAATAAAATTCTTTCTAATCACGTCCCATCATTTAGAGCAGGAATTGGCATACCGGTTTCTTATTTGTTTGTTTGTTTGTTTGTTTTTAAACTGGCTAAGTATCTTTGGCCTAGTGGATCATCTGGTCTCCATAGCATCTACTCAACTCTGCCATTGGGTTGAAAATACAGCCACAGAAAATATGTAAATGAATGGGTGTGGCTGTGTGCCGATAAAACTTTATTTACAAAAACAGATGATGGGCCAAGTTTGGCCAGTGGACCCTAGTTTGTCAATCTCTGATTTAGAGGATAAAAAACAAATTTTAAAACATGGTCCAAGGGCGATGCTCTCTCTTGCTATGTGCTCTGATGTTTACTGCTATTGCCTGAATTTCTTCTCTCTCCATCAACATATGCCAAGCAGCTGCTAGTGGCTTGTGCATACCATTTCAGCATGAAACATGCTTTGTCAGGAAGAGGCACTGTGGTGGGCTGAACTGTATCCTCCTCAAATCCACATGTTGAAATCCTAACCTCCAGGACCTCAGAATGTGACTGTATTTGGAGATGGGGTCTTTAAAGAGGTGACGAAGGTAAAATAAGGTCAGTAGGGTGGTCCTTGATCCAACAGGACTGGAATCCTTATAAGAACAGGAGATGGCACAGACACACACAGAGGAACAATCGCATGAGGAAAAGGGAAAAGACGATGTCTAGAAGCCAAAGAGAGAGGCCTCAGGAGGAACCAGCGCTGCCCACACTTTGATTTCGGACTTCCAGCCTCCAGGACTGTGGGAGGGTAAATGTCTGTTATTTAAGCCACCCGGTCTGTGGACCTTTGTTATGGTGGCCCAAGCATAATGCAGGCATCTTGTCCATACCCCAGACATTGTGCTGCTTTCTGCTTTCTTTGCTTATTTGGCCATAGAGCCATCCTTAGAATAACTTGTGGAATCCAGTGCTGTTGGGTTGGAAAAAGACAATGTCTCAGAGATTCGAAGTATTAAGTCCCTCCATTCCAGCTCAAATGAGGACCAGAAGTTAACTCTGCTTGGAAATCTCAGTCCCCGCCCCCATCCCTCCTTTCCTCCGCACTTGGGAATCTGGCTTAGGAGAATGGGATGGCTCTGATTTTTCCATTATGCCTTACCCAGCAGATGCTACAATGGACGTATTTTTCTTGGTGCAATCGTGTTCACTACTTTTTATAATCAATGCTGTTTCTAGCCTGGCTGAGGGGAGTGGAAAATGGAGGCAGTGGTTCCAGAGTTTCAGATGGTTCCCAAACTCCAGCTATTAAATAAAAATATAGTGTGTTCTCCTTTTCTGAGAGCAGTCCAAACTGACTTTATGTTTTCATCAAGTTCTGTCCATTTCTATTTTATCTCTGTTTCCTTCGCAACTTTTAAAACATGTGCTGAACATTGTTACTTTAAATGATACTTTATGAACTTTTCATGGAATTGGTGTGTGGACATTTTTCGTGAGCCAATTCTCCGAAGGGTAGAGACACTTGGCTGCACCTGGTTTTTGCCACACCTGAGATGTGTTTGCATTGGCCGAGATGTGTAGACGTTACCAGGACACAACTCCAAGTCTGTGCCGGTAAAATAGCTCTGTGTGTCTTTAAAATTCACTTGTGCATAGTTTGAAGTTGAGTAGCTTAAGAAGTCTTGTCCCTTCTTGTTGCCTACGAGAGAGGAGAGAGACATTCAGTGTGTGCACTGGAATATTGTCATGTGATTGCAAAAACCAAATAATGAAGAATAGAACGTACTTAGATGAAAACAGATGGCTTGATTTGCTTTTAGTTACACCCCTCTTATTTCTAGTGTTTCCCTTCCTAGAACTTCATAGTGTTAATGTCTGTAATTGTGTCTAACTTTAGTTAGCTCTTGAATATGAGTCTAACTTTATTTAGCTCTTGAATATGAGTGTTCTTATACCCAAGATGTGAACATCAGATAAGCAAAATGCAATGGAAATTCTGCTTATAATTTATTTTTTATTATTTTTATTTTTTTGAGATGGAGTCTGGCTCTGTTGCCCAGGCTACAGTGCAGTGGTACGATCTCAGTTCACTGCAACCTCCACTTCCCAGGTTCAAGCAATTCTCCTGTCTCAGCCTCCCGAGTAGCTGGGACTACAGGGATGCGTCACCACACCTGGCTAATGTTTGTATTTTTAGTAGAGATGGGGTTTCATCATGTTGGCCAGGCTGGTCTCGAACTCCTGACCTCAAGTGATCCACCAACCACGGCCTCCCAGAGTGCTGAGATTACAAGTGTGAGCCACTGCACCCGACCTCTGCTTATAATTTAAATGCTGGCTAATGAAAATATTAAGGGGGGTGGGGGTAACACAGAAAAAAATATCTACTTGTTACAATCCTTTGAACTGTAAATAAGTGTTAGACTGCCTTTGCACTATTATAGATCAGGTTCTTACAAGCAATGGTGTTTCTGCTTATTGCTTGTGGAAACCTGGCCAAATTCTCTAATCTCTCTGAACTTCTATTGTCTTATTTGTTAAGATGAAGATGAGAATAGTGCCCATATCCTGGTGATGGTGCGGGTTATGGGATATGTTTCATCTTAAGAGCTTAGTAATGTCCCTTGAAGATACTGGGGAAACCCAGTGCCTTGTTCTCTCTTTTTGCCCCTCATCTTCTATACTTTGACGCTGTTGTCTTGTTCAGGTAAGTAAGTATGCCTTTGTCAAAATTCTTCATAGATAAAAGCCTTTTTAGGTCTCAGTTTCTGGGACCAGATGACAGAGTTCCCACGGCTTGGATCTTGACTCCACAAAAATGTCCCCTCTTTACTAACTACCATCAATGAGTATTCATGTGGACCCACTGAGTCACCACCCTGGTCCTAGGTCCTGCTCTCTCCATTCCACTATAAGCCCCACTGTCTGATTTCCATGGTAGACTCTGAATCTTGCTGACCTGTCCACTATATCCAACCTCTTATCTCCCGAGTCCAGCCCTCACTTCGTGTTTGTGTCATTGTTGAGTGGGGTGATGGGGCTCTACACTGCTCCGGCCGCCTACCCTGATTCTGCTGCTCACTCTAGGCAGTTGGGGCCAAACTTGACCAGCACTACAGCCAAGAAAATGCACCAAATTCTTTGAGTGGTGTTAGATTTCACATGCTGTTTTTCACAATGGAAGTTGGGCTGAACACATGCTTTTATATGTCAACATATAAAACATTAGGCATTTATTTAAAAAGTAGCCATAGAAATGAAAGTGTGTATGTACTATCTATTGATCTATCTATCTATCATCTCTCTATATTATCTATCATCTTTCTATCATATCTATCATATGTATTTATCTATCATCTATCTATTATATCTATCATCTAGCTATCGTTATCATCTATCATATCTATCTATTAACTATCATTTATCATCTTCCTATCATATCTATCTACCTGTCATCTATTTGTCTATCATCTATCTGTCAGGCAGTCATCTATTATCTTTCTGTCAGTCATCTATCTAGCTATCTATCATGTCTGTCACCTATCAATCTATCATTTTATGTATTGTCTACATATCATCTCTATCATCTGTTATTGTATTATTCTATTACCTATTAACCTATCATTTTATCTATCATCTATCTACTTACCTTACCTATCATGTATCATCTGTTAATCTACTATTTTATTATCTATCTTTCTATCATATTATTCTTTTTTTTCTTTTTTCTTTCTTTTTTTTTTTTTTAGATAGAGTCTCACTCTGTCACCGAGGCTGGAGTGCAGTGGCACGATCTCAGTTTACTGCAACGTCCACCTCTCAAGTTCAAGCAATTATCCTGCCTCAGCCTCCCGATTAGCTGGGATTACAGGCGTGCGTCACCACACCTGGCTATTTTTTGTAGTTGTATTTGTATTTTTTAAATCTTTTTTTTTTTTTGGCTTTAAGGAGCGGAGAGTTTAATAGAAAGAAAGAAGGGAGAAGAAAGATGGAAGAAGCTCCCCTGTACAGAGACAGAGGGAGGGGGCTCCAAAGCCAAGAGAGGAGACCCCATGTGCCAGGGAAAAGCAGCTGCTTATATTATTTTTTGTATTTTTAGGAGAGACGGGGTTTCGCGATGTTGGCCAGGCTGGTCTTGAACTCCTGATCTCTGGTGATCCGCCCGCCTCAGCCTCCCAAAGTGCTGGGATTCCAGGTGTGAGCCACCATGCCTGGCATATCTATCATATTATAGCGAATATATGACAGCTGTGCCATAAAGAGGAATGGAAATAGACACAGATTGGCTCACAGATCAGCATCTGAAGTGAATCCTTTTTGTTAAATGCTAAACTATAGATCTTACTAATTATTCAGTCATTCTTTGGATATTTATTTTGCAAACTGAATTTGTAAAACTCTATCTGTATTACCTTAATTATTCATGTTATGACTCTGACAACTTGCTGTGTTCCTTACCTTGAATTTTAGCCACATTCCAAGGGTTAACTTTACCCTTTCCACAGTTACAATGTTTCTCCACTTCTTATTCTCCTATGCTCAGCACACATTTACTGTGAAGCAAACCCTACCTGCTTAATTTTCTCTTTAAAGTGAAATGTCACTGGTTTATTCACCAAGTAGTCTTCTGAGGGCTAAAGAAAACTACTTCTTTCTTCTTTGTAATATTTATGTGCACAAGGCATTCTAAACGTTGGTGTCAGTCTGCAACAGTGGTTCTTTCTCTGAACACTCAACATGTTTAAGCGCTGTCATATGAACATGGTCACAAATATTATTATGCCATCAAATGGAGGACAATGTAATGCTTTAAGATTTAAATAGGCTTTAAAATCAGCATGGCCAGGTGCAGTGGCTCACACTTGTAATCCCAGCACGTTGGGAGGTTGCGGTGGAAGGACCACATGAGCCCAGGAGTTCTAGACCAGCCTGAGCAACATAATCAGACCTCATCTCTACTAAAATTTTTTGAAAAATAAGCAGGGTGTGGTAGTGCACACCGGTTGTCCCAGCTCTTCCGGATGCTGAGGTGGGAGGATCACTTGAGCCTAGGAAGTCACTGCTGCAATGAACTATGACTGCACCACTGCACTCCAGCCTGGACAACAAAGCAAGAACCCAGCTCTATAAATAAATAAATACATAAATAAAATCCATTACCTGAAACATTCAGATAACAGTCATCAAAACAGTAAATACCTTTTAGAAAAACAAATTCTGTTCTATATAATTAATTAATGTGTTTATTTTGAGACAGGGTCTTGCTCTGTCGCCCTGGCTGAAGTGCAGTGGTGCAGTCGTAGCTCACTCCCGGGCTTAAGCGATCCTCCCACTTCAACCTCCTGAATAGCTGGGACTACAGGTGTGAGCCACTGGGCCTGGCTGACTCTATTATTTTATTTAGAATCCTAAAGTGGTTGCCATGGGCTGCAACATGGTTCTCCCCTGTCCCCAGATGTTCATCTCCTGATCTCAGAAACCTGTGAATCTTTTACATTACATGCAAACAGGACTTTCCAGATTAAGGCTCTTGAGAGGGGAGATTATTCTGGATTATTCAGATGAGCTCAGTGTAACACCAAGCTCCCTGGAAGAGGGCAGCAGCAAGGAGTCGAAGACATGCGATGAAGAAAGCAGAGAGAGAGAGACAGACAGAGACAGAGAGACAGAGAAAGAGAAGGAAAGACAGACAGAGACAGAGAGGGACACACAGAGAGAGACACACACACACACACAAAGAGAGAGAGACAGAGACACAGAGACAGAGAGAGACAACGAGAGTTGGAAAAACACAAAGACAGACAGAGAGAGACAGAGACAGAGAGACAGGAAGAGACAAAGAGACACAGGGAAAGAGACAGAGAAAGAGAGACAGACAGAGAATGGGAGACAGAAAGGCAGAGAGAGGGAGACAGAGGCAGAGGCAGAAAGAGAGACAGAGAGAGGCTGAGACACACAGAGGCAGAAGGAGAGCTAGAGAAGAGAGAGGCAGAGACAGACAGAGAAGGGGGAAGTGAAGCAGCACTCCTGGTTTTGAAGACAGAGGAAGGAGCCATGAGCCAAGGAATGCAGGCAGCCTCTAGAAGTCAGAAAAAAGCAAGAAACGATTTCCCTGGAGCCTCCCGAAGACAGCAGCCCTGCTGACCCATTTTAGATTCTGACCTCCAGGGTGACTGGGGATGTGTGAGGAGAAGGGAGCAAGGGACAGGAGACCCAAACTCCACAGTGAACAATTGGCTTGCTTGGGAGTGAGCCTGCAGAGGAGTGTGCACTGCTTTTCTAGAAGCTAGTGTTCGTGGCTCACAAATCTTCATTGACCAATCTCTAAGCTGTCATCTCTAAGCTCTCATCAAGTCGGTTATTCCATGGCATTTGGAGCAGAAACTGGCATTTGATAACTGAAGTCCATTCTCTCGCTCGCTCACTCGCTCGCTCTCTCTCTTTTTTTTTTTTTTTTTGACACAGTTTCACTCTCATCGCCCAGGCTGAAGTGCAGTGGCGCAATCTTGGCTCACTGCAAGCTCCGTCTCCTGGGCTCAAGTGATTCTCCTGCCTCAGCCTCCCAAGTAGCTGGGTCTACAGGTACCTGCCACCACACCCAGCTAATTTTTTTGTAGTTTTTGTAGAGACAGGGTTTTGCCATGTTGCCCAGGCTGATCTTGAACTCCTGGCCTCAAGTGATCCTCCCACTTCAGCCTCCCAAAGTGTTGGGATTACAAGCATGAACCACTGAGCCTGCCCTGAAGTCCTTTCTCAAGTGAATTCAAATTTGTTTTGAGGTGGTAATGTTTCAAACTTAACAAGCAAACTATAGTTGCTAGCCTCTCATTCAACTAGTTGGGGCCAAGTAACTAAGTTCAATAGGATTGCAGTAGAAATGTCGTGGGACATTTAGGAAGACTGCAGAGAAAGAGCTAATTCACTTGGCACAGAGGCCATTTTGTTCCTCACTGCTCCCTCATCTGCTTTCTGGGATGTAGATACAATGGCTGGAGCTTCAGCATTCACACTGAGACATGAGGCAAACTTGAAGATGAAAGTCATGTATTAGGGTGGTAGAAGAGATAAAAGGAAGGAATCTAGTTCCTGAGCATCTTGAAGCCAGATTTTTTTGGAACATTCTTGTTCCAAGTTGTCTGTAGCTTTCAGTTTTGTTGTTTTTACTTTTGCCTTTTCTGAACCTGAGATTCATCTGTTATTAATTCTCTCAAGAACAACTACCTGGTGCATCTTGCTGAAATATCTGGCTGTCAGTGAATACATACTGTCTCCTTTCTAAAAGTCTTACTCAGTTGTGATTTTTATTTCATAGTCACCATGCTTCTCTAGTTTATTTGCTCTAGATAGTGAACTACTAGTGCAAAGTTGTTATTATTGGAAGAAACCAAAATTTCTATGTTTTAACCCCAAATAGGATCATGTAATTCTTAGTTTATTGAACCCTTTGGTAGATGAATGTGAACTTATTCTACTGATGCACCCATCTGTTTGCATGCATGTTTGGAGTCAGGGGTAAATAAAAAGAGATTCTCCTTCTCTTCCTAGAGCTCTTGGTCACGCTGCCCCAGGGACTGAGCATGAGCATGGAAAGTGTGAGAAAATTAGCATTTCCCCAGCACACTTCCCAGTGTTAACTCTTTGTCTTTACCAGGTACCCTTTTTGAGCATTGTTTCCAAGCTAGGAAGAGTGTAAGCTTCCTGTTCCATTACCACTGCAGATGTCTGCTTCATGCCATCTGCTTTATGACATCAGTTATGGATGACTGATCTTCACCTTTGCTGGAGGGTCAGAAAAATTCACAAGCCTCCTAAGATTACAGTAAACAGTAGCAGTAAAGTTAAGCTGTCATTTTGGGCAAGAAATGCCCTCATATGTGTCTAAATATTTTGAGTGCCAGTGCTACTCATCTGCTAGTTCTCCAGTTTGCTGGGAATTGAAGAAAAAGATTTCTTCCTGTTGGAAGAGTGATGATGATATCCCTGCATTGTGAAACTTCAGCCAAATCAGAAAGGTGAAATCAACAGACAAAATTTTACAAGTTGTATATCATGGGCTATTTTCCCCCTAAATTTACTTTTGGGAGACTGTGGAGCCATGGGGGTTTCTGTAGGATGGTGGAATATGAGGCTGGGTTTAAAAAGGCAAATTGAACAGTGAACAGGGTTGCAAGCCTCAAGTTGCTTTATAGAAATGAATGAATGAAGATGGGGTATCCGTCAGAGCCCCACAGGGAGCACATTTCACCCAGGGTGTCCAAGTGTGGAGATGTTAATAAAAGCACTGATTATGAACGAATGGAAAGAAAAGACAGAAAAAGGAGTTCAGATGAGGCTGACCAGAGAGGCTGATTCTAACCTCTGCCTGTAGGGAAGAGGCAGGAAAAGAAAGTTGTGGAATCTTGTGAGAAATATGATTTGGAGGACATGGACTGCGAGTGAGTGAGAGCTTAGAAAGATGTGGAAGCCACTTTGAGCTTGGGAGAACACGTGGGATATTGTCGGCATGGAAGGATGGTGGGGGTCCCTGTGAGCTTGAGGGACACAGGAGGGCCTGTGAGCCTGGTGTGGTGCAGGTTGTTTGCAGGATGAAATCAGAGACTTTCTCGTCCTGCTGCCTGATAGCCATTTTCCTCATTTTCTGTTCATATTAGTCCGTTCTCACATTGTTGATGGCTGTCGTGATACCTTGATTCTTGTCTTCCTAGTTTAAAAGAATTTAAACACAGACACACAGCCAAGGAGATGCAGCATAGAGTAAATTATTGCAAAACAAAAAGAGTATTTTGAAAGTCAGCGGGAGACTAGAGAGTACAACCTGAGAAAGTAGATTCAGGGCAGGCAGCTAGTTAGGGTGACAGAGTATTGATTATTGCTGGAGAAACTCCCTTTATGGGAGTCTTACATGATGATTTATAAGGAGGTGGAAAGAGGTGTTGCTGTTAAGCATGTTCTGGGTGGTCCTCTGGGTGCACATGAGCAGTAGCTGCACATGCTTGTTCATGGACTGCAGGTCTCATTAGCATCTTATATCTCTACCCGCAGGTGTGCTTTTTACTATTAAAATGAGCAAAGGGTCAGTTTGAGGACCGGTAACATCAAAATGCGCATGCTCTCTGTAAGGGAACGTTCCTACTGAAGAATTGTTTTGCTTGAATGAGTTCAATGACAGTGCAAATGCTGAAGCTTACTGTGTTGACTGTACGGTCATGGTAACCATGGTTGCTGCACACAAAGAACACAGTCATTTTCTTGACTACCTATCCTGCCTCAGCAATGCTGAAAAGAAATACCTGAGACTAGATAATTATGAAGAAAAGAGGTTGAATTGGCCCACAGTTCTGCAGGCTGTACAGGAAACATGGCAGCTTCTGCTTCTGGGGAGGCCTCAGGAACTGACAATCATGGTGGAAGGTGAAGGGGGAGCAGGCATCTTAGTGACTGGAGTAGGAGGAAGAGAGAGAAAGGCGTGGGGAGGTGCTACACACTTCTGAACAAGCAAAAGATTTCGTGATCACTCACTCACTATGATGAGAACAGCACTGAGCAGAAGGTGTTAAACCATTCTTGAAGGACCCACCCCTATGATCCAATCACCTCTCTCCAGACCCCACCTCCAAAACTGGGGAATACAATTTGACATGAGATTTGGTGGGAACACAGATCCCAACCCTATCGCTGACTGTCTTTGAGTGCCTTTCTGATTTGTCCTAAGAAGCTCATTTTATTTCCCTGACCTGGGTAGAGTGGCATCCAGTTGGTGGTGCCCATCTCATATCAGCCAGGGACAAAGCAACCCCTTGTTCCTCCCAGCTTGGCTTTTCATCTGTGCCTATGCCTGGTTCATGCCTTGGACACATTTTTTTTTTTAAAAATGTAAAGCTAATTTTAAGGGATAACAGCATGGCAGAAAAAGGGGTAAATAAATGGAGAATTGGACCACCTATGTAGAATAACCAGCGTAGACTTGGGTAAAAAATTAGAGTTTGCATAAGACAATCAATCATGAAGCCACACACACACACACATGTCCCCCACAAGTGAGGATGACACATGAAAAAGTGACTTTTCCAAATCCTTGGGGAAAAATATGATTCAGAATCCCTCTTCAGAAGTCACTGGTTTTTACTGTGGAGTTGTGAAAGGTCAGTCTGTGCTCTGGAAAATCCTGATGTGAGTGGGACTTGTGTTCAGTTTCCCGTTAACCCTTTTTGGGAGTCTGCCTTCTCCTTTAGCAGATTAAGTCTTGTTAATTCCAGGCTCTCTGCTGCAGTAGGGGGTTTGTCTTTCTTGGAAGTAAATCAGCTGGGTTTTCGAACCTGACAATCCATTTGCTGACAGTGCACTATTTATTAATTCTTACTCAAGTGTCAATGGCTACTTAATCATGGCAACAGGCAAACAGCACTGGCATTTTACCAGACCTAATGTCATAATAGTAGAACACCTACTGAGTGGGAATTTTCATTACACCCAGAAGAGCAAGGGGACGCTATTTTATCTACGAATTGGCTGTGAGGAGAAACTGTCTGATTTGCTCTTTTGCAAACAGCATTTGTATCTACTCTCTCCCTTTTTTTCCCGCTCCAAATTATTCTCTCCTGGTTTCCCACTCTCTGTCAAATTATCTGATATTAACACCCTTTCCTCCCCTCCCCTGTCCTCCCCTCCCCTCCTCTCCTCTCCTCTTTTCCTTTCCTTTCGACAGGATTTTCCTCTGTAACCCAGGCTGGAGTGCAGTGACACATTCATAGCTCACTGCAGCCTCCAACTGCATATATATTACATATATATATATATTACATATATATATATATTACATATATATTATGTAATATATTATTACATATATATGTAATAATATATTACATATATGACAGTCATTCCTTAAAGTTATAATGAATCTCTCCTATACTAATGTACCATTTTTTATTTTATATACCATATTTTTACTGTATATTTTAATGTTTGGATGAGTTTAGATACAGAAATATTTACCATTGTGTTATAATTGCCTACAGTGTTTAGTACAGTAACCTGCTATACAGGTTTGTGGCCCAGGAGCCACAGGCTAGACCATATAGCCTAGTTGTGTAGTAGGCTAGACCATCTAGGCTTGTGAAAGTGCATTCTGTGATGTTCACACGATGAGGAAATCACCTAAGGATGTAGTTATCAGAATGTATCTCTGTTGTGAAGTGACACATGACTATAGCCTTTGCCACTACTATGGTCTGAATGTTCATGTATTCTCCAAATTTATCCTAACTCCCAAGGTTATAGTATTAGAAATTGGGGCTTTGGGGAGGTGATAAGGTCATAGGGGTGGAGCCCCATAAATGAAATCAGTGCCCTTATAAAAGGGACCCCAGAGAGCTCCCTCACCCCTTCCACTATGTGAGGACATAGCAAGAAGGTGCCATCTACGTACCAGGAAGGAAGTCCACACCAGACACTAAATCTGCCATGTCTTGATCTTGGACTTCCAGAGTCCAGAACTGTGAGCGACAAATATCTGCTGTTTATAAGCCACTCAGTATACTGTATTTTGTTATGGAAGCCCAAGCTGACCAAGACAGTTACAGACTGAAATCTGAGAAATCCCATGGTTTTGTGCGTGAAAAAAAAATTAGAGATAGGACCGGTGGAGGTTTTTTCTTGGAATTTAGTCTAATTTGAGTTCCATTCCAGAGGCCATTTCTTACTGTGATTGGAAATGTCTGGTAGCCTGTGTTCTCTTTCTTTGTATTCCTGCTCTGATCTTATCTTCTAGTCTCCAATCAGGAAGTTTAATCTTGACAGGCACTGACAGAAATAAAGAATGTGACCATTTCCTCCAGGGTAACTGTGTGTTTTAAGTTCTCTGAAAAAAACTAGCATGCACAATTTTGTACATTCTTATTTTTTAAATAAAACCATCTACTTTCAAAGAATAACATGCTATGGATGGAGAAGTCTCTTCACTGCATGGTCTGACTTTTGTTTACTGTAATTTGGTGATTCGATGATAATCAGAGAGGAATCAGAGCATTGATATACCTGCTGGGGACATTAAAATGGGATTGAGACAGAGTTAATTCCCAACTGGGGAACAATGATGCAATGTGTGAGAACCATGCCTGTCTACAACAGCTCTTGGGCTTAGGAAAATCTGCACATAATTTCTTGTAGAAACGGCTGCCTAAGGGCGGTAGGCTGTTGAGGTCTGCAGTTTGTCTGGTCTTCTTCTGACAGTTTATAACAGTTTTTTTCTTAGCATTTACTGCTTGCACACCCGCATTTGGGTAGGCAGATGTCTGCAGGTGGAAGGTGACATTTTGCTTAAAGGATACTGTGCAAACAGTGCCTCATCTTGCATACAGCCAGGAAATATATATCTGTAACTGTGACCACATGTGTATGTTATTTAGTGATGTCATGAAAGAGTTGCTTATGCTGTAGTCAGAAAAAAACGGGTGAGGTTAACGGGCTTGGGGAATTTTAATCTTGGACAGCCTAACACTTTGGTGAACATAAAGGCAGTCTGGATAACCCATTGAGACTATATATTTTTTGTTGCAGAAAAGCATCTATATGCTTGAAATACACATCTTTGTTACACATACGGAGAATGTGAAGGCTTTCTTTCTTCCCAAGCATGTACAGCTAAGGCTACGTTTTCTAAATCCCAGATAAATTGAGTGCAAAAAACTCCAGTAGTAAGAAATACCACTAAAGGAACAAGACACGTCCTCTACAGCATATGCTATGTTCTTCTTCTGCTTAGTCTTGCTGAAGCAAATAATTTTAATTCACAGATGGATAGTCTCAAAGGTATCTTCTTTGTTTATAGACTGAGGTTTACAGAAACTAAACAAATGTAAACATTGTTGTTATCTACAAACAAAATCAAAGATGATAAATTCAGATTAACTGTAATTATCTGGATGTTTTATGCAAAAATGTCTTTCTTTTGAAACAACCCAACATCAGAAAGCAAAGCATGAACTATAATTAGATTATCTCAGTATAGACCTAGTTTCCCATTTTACTGGCACTGTACTAAGTTGTCTAATAGGTGAATTACTCATGATATGCTGGGTTTGATTTTTATCTTTTCAGGATAGAATTATAATGTTTTTTTAAATTTTTATTTTTATTCTATTTTATTTTTTGAGATGAGGTCTCGCTATGTTGCCCAGGCTGGTCTTGAACTCCTGGGCTCAAGCAATCCTCCCACCTTGGCATCCCAAAGTGCTGGGATTACTGGTGTGAGCCACCATGCCCGGCCTACAATGATTTTTTTAAAGTCCATCAAACTGTATTTGCATTCTTTTGTTCCCCTCAAAATATTAGATGGAATATTGCATAATATATCTAACTTTTTTAAAGAAGTCATTTAAAACTCAATAGTGTAAATCTGACAGTGTTTGAGCTGGCTCAAAGTTTTGCATTAAATAGAAAACAGCCCGACGCACACTCCAAACATCTTACATTAGGGTTTCAAGGGATAGAAGCAAGAGTTGACCCAACTGCGTTTGAAAATTTCCAGAATCTCTTATCGCAAAGGTATGCCGCTTTGATGTTTTGACAATTCTGATGGCGAGATGCTTTCTAGTAGGTTGATTTATGATTGGGCTGTTCTCTCAGCTCCATCTCCTCAACTCAGGGAGTTTTCCAGGCTTCTCTTAGTTTCTGCCTTCCAGTCATAGCCTGGAAATGCTCTCAAGGCAGTGAGCTGGGGCCACCATAGGTCTCACTTTGTTTTTCTGCTTCTAGAGAATCACCATCCTTTTTTTTTCTCTCTTTTGAAAATTTATTTATTTTCCCTTTATTTTAAAAATTAATCTTCTTTTGAGAATCACTATCCTTAACTGCCTGGTATCCAGTCTTGAAAATAGTTCTCCCTTAAATGGTTGACTCTTTACTTTTTGGTCATTTGAGGCTGGAGGGAAAACTCTGTTTTTGTTACTCCATCTTGACCGGAAGCATAAGTATGGTGGCCGGCTTACACTGGTTTGCCTGTGGTTTTCTTGGTTTTAGCTTGAATGTCCACATCCCAGGGTGTGTTCAGCACTGAACCCCTAAGTTCTGAGTCAACTAGATGGTTGGCCACCCTCGGTGGATGTCCAGATAACATTCTTGCACTCTACTTCCTTGATCTCTCTGGTTTTCTAGTAATGGTAGACAGTCCAAGTTATTCTGTTTCTTTGTTAAACTTATATAAAATGCATGCTATTCCTAATGTCTGAGAGCTAAAAGTGCTGTCTCTATTCAATGGACATCCTTATTAAGTTTATAATTTTTTACGGTTTGTGAACTGAAAAAAATGACACCTAAGAGGTGACCAATTAAGTAACATGAAACTGTGTGTGTGTGTCTGTACATATTATTATATATATAAATGACATCAGACAAATCTGGCTCAACTTTCATGTAGCAAAATTGTGATTTGTTCTTCAGTTGCCATGAACCCCCACATTGAGGATCATGTAACCTGAATGTGCCCAGATGAACCAAGCATGCAACTTGAGAGAAAGCTAACTGAGGAGCAGGGACTGAACTAAGAAGCAGACACCACGTGTCAAGATTCAGGATCCAATCAGATTGAACTCTGTTGTCACCCTATGGCAAGATCCAATCAGATCATGCCTCATGGCGTCACTTCATTGCAAGGTCCAATTAGATCTTGTCTAATTACCTTGTGCTTATAAAACCTGACCCAAAGCCCAGCTCACAGAGACAGATTTGAGCATTACCTCCTGTCTCTTTGCCAGCTGACTCACAATAAAGCTTTTCTTTTGTCAAAAGCCAGTGTCATGGTATTAGTCTCTATGTGCATTGAGCAGCGAGCTCATTGATTGTTTGGTCATCTATAGCTCTATCTATAGCTATAGATACTCATCTACAGAAACATCAGGCCTATGTAATGATAGTAATGATGCCAAACATGTGCTATAAGACCATAAGGTCTTTACGGGTTCTCTGATCACCATAATCCAATATAAAATGTTCTTTTTGGAAGTTGAGCAGAAAGAGAGATGAGCAGAAATCACTTAGTGGGTTAAGGAAAGTAATGCAAAAGGTATTTGGAGAATAGGAGGAGGAAGTGGGCTGGATAAACACAGTAGGGACTACATGTTGGCCGCTTCCATAGAGACTGTTTCTGAGGCAAATGCACTCATGCCAGGAAGCAAAAATAAAGAGATATTTTAGTTTATGAGTGTATCTACTTTCCTAATGTGCAGCTGTTTATTAACATTAATGGATGTCTGGGTTTTTCTTCACTCCATCCAAATTTAAAGCTTCATAGAATCCTAAACTTCAGTGTTGGAAGCAGCCCTAAACCCAATCACCCCACTTCTTTCAAGCAGAGCTCTTATCCGGGATTAGAAATCAAAATCCCAGGGAGAACATTATCAAAATTCATGCACCCTATCCTTTTTCAGTAGGTCTGGGGGAGGGGAGAAAATCTTAACTATCTAGTAAAAAAAATTCCCAGATGGATCTTCCTGATGTGTACCCTTAAAGAGTCACCATTATATGGCAAAAGAGTACCTTAAAAATAGTTGCATTTTCCACTTGATCGTGCCCAACAATTATGTGAATGAGAAAATGACATATTTTGCAACTAACCAGCCAAGCTGAAAAGATTTTTTCCTTCTGTATGTTCATTAGCAAATTGGGACAATTTAACTCGCATCCTAGCCAATTTCTGCAGAAGCCGGGGCTGCGTGTCTTTAGCTGGTTTGCAATGATACAAGCAGCTGTATCTCCACTGGATGGAATGTACTGTCTAACACGTGGCATGCAAAACAGGATATGAGAGCATTTTGGCAAGCAAAGGGACTCAGCTTTAAGGAGCTCTGGGGCCTTTCAGCATCCACTCTGCTCCCACTACCTGCTGACAACTCACATCAATGCCTGGATGTATGGATCTTGCTGAAAAATCAAAATGTAACTGGGAAATAGAAATGCAGAGATTCAGTATTGTGCAAGGTAGGAGGAAGGCAGGAAGGAGACTTGCCAATAAGATAAATGTTGAATGAATAACTGTAGATAATCTGCCTATGGTTGGGCTGATAGTAGAAAGTATGAAGGAAGTTTGCTTAGACTGATTCCTCAACCTGACATTGAAGCAAGCGCATGGTGGGGAGATGCTGGCATTCATGGGTGGAATGGTGTTGAAAACAAGTCAAACACAGAGCAAACTTGTCCCGTCTCTACTTGGGTTCATACCCTTTCCCTTTGCAAAACTGAGCTGTGGTTCAGAGGCAGTGGAAGCCATCACCTGGGGCTTCAATTCTTTCCAGACTTACCCTTCTGTGGAACAAGGTTTTGTGTCTAATCCATTATGGGGAGAGTGACCTTAACATTTTTATCTTTCTCCCTTTTTCCTTACTTTTTCTCCTCTTCTTCCTTCTCTTTCCTCCTCTACCTTCATCTCCTGCTTTTCCTCTTTTCCTTCTCCCTTTTCTCCTCCTCCTTATTCTTCAGGGCTTACCCTTTATGTTAATGCCCAAACAATATGATTTGAGTCTAACTTAGATACTGGGGAAAAGTTTATTCCTTGTGGATGCCTTCACTAGTACTTATGATATCAATACACAGCATCCAAAATATGACATAAGCCTCTACCTTAATTCTCCAAATGCAGTTAAATCTAGGTGGTGACATATACCGCAATCTTAATGCGTTGGCTAATGACGGGCAAAACAAGCCAAAAAGAAAAGAAAAGGAGAGAACCTTAATTTGGAAACTGCCAATGACAACTTTTATGGTCCATTGCCATAATCCCCGCTGGTAGGTTCTTGAAGGCACTCTTGATATGATACAATGAACGTGGCATTTTACTTCCGTGGTTTTCCTCACCAAAACCTGTAAGCCCAGTCTGATCATGAAAAAAAAAAAAAAAAAACTGACAGATCCTAACTGAGGGTTATCCTAGAAAATACTTGCCAAGTGTCTTCAATACTGTCAAGGTCATCAAAAACAAGGAATGTCTAAGAAAATGTCTCATCCAAGAGGAGCATAAAGAGATGTCATAACTAAATGTAATGTAAGATCTTGGAAGATGCTGGAACAGAAAGAGGATATTGGGGAAAACCAAACAGATCTAAATAAAGTAGAAAATTTAGATGATGATGATGGCGATGGTGATGGTGACGGTGATGATGGTGTTGGTGATGATAGTCATGATGATGGTGATGACCATGATGGTGACGGTGATTTTGGTGATGGTGATGGTGGTGATGGTGATGGTGGTGGTGATGGTGATGGTGGTGATGGTGATGGTGGTGATGGTGATGATGATGGTGGTGGTGGTGATGGTGGTGGTGGTGATGGTGATGGTGGTGGTGGTGGTGATGGTGATGGTGGTGATGGTGGTGGTGGTGATGGTGGTGGTGATGATGGTGATGGTGCTGGTGGTGGTGGTGGTGGTGATGGTGATGGTGGTGGTGGTGATGGTGGTAGTGGTGATGGTGATGGTGGTGATGGTGATGGTGGTGATGGTGATGGTGGTGATGGTGGTGATGGTGATGGTGATGGTGGTGGTGGTGGTGATGGTGATGGTGGTGATGGTGATGGTGATGGTGATGATGGTGATGATGGTGATGATGGTGTTGGTGATGATAGTCATGATGATGGTGATGGTGATGGTGATGATGATGGTGAAGGTGATGATGATGGTGATGATGGTGTTGGTGATGATAGTCATGATGATGGTGATGGTGATGGTGATGATGATGGTGAAGGTGATGATGATGATGGTGATATAAGCTTCCAATGAGAGATAAAGTTGTTTCTAAGTATAGGTCCGATGTGGCTTAGTAGGTACACAGGAAAGTCTTTTCAGGGAACCTAGCTCTCATTGCTGTCTTTGCTATACCAAAGAGTGTTACACATGCTCAGCAAACAATATCTACAGGAACTAGCCCTCAGGAAAGTAAAAAAAAAAAAAAAAAAGGCAGCAGAGGGCCAGCCCATTCTTCTCATAGCTCACTGATACACTTGGTCACATGCTGCCACTACCTGCAAGGGAGGCTGCGGAAAGGTATCCCTACAGAGGCAGACATGCCCAGCAAAAACTTTGGCCGGTGGGGGGACACTCCATGACAAAAAATACAAAGGAGAGAATGGGAGTTACCAATGTCTGTCTTAGCCTTCAGAGAGATGATGATTTGAACCAGGAAAACAGCAGAGGGACTAAGGAGAAAGGGAAAGATTGGAGAGGGAAGTTATCCACAGACTTGGTGGAACATTTTGCCAGGTCTGATGTGAGGATGACGATTGGACATGGAAGCTAAAAAATGTGGCCATGATTTCTCATTTGGATAAACAGATAGTGACTCCTTGAGATATGACATGTAATGGTGGTGCAGTGGGGATGAAGGGAATGCTATGGTTTGAAGGTTTTTGTCCCCTCCAAAATGCATGTGTTGGATACATAACTTCCAATGCAACAGTTTTGGGAGGCGGAGCCTAATGGGAGGTGTTTAGGTCATAAGGGCTCCACCTCATGAGTGCATTAAAGCAGCCAGAAGAAGAGCTTGGGTGGGAGTGGGTTCCCCTCTCTCTCTCTTTCTCTGTCTCTCCCCCCAACAAGCCCCCATGTTCCTTTGCTACACGAAGACACAACCTTTCTCCCCTCTGGAAGGCCCAGCATTCAAGGCAGCATTCTGTAGACTCTAGGAGAATAAGTCCTGACCCATGGTACCTTGTTTTTGGACTTCCCAGACTCCAGAACTGTGAGAGAATAAATTTCTGTGCTTCATAAGTTACCCAGTCTGTGGTAATTTGTGATGCAGCATAAAATTGACTAAGATGAGGTGAGGGGCTGAGAAATATGAGTTTGAGTTAAATAGAGGCATCCAAGTAAACAAATTCAGTAGATCAATGACAATTTGAGTCTCACCAGGGAAAGGCTAAAGACCCGGAGAGCCATGTGTGTATGGGATATATTTAATGGAGCAGAAATAGATGAGGTCTCAGAGAAAAAGAAAGAGACCAAGTATAAACTCTTACAAATATGGGTATGTGGAGGAGAGAAAGCAATAAAATATAATGATAGATATGGGAAGTATGAGCGCTACCAGGAAGAGGAAAGGAGGACACTGTGGAAACCAGGGGAGGTTTCAGAAGAAATTTCAGAAGAGAGAGACAAGGCAGAAGCCCAAAGAAGATAAACTCTTGAGAACGAGTTCCTGGGTTGGAAATGAGATCTCAACCATGTTTCCAAGGGCAGCATCACAGAGTAATGAAGACGGTGGGAGCCATAACCCATGGGAGAAAATGAGCGTAGACTATGGGTGAAGATATTTGGTAGTGACGGGAAGAAGAGAGAGTAGACGATAGCTTTTGGGAAAGAGCAAGTTAAGAGAAAACTTCTTAGTGAAGGCAGGAAAGTTTGAGAACATCTTCCATGTGTTTTTTTTTTTCCTTCTAAAAATGTCTAGCACCATCTGGCATCTTTGATTCATGTAAAGTTGTTGAAAGAAAAGGAGAAGAGAGAGTGAGCAGGAGGAGGAGAACATGAGTGTTAGCCTAGTCAGGTGGTGTCTGTGGTCAAGACATGACCAACGAAGAGGCCAACAGGGAGATTAGAATGGGTGAGCGGAGCAGGGTTTTGGAGGGAGGAATGAACCCAACACCCTGGAGATAACGATTCCCCTGAGGATATGAAAATAGCCTTGTATCTAAGATGAATGTGGCTTGCCACGGGTGATGCTACACATTCCATCACAATAACACCATACATATAAGCTGTCTCAGTTCTTATTAGTTATTGCCTCATGTCCCCTGACATAATGAAAAGAGATTCTTATTAATGGTCTTTTATTCTCTTCTCTCTGTTCCCCTTGATGTAAATTATGGTTCTGAGTAAACTGTAAGGCTCTCTCTGTCTCTTTCTTTTTTTTTTTGTTTAACTGCACTGAACTCCCAAATCCCATCATTCCACAGGAATCGGATTGATGTCATCTAAACCTCAGCATATGTTTTTTGTTAATGATGGAAAGTTTCTCTCACCATCACCAAGGGAGTTTGCTGAGACCTAAGGGTGTAAGCTAAACTCTCTTTATCATTTAAAAAACAAAACAAAACAGAATTACCAATGTCATTGGGGGAAACTATCTGGAAATATGAAAAATATAGAAAACATTAATACAAAGGGAATTCAAACAGTCTATCTCAAATGCCCCCACGCTATCATATAATTTATTTTTATCAAGCTATGAAAAGAATCATATGATGTTTAATGGCAGCACCTTGATTGCATACGGATATGCTGAACATGTGTCAATTTTTTTTTTTAGATGCTAAATTGACAGAATTTGAAAGCTCCAGATGTGAAAAGTTAAAGAAAAAAGTTGATCCCCTTGAGTTTTGTTGGAATTCTCTCGTGTTTATTCATGTTTCTTACATTAGTAAGAGTACTTATTTGCCCGTTTGGGAGAAGCTAGTTATGTCAAGGGTTTCTTGTTACCGATGTTTAAATAGCTGTAAAACATTCTTTCTCTACTTGGAGAGCTGAGATTTGCTTTTTTTTCCCCTTATACATTAGTACTTTGGAACCACTTGAATATGAGCTTGTTCAGGAGTCTTTTGCCTCTTGAGTGGGGTCTACTTCAAGCTGGTATGGCTGTCCTCCTGCAAAAGACTCCAAAGCCTCCTCAAGCACAGCCCATGGGTCAGGACCCGGGCTGGCAAGAAAGCCAACAATTCACATGCAGTAAAGGCTCATTCTGTCTTCCAGGAGGGGGAAGAACAGAACAAACATGGAAGAGAGGATAATTGACGAGAATTTGGCTACAGTAAAAGATAATTTAATTTTCTCTTGGTCAGGCAGCATGGGTGGAGGAGATGCTGGTGGGGTGGGGGTTGGCCCCATTCGGTCCTTCTGACCTCCCAGGACCTGGCTGAGATATTTGTAAGCTCTAAGGGGAAGATTCCCAAGATCTCTTTCAGTTTTAACACCACTTCTTTATTTTCCAGCAGAGAAACAGCATTACACTGCTGACCACAATGTAACCACACTCCCAGTCTTTCCCAGGGATACTTGGGACAGACATCAATTTAAAAATTCATCATTCCTGGCAACAAGAGACACCAGGGATTACTAGAGCAGGGAGGGAGGGATAGCAGCAAGGGTTGAAAAAGTACTTAGTGGGTGCTAATGCTCACTACGTGGGTGACAGCATCAGTTGTACCCCAGACCTCAGCATCACTCAATGTACCCAGGAAAAAAACCTGCACAAATATCCCCTGAATCTGAAATAAAAGTTGAAATTGTTTTTGAAAAATGCATCCTTCCAAAATGGCGACATCCCATTCCCAGCCATAGTCTGAATAATGTTCCCCAAACAGATCAGCTGTTCCTCTCTACACCCTGTGAATGGAACCTTATTTGGAAAAAAGAATTTTTGCAGATGTGTGTAAGGTACAGATCTTGAGATGGGCAGATAATCCTGCCTGTAGAGGGAAATAACTAGATGATTAATAAATGAGTTGTGGCTTTGTGCACTGAATCTGGAGATCTGACACATTCGCAAAATTATTTTTGGGGGTCTGACCTCACTCATCTAGGCCGGCCTTGGCAGAGGCTGTGGGGGAGATGCTGGTTCCACTCAACTAGATATGCCAGATGGAAAAAAAGTAAAAGTACTTTCAACAAACCGAGCAGTGGTGACTCCTAAATTGCCAGACATGGATCCTAATGTGAAGAAGACACAAGAAGACCTGACACACCCACAGAGGAGAAGATGGTGCGAGATGGAGCACAGAGAGAATTCAGAGAGGCTGGCCTTGAGGATCGGAGTGATGACGATGGAGCCGCCAGAAGCTGGAGGAGGTAAGGAAGGATCCTCCCCACAGGCTTTCCAAGGGAGCACAACCATGGAGATAACCTTGACTTCAGCTTGGTAGTATTGATTCAGGACTTCCAACTTCCAGAACCGTGAGAGTATGTACTAGGTTGGTGCAAAAGTAATGGCAGGTTCAATATGTGTGTTGTTGGAAGCCCCTACATTGGTGGCAATTTGTTACCGCAGCCCTAAGGAATAAATGCATTCCCCTAACAAATGAGTGTCAAAGGAAAGGATATTAGAAAAAACCAGGTCTGGGAGTGGTGGCTCATGCCTGTAAACCCAGCACTTTGGGAAGCCAAGGCAGGAGGATAGCTTGAGCCCAGGAGTTTGAGACCAGCCTAGGCAACATAGTAAGACCCCGTCTCTACAAAAATTAAAAAAATAAAATAGCCGGGTGTGCTGCTGCACACCTGCAGTTCCATCTACTCGGGAGGCTGAGGTGGGAGGATCACTTGAGTCCACGAGGTCGAGGCTGCAATGAGCTGGGATTATATCACTGCATTCTAGCCTGGACAACAGAGCAAGACTCTGTCTCAAAAACAAAAAACCAAAACCCAGATGTTCCACTATATTCAAGATACTCAGTATCCTGAATACTCATCCCTCATCCTTTTTCTGTTTGTGGAATTGGGCAAGAGCTTTCTTTGTCAGAGCTCACCCTTGCTTGTAAATGCATTTACTCAAGTGAAAAGCAGGGAATGGTGGACGGGTGTGGTGACTCATGCCTGTAATCACAGCATTTTGGGAGGCCGATGCATGTAGATTGCTTGAGCTTAGGGGTTCGAGATCAGCCTGGGCAACGTAACAAAACCCTGTCTCTACAAAAAATGCAAATCAATTAGCCAGGCATATGATGGTTTGCGCCTGTAGTCTCAGCTGGTCCGGAGGCTGAGGCGGGAGGATAGCTTGACCCTAGGAGGTCAAAGCTGCAGTGAGCTGAGATCGTGCCACTGCACTCCTGAGCGACAGAGTAAGACTCTCTCTCTCTCTCTCTCTCACACACACACACACACACACAGCAGAGAATGAAGACCCGCAGCAGAAGTTGGAGTGCAATCCTTTTCTAACTCACGCTGAGGGTGGAGTGATACAATTACCGAACACCCGCCCCCCTGTCTGATTCCTGAATCATTATCTCCCAGGCAAGCCCTGTCCTTCCAGAACCCCGCCTTTGCCAGGGCTGTGCCTCAGAACGGGAAGGCTCTGACCAATGACAGAGTGAAGTGAGTCACCAGCGGACACTGGAAACAAATGCTCATTCTTTATATCTGGGTCACCGCTTCTCGGTTTGTTGAAAGTACTTTTATTTTTTTCCATTTGGCATATCTATGTGAGCAGAACCAGCATCTAACCACAGCCTCTGCCAAGGCCGGCACAGATGAGTGAGGTCAGCTTCAAAAATAATTTTCCAAAAGTGTCGGATCTCCGGATTCAGCGCACAAAGCTAGAACTCATTGATTTATAACATAGTTGTTTCCCCCATAAGCAAACAAAGAGAACAAAATCATTAGTTCGAGGCAAATGAGAGCCCCAAAGAGTGCCTATTTCCAGGGAACGCAGTGGAGAAGTTTCCTCTCTCACAGAGGCTGGGGGTTTCTCTCAACTGCATCATTACTCTCGAGAAATTATTTGGAATTGGAGGGTTGTGAGTTCTTTTTAACTCAGGATTCTGGTGAATTGAGAATTTTAAAAGGATTAGGTTATTTAGAATTTGGCTTATGACACTTAAATACACAAAGTACAATTGTAATTCAGTACAAATTGCTAACATCTAACTATTCCTCTACACGCAAACCTCAACTGTGTGCATGTAAGTATGAATTCATATCATATGTAATAGCTATTAGATTTATTAGTTTAGCTGTCATTGTCTATCTCGTATCTATCTCTATCTCTTCCATTTTTATCCATCTATCTACTCATCCATCTATCAAGCTTTCTATGTAACTACTTCCCTACCTATTCAACTCTCATGTCTCTCTGTATCCATCTATGTATCTATTTATTATCTATCCATTTATCTCATCTTATCCATTTATCTGTTATCTTATGTGTCTATCATCTGTCTCATCTATCATCTCTCTATTCATCTACATCCATCTATCATCTATCATCATCTATGTCTTCTATCTTTATCAATCCATCACTTATGTATCTACTCATCCATCATCTACCTACTTTCCTACCTATCAAAATCTCATCTCTATCATCTACCTACCTATCCATCTATTATCTATCTATCTATCAGCTATCAATTATCTATCTAATCTATCTATCCATCATCTATCTCTCTATCTATTCATTCATCCATTGAGCATATTAGCTAAGAAAGTTCAAATATTCTGCTCTTATCATTTTTCTTTTCTTTTTTTTTTTTTTTTTTTTTGAGACAGTCTCGCTCTGTCACCCAGGCTAGAGTGCAGTGGCTCTATCTTGGCTCACTGCAAGCTCCGCCTCCCGGGTTCAGGCCATTCTCCTGCCTCAGCCTCCCAAGTAGCTGGGACTACAGGCGCCTGCAACCACGCCCGGCTAATTTTTTGTATTTTTAGTAGAGACGGGGTTTCACTGTTAGCCAGGACAGTCTCGATCTCCTGACCTCGTGATCCGCCCGCCTCGGCCTCCCAAAGTGCTGGGATTACAGGCGTGAGCCACCGCGCCCAGCCATCATTTTTCATATGAAAACCACATGAGAGTTTCTTCAGGAAGAAGCTATAGCTATAAGAGATGGAGCAGAGACATAGCATCTTCTGTTTCTTTCATTACAGATGTGCTATTTCCAAATCATGGTTACATTATACCCAGCTCGAGTCACCATTGCACATATTTACTTTTATATTTAATTGTATTCAAATTTGTTATTGTTCTATACACTATCTCACAGTAACTCAGAATGATCATTATAGGTGTCCATTGCATTGGATACTTAATTCTACTCAACCTTATAATGGTTGTGTAGAATGCCTGCAACACACCTTTTAAGCAGATTCTTGGGATTTGTTTAATTGTTCTTTCAGATGAAGGACAGAAGACAAATTTCACCTGCATGAGCTTCCCAATCACAGGAATTTTGAGTGAGTGGGAATTTACAGTAGAGTCACCTTCTTGTTAAACCCATTGCAATGAGTCTTTTCATACTTGCCTCTGTGAGATTCACCAGTTTTTTTGTCATGGCTAAGTCTGGCTCTTTATTGAGCTGGTGATGTGGTCATCCAATACGATCTGACACGTACTAAACTGTTCCGGCTCCTTTTAGGAGTTGAGGCCGAAATTAATTGATGTCACCATGGGAAATAGCCCAGGGGTCAGAATCCCTGTTTCCACAGCAGGTAAGAGAGAGGAGGTGAATAATTCTGTACCTTCTCCAACACTCAGAGTATTACAACAACAAACACACCCCAAGAGTATATTAATGTATAGTAGACTCTTGAACAATGTGGGAGTTAGGGGTTCCAACCCACCATGCAGTCAAAAATCCACCTGTAGGCTGAGCATGGTGGCTCACGCCTATAATCCCAGCACTTTGGGAGGCTGAGGCGGGTGGATCACCTGAGGTCAGAAGTTCAAGACCAGCCTGGCCAACATAGTGAAACCCTGTCTCTACTAAAAATACAAAAATTAGCCAAGCGTGGTGGCGTGTGCCTGTAATCCCAGCTACTCGGGAGGCTGAGGCAGAAGAATCACTTGGACCCGGGAGGCGGAGTTTGCAGTGAGCAGAGATCGAGTCACTGCACTCCAGCCTGGGCAACAAGAGCGAAACTCCGTCTCCGAAAAAAAAAAAAAAAAAAAAAATCCACTTGTAACTTTTGACTCTCCCAAAACATAACTAATAAGAACCTACTTTTGAGTGGAAGCCTTCCTGATAACATAAACAGTCTATTAGCACATATTTTATATGTCATGCATATTAAATACTGTATTCTTACAATAAAGCAAGCTAAAGAAAAGAAAATGTCATTAAGAAAACAATAAGGAACAGAAAATACATTTACTATTCATTGAGTGGAAGTGGAGCATCATAAAAATGTGCATCCTCATTGTCTTCACGTTGAGGAGGTTGAGGAGGAAGAGAATGGTTGGTATTGCTGACTCGCTGGTGCCAGAGGTGGAAGAGGATCCAATCCCCTTCTAAGTGGACCACATAGTTCAAACCCGTGTTGTTCAAAGGTCAACTGTACTATAATTAAGTGATGAATCAATGGACAGTGTTTCCTACAATGAAGCCATTGTCCTAACAGTGGCTTCTGATAAAATTTTGAGAATACATATAATTATTTTTGGCAGATGGTCACCAAGATGAAATGAGTGTACGCACAGGAAATCCATACAGTGGTTCTGGCTATTTTAAGTTATCTTTTGCATAAAATGGATCCTCATTCTTCACAAAGAGACTGCATTGCTCAATCCATGTTCTTTGTGATAGAAATATTTCTGTGGTTGGGACCAGTGACTTCTATGTTTTCCTTGGACACACTTCCTATAATAAAATGATCTAACTATATTGCCCAAGGGAGCAGAAGATTGGAGATTTGGTGTGTGTGTGTGTATGTGTGTGTGTGTGTGCGTGTGTGTGTATAGGAGATGGAAATACAAAGATAGACGTAGAGAACAGAGAAACAGAAAAAAATAGACAGATGATACATACATAATAGAAAGAAAGAAGATAGAGAGATAATAGGTGATAGGTAGACAGATAGATGATAGATGATAGAAAGATAGATAAAAACATGATAGATGATAGATGATGGATAGAAACACAGATAGATAGATAGAAATACAGATATAGATAGATAGATAGAAGTACAGATAGATAGATATAGCTAGAAATACAGAGATAGATATAGATAGAAATACAGATTAGATAGATAGATAGATGATAGATAGATGATAGATAGATAGATAGATAGATAGATAGATAGATAGATAGATGATAGATAGATAGGAGTGTAGAGGACTTTCATTTTTAAGAAACATATTAGCTGCACTGAGGGAAGCCCAGCAGCCATTCTGCCATGAACCTTCCTTTGCAGGGTTGTAACCACGCTCTTCTCATCCTCAATCATTAGGGTTGATGCACATGCCCTTAAACAACCGCAGAAAAATGCAGGTTGTCCATGCTTCTGCCAGACGATATGATCCTAAAATGCAATTACTTGAGAGACACGCTATTGGAGGAGCATGTTTTGAAGGACTCATGGTCCTGGATAGCATAGATTTTATTTACAGTAAAGTAAAATCTGGACCATCCAAAAGCTGAGTTCTTAGACCACTTCTGCTGTAGTTCTCCACAGAATTGCTACTGCTGAGCAGTACTTTCTTACTGTGCACTGAGCTCTAAAATGAGAATATTTGTAACAGACTGCACTTTTAAGTTGTGATCCTGTCTTTTCTGTGGGGGTACTGTTGAAGACGCTTTTGGTATGAATGACTCAGATATGACTGGAAAAGCTTTGCTTAATTTCTTACCAAAGAATTGTATTAATCATAACACAGAAGATGTCTCATTTTTTCCTTTGGCTTCCAGGAAGCTCATCGCTATGTGATTTGTGATTATTACTAATTTTATTTTTTAATTTTAATTAATTAATTATTTATTTTTTTGAGATGGAGTCTTCCCTTGTCGCCCAGGCTGGAGTGCGGTGGCACGATCTTGGCTCACTGCAACCTCTGCCTCCCGGGTTCAAGCGATTCGCCTGCCTCAGCCTCCCAAGTAGCTGGGATTACAGGCACCCACCACCATGCCCAGCTATTATTTCATAGCACTTTCTAAGTTCATCCCCAGTATCTTATTTTGTGTGAGTTTTTGGATGATGTGTGACTCCGAGGACAGGGATCATGTCCTCTTGGTGCTATTGCTGCTTCAAATATAAGCACAATAGATCTTGGTTAAATATTAATAGGAAAATGCATTCTGTCTTTCCACCTGTGCCCAATAAGATAGGTCAATTCCATCCGGAGCTTAATAACAACAGCCTTTTGACATCACATCCGATAACAATTTTGATTTTGTGTTTTGAAGTCACCATTATTGATAAAAATTTCATTATTTATTATATTGTGTATTATATACAATTATTTGTATATGTACGTTATACATAAATTGCTGTTGAAATTTAATGTTATCTATAAATAATATGTAATATTTTAAATGTATAAAATGTAATATATAATATAAATACTATAAAATAGTATAAATAATAATAAAATACATAATATAATAATAAAATAATATAAAATGTTATATAAGATATAATATATATGTATAAAATATAACTATATATTATATATAATTTACATCATTTTATATAATATATAACTATATTATCTATTACATAATTTATAATACTATCCCTTATGTAATATATGACACCTAACACTATATAATATATGACATATCATATATTATATAATGTATATGATATATGTTACATATAACATAATTATAATATACTACATAGTATATAATATAAATTGCATAGTATATAATGTATATAACATACATAGACATAACACCATATGTTATATGATATATAACACCTTATACTGTATAATATATGACATATACATTATATTATGTATATGATATATATTACATATAACATATTTAATTATAATATATATTACATGGTATATAATATATTACATAGAATATAATATATATTACATAGTATATTACATATAACATACATAGACATACAATGGTATGTTATGTATCATATAGTTATATAGTACATGTTAGGTTGGTGCAAAAGTAATTGGGGTTTCTGCCATTAAGAGTAATGGCAATTTAATATATAATATGAAATAAACAATATGCAATTTGTGTTTTATTATAATAATATCATATTTGAAATGCTATATATTGCATATAGTATTTAAGTATTATATATTATAATAATATTTAAGATATTACATTATTATAATATATATTATATATAACACACCTATTATACATAATATATAATTTATACCTCCAGATCCAAAGTATATTCAATTTGACTAACACTTACAAGGCATCTTCAGCATTCAAGGTATTCTGAGGCCATTTCCTGCCATTTTGATTGGGTGAATTTTTGGCGATCATTTGTTGATTCCCAATGGTGTCCCTGCTTCTAATCTTTTCCTGTCTAGAGGACCCCAAACCACAGGTCAACTTCTGTCTGAGCAGCTCATCTCTGCTCACGCCTCTCTCATGCTCAAAATCCTTCAAATCCTTCCAGCTATCCCAGGAAAAGGGAAAGTCAGACTCCTTTGCCTCATTCTCAATGCATCCCCTCATCGGCCATTTGCTCGTATTTCAGCCTTCTTTGCAGTATAACATACCAGGAGAGTTAAGTTTGGGGCTGGAAGAAAACTCTTCATGTCCTGGCATCCTTTGCCCAGAATTCCATCTGCCCAGGCTGCTTCTGAGCAAAGCAATGCTTATGACCCCAAAGAAGCCCTTCCTTCCCATGGACGCTCCCACCCTTTGGAGCTCATGGTGAGCTTAGGACCAAATGCTTTGCAGAAGAGTGAAGCATGAAATACGTCAAAAAATGCCTGTGAAATTGGATGGTGTGCAAACTAAACATCAGGCACCCCACAAACCCTAGCCAAAATCGAGCTTGACTTCTTGCACAGGAGTTGTGGGTTTAAGGACCATACCAGATACTTGAAAAAACTGATATATTTTTTTGAGAAACTTGCTTGCATTTACCTTTTTTTCTATTATTGATTCATACTATTTTACATATCTATGGGGTACATGTGACAGTTTGTTGCTTGCATAGAATGTGTAGTGATCAGGCCAGATTATTTGGAATATCTGTCACCTTGAGAATTAATCATTTCCATGTGTTGGGAACATTTCAAGTCTTCTCTTCTAGCTATTTTAAAATACACAATACATTATTGCTAACTATAGGCACCTTACCCTGCTATCAAATATTAGAACTATGTCTTTCATGCAACTGTATAAAATTAGGGTTTGATGACCATCTATGATATATGCCAGCAACAGAATATCAGGCTGATGCTTTTACATCTCTGCCCTACAGGGTCTTTTGATGTACATTGGGAACAATAATCTTCAGAGATTTGAGGAGACAGATTAGAGATGATATATGTTAAAACAGGGGTCCCCACGTGGCCCGTTAGGAACTGGGCCACGCAGCAGGCGGTGAGTAGCAGGTGGGCGAGCAAAGCTTCATCTGTATTGACAGCTGCTCCCCATCACTCACTTTACCTCCTGAGCTCCACCTCCTGGCAGATCAGCGGTGGTATTAGATCCTCATAGGAGCGTGAACCCTTTTGTGAACTGCACATGCGCGGGATCTAGGTTGACGCTCCTTATGAGAATGGAATGCCTGATGATCTGTCGCTGTCTCCCATCCCCCCCTAGATGGGATTGTCTAGTTGCAGGAAAACAAGCTCAGGGCTCCCACTGATTCCACATGATGGTGAGTTGTAAAATTATTTCATTGTATCTTACAATGTAATAATAGAAATACAGTGCACAATAAATGCAATGTGCTTGAATCATCCTGAAACCATCCTGCTCCCAACCCCAGCCATGGAAAAGTTGTCTTCCACGAAACCTGTCCCTGGTGCCAAAAAGGTTGGGGACTGCTGCGTTTGAACACTGTTTGCTTTGCTCAGCAAACTGTCATGGAGTTTTCTGTGATATTAACGTGACCATGGAGAAAGCTCTCAATAAATGCACCAATTATGTTTTTGATGAAAATGAACATATTTTTCTTGGGTTTCCTAGAAGCACCATTCTAACTCTGGAATGACACTCTCATAATACCAAGAAGAAAGACAAGCCAAAGATTGCATACTGAAATTATTTTAACAGCTTAAGTTTCTCTTATACGGGCCACTCTTTTGCAAACACCCATTAGAAGAGAAAACAAACAGCACATTTGAGGCCTCATTCTTGTCATCCTCCTCTTCAATTTCCTTTATCCTCCTAATTCACAAATGTAGCCACTTGGATGTGGCAGCTTCCTATTGCAATTTCCTTTTTTTTTTTTTTTTTTGAGACAGATTCTCGTTCTGTCACCCAGGCTGGAGTGTAGTGGCACGACCTTGGCTCATTGCAACTTCTGCCTCATGGGTTCAAGTGATTCTCATGCCTCAGCCTCCCGAGTTGCTGGGATTACAGGCGCGTATGACTACACCTGGACATTTGTTGTATTTTTAGTAGAGACGGGGTTTCGCCATGTTGGCCAGGCTGGTCTTGAACCCCTGACCTCAAGTGATCCACCTGCCTCAGCTTCCCAAAGTGCTGGGATTACAGCCGTGAGCCACTGTGCCCAGCCACAATTTCTTGGATTACAGTTGGAGGTTCTTCTTCTTCTTCTTCTTCTTTTTCTTCATCTAAGAGAATTGTGTGAGTAAAAGAAGAATTAAAATAAGAACATGATGTACTTAAGGGTGCTTTTCAGATTATTATAACGGAATTTGATTTTCCTGTTGTAAAAGCTATTATTACATTGAAAATCTAAAATGAACTTTCAGGGTTTAGTGGTTAAGGCTAGTTTTATACTTTAGGTAAAGAACTTTATTTGTGAGACTCTACTCATAGTTATTACCCTGAGAAAAATACACACGAGAGATGGAATGCATTTTTATGAAATAGGGTCCTACCATTTTAAAGGAAGGTGATTTACCCTGAGATATGGGAGAGAAAATAATGCTTGCTATGTTAGTTTGCTAGGGCTGCATAACCAGGTCCCCCAGAATGCTTGGCTTAAACAACAGACATTGATTCTCCCATGGTCCTGGAGGCTGGAAGTCTGGGATCAAGGTGTGGGCAGGGCTGGTTCCTCCTGAGGCTTCTCTCTTCGGCTTGGAGTGCCGTCTTCTCCCTGTGTCCTCACAGGGTCGTCCCTCTGTGTGTGTCTGTGTCCTTATCCCCTCTTCTTATGAGATGTCTTAGTCCATTTCAGGCTGCTATCACAGAATACCACAGACTGGGAGGCTTATAAACAACAGACAATGATTCTCCCACAGTCCTGGAAGCTGAAGTCTGAGATCAAGGTGTGGGCAGGGCTGGTTCCTCCTGAGGCCTCTCTCCTTGGCTTGTAGGTGCTGTCTTCTCCCTGTGTCCTCACGTAATCAAACTTCTGTGTGTGTCTGTGTCCCGATACAATTGGAAAACAAAAATGTTTTAAAAAATACCAAATGTCTGCAGAAAATACTGAAATACTAATTCAATAAAAATGGTAAAATGAAAAATAAAATAAAATGGTTACTTGTAGTTCTTAATGAAGTACTATTTGCAATGAAAAATATATTTGAATAATATGAAATTCAGTGATTTCCTTGATTCTCAGCTTCCGGTACTGATTAAAAGAAGCCCCTGGAGTCTCCAGAAGAAGCCTGGAGTTCAGATAATTTGCAATTACTAAACAAGCATGTGATTAGGCAGACACGAGCTTGGATTTCCTGGTGGAAATTAGGTCTTAGTTATGGTAGATCCTGCACTGCATTTCTGTCTGCATGAATATATACTTATTCATAACGATGCCTCTTTAAACAATCTCCAGAGTATCATAAAAATGCATTATGCAGAAAATACATTTTGAGTGAAATTTCATTATTTTTTGATTTGCAATCAAATGCAAATTTCCTAGTATTTCCCAGGACACATTGACATAATCTCATTTGTGATGGAAAAAAAATGCCTATCTAAGTATATTAAAACATGAACATTCATCAGGGGATCCAAGTACAAACTTTATCACTCCTGTCTTCTTGTTTAAAATCGAAATAAGCTAACACATGAAATGGAACAAATTGGAAAGTCTTCATGAATTGTTCCTTAAAAATATTTATTTATTTATTTATTTTTTGAGACAGTCTCACTCTGTCAGCCAGGCTGGAGTGCAGTGGTGCAATCACAGCTTACTGTAGCCTCAACCTCCTGGGCTCAAGTGATCCTCCTGCCTCAGCCTCCCAGGTAGATGGGACCACAGTCATGAGCCACCATGCCCAACTAATTTTTTAATTTTTTATAGAGACAGGTAGGGGCAATAATCTTCCCCTGGAGTTCGGCCACCCCGCAGCCAGACTCTTCTCTGACCTCCCGGGCCGAACTCCCGTCGGTGTCCGGATGTGCCCCTGCCTTCTCTCTTTCTCTGCCGCATAGTTCCGCCATCGCTGGTCTGCTGGTCTGCTCCTCTCGATGTTCAGCCGCTTGTGTGTGTGCCCACTAAGGTCTCAAGTTTATATGGGGCACAGAATGGGGGGCATGGCGGGCCAGAGTGATCTTGGGAAATGCAGCATTTGGGCACGAAAACAGGGGTGCCTATTCTCATTTAGGTCCATGGGCACAGGCCTGAGGGTGGAGACCTCACCAGGGACTGTGCCCTTCTCCACCCAGTATTTCCCTGTCCCCTGTCCATATCAATATCAAAAGGGTGGGTGGAGTCTCTGAAAAGGATGGTACCCTTAGTTAAATACTCCTCAGCATAAATAACGTGGAAATAAAGTTGGGGATTGCAAATCTTCTGTTATCACCTCTGCTTTTAAACTCAGAGGTGGAAAAGTCAAAAATGTTTTGTATCACTTAGTGGTTTATACAAGAGCCTTCCCACTCTGGACCCAAACTGGCTGTACTGGGTTTATTATTATTAATAATTTCCATCCATCTGTAACCTCAGAATGTGACCTATTTGGAAATAAGGTCTTGCACATGCACACGAATATTCACTGCCACATTATTCACAATCACAAAGACATGGAATCTACCTAAATGCCCATCAGTAACATACTGGATAAAGAAAATGTGGTACATACACACCATAGAATACTATGCAGCCATAAAAAAGAATGAGATCATGTTTTTGCAGGAACATGGATGGAACTGGAGGCCATTATCCTTAGCCAACTAACACAGGAATGGAAAAACAAATACTGCATATTCGTCCTGATAAGTGGGAGCTAAATGATGAGAACACATGGACACATAGAGGGGACCAACAGTGATATGGTTTGGCTGTGTCCCCACCCAAATCTCATCTTGAATTGTAGCTCCCATAATTCCCATGTGTTGTGGGAGGAACCTGGTGGGAGGTAATTGAATCATGGGGGCAATTTCCCCCATACTGTTCTCCTGGTAGTGAATAAGTCTCATGAGATCTGATGGTTTTATAAATGGTTTCCCCTCTCACTTGGCTCTCATTCTCTCTTGTCTGCCGCCATGTAAGATGTGCCTTTCACCTTCTGCCATGATTGTGAGGCCTCCCCAGCCATGTGGAACTGTGAGTCCATGAAACCTCTTTTTCTTTATAAATTACCCAGTCTCGGGTATGTCTTTATCAGCAGTGTGAAAACGGACTAATACAAACAGACACTGGGGCCTGGAAGGTAGAGGATGAGGACGATGGGGAGGATCAGCACAAATAACTAATGGGTACTAGGCTTAATAGCAGGGTGACAAAATAATCTGTACAACAAACCCCTGTGACACAAGTTTACCCAAATAACAAACCTGCACATGCACCCCTGAACTTAAAATTAAACAAGAAAAAAAAAAAGGAAATAAGGACTTGCCAGATATAACGAATTTGCAGTAAGTTGACGTCTTACTGGACTAGGGTGGACCATAAATCCAATGATAGGTGTCCTTATAAGAAGCGTAGAAAAGACAGACACACAGAGAGGGGAAGTTCTTGGAACTGCAGAGGCAGACACTGGAGGATGCCACCCCAAGCAAACAAACACCAGGGATTGCCAACAAACATGCAAACTGAGAAGGAGGCAAAGGATTTTTCCCTTGAGCTTTGAGAGACAGCATGGTTCCACTTTCACCTCGCTTTCTGACTTGCATCCCCTCAAACTGAAAGGGAATAAATTTGTTGTTGCAAGCCACCTGCTTTGCCGTAATGTGTTATGGTGGCACAGGAAACTCCTAAAGCTCCTTTCGCAGAAATTCTCTGCCTGCACTCCCTACCTCCATGGATCTTTGCCAAATATAACATTTTCTTTAGTCCTGACACACAAGAGAATATCATCTGTCCACATTCATCCTGGTCATTCATGAGCTGTGATAGTTTTGCACAGGCTCTTTTCCTTTGGGTGGGAGACCTTGCCTCTCTCTCTCTTTTTCTCTCCCTCTCTCCCTCCTACACCCCTGCCCCTACTTCTGGCAAACAATGACCCATTGTTTGAGATCTTGGTTAAAGGCTCACTCTCTGAGGGCACCTTTCCTAAGAGTTACCCAGCCCTTACTCTGTACTTCATGACACCTCCTGTGACACCCATGGGTGAATTGTTGGTTTCTGAGGCTGTTTCTCTCGAGCCCAGGAACTACATCTTCAGGATGTGTATGCCTAGTAACAATCACAGTACATATCATATAGTACATTTTCTATCCCTTGTATATGGGGATATAATCCTAGTACCTGCCATATAGTAGATTTTATATGCCTAGTATGTAGGGCTATTATCCTAGTGCCCATCACGTAGTAGATTTTATATGCCTGGCATATAGGGATATAATCCCAGTACCTGTCATAGAGTGGATTTTCCATCCCTACCATATAGGGATATAATTCTAGTACCCGTGACACAGTCGATTTTCTATCCCCAGTATATAGGGAGATAATGCCAGTACCCATCACATAGTCAATTTTATGTCCCCAGTATATAGGCATATTATCCCAATCCCTGTCATAGAGTCGATTTTCTATCCCCACCATATAAGGATAGAATCCCAGTACCCATCACACAGTCGATTTTACATCTCTCGCACATAGGGATATAATCACAGTACCTATAACATAGTAGATATTATATCCCTAGTATTTAGGGATAGAATCCCAGTACCCATTGCATAGTCGATTTTCTATCCCTAGTAGATGGGGATATAATCACAGTATCCATCACATAGTAGATACTATATCCTTGGCATGTAGGGATATAATCCTAGTACCTGTCATATAGTAGATTTTCTATTCCTAGCATATAGGGATATAATCTCAGTACCCATCCCAGAGTCGATTTGATATCCCCAGTGTATAGGGATATTATTCCAGTACCCATCACAGAGTCGATTTTAGATCCCTAGTATACAGGAATATAATCCCGGTACCTGTCATATAGTAGATATCATATCCCTAGTATATAGGGATATAATTTTAGCATCCATTATATAGTAGATATTATATCCCTAATATACAGGATATAATCATGGTACCTGTGATATAGTAGATGTTTCATATAGACTCATTTTTCAAAAGGAGGGGATTTTCAAAAATTAATTTTTTAATTGATAAATAAAAATGGTGTATATTTATGAGGCACAACTTTTTTTTTTTTTTTTTTGCTTTTATTTGAGACAGGGTCTCTCTCTGTCACCCAGGCTGGAGTGCAGTGGTGTCGTCATAGCTCACTGCAGCCTTGACCTTCTGGGCTCAAGCAATCCTCCTGCCCCAGCCTTCCCAGTAGCTGGGACTACAGTCCTGCGCCACCATGCCTGGTTAATTTTTTAAATTTATTGTAAAGATGGGGGTCTCACTATATTGCCCAGGTTGGTCTGAACTTCTGGCCTCAAGTAATCCTCCAGCCTGGGACTCCTAAATGCTGAGATTAGAGGTGTGAGCCACCGCATGAACTCAGTAACATCATGATGCTTTGATATGTGTTTCCACTGCAAAATGGCCAAATGACACTAGTTAACATAAACATCACCTCACCAACTTCTCATTTTTTGGTGGAGAGAACGTTTAAAATCTACTCTTTTAGCAATTTTTAAGTATGTAATCCATTGTTGTTTATTTTAGTCATCATGTGGTATAATAGAACCCCTGAATTTATCCTTCCTCTCATATAGACTTATTTAATAAGGAAATGTACTCCAGGTGTATTTAATAGAGAAATACACCCCAGAACCACTTTTGACCAAAGAATTATCAATATATTCACTGTATGGTTTTAAACTTTGTAGAATATCTCCAGATAAAATCTATCTTTGTATTCATTCTTGAATCAGATATAGGAAAACACCATACACAATACGAAGATAGTTGGCTAAATAAATAAATAAGGCAACACAGCGAGACCTCATCTCTACCAAAAAATACAAAAATGAGCTGGATGTGGTGGTGCACATCTGTAGTCCCAGCTACTCAGGAGGCTGAGGCGAGAGGATTGCTTGAGCCCGGGAAGTCGAGGCTGCAGTAAGCCATGATCACACCACTGCATTCCAACCTAAGCTATGGAGCGAGACTTGACCTAAAAACGAACAAACAAAAATCAATGATCTGAAAAGATCTGTGTTTTGTCAGGCTCCAGGCAGATTAGACCTATCTTCTGACCTTTTTTTTTCCCTAGGAAGATAAGGCAAGGAAATTTAAAAAAAAAAAAATTCAAGGATACTTACAAATGGCAAAGGAAGGATACAGAATAAATGAGTTTTGTCCAATGTGTGTCTTTCCCCATCAACAGTAAAATCAATCAGTGTTATGTGAAAAACCCAATCTTACCCAATCTACTCTATGGGGCCAAACTTGAAATTCCAAAATTCTGACCTCATTTGTAGTTCTGCACATACGGGAAACTCTTCACGCAGAATCTACCAGGGACAAAGTAAAAACACACAAAAAATCATGATGTGATTCACTCAAAAATTGACAATTACCAGTGTTGGCCCCCTTGATCTGTATAAGCAACATGACAGCCCATTTTGCAACATAAATTCTCACCATGCACCAACCTACAAGAGAAAATACTACATCCTGTTAGAAGTACCCCCCGCCTACCCCCTGCTCCCTAGCCCAAGATGGAGTCTTGCTTTTTGGCTCAGGCTGGAGTGCTGTGGTGCGATCTCGGCTCACTGCAACCTCCACCTCCCGGGTTCAAGCAATACTCCTGCCTCAGCCTCCTGAGTAGCTGGGATTACAGGCACCCACACAATGCCCAACTAATTTTTGTACTTTTAGTAGAGACTGGGTTTCAACGTGTTGGCCAGGCTGGTTTTGAACTGGCTGGTCTTGAACTCCTGGCCCTGTGATCCGCCTGCCTCGGCCTCCCAACGTGTTGGGATTACAGGTGTGAGCCACTGCAACTGGCCCTGTTAGAAGTTTTATAGAAAGTGGACTGCTGGTGGTGTTTGGTCTGCATGTTGTTCAATTAGGTACCATTGGATAAAGGAGCAGAAAATCAAAGCAACTATTAATAAGAGTTGTAATAATAATATACTGGATTCTTCTTTTTGAAAATGAGACTGGGTCTCCGTCTATCACCCAGGCTGGAGTGCAGTGAACTCTTGCTTCTCCTTGCCTTCTGCCATGATTCTGAGGCCTCCCCAGCCATGTGGAACTATAAGTCCCTTAAACCTCTTTCTTTTGTAAATTGCCCAGTCTTGGGTATGTCTTTATCAGCAGCGTGAAAACGAACTAATATACTTTATTTTAATCTTTCTCTCTTTATATACATATCTCCTGTTGGTTCTGTTTCTCCAGAGAACCCTGACTAATACATAGCCCACACAAGGCAAAACAAGCAATGACACCACATAGTACAACAAAACACTTGAAACCGCACCTCGAGATCACCAAGAGAGCAAACCATCCCAGACACCTCATTGGGTGGTTCTGTGTAGATACCACTCAAACAAGGCAAAACATGCCACGGCACAACACGACACAATGCCCAGAACCAACCTGGTTCCAGGACAGAGTTTTTATTTTTATTTTTTTATATTTCCATAGATTTTTGGGGAACAGGTGGTGTTTGGTTACATGAGCAAGTTCTTTAGTGGTGATTTGTGAGATTTTGATGCACCCATCACCCAAGCAGTGTACACTGCACCCTATTTGTAGTCTTTTATCCCTCGCTCCCCTTCCAGCCTTCCTCCCAAGTCCCCAAAGTCCATTGTGTCACTCTTATGCCTTCGAATCCTTGTAGCTTAGCTCCCACTTATGCGTGAGAATACGACGATTGGTTTTCCATTCCCGAATTACTTCACTTAGAATAATACGACGTTTGGTTAAACACATACGATGTTTGGTTTTCCATTCCTGAGTTACTTCATTTAGAATAATAGTCTCCAATCTCATCCAGGCCGCTGCAAATGCCGTTAATTCATTCCTTTTTATGGCTGAGTAGTATTTCACTGTATATATATGCCAGGGTTTCTTCATCCACTCATTGATTGATGGGCATTTGGGTTGGTTCCACGATTTTGCAATTGTGAGTTGTGCTGCTATAAACATGCGTGTGCAAGTATCTTTTTCAAATAATGATTTTTTTTTCCTCTGGGTAGATACCCAGTAGTGGGATTGCTGGATCAAATCGTAGTTCTACTTTTAGCTCTTTAAGGAATCTCCACACTGTTTTCCATAGTGGCGGTACTAGTTTACATCCCACCAGCAGTTTAGAAATGTTCCTGTTCACCACATCTACTGTTTTTTGAGTTTTTGATTATGGCCATTCTTGCAGGAGTAAGGTGGTATTGCATTGTGGTTTTGATTTGCATTTCCCTGGTCATTAGTGATATTGAGCATTTTTTCATATGTTTGTTGGCCATATGTATATCTTCTTTTGAGAATTGTCTATTCATGTCCTTAGCCCACTTTTTGATGGGATCGTTTGTTTTGTTCTTTCTGATTTGTTTGAGTTCGTTGTAGATTCTGGATATTAGTCCTTTGTTAGATGTATAGATTGGGAAGGTTTTCTCCCACCCTGTGGGTTGTCTGTTTACCCTGCTGACTGTTCCTTTTGCCAGGCAAAAGCGCTTTAGTTTAATTAAGTCCCACATATTTATCTTTGTCTTTATTGCATTTGCTTTTGGGTTCTTGATCATGACATCCTTGCCTAAGCCAATGTCAAGAAGGGTTTTTCCAATGTTATCTTCTAGAATTTTTATAGTTTTAGGTCTTAGATTTAATCCCTTGATCCATCTTGAGCTGATTTTTGTATAAGATGAGAGATGAAGATCCAGTTTCATTCTCCTGCATGTGGCTAGCCAATTATCCCAGCACCCTTTGTTGAAAAGGGTGAGGACAAAGTTAATTCACATGATCTCGGTGACAGAGTTGAACCATTTCTGTAATATTTAGCCCACTGCAAAACTGGAGGGCGCCATGTCTGAACATGTCTTTGATTTCCCGCATCTGAGCAAAGCCCACTGCACACGTGTATGAGATTTTTCTGGCAGTCCCTTTTTGTACAATATTCTAAATACCTGTGGTTTCTTAACTAGGAGGCCAAGACAAATGACTTTTGTTAAGAAGGGAGTCGAAACCTCAGACGCTGAGCAGAGTTTTTCAGGCTATGACATCAGGTCTCGGACTGACAGCAGCATCATGAGACTGGCGGAGGCTGATAATCCATGCAACTAAAAAAAATTCCTTAACGTTTTATTTTTTTCCCCTGAGATTTTTTTTTGCATTCGTCACAGCTCAAACAACTCAACAGGTGCTTATTTTGGAAATGAGCAGGGAAGCTGTCGCTTTTCGCCAGGTGAGGATCTCTGTGGCGAATGCAACTCCCCGGAGGCACAGCTCTGCCGAGGCATTTCTGAGAATCCTGGACATGTTTTCCCGCTTGTTCTGGGAGTCTCATTGCTTTTGTCATGCAGCAAGCTCTGTGGGCGGTGGTGCAGGCTGTCTGCATTCTTCACGACAGCCGCCTGGGTTTTGTTTCTATTGCCTAGCAATCCGACAGGACAGCTGCACACTTCATTAATTTGCTTCATCCATCCATATGCCTCCATCTCGCACATTTATGATTCAGAAATGAAAGCAAGTGTGACCTTCGTGCGATGTTTTTCCTTAGGCGTGGTTGTCTTGCGGCCCCTGACATCCTCATGGATTTGCCCTGCTGCTTTCTACCCGGCTGTCTGTTCCCAAGGTGTTGCACGCTGATGACAAACCTGACCCAACGAGGCAGACTTCATGCAAAGTCTCCATGAAATTCCCGTCTCCCGGCAGCTCTATGCCACCCAGAACCATGGGAGAGGCCCAGCTTGTTCCCAGCACTTCCTTCTGCTGGATCCTCATGCTGTTTCCTTGCTCCACTTGGAATTTTCAAAGATGCCTAAGTAGATAATGATGTCTGGAAAACGCTGTTTCTCATACATCCATATTGATTGAGTGGTTTTCAATTTGGGAAATATAAACAACCTCCCTACTCACCCCTCATCCTATTCTTTTCTGAACTCAGGAGAATGATTTTTCCTTTTCTTTTTTTTGAGACAGAGTCTCACTCTATCACCCAGACTGGAGTGCAGTGGCACGATCTCAGCTCACTGCAGCCTCTGTCTTCTGGGTTCAAGTGATTCTCTTGCCTCAGCCTCTCTAGTAGCTGGGATTACAGGCATGCACTGCCATGCCTAGCTAATTTTTGTATTTTTAGTAGAGATGGGGTTTCGCCATGTTGACCAGGCTGGTCTCGAGCTCCTGACCTCAGGTGATCCACCCGCCTCAGCCTCCCAAAGTGCTGGGATTACAGGCATAAGCTACCGTGTCCAGCCAAGAATAATTTTTTTCAACAAAATTTTATTACCTTTTATTTTTAAAAAATAGAATTTATATTTTAGAGGAGTTTTAGGTTTACAGCAAAATTGAGAGTATGGTACAGAGATTTCGCATATAGTCCCTGCTCCCCTACCTCAACCTCCCCCATTATCAATATCCCCACCAGAGTGGTGCATTTGTTGTAATGAACCAACATGGACACATCATTATTGATATGGTTTGTCTCTGTGTCCACACCCAAATCTCATGTTGAATTATAATCCCCAGTGTTGGGGGAGGGACCTGGTGGGAGGTGATTGGATCATGGGGGTGGATTTTCCCCTTGCTGTTCTCATAGTAGTGAGTGAGTTCTCATGAGATCTGGTTGTTTGAAAAATGTATACCTCCTCCTCACTACAGTCTCTCTCTCCTGCTCCTTTATATGAAGATGTGCCTGCGTCCCCATTCGCCTTCTGCTCTGCCATGATTGTAAGTTTCCTGAGGCCTCCCCAGCCATGCTTCCTAAACAGCCTGCAGAACTGTGAGTCAATTAAACCTCTTTCCTCCGTAAATTAGCCATCTCTGGTATGTCTTTATAGCAGCATGAGAACAAACGGATACAATTATCACCAGAGTTCATATTTTACATAGGGCTCACCCTTGGTGTTGTACATTCTAAGGGTTTGGACAAACGTATAATGGCATGGATCCAGCATCCTAGTACCACACAGAGTAGTTTCACTCCCCTAAAAATCCTCTGCATTCTCTCTCCCACTCTCAAGCCCTGCCAATCACTGATTTTCTTTTTCACCGTCTCCATAGTTTTGTCTTCTCCAGAATGTCATAGAGTTGGAATCATACGGCATGCAGCCTTTCAGATAACCTTTCAGATGCATGGTACCCTTCACTTAGTACCATGCATCTAAAATTTCTCCATGACTTTTCATGACTTGATAGCTCATTTCATTTTAGTGTTTGTGAAAGGGAAAGAAATCTTGGGGCCCCCAAATCACTAAGCTAACGGGAAAATTCAAGCTGGGAACTGCTTAGGGCCAACCTGCCTCCTATTCTATCCAAAGTGCCCCCTCCGCTTACTGAGATAAATGCATATCTGATTGCCTCCTTTGGAGAAGCTATCAGAAACTCAAAAGAATACAACTATTTGTCTCTTAACTACCTATGACTTGGAAGCCTCCTCACCCGCTTGGAGTCTTCCCACCTTTGCTTCGAGTTGTCCCATGTTTCTGGACTGAACCAATGTGCATCTTATGCATATTGATTGATGTCTCATATCTCCCTAAAATGTAGAAAACCAAGCTATGTCATGACCACTTTGTGCACATGTTGTCAGGACCTCCTGAGCCTGTGTCACGGGGACCTGTCCTCAACCCTAGCAAAATAAACTTTCTAAATTAACTGAGACCTCTCTCAAATTTTCGAGGTTCACATGCTGAATAATATTCTATGATCAGGTTGTATCATCCTTTATTTATCCATTCACTGCCTGAAGCACATCTTTGTAACCTCCAAGTTTTATCCACCCCCATAATCTAATCACCTCCCACCAGGTCCCTCCCCAACATTGGGGATTACAATTCAACATGAGGTTTGGGCAGAGACACAGAGACAAACCATATCAATAATGATGTGTCTATGTAGGTTCATTAGAACAAACGTACCTCTCCGGTGGGGATATTGATAATGGGGGAAGTTGGGGTAAGGGAGCAGGGACTATATGAGAAATCTCTGTACCTTTTTCTTAATTTTTCTGTAAACCCAAAACTCCTCTAAAATATAAACACTATTTTCTTAAATAAAGGGAAATACAATTTTGTTGAAATAGTTTTGATAATTGCGACTAAAGCTGCCATATAAACATTTGTGTGCACAGGTTTGTGTGGACATACATTTTCAACTCCTTTGGTACCACATACTAAGGAGTGAGATTGCTGGATCGATTGGTGATAGTGTGTATGCATTTAAGCTTCCTTTTCCATGTACTTTTAAGATTATAGTATCCCCTGAGTTTCAGAGGACAAGGAAAAGAGCAAGTTGTGCATGCGCCCATCTATAGAAATGCTTTTAAACATTTTAGGATCTACCACGTTCTTATTTTGCTTTCCCTGAAGTCACCTCCCCCAGCTATCATCAACCAAAAATCACTTTGCTCTTGTACTTAAATTTTTTAGTTTTTATTTTAGGAGACGGGGTTTTGCTCTGTTGCTCAGGCAGGGGTGCAGTGGCACCATGATAGCTCACTTCAGCTTTGACCTCCCTGGGCTCAAGTGATCCTCCCACCTCAGCCTCCTGAGTAGCTGGGATTATGGGTGTGTTGCAGCACGCTGACTATTTTATTTTATTTTGTTTATTTTAGAGATGGGGTTCTCACTGTGTTGTGAGGCTGGTGTTGAACTGCTGTCTTAAATCAATCCTCTCTCATTAGCCTCCCAAAGCACTGGGATTATAGCTGTGGGCCACCATGCCCAGCTCTTCGTACACTTCCATTTCTAAAGACTCATATGTTCCAAATGTGGCAGCTAGGCAGACACGCATACGTGCAAATATTTATATGCCGTCATCACCCACAACGTCTCACCTCACTCCACGATTATTTCTCAATGTCTAGCCTCTTCATAAAATATACAGGAATGGGGACTCACCCAAGTCACTGTTTTGGAAATGTTCTGTAAGTGTTAGAAAGCATGCCTTGCCAGTACCCATTCTTCCAGGCTCAGCTCACAAAATCCCCTCATCTCTTCCAAGAACCCGCCCTGGACTCACCCTACTGGCAGATGCTGCTTTTCTGTGTTCCCACGGTCTGCTGGCTCAAACCTGACATATGCCACCTCCATTACAAAACACAACGATGTCTACGAACCATGGAACCATTTGGGGAAGGAATTCTTGGGAGTCATTCTAAGTGTTCTGGGGTCTGAGAAAATGGCGTATCGACCAACGTCCAACACTCTCAGATAATGGCAGAATCCTAACGGTGACTTGATCACAGGGTGTGCAAATTGGACTGTAAACACCTTCAGCCATCTGATGATACCTAATATCTTCCTTGGCTCCTTGACCTGGGGATGATGGAATACCACTTGCTTTCTGAGAACAAATGGGCTCAAATGGCAACAAGAGAACAACCAGGCAATATGTGAAAGATTTTCACAGTGGTTGACAAAGAGAAAAAAAGCAAGATGAGGCCAGGGCCAATGGTCATGCCTGTAATCCCAGCACTTTGGGAGGCCAAGGCAGGAGAATCACTTGAAGCGGGGGTTCGAGACCAGCCTGGGCAACACAGCAAGACCCTGTTTCTAAAAAAATACAAAAATTGGCTGGGCATGGTGGTGTGTGCCTGTAGTCCCAGCTAGTCAGGAGGCTGAGGTGGGAGGATTGCTTGAGCCCAGGAGGTTGAGGCTGCAGTGGGCTACGATTTCACCACTGAACTGCAGCGTGGGTGACAGAGTGAGACCCTGTCTCTAAGAAAAAGGCAAGATGCAAATGGTGGTTCATGTAACGCTCTCAAACCTGAACATGCTCTCGAATGAGTCTGATGCAGTAAGTCCTGAGCAGGACCTGGGAAATTCCATTTCTAGCTGCACTCCAGGTGAAGTGTTGCTGCTTGACCTTTTGAATGGCAAGTTCCTGTAGATCTGGGGTGTTGTCCAACATCATACCCCTAGCCGCCTGTGGATAATTACATTCAAATTTAAAGGATTTAAAATAAAATAGGAATAAGAATTCACTTCCATCTGTACACCTAGTATGTACCCACAAATATTAAAAATTAAATAATAGAATCACTTCCATGGTCTCACTAGCTGCATTTCAGTGCTCAGTAGTCCCAAATGGCTAGAGGCTACCACCTTGGCAGCCCAGGATAGAACATTTCCATTATTACAGAAAATTATACGAGAATTTGCTAATGTAGAGTTCTGGCTATCACCCAGGAACATTCAATGACAAGGAAGTAAAAGTAATTTTAATATTTGGAATTGCTCTTTTTTGCTTATAAGGTTCTGATCCATGCAAATTTCTGTGCAACTGGTATAACACTCTTCACAGTCAGGGCACAAATATACATACTTCCTTCATTATGTGCAGCTCTGTGGATATTCTTAAAAGCCCTGAAATAAAAGAAACCTTAAATTAAACAATTCCTAAAATTGCCATGTTTCTGAACACATTTGTGCCTGTATGCCCATATTCTATATGCACGATAACTATAAAAGTCTACAAATATTGATGTATACATACTCACATATTTTCATCTTTTCTCACAATTATTTTTACAGTCTTTCAATGAGCAAAGGTCAAAAAGTGTAGGGCTTTCTAACAGAGGAACTATGAGAGCTGAGTAACCCAGTGACAATTTGGCCAATCACACTAGAAAATCAGAAATGCATGTTGCCACCAGAGAACGCCGTCATTTTAGATGCGCAAGGTTGATCCCATTCAGAATCCCGGAGTAATGCTCACCAATAGAAAAAAGGCAGCACAGGATTTTATTGGCTTAACACAATCATAGTTTATTTTTCCTACTTTACTAGCCCTTTGCAAGTGTTCTTGCTTGGGTAGGTTTTCTCCAAGTGGTGAGTGAGAGACTCAGGTTTATTGCCAAATTGGTACTCTGCCATCTCCAACACCTGCCTTGCAAGGTATCCCTGTTTTTGTTTGTTGATTTTTTTGGCCACTGTTTCAGTTTTATCAACTCCAAGGAAAAAGCTCATGGAAGCTCACCCGTGGGAGATTTCCATGGGACACACGCTTATACTCACATTTCCTTGGCCAGAACTCAACCAAACACACACTGAATTCCAGGAGCAGATGGAAAATGTGGTCAGGCTCTAAAGAGGGAAAAACTGGTTTGGTGTCAGCGAGCAGCATGTAATTATGGCTAAATCTGTCTGCTAATGTACATGTCAAACAATGAGAACATTCACCCACTGCTGCTGGGACCATAAATCAGTACAACCATATTGGAGATCCCTTTGGCACCATCCTTAAATCAGAACACGACCCACCAATTCCCCTCGCTGGTATACACTTTAGAGGAACTCTTGCATACTCTTGTACATAGATAAGCATGGCCTTAGCAGAAATGTTTGTAACAGTAAAACCCTGCAACAACTCAGATGTTCACCGTCAGGGGGATGGATCTGTAAAGTGTGAAATAGTTACATAGTGAAAGATTGTACAAAGGCAAAACGAATAAACTAAATCTATGTGCAGAGTCATGGCTGAATCTCAGAAATTTCAAATTGTTGGAAGGGAAAAAAATACAGACTATGCAGTGTGCTCCCAGTGAATATGATTCAAATGCTAGCCTAAGTAAACCATAATATATTGATTAGGAAAACAGAGCTCTTAGGCAAAATTGTCATGTTTTTATTACACAAAAAATTCAGGAACATATTTAACTTTGACTGTGGGATTTTCAAGGCAGTAGAGAAGCAAGCCTTGAAAGCAACAATGAATGAGAAATATTCTCCATTTTTTATGTGGGTTGTTGGATCCATGCTTATTTTATTGGCTTGCTTCTTAACATGCTTTGCATATTCATCCTTTCACACCATTGCATATTTTCCTTTGAAGATACCCAACACTTCACACACAACATAAATTAGTTTTAGGTACAGTGAATCCTTCCTGCATAGTTTCCTATCTCCAATGATTCTTTAGCCCTTAATGGATCTCGCTGACGTAAGAGTGGATTCTCTACGACTGCACTATGCTGTCACCACCATTTTCTGGTTTTATGCCTCAAAGGGTGGAGACCTCATTCAAGCTAGGTCAGTAAGATGGACCCTGGAAGGAAGAGGCAATTGGAATTTTTTCAGACTAATTTCTTTCAATCCCAATTTGATCCCTCTCCCCTCACTGCTATTTTCTTAAAAATCCTGTCTCCTTGGTACTCTCCTAAGACTAAGAAAACATGGATGAACCCAGAGGACATCACGCCAGGGGAAATAAGCCAGGCACAGAAAAACACCCTATGATCTCACTTATATGTGGAATCTAAAAAATTGAGCTCATGGAAACAGACAGCAGAACAGTGGTTCCCAGGGGCTTCGGGGTTGGAGATCAGGAAGATGGTGATCAAAGGGTACAAAGTTTTAGTTAGAGAGGAGGAATAAGTCTTAGGGATGTATTCTACGGCATGGTGACCATAGTTAATAATAAGGTAATGTATATTTCATAGTGGCTAAGAGAGTGGATTTTAAATGTTCTCACCACATATACAGAAATAATAAGTAGTTGATGTGATGAATACAGCAATTAGCCCAATTTAATCATTCCACAAGGCCGGGCAGGGTGGCTCATGCCTGTAATCCCAGCACTTTGGGAGGCCGAGGCGGGCAGATCACTTGAGGTCAGGAGTTCAAGAGAAGCCTGGCCAACATGGTGAAACCCCGTCTCTACTGAAAATACAAAAATTAGCCAGGCATGGTGGTGCAGACCTGTAATCCCAGCTACTTGGGAGGCTGGGACAGGAGAATAGCTTGAACCCGTGAGGCAGAGATTGCAGTGAGCTGAGATCCCACCACTGCACTCTAGCCTGGGCAACAGAGCAGGACTCTGTCTCAAAAAAAGCAACTAAAAATCAAAGTGGCTGAGAGAGTGGATTTTTAAATGTTCTCACCACACACACAAAACGAATAAGTAGGTGAAGCAATGAATATGGCAATTAGCTCAATTTAATCCTTCCACAAGGTATGCATATTTCAAAATATCACACTGTACTCCATACATACATACATACATTGATTGTTTGTAAATTAAAAATTAAATTTATCTGGGTGCATTAAATTTTATGGTTCACTTTTGCTCACTTTTGAATCATAGTTATTGCTAACATAGCACATACTCTCCTATATATTTTTTTCTGCCAATTTTGAATTTCTAAGATTCACCCATAATGCTGCCTGTAGATTTAGTTATTAAGCCTGGAGACCCAGGAGGGCTGATGGTATGAGTTCCAGTCTGAAGGTCTGAGACCCAGGAGAGCCAAGGGTGTGACTTTCAGTCTCAGTCTGAAGGTCTAAGACCTGAGAAAGCCAAGGATGTGAGTTCCATTCTGAGTCTGAAGTCCTGAGACCCAGGAGAGCCAATGGTGTGAGTTCCAGTGTGACAGCCTGAGATCCAGGAAAGCTGATGGTGTGAGTTCCAGTGTGATGACCTGAGACCCAGGAGAGCTGATGGTGTGAGTTCCTGTGTGAAGGCCTGAGACTGAGAAGAGCTGATGATGAGAGTTCCAGTCTGAGCATGGAGGCCTGAGACCCAGGAGAGCTGATGATGAGAGTTCCAGTCTGAGTCTGAAGGTCTGAGACCCAGGAGAGCTGAGGGTGTGAGTTCCTGTGTGAAGGCCTGAGACTGAGAAGAGCTGATGACATGAGTTCCAGTCTGAGTATGGAGGACTGAGACCCAGGAGAACTGATGGTGAGAGTTCCAGTCTGAGTTTGAAGGTCTGAGTCCCAGGAGAGCTGAGGGTGTGAGTTCCAGTCTGAGTCTGAAGGCCCAAGACCCAGAAGAGCTGATGGTGAGAGCTCCAGTCTGACTCTGAAGGTCTGAGACCAGGAGAGCCAATGGTAAGAGTTGCAGCTTGAGTCTAATGTGGAGTCAGGAGTAAAACTATTGTCCCAGCTTGAAGACAGGCAGAGAGAGCAAATTCTTTGTTACTCCATTTTTTTCTTTGTTCTATGTCCACCCTCATAACAGAGGACAATCCTTTTTCATATAATGACTTCTTTTCTTCTGGATAGATACCCAGGAGTGGGGTTGCTGGATCGAATGGTAGTTCTACTTTTAGTTATTTAAGGAATCTCCACACTGTTTTCCACAGTGGCCAACAACTTTTCTGTTTTCTTGTCTTTCCTCCCTGTTCCCTAATGACACCACCGTTGAACCAATTGCTCTGTTACCCACATAACAGAAGACAATCCACTCTACTAAGTCTACTGATTCATTCATTAATCTCAACCAGAATAATATTCATAAACACATCTAGAGTAACATTTGACCAAATATGTGGGAACCCCATGGCGCAGCCAGGTTGACACATATAATTAGCCATGACAATGCCTATGTATGTACTTGTTTGTGTGTGTATGTATGTATGTATGCATGACTCTTACTATGCATTAAGCACTGAACTAGCACAGAATAAAAAATATTATACCTTTTGCTGGAAAACATTCACTGTAGTAATATTCTGCGGTCATCTGAAAACAGTGTTTGCTGTTTCCAAATACAAATGAAAGAATGAAGGATCAGAAAAAAATAGATAATGTAGCCATTTAGCCAGCAATATGGAATGGATAACTGTGATTCCATGTAAAAAATCTATGCTTAAACATTGATAAAAGACTAATGCAGCCACTCTCTAAGGTGTTTCTGTGTTTTCTGGGCCCCTCATTGCTCAGAAAAGGATGCCCCTCTGGTCATCCTGCTGTGCCCATGGCATTTGGAGCACCTTCCTCCTGGTAGCCTTGCTGCTAGAAGGGGTAACTGAGACTGCTTCCTCCGTCACGTCCCTCTCTTGAAAACTTGTGTTCCCTGTTTATTTATTTGTCACAATATTTGGTCATGTTTACATATTGCTTAAAGATTCTTTGCACCTTCTGCAGGGTGGATTCAAACTCAGCTTCCTTGGCAAAGGTGACAGCCCTTGGCAAAATGCATTTATTCGTTTTAAATAAGTTTTTCCTCTCCATCACCAATGAAACTGTCAGCCTCACCATTCAGGTCCCATTCACCCAACGTGGGAGATGATGCATTCTCGCTCTGTTTCATGAAGATGCAATTGCTACTGTCACTTCACCCAGGCATTCTTTTCACATTGGAAAGGCGATGGTTTGTAAAATTGTCTCTGAATTCATAGAAACTACCAAATAACCTTTAACTTGGCAGAAGATCAAAGACATAACAATCTATTAACCCAAAAGGCACAAGTGGCAAAGAATCTTTATGCTGTATATCAACATGCCCAAATATTGCAATAAATATTATGCGAAACATATTCCTTTGGGCTGGTATGTTTTTGAGAAGCAAGCTTTGCTATGGCTCTAATATTTCAAACCACAGTAGAATTTCTCTTTGACGGGGTCACCCAGGCACCTTATCTGTCAAAATTCGATGAGGCAAACAAACAGGGCATGTCTCATCATCTGCGAAATCCAAATACGCGTATTTCCCACTAATGAATCCCTAATTAGGTCTAATAAAATGTTATTCTGGTCAACAATCCCATGGTAAGACATACCATGAAGTGACTCAACACAGCTTGCTCATGTTTTCTGTCGAGAAACCAACAATTAATTTCAGCTATGGAACTTTGCATTTAAAGCTGGGCAGAGAAAATTTATAATAGGAGTAGACTTTTTTTTTTTTTTCTTGAGATGGAGTCTCGTTCTATCACCCAGGCTGGAGTGCAGTGGTGCAATCTCGGCTCCCTGCAAGCTCTGCCTCCTGGGTTCACACCATTCTCCTGCCTCAGCCTCCCGAGTAGCTGGGACTACAGGTGCCCGCCATCACGCCCGGCTAATTTTTTTGTATTTTTAGTAGAGACGGGGTTTCACTGTGTTAGCCAGCATGGTCTCGATCTCCTGACCTTGTGATCTGCCAGCCTCGGCCTTCCAAAGTGCTGGGATTACAGGCGTAAGCCACCCGCGCCCAGCCAGGAGTAGACTTTTAAACTCAATTTGACAAGCACCATTTGGTCTTTTTCTTGAATACTAGATTGATAGTTAATGAGCTGGAGTCTTCCCTCATCCTGACTTTTGGGTAGGTCATTCAGTTGTAAAGAACTTGCCTCCATGTTTACAATAGTCATAGCTCATGAATGCATGAATAATAATAAGTATTGAGACATTAGTATTAGTAGGTAGTGTCTGTCGTAATAGACGAATCACTTGTTTAGGTTGATTATGGTATGCCCATTCTAAACTCATATGGCATATTTGCCATATGAAATATTGATGAGTATTGGTGCTGACAAGATAGAGACGGTAAAGAGTAGAGAGTGGTCCAAGAAGGCTACATGCACCAGCTAACAACCAGCTCCTTTCTGTTGGATTATTTCTGTACACTCTACTTCACCTTCCACTCTGTATTGCAGCGGTCCCCAACCTTTTTGGCACCAAGGACAGGTTTCATGTCAGACAATTTTTACAGGGATCTGGGGCAGGACAATGGCATCGGGATGATTCAAGCACATTACATTGATTGTGCACTTTATTTCTATTACTGTTACATTGGAATACATAATGAAATAATTCTACAACTTACCATAATGTAGAATCAGTGGGAGCCCTGAGCTTGTTTTCCTGCAACTGGAAGGTCCCATCTGGGGGTGATGGGAGACAATGACAGATCATCAGGCATTAGATTATCTTAAGGAGCGTCAACCTAGATCCCTTGCATGGGTAGTTCACAGTAGGGTTCATGCTTCTATGAGAATCTAATGCCACTACTGATCTGACAGGAGGCGGAACTCATGTGGTTATGTGAGCGATGGGGAATGGCTGTCAATACAGATGAAGCTTTGCTTGCTCGCCCACCTGCTGATCACTTCCTGTCATGTGGCTCGCTTTGTAACAGGCGGTGGACTGGTACTGGTCCATGGCCTGGGGGTTGGGGACCCCTGTTCTATTGGATGGGAATAAATATTACCAAAGTGACCATAGAGAGAGAGATTGGATGCCAGGTCTACAAGCAAAGAACACCAAGGGATTAATGAAATTCACCAAAAGCGAACAGAGCGGCAGATTTTTTCAGAGCCTCCAGAAAGAACCAACTGTGCCGACACCTTGATTTCAGACTTCTGCTCTTCAGAGCCGTAAGGCAATAAATTTATGTTGTTTTAAACCAGTCGTCATACAGAATTTGGTGACAGCAGCCCTAGCAAAAGAAAAAATGCACCCAACTTTTTTGGTAAATTGTGTCGTGGAGAGAGTGGAAGTTTTGGGAATTTTCACAACCCATCAGACACAGGGGGAGATTGTCCTAAACATTATGAAATGCATCCCAACATTGCAGTTGCCCGGAAATACTTATCAGCAGTACCAAGGATTGCTTGCTCTTACTGACTCCTTAACATTCTGTCCAGCCTTATAATTCAGTTATGATGATGTTTTATGATTTATTATTATTATAAGTCTTGTTATAATAAGCAAAAGGGCCAATCAAAATATCTGCATCCAAAGCCTTGCAAAATTACAGTATCACACAAGCTCAAAAACATGTAAACATTGGCTCTGCGCTCCGAAAATTTGCTGCCAAACACGAAAGATAAATTATTCCTGAGTGTGGGCCCATACGCAGTCATCAGCCAATTAGACTTTATCTTGTATTTCTTCCACTGCCAAAAGGTTTCTTAGTAGCAATTAAGGTTCAGTTCCTCCAGTGAACGTTGCAGGGAGGGGACTTCAAGAACCTTTTCCAGGATGAGAGCAGGGGATAAGAGTTCATGCTTTCGTGGAGGCACTGTCATGGATGCCAACGTCCAGACGGATTCGTGCACTACAGGATGAGGTGTGGTCTTCACTGCTCTCACCTCCCCTGTCCTATCTGTTTCGTGTGTGCATGTTCTCAGCCACTCTTCCTGAGTTCATGCCAGTCAGCCTTTGTTTCCATTGACTGCATCATCATGATTGCAGTGGGGACTCCTCTGACTCAAATGGCCGTGAAGGCAGTAGACCTTTCTTCCTCCTCCTCCTTCTCCTCTGCCGCTTCCTTTTCCTTTTTCTTCTCCTCTCTTCATCTTCTTTCTCCTCTTCCTCTCTTCCTCCTCCCTCTGCTCTTCTTTCTCCTCCTCTCTTCTCTTCCTCTCTCCCTCTGCCTCCTCTCTTCCTCCTTCTCCTCCTTCTCATCTTTCTCCTCCTCCTCCTCCTTCTTTTTCTCCTCCTCCTCCTTCTTTTTCTCCTCCTCCTCCTTCTCCTCCTACGGTGATACCCTGCAGTTTTTCTTCTAATCAATCTTCCTACTTTATCCTTCGTAAAGCCATCTTGTCTGTTAAATGTTGCGACTGAATTTTAAATATGCTCCAAAGAAGACTTACAACAATAATGCAAACCCTCATGGGTCCACCATTCAGCTTAAGTGATAGAAGCTTTCTAGTCTCCGAGAGAATGCTGGCATTTTCATGTCCCCCCGGAGCAATCCCAAGCTTCCCTTGTGTTTCTAACTCATCTCTCTCTACCTGAAGCCATCCACACCTACAATTTCAATGACCACTTATGCATAAATGATTCATATATGTACCCATAGAAATATATTTATATATACACATGCATATATGTAAGTGATATATATAGTCTGTATAATATACATTTTATATTATATAATGATTATATATTACATTATATAATATATTTTATTGATATATAAAAACATATTTATATAATTATATATTATACTAATATATAATATACATCATCATATGTTATATATCATATTTATATATGATAATATATTATATATTACATATTATTATGTATATCATATAATATTCCCTTTTGTGAATATTATATATTTACATATATTATGTAATATATAATAAATTTAAATATATTAAATATATTTAATATAATAAAAATTAATACATTATGCAAATAATATATTATATATTACATATATTATGCATAATATATGTAATATATAATATATGATATATGATATTTTAATTGCAAAACATAATTAACAAATGTATGCATAATGTCTCAGTTTTTCTGTCTAATATAATAAATACTGACAAGTGTAAGCTCCATCAGTAAAACCTCTTTGAGGTCCTTGGTAATTTTTTAGAGTGCAAAGAGTGCTTGAGACCAAAAGAGCTTGAGAACCAGGGTTTGAAGACGTGCAAGGAAAGCTAGGAAAAGGCTCTTCCAAGGATGGTACAAAGCACAGGGGGAAGGTTTTCTGGATATATTATGTAATATGTATAATATTATACAATGTTATATAATGTATAGTAAAATATATTTTCTGTTTTATATAATTTGTATGTAGTATATAAATATATTCTGTACAATATTTATTTTATATATAACATATAAATATATGTTATATATTATGTTATATGAAAATACTATATATAATTATATAAAATAATAGATATATAATAATCATATAAAATATAAATATACTATATGAGTATTATTATATGGTATTTACTATATATGATTATTATATAGTATATATTATATATTTTATATTATATATAATATAATAATAATATACAACATACGATATATAATTTATGAAAAATAAATATATAAAATATAAATATATTAGTAATATATCATCATATATAACACATAGCATATAATATTGCCTTGGGTAAATATATAATATATTATATATCATATGAGATATAATATGATATATAATATGATATATAATATATTATATATAATATGATATAATATATTATATATAATATGATATATAATATAATATATAATACATATTACATATAAATGTATATTATACATTATGTATATATACATTACATATAATATGTATTATATAATGTATTATATACATTACATATATAATATGTATTATATAATGTATTATATACATTACATATATAATATGTATTATATAATGTATTATATACATTACATATATAATATGTATTATATAATGTATTATATACATTACAAATATAATGTATTATATATTATATATTATATAATAATATAGTGTATATATATATAAAATATATTATTATGCATAATATATCATAATATATGCAATATATAAAATATATATACATAATATATTGTTATGCATATATTATATATATTGTTATTATGCATAATATATGTAATATAATATGTTATGCATGCATAATATATGTAATATATAAAATATATTTTTGCATAATATATGTAATAGATTATATTATATACAATAATGTATTTTATATAACAATAATATATTATATATTATTGTACATAATAATATATATTATATACAATAGTATATTATATAAAATAATAATATATTATATATTATTGCACATAGTAATATATATTCTATATTATATATAATAATATGTTATATATAATTAGACATAATATATTATATATAATTAGACATAACATATTATATAGAATACATAATATATAATATATATTATACATAATATATAATATATAATATATATTATACATAATATATAATATATAATATATAATATATTATACATAATATATGTAATATATTATATAGTTACACAAGGCAATATTATATGTTATGTATTATGTAAGATGATATATTATTAATATATTTATATTTTATATTTTTTTCATAAATTATATTTTGTATGTTGTATATTAATAATATATTATATATAATATAAAATATATAATATATACTATATAATAATCATATATAGTATATAACATATAATACTCATAATATATTTATATATTTTATGATTATATATTATATCTATCATTTTATATAATTATATATAATATTTTAATATAACATATAATACTCATAATATATTTATATATTTTATGATTATATATTATATCTATCATTTTATATAATTATATATAATATTTTCATATAACATAATATATAACATATATTTATATGTTATATATAAAATAAATATTGTGCATAATATATTTATATACTACATATAAATTATATAAAACATAAAATATATTTTATTATACATTACATAACTATTGTAGAATATTATACATATTACATAATACATCCAGAAAACCTTCCCCGTGTGCTTTGTACCATCCTTGTAATAGCCTTTTCCTAGCTTTCCTTGCACATCTTCAAACCCTGGTTCTCAAGCTCTTTTGGTCTCAAGCACTCTTTGCACTCTAAAAAATTACCAAGGACCTCAACGAGGTTTTACTGATGGAGCTTACACTGGTCAATATTTATTATATTAGACAGAAAAACTGAGACATTATACATACATTTATTAATTCACTTCAACATCACAAAATCCCTTATGCATTTTATACAATTCACATTTTGAAATAAAAAGTTATATTTTCCAAAACAGAAGAAAAGAGTTAGCAGAATGGCATGCCAGTGAGCTCTACAATGGGATGAAGACAGAGTTTATGAAGGGACCTCAGTGCTGTCTGTAAAATCCAGGGTTCTGGAGAAGATGCAGCAAAGACCCGCTTCAGTTCTACACGCGTGCAGTGAAGAAGCAGAAGTCCAACTCATGCACGTCCAGGTTGGACGTGAACAGCAAGCGGTTCTTGGTCATTTTGAGTCAGAGACCTCAGTGAACCCTTGCAAATCCGTCCACTTTTGACCAGATCAAGCCCTGCTACCCACCACCTCAAAGTTTAGAGTCCATTCATGGCTTGAGAGTGTATTCACCCTCAAGTCTATTCACCCTTGACCTTGCAGAAGTGAGACCTGGTGGGGATTCCCTCTGCATCCCCTGCCGGAGGAGGAGAGGGTTGCAATGACCTGGGAAGGCTTTGGCAGAGCTTAGGAGCAGGACCGAGACAGGGAGCTGAGAACCCAGAGTGGCCCCTGACTGCACTGCTGGCATTCTTCCCCCGATTCTCAGGAGCCTGGGAATTAATCACATTCCATCTCATTTGCCTAGGATCCTTTGCATCCCACTCAGAGGGAGGTCATAATAGGCAAAATTAAAGATGGCATATGATGACAGTTTGAAAATAAAATATAACTTATACAAGACAAGTAAAACTGCTTGGGGAAACATTTGTCCATTTTCATGCAAAAATTTGCCATTTTTTTTTCTTCCAGGCAAACCTTAGCAAATGCGCTCTGAAAGTTTTAGGCTATATCTATATCAAAGAAGTGTAACCACTATATGGTTTAAATCAATCCCAAATTTACTTGGTTATTGTAGCATCTACTAGATTGCACTGTTCAACATGGAAAGTGAGATTTCGACTCAAAAAACCACCTTCATTTGTACTTCTGTGGATTTAAAGGGAAGGAAAAAGAGAGCTGAAATAACAGTATCTGTAATCGTGCAGTGTTTTAAAAGGAAGTAAACTTTTCATAGAATCTTGCATTAGTTTTGCAGTAATGTAAGTTCTTTTAACTTTTGTGAGAAATTAACTATAAACATGAGGATTGCAAACATATTTCCATAGCTCTCTATGTGGAATCATTGCAGGGAATAGATCCAGGAAGCTCAAATCCAGGGAAGGCATAAATAATAGGGAAATTTTCTTTCCTGAAACTCTCATTTTTCATATTGAAAACTTCTCTTAAAAGTTTCTGAAAAATATTTGGTGCAGAAAAACCCATATTGAGTATTCAAAAAATAATCTCCAAATCTCAGCAGATTAGTACAAAAAAACCTATGTTTTGCTCCCAGGAAGTCCAGTGGCATATTCTTCATTGGGTGGGTCTCTTGGGAATACTGTGGGGCCATCAATAGAGGGTTTCCCTACAACTTCATGAGACACCTGCCCCAGAAACATCCAGCTAAGCCTCTCCAAGAATCCTGATCTTTGGAAACTGCATGGTATAATAAATGTCTGTTCTTTGAAGCTGCTAAATTTTGGGGTGATGTGTTACAGAACAAGGGATAACCAGTACATCTTTCAAGCAATAAATCAGGAAAGTAACTTATTCCATTTGGGGACACCACCATTTAAGCCTCTCATTGTTGGCAGAGAAGGGACAAGATCAGTGGTATATCTACTATATCTGACACCGGGAGTCAATTATATTATAATACCCCTTTCTTTATAAAACAAAAGAATTTTCAACAATTGTTATAGAATTAGAGGAAGAATAATAAGGACAGGAAAGAAACATAGTGAAGATTGTCATTTATGGGACTGGTAGGTATGGTCATGTCAGTAAAAATAATAAAAATAAAATAACACAGGTAACAAAAGCAAAACTAGACATATAGGATTGCATCAAACTAAAACAGTTCTGCACAGCCACTGAAACAATTAACACAGTGAATAGACATAGACAACCTGTGGATTGAAAGATAATATTTGGCTGGGCATGGTGGCTCACGCTTGTCATCCCAGAACTTTGGGAGGCTGAGGCAGGAGGATCACATGAGCCCAGGAGTTCAAAATCAGTCTGGGTGACATAGGGAGACTCTTGTCTCTACAAAAAAATAAAAAAAACTTTAGGCAGGCATGGTGGTGCATGCCTGTGGTCCCAGTTATGGGAGGCTGAGGTGGGAGGATTGCTTGAGCCCAGGAGGTAGAGGCTGCGGGGAGCCGTGATCACAGAACTGCACTGTAGCCTTGGCACCTGAGGAAAACCCTGTCTCAAAGAAAAAAGAGAAGAAAGAAAGAAGAAAGAAAGAAAGAAAGAAGAAAGAAAGAAAGAAAGAAAGAAAGAAAGAAAGAAAGGAAGGAAGGAAGGAAAGAAAAGAAGAAAGGAAAGAAGGAAAGAAAGAAGAAAGAAAGAAAGAAGGAAAGAAAGGAAGAAAGAAAGGAAGGAAGGAAAGAAAAGAAGAAAGGAAAGAAGGAAAGAAAGAAAGAAGAAAGAAAGAAAGAGAGAGAGAAAGGGAAAGAAGAAAGAAAATATTTGCAAACCATACATCTGATAAGAAGTGAATATCAAAAATACATAAGAAACTCAAAAGCTCAACAGCAGGAAAACAAATAATCCAATTTAAAAATGAGCCAAGGACCTGAATAGGTGTCTCTCAAAAACAGACACACAAATGGCCAACAGATATATGAAAAAATGCTCCACATCACTAATCATCAGAAATGCAAATGAAAACCACAGTGAGATAAGGTGATATAAGGTGAGATAAGTGATATAAGGTGAGATAAGTGATATAAGGTGAGATAAGTGATATAAGGTGGTAACCTTATACCTGTCAGAATGGCTACTTTCAAGAAGATAAAATATAAGTATTGGTGGGGATGCAGAAAAGAGGGAACCCTTGCACACTGTTGGTGAGAACGTAAATTAGTATAGCTATTATGGAAAACAGTATGGAGTTCTCTCAAAAAATTAAAAATAGAAGTACCCTATGGCCCATCAATCCCACTGATAAATATATAGCCAAAGGAATTGAAATTAGTGTGGTTAAGAGATATCTGCACTCCCATGTTTATTGCAATGTTATTCATAATAGCCAAGATATGGAATCAACCCAAATGCCATCAACAGATGAATGCATAAAGAGAATGTGGTACACATACACAATGAATTACTACACAGCCATAAAAAAGAATAAAATTCTGCCAGGTGCAGTGGCTCATGCCTGTAATCCCAGCACTTTGGGAGGCTGAGGCGGGCAGATCACCTGAGGTCAGAAGTTCAAGACCAGCCTGGCCAACATGGTGAAACCCCGTCTCTACAAAAATGCAAAAATTAGCCAGGTATGATGGCAGGTGCCTGTAATCACAGCTACTCTGGAGGCTGAGGCGAGAGTATTGCTTGAACCCAGGAGGCAGAGGTTGCAGTGAGCTGAGATCACGCCATTGCACTCCAGCCTGGGTGACAGAGTGAGACTGTCTCAAAAAAAAAAAAAAAAAAAAGAGAGAGAAGAAAAAAGAATAAAATTACTTCCTCTGCAGTCTGCAGCCACATAGATGGAGCTGGAGGACATTATGTTAAGTGAAATAAACGAGGTACAGAAAAACAATCATCACACGATCTCAGTTCTATGTGGGATCTAAAGAAGGAAGTCCTAGAAGTAGAGAGTAGAATGGTGGTTCCCATGAGCTGGGGAGTGGGGTAGGGAATTAGGGAAGATGTTGGTCAGGGGATGCAAAATCTCAATGACGCAGGAGGAATACGTTCAGGAGATGTACTGTACAACGTGGTGACTACGGTTAATAGCATGGTATACTTGAAAATGGATAAGAGAATAACAAATTTTGAAATATTCTCACCACCGATACAAAAATATGTCGGGTGATGAATAAGTAGCCTAATTTAATCATCCTGCAATGTGAGCAAATATCAAAACATCATATTGTGCCTCATAAATCTCTACAATAAAATTAATATTACTGTATAAAGGGGAAAAGTAATGGATTAATACATTCTAATTATGTCAATTTTTCGAGAAAAGGGAAAAGCCACATGCAGAAATGCTTGCAAATAAGTGAACTCTACATGGTTCAAAGATTAACTTGGGCCAGGCGTGGTGGCTCACACCTGTAATCCCAGCACTTTGGGAGGCCAAGGCGGGCGGATCACTTGAGGTCAGGAGTTTGAGATCAGCCTGACCAACATGGCGTCTCTAGTAAAAATACAAAAATTAGCCAGGTGTGGTGGTGCACACCTGTAGTCTCAGCTACTCCGGAGGCTGAGGTAGAAGAATTACTTGAACCTGGGAGGCGGAGGTTGCAGTGAGCCAAAATTACGCCACTGCACTCCAGCCTGGGTGACATAGCAGTTCTCTGTCTCAAAAAAAAAAAAAAAAAAAAAAAAAATTGGACCCTAACCGCTGTTATTTTTTCATTACGTTTATCAGTGTTGCTTTCCAGTCCACACTTCAAACCCGAGAGTATTTAGAAGCATGGGAAATAGAGACCTAAAATGAAGATTCTGCACTCGTGCAAATCTATTCTCAAAAAGAGCACGTGTCTTTGAGCCTGTCTGTGTTGCCGGTTGACTGTGACAGTTCCCTGAATCTTCCTGTGGAACGCAAGGCTCATCGAAAGACAACAAATATCTTGATGCTCTCATATACAATATTATTATTAAAACGCAAAAGCAGCTGTATCAGTTTGCAATAATATCAGCTTTGTACTTTGTAAATAAAGTTGTGAAGAATGACCGATGCGTGGTGATAACTACAAACAAGCCCACTTGGGTTCGTTTTAATATTATGTTAAAATTCCCTATAGATATGGATCTGCTTCTTACCTATTTGTGGAACAGAGGGCTGCATCCTTAGGATACACCGTTAGGATGCCACTGGTTGGGAGAGACTTGGTTATTTTTTTGTTTTGTTTTCATTTTTTGGGGGGCAGATTCAGGATACACACACACACACACACACAGATATATGTGTATATATCTCATTATGTGTACATATTATAATATATATATTTAATGTTAATTAAAAAATAAGGCCGGGCATGGTGGCTCATGCCTGTATAATCCTAGCACTTTGGGAGGCTGAGGCGGGTGGATCACCTGAGGTCAGGAGTTCAAGACCAGCCTGGCCAACATGGTGAAACCCCGTCTCTACTAAAAATATACAAATTAGCCGGGTGTGGTGGCAGGTGCTTGTAATCCCAGCTACTCAGGAGAATCACTTGAACGCGGGAGGTGGAGGTTGCAGTGAGCTGAGATCGTGCTACTACACTCCAGCCTGGCGACAGAGCAAGACCCTGTCTAAAAAACGAACAAAAAATTGACAAATAACAACAGCACACATTCATGGGGTACATAGTGATGATTCAATACATATAATGCACAGTGACCAAATTAGGGTAATTAGCATATCAAAAGTGATTTATTTTTAATGAGGAAGGTCTTGTAGCCAAACTCCATTGGCATTAATTAGGTCCTGACAACTTGGTCCTGACTGCAGGTTTGGGGCCAGGGGTGGTGAGTCTGAATTGTGTGTGGTTTTCCGGTGTGCCCGGGACAAGAATGCATTTTTTATGTGTGAATTCTCCAAATTCTTATTCATCGGAACTCTCATATCTATGCAAGATTTCACGTTTTGATCAAGAAGATATATTTTCAAATTCTGCACACAATCCTCTTGCCTTTTATTAAAAATCAGAGTTTCTGGCCAGGCTTGGTGGCTCATGCCTATAATCCCAACATTTTGGGAGGCCAACATGGGAGAAAGGCTTGAGCCCAGGAGTTCCAGACCAGCATGGGCAACATAGCAAGACCCCATATCTAAAAAAAAGAAAAAAAGAAAAAAAAATTAGCTGGCCATGGTGACACGCACCTGTAGTCCCAGCTACTTGTGAGGCTGAGGTGGGAGGATCACTTGATCCCAGGAGGTCAAGGCTGCAGTGAGCCATGATTGTGCCACTGCACTCCAGCCTGAGTGACACAGTGAGACTCTCAAAAAAAAAAAAAATCTGATTTTCTAAATATTACATTACTTTGGGATTCAGAGTCAATGGTGCTTCAAAATATTAAATGCCTGCTACTTCTCAGGGGCATTTTATTATTAGGATAATCAGAATACATTTCCTGTTTTTAGGAACTCGAGTGCCTTGTGTATATTCCAAAATTCAGATTCAAATTCCCAATCAATTTCATAATTTAGATGACATTAGATTATGAGGAGATCTTTCAGGCTAGTCGAACATAATGATGTAATTGTTTTGGGACCAGGCGTGGTGTCTTACCCCTGTAATCCCAGCACTTTGGAAAGCCAAAGCAGGAGGATTGCTTGAGTCTAGGAGTTCGAGACCATCCTGGGCAACAAAGTGAAACCCCTCTATCTCTACTAAAAAAAAAAAAAAAAATTGTTCTGGGAAAATTTTACATATTGAAAAGCAAATAATAACTACCATTTTAATTAATGCGGATTATCCTATAAGTTTTCTATTTTTTTTCCACCTTTATATCATTTAGAAATGTCCATCACAGAAGAAGTTCAGATCAATGATTGCTTTGCAGAAATTGAAGTTACAGTTGGAAAAGCCGCCTTAACTCCAACTGCGAGGTTAAGTCTAGGTCTTGTTCTCAGTAGTGCTGCCATTGTGTTTTTGCCAGCAGACGTTCTGGTAGAGGAGAGTGAAGGCTGTTACATTCAGGCCAAACACAAAAACCGAACAGTGAATTCCTTATTCCTTATTTCTCCATAAAAACAGCTTTCCCCCATACTGTTTCAATCAGGCATTTGCACAGTAAATGACGTATCATACTAAGTTAAATATTTGGGTGAATGTGTTAGTAAATTTCCTCCTAGAAATATAGACAACCTCTTAAAATCCATTTTTGCTCTATGGACGTACATATTTGAGTGATTTACAATTGTCAGATCATCGGTTTCTCCACGGCCTGGCATCACAGTGTGTACAACAAATACTAATGAAGTGGTACAAAGCACTTCAACCCAGCTTCTGTAAGATTTTGCACAAGAAATTGTGGTTGGACTTCTTCCAACTCCCTCTCTCTCTGGTTTTTTTTTTTTAACATACAACCATGCTTTATTTATCCATTCGACAGCCTTACAATAACAAAGCAGAAACTGAATTTGTGTGATACATTTTTAAGCAATAAACAGGTTGATTTATTTGTTTAGTGAGTTGTATGATGCTATATGCTATTTCTTGCTAAGAAAAGAGGTTACATTTTCCTCTATATCCAAATAATCAAAATATTATAGATGGTACAAAAATGGAAAACACAGCATAACACAAAGAGATTTAAAGCTCTGACCCGCAAGGCAAACTTTCTATTCTCCTAATTGAAAAGTTTCAATTTACTCTAATGCATAGGCTGCACTGTATTTATTCCATTGTCACTGGTTTGAAAGACTTCTTGTGGCTCCACTGGAAAATATCCCAGGTCATGCATTTATCTCCATTTTTCTTCCATGTTAAATTCATTCTGCGTCATTTTACTGTTGAGGGAGGAAGGAGGCATAGCTCTTATTCTCATTTGCAATTCTGGCCATTCCTGTGGGGAAAGATGGAGAAGGAAGATCAAAGGGATAGTTTTGTATGATCCTCAGGTCTTTCTTATGTTTACTACCCTAAATCCAGTTTTTACTTTGTTAGATTTTCTTAGATTGACTTTGTTAGTTTTACTTAGATTGTTAAGATGTATCACTGCCCAGTAAATACAAAGGGATGATGTCATTATTGCTGATACTACAAGAATATATAATTGAACTCCTTAGCTTTTGGTAGTAGAGTTTTATTCTTTCCATTACAAGAGATTTTCCTAAACATAAACTCCAGTTCGGAAATTTAGGTGCTTAGAAGAGCATGGCATAAGAGAATAGAATAGATCAGAAGCAAAATAGCCTCCTACAATGTTATTAGAAAGCAACTCACATGAAATTGAGTGAGCAGTCCTCTTATGTCTGCAGAACACAGTTTTCTCACTGTAATTTTCCACTTTCCAGTATAGTGAAAATAATACTACCATACACTGAGATTATGGCGTACCGTTAGTGGTAAAATGAACAGAGATTTGACTGTAAAAATCCTGAATAATGGGGCTTTTTTTTTTTTCCTTTTCACTATAACCAGCAACTATATGAGTGTCTCTATTCTGGGAAAATTAATGGCCATCGGAAACCTGGCTTATTTGATGCAAACTAGAGAAAACACCGGTAATAGTCACAAAACCCATTTTGCCTTTGATGAGAAATTTATTGTCTGCATTTACTCAATGAAAAAGCTCCTTCTGGAAATCTGTCAAAGCAAGGAATAGAAAGCAAACAGAACGTTTTGCTGTGGATCTTTGGTCTGAGATAAAAGCTAGGCTCTAGGAGCTAGCCAAGAGTATTCCACTCTTCAGCTTCTATGAGAGTCCAGATTTCCATCCACATGAGAAATGAGGTGTGATGTCCCTGTTTTCCTTTCACTGCAATGTTGTCACTTTGCAATAGGCTCTCCCAGTCAAATATGCAACTCCAGATGTTCTCAGCTCAGAGCTCAGAGCTCTTTGCCATAGAGAAAGGGCCACAGCAGAGCAGCCCCCTTCACTTTACGGGTTGATTGAAGCTCCAGGAGTCTGACAGCAAGCAGTTGTTTGTGAGGCAAACAAGAACTGTGGAATGTGGCATGATTGGAAGACATGGACTTCCAATGATGCGCTTTATTACAAAAGCAGAGGCATAAACATCAGCAAGGAGTCATGGTAACTACCTCCTCCTGACCTCACTGTGGATGGAAACGGTGTGCTGAAAGACCGTGGGAAGATGGGGCCGTGGAGGAGAGAGGGAAAATGATTTTGCTTTAGGTGAGCAATGGAAAGAAAAAAAAACATTATAGTGGAATGGGAGGGGCACAATAGAATAAATTCATAGTCATATTTGAGGGTGGAAAACGGAGTGACACTATTCACAATGGCAAAAACATGGAATCAACCTAGATGCCCATCAGTGGTGGACTGGATACAGAAAATGTGGTACATAGACACCCTGGAATACTATGCAGCCATGAAAAAGAATGAAATCATGTGCTTTGCGGCAACATGGATGCAGCTAGAGGCCGTTATCCTGAGTGAATCAATGTAGGAACACAAAACCAAGTACTGCTTGTTTTCACTTCTAAGTAGGAGCTAAACCTTGGGTACTCATGGACATAAAGTTGGGAATGACAGACACTGGGGGCTACTTGAGGGTGCATGCGGGGAGGAGGGAGAGGATTGAAAAACTACCTACTGGGTACTATGCTTCCTACCTGGATGAGGAAATAATCTGTACACCAAACCCCCTCGACATGCAATTTACCCATGTAACAAATGTGCACGTGGACATTCTGAGCCTAAAATAAAAGTTGGAAAGAAAAAAGAAGAGAAGGAAAATGGAGTGACAAGGTGCAGGAAGACAGCCATGTAGTGGGGTTGGAAGCTGTGTCTTGAATTGGAAGGAGCATGGTGGACGCTGTGCAGTGTAGCATTAGAGAAGCTCACTAGGGTGGAAATGGCTGTGTATTGGCGGCGTCCTTAAGTGACCATGGGAGTGACTGATGCTCACCTGGACTGAAGAATCTCTACTGCATGGTCTCAACTCTTGCCTCTTCCAGCTGTGACAGTTTCCCTCGTTTTGCTCATTTTATAGAAGATAAATTAGGGCTTTGAGTTTTGGATGAAGAAGCTGAGACTAATCAAAGTTCTATAAGTTTTCCAAGATGACGTACCCTCAAAGTAGAATAGTGAGAATCGGCTTGGCCTTGGTAGATATTTGGTTACCAAAAAGCATTGCTCTTCCAAATTTTATGTAGCTCATTCGATTTTCTACTTTCCGCCTCCTCCGCCTCCTTCTTCTTCTTTCTTCCCTCCTCCTCATCTTCCTTTTCCTCCTCCTTCTTCTCCTCCTCCTCTTCTTCTCCTTCTCCTCCTCCTTCTTCTTCTTCCTTCTTCCTCATCTTCTTCATTTTTTAGAGACAAGGTCTTGCTCTGTTGCCCAGGCTGGAGTGCCGTGGCATGATCATAACTCACTGCAGTGTTGAATTCCTGGGCTCAAGCAATATACTCCCACTTTTGCCTCCTGAGTAACTGGGGACTACAAGCACATGCCATGATGCCCAACTCATTTAAAAACTTTTTTTTTAAGAGATGGGGTCTAGCTGTGTTGCCCAGGCTGCTCTCGAACACCTGGCCTCAGGTGATCCTCCTGCCCTGGCCTCTGAAAGTTCTGGGATTACAGGCATGAGCCACCAGGGCTGGACAAGCACATTTTCTTTATCCATTCATCTGCACATGGACATTGGCGTGGTGTCCACATCTCACCTATTGTAAATAATGCTTCAGTGAACATGAGAGTGCAGATATCTCTTCAACACCCTCATTTCAATTATTTTGGATCTGTACCCAGAAGTGGGATGGCTGGATTATATGTGTAAGGGTGTTAAACAGAGTGTGGCTTCTAATACATCACAATCTCAGCCTCAGGACTCAATGAGGGCTCAGGGAAATAAATATTTGTCAAGTGGAGATGTAACTGCATGATGGGTTCTTTCTGACCCCCTGCACAGACAAAACCAATTTGCCGAGACCTTGACATTGAAATAAAGCAAGAGCTTAATAGACACAAAGTCAACCATGCCACATGGGAGACAAAGTTATTACTGAAAAATTGGAGGCTAGGGTTTTTTAAAGGTAGTTTGGGGAAGGAGTCTGGGTGGCTAGGCAATGGGTGCCTGCTGCTGATTGGTTGTGTCAGAGATGAAATCATAGGGAGTTGAAGCTGTCCTCCCGGGCTGAGTTGCTCCTGGGTGGGGCTACAGGAGTGTGGAGCCCTCAGTTGGTGGGTTCAGGTGTTGCCATGGGTGTCAGACATGCAAAAACACCTGAAAAGACATCTCAAAAGTCCAGTCCTTTGGTTCTGCAATGGTGATGTTATCTGCAGGAGTAATTGGGGAAGTTGCATAGCTTGTGACCTCTGGAATAATGGCTGCCAATCATTTATGTCTGCGCTTTAGCAGAATTCAGACTTCTCTGGCCTAGCCTGGTGGTCTCTCATTAGCTTTACAAAGGCGGTTGAGTTTTGCGGAAGTCCTATTATCACTTAAACTATAAGCTAAATGTCTTGCAGGTTGGAGGCTAAAGGCAAGAGGGGGGTTGGCTAGATCAGATCTCCCCCACTGCCGTAATTTTTTTCACTGGTATAATTTTTGCAAAGGCAGTTTCAGAAAGCTGAGGTGTCATTCTCTTTAAACCTTCCATTTCCATTCTATGATTTCATCATCTGTTCCTATGAGTTTTTACTTGATCTTTCTTTTCTTTTTTCTTTTCTTTCTTTTTTTTTCCCTTTTGAGACAAGGTCTCCTTCTATCACCCAGGCTGGGGTGCAGTGGCATGATCAGGGCTCACTGCATCCTCAACCTTCTGGGCTAAAGTGATCCTCCCATCTCAGCCCCACCCCCCGAGTAGCTGGGACTACAGGTGTGCACCACCATACCTGGCTATTTTTTTTTTTTTTTTTAATTTATTGTAGAGATGGCAGTCTTGCTATGTTGCCCAGGCTGGTCTTGAACTCCTAAACTCAAATGATCCTCCTGCCTCAGCCTCCCAAAGTGCTGGGATTACAGGCATAAGCCACCACATCTGGCTGGTCTTTCTTCAAGACGCTTTTTGTTTCTATAGTATTTATCAATAGAGTTACACCCAGAAGTTCACTCTTCTCTATTTTACTAGCAATCATGCCATGGAATGCTTCTTAATACCCTGTTTTCCTAATTTGCTTTTAGTACTTATTGCTCATAAAAGCATTCCTGACTTTAATCACCTTTTTTCCATCTTCCCTAAATGGGCTTACTTCACAATGTTTTCTTCCAAAATGACTTCAATATCACTTCTAACAGGATAACTTGTAAACCTAAATCTCTAGCCCTACCAATTTTTCTACATACAAACCCACATTTGAACACAATTATTTGCTGCCATTGTTACATAATAGCCAATCTTGCTCATTGATTGAGATTGATCTTGTTGATCAATAATGCAAGGTGATACGTTATGGGATTTGGGGGAATAGGAGTATAGAGGAAACAATAAAACTGTCAGGCCTCCGAGCCCAAGCTAAGCCATCATAACCCCAGTGACCTGCACGTATACATCCAGATGGCCTGAAGCAACTGAAGATCCACAAAAAAGTGAAAATAGCCTTAACTGATGACATTCCACCATTGTAATTTGTTTCTGCCCCACCCTAACTGATCAATGTACTTTGTAATCTCCCCCACCCTTAAGAAGGTTCTTTATAATTCTCCCCACCCTTGAGAATGTACTTTGTGAGATCCACCCCCTGCCTGCAAAACATTGCTCCAAACTCCACTGCCTATCCCAAAACCTATAAGAACTAATGATAATCCCACCACCCTTTGCCAACTCCTTTTTCAGACTCAGCCCGCCAGCACCCAGGTGAAATAAACAACCATGTTGCTCACACAAAGCCTGTTTGGTGGTCTCTTCACACGGACACGTGAGACATTTGGTGCCGAAGACCCGGGTCAGCGGGACTCCTTCGGGAGACCAGTCCCCTGTCCTCACCCTCACTCTGTGAAGAGATCCACCTATGACCTTGGGTCCTCAGACCAAGCAGCCCAAGGAACATCTTAAGCGGCCTCTTTTTACTCTCTTCTCCAACCTCTCTCACTATCCCTCAACCTCTTTCTCCTTTCAATCTTGGTGCCACCCTTCAATCTCTCCCTTCTCTTAATTTCAATTCCTGTCATTGCTAAAACTTTAATGTGCCATTGTAAGCCAAAAATAAAATTATAAGACTCCTCAAATACCTGAATGGACTTCGTCCTCCAGGGCACTTTAAAATTTAACCCAGGCTGGGCGTGGTGGCTCACACCTGTAATCCCAACACTTTGGGGGGCTGAGGCAGATGGATCACTTGAGGTCAGGAGTTCAAGACCAGCCTGGCCAACACAGTGAAATCCCATCTCTACTAGAAATACAAAAATTAGCCGGGTGCGGTGGCACATGCCTGTAGTCCCAGCTACTCAGGAAGCTGAGGCAGGAGAATCGCTTGAATCTGGAAGGCGGAGGTTGCAGTGAGCCAAGATCATGCCACTGCACTCCAGCCTGGGCAACAGAGCGAGACAACGTCTCAAAATAAACAAAGTAAAATAAAATAAAATAAAATTTAACCTGAAAGACTGGTTCAAGCCATGATGGGAAGTGGGGGTTAGACATGTCTCAGTATAGACCTCCAGCATTAACATCAAAACAGGCCTTACTTCTGATAAGAAACATTTACAATCTATTCTCTCTGAAGCCTGCTACCTGGGGGGTTCATCTGCATAATAAACTTCAGTCTCACATCCCCTATCTTAATCTAGATATTTCCTTTCTATTGATCCCAGGTCTTTAGATAAACTCAACCAACTGCCAATCAGAAAAATTTTAAATGTACCTATAACATGAAAGTCCCCTGACTCCTAGCCCGCTTCAAGTTGTCTTGCCTTTCTGGGTACAACCTTAAATGTATTTGACCAAAGTCTCATGTCTCCCTAAAATGTATAAAACCAAGCTGTGTCCCGATCACCTTGGGCACATGTTCTCAGGATCTCCTGAAAGCTGTGTTATGGGTCATGGTCATGCATATTTGGCTCAAAGTAAATCTCTTCAAATAATTTTGCAGAGTTTGACAGTTTTTGTTGACCCATTTTTGAGAAATGTAGTGTTATGTAATTTTCCACTGCTTAAAAATATGCTCCAGTTGTCACTGAGTTAATGATTCTCCAGCTGCATGTTTCTCTGCTCCCAATTCCCTCAGATGCATGATTCCACGAGAAAACACACTTAACCCAGCTCTATTAAAAATCTGTGGTCATGGAGGTTGAATTGGCATTAAATGTTTTGTCAACATCCTCCTTGAAAGGAGAACCCCTGGCCTCAGAATGTCCAGAATCCATTCTTTAAGGGGAGCATTTCATGAGTGAAGTGACATATACATCACTTTCAAGGGAAGATGGAAGATTCTGAAAATATTTAAGAACTAGCAAATTGGTTTTCCAGAATAATTTCTACTCTACTGGAAGGACAAAGAGGCATAGCTGACTCGAACAAAGCCAAACCAAACCATACACGTGTGCATAAAAAGAATCATTTTCTAGAACAAATGCATTGGATATGCTAAATCCTCTAGCATTGAAGAGAACACTTGCAAAGCCTGTACATTATTCCAGAGTTAACATCCTTGACAAGGATTGAGTAACATGGCCCCTATCAAGTTAATTACTAAAGGATGCTCAACAGCAGAGAGAGAGGGCCACCAATTGCTCCTCATCTGCACCATCTGCCCAAGGGATTCAACATTTTGATGATGACGACACATTCACCTTTAATGCATGGAATACTTTAGACCAAAACACTTGGGCCTTGATGTCTTGAATCCCCATGCAAGATCATACTCATCCTAAATTGCATTCCATAGGCAATTTCTCAGCCATCTCTCTCCTTTCTGTTGATCAAAGGCCAATGTGAGATAATTCCTAAAAGAACTCTATAAAATCTCCAGGATATAACTTCAGCATTGCTCAGATCACATTGTTTTGTGATTCCCAGCTTAATTAGTTGTGCGTTCTCTACTCCACGAAGACTGAGAAGTGTTTGACCACAGGGATGTTGCATCACACATATTTGTGATGAGAAGCAGTTTATATAGAAATATATTCAGATGCTTTTTCATACCCTGTGAATGCTCTTTCTCTCGGGCCTTAGAATGCATGGAGGCAAAGAATTCCAGAGCTTCAAGAGATGGGTGGACACTCCCTTAGAAAAAAGCAACATTCCTCTGCTTTGACTCTCGAATTATTATTATGTTTTTGTTTGAATCCCTTTCAAGATAGTTGGCTTGAAAGCCAGCATTTATAGAGGAAAAAAATGTCGAATATCTTTGTGTATATTGAGACCAAGATGCAGTGAACTGATCCATACATTTCTTTAATCTTCGAAACTTTTAAGAACTTTAAAAAATTAACCTTTTAAATTTGAGATAGTTTTAGGTTTACACATAGTTGTAAGAAATAACACAGGGATTTGGGAGGCCAAGGCAGGTGGATTATTTGAAGTCAAGAGTTTGAGACCAGCCTGGACAACATGGTGAAACCCTGTCTCTACTAAAAATACAAAAATTAGCCGGGCGGTAGTGGTGCGCTCCTGTAATCCCAGCTACTCAGGAGGCTGAGGCAGGAGAATCACTTGAGCCTGGGAGGCAGAGGTTGCGGTGAGCCGAGATTGCACCATTGCACTCCAGTCTGGGCAAGAGAGTGAGACCTTCTCTCAAAAAAAAGAAAAAAGAAAAAGAAAAGAAAAGAAATAACACAGGGAGATCCCTGGTACTCTTTACTTTTCCCCCAGGGGTAATATCTTGCAAAACTGTTACCAAGAAGGGGTCTCAATCCAGGCCCCCAAGAGACGGTTCTTGGATCTTGTGCAAGAAAGAATTCAAGGCGAATCCATAAAGTTAGAGCAAGTTTATTAAGAAAGTGAAAGCATAAAAGAATGGGTATTTCACAGGCAGAGCAGCCCTAAGGGCTGCTGGTTGGCTATTTTTATGGTTATTTCCTGATTATAGGCAAAGCAAGGGGTGGATTATCCATGAGTTTTCTGGGAAAGGGGTGGGCAATTCCGTATAACGAGCAATGAGGACGATCAGAGGTCACTCTTGTCGTCATCTTGGTTTTGGTGTGTTTGGCCGGCTTCTTTACCGCAGCCTGTTTTATCAGCAAGGTCTTTATGACCTGTATCTTGTGCCGACCTCCTATCTCATCCTGTGACTAATAAAGCCTAACCTCCTGGGAATGCAGCCCAGCAGGTCTCAGCCTCATGTTACCCAGCCCCTATTCAAGATAAAGTCACTCTGGTTTGAAGGCCTCTGATAAAACTACAGTACAATCTCACACCAGGATATTGACCTTGGTACGGTCAAGGAACAGAACATTTCCATCACCACAAGATCTACCGTGTTGTCCTTCTAATATAACCACATACACTGCCATGCTTGATGACAGGCTTTAGGACCCAATGAATGAGGCAAAAAATCCCACTTCTCAGAGCCAGCTGAGCTCAGATAAATGTTTGCAAGAGATTGCTCCAACACTTCTGCTTATAGGGGATGGCATTGACTTTGGGTTTGATATCTGTCTTAGTCTGTTCGGGCTGCTATAACAAAATGCCTTAGCCTATAATATGGTTTGGCTGTATCCCCACCCAATTCTCATCTTGAATTGGAGCTCCCACAATTCCCATGTGTCATGGGAAAGACCCGGTGGGGCAGGAGGTAATTGAATCATGGGGGTGGGTCTTTCCTGTGCTGTTCTCATGGTAGTGAATAAGTCTTACAATATCTGATGCTTATATAAGGAGGAGTTTCCCTGCTCAAGCTTACTTCTTGCCTGCAGCCATGTAAGATGTCCCTTGCTCTTTCATCATGATTGTGAGGCCTCTCCAGCCATGTGGAGCTATAAGTCAATTAAACCTCTTTCCTTCATAAATTACCTAGGTTTGGATATGTCTTTATTAGCAGCATGACAGCAGACTAATACAGCCTGGGTGGCTTACAAACAACAGGCATTTATTGCTCACAGCTCTGGAGGCTGGAAGTCCAAGGTCAAGGCATGGCAGATTTAGTGTCACTCTCTGCTTCCAAGATTGTGCTTTCTTGCTGCATCTTTACACTGTGGAAGGCAGTCTCTTTTATAAGGGCACTAATCCCATTCATAAGGCTGGAGGCCTCATGATTTAACCCCTTCTCATAGGCTTCACCTTTCCATACTATCACATTGCAGATTTGTATTAGTCAGGGTTCCCTAGAGGGACAGGACTAATAGGATAGATGTGTCTATGAAAGGGAGTTTATTAAAAAGTGTTGACTTACATGATCACAAGGTGAAGTCCCACAAAAGGTTATCTGCAAGCTGAGGAGCAAAAAAGCCAGTTCAAGTCCCAAACCCCCAAAAGTAGGGTAGCCAATGGTGCAGCCTTCAGTCTGTTGCCGAAGGCCTGAAAGTGCCTGGCAAACCACTGGTGTTAAGTCCAAGAGTCCAAAAGCTGAAGAACTTGGAGTCTGATGTTTGAGGGCAGGAAGCACCCAGCACAAGAGAAAGATGGCAGCCAGAAGACTCAGCCAGCCTAGTCTTTCCACATTCCTCTGCCTACTTTTATTCTGGCTGTACTGGTGGTCTGATTAAATTGTGCCCACCCAGATTGATGGTAGGTCTGCCTCTCTCAGTCCACTGACTCACAGCCATACCCAGAACAATACTTTGCATCCTTCAATCCAATCAAGTTGACACTCACTATTAACCATCACAGGATTCAATTGCAACATGTGCATTTGGGAGAGGACACAGACATTCAGACTGTAGTAATATCACTGCAGGAATGTTCAATCGCTTCCTTTTCCCTTTCTCAGTCAGAGAACAAGGGGATCTGGAAGGCTGCAGAGCTTGACGTGCAAGGCAGCAAAACACCCGGAAGGTACAATACACATTCATGAGCTCCATTCCCTTATGGGGCATCAGCCCTGTGGACCTAGAGCTGGTGGTGGTAGGCAAGTTATCATGAAGAGCTTGTCTTCCCTCTTAGGTTCCACAATCAAGTCTTGGCTTACACCTCTTTGGGTTGTGCAAGATGCAGCAGCGGAAATTACCTGGGACCAGGGGTGTTCAATGTCTTTGGAGTAAGAGCTTCAGTCTTGATGGGGTGGAGGGCGTGGGGGCCTCATATGTTCACTTGAATGTGGATCTGTTTGGTGAGTGGGATCTGCAGCAGCAGCAAACACAGAATGTGCCTGAGAAGCGTGGATGTGATGGCACCAAACAAAGGGGCTGGCACCAACCACGTGCCCACGGATTCATTCTAAAGCCACATTCATGCTGGAGCCCTTGCTGTGGTGTGAATTGCTCATGTCTGGGATATGTGCATTAGGGCTGGCTCTGTCTTCAAGAATATCTCCACTCCACATTTAGTTTCTCTATGTATCCCTTGGGCTGCCACCATTCTCCATGTGACAGTTGTCACAGCCTGGACCATGCAATTGCTCAGCTCAGTTCTGGAGAAGTCAAATGAAAGCATTAGCCCTTCACTGCCATTCCTGAGGAGGACAGATGAATTTTAGTGCAGATTTTCTGATGCTCTAAGAACTTAGAGATGTTCATGAATTCAGCACAGCATTCCTACTGGAGAGGTTGCTTTGTATTTGAAGGATCGCCTCTCAGTTTAGTGACATTTTCTTAGGGTCCATCCTGCATATTTGCAACAGGTCTGGCCCAGAGCGGAACTGGAAAGAAGTCAGGATCTGGAGCAGTAAGGTCTGCAGATATCTGGGCAGTTTGCTGGAACACAACTGGGGTCATGTCTGCAAATTCCAGGGACAAGGTATCCCCCTGGCCAAGCTCAACCTAAGTGCCTGAGCTTGGTCTCTCATGGTTCAGCCCAGGCGGACATCCAAGCACTGGTAGAATGGTGAGGATTTTGCCCCCTTTCCACAAATTCCTGGAATTGGGATAATTCTAAAAAAATTATTTTATCAAACACTGGGGCTTATACTCACCAACCTTTCTTTATTCTGCCTCCCACCCACACACCCTTTCCAGCCTCTGGAACCTATCATACTGCTCTCTATCTCCATGAGGTCATTTTTTTTTTTTTTTTTTTTTTTGAGACAGGGTCTTGCTCTGTTGCCCAGGCTGGAGGGCAGTGGCACAATCACAGCTCACTGCAACCTCGACCTCCCCAAGGCTTAAGTGATCCTCCCATCATGAGGTCAATTTTTAAAGTTACCACATATGAGTAAAAACAAGAGGCATCTGTCTTGCAGAGTGGGGTGACTGTATTTAGCAATAATATATTGTATATTTCAAAGTAGCTGGAAGGGGAGATGATATGTTACCAACACAGGGCTGGGCCCAGTGGCCCACACCTGTAATCCCAGCCATTTGGGAGGCTGACATGGGAAGATCCCTTGAACCCAGGAATTCAAGACCAGCCTGAGCAACAGAGCAAGACCCTCATCTCTACAAAAAATTCTTTTTAAAATTAGCTGGGTGTGGTGGTGCACATCTGCAGTTCCAGCTACTCAGGAGGCTGAGGCAAGAGGATCACTTGAGCCCAGGAGGTAGAGGCTGCAGTGAGCTGTGATTGAACCACTGCACTCCAGCTTGGGCAACAAAGTGAGACCCTGTCTCAAAAAAAAAAAAAAAAGAAAGAAATAAAAAATACTCCAGGTGATGGATACCCCAAATACTCTGACTTAATCATTATACATCAATAAGAAAATTTAAAAAATTGAAACTTGCTTTTTCAAACGTGAAAAACATGTGAGCCTTGTACCCATTTTTGACTTTGTTTCTTGCAACCTTGCAGAGCCCATCCACACATGGCAAAAAAATCTCACAATGAGTTCCCATCCACAGCCTCAGCAAAGGGCAGGTGTGTCCCCAGAGAACGTCAGCTGATGGACAGCAGTCTGCAGCAGAAGGTGAAACCCCTAATCTGGAAGGAATTGAAACATGAAAAGATGCTGAGTTCACAATGAAAACAGAGACAAAGTCCTCTGGGGAAAAAAATATTGAAAAGGGGAGATATGCAAAGAACACAACATTTCAGTTATAGGAAGAATAAGTTCAGGAGATCTGTTATACAACATGGGGATGCTAGTTAATAACGATGCATGGTACATTTGGAAATTGCTACAGGAACACCCTTTAAAGATTTCCACCCTTCCCTTGAATGATAAGTATGAAAGGTGATGAATGTATTTCTTGGCTTGATGTAGCCGTTCCACAGTGTGTGCATATATCAGAACATCATGTTGTATCCCATAAATATGTATCTTTTAAATTTGTTAATTGAAATAATAAATAATAAAGAACAATGGGATTTTTAAAATAATCAAGTGTATTTGTAAATATATAGGTATATATGTATATACACATATGTATTTATAAATTATATGTATGTATACTTATATAAATATATCAGTATAAACACATATGTACATACATACTGACAAATACACATATTTGTATAATGCATATACATACATATTTGTAAATATGCAGGCATATATATTTACATAAGCATATAAACATAAGTATTAACATATGTACACATGCTTACAAATACACATATATGTATATATGTATATATGTAAACATACATATGTATTTCTAAATATATAGATCATATAAGTATATATACACATATATTTACAAATACTGATATGCCTAAATGTACAAATACATGTATTTGTAAATATATGTATATATACTTATATAAGCATATCATACAAGTATATATGTACATATGTACATATACACATATGTACATATATACTTAGAAATACACGTGTAGATATGTACACATACCTATATATTTGTAAACATATATATATATTTAAATGATCATATAAACATATGAGTATATATACACTTATGCACATGTATATTTACAAATACACGTGTGTGTCTGTGTGTATATATTTTTGTGTACACACACACATATTTGTTGAAATAAGCAAATAACCCAAAGGATTACTTGAACCAAAAAAGCAATTCAGAGGCCAGGAGATAATTCCAAGCTCCAAGAAGTTCTGACATGGCAAATACGAAAATGAGTTTCAAAGCCGCAGAACAAAGGAGGTGGTGTCGCCAAAACTTTTACTCAATGCCCCTAAGGGCTGCTTGGAGAGGACAGGGCTCGGCCATATTTAAACAAACAATGGTTGATTATTTTCTCAGCTCCTCCACAGAATTTCTTTCTTCCAGTAAAAGAGTATAAGTAAAAGCCAATACACAATACTCAGGAAAAATATGGGAGCCCCCAAAACAAAGAAAAATCCTTTAAATAGCCAGACAGGTGGCCCCCAGACACCCTGCATGACCTGGAGAAGACACCCCAGCAGGGTTGGGAGGGCCCTGGGAACAATGGGAAAAGGTCTTCAGAGCCCTCAAGGGGAATTCCTGACTGCGGACAGCTCTACACTGAGCTCGGGCTCTTCCGAGTAAGCAGGAAATAAATGCACCACTTTGGAGCCAGAGTGTTTTCCACTTACTTCGACTCACTGTTGGAACTACTCAAAGATGCTCTATAGGGAGAGAGGTACCAAAGCTGGAGGAAGGCAGAAGATGCAGGAAATACGGGGCATCCATGGAATCAACCTGATGTAGCTTGGCCCTGTGTCCCCACCCAAATCTCACCTCGAACTGTAAACCCCATGATCCCCATGTGTAGAGAGAGGGCCCTGGAGGAGGTAACTGGATCATGACGGCGATTTCCCCCATGCTGTTCCCATGATAGTGAGGAAGTTCTTATGAGATCTGATGGTTTAAAAGTGGCAGTTTTCCGGCCGGGCGCAGTGGCTCACGCCTGTCATCCCAGCACTTTGGGAGGTCGAGGCAGGCGGATCACTTGAGGTCAGGAGATCGTGACCAGCCTGAGCAACATGGTGAAACCCCGTCTCTACTAAAAATACAAAAATTAGATGGGCTTGGTGGTAAGCGCCTGTAGTCCCAGCTACTCAGGAGGCTGAGGCAGGAGAATCGCTTGAACCCGGGAGGCGGAGGTTGCAGTGAGCCGAGATCGCACCATTGCACTCCAGCCTGGGCACAAGAGAAAAACTTTCTCAAGAAAAAAAAAAAAAAGTGGTAGTTTTCCCTGCACTGTCTCTTTCCTGTGGCCTTGTGAAGAAGGTGCCCTGCTTCCCCTTTGCCTTCCGCCATGATTGTAAGTTTCCTGAGGTCTCCCCAGCCATGTGGAACTATGAGTCAATTAAACTTCTTTCCTTTATAAATTACCCACTCTCAGGGAAGTTCTTTATAGCAATGTGAAAACGGAGTAATACACAACCTAAATGCCCATCAATGATAGACTGAATTCAGAACCAGATCATGTCCTTTGTGGGATCATGAATGGAGCTGGAGGCCATTATCCTTAACAAACTAATGCAGGAACAGAAAACAAAATACTGCATGTTCTCACTTACAAGTGGGAGCTAAATGATGAGAATTCATGGACACATAGAGGGGAACAACGGACACTAGGTCCTTTTGGTGGGTGAAGAGTGGGAGGAGGGAGAGGATCAGGAAAAACAACTAATGGCTACCAGGCTTAGCACCTGGGTGACAACAAATCCCTATGACACAAGTTCACCTATATAGCAAACCTGCACTTGTACACCTGTACTTAAAATACAAGTTAAGTAATAAAAAAAATTACTGGTCATCAGAAAAATAGAGGAACCGGAGTTAAATTGAAACTAGTGTCAGCCATATAAAACACCATCACCATCCAGCACCAATAATAAAAGGATACCTCCATGGAGGGTCCGTTTTTTATTTTATTTTATTTTTTATTTTTTCAGATGGAGCCTCACTCTGTCACCCAGGCTGGAGTGCAGTGGCACAATTTTGGCTCACTGCAACCTCCACCTCCCGGGTTCAAGTGATTCTCTATTGAGGGTCTAAAAGGAAGGTGGAACTAAAATTAAAGGTCATAATAGCTTGTAGGAGAAAAATGCAATGGTCAGAGCTAAAACAAGTTATTTCTTTGTTTGGAAGGAGAGTATAAATATTAGCTTTATTTTATTTCCTGTGAATGTCACTATGCGTATTAAATTTATTGCCAGTCTAAAAGAATACAAACTGAAAACAGCTTTCTCAAAAAAGAAAAAAACTTTTTAAAAAACCCCACTTAGGTATCAGAAAATAGAAATTATCGAAACAAAGAAAATGAATGGTTAATAGAATGTACAAAATTGAACACAAGAAATACATTGTAAAACTGTTATCAACTGTAATAAATATAAATGGTCTGAAAATATATCTTAGTAGGCATGAACTCTCAGATGAGATTGAAAAAAATCTAGGTCTTTGCTGTTTCCAAGGGTCTGAAGGCCCAAACAGAAAAAGGCCAAGATCAAAGGTATGGAGAAAAAAATAACCTAGTAAGTAAATACAACATTTCTGTAGTTTGGTTAACAAGAAGCAGAAAAGAAAGGAAAAAGGCCCAGGGGTTTCAGAACAGCTTGGGCACATAGTAAGACCTCATCTCTACAAATAATTTTAAAAAATTAGCTGGGCATAGTGGCACACACCTGTAGTCCCAGTTACTTGTGAGGCTGAGACAGGAGGATCTCTTGAGCCTGGGAGGTCAAGTCTGCAGTAAGCCATGATCACACCACTACATTCCAGCATGGGCAACAGTGGGAGACTCTGTCTCAAAAAAAAAAAAAAAAAAGAAAAGAAAAGAAAAATAAAGAAGGTTGTGCTTAAGTTATAAAAAATTTTGTCAAAAATAATTATAAAATGTTGAACTTTATAAAATTATAAAATAAGATTATAAAAATGAACTTTTTTTCAGCTAGTAGCATAGCATCCAAATTCATAAAGCAACATTTGGGAGAATTAGAACACATTATCAAGCCTCATCTTCTGCAGATCTCTGCCTATGGGGAGCTAGCTTTCAAAAAAATGAGAAAACTTGTATTTGTGTGTGTGTGTGTGTGTGCACATGCATTTGCAGCTAAACTTAAATTCCTTCCTGTATTTATCTTCCTAAATTAATGTCATATTCTTGAATACCTGCAGCTTGTCCATATCTCCTCAAATTCCTATTTTGAAACATTAACTCCAAAGGTACTAGGAGGTGAGGCATGGGGAAGTGATGAGGTCATGAGCATGGAGTCTCACGAATGGGATCAGTGCCCTCATAAAATGCACCCCAGAGAGCTCCCTCGCCCCTTCTACCATTTGAAGACACAGTGAGAAGGTGCCGTCTGTGAACCAGGAAGCCCTCACCAGACACTGAAACTGCCACACTTTGGTCTTGGACCTCCAGCCTCCAGAACTGTGAGCAATAAACGCCTGTTGTTTATCAGCCCTGACTGTGGTATTCTCTTACAGCAGCCTGAAATGGACTAAGACAGCTTTCCTCTGTGCTTCAGAAGAGGAAAAAGTTAAGTCTAATTATTGTAAAGATTAATATTTCAGATGCAGTAAAAACTGAATAAAGCTTGTATTTATTTTTACTGATTGACTTTTCGGGCACTCCTTGCAAATCTAAAGGACTTGCTATGCTAAGTCAAGCCTGGGGTTGGGGGAATGGGGAACTGATACTACTCCAAGTTCCGTCTTAGTGCTATGAAATATTGATACCTTAGCCACACTACAACACGTGGGATCAATTAAGAAAGATTTTTGCAAGCGTCTGAACAAAGTAGGAGACAGAGGGTTTCTATCATCGATGCACTTTTAGAGAACTGTGTGACATAGTTTCAGGGATGGCCACCAGGACACTGGAAAAAGGGTTGCATCAATTAAAATGTTTCACCCACTGGCCGCTTTGAAAACGAAAGCTACCGGAGGAAAAGAAAAATACAGACCCAAATCAAAACCAGATGTATGCAGCTTTGAGGATTTCTCAGCCCTTCGTTTTCTCTCCATTTTATTTCATATGTCTTCTAAAATGGATGCGACTTCTGAAAAGGACTTTGCGTAACAAGGTCCCTCCTTTGTTTGGGAAAACCCAGTTAAATAGGCAAATAAACAAACTGCCTGATGATGAGTCAGTGGGGGGAGATTGAAGTATATTGTTTGTTCAAGGAAATGTCTGGAAGAAATTAGACAAATTGATTTGTTTCTAAGTAATACCCATGCAGGCAGTAGCTTAAGAGAAATTTATGCACCCCCAACCCCGCCCCAATTCTTCTCTGTCTTGGGCAACCCCACCCAGTGTAAATCTTTAACCCAGTCAGCAAGCCCTCGAATTTTATGCATTTGACACTTTTGTGAGATTTACCTCATCTTGTCTTTCCGTTGTTCTAGAAGATGTCTTGCTGGATAGATAGCAATATACCCACTCTATAAAAATCATTAATCGAATTAGACGTCAGCAGGGGACATCTTATGTTCAGTTTTTTTTATGTTTCTGGGCATGCATACTTATGTAACATTTGTTTTGAAAATCAAGTTAAATGAAAGGATACTGTAGTTTCCACAGGCAGGAAAGTACTTTAGACAAACCCCTAGCGGCACACATTTAGATTCAACTCTGGGGTTTGACACTTACCTGTGTAATTTCAGCTTTCTCACCTGTAAAACCAAGAACAAGAAAGAGAACACACTGGTTTGCTGCGAGGATCCCATGAAAAAAATATAAGGACATAAAGCACCCAACCCTCTGAAGAAATGTTTGCTCTTTCAGTTTGTGCAAAAACAAACAAACAAACATGCAAAAGAGCCTTCCTTCTAAAATAGTCCTCATATTATGATCTACCTGATGTGCTTCCATTTTCTTAGCTCTGAGGAAAGTTGACATAATTTATAACATGTTTTCCTTTAAAAACAAAGTAATCCAATGATACACTCACACAGCTCCATCATTTTAGCTTTGCTTTAATAAAAGGCAGCTGTCAGGCAAACAGAAACTTATTTTAATGACATTGCTTTGATGTTATTTTCTTTGTTAGTCAAAGTCCATTGTCCAGGGTGGCCCGATTTTCATGACAATAAAAATATTTTAATAGTACCATAAAGCCAGGAACAAAAGTGAATGCATTATAGAGTTGATGTTGCCTAGTCTCTTGAGGGAAATCCAGTTTAGCCACAACCCTTGTAAATAAGAAACATATCTTGTTTGGGGATGCTAGAAAATTATGACCACCATATTTATTTTACCTCATGTGAACTTCCAACTTGTTCTTCAGTTTATGAAGAACTTCAAAAAAAATCACAGAGAAAGAAAACAATGGTGAAGTACAGACGTAGTAAACTTGTGGCCAGAAGTTTTTCTCAGAAGTTTCATCAGAGTTTGCCAAAAGAAATTCCGTTCACCTAATTTAGAAAGGGATCGGTTAATATTCCCAAATTATAGATTAGTTGGTGGTTTTTAAGAATGCTTCAGATGTTAAATGATTTACAGTTATATTCATGAATCTGTGGATGAAATAGTGACACTCCATTTGCAGAAATTGAGTTTAATTTTACAGGGTGCTATAATAAAATGGAAAAACCTTGGCATTTCTCAAAGCAAAGCATAAAAAGGAATACCTATCTGATTGATTCCACTGCTTCTTTCATGAGGAGTAAAACTGTTTTGCAAGAAATTCTTCTTTAAAGGGATCTAAGATGATTTTGTTTTCCCCTTTTTTCTATCATATTTTAGAAATTGTGCTGCGTAATTTCACTCTTTCAATTATAGGAACTTAGCTCTTAGCTTGATCTGTGTGTTGCTGTTGCTGAGAAGCTACAGAGATGCTCAACTTCCCCATGCCCTGCAGCCAAGGTGTTGCAACAGCCCAGAGGAATTTGTTCTAATCCTACTTGCCGTTGGAGTCACTGAACTTTTCTTTCCCTGGCCCCTAGCAATTGCTCTCTAAAGGCAATTTCCATTACCACACCGTCAAATGCACCAACATCCACTGAAACATAAAGTACATTCCATGGTGGCATATTAATATATATTGACCTTGGCAGTCCATCTGATTCCATCGTCAAATCCAACAGGGAAGAAAAGGAAGAACCAGTTTTCTGACTGCAAACCCCAGCAATAAAGCAGCAGGAAGTCAGAGACAAAGGAACTATTCCTTTGCTACGTTCCCATTTTAGTTTGGTGTTCCAGGAACTCTGAGTTTTCTGTTTATTGCCTGCATATCCATGAAGTAAGGGACATGTTGAGCTGAAGATGAAATGTGTGATAGCTTTGAGCCATTTATGCTTAGCGTTCCAATGGAACGCTGAGCACGTCGGAGTTATTTATATCTTACTGCTCAGGTCAACGCCAAGGTCTGATTGCAAAAATTCAAAATATTGCAACCTCAAGCATAAATGGGTTAAGTTTTGGGGTTTTTCTTTGGAAATGGCCAGCTCATCTCTTCTGTGACATGTATTATTGAGTTTATTTGCATGTGTGAGATCCTACCAAGGCTCTAAATGCAAACACGAATGCTGTTGCAAACAACGCTGTTGTTATTAAATCTCCCATCATACTAGAGGAGCAAGATGGAGATTTGCAAATGATAAATAATTATTTCTTGATTATTATTGTCGGGTGAGCAGAGAACACAGTTAAGTAATTCTTGATTTTTACCAGATCTTTGCCCTGATATATTCTTTTCTCCCTCAGCACAAAACCTTGACTTTGCAACCCTGGGACTCTTCAGAGTCTTTTTTTTCTTTTAGGTTTTAAATTTATTTTCTAAATTAATTCTTTAAAATTGATATATCATAGTTGTACATATTTCAGAGGTACATGGGATATTTTGATACAGGAATACGATGTGTAATGATCAAATCAGAATGATTGGGATGCCCAGAACCTCACACATCTATCTTTTCTTTCCGTCGGGAGCATTCAAATTCTTCTTTTCCAGCTATTTTGAAATATATGATAAGTTATTGTTAATTCTACTTTCTCTAGTGTACTATTGGACACTACAACTTAGTTTTTCTATCTAGCAGAATTTTCTTATGTTACTATGCCTGCACCCCACCTGCATTATGAGATATGTAAATCTCATTTTTTTCAAGGGACTAGATTGGTCTTTCTTCAGCTGGTTTTAATTGGGTGAGCTTACAAAGCCTGCTGTAAAATCCAGTCATCCAAGTTACTAGTCAACATACTTAACGATCCAGGAGTGAGGTCGTTTAAGTTTTCCTAGGCTGTTTGTAAAGACAGAACCCACAAAGAGGACTTCGTTACAAACTCGATATGGGATCTAAACTGTCTAGATAGAACCAGGCATTCATTTGCTCATGTGTTTGCCTATAACCTACTTAGAAATACCCTGCTTTAATGTACATTTAAACATAGAGACAAAAAATAGATTAGTGCTATGCAGGGGTTGCAGGGAGAGGAGGATGGGGAGTGACTGCTTAACAGGTACAGCTTTGGGGTGATCAAAATGTTCTGAAACCAGATAATGGTGATGGGTGCATCAAGTTGTACAGGCACCAAAGTGCTGGTGAATTGTACAATTTAAAATGGTTATGAGAGTATTATGGGTCGAATTGCAACTCCCACCAAATTTATATATGAAATTCCCAACTTCCTGTGCCTAAGGATATGACTTTATTTGGGAATACAGTTGTTGTAGACATAACTAAGTTATACTGGAGCACGGTGAGCACCTAATTTAATATGACTGATGTCCTTAGAAAAGTGGGAAACTTGGACACAGAGAAATGCGCACCTAGAGAGAGTACCATGTGAAGGTGAAGGCAGACGCTAGTGTGGGTGATGATCTATAAGCCAACAGACGGATACCAAGGATTTCCAGCAGGCTCTGGAAGCTGGGAGAGAGGCATGGAACAGATTCCCCGTTACAGCCTCCACAAGGATTCTCCCCCAGAGCCTCTGAAGTGAGCATAATCCTGCTACAACCTTGATTTCAGACATCTGGCCTCTAAAACTGCAAGATAATAGATTTCTGTTGTGTTAAGCCACTCAATTGGTGGCTCTGTGTTATGACATCCCTAGGAAACTAATAGAGAAAGTAAAACTAATAACATTTCTTCATTAATGGATGTGAAAGGGAAGAGTGAATATTGATTCCAGGTATTTGACCAGAGAATGGGGAAGGGTGGAAGGGAGACATTTTCAAAGGTAGGCCAGGGGTTTAGTTCTTGACATGCTGAATTGGAGATGTCCATGAACAAGGATATAAATGATGTGTCCACTAAGCACTCAAGTGGAGGTGTTGAAGTGGGTGGTTGAATATATGCAAGTCTGGAGTTTGGCAGAGGAATCAAAGTTAATGATATAAATTTGAGGGTTGTTGGCCAACGAAAATATTTAAAGACATGAGATTACATAGTTCCCCTAAGGAGTAGCAAAGATAGAAAAGAACAGGCTGAGCCTGGGACTCTTCAAGAGTAGGATGACATTGAGGAGATTTGGAAGATAAGATTGAAGGTGTGTTAACTGTATTAGTAGAAAAGCAAGAAGAGTCAGTGTCCTGAAATCAAATGAACACAAAACCAAAAAAGAGGGAGGGACCCATTGTGTGGGGTAACGTATCATCCCCATTTGCCTGGGACTAATGGGGTTCCCAGGACACAAGACTAAAGCCGGGACAGTTATGGGCATACCAGGATGGGTGGTCCTCCAACCAGTGTGTCCACGGTCACTTAGAGGTTGCTCAAGTAAGATGCAGTGTAAGAACAGATCACTGACTTTCTCCAACATAGAGTTACTGGGTGTACTTGACTTCAGTAATTGATCTCATGCAACAGAGATATCACACAGAGAGGACTTCAATCTCCCCAGTTTCTAGGATGTCTTAGTCAATTTTGTACTGCTATCACAGAGTATCTGAGATGGAGGTAATGTGGAAAGAATAGATATTCATTTCCTACTGTTCTGAAGGCTGGGAAGTCCAAGGGTGAGGGGGTTGTGTCTGGTGAAGGCATTCTTGCTATGCCATCCCATGGTGGAAAGCATAAGAAAAAGAGAACAGGCACAGGCTGGGGGGAGAGAGACAGAGAGAGACAGAGAGAGAGAGAGAGAGAGAGAGAGAGAGAACACTAAACTGTTTTATAACCAGCTAACAAGTCCGCTCTGGAGATAACTAACTCCCTTCTGCCATAATGACAATCCATTTATGAAGGCAGAGCCCTCAAGACCTAATTATCTCCTATTGTGCCCAACTTTCCAACACTATTGCACCGGGGATGAAGTTTCCAACACACGAATTTAAGGGGATGGATTCAAACAATAGAACAGGAATTTATAACTTTTAAACCACTTTCACGTGCAAAACTATATATCCCTCACTTGAAAGCTGAGGAGGTGTAAAAAAAATTAGAGAAGTAAATAAGCTATCACTTTTATTTTGTAGAGTTTTCTTGCATCTCTCAAAAGTAGAGAAATTGAATTCTTTGTGGTGTCTTTTCTTAAACAAACTGCGGATTAAGAATATTAGCAATAAAGGCATTTACACAGGACTGACAACATGTGAGACTCTTCTTCCTAAGTACATTGTGCATATCTATTTATTCAGAAGACATTATCTATTGGCCACTATCTCCGTTTTGTTGATACTCACACAGAGGGAAAAGAACTTGGTGCCAGAGATGCAGATGACAAGTGAGCCGAACTAGATGTGAATATGGATGTCTTCAGTTCACACTCCCAAAAGTGACAACATCTCCCTATCCTGGGCTTGCTTTTACTGACAGCATTGGAGCACCTTGGTTTTTCTGTGGTGCATGTGCAAAAAGAAAAGTCCACAATTCTGAAAGCAAATAGTAAACAGATTTACTGCAAGCGTAAATATAAAATTCTTCTGAAAGCAAATAGTAAACAGATCCTGCAAGTGTAAACATTATGACAGATGCTTATGTCCTGAGATACATAATAGATTGTGTTCTAGGTTCCCTAGATTAAGCCTGCCACTCTGCCATTCACATGTTTATCCCAGGAAATTCCTTCATAATACAATTCATCATAGTAATATCAGACTCCTTCAATTGCAACCTCACTGAGCACAATGCACTAGAAATACATTATATTTAAAGAAAAGGCAAGAGTACATTTGGATTTATATCCAAGAGTTCCATACCCACGGATTCAACCAACTGCCTGTTGAAAATATTTGAAAAAATATCACATCCACGTTGAACATGTACAAGCTTTTTTGTGTCATTATTCTCCAAACAATACAGTATAATCACTATTTGTGTAGCATGTTCACTGTTTTCAGTATTTTAAGTAATTTAGAGATAATTCAAAGTATATGGGAGGATGTGCATAGATTATATGCAAATACTACATCATTTCATGTAAGGAACTTGAACATCTGTGGATTTGGGTATCTACAGGAGGTCCTGGAACCAGTCCTTCATGGATACCTAGAGACAACTGTATATATCCTGCCACCAACAAAATATAGCACTATAGTTCTATCATGCTCAAGGATAAGAATCCCCTAGTTTTATTTATAATCAATAGACAATAAGAAAGCAACTTTATGTGTGGCCTTTTCCACCCTTAGCTATGTTTCCTTTCTAATTAATCTTTAACATTTTGAAGGCAAGATTGTATGATTTTCAAGAAATAAACAGATTAAAAAATTTGAACCAGTTGAGAAGTCATCAATACAGATTTTTATTTCACAGTGGTAAGAGAGAACCACTGAAACAATTTCAAACTTTTCCTTTATGGTGAGTTTTACATTTTCTGAAGCACTTTTATTATATTTTATCTCTGTAAACCTGGTGGCATCCTTCTTGGAAAGCTGAGGATATGAAATCACAGAGAAATTCATAAACTTGCTCAAGATCATTCACAATGCCAGTCTGCAAACCCCACTTCTAATATCTGAATGTGTTGAGAGAAGGGACAGTGCCTATTTCAGTCTCAGGCTCTCATAGAATGTTGGCTTATGAAGTATAAGTTAGCTATTGCTGTCTAACAAATTATCACCTACTTAGAAGCTTATAAAACATATGTCTTTTAACTCACAGTGTCTTTGAGTTGGTAAAATTGGTACAATTCAAATGGGGTATGTCCTCGGGCTGGGGTTTCATCTGAAGGCTGAAATGGGGCAAAATCTACTTTCAAGGTAATTCATGTGGTTGTTGGCAAGATTCAGATTCTCATAGGTTTTTGGACTGAGAATCTCCATTCCTAGAGACTGCCTTTAATTCCTCATGATGTTGACTTCTTCATAGGGCAGCTCACAACATGGCAGCTTGTTTACCGTACCCAGCAAGGGAAAGAGTCAACACAGAGAGGCTGCTAGGAAGATGAAACTCACAATCTCCTGTAGTGTAATCACAGAGGGGACGTCCCATTGCCTTTGTCATATCGGATTGATTAGAAGCAAGCCATGGACCCCACGGACACTCAAGGAGAGGCGATTATGTAATAGCATAAATATCAGGACATGAGCATTATTGGAGCCATCTAAGAGTCTGTCTGGCCCCTGGAGGAGCAATAATACATGTTTTCTGAAGAAAAAAAACCAAAACAAAACAATTATTGCTAATTGAAAAACTGAGACTGAACCTGGCTTTCTGAATTGGAGGTTAGAGTTCTTCCAACACCAGCTTCTGTGCTGACAGAAAGGTATCAGAAGAGAAATGGACCCTAGTGGACAGCTTGAGGAAGTGGGGTTAGAGGACAAAAGGATGCAATGCAAGGTGGGTGCACACAGCACTCAACCTTGACTATCCCTCTGTCATTTTTAGACCATGCTAGTATGCCTTCTAACCCAATCTGGCCCATTGTTTTACAACCCCTAATATAAAATTAGCCATGATGTTCTTCAGTTCAACACTTGGCTTTAAAAATATCTGGGATTATTGTTTTCTACATCATAGGAAAACAGAACTTGTGGGGCTTTTTCCCCCAGTCTTTGTTATATTATAAACAGCAAACTCAGAAGGATTCAGTAGGACCCACACCCTTCTTGAGCCCCAAGCTAAGGGCAATGTGGCTTCCAAGGCAGAAACAGACTTGAAATGTCAGATCCACTTTAGATGTTATTTATTCAGCTGGAGAATAAATATTCCTTCAGTGAACTTCAAAAACAATGGGGATTAAAACCTTCCATACCCTTGAAATAAGTTAATTGACCTCTATTTTTCAAACCATATAGAAACAGAAGTCAAGAGCAAACTCTAAAAACTAAATTATGGATTAATGATTTTAACATACGTCTGAGAAATGTTACTCCCAACTAACTTGCCTTTTTAGAAACTCTTTTAAATGTATATATTCCCACTGTAATTTTAAAAATCTTGACTGAAAAATATTTGCTTTAGACTAAGGTTTCTCAACAAGAGAAACAAGACATTTGGGACCAGATGATTCTGTGGTGGGGCTGTCCTATGCACTGTAGGGTGTTGACCAACGTTCCTGGGATCCACCCACCAGATGCCAGGAGCACCACTTCACTCACTGAGACAAGTGAATATGTCCTCAGATATTACCCGATGTTCCCTGGGGAGAAAACTCCCCCCATTTGAAATCCACTGTCATAGATAGATAAATGGCAGAGATAGCCAGATAGATATAGATAGATGATAGATAGATAGATAGATAGATATAGATAATTGATAAATAGATATAGATGCCAGACAGATAGATGATTGATAGATGGATGATAGATAGATAAATAATAATGATGATAGATAGTGGATAGATAATAGATGGATAGGTATATAGATGATAAACAGACAGAAATAGATACATGGAAATATAGATTATAGATAGATTGATAGATGTAAATGATAGATGGATGGATGATAGATGGGTAGACAGATACATAGATGATGGATAGATAGATGGATAGGTAGATAGAGGTGATGTATGAATAGATGATAGATACACAGATAGATGATAGATTGATAGATGATAGATATGATAGATGATAGATAAATATGATAGATGACACATAGATGACAGATAAATAGATGATAGATATGATAGATTATAGATAGATAAATATGTTCGATGATAGATATGATAGATGACAGACAAATAGGTGATATATATGATAGATAATAGATATGTAGATGATAGACATGACAGATGATAGATGACAGATAAATATGATAGCTGATAGATATGATAAATATAGATGGTAGTTACATAGATGTGATAGATGATAGATAGATAGATAGATAGATAGATAGATAGATAGATAGATAGATGTGATAGCTGACAGATAGATATGGATAGATGTTAGGTGTGATAGATGACAGAAAAATGGATAGATAGATAGATAGATAGATGAAGAATCTCATGGTCAGGCAGTGTTTCTCAGCCTCAGCCCTATTGAAATTTGGGGCTGGATGATTCTCTGTGGTGGGGCCGTTTTGTTCACTGTAGGATGTTGAACACCATCCCGGGCCTCCACCCACTAGATGCCAGTAGGACCACCCAGTTGTGACAGCCAAAAAGTTTCCAGACATTCCCCAATGTCCTCTAGAGGTGTCTTAGAAAATAGATAGAAGACTATTCAGAAGAACAACATGCCCTCCCTGGACTGCTGCATCTTTTGCAAGCATATCTCCGCAGCACTTTGGAAATGGGAGAGGCATCTCTCTATGACATTAGCTGTGATTCTGGATGTCCACAGAAAACACAGACCTTTGTACAAAAGGCAGAAATGATCTTATGGACTTCAAGCAATCATTTTTTTCCCTGAATATTTTGTTTCCTTGGCAAAACCTTAAATATATATATATACTTTTTTTTTTTTCAGTGAGACGTCTACAGTGTCAAAGCAGTACCAGCATATTCTCCTCACGGAATATTTGGAGAGAAGCCAATTCCTGTTCGAGGAGCAGCTGCAACTAAGGACATGACATGGCTTGCCGTCAATGCTTACCAGATGCTATGATACAGCATCTATGTTTCTGTCATGTGATACAGGAAACATCCACAGACTCCTTTAAAAATAGAAATTCATGGGTTTAAGGTTATGCCTGTTAGAAGCAGTAGAAGCATGAACATGTTAGTTCACACGTGTTAGAATAATTCTGGCAACGTGTTCATATTGATGCTATCAGGGCTCATTAAAATTTGCTAGTACACCTATAAACACACTCAAATATCCAACAAGATTAGGATAGTCTGTAGTTTACAGACATCATTCTGATAGTTCCACAACATTTAACCAATGGCAACATGTGTGCAGGTATGTGCATGGAAGACATGTTCAAACGCTAATTGAAAGAGATTTTTCTTCCACAGAATTATATAATAGATAAGAAAGTGGCTTCCCTAAGAAGGGAAGAGGTTACAGGAAGGCAGGAAAAAACAGGAACTGGGAGAAGGAGGGAAGAAGCACATTCATTTGATTTATAAGGCTTTAAAGCAAAATAATTGGCAAGTCATATAATTGGCTAGAGAGATTGGGTCTTGCCAGTGATTAATTAGGACCTGTCTTTGTGTGAATCACCTGGTTTCCTGCCAAAGATGAAGATGAAACATTTCCATGAGCAGGCAATTCAGTCTGAGTGTGTCTAATGTTATTTTCAGATGAGGAGACTCCATGTGCACGGTTGCAGCAGGCATTCTTGGGAGCTCATGAGCTGAATTTCAGGAAAAGCCCAAGAAGATTCCACATTTCCCTCAGGATATCCTCAGGAAAATGTCCGCAGGCCTGGAAACACTTAGCCATCACTTGCTTACTTGAGAGAAGTCAAAAAGGATTATGGAAACAGATTGGAATGTTGAACCACATTTATAAATGTTCCTAAGCTGTTTCCATTAACCAAAAAAGATGCTGAATAAACAGAAAAAAAAAAAGATCAGGCTGGGAAATATCACTAGGACTGGCCCCCCACAAAGGAGGAAAATGGCTGTGAATATTTAGTGGAAGAGAAAATGGTACACATTGACAACCAAGGGAGTGAAGAAGATAACTTGTCAAAGGGAAGTGTTAGAAAATTAACTTTCTTAGAGGGCTGAAATAAAACAGATATGAAAAAGAAAAAAAAAGTAAGTCCTTAATCCATTTTATTTTGATTGTTGTATATGGTAAGAGACAGGGGTCTAGTTTTATTCTTCCATATGTGGATATCCAGTTTTCCCAGCACCATTTATTGAAGAGATTGTCTTTTCCTCAAAGTATGTTTGTGGCACCTTTGTGAAAAATGAGTTCTCTTTAGATCTGTGGATTTATTTCTGGGTGCTCTAGTCTGTTCCATTGGTCTGTGTGTCTGGTTTTATATCAGTACCTTGCTGTTTTGGTTACTATAGCTCTGTAGGAAATTTTGAAGTACTCCATAAATACATTAAAGAAAAATCCAACCGAGGACTCTTATCAGTTATGATATCATTGGGTAAAGGTAAAATGCGTTCATTCATGAAGCAAAGACACTGTTTGAGTGCCTGGTATATACCAGTCAATGTGCTAGGTGTGGGCCGAGTATAGTGAGAATGGAAATGTGTGAAGAAGGAAAGAAAGAGAGCATGAATTCTTTGACACTGTGGGAGAGAGAGAACAATGATCTTGTCTGCTTGGAAATAGGAGATAGCTTTAAGGTACAATATTGAGTCATTCTTTTGGACAGAATTCTGCAAAGGTAGTAGGCCAGATATCCTTCTTGGTTCTGCCTTCCTCATTCATGAAGACTTTTTAAATTATGATTTTTGAGTATGGGTAACTCCAGCTGTTACCAAGACTACCAGGAAAAGGGAAATAATAGGGAATCTGGTGAAGACAATGAGAAAGTTATAAGATTGGAAGCTGTGAATTCATGCCTGCACAGACATGAAAGCAGAAAATGGGGTGAAAGATGAATAGAAGCAACTATCCAAGTGTAAGAAAAGTCAAGCTAAATGAGATGACATTGATGCCACAATGTTGGCCAAGCCACGAATGGAGACTATTTCCCTGAGGTCACAGAAGGATATCTTGTTATTGATGTGTGTCCTCTACATTGGGGACTTCTTAGGATAACAATAGATTCCTCCACTTTTTGGCTCAGAGAAATTCCACTAATCCTTTTCTTGTGAACTTTCATGATTTTACAGAAATATCTCAGGCTGTAGCCAAGGGCATTGCAACTCTTTGGATGCAATTAGATTTGGGTCAATTAGGAAATAAAATGCTGTAATTACCTCATATTCTGAGGTTACTCAAGTTGCCCAAAGTTACACAATAGAGAAAAATTTGGAAGTCTATCCAGAGCGAATGTCTGGCTGAGATATTTTCTCAGGGAAGCCGAGAGGGCCCTACCTAAGGGGAGTCTAAGCTCCCCATCCCAACCCCAAGAGCTCTACATGAACTCAATCAAGATAAGGGTCCTCAAATGTCAGACAAGGCGCTTGCAAGCAAAGTCTCCAGTGGAGGAAGAAAGTGCACATGGAAGAAAAACTTTCTATTAGGAGAAAGGTCAGATACTGATTCTTAAAAGCCTCAAATCACATTCACTCCTCTTGTCTTTCCGACACCTCTGCTTCAACCTAACTATGAGTGAGGTAAGAACTTTCCTGAATCGCAAGCATACCTAGCAATTTCCCAGAGAGCAAAAAGCATAATTTCTACTCTCCCCAATCAGAGGAGTATAAAGCAATTTTATTTAGATGTCGTTCCTGTGGCCTGGGTCCCAGAGAGTTCTAAAGGTGTGGTTCCTTCCCACCATTGTTAGGGAGAGGATATTTGGTGGACGTATACCAAAACTCACAACAATTCAGGCATTGCTTCTTTGCAATGCTGAACTATATATTCCAGTATATATTTTTCCCCAAATGCATTGGTTTAAATATAGTTGTTTGTCTGATACATGGAAATCTGCTTAAGCTAAATAACAGACTCGTCTCTTCCTTGACAGGAAGCTCTTATTTCCTGCACACACTGGGAAGGCCATTGTTTCCCTCACTCTTGCTCCTGAATGACATATTTCAGCCCATGCAGTAGCATCAATGATAGGAAATTTATGGAGGTACCTGCTTATTAGATGTGCTGCGTTATCATCAACTGGATTCATACAAATGGCCAGATGGCAAAGAGAATGTGAGCCTACACGACTGTTCCTGGAGTTTCAAAGAGAGCCCAAGACACACCTCTGTGTACTTGTCTATTTAGCGTCTGGCCTAAACAAAGCAGGGATAAGAGCTTGAGTTTCCACATTCCTTTCCTTATACCTGGGAATATCCAGGATTGACCTCGAATCCTTTGAAATCACTCACAATGTACCCCTCAGAGTGCTGAACCCAAATGAAATCTGTGCATGGGGAAGCTCTGATTGACTACACACTGAAGCACATTTCCATAGTAGGAATAGTTAGAGAGAGAGATGATGGATAGATAAATAGATAGATGATAGATGAATAGATAGATAGATAGGTAATAGATTTTATATAGATAGATAGATGATAGATAGATAATGGATAGATAAATAGATGGGTGATAGATGATAGAGACATAGATAGATTGGTGACAGATGATAAATACATAGAGAAATAGATGATGGATAGACAGATGATGGATAGATAGATGAATAGATAGATATAGATGGATAGATGGGTGGGTGATAGATGATAGATAGATAGATAGATAGATAGATAGATAGATAGATAATACATAGATAAATGACAGATGTCCACCATGAGGTTCTGGCTCTCAGTGGTTCCCCAGAACCCTCTGTTTATGACTCTGTCTTCCAGCACAGTTAATCTGTCAAATGTCAATTCCAGGAGCATTTTACCAGAAAGTTCCCCACCCTGTCAGCAAAGCACGAGCCCTTCCCCTACGAGGCCACACTGCCACCAGTAGCAGGGCTGGCTGGGCCCACACAGGTGTACACACTCAGGGAGCATTACTCAACCCAGAGCCTATGCAGAAGAAATCAGTGAGGAACAAATTGTTTCCCGTGTCCCTTCTGCCATCTTGGCAAAAATAAATGCTGAAGAATTAAAACGCTGCCTACACATGTACCCATGTGCTTCCTCTGGGTCCTGGGGATGGGAAGTGGGAGCTGTACCTTAACGACCATAGTAGGATCCTCTGGCTGACCTCTTCAGCTGGCCGATGTCCAGTTGCTTCCTTTGGAGGCCTATCACTCAACCATATTGCAGATTGTATGATCCATTTGACCTAGCAATAGATAAGTGAGGGGTTAGACACCCAGAGATGGTCTCTTAGCTCAGGATGCTCAACAAAGTGTGATAGCCTTGGGGGCTTAGACCACAGACGTTTATTGCTCACAATTCTGAAGGCTGGATGTCCAAGACCAAGGCATGGCAGATTCAATGTCTGGTGAGGACTTGGTTCTTTGTTCACAGACAGTGCCTCCTTGCTGGTTCCTCACATGGTGGAGAGGGTGAGATGGACAGAGTGAGGGAGGGAGGGAGGGAAGGAAGGAGAGAAACATATATATAGAGAGAGATTGAGACAGAGAGAGAGAGTGAACTCCCCAGAGTGTCTTCTTATAAGGACACTAATCCTATCGGATCAGGTCTCCATCCTTATGACATTGGTATTAGTTTGTTCTCAGGCTGCTAATAAAGACATACCCAAGACTGGATAATTTATAAAGAAAAAGAGGTTTAATGGACTCACAGTTCCACATGGCTGGGGAGGCCTCACAATCATGGCAGAAGCCAAGGAGGAGCAAAGTCCTGTCTTACATGGCAGCAGCCAAGAGAGCATGCGCAGGGGAACGCCTCTTTACAAAACCATCAGATCTTGTGAGACTTGTTCACTACCACAAGAACAGCATGGGAAAGAGCCACCTTTATGATTCAATTACCTCCTACTCGGTCCCTCCCATGACGTGGGGATTATGGGAGCTACAGTTCAAGATGAGATTCAGGTGGGGACACATCCAAACCATAATATCATTGAATCTTAATTACATCTTGTTAAATTAAGTTTAGCCTAAAGCTGCCTCCTCACATATTTTAAGTTCAGCCTCAAAGCTTCTCTGCACACAGTGCACTGTAACCTAACTGGATGTGCAAACATGCAAATGGACTGGAATCCACTCCTGTGCCAACCACCAAGTTTTGACCAGTCAAAGGTGGCCAATGGTACAAACTGTGTTCAAATAAGGTAAATGCCAAGCTGTAACCAATCCAGCTGTTTCTGTACCTCACTTTCATTTTTCTGTCCATAAATCTTTGACCATGCAGCAAAGCCAGAGATTGAACCTATTCTGGTTTTGGGGGGCTGCCTGATTTGGGAATCATTCTTTGCTCAATTAACCTCTGTTAAATTTAATTTGTCTAAGGTTTTTCTTTTAACAGACATTATTCCAAATACACCCACACTGGCAGTTAGAACTTTGTCATATGGATTTGGGGGGAAGGGAAAGAAACATTGAGACCTGAACAGATGGACATATCCAACAGCCAGTATTCTGTGTGTTGAAGGTAGGGCTCCCCACTTCCATTAATTAGCCTAATAAATGGTTTGGTGAAATATTTCCCAAAAGTAAAAAGAAAAAAAAAAAGAAAATAATCACCTATATCAGGTGGTCCTTCTCGAGTTTTATGTTTTCAGTTTTTTTTTTTTTTTTTTTTTTGCACATGGATGAAATGTAGAATGCAGTCCTACAAATAAGCTTACTCTTTTGCCAGCACTGGGCTCTTTTCCAGGTGGGCATATGGGCTAGTTTAGTATTTTCCCACCTAGTCAGAGCTCAATAAAAATTAAAATAGAAAAAGTGCTGAATCGACACAGATGGTTACAGTGGTGCATGGTTATGGTAGTGAGATAAAAGCCAAATTTGCAAATGCAATTTGATAGAGCCCTTGGCGGTCATCGTTTGTCACTGTTAACATTAGCTGTCCTTCCTGGACCACAACTGTCCTTCCTGGACCACCCTGATGGATTGGGTGTCAAAGGTTACTGAACTCACTTTTAGGCATGCAAACTGCAAAATGTGCACACTTAGTATCTGTTCGCTAATCTGAAGGGCTGCAAATCTCCCACTAAGCTGGAAGAATGGGGTGGAGTAAATTCAGTGCAAAGCAGAGACCCTCTTGGTGTGTCCGTAGGTTCATGGTTCCTTCTGGGGAAATGCATGGCCTATTCTTCATGTCTTGCCATCAGCCATCATCACCAAGAGCTTCTTCAAGTTGAGGTCTGGAAGTGAAATGTGGGGAGCAAACTACATCCTAGCCATGGAGAGAAGGCCTTGAGTTAAGGGAGGCTCAGCAGAAGAATAGCTGGGCTGCTGCTTGAGCCTTGTCTGGCTTCATCCACCTGCATGCTGCTGGCACTGGGGCTGGAGCCTGCAGCCTGTGTACCTGGGGTTTTGGCCTGATCAGGGCTCCATTGCCACCCATATGGACCCTTTGAGTCTCAGCTATGTCCCCCATCTGGCCCTGACCTGGGTGACTCACCTTGAGACTCTGTATGTTTATGTGTCTGTATGCGTATGTTCTGTATGAACTTGTGTACGCACATGTATTTCTGTGTGTTCATGTTTGTATGTGTAGATGCACAAATGCATGCATTTCTGCATGAGTGTATTATGTATGTGTGTTTGTATATGCACATGTGTTCCCATGTATGAGTGCATGGGTGTACATTCATGCAGGCATATGTATGCACGAGTTTCTGTATGATTTTATGTATGCATGCATTTGTGTGTATATATGTGCATTCATGCAGGTGTATGTATTCATGGGTTTCTGCATAAGTTTATGTGTGCATGTGTTTGTGTGTATAAATGTGCATGCATGCAGTTGTATGTATGCATGGGTTTCTGCTTGAGTTTATGTACGCATGTGTTTGTGTGTATATATGTGCATGCATACAAATTTAAGTATGCATTAGTTTCTGCATAAGTTTATCTATGCATGTTTGTGTGTATATATGTACATGCATGCAGTTGTATGTATGCATGTGTTTCTGTATAAGTGTAAGCATGTGTTTGTGTCTGCTTGTATATGTACTTGTGTCTGTGTGTGTCCTCCAAAGCAATCCTCTCTTTCCTCTCATCTCCATTTTCTTCTGCATTCTTTCTTGCTCCCTAAGTTGCAATTCCCAACAAGAATGCAGAGATCCAGCTCATTAGAACATCCTTTCTTTATAGAGTAAATCGCGCATCCAAATGGCAGTTGTTTTTATGTTGGTAACAGAGAGTTTTGAATGGGTGACATAAGACATAGGAGGTTAATGTTGAAATTAGTCCTGAGTTACAACACACCATCAAACAGGCTTTCAACAGAAAAAAATTTCACCAAGCTAAAATTCTGACCGATAAGTGTGAGATTGCTTAAATAGCGAAAGATCAAGTCCCAAAATGGATTCAACAAACACATCCACATCTGTGTGTCGCATGTATCAATGGGACACGACGGATAATGGCAAAGGATTTCTCTTCAGACCATGAACATTTTATTGAATATTTTCACTGATACCCCAGTGAATGTAGCTCAAAAGCCTATACTGTCTCAAAAGCACAGATAAACACATACAGATTCTTGAAGCCTCTGAGAAAGTTGCATGCTTCCAAATTTTACATATGATTAAAGTCCAAGCCAGGAGGTGAATGGATGGTTCTCTCCCCCAGAATAGCATAGCTTTTATTATAAATGCACTCTCTGGCCAGAGAGATAGGTTTCAGGGTAACACAATTTGGCTCCCTAAGGATTAGAACAGGAAAAATATTGATATGGTTTGGCTGTGTCCCCACCAAAATCTCATCTTGAATTGTAGCTCCCACAGTTTTCACATGTTGTGGGAGGGAGCCAGTGGGAGGTAATTGAATCATGGGAGTGGGTTTTTCTTGTGCTGTTCCCATGATAGTGAATAAGTCTCATGGGATCTGATGGTTTTATAAGGTGGAATTCCCCTGAACAAGCTCTCTCGCCTGCCACCATGTAAGATGTGCCTTTGTGTCCTTCACCTTCTGCTGTAATTGTGAGGTCTCCCCAGCCATGTGGAACTGTGAGTCCATTAAGCCTCTTTTTCTTTATAACTTACCCAGTCTTGGGTATGTCTTTATTAGTAGTGTGAGAACAGACTAATACAAATGTCACTGTGACAACTACTGTGCATGAAGCACCTATCTGATTAGGGCAACTGAGGAATGCATGCCTCAGAAGCCCTTGCCACAACCAGGAAATCATCTATAAAAGTATAGCAGAGAAATAAGTCCTTCCCTGGGCCCATAGAAGCAGCCGGTGCAGGTATTAGGCATGAGAACTGCTGACATGCTGCTCGATTTATAATCCTGGAAGATGTCTGTGCTGTGCTCTGGGACTCTGGGCAGACAGCTGTGCCTCAATCCTTCCAGGGGCTGACATCAGCGGTCTGGAACCTGCAGGCGAAAGCTGAAAGCTGTGGGGATGAGAAACTGCCCTGTCTGTGGACATTTGGGAGGGTATCTTAGATCCTTTACTGGCTTTATCTGTCACCTTTCCCCCCACCAAAAGCCCTCTGATGGGCTATTTGTAGCATCCCTGCTAATTCTCCATATGTCACCATCTGGAGAAGAGAAAAAAAAAAGCACCTTCTTGAAAAATGTTATCTTTGCAGGCACTTACTTTCTGATTATGACCTCTTGCAGCTACAAAGAGACTCTCATCAGGAGGCCAGATTGACAGACTTTTGTTTGAGAAAAAAAATTGGAAAAGATAATGAAAAAACAGGAAATTTTCTCAAAGTGAGCCTTGGAAAGTTTGGCATTGTTGACGGTTAATGCATTGGGCTATTCTTAGGATATTACCGGTGAAGCCACTTGGACGTGAAGGGCCAGCCAGCAACACCAGTGGAGATGGTCGGCTGGAGAAAGCCACTGACTTCACTTGTGTGCTTTTGCCAAATTGGCTTGTCTCTCGCCCTCCTGGAAAATGCAGTCTTTTTGGCAGGGGCCCACCTTCTGCAGAGGTACAGATGGGGTGAAGGCGCCATTGCACTCAGCTGTCTGGATGGCTGACTGCATCCAGAAAATCCTGAGCGGAGAAAGGCCCAACCAGATCTCGTGTTTTCCACTCTCCATGTATATTAGATGGTCTAGAAAAAGTTTTGGAAATTTATGATAATTTGTTGGCAATGCCACGAAAGACACAGGCAACAAAAGGAAAAAAAAAAAAACAGGTAAACTGGACTGCACCAAAAACAACAACAACAACTTTTGTTCATCAGAAGACACAAGCAAAAGGGTGAAAAAACAAACCACAGAATGAAAAGATATATTTGCCTATCATGTATCTGATAAGGGATATATTTGTTAGAGTTCTCCAGAAAAATAGAAGGAATAGGACAGACAGCTATAGCTATAGATACAGATGATATTTATTACGGGAATTGGCTCATGTGATTATGGAGGCTAAGTCCCACCCATCATATTCTACAAGTTGAAGACCTAGATAAGGTGGTTGATATGGTTTTTCTGTGTCCCCACCCAAATCTCATCTTGAACTGTAGCTGCCATGTAATTCCCATGTGTTGTGGGAGGGACCTGGTGGGAGATAATTGAATCATGAGGGCAGTTTCCCCCAGACTGTTCTCGTGGTAGTGAATAAGTTTCATGAGATCTGATGGTTTGGTAAGGGGAACCCCTTTTGCTTGGCTCTCATTCTCGCTTGCCTGCTGCCATGTAAGATGTGCCTTTCGCCTTCTGCCATGATTGTCAGACCTCCCCAGCCACATGGAGCTTTGAGTCCATTAAACCTCTTTTTCTTTCTAAATTTCCCAGTCTCGGGTATGTCTTTATCAGCAGCATGAAAACGGACTAATACACCTGTGGTGTAAGTCAATCGAAATCCTAAGGGCTAAGAACAAGGGGTGCCCTTGGTACAACTCCCAATCCTAAATGGTCCTTATCAAAAGTATTTAGTGAAAGCACAACCCAACCCTACTTCACCCTCAGCAATCACTCAAGGAATAAAATGACAGGCTTTACACGACTTTTCACATCCACATTAGGAAAGAATATTTCTAAATGGTCTCAGCTTCCAATCACACGAACGTTTCATTAAAGAAAGACGCGGGGGCGGGGCCAAGATGGCCGACTAGAAGCTGCCGCGTTCAGAGGCTCCCATTGAGAAAACCATAAAAAGCATACAAATCCTTCACCAACAACCAAGGCATCCAGGTTCCCTCATCAAAATTGACTAGAAGGCCGGGGCGACCCACGAAGAGAAGGAAGAATAGTATGGTGTGGTGGCCCACCTGAGAGTCACACAGGGGAGGGGAACCCCTTCCCCTCAGCCAAGGGAGGTGGTGAGTGAGCCTGCTACCCAGCCCGGGAAACTGTGCTTTCTCCATGGAACTATGCAACCCATGGATCGGAAGATCCCACTCATGATCCCAAAACCCATGCCACCAGGACCTAGTGTCCCAACCCCAGAACACGCAGATTCTTACAGCCTCTCAGCTAGAATCTGCTTAAGCCTACCGAACTCCTGGGGGGAGAGGCGACCAGCACCAGCTGTGGCTGCCTGCTGTCTAGGCTGCCTGCTGTCTAAGCCCTTTGAGCTCTTTGGCGGAGGGGCAGCAGCCAGCACTGTGACTGCCTAACATGCTAAGCTCCCTGGGCAGGGGAAGGGTGTCATCCATTTCTATAGCTCCAGGCTGTGCTTTCCCCCTGTTGGAGCCAGGGAGGCTGGATGGCTTGGTCCCAAGACTTGTCCCCACAGCCCAACACACTGGCTGTGGCAATCTGTGGCCAGAGTGCCTCTTCAGGCCTAACCCTGACCCATCCTTCCTCAATGGGCAGGGCTTTCCTTCAGGATCTCCAATAACTCCATCCAGAGGCTCAGGGACAGAATTTGGATCTCCCTGGGCCTTAGCACCTAGTGGGAGGGGTGGCCACAGTCTATGTGGACCAGCAGACTTAGTCTCTCCTCCTAGTAACTATAAGGAATCCAGAAGCCCAGATGAGTGAATTTCCCCCCAGTGAAGCACACCCCCTCAACCAAGGGACAAAGTGCTTCGTTCAATGGGGCCTGCTCCCCATGCCACCCAACAGGGTGAGACCCTCCAACAGGGGTTGTCAGACGCCCTATATAGGAGGGATCCTACTGGCATCAGGTTGGTGCCCCTGAAGGACAGAGGTCCCAGAAGAAGGAGCAGGCACCCATCTTTGCTCTTATCCAGCCTCCTTGAGTGACATCTCCAGGCATGTGCGTGAATCAGATGAATAGAGCCTGAAGTGAACCCCCAGCAAACTGCAGCAGCCCTACAGAAGAGGGACCTGACTTTTGAAAGCAAAACAAACAAGCAGAAAGCGACAACAACAGCATCAACAACAACAACAACAACAACAACAAAGCCCCCACAAAAACCCCATCCAAGGGTCAGCGGCCACAAAGATCGAAGCTAGACCAACTCATGAAGATGAGAAAGAATAACCAAAAAAATGCTGAAAACCCAAAAGGCCAGAGTGCCTCTTCTCCTCCAAATGATCACAACACAGAACTGGACGGAGGATCAGATGGATGAATTAACAGCAGTAGGCTTCAGAAGATGGGTAATAAAAAACTACACTGAGCTAAAAGAGCATGTTCTAACCCAATGCAAAGAAGCTAAGAACCTTGATAAAAGGTTCGATGAATTGCTAACTAGAATAATCAGTTTAGAGAGGAACATAAATGACCTAATGGAGCTGAAGAACACAGCACAAGAACTTCATGAAGCATACACAAGTATCAACAGCTGAATCAACTAAGCAGAAGAAAGGATATCAGAGTTGGAAGACCACCTTACTGAAATAAGACATGCAGACAAGAATAGAGAAAAGAGAATGAAAAGGAATGAACAAAGCCTCCAAGAAATATGGGACCTCATAAAAAGACCAAACCTATGATTGATTGGAGTACCAGAAGGAGATGGGAGAATGGAAACAAGCTGGAAAACACACTTCAGGATATTATCCAGGAGAACTTCCTCAACCTAGAAAGACAGGCCAACTTGCAAATTCAGGAAATACAGAGAACACCATTAAGATACTCCAGGAGAAGATCAACCCCAAGACACATAATCATCAGATTCCCCAAGGTTGAAATGAAGAAAAAATGTTAAGGGCAGCCAGAGAGAAAGGTCAGGTCACCTACAAAGGGAATCCCATCAGACTAACAGTGGACTTCTCAGCAGGAACTCTACAAGCCAGAAGAGATTGGGGACCAATATTCAACAATCTTTTCTTTCTTTTTTTTTTTTTTTTGAGACAGAGTCTCACTCTATCGCCCAGGCTGGAGTGCAGTGGCGTGATCTCGGCTCACTCCAAGCTCCACCTCCCGGGTTCATGCCATTCTCCTGCCTCAGCCTCCCGAGTAGCTGGGACTACAGGTGCCCACCACCACACCTGGCTAAGTTTTTGTGTTTTTAGTAGAGACGGGGTTTCACTGTGTTAGCCCGGATGGTCTCGATCTCCTGACCTCGTGATCCGCCCCCCTCGGCCTCCCAAAGTGCTGGGATTACAAGCGTGAGCCACTGAGCCCAGCCTCAACATTCTTAAAGAAAAGGATTTTCAACCCAGAATTTCATATCCAGCCAAACTAAGCTTCACAAGGGAAGGAGAAATAAAATCTTTTCCAGACAAGCAAATGCTGAGGGATTTCGTTACTACCAGGCCTGCCCTGCAAGAGCTCCTGAAAGAAGCACTAAGTATGGAAGGGAAAAATAGGTACCAGTCACTGCAAAAACCCACCAAAATATAAAGACCAATGACACTATGAAGAAACTGCATCAACGAGCGTGCATCGAGTAGAATGTCCTCCAGGTTCATCTATGTTGCGGCAAACGACAGAATCTCCTTTTTCCTGTCTTTGTTTATTAACACATTTCCTGTTTAGAAAAAAAATGCATCTCACTGCCTGGGCAGTATTCTCAGGACAAAGGAGAAATGCTTTAAAGCTGAATAATATTCCATCGTGTGCATAGAGCACACTTTCTTCATTCATCTATCCATGGACACTTTGCTTGTTTCCATAGCTTGGCTATTGTGAAGCCCCCAGCGTTTCTGCTCCATTGGGTCTGGAGCGGAGTCTGGGGATCTTTGTTGCTAGGATGGGCATAGGTGATGCTGAGGCTGTTGTTGCAGAGGTCACAGTTGCAGATCCACTGGTTTGGATGCCGCCCTCTCTGCTGAGCAGGTGCGGTGAGAATCCATGCTCATCTTGATTGCCGGTAAAATGAGTGGGTTGAGTCATGAAAACAACAAAAGAGCCAAACTCCTCTGCCTCCTTAAACCCTTCTAGGAAGTCCTGAGTTATGGAATTTGGACCATGCCTTGCAGACCCGTGCATCCTCCTGGAGTGCTGGGCTCACATGCAGGTGCCTGCCTGAGACAGATGCATCCAGGCACAGAGCATCACTAAGAAAATCCCTCGTGGGCAAGGCAGCGTTTGTCTAGCTGGACTGCATGTCCCAGCAACTCAAGCATTAGAGGTTAAGAACCGCCTTGCGTGTGGTTCCTCCTCTCATCTCCTGGGGCTCACTCGTCAGCAGGTAACGCTGATCTGCAAGCATCCGCCTCCTCTTGTGTTTCTTCTTATGGGTTCCAGGGGTGAGCAGGGCAAGTGCACATGCAATCCAGCCACAAGCTTCATCACAGTAGCCCAGGGTAGAGTGAAAGCCCAGCCACTGATGCATGCACATGCACACACACAGACACGCACTCCAACATGCCCAGGCACACACACAGGTATCTATACACACAGACAGACGTGCACGGACTTACTTATACAGACACACATATGCAAACACACACACACAGACACACTCAGACATGCCCAGGCACACACACAGGTATCTATATGCACACAGACAGATGTGCACACACCTCCATATACAGATACACCAACAAACACACACACACACAGAGACACACTCCAACATGCCCAGGCACACACACAGGTATCTATACACACACAGACAGATGTGCTCGGACTTACATATACAGACCCACATATACAAACACACACACACACACAGACACACTCAGACATGCTGAGGCACACACACAGGTATCTATACACACACAGACGTGCACAGACTTACATATACAGACACACATACATACACATACACACAGAGGCACACACACACAAAGACACTCAGACATGCCCGGGCACACAGGTATCTATACACAGACAGTATGCACAGACTTACATATACAGACACACATACACACACACACACACACACACACACACAGGCAAACAGACACTCTCAGACATGCTTGGGCACATACACAGGTATCTATAAACACACAGAAACACACATACTTACATATACAGACACACATATACAGACAAACACATGCACACAGAGACACACAGGCAGACAAACACACAGACACTCAAACACACTTGGGTACACACACGGACATCTTCATACACACACACACAGAGACATATATACACACATGCATATATACACAAACACATATGCAAAACCACAGACATACATAGAACACATATGCACATACTCATCCACACATACAGGCATACACACAGAGACACACATAAAACACACAGTACACTAGCACAATGCGTACTTACCCACAGACACACATGAATACATACAGAAACACACATACACACATACATACATGTGTGCACATAAATACACAGGACACAGACACACATACACACACAGAGAGACACACGAGACACAGACACTCTCAGACGCACTTGGGCACACATACAGGCATCTATATAGGCACAGACACACAGAGACACATATATATATATATACACATACACACACACACACCTGTATCACAGACACATATGCACAGACACACAGAGAACATATATGCACATACTCATACACACATAGATGTGTATACACAGAGACATATGTAAAACACACAGCACACCTATTACAGTGCACACCCATACACAGACACACATGAATACATACAAGAATACACACACACATGTGCATGCATGCAGACACACACATACACAAGACGCAGACACACATACATGCTCACAGAGACATACAGGGGCATATACACAGACATACAGAACACATCTATACACACATACACACACCAAACCACACAGATACACACAGAACAGACACCGAGGCACACAGACACCCACACCCAGCCACTCACCATCTTTGCTAAGGGGAACAGTACTTTCAGAGTCTTCAGACTTACTTACAGCCGCATCCCTCCTTACATGAACTGGATCCCACATGCCGCTGATACACCCAGCCCTGTGACCATCAGAGGCCCTGTCTCCCCTTTCTTGAGGGAGCCACCCCCTACCTGGCTCTCAAACTCATTCTCTACCTGGAAAACATAAAGCTCTTCTATGGCCCTCCACACCATCGTCCAGCAAGCCTACTGGACACACAACCGCACTTTAGCGTCCCGCTCCTTCCGGAACCTCCCTAAAGGAATCTAAACAAGGACCACTCCAAGCCGCAGCGTGGAAAGCGGCCGTGGTGCTACCACGCGCCACCGTGGTCCGTCTCCCATGTGGCGTCCACAGTCCGTTCAGACTCCGGCAGGAAGCCTCGTCCCTGGCAGTAGACAGAGCCTTTTCCCCAAGCTTTCCTGGCTGGCGACATCCCGCAGCTTGGTGTCCACCGCCCTCTGCTTGGGAGGGAGATGAGAGCCCGGCCAGCGAGCTACCGCACACGGCTCCTGGGTCCTGCACGCTGGCCAGGAAAGGAAGCACCTTAATTAAACACACTCTGCGCTCATCTGAAATCAGCTTCACACATTCACAGGGAGAGGTCTTCACGAAGAAGAAATCATGTTTTTGCCTGTAGAAGAGCAGCCACCGCCACAACAGCATATTCAAGTATTTCCTTTTCCGAAAACAAAAAAATAGTTATTTGCATGGAAGGAGAAGAGAGATCTCGGGCTTGGAGACCAAGGTCTGAGCAGAAGTGGATTTAGGATGAGGAGGAGCTCTGGAGAGAAGAGAATTTCAGAGCTCAACTGGGGCCTGTGTATTTTGTGTAGGCCACTGCATCAAATCTTCTAGCAGTACGGACAGATCTGTGCTGTCTAGAGATTGAATGGATTTTTATCAATTATGCAGAGCTGGGAACAGGATACACCTCATCCCTGTTTCTGGGCCAGAAATCTCTCTATGAACCTATCTGCTCTAAATTGACCACATCTGATCTGTCCCACCTGCTTTAAATAGAGCACACGTGATTGGCCCTGCCTGCTTTATGTATACCACGCCTGCTTTCTCTTATGCCACCCGCTTTAGATCACGCATACCTGATTGACTCTACATGCTCTACATAAACCACACCTGATTAATCCCACCTGCTTAAAATAGACCACACCTGATTGACCCTGCCTGCTTTGAATAGGCCACAACGCAGCGATTCCGCCTGCTTTAAATACACCGCACCTGATTGACCCTGCCTGCTTTATGTAGACACATCCGATCAATCCCACTACTTTAAACAGACCACGCCTGCTTTATTTCCCCTGCTTTAAATAGACCATGCCTGCTATATCTCACCTTCTTTAAATAGAGCATACCTAATTGACCTTGCCTGCTTAATGTAGACCACACCTGCTTTAAATCACCCGTACCTGATTGACTACATGTTCTACATAAACCACGCCTGATCAATCCCACCTGCTTTAAATAGACCATCCCTGATTGACCCTGCCTGCTTAATGTACACCACACCTGCTTTATCCCACCTGCTTTAAATACACCACACTTGATTGACTCTACATGCTCTAAATAAACCACACCTGATCAATCCCATCTGCTTTAAATAGACCGCACCTGATTGACCCTGCCTGCTTTGAATAGCCCGCATCTCAGTGATTCCACCAATATGCCATACCTGATTGATCCTGCCTGCTTTATACAGACACATCTGATCAATCCCACTGCTTTAAATAGACCATGCCTGCTTTATCTCACCTGTTTTAAATAGACCACACCTGCTTTATCTCATCTACTTTAAACCATCCATACCTGATTGACTCTACATAAACGCTACATAAACCACACCTGCTTTAAATACACCATCTCTGATCAACCCTGCCTGCTTTGAATAGACCACATCTCAATGATTGCACCTGCTTTAAATACACCACACCTGATTGACCCTGCCTGCTTTATGTAGACACATCTGATCAATCCCACTGCTTTAAACAGACCACATCTGCTTTATCCCACCTGCTTTAAATCATCCATACCTGACTGACTCTACATGCTCTAAATAAACCACACCTGATCAATTCCACCTGCTTTAAATAGACCATGCCTGATTGGTACACACCTGCTTTAAAGGCCACACCCAATTGACCCCCACATGCTGTAAATCAGCCACAACTGATGAAGCCTACCTGCTTTAAATTGACCACATCTGTTTTATCTCATTTTCTTGGAACCACGCCTCTTTTAAATAGACCACATCTAATTGACCCCAATGCTCTAAATAAGCGACACCTGATTGACGCCGCATGCTGTAACTAGATCACACCTCATTTGTCCCACCAGCTTTAAATGAACTACACCCACTATGGAAAACAATGTGGAGATTCCTTAAACAACTAAAAGTAGATATACCATTTGATCCAGCAATCCCACTTCTGGGTATCTACCCAGAGGAAAAGAAGGCATTATATGAAAAAGACTTGCCCACGCATGTTTATAGCAGCATAATTTGCAATTGCAAAAATATGGAACCAGCCCAAATGCCCATCAATCAACAGGTGGATAAAGAAAATGTGATATAGGTAGATAGATAGATAGATAGACACCATGGAATACTACTCAGTCATAATGGCATTTGCAGCAACCTAGATGGAATTGGAGACCATTATTCTAAGTGAAGTAACTCAGGAATGGAAAACCAAAGATCATATGTTCTCGCTCATAAGTGGGAGCTAAGCTGTGAGAATGCAAAAGCATAGGAATGATACAATGGACTTTGGTGACTCAGGGGAAAGTGTGGGAGTGGGGTGAGGGATCAAAGACGGCACACTGGGTAGAGTGGACACTGCTCGGGTGATGGGTGCACCAAAATCTCAGAAATCACCACTAAAGAACTTATCCATGTAACCAAACACCACCTGCTCACCAATACTTATTGAAATAAAATAAATAAACCATACCTGATTGAGGGCACCTGCTTTAAATCATCTTCCCAAACATTCTTAGACATACTCAGCCCTGGTTCTGAAGAGAACAGCTCGAGGGCCCACACAATCTGAAAGGGAACTAGGGAACTCAGTCAGGACTTGTTCTCTTTCCTCGTTAAGGTCATGACGGAAGAACCACAGCTGCGTCTGCAAGGCAGGTCTGAACACACCGTGCTCTCAAGATGGATCTAGAAACTCAATCCCACTCTTTTTCTTCCCTCATTAATTATAGTCCATTCTGCATTAAGGGGACAGATGTGTTCCCCTAAATCACTGTGCTATGCAAAAAACACTCAATAATAACCACAGGGCTTATGGAAAAACCGTGCTGTGGAGCAGCCCTCAAAGATGTTATCACTGATGCAAAGAATATACAATTTGTCAATTAAAAATGAATAAATAGGGTCCGGTGCAGTGGCATCCCAGCACTTTGGGAGGCTGAGGCGAGTTGATCTCTTGAACCCAGGAGTTTGAGACCAGCCTGGGCAACATAGCAAAACCCTGTCTCTACAAAAAATACATGAAATTAGCCAGGCATATTGGTGCGCACCTGTAGTCTCAACTACTCAGGAGGCAGAGGTGGGAGGATTGCCTGAGCCCAGTAGGTCGAAGCTGCAGTGAGCTGAGATCACACCACTGCACTTCAGTCTGGGTGACGGAGCAAGACCCTCTCTCAAAAAGAAAAAGGAAAAAAAGAATAAATAAATAAACAAGGAGATAAAAGACTGTTAAAATGGTAACAGTTTTGCATGTGCTTATTTGTTAAGGCATATGTAAACTTTACAATATATGTCAGCAGACCTTACCCAGAAAAAGACCTGATATTAGCTGGTGCACGTGGGCTTCAGAAGGGTAGCCACTTGGGAGATATTGTAAAGTTGAGGAAGGCAGTGCTATGGTCTAAACGTTTGTATCACCCCCAAAATTCCTGCATTGAAACCCTCACCCCCAAGGTTCTGGTGTTAGGAGGTGGGATCTTTGGGAAATGATGAGGTCGTGAGGGTGAAGCCTTATGGATGGGATTAACGCCCTTATAAAAGAGACCCAGAGAGCTCCCTTGTCCCTTCCACCATGTGGGGACACAGCAAGAAAGCACCATCTATGAACCAAAAAGCCAGTCCTCCCCAGACACTGAATCTGCCACAACTTGATCTTGAACTTCCAGCCTGCAGAACTGTGACCAATAAACGTCTGTTGTTTAAACCACCCAGACTGTGGTATTTTGTTATAGCAGCCTGAATGCAGTAAAACAGGCAGGTTGTCTAAAAATGGATGGGCAGTTTTCACCCTGGTCAGGAATGGGTGCATGCTGCTCCTAAGACACCTGTAAACTGAAGAAGTGGGTATATGTTTGAGGTGTGGAAATGTGTGCTTTTTCTTTATTCAGGTGAAGTTTTCTGGTAATGCAATTCTCTTTGCTCACCTGTGGGTTTTGCTGATGTTGTCTTACTTTTTTGTGTGTGGAGAAAGTTATGCAAAATCCAGTGCAAAATGTGCAGTATGTTCAAGTGTGCCCTCATATGTCAATTGCATTGGAACCCATTTGTGTTTTCCAAACAAGTGTTATAGAACAATTGAGTGTTCATTACATGTGTATGTGTGTGTGTGTGTGTGCGCCTGTGTGAGTGAAAGACAGAGACAGAGTTAAATCCACCTGTTGCTTTTTCTTCCACATGTCAAGGACAATATTAAGCTTTAACAATTCAATGCAATACAATAACATGCAAAATATAATGCAATGTACAAGATAACACAAGGTAACACAGTACACTACACTACAGATGACTCCTCCCAGGTTTGAGTGGTATTCTCCTTCCCCTACAATGGGTCTATGCTTGTCTTCTAACTGAATACGTGTGCGCAGACACGCACGCACACACACATACATGCATTTCCCCCCTCCCCCCCAGGGAGAAGATACATTACTTTTCTTTTCTTCTTCCTTTTTATTTTTTTTTTTGAGATGGAGTCCCACTCTGTCGTCAAGGCTGCAGTACAGTGGCATGTTTTCAGCTCACTGCAGCCTCTGCCTCCTGGGTTCAAGCAATCCTCCTGCCTCAGCCTCCTGAGTAGCTGGGATTACAGGTGCCCACCACTACACCTGACCAATTTTTGTATTTTTAATAGAGACGGGGTTTCACCACGTTGGTCAGGCTGGTCTCAAACTCCTGACCTCAGGTGATCCGCCTGCCTCAGCCTCCCAAAGTGCTGGGATTACAGGTGTGAGCCACTGTGTCCAGCCACATGACTTTTCTGATACCTTTTATATTGCTTACGTATTTCTTATTTTCATTCAAAAGTGCCCTCCTTTTGTCTGGAGCAGTTAGCTGATGACTGAATAGTTGCAGAACGAAAACGCACTTGAAGGCGTTGTCAGGAAGTCCTACCAAGGCTGTTTTCTTTGCCGGTGACCAACTTTTTCTCCCCTGAGAGACAAGCAGGGCCAAGAAGTCAAGGATATTTTGGGAACTTCAAGGAGAAAACTGAGTGGAAGATGGTGAGAGAATTCTTCCTACCCAGAGGGATTTGGAGAAGGTGAGAATCATGGGACCATAGCCTGTTGCACAGGAATGAAGAGTCCTGGGTGGTGTTGAAGTTGGCCAAGTATATGTGTCCTGAAAGTTAAATATTGAGCCAAAAATGCATTAATAGCCCCTTCCATTAGGGGGGTGTGTGTGTGTGTCCAGGGTTGGTGGAAATTTAAGCAGGATGCACAGGAAGTTGCTGTTTATAAGGGGGCTGTATTCATCTCCTAGCGCTGCCATGACAAAGAGCCACAGACTGGGTGGCTTGAACAACAGAAATTTATTTCCCCACTGTCCTGGAGGCTGGAAATCTGAGATGAAGGTGTGGGAAGCACTGGTTCCTCCTAAGTCCTCTCTCCTTGGCGAGAATCTCCTTGGGGATTCCAAAAGCAGGAAGGGAGAGAGGAGGAGAAGGGTTGAAAATGTATTTATTGGGTACCAGGCTCACTACCTGGATGACAGGTTCATTAGGAGCCCCAACCTCAGCATCATGCAATATACCCAGGTCAGAAACTTACACATGTACCCCCTGAATCTAAAATAAAATAAGTATCAATAAAAGATAAGGTGAAACTTCAAGGATACCTACACTGGCACGGATCAAGGGGATACTTGGGACTACATTTTCAGATTCCGGGAGAATAGAATCTTTCCCTGCTATGTGCATTTGCATACATTGTCTTCTTATGAGATGCCACATATCTTGAACACTTACGTATCCCACTCATGGTTAAGTTTTATCAACTGAAAAGCAGGAACTCTATACCCATCTTGCCAATGGCTATGAGAATAAGTGATACTTGCTGTGATGCAATTAACCCCAGCCTGACCCATGCCCAGCACTCGCTTGTGGTGGTTATTACTACATTTCTCTCCAAATGGAAAGAAGAATGTGGACCTCTCCTAAATCACTTGGCTTGTTGGTCCTGCCTTCTCATGTTAGACTTAAACAATTATTGAAGCTTTAGCCTAGAGTAGAATGATTTTGTATTAGTCCGTTCTCATGCTGCTAATAAAGGCATACCCAAGAGTGGGTAATTTATAAAGAAAAAAGATGTCCAATGGACTTACAGTTTCACATGGCTGAGGAGGCCTCACAATCATGGAAGAAAATGAAGGAAGAGCAAAGGGACTTCTTACATGGTGGTGGGCAAAAGAGAGAGGACTTGTGCTGGGGAACTCCTCTTTATAAACCCATCAGATCTTGTGAGGCTTATTCACTATCATGAGAGCAGCATGGGAAAGACCCGTGCCTATGATCCAGTTACTTCCCACCGGGTCCCTTCCACGGCACGTGGGAATTGTAGGAGCTACAATTCAAGATGAGATTTGGGTGGAGACACAGCCAAACCATATCACAATTCTTTTGCGAAATTTCTTATTCATCAAAGCACTTAAAGAGATTTGTGTCTTAAAATACATTTTTAAAAAATAATTTCAGTTTAGGGCCAATCACATCTTTTGCTAAGCAAATGGTGCTGAATTAATTTTCCTACAACAGATGCATTTGTATTCCTAACTGATATCTCTTAAAGTGAGTTGAATTTGGGACTGGTATTGAATTGCTTTTAATGCTTTATTATTATTTCCTTGAGCCTAAAGGATTTGTTTGCAAATGTAGCAGTTTCAAGATAAATATACAAAGACCATCTTTCCATCGCCTCTCAAATAATTTTTAATACTTTTTAAAAATTAAGGTAAGAATAGTCTTGATTCTTTTCAATACTACTGGTTTTTAGATTATGCATTTTCCTTCAGAATGCTTCATTTTCATCAGATTAGTCAGCAATTGGCAAATGACTAAAATTTTGATCAAAAGCATTTACTCAATGGCTCAGACACATTTTTAAACTACAGGAATATGGTCATCTTTTGTACTGTTTTGTTTTACTTCATGGATTAATGTTCACAGTGTTGAGTGATTCCAGGACATGAAATATGGCCTCCTTCCTCTTCCTGGCTTTTATTCTTTTCTCTCTTCCAAGAGTAGACACATTCCTGGAAGTGAGTGGGAGTGAAGCCCACAGCATTTCGTATGCTGTGGTGGGGACCCTCCCAGCTACTATCAATAGACTATTTCAGTGTCATCCAATTTCTCTTCTGTAATGACTCATGGAGTCCTTGTGCTGAACCATGAGCCTCGTTGTCTATAAAGAGGTTTTGTCCACCCTGGTCTATTGGCCAAGACCTACATGGTTTACCATCAGCTCTTTCAAATAGCTTTAAAAAGTATGCTCGTCACAGCCCTTCTGCTTTTCAAGTTCCTTCCAGGATAATGTTCATGGATACCCTATGACCTGTGTTGGTCTGAGCTAAAATTATCAAACCATCAAGTTGAACATGGATGCACTTGAACACCTCAGGTACCTCCCTGCATATCTTTTTTCCTACCTGGTGCATCTTGTTCAGGTACCTAGAATAGAATTCTCAGGAGATCATTTTTGTCTGTTCAAGGTGGTTCCTGTAACAACCTTCCCTCAGTGGTCAGCTCTATTAACTGTTTGCTGCTGTTAGAACATAATAAGATTATGGAAAACAACTCGCAAAAGCCAAAAAGATTCCCAGACACAGATTCTAGATCCTTCTGATGGCCTCGAAGATCCGGAGAACCTACAATGGATTAGACATAGTGAGAAGCACTATGTGTATATTATCTCAATTAATCCTTATGACCTATGATAGTGGCCGCTATTCATTTGTGCCACTGCCTGGCCTCTCTAGAAAACAGTGCCCTTGGGGAAGTGGTGATTTTGATCTCAGGGAAACAGGAATAAAGGAAGAGGGGAAAGTGCTGGGAAAGAAGGCAAGAAAGCCAGTGGGAGGGAGGGTGCCCTGATCTGTCCCTGGCTTTGTAGATAATTCAGCTGACTGTGTTGTCTCTTGAGAAGACCCTTTGGAATCACGGTGCACCTGCGATGTTCCAACAAATGGGGGTGGAAAGTAGAGTTTTTCCCACCAATTTCCTTCCATCTCCTGAGCCATTTGGCCAAAGGTTGCCCTATGGCCAGTTAAGTCCATCCTTTGAGTAGCATCCCCAGGTTCCTCCAGGAACCATTGGGAAAATAAGATTCACGATCCAAGGCTTGGTGATACATCTGAGTCAGGAGGCATTGGGAAGAGCCCAGGGCCTCTCCCTGGCTGGGGCCTGTAGGGGCCAAGGGAAAAAGTCTCCTTTGCCCTCTGAAGTTTCACTGAAAAATCAACAAAGGGTGGATGAATAGGAGCAAAGGCATACAAATATATTAACTTACACATGGACACATGGAGGAGAATCACAGAGTGATGACCCCAATTTCCCAATGAAGTGTAGAAGCTTACACACCATCTTGAGGTTACAGAAAGAAGGGGGACTCAGATCATGGTCAAAAACCGGTTATAGTGGTGAATCAGGTTATGATGGCCAGGCAGGTTATGGGAGAGGGAGAAGAGGAGGTCTGGCTAGCAAAGAGGGTCATGTTATGTAGATGAAAAAATCACAGGTAACAGCCCCAAGAGAGAATAAATGGCAAATGTTTCATTGCGACTTGAGAGTATTAGAGTCTCAGTTCATCTTTTTCAGGCCCAGACAAGGTAAGTCCTCAGAAAAGGCCTGTTTACATCAATGCTGATTCTCTACAGGTGCAAATCTCCCCACTAAATACAGCTTTGCAGGGCTGCTTCTGTTTGCTGTCCCTCTGACTGCCATCCCAAAATATGTCAAAGAAGTATATTTTGGTGTAAAATATTTTGATTTCCTTCAGGCCTTGGCATTAAAACAAGCCTGGCCCATGTGGAATCTGTCAAGCAGTGGCCACTGGGGCAGAATGATTCTCCAGGGACCCTGAAGATGAGCAAGACAGGAGGATGGGAGGCCAATCATTAGAAGAATCAGATCCAGACTCCCTTTTTCAGACGTGGAAACTAAACAAGTGACAAGCCGACCCTACCAATCATCATTATCATCATCATGGCCACCATCACCATTGCCATCACCATCATAACTCACCATCATCACCATCACCATCATCACCATCATTATCACCACCATCATTATCACATTATCATCATTATCATTACTATCACCATCATCATTATCACCACCACCATTACCGTCATCACCATCATCATCACCATCATCACCATCACCACCACCATCATCACCATTACTATCATCACCACCATCACCACCACCATCATCATCATCACCATCATCATCACCACCATCATCATCACTACCACCATCATCATCATCACCACCGTTATCACCATCATCATCATCACCATCATCATCATCACTGTCATCAACATCATCGTCATCACCATCATCATCATCACTGTCATCAACATCATCATCATCACCATCACCACCAGCACTATCATCACCATCATCATCACCATCACCACCATCATTATCACCATCATCACCATCACCACCAGCACTATCATCACCATCATCATCATCACCACCATCACTATGACTATCATCAGCATCATCACCATAACCACCACCATCATCATCAGTAGCATCACCACCACCACCACCATTATCACCATCACCAGCATCATCATCATCACCATCACAATCATCATCAACATTGGCAAATGGTGACTTGGACTCAGAACTATCTCAGCTGAAGACTCAGCAGTTTCAGAGACCTAATGTAACAGAGTAAAATGATGCCTCAGTTTCCTTATATAACTGACATAGGCACTTGGATTCAGGAACAAAGCATTTCCTTTTCACATTGTAAGGTCTTTAATGTACTGATTTAAAAAATCCTCTAATTCCTTCTATCTCTCCATCCTCCATTTCTTTCCATTTCTCTATAGCAGCAGCTTTCCAATCCCTAAAACTGCCCTGGTAAAATTGATCCTCCATTATATAGTTATTTATGGCCTACCATGAGATAGTCCCTTCCCATCCCATAAGACAGCAGGAGGGATACCTGTATCTTTTCCTTCCCTGGGTCAAGCAGCCAATCCCAAATTCACTACAGTTAATCTGCTAAACACATTTTATTGTATACATTATTGCTCATGGAGTCCCTGCTCTTCTTACTTTATCACAGTAGACCCACATCTTAGCAGATTTGTAACAAAATAGTAAGAGTGATCCACTCATTTAAAACTCATTGTTTCAGAATTTTAGCAGATGCTTTTCAACTTGTTTCATTAACCTTCCACAAAGTTCTGTGAAGTAAATGAAATTGAACAACTATTTCACACATGCACACACATACACACACACAGAGAATGAAGGCACAGAAACTTAGCAAAGATCGCACAGCAAAACATAAGAGAAAAACAGAGATGGAAATTCACAGGACTGCATGCCTATTATAGGGACCTCCTAGCAAGCTTAATTCAGGCCCTATAAAGTGATTTTGGAACAAGATATCTATAAAGGTATGACCTACTTTAGCTCCTTAGATTTCTGTACCAGAAATGTTTATAATGATTTGCCCAATACTGAGCTTATCTGATGCCCACAGTCTTTGAGGTAACTAAAAAAACTCGTTTTAGAGCCAGGATCTCTTGACTTGCAAACATTCATGATCGATTTGGGTTCACTCTTTTCCTGAGTCTTGACGTTGGCTTCATCCTTGTGGGCTTAGACACGCCTCCAGCCTTAGACAGATGAAGAAAACTCACTCGGATTGACAGAAGAGAACCCAGTCTTCTGGCTTTTCTCATCTCTGAGGGTCCCCTAACCACACAGTGCTTATCATGAGTGCTGGGTTTGCCTTCCATTTATGTGGAAAGACAAAAGCCATTACCTGGGTTGATTTATGATTCTTCCCCCCTGAAAATTCTTGACTCTGTTCCAACTCACACTCTGACCTTGGAGGAAATTACGGCAGCCCCTTCATGCCTAAATCTGTCCAAGCTGCAGCACCAGAGAGGGCTCGTTGACTTTTGTGTAGACACAAACCCTACTGCTTCCGTGGATGTTGGAAGCCCATTTCTCCTGGGGAGGCCTTTCAGCAAACACACAATTACCTTTCTAGCTTATAAAAACACACACCCTGGAGGAACGTCAGCTTATATGCTGTTGGTAGGAATGTAAATTAGTACAACCTCTACAAAAAATAGTATGGAGCCATCTCAAAGAACTAAACATAGAAGTACCATTTGATCCAGCAATCCCACTACCCAAAGGGGAAAAAATCATACCAAAAAATACCTGCACGCGTGTGTTTATCACAGCACCATTCACAATAGCAAATTCATGGAACCAACCTAAGTGTCCATCAGTGGATGAGAAGAGAAAGAAACTGTGGGATATATATAATACACAATGAACTACTCTTCAGCCATAGGAAGAATGAAGTCATGTCTTTTGAAGTAACATGGATGGAATGACGAGCGTTATCCTTAGTGAAATGACTCAGAAACAAAATGTCAAATACTGCATGTTGTCACTTGTAAGTAGGAGATAAACAATGTGTACACATGGACATAGAGTGTGGGATAATAGACACTGGAGACCGGGAAAGATGGGAGGGTTGTGTGTGAGGGATGAGAAATTACTTATAGGTGCAATGTAGATTATTCAGGTGATCGATGCACTAAAAGTCCTCTTCCACCACTATGCAACATGCCCATGCAACATCACTGCACTTGTACTTCCTAAATTTATATAATTTTCTTTTCTTGAGACTGAGTCTTGCTCTGTCACCCAGGCTGGGGAGCAGTGGTGCAAACTTGGCTCACTGTATGCTCTGCCTCTCGGGTTTAAATGATTCTCATGCCTCAGCCTCCCAAGTAGCTGGGATTACAGGTGTATACCACCACGCCTGGCTAATTTTGGTATATTTAGTAGAGACGGGGTTTTACCATGTGTCTCTGGTCTCGAATTCCTGACCTCAGTGATCTGCCTGCCTCGGCCTCTCAAAGTGCTGGGATTACAGATGTGAGCCACTGCGCCCAGCTGAAATTTAATTTAATCTCTTTTTTTTTTTTTTGAGATGGAGTTTCACTCTTGTCACCCAGGCTGGAGTGCAGTGGTGCGATCTTGACTCACTGCAACCTCTGCCTCCCAGGTTCAAGTGATTCTCCTGCCTCAGCCTCCCAAGCAGCCGAGATTACAGGCGCCGCCACCATGCCCAGCTAATTTTTATATTTTTAGTAGAGACAGGGTTTTACCATGTTGGCCAGGCTGGTGTCGAACTCCTGACCTCGGGTGATCCACCCATCTCAGCCTCCCAAAGTGCTGGGATTACAGGCGTGAGCCACTGCGCCTGGCCTAAAAATTGTTATTTTAATAGATTTGGTTAACATAAAGGACACACTGAAGAGATTTAAGGTTTAGTGTATGCTTATATTTACATATTCAATGCATAATTTATACATACTTAAGGCAATTTATATGTGGTTTATAAATTATAACACATGCAATTTAATACATAACACATTCTTTCCATACAGAAGAAAGAAGGAAATCATGTCTTTTGCAGCAACGTAGATGGAACTGGAGGCCATTATCTTAAGTGAAACAATTCAGAAGGTCAAACACCACATGTTCTCACTTATAAGTGCGAGCTGAATAATGGGGCACACACAAACGCAGAGAATGGAATAATAGACAATGAAGACTCAGAAGGGTGGGAGGGTGGGGGGGTGAGGGATGAGAAATCACTTAATGGGTACAATGTTAACTATTCAGTTGGTGGGTTTACTAAAAGCCCGGATTTCTCTACTGTGCAATAAATATACCCATGCAAGAAAACTGCACTTGTACCTCTTACATTCTTACCAAAAAGCCAGGGCTTCCTTGAATTTGTAATGTGTGTGGATAAAAACAATATCACTTTGTAACTTCTACATTCAGACATGAAAGCTTGTGAATGATGAGTTTAAACTCATCTCCTTCACAAAACAACACCCACCTCATTTCCACCTGGGCTCCCTGGAGCTCCCCATTTCTCCCCATGGACACCGTCTGAAGCTACTTTGTGATTTTTCTGAAATGCAGGATGCTGTGTTTATAATATATATCTCGTCACACAAATTATAAGACCAAAGAATGCTGACATTTCAGCGGAAATATTCTGTTAAAATGATTCTCTTAGCAGTTGTTTATAAAGTCCAACGTCAGTGCCAAGATGGGGAAAGAGCATTTTCATCGTTTCTTGTTGCTTTTGACTTCTGCTAAGAGCAGATTTAAAAAAAAAATAAAGTACTCTTTTCTCTTTGAATTGTAATGCTTTACTAAAAATCTAAATTTAAAATGTTAAGTGTAGATTAAATATATAAAATTATTTCTTTTTTTTTTTTTTTTTTTTTTTTTTTTTTTTTTTTTTTTTGAGATGGAGTCTCGCTCTGTTGCCCAGGCTGGAGTGCAGTGGCACGATCTTGGCTCACTGCAACCTCCGCCTCCTGGGTTCAAGCCATTTTCATTCCTCAGCCTCCTGAGTAGCTGGGATTATAGGTGTGCGCCACCATACTTGACTAATTTTTTATATTTTTGGTAGAGACAGGGTTTTGCCATGTTGGCCAGGCTTGTCTCGAACTCCTGACCTCAAGTTATCCACCCGCCTCTGCCTCCCAAAGTGCTGGGATTACAGGCATGAGCCACAGTGCCTGGCCTATAGGCGGTGGCTCACACCTGTAATCCCATCACTTTGGGAGGTTGAGACAGGCGGATTGCTTGAGCTCAGGAGTTCAAGACCAACATGGGCAACATGATGAAACCCCGTCTCTACTAAAAATACAAAAAACATTCGCCGGGTGTGGTGGCACGTGGACTTGTGGTCCCAGCTACTCAACAGGGTGAGGTGGAAGGATTGCTTGAGCCTGGGACATCAAGGCTGCAGTGAACAGTAATCACGCCACTGCACTCTAGCCTGGGTAACAGAGCAAGACTCTGTCTCAAAAAAAAAGTATATTAAATTGCATGTGTTATAATTTATAAAGCATATAATGTCTTAAATATGTATAAATTGTGCATCGAATATGTAAATACAAGCATACATGAAAACTTAAATCTGCTTAGTGTGCTTTTCTTGTTAACCAAATCTATTAAAATAACAATTTTCTAAAAAATTCATATAAATGTAGGAGGTACAAGTGCAAAAATCTGCACATAACTGTTGGCTCCCCAAAACTTAACTACCAATAGCCTACTACTGATTGGAAGCCTTACTGATAGCATAAGCAGTTGATTGACATGTATTTTGTATGTTATGTTCATTATATACTGTGTTCTTTCAATAAAACGAGCTAGATAAAAGGAAATCATAACGAAGGGAAAGTATATTTGCTATTCATTAAATAGAAGTGGATCATCGTGTTGCGTGGGTATATTATATAGTGGTAAAGTGTGGGCCGTTAGTGTATCTAGCACCCAAATAATGCACACTGTACCTATAAGTAATTTCTCATCGCTCACCCCTGACCCTCCCATCCTTCCCAGGCTCCAAAGTCTATGATTCCACACTCTATGTCCATGTGTACAAGTTGTTTATCTCCTACTTATCAGTGAGAACGTGCAATATTTGACTCTTTGTTTCGGAGTCATTTACTAAGGATAACAGCCTCCTGTTCCATCCATGTTGCTGCAGATGACAAGATTTCATTCTTTTCTTTGTATGGCTAAGTAATTTTCTTTATCTAATCATTAAATGATGGACACTGAGGTTGATTCCACATCTTTGCAATTGTGAATAGTGCTGTGATAAACATAGGAGTGCAGGTAATTTTTTGATAGAATGATTTCTTTCTCTTTGGGTCGATACCCAGTCATGGGACAAAATGACAATTTTTGAACTTGTTTGTTTAGCAATCTATTTTTCCAGCCATCCAAGAAAAGTATTGTGATGTTTTAACCTTATGATGTGCTATTTTTAATTCTGTTGTTTTTTTCTCAAGAAACAAAGTCAAAGTATTCCTTTAAAATAGGAATATGGTGAATTCCTTTCTTTTCAAACAATTATTATCATGGTGGCTTCATGAGATCTTTGCTGTGCTGTTACAAATACTTTTTTTTTTTTTTTTGAGACAGGGCCTTGCTCTATTGCCCAGGCTGGAGTATAGTGGCGTGATGTCAGCTCACTGCAACCTCCGCCTCCCAGATTCAAGCAATTCTCTTGCCTCAGCCTCCTGAGTAGCTGGGCTTACAGGCGCATGCCACCACTCCTGGCTGATTTTTGTATTTTTAGTAGAGACAGGGTTTCACCATGTTGGCCAGGCTAGTGTTGAACTCCTGGCCTCAAGTGATTCGCCCACCTCAGCCTCCCATAGGGTTGGGATTACAGGCGTGAGCCACCGTGCCGAGCCAAAATACCCTTATAATGAAAGAGAATCCATGCCCATTCAGACACAGTGTCAATTGAGCCCTTCCAGGTTCCTAACAAACAGAATTTAACAAATGACATTTTAAATTGTATTCCCTCATAGCACCAGCCATGGCTGACATGCTGCACAACTAACTGGCTGCCCTGTTATCTCCTAGTCTACCCACATGGGACTTGCAACAATTGCAGCTTCCAAGACCGAGGGTCAGGTTGCAAAACTGCATTCATGTGTGATGTCATCCTTCTACCTTGTCTCTCAGTGACGAGCATCCTTTAAAATTCTGCGAATGCAATGGCAATGCTTTTCTTTTTACCTGACAACCTTTAGCTGGCTCTAGCTCACATCCATCAGCAAAGAATGGGAAAGCAGAACATTGAATAAAAACCCAGATCAGACTCTTGATGAAAAATTCCTCTTCTCAAAACACTTACACACTGTTGGTGGGACTGTAAATCAGTTCAACCATTGTGGAGAGCAGTGTGGTGATTCCTCAAGAGTTAAAAGCAGGCTGGGCGTGGTGGTTCCTGCCTGTAATCCCAGCACTTTGGGAGGCCGAGGAGGGTTGATCACTTGAGGTCACGAGTTCGAGACCAGCTTTGTCAACATGGCAAAATCCCGTCTCTACTCAAAAAATACAAAAATTAGCTGGTCGTGGTGGCGGGTGCCTGTAATCCTAGCTTCTCAGGAGGCTGAGGCGTGAGAGTTGTTTGAACCCGCAAGGCAGAGGTTGTAGTGAGCTTAGATCGTGCCACTACGCTCCAGCCTGGGCAGAGTGAGACTCCGTCTCAAATAAATAAATAAATAAATAAATAAATAGAACTAAAAGCAGAATTACTATTTGACCCAGGAATCCCATTACTGTGTATATACGCAGAGGAATTAAAATCATTCTACCATAAAGATACATACATGCAAATGTTCATTGCAACACTTCACAATAGCAAAGACATGGAATCAACCTAAATGCCCATCAATGACAGATTGGATAAAGAAAAAGAATACTGTGCAGCCACAAAAAGGAATGAGTTCATGTCTTTTGCAGGAACATGGATCCAGCGGGAGGCCATTATCCTTGGCAAACTAACACAGAAATGGAAAACCAAATACCGCATGCTCTCACTTATAAATGGGGGCTAAATGATGAGAACTTATAAACACAAAGAAGGAAACAACAGACACAGGGGTCTGCTTGAAGGGGGAGGGTGGGAGGAGGGAGAGGAGCAGAAAATATAATTATTGGGTGCTGAGTTTAATACCTGGGTGATGAAATAATCTGTACAAGAATCACCCATGGACATCTGTCTACCTATGTAGCAAACCTTCATGTGTACTGAAAATAAGAGTTTTTTTAAAAAAGAAAAATAAGAGTTTTTTTTTTTTTTTTTAAAGAAAAATTCCTCTTCTTTAAAAGAGAGGAATCTGGCAGGGATGTTTTTGAGGTCCTATAGAGAAAACCAAGTGTATTTACAAAGTGTCATCAAACTTTTACTGAGCACTTGCTGTGTTCTGAAAGCTCTATTAGATACTTGCTATTTACAACAACCCCAGGAAGTGTTTTTATCTTCATCCCCATTTTTTTCGGGGAGATAAAGGGGTGCAGAAGCTGAGGCTTAACCAGGTAAAACCACACACTTAAGCTGACATAGCTCAGAGGCATTGACCTTTAGTACCCAGGAATTCACCTCCAGTATTAACAGCTTCAAGAATTATCTATCTGAACCCTTTTAAAATATTTTTAATTTAATTTGATTTAATTTTTTTTGAGACAGTCTCACTATGTGGCCCAGGCTGGAGTGTAGTGGCATGATCTTGGCTTGTTGCAGCCTCGACTTCCCCAGGCTCAGGTGACCCTCCCGCCTTAGCTTCCTGAGTAGCTGGGACTATAGGCACGCACCACCATGTCTGGCTAATTTTTGTATTTGTTGTAGAGATAGGGTTTTGTCACGTTGTCCAGGCTGGTTTCCAACTCCTGGGCTCAAGCAATCTGCCCGCCTCAACCCCCCAAAGTGCTGGGATTATAGGTATGAGCCACAGCGCCTAGCCTCTATCTGAACTCTTAAAACCAGAAACAGAGCACGGCAGTGTAAAAATACAAAACAAACATTGACAGGAGGAGTAGAGACAGGAGACCTCTGGAGGTTGTTCTGTCCCCAATGTCTTGCCGTAATATCTGTCTTGCATATGGATAGAAACCTGTAAAATACAAAGATTGTAGGTGTAGCATGAGGAGATGTCATGTGGCCAATGACGGGGAAATTCTGTCTTTCCCTTCATTAATTGGGCTATTGCGCATGATCTGTTTTGGTTTGCTGAAACTCAGGTTAGAGATAGGAAGCTTGAGCATGTTGGAAGAGCTTTAAACATTCTCAGACCCAGACATCACTCACCTGGCGTCTGCTAGGTCATGAAGCAGTTCTGTCCAACGGAACATTCTGCAGTCATGGAAATGTGCTATAATCTGCACAGTCCAATAGCTGGCTAGCTGCTATTGAACACTGAAAACATGGTGGCTAGTGGTGAATAAGGAACTGGATTTTTTTATTTTATTTAATGTTAATTCACTTAAGTCACTTAAATCTAAATAGCTACATGCCATTAGTGGTTATCCTGTTACACACTGCAATCCTAGGACCTGTGGGTTTCTGAAATCCTATGCAAAGTCTTTGCAAATATGAGGATTCAAAGTATATCCTGGGCTCTTGATCAATGAGGATGTGAGCATCTCCAAAACAGAATGATCCCTGCTGGAAACAAGTGAAATGACTTTATCTGTACAGTTGACCCTTGAACAACATAGGTTAGATCTGCATAAGTCCACTAATATGTGGATTTTCTTCCACCTCTGCCACTGCTGAGACAGCAAGACCAACCTCTCCTCTTCCTCCTCCTCGTCAACCTACTCAACATGAAGACATTGACGATAAAGACCTTTATGTTGATCCACTTCTATTTAATGAATAGCAAATATACTTTCCCTTCATTATGATTTCCTTTTATCTAGCTTGCTTTATTGAAACAATACAGTATATAATGAACATAACATACAAAATACATGTTAATCAACTGCTTATGTTATCAGTAAGGCTTCCAATCAGTAGTAGGCTATTGGTAGTTAAGTTTTGGGGAGCCAACAGTTAAGTGCAGATTTTTGACTGGGCAGGGGATCAGTGGCCCTAACCCACATATTGTTAGAGGGTCAACCATACTTACCAACAGAAGATTGGCCTTATTTTTCTGTGCACCCAGATGGCTTCCCCTCCCCCCGACCCGGAACCTGAATTCGTGGGTTTTATTTTAGAAAATACATCTAATTTTAAAAACTCACACACAAACTGAAAAATCTCTCTTGTGGAATGCATTGGAAAGATTCAAGAGCAGGAACTATGTTACTGTCTGTATTATGTTCCCAATGTGGTGTCTGAGGCATAGTAGAAGCTTAGTAGCTATAGAGGAAATGAAGGAAGGAAGGAAGGAAGGAAGGAAGGAAGGAATGGAGGGAGGAAGGAAGGAAGGAAGAAAGGGAGGGAGAAAGGGAGAAAGGAAGGTAGGAAGAAAGAAAGGGAGGAAGGAAGAAAGAAAAGAAGGAAGGAAGGGAGGAAGGAAGAATAGAGGGGAGAGAGAAAGGAAGGAGGAAAGGGAAGGAGAAAGGGAGGAAGGAAGGAAGAAAGGGAAGGAGAAAGGAAGGAAGGAAGAGAAGGAAGGAAATAACAGAGATTCAATGAAATAGGCATCTTGATGTGGTGGTTAACTTTATGGGTCAACTTGACTGAACTACAAAGTGCCCAGAATTTAGTTAAACATTATTTCTGGATGTGTCTGTGAAAATGTTTGCAGATAAGATTAGCAGTTGGTGGACTGCGTGAAGCAGGTTGCCCTCACAGGTGTAGATAGGCGTGATTTAATCCATTGAAGGTCTAAATATAATAAAAAGAAGAAAGAAGGGAGAATTCACTCTTTCTACCTGACTGCTTGAGCTGGGACGTCAGTCTTCTCCTGCTCTCAGACTAAAACTCAAACCATTGGCCCTTCTGGAGCTGAGGCCTCTCCACTTGGACTGGAACCCACACCTTCAGCTCTCCTGGGTCTCAGGCCTTCAGACTCAGACTGGAACTCACACCCTTGGCTCTCCTGGGTCTCAGGCCTGTCTCTTATTTAAGCTGCCCAGTCTATGGTATTCTGTTACAGCAGCCTAAAATGGACTAAGACATCTCATAAGAAGAGGAGATGAGGACACACACACACACACAGAGGGACGACCACAGGAGGACACATGGAGAAGACGGAGTCTACAAGCCCAGGAGAGAGGCCTCAGGAGCAACCAGCCCTGCCCACACCTTGATCTTGGACTTCCATCCTCCACGATGGTGGGAAAATAAATGTCTGTTGTTGAAGCTCCCCAGCCTTGGGTATTTTATTATGATGCCTCAAGCAGACTGATAAACCATCCATTGTTTGTGGTCCAGTGGGGATTCCAAGTGATGGTTTTGCTTTGTGTAGAATGAAAGAGCCAAGTCCAGGCAAGAAAGTAAATGAGACAATCTCAAGGTCCTAATGGAACATGGGTTCAATTTCTGTCCCATGGATGAAAGGCCTCTGGAGGGCATGTGTCAGATTTGGGGGACGGCACAGGATTCTGCTTCTGAGATGGGTTCTGGGTGTGGAATCCATGAATGAGGGGGTGGAGAAGAAGAGACAGAGTCTGACGGGGCTGACATGGAACCACTAAAGTAGGCTGGGCTCACACTTAAGCATCCCTGAGCACTCCAAAATTTTGTCTGTGAAGGAGGCATTTACGCCTACGCTAGCAGACTTGCTGGTCTTAGTGAGATTTAGCTACTGCATCCTGTGAGGAAATATTTACTGTGATTAATCTTTTAATAACACTCCATTTTGATTATACCACCTGAAGCAACTTGCCTCCCAAAACTGTCCTTGTAACCACAGGGTTTATTTACATTTGAAGAATTAAACTAGAATTAAACTAGACAGATTCACACATTCCTGCCTTTGTTGCCTCCTGGATTAAAAATATACTGAGAGCGAAACTATTTCTCCAAAGACTGGAAGTGTCAAAGTTCATGTGCATTCACTTATTGCAAATGGAATCCAAACACTGGATTTTCATCATTCTTTGCTATTTTTGATTAGTTTTTGGCTTGACTTTGCCCCTTTCCTCCCCAACTACCCCAATTTTTTTTTATTTCTGAAGGCACAATCAAAAAGTAAAAGCAGAAAATGATTTAACAAGATTTCCCTCCTAAGGTATTTTTGTGATCCGAAGTGTCACTGCAGTCATTTTAAATTTATATATTTTCATGAAGAAAAATATATCTTCTTCCATGCATATTAAGATATACTTACAGCCAAATCATAAACTGTCTGCTCCAAATGCCAGAGGAATGAAGAAAACAGATTCTTCCCTCTCCAGTAATGTACAAATGCATTACGTTATTTTTATGACTTCTTTTAGCCAACTTTAAAATGACGACATGCAAAGGATATTCAAGTTGGGTAATTAAAATTCTAATAGGTTTGAAGTTTATAGAACTCGTGCATGATACTATTAAGTCATCTTTGACCTACTGAACTCCAAACACACCTTCTCTTCACTTCTCTCAATTTCTTCCCTGCAGTGATCATACCTACATTTGCTGTCATCACTGTATCTGGAATAGTGGCTTTCAGAATTCACCAAGACTCTGGGTCCTTCCAACTCACTTTCTCTAGGGTCTTCACTGTGCCATCTGGGTGCAGACGCATGGACCAAACCACTTTTATTTCAATGTCATGGTTGGAAACCACAATACTACCCTGCAAACACCTTTAGTGCTCTGGTTCTTTCTCTGATAACAGGATGCAACCTCAATTCTACTTCAACCCCGCCTACCAACTCACCTGAGCTAGATGTTTCTGGAAAAAAATAACACCATGGTGCCAATTTGTCTGTAGTATCATTCTCCCTTAGTAAATTTATTTTTCCCACTTTCTAAAATCATTACAGTAGCCCCTTCTTATCTTTGGTTTTGCTTTCCACGGTTTCAGTTACCTGCGGTCAACCACAGTCTAAAAATATTAAAAGGAATATTCCAGAAATGAACAATGCATAAGTAGTAAAATGAACGCTGTTATGAGAAGCATGATGAAGTTTCACGCCATCTTGCTCTGTGGCCGCAGGGACAGGAATCATCCCTTTGCCAGCACATCCACGCTGTACATGCCACCTTCCTGTTACTCACTTAGGAGCAAAGAGATCACATTCACATAGTGTTCATTACAGCATACTGTTATAATTGTTCCATTTTATTATGTGTTACCTCTATTAATCTCTCACTGTGCCTAATTTATAAATTAACCTTTATCATAAGTATGTATTGTATAGAAAAAAAACGTAGTATGTAAAGGGTTATGTACTATCTCCTGGTTCAAGCATACACGGTGGGTTGGGGAAGAGGTCTTTGAATGTATCCCACATAAATAAGAGGTGAACTACTGTCTTTGCATCTCCTCCGGGTTGGGGTAGAGGTACATTTGCCAGCCCTGGCTCTCACTTCTGGTCTCAGGTATCATTCTTAGTGCTCTCTGGCACTCTCCACAGCGTCTTGGTTGGAAACACACATTCCTAGTCCATTCTAGGAAGAGTGGGTCCCTCTGGAAATAGCAGTAGTGAATACAAGACAGAGATGCAGTTGCAAGGAGAGCCATCCGGTGCTCACAAACTGAGACAATCGGCAACATTAACTGCATTTGCAAGCTTCATTCCCCTTTGATGTCTAACCAAGTCTATTCACATGTTCCAGGGATTGCAACGTGCACATCCTTGGTGGGTCTTATTCTGCCTACCACCAAGCTAAATGCCCTAAGATCTGATGAGCTAAAGATGGAATTACATGCTGAGAAGCACTGCTTTATTTCTGTTTTAACTTTTGGGTCCAGCCCCTGTTTGGTTCCTCTGAGAGCCAGAAAAAAGCTTACCTCAAAACAGGAAGGCTGGGAAAATCTCACTTAATCAGGACATTTGTCTCAGTGGTAGACAGAATAACACTCACTGAGGATGTTGTTTTAGTGTGTTTTCACACTGCTATAAAGAATTGCCTGAGACTGGGTAATTTATAAAGGAAAGAGGTTTAATTGATTCACAGTTCCACATGGCTGGGGAGGCCTCAGGAAACTTACAGTCATGGTGAATGGTGAAGGAGAACCAAGACACGTCTAAATGGCGGCAAGCAAGAGACAGTCAAAAAGGAGAAAGTGCCACTTATAAGACCATGAGATCTTGAGAGAACCCACTATCACAAGACAGCATGGGGCAAATCACCCCAAGATCTAATCACCTTCCACCAGGTCACTCCCTCAACACCTGGAGATTACAATTCAAGATGACATCTGGGTGGGAACAAAGAGCCAAGCCATATCAGATGTGCACATCACAATCCCTGGAACATGTTAACAGACTTAATTAGATGTCAAGGGGAATGAAGGCTGCAGATGCAATAAAAGTTGCTAATTGGCTGACTTTAAAAAGTGGGAGTTTTATCCTGGAATATCCAGGTAGATTCACTGTCATTAAAAGAGTCCTTAAAAGTGGAAGAGGGAGGGCCGGGTGCGGTGGCTCACGCCTGTAATCCCAGCACTTTGGGAGGCCGAGGCGGGCGGATCACGAGGTCAGGAGATCGAGACCATCCTGGCTAACACGGTGAAACCCCGTCTCTACTAAAAATACAAAAAATTAGCCGGGCGTGGTAGCGGGCGCCTGTAGTCCCAGCTACTCGGGAGGCTGAGGCAGGAGAATGGCGTGAACCCGGGAGGCGGAGCTTGCAGTGAGCCGAGATCGCGCCACTGCACTTCAGCCTGGGTGACAGAGCGAGACTCCGTCTCAAAAAAAAAAAAAAAAAAAAAGTGGAAGAGGGAGAAAGAGAGTGCAAAGGAGATTTGACTACCCAAAAAAGGCACAGAGAGATGCACCTTGCAGGCTTTGAAGATGGAGGAAGAAGATCTCTAGAAGCTGAAAAAGGGGAGAAAAAGGATTCTCCCCTAACCTGGAGCACAGCCCTGCTGACACCTTGATTTTAGTCCACTAAGACTCAAGTCAGACTTCTGACCTCCATATCTGCCAGACTAAACTGGTGTTGTTTTGAACCAGTAAGTTTGTATCAATTTGTTACAGCAGCAAATAGGAGACTTATACACTCGCTTTCATTTCCATATTTGCAGTTGACATCTAAGTGGTCTCTCTGCATTCTTGCATGTTGCTATTGGGTTAAGTTTTCTTAATGCATGACTTTTCTTGTTCTCATTCTCAACAACAAAGCAATACAAATCACTTTCAATGGCTTGGAAGGCATGAATTTTCCACAACCTTCTTAGCTGGGCATCCAGTATCCCCAACTGTATTACCATGACCTCCACTTCTAGTGTTATTTCTTACTTCTTCCTTGCACATTTTCTGTGTGTTCCTGGCAGACTGGACAATTTTCTATTCCTCAAACCTGCTCAAGTTTCTGTAAACCAAAAAGTATTTGACATAGGTCCCAATCAGCTTAGAAGTTTCTTTTGCCAAGGTTAAGGACATGCCCAGAAAGAATAAACATGGAATCAGAGAAACAGTCTCTGGTCTGTGCCGTTCTCCAAAGATGATTCTGAAGCCTTCAGTGTTTAAAGGGGAGAAGTGGGCTTGAAGGGAAAAAGGGCGGGTATGGTCACATTACTGAATCGAAATTGCAAGAGAAAGGGAGCAAGAGGGGCAGTAGTCAAGCATATATTTGTCTCGTGTTTAGGAAATTAGCACTTTGCATAAGGTGAACCTAGCTTATGTAGCTACCTGTGGAGATGTTTAACCCTTTATCTGTAGCTATCTGCTTAGGAATGAAAGGAAAGGCATCTTCTTGCATGATTCGACTTTCACCTTGCTCTTTCCTTTTGGAAGAGTGAATTGAGGTCCTGAATTTTTATGTTTTCTTTCACATTTCATTATGTCCGTGTCTATGTCTGTACCTCCTATATGGCTGGTATTGCCTTTGAATTCTATCTTTTCCTAACAAATGTCTATTCATTGATTCATTTCAAGAGGAGCGTAAGGCTATTATCTCTCACTGTTTTACAGTAACGGCTGTTGTTTTACCTTGCGGTACAGTGTGTGTACATGCCTATGTGTTTATGTACATGCCTGTGGGTTTACGCACATGTGTTATAATGCCATGCCCATTTGACAGTAAACTCTTATAGGATCCTGGGAGATGCATCAGATCTTTAGTAATAAGACACACATGTCAGCTTACATTTCCAAAAGAAGGAAATAAAATGAACATCACATTTCATGTGATGCAATCTTTTTATCCTTAATCCTTGAAAAAAGCCTACCAGCAGATGGAAACATCTCTATTTTCAGAGTGATGAAGCCGGCATCCATAATGTATGTGTACGGTTTAGGACTCATGATCTAGTGAGTGATCAGGGTCAGACTCAAACCCGGTGTTTTGAGTCTGAGCTTTTTGTTGCACCACTTTTTTAATACATAATGAGCCCCGAGGAAATATTTTTAGATTGGTTTGTTTCATCAGGTAAATCTCAGCCATTCTGAAAAAAGTTCAGGGCAAGTTATTGAAAGCCGGTTCTTGTTCTGTCCACTAGGATTGAGTCAGAAAGGAAAAAAAATGTGATGGGCTTAATTGTATCCCCCTAAAATTCATATATTGAAGTCCTCAACTCCAGGACATCAAAATATGGCTGTATTTGGAGACAGGATCTTTAAAGAGGTGATTAAGGTAAAACGAAGTCATTAGGGTGAACCCTGATCCAATGTGACTGGTGTCCTCATAAGAGGAGGAGATGAGGACACAGACACACACAGAGGGACGACCACGTGAGGACGCAGGGAGAAGATGGCATCTACAAGCCCAGGAGAGAGGCCTCAGGAGGAACCAGCCCTGCCCAAACCTTGATCTCCAACTTCCAGCCTCCAGGGCTGTGCGAGAATAAGTGTCTGTTGTTTAAGCCACCCAGTCTATGCTATTCTGTTATAGCAGCCTGAAATGGACTAAGACATCTCATTAGAAGAGTCAATGAGGACACAGACACACACGGAGAGATGACCCTGTGAGGGCCCAGAGAGAAGACGGTGTCTACGAACCAAGGAAAGAAGTCTCAGGAGGAACCAGCCCTGCCCACACCTTGATCTCACACCTCCAGCCTCCAGGACTGTGGGAGAATAAATGTCTGTTTCTTAAGCCCCCTGGTCTGTGGACCTTTGTTACAATGGCCTCAGCTGACTCATACAATGGTCTTGTGTGGCCCTGTACTCAGGACAGCTAGGGTCTGTGGTATCTTTACAGAGAGAGAACTGTTTACAGACTGCATAGCCAGTCCTGAACACATTCACTGCTTTACTTAGGTTACTTGCCACTGTCTTTGTTTTGGGAAACAAAAAATCACAGAGGTGAATTTACTGAAACCTCAGTGCAAACTGTTTGCAAATGGTCTCTTACTGGGTAATTGACAGGACTCAGCATAAATGGGAAATAGAAAGTGTCTGACACATGAGCCACTTTTGGCTAACGTTTCTAGCTCTGGCCATCTGGGAATTCCAGGGGGCATCAGAATAATCTTGGGGAGGGTGCCCTGGTAGAGTAATTGATCCCAAAGTCTTGGCTGGGTCCTGAGAGACTTTAAAACTGGCAAGCCACCTAGATGCAGAATCGTTATTATAAAACTGAAAATGGAATTAATTATCAATGGTATGCACTCAAGACATATTTAGAGTGCCCTTCAATTAGTGGCAAATATTTTGCTTAAATTTCTGTCCAAAACGTGGATTGCCTTCTGGAATGTGGGAGGGATGAGAGTTACAAATGCGTAGTTGTGTCCATGCTCACATCCTACACAATCATTAGCTGATCAGACAGAGAATTAGCTTTCCAGACTTCCTAACCTTTTCAATAGGACTCTAAAAATACAGAAAGCCCACATGTATTTTCATTCTTATGGAATGTTATCCTTTTGAAAAGTATTGCCCAAGAGTGGAGGCAGCAGAATGACTGACTTCTGGAAAACAGGCGCCTCTAGCAGGGTAGTTTTTCATCGACTGTGACTTCTTCATGGCTGCCCTGGCTCCACCTGGAATTCATGGAGAGCCCACGTGGCTTTAACTTCACCATCATAAACCATAAGGCACAGACATCCCTAATGCAGTCTCGTCACATGGAAAAAACCATGTGAGAGGATGGATATATTACATTTGTATTTTAATAATATCTATATGTATCCCATAACAGCATGTTGTAAACCTCACATATACACAATCAAATTTATTTAAAGAATTTTAAATGAGAACATTTGGTATTTGGTTTTCATGTGGATAACCTTTCCCTAGAAACAAAGGTGGAAAATGTGAGTTGAACAGACAAAGAATTCTGTGAGGCTATTTTGAGAAATAACTGAATGGCTGCATCTGTTGCAACATTGCCACCTTTAATTTTATCGATTAGTTACTTTTTTTTTTTTTTGAGACAGAGTCTTTCTCTGTTGCCCAGGCTGGAGTGCATTGGCATGATCTTGGCTCACTGCAACCTCTGCTTCTCAGGTTCAAGTGATTCTCCTGCCTCAGCCTCCTTTGTAGCTGTGATTACAGGCGCACGCCACCATGCCCGGATAATTTTTGTATTTTTAGTACAGACGGGATTTCTCCATGTTGGCCAGGCTGCTCTCAAACTCCTGACCTCAAGTGATCTGCCCACCTCGTCCTCCCAAAGTGCTAGGATTACAGGCATGAACCACTGTGCCTAGCCGATTAGTTACTTTTGAAGCTTGATATTCAAATGTATATACCATATGATACTTAGAAATAATAAACTACTTAGAAAAATAAAACAAAAAGAGGAACTGGCCGTTAGGTGTCTACAAGCATTTGCAAATGTCACAACAGTGTCTGTAGTGTTACTGGTTTGGTGACCATCTTAAATCAAGATATCCCAGCGGATGGAGTGAGCTTCAATTGTGAATGCAGCTAGAATCTCCAAACCTAAAAAAGAATATCACTAACTTGAGAGGTCCTATGTATCCCAATGGACATTTGGATCTGTGTGTGTGTGTGTGTGTGTATGGGTGTGGGTGGGTAGATGTTATGTCTTGAGTTCTAGGGAGCAAGGATGATAACATGGATGGTGAAGGAACTTATTATGGGCTGAATTCTGTCCCTAGAAATTCATATGCTGAAGTCCTAATTCCTAGTGCCATGGAAGATGGTTGTATCTGGGGATTGCGTCTTTCATGAGGTAATTAAGTTGCATGAGATCATTAGGCTGGACCCTAATTCAATACGACTCTTGGCCTTATGCTATCGTCTAAATGTTTGTGTCCCCCTAAGATTCAACGTTGGAATTCTTACTCCCAGGGCTCAAGAAGAGCCTCATGAATGGAATGAGTACCCTTACAAAAGGGACCTCGGAGAGCTCCCTCGCCCCTTCCACCATGTGAGGACCCATGAGAAGGCGCCGTCTATGAACCAGGAAGTGGGGCCTCACCAGACGCTGAATCCGCCATGCTTTTAACTTGGATTTCAAGCCTCAAGAATGGCAAGCAATAAATGTCTGTTGTTTATAAGCCTCCCAGTCTACAGTATTCTGTTGTAGCAGCCTGAAATGGACTAATACACTTTATGAGAAGAGAAGATGAGGACACAGACACACACAGAGAGACGACCTGGTGAGGACACAGGGAGAAGATGGCGTCTACAAGCTCAGGACAAAGGCCTCAGGAGGAGCCAGTCTTGCTCACACTTTTATCTCAGACTTCCAGCCTCCAGAACTGTGAGAGAATAAATGTCTGTTGTTTATAATCCACCCGGTCTATGGTATTCTGTGATAGCAGCCTGAAATGGACTAAGACATCTCATAAGAGGAGGAGATGAGGACACAGACACACACAGAGGGTCGACCCTGTGAGGACACAGGGAGAAGACGGTGTAGGCAAGCCCAGGAGAGAGGCCTCAGGAGGAGCCAGCCCCACCCACACCTTCCTCTGGGACTTCCAGACTCCAGGACTGTGAGAAATAAATGTCTGTTTTTTAAGCTTCCCAGTTTATGGTTCTTTGTTATGTAAGCCTGAGCAAAGTAATACAAAGCAGATGGTTTTTGTGACACAAAATACTGATGGCAATGATCTTGCTATTAATGAAGGGATCAGGAGGATGAATACGATAAATATTTTTGATGTTTCAGCTTCCGGATATTAGTGGCATGCAGATTTAGACAAAGCGTGTTTTCTTTAGCATTTTGGCCCCATCTTTTATAGGAGGCACAGTTTCCAAAGAGGGATAAAGAGGATGAATGAGAGGAAAAGGAGGGAAGCAGGAATAATTGAGAAAAAAGCAAAAGCTGGCAGAAGAAGAGATGTAAGGAGAGAGAATCTATAGTTCAATTGTATTCTTACAACTGGATAATTGAGCTATTTTCCAAATGCAATGTTATTTATATGTAATGGAGAAAAACAAGAAAAATGTGTTCCAAGATTAAGTGGCATTCCTCATTGCCCATAAAAAAATAAATTAGAGATAGCTTTGATAGATACCCGGATACTGTACCACCCTTCACCCACCATTTGGGACTTACTGCTTATAATAGTTGACAGCTTTAAGATCATTTCAGCTACCAGGATCTAATTTGTCTGTCTGGGATAACTTTTTCCTAGAAAACAGATGGAAAATGTGAGTTTCACAAACAGTAAATCTGTGAGCTTCTTTGAAAACTCACTGAATTGATGCTTCCATTGCAACATTGCTACTTTCAATTTTATTGATTAGTAGCTTTTGAAGCTGGATATTCAAACGTACATGCCATATGATACTTTACATGGGAAACGTGGGGAGCCAATAGTTTCATTTATGAAGTTAATATTTACTGAAAAATGAAAATGTATGGTCTTAGGCCAACAGTTGCTATGCTCAGTCTCACTTGCCATTAACGAAGGGATCAGGATGAATACTATAAATACTGTTTGATGTTTGAGCTTCCAGATATTACTAGCGTGCGGAGTAAAATATTTTTTATTGTTATCCTTAACAATACACTTTGTTAAAGTCTAATTTCAATTTGCAACATATTTTCAAACTTCTGCCTTTTTTATGATGAAAATTTTACACTTAAATATTTATGTCTCAATATTCTATAAGAAGAAAAATAAGGATTAAAGATAAAGCAGATAAGAAAAGGCATAAATTCAAAGATTCGTGATTTACTTTACTCAAAACTGCTCAGGAAATGGAATTATACAAATACTAATATATACTGTCTTATGTTGTCTGAGCTACTATAACAAAATACCACAGACTGAGAGGCTTATAAACAAAAGACACTTATTGCTTACATTTTTGGAGGCTGGAAGTCCCAGATCAAGGTGTGGTAGATTCAGTGTCTAGTGAGGGCTTCCTGGTTCCTAGATGGAGCCTTCTTGCTGTGTTCTCACATGGTGGAAGGGGCGAGGGAGCTATCTGGGATCCCTTTTATGAGGGCACTTATCCCATTCATGAAGCCCCACCCTCACGACCTCATCACCTTCCAAAGGCCCCGCCTCCCAACACCATCACCTTGGAGATGAGGGTTCAACACATGAATTTTGGGGAGATACATTCAGTCCATAGCATGTACCCACATAAACAAATATATATGTTTATATGTATATATGTGTATTCACATCTTATAGACATATGAAATAAATGTTATGTATATGTGTATGTGCTATGTGTGTGTGTATATATATAACATAAAGGGTATATTCCAAAATATTGCCCAATTTTTATACATAAAAATTATACTGAATCAAATTTAAAGAACATTCTTCTACATTGTTTAGTATAAATTAAATATTTTAAAATTAAAAGAAACAGATCAATTTTAGTTAAAATAACAAAATCTTCCCCAAAGGTGACCTCTATGTGATGTGGGTGGGCTTGTGGGAAAACACATATTTATGGCACAGATTTTTCTATCCACGTGGCTCTGCATACACCCCTACTGAGCCCAGAGATACTTGCTCTTGCTGGTATACCAATGGATTATCTCTAAAATCTCCATTTCTTTGACTCTTTCCTTGAGAGCAAGGAAAGTAAGCTATCTGTTTATCTGTTTATTGGTTGCTTTTTCAGTTCAACGATATTATAAATGACCATAAAGGATCCCAGGAACTTATGATTTGTTCATGCGATCTATAGGGCATTTAATAGCTCCTGCCTGATATTCCTGCAGACTCTATTTTTGGTATTCTTGGAAGACAGAAAGTTCATTTTTCTCTTTTATTGAAAAGTTCTATCGAAATCCTTTTACGTGCATTTTTCCTTTGTAAGACCAATAAAAGGTAGATTTATTATTCTACCCGCTTTTTCCCAGCACAGTACAACAACAAAAGTTGTACCAACAGTTAACATTAAAGCCACAGGCCTATTTTAGGGAAAACTGCAGAATATCTCTTTCAGTCCTTGTGGGTGGGATGGGAAGGGGCCAAGTAGTTTTCTCTTTTGTCAAAAAGAGATTTTCTTTACAGAGACATTAGATCATTCAAATCAACCATTTTGGAACACTGAATTTGCTTTTAATGAAAAACAAGTTTTTGTTTGTTTTCATTGTTAACTGATGTGGTCAATGAATTTGGCATCCCCTTTGGGCAAAGTGGAAGATTGGCACATGGTACCAATAAGTGAGTTAATAAATGATTTTTAAAATGTAAATGAGTAAATAAATTAATCCAGAAACATCATTATTTGTCAATGTTCCTGTTAGTAAGTCTTCAACAACCATATGTTCACAGAAACCAATGCAGAATTATTCTCTGGGGAAATTTTTTCCCCAACAGAGGTATCCCCAGTCCCTTTTCTTGCAAGATTGCGTGGTGGTATCCATTAGATGCAACATTTTGCTAGAGAATTCCATTTTCATGAGAAGACACAATGCTAACTTTTGCTGTCTTAGTTGTCATCAATATCTGGACTAGGTTCTTGCTGAAGATGCTAACTTTGAAATTTCTACTCTTCAATCTTCTTTAGACTCTAAGGTAAACTATATTAGTAATGAAGGGTTGTATGAGGGATACTCAGTCTCTCTATATACATATTCTAAATTTTACCCTGGAGTCAACTCATAACATTAAAAAGCTTTAGAGTTAAGAAAAAAGCTTCAGACATGGAATTCAATGTTTCTAAGTCACTCTAGCATCTAATAAGACATTTCTTTTGCAAAGTTTAAGCTACCTGTAGTTGGACATTGACTTCAATTTGAATAATTTTTTTTAAACATCTAAGGAACTTGCTGGGTTTGGGACAGGATTCATTAATATGCTGTATGCTGCAACCTTGGCCCATGTATGCATACATATTATCCTTATATCTGTCTGTCTTAGGGTTTAACATGGTGTTCACTGATGACTTAAATGAGTCTACTTTCATGTCATGGAGTTATAGCCAAGCTAAATACAGAGACAAACATTTATCCTAGTGTTGGTGGAATTCTACATACAAGTGTGCGCATGCACGCACACACACACACACACACACACACCACTCTCCTTTTTAGGTACTCTGTCTTACAGGAATCTCTCTGTGACTTTGTCATTGCTGCAATTGGGAAAATAGAATAATTAATACACATAATTTAAGGATATCAACAGTAGCATCGGTTGATCAAAGTATCTCCCATTTCCAAATTAATCATTGCCCTTGAGCAGAGAAAAAATGCTCCTTAGTGTTTTCCAACTGCCCCATTCCCTGCCAAGCATCTTGACCCCAAGTCTTGGTGGCTTGAGGAAAAACATGACAGCTTGCTTCACAGGCTGAGGTCATACAATGAATAACACAATTATTAGGGTGAATGTAATTGGAGGTAAGAAATGCATTGAGAAGAATCATTTACTCTCAGACTTTCAGTGTACAGAAGTGATGAAAACCTGAGTAGTAGAACATTATTCAATTAAACATGGTCCCATGAGCTACATAAGGAACCTCTTCAGACATATTCATGCACTGTGCTGTGTGAGTCACTCAAGCACATGCTTTGCTTTTCAGAATCAGTAGGAGAAGCCAGAATGGAAACTCCTGAGGGATAGAGTTTCCTATTTAACATTCTCATCCAAGACAAGCTTCCTAGCTGCTAAGTCTGTAGATAGCTCAGCAGTTGTGGTGCTCATATCCATTTGTTCATGGGTATGGGTGATGTGCCGATGCTCTTCCAGGTAGAATACTCAATGAAGGCAATAAGGGAGTGAACAAAATGAACAAAGCATGCTCCTGGAATGCATGGTTTAGTGGAGGCAGACAGTAATTTAAAAAATCAGACAAATAGCTGTATCATTATAGACTGTGGTAGGTACTATGAGGGAAAAAAATATGATGCCAGGAGAAATTGTAACAAAGGGAATGAACTAGTTCAGGAGGTCACAGATAAATTCTGCATGCTCCAAGTAGAAGACACAGCATGGCAAAGGGTCTGCAGCAGGGGTAGGTAGGGCTAGAGAAAATCTAGGTTTTCAGGGAAGGCGAAAAGTAGAGAGAAGTGAGAGCCAAAACCAGGCAAAGCAGAGCATCTTGAGGGCCATCAAGAATGACATCCATTGTAAGAGCAATGGCAAGCAGTTAAAAGGATGAAGGCACACCTGTAATCCTAGCACTTTGAGAGGCCGAAGCAGGTGGATCACCTAAGTTCAGGAGCTCGAGACCAGCCTGGCCAACATGGTGAAAGCCCGTCTCTACTAAAAATACAAAAAAATTAGCTGGGCGTGGTGGCATGTGCCTGTAATCCCAGCCACTTGGGAGGCTGAGACAGGAGAATCACTTGAACCTGGGAGGCGGAGGTTGCACTGAGCAGAGATCGTGCCACTGCACTCCAGCCTGGGCAACAAGAGTGCAAACTCTTTGAGATGTAAAATAGATAAATAAATAAATAAATAAATGGATGAAGGAAGGAGGAATGCCAGGTCTACAGGTGGCCACTTAGGAAGCAGATGAAGTGTCCAGGTCAGAGGCCAAGGTAGTTTCCACCAGACGGTTGGTGATAGAAAAGGAGAAATGCAGACAAATGAGAAACATCTATGAGGATTGGAGATTGATTGCAAGGAGAAAATGAAGACCTCTAGATTCTTGACTTGTGGAACTGGACGTGAAAGGCTGGGACACAAGTTTGTTCTTTGTTCTTGTGTTAGTCTGTTTTGCATTACTGTGGAGGAATACCTGAGGCTGGGTGGTTTAAAGAAAAGAGGTTTATTTGGCTCACAGTTCTGCAGACTACAAGAAGCTTGGCACTGACATCTACTTCTGGTGAGGACTTCAGGCATCTTCCCGTCATGACAGAAGGCAAGGGGAGCTGGTGTGTGTATAGAACACATGGCAAGACAAGAAGCCAGATACAGATACCAGCCTCCCTTAAACAACCAGCTCTCACATGAACCAACAGAGCCAAAACTCACTCATTACCAGGGAATGGCACCAAGGCATTTATGAGGAATCCACCCCTGTGACCCAAATACCTCTCACTCAGCCCCACCTCCAACATTGGAGATGAAATTTCAACATGAGATTTGGAAGGGAAAAATACCCAAAGAATATTAGGCATTGATAAGTGCAATGACCTTTGAGATATCTGAGAGGAAACGTTGAAAGGACTTGGATATATGGGTCTGGAGTATGTAGACAAGATCTGAACTGGAAACATACATTTGGAGTGACTGATCTACACACGTTGATAGAAGTCAGGGGCAGAGATGGAAAAACTTACAAAAGGTGAATAAAATAAGAGGAAATAGTCCAGGAGAAAGTTTTGAGGTGCTCCAACATTCAATTGTCTGTTGAATGGTGAAGGTCAATTGCATCCAGTGGATTGAGTGATTTAATTGAATTATGGTGAGCTTGCAGAGAGCTGTGATTAAGTCATAGGATAAATTTCAGACCGAAATTGCCTTCGCAACATTATAACTGAGGGAAATTATGACAATGAAAGAGATCAGACCTAAATGACTCCATCTTGCTTCTAACCTTTAAATTGTCCTCGTTCATTTCTGGGCATAGACTGAACTAACTTTGGGAAGGAATTCAGTTCATGGTTTGAATCTGAAATAAAATTGAAAATAGCCCTTTCCCCAAAAAGACCCCCTTCTTGATTGGGGACCAGTCTGCCTTTGCAGGACTAACAAATTAGCTACAAGATTAGAAATTACAGTTTAGGGGTCATGCAGCTTCTGGCTCCAAGAGTCTGAACCTCCCCACATTGCCTCTGGGGGTAACATCACTATTGTAAAACCTGAGATCAGTGCTTGAGATATTTTGCAGACCCTACACTTGATGCATCGGCTGACACCACCCAGACTAGTAATCTGGCTCAACCAGTTCTGCCATCCCACCCAGGAACAGAAAACAGCAAGAAAACCTCACTTTGACCCACTACAATTCCATCTCCTGACCAATAAGCACTCTCCACTTCCCAAGGCCCAGCTGACCAAATTATCTTTAAAATCTCTGATCCCCGAGGTTGCAGTGAGCTGAGATTGCGCCACTGCACTTCAGTCTAGGCAACAGAGTGAGACTCTCTCTCAAGAAAAAAAAAAAAAGGGATAGAGGAAACATTTTGGGATACGGATATGTTCATGACCTTGATTGTGGTGATGATTTAATGGGTGCAAAAATTATCTAATTGTACATTTTAAATATATGCAGTTTCTTGTATGTCCATTATACCTCAATAAATTTTTTTTTAAATAAACAACTCTGATCCCCAAATGCTCAGGGAAACTGATTTGAGTAATAATAAAACTCTGGTCTCCCACATGGCCGGCTCTGCATGAATTACTCTTTCTCCATTGCAATTCCCCTGTCTTAATAAATCGTCTCTGTCTAGGCAGCGGGCAAGGTGAACCCATTGGGCAGTTACAAGATTAGAGTGAGCCAGAAATAAAGGGAATGGAGACTTCAAGTATCCATAATTCAAAGAATATTGCTAATGTTAATTTCTTCTATGTTTCCCCATCATCTTATGTCATTTACATTTGGTATCTCATATCTTATATCATCAGAAAGAAACTGCTTGCTTCTTATTATTTTTCTTACCTGTATATATATTATTGATGAAAAGAGTCAAACTCTGTAAAATATTTGAAGAGATTTATTCTGAGCCAAATATGAGTGGCCAATGGCCAGTGACACAGCCCTATGAGATCCTGAGAACATTGCCCAAGGTGGTCAGGCTACAGCTTGGTTTTATACATTTTAGGGAGATATGAGACATCAATCAATACATGTAAGATGTACATTGATTTTGTTTGGAAAGGTGGGACAACTGGAAGTGGTGGCTTCGAGGTTACAGCAGGAAGATTCAAAGGTTTTCTGATTGGCAATTGGTTGAAAGAGTTCATCTAAAGACCTGGAATCAATAGAAAGGAAATGTCTGGGTTAAGATAAGGAGTCCTGGAAAAGGGAAAGAGATTCTCTACAGAATGTAGATTTTCCCTTACAAGAGACAGCTTTGCAGGGCTATTTCAAGATATGGCAAAGAAACATATTTGGGGTTAAAATATTTTGATTTCCTTTCTTAACTGTCATATGATATTATGCCAGAGTCAGGTTGGAAAGCAAGCCACGTTATACAGCGTTAAATAAAACCCCTCTCATGAGACTTTATGATTTGTAGGGCATGACTCCCGAGACCCCTTAGATAGGAATTTTGGCAAGAGAAGAAAAAAGGTCAGAGTTTTGTCTTCAATAAGGTTTCAATTCAGTAAGAAATTGTGCATTACATTTCACCGACTGAAGTACAATCTAGATATCTCTTATCTCCCCCCAAAAAAGTTTTTTGTTATTGTTGTCCTTGAAAGCCTGGAACAGAGATAATTAATACTCAAAGATAGATAATGTCCATTTTCTAAGAATTTCCAAAAGTCACCAAGCCTATGAAAAGCAGAACCATTCCTGAAAATACATATTCAAAATGTTGGAAAAAGAATTATAATAGATTCCAGAAGAAGTCAGAAGAATCCCCTGCCACCCAAACAAGCCTGTTCAGCTGCCCAGCTTGCATGTGGGAAGCAGTTTTGTTTCTCTGGATGTCAGCATTTCTCTGCACATAGGCCTAGCTGCAAAAGCCATTTCCGCCCTCAGCTGGATGAAAGGGCCAGACCACGTTGAAGGACATCTCCTCCAGATAGTCCGGCCACCGTCCTGGGTGTTCAGTGTGTGGTCAACAGTCAATCCTCCTGGGCGAGGGAAAGGAGACAGACAGTGTGAACTAGCCAGGTGAGAGCAGGGAGGAGTCCCACAGAAGGTGGTGACAGGCTCTTCTTTCCTGAAGGAACACAGCTAGGCTGAGATTTTTACCTAGTGGTCGGTTGGTTTCTCGGAGGCCACCGGAAATGTTGCAGGTGAGAATTTGGCTGCTGCTGGAGGGAGCAAGTTTCTGGAGAGGAAATTGCCCTCCCACGTGGGGGATAAAGGGTGGAAGGAAGTGTATCAGAAGCCCCAGGGGCTGGCTGAGGAGGAAGAACTCTAACAGCAGGGCAGGAAATCTGCAGTCAGAATTGCAGTTGGTTTCTCCCCGATCTTCTCTCTCTTCCTACTCTTGTTCTATCACCTCCTTGGCCCCAAAGCCTCTCTGCCTTGTCATTTCCCATCCTTCCCTCCCATGCCCTCTTCTCCCACATCGCTTGCTCAACAATCTATCCATCGTCCTTGCCTTGCTTTCTCAGAGAAACACATTGCGTTCAGTGGATCACTCATTCTGCTTTATCCCTGTGTCCTTTCTGGGAGGATATTTTCTTTAAATACAGGACTGTTAAACTTTGGAAGATTTGTTGCAGGAAAAGGGTCCTCATCCAGACCCCAGGAGAGGGTTCTTGGATCTCATGCAAGAAAGAATTCGGGACAAGTTCATAGAGTACAGTGAAACCAAGTTTATTAGCAAAGTAAAGGAATAGAAGAATGGCTACTTGATAAAGCAGCCCGGAGGGCTGCTGGTTGCCCCTTTTTATGGTTATTTCTATGGATATGCTAAACGAGGGGTGGATTATTCATGCCTCCCCTTTTTAGACCATGTAGGGTAACTTCCTGAGGTTGCCGTGGCGTTTGTAAACTGTCCGGTGCTGGTGGGAGTGTAGCAGTGAGGACAACTAGAGGTCACTCTCGTGGCCATCTTGGGTTTGGTGGGATTTGGCTGGCTTCTTTACAGCAACCTGTTTTATCAGCAAGGTCTTTGTGACCTGTATCTTATACCGACCTCCTGTCTCATCCTGTGACTTCTAAGTCTGGGAATGCAGCCCAGTAGGTTTCAGCCTCATTTTACCTAGCTCCTATTCAAGATGGAGTTGCTCTGCTTCACACGTCTCTGACAGAGTCATACTTAGTGAAGTGTCAAGATTTCACAGCTGAGGAGAGAGGTTGTGTGGACTTAGGAAATGTTTCTGGGCAGCTTAAAGGGGCCAGAACAAGTGGCCCCCGAATTGCCCTGAGACCTGGGGCTGGCTCTGTGAGACCCTGAGTAATGTTGAACAGATTTTTACATCGAGATGAATATCAGCACTTCTTCAGGTCGGTCAGAGGTGAGGAGGATGAGAGGATGAATGCATTTCAAGTCCGAGTCATAGCTTTGAGGGCTTCAATTCTATGAACCTTTAATCTAACACAACAGACCTTATTGCTTTAAGACATGGCTCTGAACTCCAATGTTCATGTATGTGTTAGTCTTCTGGGGCTGCCATAATGAAGTCCCACAGAATGGGTGGCTTAAACAAAAGGAATTTATTTTGTCAGGGTCTTAGAGCCTGGAAGTCCCAGACGAAGGTGTGGACAGGGCTGGTTCCTCCTGAGGCCTCTCTCCTTGGCTTGTAGACATCATCTTCTCCCTGCGTCCTCACAGAGTCATTCTTCTGTGTGTGTCTGTGTCCTCATCTCCTCCTCTTATGAGATGTCTTAGTCCATTTCAGGCTGCTATAACAGAATACCATAGACTAGGTGGCTTGTAAACAACAGACATTGATTCTCCCATAGTCCTGGAGGCTGGAAGTCCCAGATCAAGGTGTGGGCAGGGCTGGTTACTCCTGAGGCCTCTCTCCTGGTCTTGGAGACACCATCTTCTCCCTGTGTCCTCCAAGGGGTGTCCTTCTGTGTGTGTCTGTGTCCTTATCTCCTCTTCTTATAAGGACCCCAGTCATATTGAATTAGGGCCCACCCTAATAACCTCATTTTACCTTAATTACCTCTTTGGAAACCCCATTTTCAGATATAATCACATTTTGAGCAACTACGGGTTAGGACTTCAACATATAAATTTTGGAGGGACTCAATTCAGCCCATAGCAGTGGACTAATGCCAGCTCAGTACCTCCAAAGCTCTGCAGCCCTAGTTCATTGTGTACATTCTCAAAGCCCCTTTTTCCTTACTTGTAAAATGAGGTTACTCATGGCAATCAATTTAACTCCATAGAACTGTTTGGAAAATTCCTGGATATTAACAAATGTTCAATATATGTTAGCTTTTACTACATCACTAATCAATTTCTTCCAAACACTTATATACTCTTGGTGGGAATGTAAATTAATACAATCTCTGTGGAAAACAATATGGAGATTTCTCAGAGAAGTAAAAATAGAACTACCATTCCATCCAGCAATCTTTCTACTTGGTATCTACCCAAAGGAAAACAGATAATTATATCAAAAAGATACCTGCACTCATATGTTTATCACAGCACTATTGACAATAGCAAAGTCATGGAATCAACCTAAGTGTCCATCATTGTAGGACTGAATAAAGAAAATGTGGTACACATATATTGTGGAATACTATTCAGCCACAAAAAATAATGAAATCATGTCTTTTGCAGCAACACAGATGGAATTGGAGGCCACTATCTGTAAGTGAAATAACTCAGAAACAGAAAGTCAAATACTGCACGATCTCTCTAATAAGTGGGAGCTAAACAATGTATACACATGGACATGAAGATGAAAATAATAGATAATAGATACTGGGGACTCCAAAAGGTGGGAAGGTGGGAAGTAAGTGAGGGTTGAAAAATTACCTGTTGTGTACAATGTTTGCTATTTGTGTGATGAGTTCACTAGAAACCCAAGCTCACCATTACATAATATATCCATAAAACAAACCTGAACATGCACCACCTGAATTCAAAAAATTACAAAGGCAAAATAAACCAACAGTATTGTATTTTAGTTGGTTTCTTTTTGTAAAGATAGTTAGATGCTTTTTCCTAAAATATCACTGTATTACAAAAACTTACACAGAGAAAAAAAAATTCTTCCAAATGCAAGCAAGTCAGCTTCTGCCTGGTGAAAGAAGCTTCTACTTGGTGAAAGAAGCTTTCTCGTTGGCATTTTCCTTGTAGCTATCTATCTGGAGAAGAGTTTTGGTGTATGGTATGGTTTGGATCTATGTCCCCATTCAAATCTCTTGTTGAATTGTAATCCCTAGTGTTGGAGGTGGGGCCTGGTGGGAGGCAATTGGATCATGAGGATGGTTTCTAATGGTTTATCACCATCCCTCTAGTGCTGATATGGTTCTCACAAGATCTGGTTGTTTAAAATTATGTAGCATCTCCCCCATCTTTTTCTCTCTCTCGCCCTCCTGCTCCAGCCATGTAAAACTTGCCTGCTTCCCCTTCACCTTCCACCATGATTGTAAGTTTCCTGAGGCCTCCTTGGAAGTAGAAGCCAACATGCTTCCTGTACAGCCTGCAGACCCATGAGCCAATTAAACCTCTTTTCTTTATAAATTACCCAGTCTCAGGTAGTTCTTTATGGCAGTGTAAGAACAGACTAATACAGTGTAGTTCTCACACTGCCTAGCAGAACTTGAGTCTATTCTAAGGTCTTTCCATTAGAAAACTCAAGGACCAATTAATGTCTCTGTCCTTTCATGAGAAGATAATAACATCATTGGGTGTTTTTGCATGTTGCTTAGGTTAACACTGGCAAGAAGTGTGATTTTCATTATAAATGGAAGCGGGAAGAGCTCCTAAAAGTTGTGTTAAAGGCTCTGCCATAAATGCAAGTTCATCTTTGCAACTCTAAAATGTATTAAGACCTGATGTAAGAATAAGACTCTTCTGTCTCAGTTCAAATGAGTCACTACTGTAAGATACAAAACATACCAATGCAATTCGGATCATTACCATGCTCAGAATTTACAAAGAAGATATAAACTTTTCCTCCTGGGTGAGATGCAGTCTGTGTGGAAGAGAGAACTGGTAATTCATACAAAATATGTATTGAGCCAATTCTTAGAAATAATATCTAGTCACTTAAAGAATTCAAGAGTACATCCAGAAAGATGCAATAGGTTTGGAGAGTGGCTCATGCCTGTAATCCCAGTACTTTGGGAAGCTGAGGTGGAAGGATTGCTTGATGCCAGTAGTTTAAGACCAGCTTGGGAAACACAGAAAGACTTTGTCTGCACAAAAAATAAAAAGAATGTTAAAAACTTAGCCAGGTGTGTTGGCATGTACCTGTAGTCCTAGAGCCTCAGGAGGCTGATGCGGGAGGATCGTTTGAGTGCAGTAGTTTGAGGTTGCAGTGAGCTATGTTTGTGCCACTGCACTCCAGCCTGGGTGACAGACTGAGATTCCCATCTCTGTTAAGAAAAAAAGGTCCAATAAGAGTGTGGACAATAACATTACAGAGAATGTTGGCTCAGGGTGACACAGATGGATTCACATGATAACAACTGTGTTAAAAAGAAATAAATATAAAAATTATGAAAAATTTGATTTCTATTGGTGTCTTAGTCCATTTTCTGTTACTTATAACAGAATACCTGAAACTGTGTAATTTATAAGAGAAAGGAATTTACATCTTAAAGTTATGGGGCTGTGAAGTCCAAGGTTGAGGAGGGGCATCTGTTGAGGGCCTTCTTGCTGGTGGGGACTCTCCACAGAGTCCCTGGGGCAGCACAGGACATAATATGGTGAGAGGACTGAGGGTGCTAGTTCAGGTCTCTCTTCCTTTTCTTAAAAAGCCACCAGTCCCACCCCTGGGAAAACCCGTTAATCTATTAACCCATTAATACATGGATGGTTTAATCTATTTAGGAGGGCAAAGTCCTCATGACTCAATTACCTGTTAAAGATTCCACCTCTCAATACTGCCACATTGGCGATTAAGTTTCAACATGAGTTTTTTTGTTTGTTTGTTTGTTTTGGTGTTTTGTTTCTTAATAGAGACAAGGTCTTGCTCCATGACCCAGGCTGGAGTGCAGTGGTGAATCACAGCTCACTGCAGCCTTGAACTCCTGGGTTCAAGCCATCCTCTCATCTCAGCCTACTGACTAGCTGGGACTATAGGTGCACACCACCACACTTCATTAATTTTTTATTTTAGTTTTTGTAGAGATGAGGGCTCTCTATGTTGGCCAGGCTGGTCTCAAACTCCTGGTCTCAAGCAATCCTCCCACCTCAGCCTCCCAAATTGCCGGGATTCCAGGCATAAGCCACTGTGCCCATCTCCACTTGAGTTTTGGAGAGGACAAATACTCCAGCCATAGCAATCAAAGGCTGGTGGAAAGGGAAGGGAGAATCCATGGTTATGGTTACAGAAACTCCTAAGTCAGGAGCCCTTTTAAAACACAAGGGAAATGGAATACAAAAAGGACAGTGTTTTTAGAGCATCTGAAAAAAAAGCAAACTCAATCAATCAGGTTCAATCCCTACATATGGTTACATTTTGTAAAAATATGCTCAATGATCAATATATAGTGAAGTGATTATTAGGGCCAGACCAACAGAACACGCTAATGGGACAACACACACACAAACACACACACAGACACACACACACCTCAATGTTTCAAGGAGGTGTGACATTTTAGATGCCAAATGAAATGTCTCCGTAATGTAATGATGCTTTCTGCTTCAGAGTTAGTCTACAATGTTTATTGGAGGCAAGATATGGCAGGCATCCTCTGGTGCCCTAGGTCTGCTGCTGGCATTCTTACAAAGCTTCCCTACTGGATATCTAATCAGGAGACTATCTCCATGTCTAGACGGGGAGTTAAGACTGGCAGGGAATTCGCCGCGTTCATGCAGATAGCACAGGCTGGCGTAGCTTACTGAAAGTCTTTGACCACAAAGCCAACGCACAGCTCTGTTGTATAACAAGGGAAATGAACTCCTGCCTCATGAATTGGGTTTTTCAAATTTCAATGGCTATATTAACCTAAGAACCTCCCACACATTATTTACCTAAAATACTGCTTGCTGAGATCATTCTTGGCAGGACCAATGGATAATCATAAATCATTATTTCCTAGTCTTCACATTGCTGTAGTAACAACAACTATTATTATTTGCACGTGTTATCTTACAATGCCCTGGGGGTATTTTCACCTCCGGATGCCCCCTACCTTCCTCCTCATATGAGTCTTAAATTATCTTATGGCTTTGGCACCTTGTCAGTGGATGGTATGTCTGGAATAGAGCAAAGTAAAACCAACAGCTAACATGTGTAAAGTAATGAGAAACGCAGCAGTGAACGAACTTCTCTGTTGTAAAGAAATAAAAAGTATATATAATCATCATGATAGTATTTACTGAATGCTTTCTGTGTGCTGGGCTGATTGCTAATTGATTTGCAGACATTATCTTTCTTAAACCAGTGAGTCAGAGCTCATATAATTATCCAAGTGGGAGCTGGACTCTAGATGCAGGGATCTGGCTATGAGTGTGAGTTCTTAACTACTACTCTACCCAACAGCATATTTCAGGACACAGTATGATCATTATATGTGGGTGGTTTTTTTCTTTTTTCCTTCTTCATTCGGGATCTTGGAGTCCTTTCAAAACATAAATAAATGTTTTTTTTTTCTGTAAAATAGAAACATTTTTGCTACAGTTTTTTTCTTTTTTAGTGTTTCCTTTTTAAAATTTTTATTTTTGTACTAATTTCAACTTTTATTTGAGATTCAGGGGGTACACGTGCAGGTTTGTTGCATGGGTGTATTGTGCAATGCTGAGGTTTGGGGTATGATTGATCACCTCACTGAGGTAGTGAGCATAGCACCCAATAGGTAGTTTTTCAACCCTTTCCCTCCACCTCCCTCCCTGTTCTAGTAGTCCCCAGTATCTGTTGTTCTCATCTTTATATCCATGAGTACCCAATGTTTAGCTTCTACTTATAAATGAGAACATGCAGTATTTCATTTTCTGTTTCTGTGTTAATTTACTTAGGATAATGGCTGCATCCGTGTTGCTGCAAAGGACACGATTTTCTTCTTTTTTATGGCTGCATAGTATTACATGGTATATATGCACCATGGTGTATATGTGCATTTTCTTTAGCCAGTCTACTGTGGATGGGCACCTAGGCCGATTCCATGTCTTTGCTCTTGTGAATTTAACATTTGTTCTATTTAATCTTTCTTCTATCAGAAAAATATAACTAAAGTAAAATGATGATCCCTTCAAATAAGAAATACTCTAAAGCATATTAGGGTGAGAAATATATGAACAATGCTTGCTATTTTATGCCAACTGAAACCAGAAGTGGGGTTGTAGGAGGTTCCACTGCACAGCACCTTCTCAATGTAGAATCGATGACTTCCCTCCAGACATGTTTCATTGATGGTTTCCACAAAGTTGCCAAAAGGATATGCCTCAATGTAAGATTTCCCCACAAGACAATCTGTGCAAACCTGTTTCTCATGTTTTGCTGAATGCCTTGTCATTTTGAAGAAATAAAAATCTCAGAAAGGCAGCAATTTGGACATTCCTGTATATTCCCTGCTGTGCTTATTTGTGACAGGACAATGCAGGTTGATCTTGCAAGCATTTTTCTCTTTAGCCCGGGCTGGGATTTTTTCTTTCCAAAGCTCTGAGCAGAGAGAAGAGCCTGTCTTTTGGAGCTGCCTTCAAAAGGAATAATTGTTCAGGCTGACTGTATTGTCTGCTTTCTGTCAATAGGACTTCAGGCAACGTGTCAATGGCTGTTTAAGAAAGTGCTTTTGTGGTGTGGGCAACATTTAACACCGATAGGGCCTTTTTTTTTTTTTTTTTTTTTTTTTTTTTTGAGACGGAGTTCTGCTCTTGTTACCCAGGCTGGAGTGCAATGGTGCGATCTCAGCTCACCGCAACCTCCACCTCCCTGTTTCAAGTGATTCTCCTGCCTCAGCCTCCCGAATAGCTGGGATTACAGGCATGTGCCACCATATCCAGCTAATTTTGCATTTTTAGTAGAGACGGGGTTTCTCCATGTTGGTCAGGCTGGTCTTAAACTCCAACCTCAGGTGATCTGCCCACCTCGGCCTCCCAAAGTGCTGGGATTACAGGCGTGAGCCACTGCGCCTTTTAATGAAGTTGAGTGGGCATGTCAGGAAAAGCCAGTGGGCGGGAGAAAGAATGTGAGATATCGACACCATGGTAATCTGGCTTTGCCAAAGGAGTCTGTTTTACAAACTCAAGCCCAAGGAATTCCTGACCAAATCTTCCCCATCTGATCTGTCTCTCTTCTCTCCTCATCCACTTTCCCTGTCACTTTCTGCCTCTCCATCATAGTTCTTCATTTTGCTAACATCACAGCTGCAATATACCCTCTTGCCATTTAAAAAGTGACATCAAACCAAAGGAGGGAGCCGGCCGTGGTGGCTCATGCCTATAATCCCAGCACTTCGAGAGGCCAAGGTGGGCAGATTGCTTGACCTCAGGAGTTCCAGACCAGTTTGGGTAACATGCTGAAACCCTACAAAAAATACAAAAATTAGCTGGGTGTGGTGGCGCATGCCTATAGTCCCAGCTACTCTGGAGGCTGAGGCAGGAGAATTGCTTCAGCCCAGGAGGCAGAGGTTGCAGTGAGCCGAGATCGCACCACTGCACTCCAGCCTGGGCAGTGGAGCAAGACCTTGTCTCAAAAAACAAAACAAAACCCAAAATCTCCAAAACCAAAGGAGGAATGGAAAAATATTTTTTGTAATTCAGTTTCCCTTTACTCTTGTATTCATACCTCTTCACTGTTAGCACTTAATTGCTCTTAATCAATTAAAGTTCTTCATACCATATATACTAGAGCAGTGGTCCCCAATCTTTTTGGCACCAGGGACTGATTTCGTGGAGGAAAACTTTTCCACTGACACTGGGGAGGGGTGGTTTTGGGATGATTCAAATGCATTACATTTATTGTGCACTTTAGTTTTGTAATAACTACATTGTAACATATAATGAAATAATTCTACAACTCACCATCATGTAGGATCAGTGGGAGCCCAGAGCTTGTTTTCCTGCAACTAGATGGTTGTACCTGGAGGTGATGGGACACAGTGACAGATCATCAGGCATTAGATTCTCATAAGGAGCACGCAGCCTTGATCCCTCGCATGCACAGTTCGCTATCGGGTTCACACAGCTATGAGAATCAAATGCCGCCACTTATCTGACAGGAGGTGGAGCTCAGGCAGTAAGGAGCAATGGGAAATAGCTGTAAATACAGACGAAAGTTCGCTCACCTGCTGCTCACTTCCTGCTGTGCAGCCCAGTTCCTAACAGGCCATGGACCAGGACTGGTCCACTCGGCCACTCAAAGTGCTGGGATTACAGGCATGAGCCACCGTGCCCGGCCACCTCCTTTGGTTTGATGTCACTTTTTAAATGGTAAGAGGGCATCCTGCAGCCGTGATGTTAGTAAAAGGAGGAACTATGATGGAGAGACCACTACTCTTCCATGGCCTGGGGGTTTGGGGTCCCCCGCATTAGAGTAATAAAGTGTCAGCTACCAAGACCTAGAGGTCAGGGAAGTAGCCTGTAGTCTTCACGATGCTGCTGTCTTGTAACATGAACTTGGACAACTCTAAGGGATTTTAGGTTTTATTCTCTTCTGGAAAACCCATCTATGAGTGTACATTCACGCTTTTGAATTCTGATTGCATGGTAGCATCCCCTGGGAGTTT